>NC_044037.1:148895801-150363301 GCF_901765095.1 Microcaecilia unicolor
AAACACCTCGGAGGCCGGAGCCCTCCGGTCCATGCAGTGCACTATTCAACTTCTGGAGCTGCTGGGGTTTGTGATAAATTACCCAAAGTCCCATCTCCAGCCAACTCAGTCTCTGGAATTCATAGGAGCGCTGCTGAATTCCCAGACGGCTCAGGCCTACCTTCCCGAAGCGAGGGCCACCAATCTCTTGGCCCTGGCTTCGCAGACCAGAGCGTCTCAGCAGATCACAGCTCGGCAGATGTTGAGACTTCTGGGTCATATGGCCTCCACAGTTCATGTGACTCCCATGGCTCGTCTTCACATGAGATCTGCTCAATGGACCCTAGCTTCCCAGTGGTTCCAAGCCACCGGGAATCTAGAGGATGTCATCCGCCTCTCCACCAGTTGCCGCACTTCACTGCTCTGGTGGACCATACGGACCAATTTGACCCTGGGACGTCCATTCCAAATTCCGCAGCCCACGAAAGTGCTAACGACGGATGCATCTCGCCTGGGGTGGGGAGCCCATGTCGATGGGCTTCACACCCAGGGTCTGTGGTCCCTCCAGGAAAAGGATCTGCAGATCAACCTCCTGGAGCTCCGAGCGATCTGGAACGCACTGAAGGCTTTCAGAGATCGGCTGTCCTGCCAAATTATCCAAATTCGGACAGACAATCAGGTTGCAATGTATTACGTCAACAAGCAGGGGGGCACCGGATCTCGCCCCCTGTGTCAGGAAGCCGTCGGTATGTGGCGTTGGGCGTGTCGGTTCGGCATGCTTCTCCAAGCCACGTACCTGGCAGGCGTAAACAACAGTCTGGCCGACAGACTGAGCAGAGTCATGCAACCGCACGAGTGGTCGCTCCATTCCAGAGTGGTACGCAAGATCTTCCGAGAGTGGGGCACCCCCTCGGTGGATCTTTTCGCCTCTCAGACCAACCACAAGCTGCCTCTGTTCTGTTCCAGACTTCAGACACACGGCAGGCTAGCGTCAGATGCCTTTCTCCTTCATTGGGGGACCGGCCTCCTGTATGCTTATCCTCCCATACCTTTGGTGGGGAAGACCTTACTGAAGCTCAAGCAAGACCGCGGCACCATGATTCTGATAGCGCCCTTTTGGCCCCGTCAGATCTGGTTCCCTCTTCTTCTGGAGTTGTCCTCCGAAGAACCGTGGAGATTGGAGTGTTTTCCGACTCTCATTTCGCAGAACGACGGAGCGTTGCTGCACCCCAACCTTCAATCCCTGGCCCTCACGGCCTGGATGTTGAGGGCGTAGACTTCGCTGCGTTGGGTCTGTCTGAGGGTGTCTCCCGGGTCTTGCTTGCCTCTAGGAAGGATTCCACTAAAAAGAGTTACTTTTTCAAGTGGAGGAGGTTTGTCGTTTGGTGTGAGAGCAGGGCCCTAGACCCTCGTTCTTGCCCTGCACAGAACCTGCTTGAATACCTTCTGCACTTATCAGAGTCTGGCCTCAAGACCAACTCAGTAAGGAATCACCTTAGTGCGATTAGTGCTTACCATTATCGTGTGGAAGGTAAAGCCATCTCTGGAGAGCCTTTAGTCGTTCGATTCATGAGAGGCTTGCTTTTATCAAAGCCCCCTATCAAGCCTCCTACTGTGTCATGGGATCTCAACGTCGTCCTCACCCAGCTGATGAAACCTCCTTTTGAGCCACTGAATACCTGCCATCTGAAGTACTTGACCTGGAAGGTCATTTTCTTGGTGGCAGTTACTTCAGCTCGTAGGGTCAGTGAGCTTCAAGCCCTAGTAGCTCATGCTCCATATACTAAATTTCATCACAACAGAGTAGTGCTCCGCACTCACCCAAAGTTCCTGCCGAAGGTGGTGTCGGAGTTCCATCTTAACCAGTCAATTGTCTTGCCAACATTCTTCCCCAGGCCGCATACCCGCCCTGCTGAACGTCAGTTGCACACATTGGACTGCAAGAGAGCATTGGCCTTCTACTTGGAGCGGACACAGCCCAACAGACAGTCCGCCCAATTGTTTATTTCTTTCGACCCTAACAGGCTAGGGGTCGCTGTCGGGAAACGCACCATCTCCAATTGGCTAGCAGATTGCATTTCCTTCACTTACGCCCAGGCTGGGCTGACTCTTGAGGGTCATGTCACGGCTCATAGTGTCAGAGCCATGGCAGCGTCGGTGGCCCACTTGAAGTCAGCCACTATTGAAGAGATCTGCAAGGCTGCGACGTGGTCATCTGTCCACACATTCACATCTCATTACTGCCTCCAGCAGGATACCCGACGCGACAGTCGGTTCGGGCAGTCGGTGCTGCAGAATCTGTTTGGGGTGTAAATCCAACTCCACCCTCCAGGACCCGAATTTATTCTGGTCAGGCTGCACTCTCAGTTAGTTGTTCTTCGTAGGTCAATTTCTGTTGTACCCTCGCCGTTGCGAGGTTCAATTGACCTGGGTTATTGTTTTGAGTGAGCCTGAGAGCTAGGGATACCCCAGTCGTGAGAACAAGCAGCCTGCTTGTCCTCGGAGAAAGGGTATGATACATACCTGTAGCAGTTGTTCTCCGAGGACAGCAGGCTGATTGTTCTCACCTACCCTCCCTCCTCCCCTTTGGAGTTGTGTGTTTCATATTTTATTGCTTGTCATTCAACTGGCGGGAGCGGTCGCGCACGGGCGGGAAGGCGGCCGCGCATGCGTGGTGGGCGTGGCCTGCGTGCCGACCGTCCCGCGAAGCTTTTTCCGGTTGGTGGGGGCTGCCGCGGACGTCAACCCAGTCGTGAGAACAATCAGCCTGCTGTCCTCGGAGAACAACTGCTACAGGTATGTATCATACCCTTATTCTGGTTGCATTTCAGGTTCAAGTTTAGTCTTCAGTTACTTCAGGAGGACTTCGTGTTCAAGCGTTTTTCAATTGGATTCTTCAAGAGTTGAGACGAGTTTGTGTTACAGTGAGCTGCTGCATTCCTCTCCCCTCCATTTTTCAGGGCTGGATTGAGACTTAAAATTCTGCCGGCACTCCCTCCCGCTTCGTGCGGCTGTAGGGCAGCTTTGTACCCCTCCCGCTTCGGCGGTGTTAGGGTCAGTCAGCTCCTCCCGCGGTTGCGGTTGCAGGATAAGCCAGATCCCCCCGCATCGGCGAGGTGGTGTCCCTCCCCCGCTCCGCGGGGATGAGCTGGACGGATTCCCCTCCCCCAGTTGTGTGGGGATGAGCTGGGTTAATTCCCCTCCCCCGTTTCGGCGGTGGTGAGCTGGGCAGAGTGTCCCTTCGTGGGTGTAATTCTCTAAGTGCTGAGTCCTGCGGATGGAGCTTTGATATCGACATACTGAGGAGTTTCCGGCAGCACATGACCACATATAGAGAGGCAAAAGTTTGCTCTCTATCTCCACCTGCTGGTAGATGGACACAACCCACCAGTCTATGGATTGATCAGCTATGATTAATGGAAAGAAAATTATCAGGTATGATACATAATTTTACCTTTTCATTCTCCGAGGACAAGCAGGCTGCTTGTTCTCACTGATGGGTGACATCCACGGCAGCCCCTCCAATCGGAACACTTTCTAGCAAAGTCCTTTGCTAGACCTCGCGCGCCGATGCGCACCGCGCATGCGCGGCCGTCTTCCCGCCCAAACCGGCTCGTGCCGGCCAGTCTTCTTTTGTCCGGGCTCGGTACGGTCGTGTTTCGCCGTTCGCGCCCCAAAGTTGACCTCGCGCGTCGTTTATCAACTTCGTTCTTTAAAAAAAAAAAAAAGAGGTGTCGGAAGGAGGCCTTTCTGGTTTTCTCCCTTCCTGTACTTCGAGTTTTTGGCCCGGTAAGTTTTCTTTCGTCGTCGGGGTAGGCCCTATTTAGGCCTCGGTCGAAGTTTTTCTTCCCCCTATTTTTGTGGTGCCATTTCCGCCATTTGAAGTTTTGATCTCGCCGGCGTGATTTTTCCGCCCATGACATCGAAGTCTTCCAGCGGCTTCAAGAAGTGCACCCAGTGCGCCCGGGTAATCTCGCTCACTGACAGGCACGCGTCGTGTCTTCAGTGTCTGGGGGCTGGGCACCGCCCTCAGGCCTGTAGTCTGTGTTCCCTTTTGCAAAAGCGGACTCAGGTAGCGAGATTAGTCCAGTGGAACATCTTGTTCTTGGGCTCTTCGTCGGCATCGGGAGTATCGACTGCTTCGACGTCGTCAGCGCCCGGACCTTCATCCTCGCCCCCGATTGCATCGAGTGCATCGAGGCATCGGCCCTCTGCATCGGGGCGACATCGGAGGGCTGCGTCGGCGTCTGTGGTATCGAGACCTCCCCGTCTGCTGATGTCGTCGGACGGTGGTGCTTCGTCTGGAGTGCAGGTGAGGGCTGTCCATTCCCCTGCTGGTGGCGGTGAGCCTTCGGGTAGGTCTCCCCCTACCCTGAGGGCTCCTGCGGTACAGCCCCCCTCCCGAGACCGACCCTCTTCGGCCTCGAGGAAGAGACGGCTGGATTCTACGTCCTCCTCGTCGGTGCCGGGAAGCTCCGGTGACGTGCTTCGTTCCAAAAAATCGAAGAAGCATCGTCACCGGTCCCCTTCCCGTATCGGCACAGAGAGCTCTGGGTCGCCGAGGGAGTCGGCACCCAGTAAGCATCGGCACCGAGAGGACCGCTCGCCCTCTGTTCAAGAGGTGTCGATGCGCTCTCCTTTGGACAGCCCGGAACAGCCTCCACGCCCGGAACAGGTTCTGACATCGACTCCTGCATCGGCTTCCATGTCTTTTTCCACAGCCGCTCTGCACGAGAGCCTCCAGGCCGTTCTCCCAGAGATCCTGAGAGAGCTGATGCACCCTACCCCTCCGGTACCAGGGGTGCTTGCGCCACCAGTACCGTCGAGCGAGGCGCCGGCTGGCCCATTGTCCGGGGTGAGGTCTCCAACATCAGTACCGCTTGCGGTACAGAGTGCGGTAGCCTCCCAGGAAGGCTCCCCGACTACGTCGGCGGAGGGAGCTTCGCCGGTGCGGGCGAGGGAGTCTACCTCTCGACGCTCCCACCGTGGCCGCGGTTCCACGGAGTCGAGCCGGGCACGGTTGCAGACACAGGTCCGTGAACTTGTGTCTGACACCGATGGTGAGGCCTCGTGGGACGAAGAAGAAGACATCAGATATTTCTCTGACGAGGAGTCTGAGGGTCTTCCTTCCGATCCCACTCCCTCTCCTGAAAGACAGCTTTCTCCTCCTGAGAGTCTGTCTTTCGCTTCCTTTGTCCGGGAGATGTCTACGGCCATCCCCTTCCCGGTGGTTGTGGAGGTCGAGCCCAGGGCTGAAATGTTTGAGCTCCTGGAGTATCCTTCTCCACCTAAGGAAGCGTCCACAGTACCCATGCATCATGTCCTCAAAAAGACATTGCTGGCGAACTGGACCAAGCCTCTAAGTAATCCCCACATTCCCAAGAAGATCGAGTCCCAGTACCGGATCCATGGGGACCCAGAGCTGATGCGCACTCAGTTGCCTCATGACTCTGGAGTTGTGGATTTGGCCCTAAAGAAGGCCAAGAGTTCTAGGGAGCATGCTTCGGCGCCCCTGGGCAAGGACTCTAGAACCTTGTACTCCTTTGGGAGGAAGGCCTACCATTCTTCTATGCTCGTGGCCAAGATTCAGTCCTACCAGCTCTACACGAGCATACACATGCGGAACAATGTGCGGCAGTTGGCGGGCTTGGTGGACAAGCTCCCCCCTGAGCAAGCCAAGCCATTTCAGGAGGTGGTCAGGCAGCTGAAGGCGTGCAGAAAATTCCTGGCCAGAGGGGTGTTTGACACCTTTGATGTTGCGTCCAGGGCCGCTGCTCAAGGTGTGGTGATGCGCAGACTCTCATGGCTGCGTGCCTCCGACCTGGAGAATAGAATCCAGCAGCGGATTGCAGACTCGCCTTGCCGTGCGGATAATATTTTTGGAGAAAAAGTAGAGCAGGTGGTAGAGCAGCTCCACCAGCGGGACACCGCATTCGACAAGTTCTCCCGCCGGCAGCCTTCAGCCTCTACCTCTACAGGTAGACAATTTTTTGGGGGAAGGAAGACTGTTCCCTACTCTTCTGGCAAGCGTAGGTACAATCCTCCTTCTCGACAGCCTGCGGCCCAGGCTAAGCCCCAGCGCGCTCGCTGTCGTCAGCAGCATGCAACTCAGCAAGGCCCCTCGGCTCCCCAGCAAAAGCAAGGGACGAGCTTTTGACTGGCTCCAGCAGAGCATAGCCGACATCCAAGTGTCAGTGCCGGGCGACCTGCCAGTCGGAGGGAGGTTGAAAGCTTTTCACCAAAGGTGGCCTCTCATAACCTCCGATCAGTGGGTTCTCCAAATAGTCCGGCAAGGATACACCCTCAATTTGGCCTCAAAACCTCCAAATTGTCCACCGGGAGCTCAGTCTTACAGCTTCCAGCACAAGCAGGTACTTGCAGAGGAACTCTCCGCCCTTCTCAGTGCCAATGTGGTCGAGCCCGTGCCATCCGGGCAAGAAGGGCTGGGATTCTATTCCAGGTACTTCCTTGTGGAAAAGAAAACAGGGGGGATGCGTCCCATCCTAGACCTAAGGGCCCTGAACAAATATCTGGTCAAAGAAAAGTTCAGGATGCTTTCCCTGGGCACCCTTCTCCCCATGATTCAGGAAAACGATTGGCTATGCTCTCTGGACTTGAAGGACGCCTACACGCACATCTACTACTACTACTACTACTATTTAGCATTTCTATAGCGCTACAAGGCATACGCAGCGCTGTACAAACATAGAAGAAAGACAGTCCCTGCTCAAAGAGCTTACAATCTAATAGACAAAAAATAAATAAAGTAAGCAAATCAAATCAATTAATGTGAACGGGAAGGAAGAGAGGAGGGTAGGTGGAGGCGAGTGGTTACAAGTGGTTACGAGTCAAAAGCAATGTTAAAGAGGTGGGTTTTCAGTCTAGATTTAAAGGTGGCGAAGGATGGGGCAAGACGTAGGGGCTCAGGAAGTTTATTCCAGGCGTAGGGTGCAGCGAGATAGAAGGCGCGAAGTCTGGAGTTGGCAGTAGTGGAGAAGGGAACAGATAAGAAGGATTTATCCATGGAGCGGAGTGCACGGGAAGGGGTGTAGGGAAGGACGAGTGTGGAGAGATACTGGGGAGCAGCAGAGTGAATACATTTATAGGTTAGTAGAAGAAGTTTGAACAGGATGCGAAAACGGATAGGGAGCCAGTGAAGGGTCTTGAGGAGAGGGGTAGTATGAGTAAAGCGACCCTGGCGGAAGATGAGACGGGCAGCAGAGTTTTGAACCGACTGGAGAGGGGAGAGGTGACTAAGTGGGAGGCCAGCAAGAAGCAGATTGCAGTAGTCTAAACGAGAGGTGACAAGGGTGTGGATGAGGGTTTTGGTAGAGTGCTCGGAAAGAAAGGGGCGGATTTTACGGATGTTGTAAAGAAAGAAACGACAGGTCTTGGCGGTCTGCTGGATATGAGCAGAGAAGGAGAGAGAAGAGTCAAAGATGACCCCAAGGTTTCGAGCTGAGGAGACAGGGAGAATGAGAGAGCCATCAACAGAAATAGAAAACGGGGGGAGCGGGGAGGTGGGTTTGGGGGGGAAAATGAGAAGCTCGGTTTTGGTCATATTTAATTTCAGGTGGCGTTGAGACATCCAGGCAGCAATGTCAGACAAGCACGCTGAAACTTTGGTTTGGATGCAAGGTGAGATATCAGGGGTAGAAAGGTAGATTTGGGAGTCATCAGCATAGAGGTGGTAGGAAAAGCCATGGGATGAGATTAATGAACCAAGGGAAGAAGTGTAGATAGAAAAGAGGAGGGGACCAAGAACAGAACCCTGAGGTACGCCGACAGGCAGAGGGATAGAAGTAGAAGAGGATCCACCAGAGTGAACACTAAAGATGCGGAGGGAGAGGTAGGAAGAGAACCAGGAAAGGACAGAGCCCTGGAATCCAAGTGAGGACAGGGTATCGAGAAGTATGCTGTGATCGACAGTGTCAAAAGCAGCGGAAAGATCAAGAAGAATGAGGATGGAATATTGACCTCTGGATTTAGCCAGTATCTGCGATTTCAGTTGGGCACACGTCACTTCCAGTACTGTGTGCTACCCTTTGGGCTCGCCTCTGCGCCCAGAGTGTTCACGAAGTGCTTGGCTGTAGTAGCAGCGGCACTTCGCAGACTGGGGGTACACGTGTTCCCATATCTCGACGATTGGCTGGTGAGCCCTGCAGTCCATGCAGATGACTATTCACCTCCTGGAGCTACTGGGGTTTGTGATAAATTACCCAAAGTCCCATCTTCTACCAGTGCAGAAACTCGAATTCATAGGAGCTCTGCTGGATTCTCGGATGGCTCGCGCCTATCTCCCATAGACAAGAGCCAGCAACTTGTTGTCCCTCGTCTCGCGGGTGCGAGCGTCCCAGCAGATCACAACTTGGCAGATGTTGAGATTGCTGGGCCACATGGCCTCCACAGTTCATGTGACTCCCATGGCCCGCCTTCACATGAGATCTGCTCAATGGACCCTAGCTTCCCAGTGGTTTCAGGCTGCTGGGGATCTAGAAGACGTGATCCACCTGTCCACGAGTTTTCTCAAATCCCTGTATTGGTGGACGATTTGGTCCAATTTAACTCTGGGACGTCCTTTCCAAATTCCTCAGCCACAAAAAGTGCTGACGACGGATGCGTCTCTCCTGAGGTGGGGAGCTCATGTCGATGGGCTTCACACCCAAGGAAGCTGGTCCCTCCAGGAACGCGATCAGCAGATCAATCTTCTGGAGTTACGAGCGATCTGGAACGCTCTAAAGGCTTTCAGAGATCGGCTGTCCCACCAAATTATCCAAATTCAGACAGACAACCAGGTTGCCATGTATTACGTCAACAAGCAGGGGGGCACCGGATCTCGCCCCCTGTGTCAGGAAGCCGTCAGCAGGTGGCTCTGGGCTCGCCGTCACGGCATGGTGCTCCAAGCCACATATCTGGCAGGCGTAAACAACAGTCTGGCCGACAGGCATGTTCTTTGGGGTTGATTTCTGTGTCGGGGAACGTTCTGCATACAGAGGGCGGAAGCAGTAAAGAGCCATTTTCACGAGGGCAACGTGCTGCGAGGGAAACTCTAGGAACCAACAGTGTTGATCTCCCTGTATCGCTATCCCAAGATGCAGGGGGGCAATGTGTCTCGCCGATTGTGTGTTAGAAAGCCATAGGGAGTGGAACCGTGTTACACATAGCCTACTCAGGACCATGTCACGACAGACGCGCTGCGTGTGTACTTCTGTCGATCAAATGGCAAGTGTAATGCGGAACGACATGCTGGACATGCAAAAGGAGATGCGAAATGAGATGCGGGACATACGAAATGAGATGGGGGAGATGCGGACTGAGATGTGTGCTGGAATGCGAGACATCGTTTATGAGATCCGTAGAATGGCTGATCTTATGTACTCGAATGGTCACCGAAATCTTCATGCTTTAGAAGGTAATATATTTTTTTGCCTTGTAATCTTACCCAACAACATTATGTTTCTATCTGCGACGCCGGTGTCCTTCTACTTTGCTAGGAAAACACGGCAAAGGGGGGACACAGGACCCTATAGAGCTGTTACTGTGGCATTTTGCTGAACTGGCAAGTTCTGTGCCTCAAGTTTCGTGTCTTTCGTAGTGTTGCTTGCTGTACAATTTCTGATGGCTGTACTCTTTTCCTGTCAACCACTCACAGGCATGGACCATCATTCGCACTGGACCCCCAGCAGTCCCGGTAGGTACATTTACATACTTTACACCACTGAGAAGAAAATGTGGATGCAAACAACAGTATGGTTATATATTTTCAGGGGGACGTGAAATGCGGGGGTTTGCACGTTATTCTCCTTATCCTGTGACCAGCACACCGTTGAGACAAGGTAACTGTTGTCTCTCATTTTTCCATTGCCTCGATGAATGTGTGTTTGTACCTGTCTTTACAATGTGTTTGTTTTTTTACAGGTTCCCAGGCAACATGGAGCAATGCTCATGTTTCAAGCCTGCGTGCTCGCGGTGTTGCTGCAGCAAGCGAAGGTAATTATTGCCTCACATTCCTGCCGTTCCCCATCCGGCCATTGATTGATGTTTGGTTATTCCCTCTAACTGTCTTTCCTGCTGTCACAGGTAGTGGCTGCCTAATCAGTGAACAGGTTGATTCGACTGAGCAGGGTACTTCATCACAACGTATGTCTCACCAAATTATCCAAATTCAGACAGACAACCAGGTTGCCATGTATTACGTCAACAAGCAGGGGGGCACCGGATCTCGCCCCCTGTGTCAGGAAGCCGTCAGCATGTGGCTCTGGGCTCGCCGTCACGGCATGGTGCTCCAAGCCACATATCTGGCAGGCGTAAACAACAGTCTGGCCGACAGGTTGAGCAGGATTATGCAACCTCACGAGTGGTCGCTCAATTCCCGTGTGGTGCGACAGATCTTCCAGGTGTGGGGCACCCCCTTGGTAGATCTCTTTGCATCTCCAGCCAACCACAAAGTCCCTCAGTTCTGTTCCAGGCTTCAGGCCCATGGCAGACTGGCATCGGATGCCTTCCTCCTGGACTGGGGGGAGGGTCTGCTGTATGCTTATCCTCCCATACCTCTGGTGGGGAAGACTTTGTTGAAACTCAAGCAAGACCGAGGCACCATGATTCTGATTGCTCCTTTTTGGCCGCGTCAGATCTGGTTCCCTCTTCTTCTGGAGTTGTCCTCCGAAGAACCGTGGAGATTGGAGTGTTTTCCGACCCTCATCACACAGGACGAAGGGGCGCTTCTGCATCCCAACCTCCGGTCCCTGGCTCTCACGGCCTGGATGTTGAGAGCGTAGACTTTGCCTCTTTGGGTCTGTCAGAGGGTGTCTCCCGCATCTTGCTTGCTTCCAGGAAAGATTCCACTAAGAGGAGTTACTTCTTTCTATGGAGGAGGTTTGCCGTCTGGTGTGACAGCAAGGCCCTAGATCCTCGCTCGTGTCCTACACAGACCCTGCTTGAATACCTTCTGCACCTGTCTGAGTCTGGTCTCAAGACCAACTCTGTAAGGGTTCACCTTAGTGCAATCAGTGCATACCATTACCGTGAGGAAGGTAAGCCGATCTCAGGACAGCCTTTAGTTGTTCGCTTCATGAGAGGTTTGCTTTTGTCGAAGCCCCCTGTCAAACCTCCTACAGTGTCATGGGATCTCACCCAGCTGATGAAACCTCCTTTTGAGCCACTGAATTCCTGCCATCTGAAGTACTTGACCTGGAAGGTCATTTTCTTGGTGGCAGTTACTTCAGCTCGTAGAGTCAGTGAGCTTCAGGCCCTGGTAGCCCAGGCCCCTTACACCAAATTTCATCATAACAGAGTAGTCCTCCGCACTCACCCTAAGTTCTTGCCAAAGGTTGTGTCGGAGTTCCATCTGAACCAGTCAATTGTCTTGCCAACATTCTTTCCCCGTCCTCATTCCTGCCCTGCTGAACGTCAGCTGCACACATTGGACTGCAAGAGAGCATTGGCCTTCTATCTGGAGCGGACACAGCCCAACAGACAGTCCGCCCAATTGTTTGTTTCTTTTGATCCCAACAGGAGGGGAGTGGCTGTGGGGAAACGCACCATATCCAATTGGCTAGCAGATTGCATTTCCTTCACTTACGCCCAGGCTGGGCTGGCTCTTGAGGGTCATGTCACGGCTCACAATGTTAGAGCCATGGCAGCGTCGGTAGCCCACTTGAAGTCAGCCACTATTGAAGAGATTTGCAAAGCTGCGACGTGGTCATCTGTCCACACATTCACATCTCATTACTGCCTGCAGCAGGATACCCGACGCGACAGTCGGTTCGGGCAGTCAGTGCTTCAAAACCTGTTTGGGCTTTAGGATCCAACTCCACCCCCCGAGGGCCCTGTTTGTTCTGTTCCAGGCTGCACTCTCAGTTAGTTGGTAAATTTTTTAGGTCAATCTCAGTTATGTCCTCACCGTTGCGAGGCCCAATTGACCATGTTTGTTGTTTTGAGTGAGCCTGGGGGCTAGGGACACCCCATCAGTGAGAACAAGCAGCCTGCTTGTCCTCGGAGAAAGCGAATGCTACATACCTGTAGAAGGTATTCTCCGAGGACAGCAGGCTGATTGTTCTCACAAACCCGCCCGCCTCCCCTTTGGAGTTGTGTCTTCCCTTCTCTTTGTCTTGCTACATATGAGACTGGCCGGCACGAGCCGGTTTCGGGCGGGAAGACAGCCGCGCATGCGCGGTGCGCATCGGCGCGCGAGGGCTAGCAAAGGCTTTTGCTAGTGAAGATTCCGATTGGAGGGGCTGCCGTGGACGTCACCCATCAGTGAGAACAATCAGCCTGCTGTCCTCGGAGAATACCTTCTACAGGTATGTAGCATTCGCTATGAGTCCCTGAGTGTCCCTCCTTGCCAGTGCTGTGTCTCACAAACTAGACCAAATAGTGGAAAACCACCCCTCTGCTTGTGCCTGCGATCTACATGCTGCCACACACTGGAACAGCTATGTGGGAAACCACCCCTCTACTTGTGTCTGCGATCCACATGCTGCCTCACACAGAGGGACAACTTTGTGGGAAACATAAAACTTGTATCCAAAAAATAGCATAACAAACCATATGCGCAACAGTAAAGGTATTAACAAGGTGTGAGTGTACATACGCGTTACACTATAACTGCATTGTTCCCCCCCCCCCCCCCAAAAAAAAAAAATGTTGACACCCTTTACGAAGCATACACAACAATTTTGGACCCTGCTTATTCACAAATGCATCCATCTTATTCCTTCACAAAAGAATGTTTTTTTGTGATCAATAAAAACAGATAACATCCAGCCACATGCACAGGTTGTACAGTGGCTTCCAAAGGAAATTTTCTGCTTCACAGCGCAGCACTGTACTGATACTAATCTTTCCATTTTCTGTGCATTACATATGGAAAGAGTAAATACAGGTGTATCCATCTCTAAGTCCTATTGCCGAACCAATGGTGCAGGGTTGAGCAGACTTGTCGTGTGACATGTGCGTATAGTCTTATCCATTGCAATTTTTGCCGGCACATCCTACAATAAAACAGAGAACAAGGAGTGTCAAAACAGCAGCAATAGCAAATAGGCCAATCAAGTAGATGACAGAAATGATCACAAGAGCACCTCACAATACACATGTAACGGTGGACTTCTCGTAAATCTCATCTCCCCTTACTTTCGCCCAGGCGGTCTATGCCCGCTACAGTTCACCTCCCCCTACTCCTCCCATGACCAGCAAATTTGTGTCCCCTCCATATTGCCAAATTTGTATGGGGAGGGGATCAATGAAAATCCACCGCAAGCAGATACGGCGTGAATTGTAACTTACATGAGAAGTACCGTTGTATGACACTTCTTCTTGTCTGATTCCCCCTTGTCGCCTCGGTTCCCATGCCATCAGCAGGAAGACTGTGGTGTCGCACCACAGGTGGTAATGCTGGATCTATGTCCATATGAATCCCATGGCTTACAGCAATATTATGTAGAATATAGCATGCTAGAATAATCCGTATAACTTTCCTCGGGGTATACAGTAGTGCACCACCAGAAATATGTAGGCAGCGGATTACATTTCTTGTCCTGATATGCGAGGCATTATAACGTTCCTCCTGGGGTGAACGTGGCACCAGCACCGGAGTCAAAAGCCAAGGCTTGCAGCCATATCCAGCATCCCCTACAAAAGCAACACACATATTTTCATTATCAATGTCCCCTGTTGCTGTAATGTGGAAGGCTAACAAAAGTAAAGGAATATAGAGATAGTTTTCCTATGTTTACATCACAACCACTGCACCCCTACCCCATACGTTCGGCCTTCCCTCCCCTTCAACATTGCCCCCTATACCCCAGTGTAGCGGACATCAATGTACAAACGTCGCACAGTTGTAAACAGTCAACATACTTACCCAAAAGCCAGCCTTCACCATATGTTCCATTGGACAAATTGCGACCTATGTCTGAGTGGGACAGTATATAAGAGTCATGGCAGCTCCCCGGGAACCTCACAACTGCGTCCAAGATCCTCAGCTTGGCGTCACAAATTGCCTGAACGTTCATGGAGTAGGCCGCTTTCCTGTTGCGGTAGACAGATTCTGTTCTTGATGGCGGGACCAATGGGACATGGGTGCAATCAATGGCCCCCAAAACATTGGGAAAGCCAGCTATAGCGAAGAATTGCTCTTTTAATTCCTGCAATTCTACCTCACTCCGTGGGAAACGGATATAGTCCCTAAACTGTGCAGTTAAGGCATTCAAAACCACATTAAGATGCTTTGAAAAGGTTGATTGCTCCACACCACAGCAAGCCCCGACCACGTGCTGGAAAGAACCCGTTGCAAGAAACTGCAATGTGCACAGTAGTTAACAAGCCCAGGGACAGCATGTGATCGCGCAGTGCGGGAATCTATGTCCCCTCTTATCTTCTCATAAAGCTCAAAAATAGCCTCTCTATTCAAACGGTACATATTGACAATCTCCGTATCAGACATTTCCTCCAACGACACCCTTGTGCGGTATACACGCCGACGGTATACACGCTGCCGAGGTAGCGGCCTGACGACATGCTCGTGATCAACCCCCATCCCTCGCTAGTGGGTCTCCATGCTGCACTACTACACGCGTTTCTGCAAGAATGCAATAGCAGGCAAGCACTACCGATATACCACCATCACACATCTCAAAAAAGAAAATATAACAAAAGCAGTACAAACAATTTCCCCACCAACACATAACAGTACGTACTTAGATGTTTACACCTTGCACTTCCGGCCCACATGGAGAAAGGAAGAGGAAATTACCTTTTTCGGGGGAGGGGGGGTTCTGATGGGTCCTGCCTCACGAGAACACCAGCTAGGACCTGGCATTATTCTGCGGCGCTGTTTCACAGCATAGCGCCGTTCGACAACTCCGTTCATGAGGCACTAGTCTTTGATCATCAGAGAGGAATAGAAAAGGACCTCATTACCATGAGATTGATTACATTAAAATGTCATTTGCGCTAGTGCCTGGCGCGCTTGCAGTTTACGGCGGTAATCATGTTGATCATCACACGTTGTTAAAAGCGTGCGCAAAAACGGCGATAATGGGCTGCGCATAAGCGTTGACTTTTGATCATGAGGCCCTTAGAGACTACACACACCTGTGCCCACTTAACATAATCACGTACAGATTACTTCCTGGTGTCTAGTACTTTTTTTTTTTTCTAGATTACCATCTGCAGAAATTGATCCCTGTGAGATTTCAGATCATTTTCCGAGGACAAGCAGGCTGCTTGTTCTCACGACTGGGGTGACGTCCGCGGCAGCCCCCACCAACCGGAAGAAGCTTCGCGGGCGGTCCGCACGCAGGGCACGCCCACCGCGCATGCGCGGCCGTCTTCCCGCCCGTGCGCGACCGTTCCCGCCAGTCTTTTCTTTTCCGCGCTGGAGAGAGTCGTGCGTCGCCACTCTCTCTGAGTCAGCCCCGGAAAACCGTCGTGTTCTTCGCGAACTTGTTATTTTTTTCTTTTTGTTTCTGGTTGCCGCGCATTCCGGACCTTTCTTTTTTCTTTTAAAAAAAAAAAAAGAACGCGCTTGTATTTTCCCCTCGTTTTCTAGCGGGGGCCTCGCGTTGCGGCCGCGCGGTCGATTTATTTTTCGAGGTGTGATTTACTGCCACCATCGACGACTTTAACTTCGCCGACGCGATTTTTCCGTCGATGTCCTCGAAGGTCCCGAGTGGATTTAAGAAGTGTGGTCGGTGCGGCCGGCTTATCTCGCAGACCGACACCCACACTTGGTGCCTCCAGTGCCTCGGGCCGGAGCACAATATCAAGTCGTGTTCTTTGTGTCTTGGTCTCCGGAAACAGACTCAGGTTGCGAGGCAAGTTCTTCGGGACCGTCTTTTTGGAACTTGCGCCGGCCCCTCGACGTCGACCTCGACGGCATCGGTATCGACGGCTGGTTCTTCGGTACCGGTACCGGTGTCTGCGAAATCGGCACCGATGGCATCGACCCCAGGAGTACATGTCCCGTCGGTCCTCCGGTGACGGTAGGGGTGAGAGGCCGCGTGGCCATCGGCCCCGGTCACTCCCTCTGCTCATGGCCCTCAGGACCGAACCCTGTCCGACCCGGCCCCTCGAGACCGAGGGGGATCGACCTCCTCCTCCTCCGTTCCACCTGGCGCCGATGACGGGCATCGCAAAAAACAGAAGAAGCACCGTCATCGGTCGCCATCGATGCACCTGGCCTCTGGCGCCGGAGAGGAGTCGACGCCGAAGTGTCCGCGTCGAGAGGAAAGGTCCCCCTCGGTAGTGGAGGTACCGACACGTCAGGGTCCCAGCACTTCGGTGCAGTCTCCTGGACCCGAGCAGCTTCCGGCACCGACGCCTCTACCGGCCCCCCCGTCTTTCCCGACAGCGGGCCTGGACGAGTGCCTCCGAGCCATCCTTCCGGGGATCCTGGAAGGGCTGATGCGCCAGGCTGTGCCGGCGCCGTTGACTGTGGTGCCAGCGAGCTCTAGCCCGGTGCCGAGGCCTTCGACACCGCTGCCGCTTGCGGTGCCGGTCTCGACCGCCACGCAGGTGGAGTCCCCGTCGACGGAGGGAGCTTCGTCCCCGCCGGCGCGGGAGTCCACCGCTCGACGAAACCGAGGCCTCGGTGCCTCGACGTCGAGCCGGGCCCGGTTGAGGACTCAGCTGCATGAGCTTATGTCCGATACCGAGGAAGAGGCCTCGTGGGGGGAAGAGGAGGACCCCAGATATTTCTCCTCAGAGGAGTCTGTGGGCCTTCCCTCTGACCCCACGCCTTCACCAGAGAGGAAGCTCTCGCCTCCTGAGAGCCTCTCCTTTGCCTCCTTCGTCAGGGATATGTCTATATGCATTCCCTTCCCCGTGGTCTCTGTGGATGAGCCGAGGGCTGAGATGCTCGAGGTCCTCGACTATCCATCACCACCTAGAGAGTCCTCCACGGTGCCGTTGCACAATGTCCTTAAGGAGACACTGCTTCGGAACTGGATGCGACCACTATCTAATCCCACCATCCCCAAGAAAGCAGAGTCCCAGTACAGAATTCACTCGGACCCAGAGTTAATGCGGCCCCAATTGCCTCATGACTCGGCGGTCGTGGATTCTGCTCTCAAGAGGGCACGGAGTTCGAGGGATACCGCCTCGGCGCCCCCGGGGCGGGAGTCTCGCACTCTGGACTCGTTTGGGAGGAAGGCCTACCAATCTTCCATGCTCGTGACCCGCATTCAATCTTACCAGCTCTACACGAGCATCCACATGCGGAACAATGTGAAGCAACTGGCGGACCTGGTTGATAAGCTCCCGCAGTCCAGGCCTTTTCAGGAGGTGGTCAGGCAGCTGAAGGCATGCAGAAAGTTCCTGTCCAGGGGTATGTATGGCACCTGTGACGTGGCATCTCGTGCTGCGGCCCAAGGTATAGTGATGCGCAGGCTCTCATGGCTGCGTGCCTCTGACCTGGACAACCGCACCCAGCAGAGACTGGCCGACGTCCCTTGCCGGGGGGGGATAATATTTTTGGTGAGAAGGTCGAGCAGCTGGTGGACCAACTGCATCAGCGGGAAACCGCCCTCGACAAGCTCTCCCACCGGGCGCCTTCAGCATCCACCTCAGCAGGTGGACGTTTTTCCCGGGCCCGGCAGGCTGTGCCCTATTCTTTTGCAAAGCGTAGGTACACCCAGCCGGCCCGAAGGCCTCGTCAGGCACAGGGACAGCCCCAGCGCGCTCGTTCTTGTCAACAGCGTGCGCCCAAGCAGCCCCCTGTGCCTCCACAGCAAAAGCCGGGGACGGGCTTTTGACTGGATCCACGGGAACATAGCCGCCCTCAAAGTGTCCGTACCGTATGATCTGCCGGTCGGAGGGAGGTTAAAGTTTTTTCACCAAAGGTAGCCTCTCATAACCTCCGACCAGTGGGTTCTCCAAATAGTGCGGTGCGGATACGCCCTGAATTTGGCCTCCCTGCTACCAAATTGTCCCCCGGGAGCTCAATCCTTCAGCTCCCATCACAAGCAGGTACTTGCAGAGGAACTCTCCGCCCTTCTCAGCGCCAATGCGGTCGAGCCCGTACCACCCGGGCAGGAAGGGCAGGGATTCTATTCCAGGTACTTCCTTGTGGAAAAGAAAACAGGGGGGATGCGTCCCATCCTAGACCTGAGAGGCCTGAACAAATTCCTGGTCAAAGAAAAGTTCAGGATGCTTTCCTTGGGCACCCTTCTGCCAGTGATTCAGAAAAACGATTGGCTATGTTCCCTGGATTTAAAGGACGCATACACTCACATCCCGATACTGCCAGCTCACAGACAGTATCTCAGATTCCGCCTGGGCGCACGGCACTTTCAGTATTGTGTGCTGCCCTTTGGGCTCGCCTCTGCCCCACGAGTGTTTACAAAGTGCCTCGTGGTGGTGGCGGCGTATCTACACAAGCTGGGAGTGCACGTGTTCCCATATCTCGACGATTGGCTGGTCAAGAACACCTCGGAGGCAGGAGCCCTCCGGTCCATGCAGTGTACTATTCAACTCCTGGAGCTGCTGGGGTTTGTGATAAATTACCCAAAGTCCCATCTCCAGCCAACCCAGTCTCTGGAATTCATAGGAGCTCTGCTGAATACCCAGACGGCTCAGGCCTTCCTTCCCGAAGCGAGGGCCAACAACCTCCTGTCGCTGGCTTCGCAGACCAGAGCGTCTCAGCAGGTCACAGCTCGGCAGATGTTGAGACTTCTGGGTCATATGGCCTCCACAGTTCATGTGACTCCCATGGCTCGTCTTCACATGAGATCTGCTCAATGGACCCTAGCTTCCCAGTGGTTCCAAGCCACCGGGAATCTAGAAGATGTCATCCGCCTCTCCACCAGTTGCCGCTCTTCACTGCTCTGGTGGACCATTCGGACCAATTTGACCCTGGGACGTCCATTCCAAATTCCTCAGCCCACGAAAGTGCTGACGACGGATGCATCTCGCCTGGGGTGGGGAGCTCATGTCGATGGGCTTCACACCCAGGGTCTGTGGTCCCTCCAGGAAAAGGATTTGCAGATCAACCTCCTGGAGCTCCGAGCGATCTGGAACGCACTGAAGGCTTTCAGAGATCGGCTATCCTGCCAAATTATCCAAATTCGGACAGACAATCAGGTTGCAATGTATTACACCAACAAGCAGGGGGGCACCGGATCTCGCCCCTTGTGTCAGGAAGCCGTCGGGATGTGGCGTTGGGCTTGCCAGTTCGGCATGCTTCTCCAAGCCACATACCTGGCAGGTGTAAACAACAGTCTGGCCGACAGACTGAGCAGAGTTATGCAACCGCACGAGTGGTCGCTTCATGCCAGAGTGGTACGCAAGGTCTTCCGAGAGTGGGGCATCCCCTCGGTGGACCTTTTCGCCTCTCAGACCAACCACAAGCTGCCTCTGCTCTGTTCCAGACTTCAGGCACACGGCAGACTAGCGTCGGATGCCTTTCTCCTTCATTGGGGGACCGGCCTCCTGTATGCTTATCCTCCCATACCTTTGGTGGGGAAGACCTTACTGAAGCTCAAGCAAGACCGCGGCACCATGATTCTGATAGCGCCCTTTTGGCCACGTCAGATCTAGTTCCCTCTTCTTCTGGAGTTGTCCTCAGAAGAACCGTGGAGATTGGAGTGTTTTCCGACTCTCATTTCGCAGAACGACGGAGCGTTGCTGCACCCCAACCTTCAGGCTCTGGCTCTCACGGCCTGGATGTTGAGGACGTAGACTTCACTGCGTTGGGCCTGTCTGAGGGTGTCTCCCGGGTCTTGCTTGCCTCTAGGAAGGATTCCACTACAAAGAGTTACTTTTTCAAGTGGAGGAGGTTTGTCGTTTGGTGTGAGAGCAAGGCCCTAGAACCTCGTTCTTGCCCTGCACAGAACCTGCTTGAATATCTTCTGCACTTATCAGAGTCTGGCCTCAAGACCAACTCAGTAAGGAATCACCTTAGTTCGATTAGTGCTTACCATTATCGTGTGGAAGGTAAAGCCATCTCTGGAGAGCCTTTAGTCGTTCGATTCATGAGAGGCTTGCTTTTGTCAAAGCCCCCTATCAAGCCTCCCACAGTGTCATGGGATCTCAACGTCGTCCTCACCCAGCTGATGAAACCTCCTTTTGAGCCACTGAATACCTGCCATCTGAAGTACTTGACCTGGAAGGTAATTTTCTTGGTGGCAGTTACTTCAGCTCGTAGGGTCAGTGAGCTTCAGGCCCTGGTAGCTCATGCTCCATATACCAAATTTCATCACAACAGAGTAGTGCTCCGCACCCACCCAAAGTTCCTGCCGAAGGTGGTGTCGGAGTTCCATCTTAACCAGTCAATTGTCTTGCCAACATTCTTTCCCAGGCTGCATACCCGCCCTGCTGAACCTCAGTTGCACACATTGGACTGTAAGAGAGCATTGGCCTTCTATTTGGAGCGGACACAGCCCCACAGACAGTCCGCCCAATTGTTTGTTTCTTTCGACCCTAACAGGCTAGGGGTCGCTGTCGGGAAACGCACCATCTCCAATTGGCTAGCAGATTGCATTTCCTTCACTTACGCCCAGGCTGGGCTGGCCCTTGAGGGTCATTGTCACGGCTCATAGTGTTAGAGCCATGGCAGTGTCAGTGGCCCACTTGAAGTCAGCCACTATTGAAGAGATTTGCAAGGCTGCGACGTGGTCATCTGTCCACACATTCACATCACATTACTGCCTCCAGCAGGATACCCAACGCGACAGTCGGTTCGGGCAGTCGGTGCTGCAGAATCTGTTTGGGGTGTAAATCCAACTCCACCCTCCAGGACCCGCATTTATTCTGGTCAGGCTGCACTCTCAGTTAGTTGTTCTTCGTAGGTCAATTTTCTGTTGTATCCTCGCCGTTGCGAGGTTCAATTGACCTGGCTTATTGTTTTGAGTGAGCCTGAGAGCTAGGGATACCCCAGTCGTGAGAACAAGCAGCCTGTTTGTCCTCGGAGAAAGTGAATGATACATACCTGTAGCAGGTGTTCTCCAAGGACAGCAGGCTGATTGTTCTCACCTAACCTCCCTCCTCCCCTTTGGAGTTGCGTTTTCATCTTTTGCTTGTCATTCAACTGGTGGGAACGGTCGCGCACGGGCGGGAAGACGGCCGCGCATGCGCGGTGGGCGTGCCCTGCGTGCGGACCGCCCGCGAAGCTTCTTCCGGTTGGTGGGGGCTGCCGTGGACGTCACCCCAGTCGTGAGAACAATCAGCCTGCTGTCCTCGGAGAACACCTGCTACAGGTATGTATCATTCATTTTCTCTCATATGGGTACAGTTGGAAGTGGGTGCAGGAACACGACAGAAAGGGGACTGGAGATCTCCCGTGAGAAGTGGGAGGACATTGCACTTCACAATGGAGAACATGTTCACCAACATGGCCTTTATTGGGAAACTGCAAAAGCAGTGCTGAGAGGAGAAATCATTTCTTACAGAGTCCGAGCTCAGAAAATTAGGGACAGGGAAAAACTCCACTTGGAAAAAGCAATTCACCAGCAATGACAACAATATGGGTCCACTCAGACAGAGGAATTCGAGAAAGGCCCTTTTGGCTTCACAGAGAGAGTTGAATGAATTGCTTCATCAGAGGGCAATTAAATCCCATTTATATTATAAATTTCAGCTATTCCTCCTTGGGAACAAGGCAGGGGGCTTGCTGGCACGCCTGTCATGGGGTGAAAGGGGGGCATCCTGCATAATGCAGCTGTGGGATTCTGGGGGCAGATGGCTTAGATCAAATGCTGATATATCAGCCCACTTCCAAAAATTTTATGAACGTCTTTACCAGAAGCCCACTGATGTGCTGTTAGATAGTAACTTATATTTGGAGAATTTATCTCTACCCAGGGTCTCGCCTTCACAGAGTTACTTCCTTAATGCCCCTATTACAGAGGGAGACCTTTTATTAGCACTGCAACAAAGCAAGCTCCATAGGACGCCGGGGGCCTGATGTATATAGCACGGAATTCTATAAGTCATTTTGTGAGCAAGTGAAAACACCCCTCCTAAATCTATTCAATTCAATGGCACAATTTGGAAATATGCCATAATCTTTCAAAATTGCCCAAATGATTGTACTATTGAAACCAGGCAGAGACCCGGAAGATCCGGGGTCATTTTGTCCCATATCACTCCTAAATTGCGATGTAAAATTATATTCAAAAATATTGGCGAATAGACTGTCCCAAGTGCTCCCAGATTTAATTTCAAGTGGGATTTGTGAAGGGAAGAACAGCTGCCGGGAATATTAGATTAATCCTGGCCTCCCTGGAGGCCGTGGAAAAGAATCAGACACCTTCCTTGCTGATCAGCTTTGATGCAGAGAAGGCCTTTGATTGGGTTGTATGGCAGTTCCTCTTCACAGTGATACGGAAGGTGGGCATAGAAGGTTTCTTTGGGGAGGCAGTGAAGGTCATGTACTCAGATGCTCAGGCCTTCATGTGGGTTAATGGGGAGAGATCTTCACTATTCCCAATATGACGAGGTACCAGTCAGGGATGCTCGCTGTCCCCTCTGCTTTTTGTGCTATCTTTGGACCCCCTTATTAGAACAATTAGTTCCCACCCAGAGATCTCAGGGGTACCCATTGGACACTCTACTTTTACAATTTCAGTTTTTGCAGTTGACTTACTAGTACATCTTACAAATCCCCGGGGATCTCTGGCAGCATTTTTGGAGTTGTTTCGAGAGTTCGGAGATTTTGCAGGGCTGAAATAAATGTTTTCTAAATCCTTGGCACTGGCTTCCACAGAGCAGCTAAGACAGGAATGGGGGGCATATTTCTCTTTTAGATGGGCCCAAGAGTCATTCACATACCTGGGGGATACAGCTTTCAATGAAAGTAGCACTTTTATATCAGTTTAACATTTCTCGCTTATTAGAGGGTACAAAAGAACCTGTACAATTGGAGATCCCTGCGTCTCACTCTGCATGGTAGAATACATTTGTTTCGCATGATTTAATTCCCAAAGTGGTTGTACATTTTGCAGCTGTTGCCACTGCGCATTTTTAGCAAAGACTGACTTTAAATTATTACACAAACATATGAGAAGGTTCATTTGGGGTGGCACCAAGCCTGAATTGGCAATACATTGTATGTTGGGCTCCTGGAGAGAGGGCGGCATGGGAATCCCAAACCTACGCTGATATAATCGTTTTTGCGTACTCCATCATCTGGGTGAATGGCTTCTGGATAGACAAGATTCTCCGAGGACAAGCAGGCTGCTTGTTCTCACTGATGGGTGACGTCCACGGCAGCCCCTCCAATCGGAAACTTCTCTAGCAAAGTCCTTTGCTAGTCCTCGCGCGCCCGCGCGCACCGCGCATGCGCGGCCGTCTTCCCGCCCGAAACCGGCTCGAGCCGGCCAGTCTTCTTTTGTCCGCACTCGGTACGGTCGTGTTTTCGCCGTGTCGAGCCCCGGAAAGTCGACCTCGCGCGTCCAATTTATTTTGACGTGTTTTTCTTCGGAAAAGTTCTTTTCAGGTGTCGGGAAGTGCTCCGGAAACCCTCTCCCGGGTTTCGTGTTAATCCTCCCCGTACTTCCAGCTTTTTGCCCCGATAAGTTTTCTTTCGTCGTCGGGGTAGGCCTCTTTTCGGCCTCGGTCGAGATTTTCTCCCTTCCAAATTTTTTGGTGCTCTTTTTCCGTCATTTCGGACTTTGATTTCGCCGGCGCGATTTTTCCGCCCATGACATCGAAGCCTTCCAGCGGCTTCAAGAAGTGCACCCAGTGCGCCCGGGTTATCTCTCTCACTGATCGACACTCGTCGTGTCTTCAGTGTCTGGGGGCCGAGCACCGCCCTCAGAACTGCAGTCTGTGTTCCCTGCTTCAAAGGCGGACTCAGGTAGCGAGACTAGCCCAGTGGAACGTGTTGTTCTCGGGTTCTTCGTCGGCATCGGCACCGGGATCTTCGAGTGCATCGACGTCGTCAGCGTCCAGACCATCTTCCTCGGCCGCCCCTGCATCAAGTGCATCGAGGCATCGGGCCTCTGCATCGGCGCCGAGACATCGGATAGCTGCATCGACGTCGGTGGTACCGGGACCTCGTCTGCTGATGTCGTCGGACGGTGGTGCATCGTCAGGAGTGCAGGTGAGGGCTGTCCATTCCCCTGCTGGTGGCGGTGAGCCTTCGGGTGGGTCTCCTCCTACCCTGAGGGCTCCTGCGGTACAGCCCCCCCGAGACCGACCTCCTTCGGCCTCGGCCCCGAGGAAGCGACGGCTGGATTCTCCTCGTCGGTGCCGGGGAGCTCCGGTGACATGCTTCGGAAGAAATCGAAGAAGCATCGACACCGGTCGCCTCCCTGCGTCGGCACCGAGAGCTCTGGGTCGCCGAGGGAGTCGGCACCCAGCAGGCATCGGCACCGAGAGGACCGCTCACCCTCTGTTCAAGAGGTGTCGATGCGCTCCACTCTGGACAGCCCGGAACAGGTTCTGACGTCGACGCCTGCATCGACCTCTTTGCCTTTCTCTGCAGCCGCTCTGAACGAGAGCCTCCGGGCCGTTCTCCCAGAGATCCTGGGAGAGCTGTTGCGCCCTACCCCTCCGGTACCGGCGGTGCTTGCGCCTCCGGTACCGTCGAGCGTGGCGCCGTCTGGCCCATCGCCCGGGGTGAGGTCCCCGACGTCGGTACCGCGTGCGGTGCCGACTGCGGCCACCTCCCAGGAGGGCTCCCCGACTACGTCGGCGGAGGGAGCTTCGCCGATGCGGGCCAGGGAGTCTACCTCTCGACGCCCCCATCGTGGACGTGGTTCCACTGAGTCGAGCCGGGCGAGGTTGCAGACACAGGTTCGTGAACTTGTGTCTGACACCGAGGGTGAGGCCTCGTGGGAGGAAGAAGAAGACCCCAGATATTTCTCTGACGAGGAGTCTGAGGGTCTTCCTTCTGATCCCACTCCCTCTCCTGAAAGACAGCTTTCTCCTCCTGAGAGTCTGTCTTTCGCTTCCTTTGTCCGGGAGATGTCTACGGCCATCCCCTTCCCGGTGGTTGTGGAGGACGAGCCCAGGGCTGAAATGTTTGAGCTCCTGGACTATCCTTCTCCACCTAAGGAAGCGTCCACTGTTCCCTTGCACCATGTCCTAAAAAAGACATTGCTTGCGAACTGGACAAAACCTCTAACTAATCCCCACATCCCCAAGAAGATCGAGTCCCAGTACCGGATCCATGGGGACCCAGAGCTGATGCGCACCCAGTTGCCTCATGATTCTGGAGTTGTGGATCTGGCCCTAAAGAAGGTTAAGAGTTCTAGAGAGCATGCTTCGGCGCCCCCGGGCAAGGACTCTAGAACCTTAGACTCCTTTGGGAGGAAGGCCTACCATTCTTCTATGCTCGTGGCCAAAATCCAGTCTTACCAGCTCTACACGAGCATACACATGCGGAACAATGTGCGGCAGTTGGCGGGCTTGGTTGATGCTCTCCCCCCCGAGCAGGCCAAGCCTTTTCAGGAGGTGGTCAGGCAGCTGAAGGCGTGCAGAAAATTCCTGGCCAGAGGGGTGTATGACACCTTTGATGTTGCGTCCAGGGCCGCTGCTCAAGGTGTGGTGATGCGCAGGCTCTCATGGCTGCGTGCCGCCGACCTGGAGAATAGACTCCAGCAGCGGATTGCGGACTCGCCTTGCCGTGCGGACAACATTTTTGGAGAGAAAGTCGAACAGGTGGTAGAGTCTCTCCACCAGCGGGACACCGCATTCGACAAGTTCTCCCGCCGGCAGCCTTCAGCTTCTACCTCTACAGGTAGACGATTTTTCGGGGGAAGGAAGACTGTTCCCTATACTTCTGGTAAGCGTAGGTACAATCCTCCTTCCCGACAGCCTGCGGCCCAGGCTAAGCCCCAGCGCGCTCGCTCTCGTCAGCAGCGTGCACCTCAGCAAGGCCCCGCGGCTCCCCAGCAAAAGCAAGGGGCGAGGCTTTTGACTGGCTCCAGCAGAGCATAGCCGCAGTACAAGTATCAGTGCCGGGCGACCTACCAGTCGGAGGGAGGTTAAAAGCTTTTCACCAAAGGTGGCCTCTCATAACCTCCGACCAGTGGGTTTTGCAAATAGTCCGGCAAGGATACACCCTCAATTTGACTGCAAAACCTCCAAATTGCCCACCGGGAGCTCAGTCTTACAGCTTCCAGCACAAGCAGGTACTTGCAGAGGAACTCTCCGCCCTTCTCAGCGCCAATGCGGTCGAGCCCGTGCCATCCGGGCAAGAAGGGCTGGGATTCTATTCCAGGTACTTCCTTGTGGAAAAGAAAACAGGGGGGATGCGTCCCATCCTAGACCTAAGGGCCCTGAACAAATATCTCGTAAAAGAAAAGTTCAGGATGCTTTCCCTGGGCACCCTTCTCCCCATGATTCAGCAAAACGATTGGCTATGCTCTCTGGACTTGAAGGATGCCTACACTCACATCCCGATACTGCCAGCTCACAGACAGTATCTGCGATTTCAGTTGGGCACACGCCACTTCCAGTACTGTGTGCTACCCTTTGGGCTCGCCTCTGCGCCCAGGGTGTTCACAAGTGCCTAGCTGTGGTAGCAGCGGCACTTCGCAGGCTGGGGGTGCATGTGTTCCCATATCTCGACGATTGGCTGGTGAAGAACACATCCGAGGCAGGAGCCCTCCAGTCCATGCAGATGACTATTCGCCTCCTGGAGCTACTGGGGTTTGTGATAAATTACCCAAAGTCCCATCTTCTACCAGTGCAGAAACTCGAATTCATAGGAGCTCTGCTGGATTCTCGGACGGCTCGTGCCTATCTCCCAGAGACGAGAGCCAACAACTTATTGTCCCTCGTCTCGCGGGTGCGAGCGTCCCAGCAGACCACAGCTCGGCAGATGTTGAGATTGCTGGGCCACATGGCCTCCACAGTTCATGTGACTCCTATGGCCCGCCTTCACATGAGATCTGCTCAATGGACCCTAGCTTCCCAGTGGTTTCAGGCTGCTGGGGATCTAGAAGACGTGATCCACCTGTCCACGAGTTTTCTCAAATCCCTGCATTGGTGGACAATTTGGTCCAATTTGACTCTGGGACGTCCTTTCCAAATTCCTCAGCCACAAAAAGTGCTGACCACGGATGCGTCTCTCCTGGGATGGGGAGCTCATGTCGATGGGCTTCACACCCAAGGAAGCTGGTCCCTCCAGGAACGCGATCTACAGATCAATCTCCTGGAGTTGCGAGCGATCTGGAACGCTCTGAAGGCTTTCAGAGATCGGCTGTCCCATCAAATTATCCAAATTCAGACAGACAACCAGGTTGCCATGTACTATGTCAACAAGCAGGGGGGCACCGGATCTCGCCCCCTGTGTCAGGAAGCCGTCAGCATGTGGCTCTGGGCTCGACGTCTCGGCATGGTGCTCCAAGCCACATATCTGGCAGGCGTAAACAACAGTCTGGCCGACAGACTGAGCAGGATTATGCAACCTCACGAGTGGTCGCTCAACTCCAGAGTGGTGCGCCAGATCTTCCAAGCGTGGGGCACCCCCTTGGTGGATCGCATCTCGAGTGAACCACAAAGTCCCTCAGTTCTGTTCCAGGCTTCAGGCCCCCGGCAGACTGGCATCGGATGCCTTCCTCCTGGATTGGGGGGAGGGCCTGCTGTATGCTTATCCTCCCATTCCTCTGGTGGGGAAGACTTTGTTGAAACTCAAGCAAGACCGAGGCACCATGATCCTGATTGCTCCTTTTTGGCTGCGTCAGATCTGGTTCCCTCTTCTTCTGGACTTGTCCTACGAAGAACCGTGGAGATTGAAGTGTTTTCCGACCCTCATCACACAGGACGAAGGGGCGCTTCTGCATCCCAGCCTCCGGTCCCTGGCTCTCACGGCCTGGATGTTGAGAGCGTAGACTTTGCCTCTTTGGGTCTGTCAGAGGGTGTCTCCCGCATCTTGCTTGCTTCCAGGAAAGATTCCACTAAGAGGAGTTACTTCTTCCAATGGAGGAGGTTTGCCGTCTGGTGTGACAGCAAGGCCCTAGATCCTCGCTCTTGTCCTACACAGACCCTGCTTGAATACCTTCTGCACTTGTCTGAGTCTGGTCTCAAGACCAACTCTGTAAGGGTTCACCTTAGTGCGATTAGTGCATACCATTACCGTGTGGAAGGTAAGCCGATCTCAGGACAGCCTTTAGTTGTTCGATTCATGAGAGGTTTGCTTTTGTCAAAGCCCCCTGTCAAGCCTCCTACAGTGTCATGGGATCTCAATGTCGTTCTCACCCAGCTGATGAAACCTCCTTTTGAGCCACTGTATTCCTGCCATCTGAAGTACTTGACCTGGAAGGTCATTTTCTTGGTGGCAGTTACTTCAGCTCGTAGAGTCAGTGAGCTTCAGGCCCTGGTAGCCCAGGCCCCTTACACCAAATTTCATCATAACAGAGTAGTCCTCCGCACTCACCCTAAGTTTCTGCCGAAGGTTGTGTCGGAGTTCCATCTGAACCAGTCGATTGTCTTGCCAACATTCTTTCCCCGTCCTCATTCCTGCCCTGCTGAACGTCAGCTGCACACATTGGACTGCAAGAGAGCATTGGCCTTCTATCTGGAGCGGACACAGCCCCACAGACAGTCCGCCCAATTGTTTGTTTCTTTTGATCCCAACAAGAGGGGAGTGGCTGTAGGGAAACGCACCATATCCAATTGGCTAGCAGATTGCATTTCCTTCACTTACGCCCAGGCTGGGCTGGCTCTTGAGGGTCATGTCACGGCTCATAATGTTAGAGCCATGGCTGCGTCGGTAGCCCACTTGAAGTCAGCCACCATGGAGGAAATTTGCAAAGCTGCGACGTGGTCATCTGTCCACACATTCACATCTCATTACTGCCTGCAGCAGGATACCCGACGCGACAGTCGGTTCGGGCAGTCAGTTCTTCAGAACCTGTTTGGGCTTTAGGATCCAACTCCACCCCCCGAGGGCCCTGTTTGTTCTGTTCCAGGCTGCACTCTCAGTTAGTTGGTAAATTTTTTTAGGTCAATCTCAGTTATGTCCTCGCCGTTGCGAGGCCCAATTGACCATGGTTGTTGTTTGGAGTGAGCCTGGGGGCTAGGGATACCCCATCAGTGAGAACAAGCAGCCTGCTTGTCCTCGGAGAAAGCGAATGCTACATACCTGTAGAAGGTATTCTCCGAGGACAGCAGGCTGATTGTTCTCACAAACCCGCCCGCCTCCCCTTTGGAGTTGTGTCTTCCCTTGAACTGTATTGTCTTGCTACATACTGGACTGGCCGGCTCGAGCCGGTTTCGGGCGGGAAGACGGCCGCGCATGCGCGGTGCGCGCGGGCGCGCAAGGACTAGCAAAGGACTTTGCTAGAGAAGTTTCCGATTGGAGGGGCTGCCGTGGACGTCACCCATCAGTGAGAACAATCAGCCTGCTGTCCTCGGAGAATACCTTCTACAGGTATGTAGCATTCGCTTTATACCCCACGGCAGTTAGAAATGGACCATTTTAGCCCATGCCATCTCTACTTCCTATTACAGGCTCCGAGGCAGATAATTCCACCATGTTTTCAAACTAGTATATTATTGCGACCACTACGGAAATTTGGAAAGATTTGACTAGATATTGGGGTGTAGCCTTGGATGTATCGGATTTGTTGCCTATTCGAGGCAATCTGTTATTTTCCCCAGGCTCAGAAAACCCGGTATTTAAAAGGTGGGCAATTATGGGCATAACTAGACTGGAACATGTTCTAAACGCAAAAGGCTCTATGTTGAATCTTGGAGCCCTAGATGTGGGCATTGACTTTAACAATACATATGCATATAATCAATTGGCACACTACATTCATATGATGCGGGGAGAGGCACTGGGGGCTCAACATGGCCATCTATTCACTTTCTGTCTTGCCTCTGAGACAGAATTAACCTTCTGGAGAACTCCTGGGGGGGGGGGGACCCTCGAGTAAATATTTACTCCCCCAGGCAGAATTCCAGGCAAGAAAAACTCTGGCTACTAAATAAGTATTAGTCATAATAAATATTTATTCAAATAGTCAAAGAAGCCAATCAGTAATTATTGAAATATTAACAAATAACATTCCAATACAGTATAATATGTATCAAATTAAAACAGAGCTTTCCCTGGGAGCTCTCAATATGTCCACCTGCTAGTGTAGGCACATTGAGGCTTGCCATCCTCAGTTCTGTTTCAAATACGTTTTCTTCCTTGCTTCATTATCTTAATTATAATTACCCTTCCTACCTAATGAATATGCATCTTTCCAGAATATTCTGTTTCCTGTTATGAATCATGTTCCATGAAATTCTATCATTTATTCCCTTATTATATTGGCAGTTAGGGCCTGTCATGCATGTAAGCAAAAGTTTTCATTTGATATGGGTTGACCTATGTCCTTGGTATGCACAGTCATCATACTAGCCCCCTCCACCCTCTTGTTAAGGCTATAGTTTTGCCCACACCCACTTATTTCTCCTTTTGATTGTTTATCTGGATACTGCACATGTCCTTATTCATAGGAGCCTCTGGCTCTTAGTTGCTGACCAGCAGCTTATCACAAGTTACCATAGGTCAAATGTCAAACCACAAATTTCTACAGCCTTAGAAAGGTAGTTACCAGAAAAAATGCTGTCTTGCAATTCCAGATCTGTTCCCAGCTCAAGAAAAGCAAAATAGCTATATTAAAATAAAAACTAGAAATATGTATGGTTTGCACCTTTTCATGGCCTCTATGATATACACGTCTTAGAGATTTCTTTAGTTCAATCCCACGGGACCGCCTCTCGGTTTTGGGTCTCTACAAAGCACTTACGAAGTTAGCTCCCTGTAAGGATAAAGCCCACATTAGAGCTTGTTGGGCACAAGATCAGGAGCGCCCTACTCTGGTCCTCACGTATACCCACATTGGCTATTACTGCAGATCTTCGCGAATGTCAGTATCACATTCTGCATAGAGGAGTAGTGGAGCCCCTTTGTTCAAAATGTGGGAGACAGACAGGCTCATTTTTCCACTCTCTCTGAGAGTGCCCAAGAATTCAGGCATTCTGGAATGCTCTGTTCCAGTATTTATCCACTAGTCCCAGTATCAATATTATATTTAATGGAGAGGGTTCTTCATAGAGAATCTTTTATACCCAACTCCAAGTGTTTCTTAACAATATTCTTACATAGATTTCAAGGGGATTTAAGTAATGGATCTGTCAGATAACCATGTCACCACCATTCATTAACCCGACATGAACTCATATTTCACACAAACTGCTGTGTCAAGGTACACATCTCCTCTATACGAGCTAGAAAAATATCCGTAGCTGTCTCTCAGCATTTTATATAAGAAATAAACAAAAAAAGAAAAAAGAACGGAAGATTCAGATAAGCTAAGTGTAATTTTATTGCAAGATAGAACATTTAAGATTTAAAATGATGGGTGAAAGTTTAAATATTAAAAAGTATGGATCAATGAAGAATACATGCCCACCATAAGAAAAAATGCCTGGCTCATATATATAGCCTGAATGGTGGTGACATGGTTATCTGACAGATCCATTACTTAAATCCCCTTGAAATCTATGTAAGAATATTGTTAAGAAACACTTGGAGTTGGGTATAAAAGAGTGTTCCAGTATTTAGCAGCTCCATTAAAGACACGGATACCGCTCTCCCTACTTGCAGTACTTTTAGATGAGTATGAGCTCTTTGCATTAGAAAGTAGAAGGGCAGAACAATTAGTTCGTACGGTTTGCATCCTGGGTAAACACATTATTTTGTGTACGTGGAAGAGTGAATCCCCTCCAGAGTATTGGCATTGGAGAAATAAATTCCATGAACTGCTATTGCTGGAGCGCTGGGTGGTGGGGTCTTCCTCCTGAAGACGACAGCACTTTCTTGCAACTTGGGAACCATCCATACAGGTTCTGTCCCTGAGGGTTCGTAGCTTTGTATTAAACTCCCTTTAAGAACGCTGACTTTTTTCTCTCTCTCTCTTCTCAGGATAGAGCAGGGATTGTCACATGTATATTGGGAAAGGGTGGAGGGGTGGCTCTGGGGGAATAATTCTTTCAAAACTCTGATGATATTTGTTTCATTGATGTTTACCCGATACCGTTTTTTTTCTTCTATTTTATATCATCAATAATGATTTAATCTAATTAGGATTTATTTACTGCTTTTTTGAAGGAATTCATTCAAGGTGGTGTACATTAAGAATAAATAAAACATAAGCAATAGACAGAGCAGTAAAAATATTCAAATGACAATACATAGGATACAATGTCAACACAATATGTTGTAAAACATTTTCATAGACAGCGTAGGGTATAAGCAATGATGGAACATATAGATAGGTAAGAGAGTAAGAGGAGTTAGAAAATAAGAGGACTAATTTAAAGAAAGTTGCGCATGAGGTTAGAGAGGTGATTAAATATTATCTCAGCTAGGGTAGGAATGGATAAACACCTTGCTGCAGTAGGTGCAGCCCGTTTCACCCCTTGTGTGTGAGACTAACAAGTTAGTTACTTCTTCCATTAAAGGCCTGCTTGAAGAACCAAGCTTTCACCTGCTTCCTTAAGTAGCAATAGTCTTGTGTTAAGTAGAGTGTGGAGGCTGTAGGAGTATTTACCTGAGATCTCACCTCTGCTGGTCTTGGCCTATACAGCCATTGTTATAACAATATGGATTTTACAGCTTGTGACCTGTATGCATCAGTAACCAGCTTTGTCAAAGGAACATTACTACTGAGCATAGCAAGATGACTTCATCCAAGGACATATTCTGTGTTGCAAACTAGCCCGTTATCTCCTGGGAAGATTGGGAGGAGAGAGACACACATGGCTCCAGGAGTATGTGAGCAGAAAGGGAGGTTTGCATGCCATCGAACAAAGGCTCGCTTCTTGACCATGAAGCTGGCTGGACATTATTACACCATCTGTGATTGGTCCACAGGTATCAACTGACCCTTGGATACCAAAATTTGGACTGAAGAGAAAAAAAAAGAGAGAGACGACCAGAAGACTTTGCAGGTGGATAGAAGGCTCGAAAAGAGGCAGAGACTGATTTCCTAAACACCAGTGAACTGCATACCTTGTAACAAATTCACAAGGTTAGCTCAGCTACAGTTTACGGCCTTACTTATGACTGTGTAATCTGTGTCCAGAATACAGATCTCAGACTTTATTCCTGGACTGAGAGACTCGCTGAGGCTTCAGCTTGAGTCTAAGAGGAGGAATCTGCTTCTTTACCATTGGAAGTCTGTCACAGACTGCAAGGTGAGATACCAGGATTTACTACCTATGGTTATGGGGATAATTAGTCCTTGGCTTTTGTCTGAGACAGATGGGTTGTATGTCATGACTTATGGTCTATGAATTTAGCTGATAACTGTATTTTGCATAAGACGTGTGAAATGAGTTCTTATAATAATCACTAGTAAAAAAGCCCCGTTTCTGATGCAAATGAAATGGGTCTAGCAAGATTTTCTTCAGAGTGTGCATGTGGGAGTGTGTGTGTCCCTGCCCTCTGCCCTCTCTCCCTTCCCCTGTGCTGTCTGTCCCCTCCCCCCTCCGAGTGGAGTCCTTCAGTGTTAGGTTTCCTGCTGTGCTGTGTTTGTGTTACAGAGAGAGTGAGGGCGTCTCTCCCCTCCCCCCTCTGAGTCCTTCACTGTTACAGAGAGAGCGATTTCGTGCTGTGCTGTTTTCCTTCACTGTTTGTGTTACAGAGAGAGCGAGGGTGGGACAGACACTCATGGGGAAACCGGATATCTCTGGCGCTTCACACTTCCGGCTGGTGGCTTCATTAGAACGTTGGTGGTGCCTTTTATATATAGAGATTAAGATATCAGTATTGTGATTGGTTGTGTAATTGTTATGATTGGGAATGTGAGCCCTTGTGCCCTGACTGAGCACGGCGAAGATGAAGTGCCACCTCGCTTGGTCAGGCAGCCAGACAACCCCAAGCTTCACCTGCACTTAGCCACTGTCCCCCAAGAGTTGAGCCCCTGGGTTCAAGCGGCCGGCAGGACTTCCGGAACCAGCGGGGTTGCGTGACCACTGACCAGACAAGCGGGAGCGCAGACACAGTCCCGGAGCAAGGAGTCAGCAAAGCAGCAAAAACAGAAAACAGTCTGAAGTCTGGGCCGGCAGCAACACAGCGCGTGGTCAGTAAACTAGGGTTACCATATGGCTCCAGAAAAAGGAGGACGGATTGAGCCAGCCGGGTTTTACTTCCATTGCTTTCAATGGAAAGCAATGGAAGTAAAACCCAGCTGGCTCAATCCATCCTCCTTTTTCTGGAGTCATATGGTAACCCTAAGTAAACAATCCGAGGTCAGGAACACAGGAAAACACTGGAACAGATGAAGACTACCAACTCTACGCGAATAGAAGCCGAAGCATGGAAGGACTTGAAACAGGGCTTTAAATAGTGCAGGGATTAGGCTGAACCATGTGCAGCTGTTCCAAGATGGCTGCCCCCATCAGAGGAGATGCTCTCCGCCCAAATATGGGCTTCCTTCCTGAAGCTGCTCAACTCCAAGATGGCCGGCCTATCCTGGAGATACCACATCCAAGATGGCTGCCACATCCTCGAATGCCCATACCCTGTGTGAGCAGGCTGCACCTCTGGAGGAGTGTAGCAGAGCGTAACAGTAATCACTCATTTAGTTAGTCCATTAGGATAATCATATTTCATTATATATATTTTGGGTGATAATCTATTTTTATAGAAGTTATTTTGTATTTTGCTTGGCCTTTTGCTTCAGAACTATTTATATATATATTTCTTTACTTAATAAATAATATATATTCCATCTGTGGCATTGTTCCTTTTTCCAGCACAACTAGCTAGTCATTGGGCTAAAGAGGTACGCTTCCCTAGACACGAATCCAGAATAATTGCTATTTAGTAGTGTTCTGACAGCTAAGTACCTCTGAATACCTACATAGCTCACCCTTTCTTACATATTGGGGCAGTTCGTCCGGTTCCCATACTTTGGGAGCTTGTTTTGGTCCCTTTCTTAATTAGTGGCAGTTCGTTCTTGCCATTCTTAGTGACTGGGTTCCATTCCCGTGCTTGCTAGTTGTTTGTGAGGACTTTGGTTTTGTCTGATTTATGGCTTTGGCTTCCCAGCTGTCTATTGCCTGAGATTTTATTGCCGTGTTGTTTATTTAACCTGTTAGAGTGTCTGGTTTATTGCACTGCTCTTTCTCTGTACGTTGAGTTTTTTTTTTCTCTCAGGATGGCCTCTCCTGTTCCTCTGTTATCTGAACTTGAGCTATCTGTGTTCTCGGTGCTTGCGCCTAGCGCTCTTGGCAAGTGCAAGCAGGTTGACTCTTTGCTTCTGTTGTTTCGGGGGGGGGGGGGCTCTCAGGACAGTGCGTCTGCTTGTTCTGCTGTTTTGCATAATGCTCTGCAGTCTAAAGCCCGCTGTTTGCTTTGAAGGATTCTCTCATGTCTGATTTATAATCTGCTTCTGCTCAAGTTTCAGCTTTGCAGTCTGACCTCCAGCGGTTGCGGGAGACTGTGGCAGCGCTCAAAGGTGAGTGTGCCGATTTGCGGCAGGCTTTGGAGCGCTGCCCTTCTCCAGCGTCCGCTGCAGGGGGGGGGGGGGGGAATGGCAGTTCCCAGCCTACTAATGCCCCATGAAGAGAAAAAAATGTGATTTGCTTCAGGAAAAATGTCTTTATTTGGAAAGAGACAAATCTCAATGGGAGGCACGCTCCCACTCCCTTCAGATTGCAATTATGCAGAACGATGCTTCCCTTGGTTCTATGTCTCAGCAGCTAGCCGATGTTACTGGCGCTCTGAGGGTCCAGACGCAAGAGACAGCGAAGTTTCAGTCTCTTTACCAGGAACTGAAACAAAAGTCTGAGAGTAATTCTAGTGCTTTTCATCGTGATTTACTACTTGCACAGGGGGATTCTCACTCGGCCCAGCAGGCTTTGCACAGAGCTAATGTGGACCTAGCTGATTTGCGGGAGAGAAATAACTCACTCTCTCAGCGTTTACAACAGGCATTGCATGAAAGAGATTCTTGCTCTACGGCCTTGCGGGAGTGTAAGAGGGATCTTGATGCAGTGAGAAAGGAAGTATGCAGTGTACGTCAGCATCTTGATTCTGTACCTATGGACCTTTATGACAGTTCTGGTTCCAGGTCACCTAGCCCTGTTCCTGAACAGGTCAGAGTTTCTGATCAGTCCCGAAGATACGAGCAGGAGCCTGAGTATCACAGTTTTCAGTTACTGTCTAGGGATTGGACAGCGTCAGCTCCTCCACACCCCTCTGTCCGGCCCAGCTCCATAGTCCTTGATGCCGTCAACAGTAAACCTGATCCTATGCTCCGCCCAGGCAGGTCTCAGCCCTCTGCACTACCTGATGACATCAGCAGCACACCAGCACCACTGTTTTCTTCTCCTGCTGGTGAGCAACGGTATTTCACTCAGACACCCAAAGGAACTACCTTATCTATGGAGAAGCAATCACAAATAATGAAGTTACTTAGCGCTATGATTGTGCCATTTAGAGAGTGTCCTAAGGTATCCAGACACGCTCACCTGGATTCAGTGCATGACCTCTTTCAATCCTTACAAGTCCATTCTGATACAGATAAAAGTGCTTTACTTAAATGGACGTTTGCTGAAGAGTGCCAAAATTATTTGAAGGCGATTATGGCAGATAACCCTGTTTACAGTGGAACAGGCTTTAAAGAAGCGGTATGGTCTTTTTGCAGATTCCACAAGTGTGCAGCATTAAATATGTGCTGTGGTCCAAATGAGAGTCCTCGTGAATAGGCCTGTCACCTGAAGCAAGCATTCTACCAGGGGAGAACCATCCCAGATGCTAAAGATCTAGAATTTGGTGACTTCAGAAATCTTTTTGTGAAAGGTCTGCCTGACCAACTGAAAATTCCTTTGGCAGGAAAACATAAAGAACCTTTTTCCAGCCTTCTTAAGCAGGCTGAAGATATTTTTGATATCTGTCGCATGCAGCCCGCTGCGGCTGCTCCCAAATTAGCTTCTAAAAGTCACCCCAAGGTGGCTCCACCTAGTGTTTGTGCTGTCACATAAGAACATAAGCACCGCCATACTGGGAAAAGACCAAGGGTCCATCAAGCCCAGCATCCTGTCTCCGACAGTGGCCAATCCAGGCCTCAAGAACCTGGCAAAAACCCCAAAACAAAAGAAAAAATTTAATTAATAATGTTCAATGGACTTTTCCTTCAGGAATCTGGCCAAACCCCCTTTAAAGTCAGCAAGGCCAACTGCTGTTACCACATTCTCCGGCATCTCCACAGAAGAAAGGAGGCAACTCCCAGAAGACCAAAGAGAAGTCTCCTGTGCTGACCACTGCAACAGGGCCTAGTATCAACTCCGTTGAGGTGGTGCCTCTGTCCTCTTCAGAGGAAGAACAGGCATGACTAGGATCTGCCCATCCTTCACCAGCTATTGTGTCCACAGTTCACGTGGATGTTCTGTCTTCCGTCAGTGAGGAGTCCTCCGTGACCAATGCTGATGCCCAGCCCTCGAACCCGGAAGGGCCTCTTTTATGGGACTCAATTAAGGAAAACAGGTATTTTCTGGGTAAACTTATTCCTAAAGGTTACAGATATACCTTAGATCTGTTGATTCAACAGAAATTTTCCTGTCAGAGCCTACTGGATATAGCCTCAGAGGTGACTTTGATTACCCAGGGCCTGGTTCAGAAACTTGAAGCATTCCTAGGGAGAGGTCGGGATGCGCTGCGTGTCACTCCATGTGACTTGTCACTGGTGGCCTATGGCAATCTGAGCATTGGTACTGTGGGACAGGTTTGGCTTTCCTTGCAGCTCAGCCGGATGACTGTCATGCACCCTGCCATCACTACCAGTGTTGGTGAAGAATTCTTGATTGGAAATGATCTTCTGAAGAGATTGCGGCCTATTTTGGATTATGTCCAAGAAGTTATCTGGTCCCAAGTTACCCACCCCATTCCTTATGAGAGAGTAAATCACTTGAGCAGAGTCAGTGGGTCCAGCTCTGTAGAGCTTAGGGACACCTCTATTCAAATTAATTTCCAGCGTTCAGCAGACCCTCACATTCTGGAGCTCCAGTGGGATGATACTCCGAAGGGGGGGAAGCAGCATGGTGAAGTAATCAGAGTCCAGAAAGCTCGGATAGCTGACATTTTTCTACATGCTGACAATTTGGAGATTATTTTGCACGACTCGCCTACTGCAGGTGACTCGCCAGATACTACTGCCAACATATCCCAGGAGGCCTCTTCTTCCACTTCCAGTCCTGATTCCCTGATTCCCTGCATCCTTGCAAGTTGACTGCCATCCAACAGAAGGATAATGCTTACACCATCACCATCCAGATAGCTGGCATCCAATCACTTCAGTCCACTTTGTTGTTGCCTAGCAATGTTTCCTTCATCAGTGACGTCCTGTATAGCCTTCTTCGCAAGTCTGTGCAACTTCCCTTTAGTAAGTGTTCCTCCACTTCTGTGCAGGTACCTGGACAAGGTGCTAAGCTGCTTGTCGGAATGTGCAGCCTTCCTTTGACTGTGGGAAACAAGTCTTTCACTCACCACTTCTCAATTGTCAGAGGCCTGCAGCAGCCCTTATGTTTGGGCTCGGATTGCCTTGTGCGACTGGGAGTTTATGTGGACCTGGTGAATCTTGTCCTGTGGAGTAGACTGCATGGCAGCCCAGTGGAATCTGAACCTACGCCTGTTAGCCTGAAGTCTGGACAGACCATACCCCAGGTCTATGAGGTAGTCTGTGCTGAAGATGTGACCATTCCGGGAAGAGTTAGGAATTTTTCCATCAAGCTCCGTCTTGCACATGGACAGCGTCTGCTGGACAAAGTGGTGTTCTTCAACCCGCATTCTCACTTTCAGAACCTTGGGTTGTCTACCAGTGTTCTGCCATGTTTGGAGTTGACTGGTACTTCTTTTCACTTGTTGGTCACCAATCCGCAGGCAGATGAAGTTGTTGTGTCGGCAGGAGACCCTTTTGGCTTTCTGGTGGGAGAGTCTTTTCCTGATGTCGAGGAACACCTGCCGGAGGTGGGGGGGGGGGGGGGGGAGACACTTGAATGTCTGTTTACCTCTCTCAGAGGCTTCATATCTCTTGAGTTTGTTTGGCCATATGATGCAACGTGTTCACAAGTGCAGTTGGAAGACGACTTCTTGATTTTGTTTAAGAGGAGTGTCAGGCTGAAGAAGAACTGAGGATACTCTGTGGATCCCGAGAGAAGTTTAAGCTGTATCAGGACTTGCTTATTCGGATGAGTAAGCATGGCATTGAGCAATGGGTTGTGCCTCAGGCGTATTGTGGCATTATGTTGCAACATGCTTACGATAAACCATGTGCATCCTGAAGAGAAAAAAAAAGAGAGAGACGACCAGAAGACTTTGCAGGTGGATAGAAGGCTCGAAAAGAGGCAGAGACTGATTTCCTAAACACCAGTGAACTGCATACCTTGTAACAAATTCACAAGGTTAGCTCAGCTACAGTTTACGGCCTTACTTATGACTGTGTAATCTGTGTCCAGAATACAGATCTTGGGCTTTATTCCTGGACTGAGAGACTCGCTGAGGCTTCAGCTTGAGTCTAAGAGGAGGAATCCACTTCTTTACCATTGGAAGTCTGTCACAGACTGCAGGGTGAGATACCAGGATTTACTACCTGTGATCATGGGGATAATTAGTCTTTGGCTTTTGTCTGAGACAGATGGGTTTTATGTCATGACTTATGGTCTATGATTTTATGGGTTGTATGTCATGACATGGTCTATGATTTTAACTGCTAACTGTATTTTGCATAAGACATGTGAAATGAGTTCTCATAATAATCATTAGGATATCAGTATTGTGATTGGTTGTATAATCACTCATTTAGTTAGTCCAGTAGGATAATCATATTTCATTATCTATATTTTGGGTGATAATCTATTTTTATAGAAGTTATTTTGTATTTTGCTTGGCATTTTGCTTCAGAACTATTTATATATATTTCTTTACTTAATAAATAATATATATTCCATCTGTGGCATTGTTCCTTTTTCCAGCACAACTAGCTAGTCATTGGGCTAAAGAGGTATGCTTACACTAGACACAAGTCCAGAATAATTGCTGTTCAGTAGTGTTCTGACAGCTCAGTACCTCTGAATACCTACAGGGCTACTCCAGAGAAGGCTTGCTTGCGGGTATCACATCGTGTAATGGCTTTTGGAGAGGGTGTGGTTAGAGATACTCCTTGGGAGGACCTTAGTGTCCTTGGGGGTGTGTAGAGGGTTAACCTGTTCTTCAAGTACTCGGGGCCATTTCCTTTAAGGGCTGTGAAGATCAGACATAAGAGTTCTAAATTTAGCCCTGTACTGGTTGCCAGTGAAGTTTTTGCAAAAATGGTGTGATGTGGTCACATCGCTTGCAACGTTTTATTAGACTTGCTGCAGCATTTTGAATCAATTGGAGCTGGTGCAGGCCCTTTGTAGTCAGACTAGTGTAGAGTGCATTCTCCGAGGACAAGCAGGCTGCTTGTTCTCACTGATGGTGACGTCCACGGCAGCCCCTCCAATCGGAACACTTTCTAGCAAAGTCCTTTGCTAGTCCTCGCGCGCCGATGCGCACCGCGCATGCGCGGCCGTCTTCCCGCCCGAACCGGCTCGTGCCGGCCAGTCTTCTTTTGTCCGCGCTCGGTACGGTCGTGTTTCGCCGTTCGCGCCCCAAAGTTGACCTCGCGCGTCGTTTATCGACTTCAAAAAAAAAAAAAGGTGTCGGAAGGAGGCCTTTCTGGTTTTCTCCCTTCCCGTACTTCGAGTTTTTGCCCCGGTAAGTTTTCTTTCGTCGTCGGGGTAGGCCCTATTTAGGCCTCGGTCGAAGTTTTTCTTCCCCCTATTTTTGTGGTGCCATTTTCGCCATTTCGAGTTTTGATCTCGCCGGCGCGATTTTTCCGCCCATGACATTGAAGTCTTCCAGCGGCTTCAAGAAGTGCACCCAGTGCGCCCGGGTAATCTCGCTCACTGACAGGCACGCGTCGTGTCTTCAGTGTCTGGGGGCTGCGCACCGCCCTCAGGCCTGTAGTCTGTGTTCCCTTTTGCAAAAGCGGACTCAGGTAGCGAGATTAGCCCAGTGGAACATTTTGTTCTCGGGCTCTTCGTCGACATCGGCACCGGGAGTATCGACTGCTTCGATGTCGTCGGCGCCCGGACCTTCATCCTCGCCCCCGATTGCATCGAGTGCATCGACCCTCTGCATCGGGGCGACATCAGAGGGCTGCGTCGGCATCGGTGGTATCGAGACCTCCTCGTCTGCTGATGTTGTCGGACGGTGGTGCTTCGTCTGGAGTGCAGGTGAGGGCTGTCCATTCCCCTGCTGGTGGCGGTGAGCCTTCGGGTGGGTCTCCCCCTATCCTGAGGGCTCCTGCGGTAGAGCCCCCCCGAGACCGACCCTCTTCGGCCTCGGCCCCGAGGAAGAGACGGCTGGATTCTATGTCCTCCTCGTCGGTGCCGGGAAGCTCCGGTGACGTGCTTCGTTCCAAAAAATCGAAGAAACATCGTCACCGGTCCCCTTCCCGTGTCGGCACCGAGAGTTCTGGGTCGCCGAGGGAGTCAGCACCCAGTAAGCATCGGCACCGAGAGGACCGCTCGCCCTCTGTTCAAGAGGTGTCGATGCGCTCCCCTTTGGACAGCCCGGAACAGCCTCCACGCCCGGAACAGGTTCTGACATGAATCCTGCATCGGCTTCCATGTCTTTTTCCACAGCCGCTCTGCACGAGAGCCTCTGGGCCGTTCTCCCAGAGATCCTGGGAGAGCTGTTGTGCCCTACCCCTCCAGTACCGGGGGTGCGTGCGCCACCGATACTGTCGAGCGAGGCGCCGGCTGGCCCATTGTCCGGGGTGAGGACTCCGACATCGGTGCCGCTTGCGGTACAGAGTGCGGTAGCCTCCCAGGAAGGCTTCCCGACTACGTCGGCGGAGGGAGCTTCGCCGGTGCGGGCGAGGGAGTCTACCTCTCGACGCTCCCACCGTGGCCGTGGTTCCACGGAGTCGAGCCGGGCACGGTTGCAGACACAGGTCCGTGAACTTGTGTCTGACACCGATGGTGAGGCCTCGTGGGAAGAGGAAGAAGACATCAGATATTTCTCTGACGAGGAGTCTGAGGGTCTTCCTTCCGATCCCACTCCCTCTCCTGAAAGACAGCTTTCTCCTCCTGAGAGTCTGTCTTTCGCTTCCTTTGTCCGGGAGATGTCTACGGCCATCCCCTTCCCTGTGGTTGTGGAGGACGAGCCCAGGGCTGAAATGTTTGAGCTCCTGGACTATCCTTCTCCACCTAAGGAAGCGTCCACAGTACCCATGCATCATGTCCTCAAAAAGACATTGCTGGCGAACTGGACCAAGCCATTGTCCCCACATTCCCAAGAAGATCGAGTCCCAGTACCGGATCCATGGGGACCCAGAGCTGATGCGCACTCAGTTGCCTCATGACTCTGGAGTTGTGGATTTGGCCCTGAAGAAGGCCAAGAGTTCTAGAGAGCATGCTTCGGCGCCCCCGGGCAAGGACTCTAGAACCTTGGACTCCTTTGGGAGGAAGGCCTACCATTCTTCTATGCTCGTGGCCAAGATTCAGTCCTACCAGCTCTACACAAGCATACACATGCAGAACAATGTGCGGCAGTTGGCGGGCTTGGTGGACAAGCTCCCCCCTGAGCAAGCCAAGCCATTTCAGGAGGTGGTCAGGCAGCTGAAGGCGTGCAGAAAATTCCTGGCCAGAGAGGTGTATGACACCTTTGATGTTGCGTCCAGCGCCGCTGCTCAAGGTGTGGTGATGCGCAGACTCTCATGGCTGCGTTCCTCCGACCTGGAGAATAGAATCCAGCAGCGGATTGCGGACTCGCCTTGCCGTGCGGATAATATTTTTGGAGAAAAAGTCGAGCAGGTGGTAGAGCAGCTCCACCAGCGGGACACCGCATTCGACAAGTTCTCCCGCCGGCAGACTTCAGCCTCTACCTCTACAGGTAGACGATTTTTTTGGGGAAGGAAGACTGTTCCCTACTCTTCTGGCAAGCGTAGGTACAATCCTCCTTCTCGACAGCCTGCGGCCCAGGCTAAGCCCCAGCGCGCTCGCTCTCGTCAGCAGCGTGCGACTCAGCAAGGCCTCTCGGCTCCCCAGCAAAAGCAAGGGACGAGCTTTTGACTGGCTCCAGCAGAGCATAGCCGACATCCAAGTGTCAGTGCCGGGCGACCTGCCAGTCGGAGGGAGGTTGAAAGCTTTTCACCAAAGGTGGCCTCTCATAACCTCCGATCAGTGGGTTCTCCAAATAGTCCGGCAAAGATACACCCTCAATTTGGCCTCAAAACCTCCAAATTGTCCACCGGGAGCTCAGTCTTACAGCTTCCAGCACAAGCAGGTACTTGCAGAGGAACTCTCCGCCCTTCTCAGCGCCAATGCGGTCGAGCCCGTGCCATCTGGGCAAGAAGGGCTGGGATTCTATTCCAGGTACTTCCTTGTGGAAAAGAAAACAGGGGGGATGCGTCCCATCCTAGACCTAAGGGCCCTGAACAAATATCTGGTCAAAGAAAAGTAAAGGATGCTTTCCCTGGGCACCCTTCTCCCCATGATTCAGGAAAACGATTGGCTATGCTCTCTGGACTTGAAGGACGCCTACACGCACATCCCGATACTGCCAGCTCACAGACAGTATCTGCGATTTCAGTTGGGCACACGTCACTTCCAGTACTGTGTGCTACCCTTTGGGCTCGCCTCTGCGCCCAGAGTGTTCACGAAGTGCTTGGCTATAGTAGCAGCGGCACTTCGCAGACTGGAGGTACACGTGTTCCCATATCTCGACGATTGGCTGGTGAAGAACACATCCGAGGCAGGAGCCCTACAGTCCATGCAGATGACTATTCGCCTCCTGGAGCTACTGGGGTTTGTGATAAATTATCCAAAGTCCCACCTTCTCCCAGGGCAGAAACTAGAATTCATAGGAGCTCTGCTGGATTCTCGGACGGCTCGCGCCTATCTCCCAGAGACGAGAGCCAACAACTTGTTGTCCCTTGTCTCGCGGGTGCGAGCGTCCCAGCAGACCACAGCTCGGCAGATGTTGAGATTGCTGGGCCACATGGCCTCCACAGTTCATGTGACTCCTATGGCCCGCCTTCACATGAGATCTGCTCAATGGACCCTAGCTTCCCAGTGGTTTCAGGCTGCTGGGGATCTAGAAGACGTGATCCACCTGTCCACGAGTTTTCTCAAATCCCTGTATTGGTGGACTATTTGGTCCAATTTGACTCTGGGACGTCCTTTCCAAATTCCTCAGCCACAAAAAGTGCTGACCACGGATGCGTCTCTCCTGGGGTGGGGAGCTCATGTCGATGGGCTTCACACCCAAGGCAGCTGGTCCCTCCAGGAACGCGATCTGCAGATCAATCCTCTGGAGTTACGAGCGATCTGGAACGCCATGTATTACGTCAACAAGCAGGGGGGCACCGGATCTCGCCCCCTGTGTCAGGAAGCCGTCAGCATGTGGCTCTGGGCTCGCCGTCACGGCATGGTGCTCCAAGCCACGTATCTGGCAGGCGTAAACAACAGTCTGGCCGACAGGTTAAGCAGGATTATGCAACCTCACGAGTGGTCGCTCAATTCCCATGTAGTGCGACAGATCTTCCAAGTGTGGGGCACCCCCTTGGTAGATCTCTTCGCATCTCGAGCCAACCACAAAGTCCCTCAGTTCTGTTCCAGGCTTCAGGCCCACGGCAGACTGGCATCGGATGCCTTCCTCCTGGACTGGGGGGAAGGTCTGCTGTATGCTTATCCTCCCATACCTCTGGTGGGGAAGACTTTGTTGAAACTCAAGCAAGACCGAGGCACCATGATTCTGATTGCTCCATTTTGGCCGCGTCAGATCTGGTTCCCTCTTCTTCTGGAGTTGTCCTCCGAAGAACCGTGGAGATTGGAGTGTTTTCCGACCCTCATCACGCAGGACGAAGGGGCGCTTCTGCATCCCAACCTCCGGTCCCTGGCTCTCACGGCCTGGATGTTGAGAGTGTAGACTTTGCCTCTTTGGGTCTGTCAGAGGGTGTCTCCCGCATCTTGCTTGCTTCCAGGAAAGATTCCACTAAGAGGAGTTACTTCTTTCTGTGGAGGAGGTTTGCCGTCTGGTGTGACAGCAAGGCCCTAGATCCTCGCTCTTGTCCTACACAGACCCTGCTTGAATACCTTCTGCACTTGTCTGAGTCTGGTCTCAAGACCAACTCTGTAAGGGTTCACCTTAGTGCAATCAGTGCATACCATTACCGTGTGGAAGGTAAGCCGATTTCAGGACAGCCTTTAGTTGTTCGCTTCATGAGAGGTTTGCTTTTGTCAAAGCCCCCTGTCAAGCCTCCTACGGTGTCATGGGATCTCAATGTCGTTCTCACCCAGCTGATGAAACCTCCTTTTGAGCCACTGAATTCCTGCCATCTGAAGTACTTGACCTGGAAGGTCATTTTCTTGGTGGCAGTTACTTCAGCTCGTAGAGTCAGTGAGCTTCAGGCCCTGGTAGCCCAGGCCCCTTACACCAAATTTCATCATAACAGAGTAGTCCTCCGCACTCACCCTAAGTTCTTGCCAAAGGTTGTGTCGGAGTTCCATCTGAACCAGTCAATTGTCTTGCCAACATTCTTTCCCCGTCCTCATTCCTGCCCTGCTGAACGTCAGCTGCACACATTGGATTGCAAGAGAGCATTGGCCTTCTATCTGGAGCGGACACAGCCCAACAGACAGTCCGCCCAATTGTTTGTTTCTTTTGATCCCAACAGGAGGGGAGTGGCTGTGGGAAAACGCACCATATCCAATTGGCTAGCAGATTGCATTTCCTTCACTTACGCCCAGGCTGGGCTGGCTCCTGAGGGCCATGTCACGGCTCATAATGTTAGAGCCATGGCAGCGTCGGTAGCCCACTTGAAGTCAGCCACTATTGAAGAGATTTGCAAAGCTGCGACGTGGTCATCTGTCCACACATTCACATCTCATTACTGCCTGCAGCAGGATACCCGACGCAACAGTCGGTTCGGGCAGTCAGTGCTTCAGAATCTGTTCGGGGTTTAGAATCCAACTCCACCCCCTAGGCCCATGTTTGTTCTGTTCCAGGCTGCACTCTCAGTTAGTTGGTAAATTTTTTAGGTCAATCTCAGTTATGTCCTCGCCGTTGCGAGGCCCAATTGACCATGGTTGTTGTTTTGAGTGAGCCTGGGGGCTAGGGATACCCCATCAGTGAGAACAAGCAGCCTGCTTGTCCTCGGAGAAAGCGAAAGCTACATACCTGTAGAAGGTATTCTCCGAGGACAGCAGGCTGATTGTTCTCACAAACCCACCCGCCTCCCCTTTGGAGTTGTGTCTTCCCTTCTCTTTGTCTTGCTACATATGAGACTGGCCGGCACGAGCCGGTTCGGGCGGGAAGACGGCCGAGCATGCGCGGTGCGCATCGGCGCGCGAGAACTAGTAAAGGACTTTGCTAGAAAGTGTTCCGATTGGAGGGGCTGCCGTGGACGTCACCATCAGTGAGAACAATCAGCCTGCTCTCCTCGGAGAATACCTTCTACAGGTATGTAGCATTCGCTTTACAGTAATCCAGTCTTGATGTTTTCATGGTCTGCAGAACTGGGAGAAGATTTGCCTTCTCAATGTAAGGAGAGAGGCAGTGTAGTTGTCGCAGATAGTAGAAGCAGCTCTTGAAAGTTGCTTGAATTTGGGTAATCAGAGTAAGTGTTGAATCTAACTGTATTCCAAGGCTCCTGACTGACTTGTGATTCGAAGGGGAGTTTATACTTCCCAAAATAGATTTTGATGTCAGGTATGTGTCCACTTGTGTTAGGGACTCAGAGAAGCTTGGTTTTACTTGGGTTCTGGCAAAGTTTGTTGTGTTTAACCCATTCTTGAATTGATTGTAGACAGGTAATCGTTTTTTTTCAGGGCTGTGGGTGTCAGTTTCAATGGGTATGAGTAGCTATACATCATCTGCATAGATGTAGAACTGAGTGTCCATCGACCAAATCAGCTTGGCTAGTGGCTAGTGAACTGAATGGGTGACAGTATCAATCCTTGTGGTACCCCTCAGGTCAGTGCCCATGGTGGCGATGAGGTGCTGTCATACATTATGGACTTTTGCCTCTCTGATAGATAGGATCTGAACCAAGCAAGTACTGATCCTTATGTCCTGTGAACTCCAGAAATAGGGTCTTTGTAGCACAGTGCAAGTATTAAGAGCATTGGTATTAAATATGAGAGACTGAGATAGGGCCCATCTTACCGTGACTTAGAAATAAGGTTTAATATCTGTCATGCTACGGTATGCACAAACCCATTCTGAGACAATGCGGTTCATGGAGATAATAATTTCTTCCATTTCCCTTGGATGTACTCTCTGTACCCCAGTGAAAAATAGCCTTAAATTATTTATTTATTTATTTTATTTGTTGCATTTGTATCCCACATTTTCCCACCTATTTGCAGGTAAATTAAGGGAGAAATTTAAGGTAAATAATTTGGCCTTTTTATATATTTTCCATGAGACTTAAACAATGTACATGCCTAAACCCAACTTGCAAGTAACAGTGTATGCAATGTGCATATTATCCCTATTGATGATGATTTAATTTGTTATTGTTAACTGTGGAATATTTTCTTCTGCTTCAGCAAATATATTGATATATCATTTTTTAAAGGATATTTGAAATTTGTGAACAAGAAAAAGAGGATGTGTCCTTTCATCAACTACAGAGAGCAGTTAAAGCAGAGCTGCAGCTTTTACGTTATCATTACTGGATGTGTCAGCAGCACTGTTGGAATGTGTACAGACATGCAATAGAAGAGGACTGCTTTTGTAACAGGCATGGCTTTATCTTCATTTTCTTAATTTAATTACTAGACAAATTATTAAAATATAAGGAGTAACGAGACATTATTGGCTAGATTCTATATACCATGCCTAAATAATCTAGACCCTTTTTATAGAATATGTCTACTGCCCATCCGCATGACTAAATTTAGTAGCAGGCAGTTACACCAAGTAAAACTTGGTGTAAATGCCTATACCTAAATTAGGCACAGACCGGGTGTATTCTATAACAATGTGCATAGTTTTTAGAAACACCCATGAACCTCGTGCCACGCTCTTTTTTCAACTAGGTGCCTTAGAATTTACATGCATACTTTACAGAATACACTTACAGTTGTGTGCATAAATTCTAATTCCATATCATCATGCTGATCAATCCATAGACTGGTGGGTTGTGTCCATCTACCAGCAGGTGGAGATAGAGAGCAATCCTTTTGCCTCCCTATATGTGGTCATGTGCTGCCGGAAACTCCTCAGTATGTTCTCTATCTCAGCAGGTGGTGGTCACACACAGCAGCAGCTCTGGCTAGGTCTCCAAGCCTAATTTTTAGGTTTTGTTGAGTACCTGGGGTTGAGGGCTCTTCTTGAGCAGGTGCAAACCTGGTGGTGCCAGGTCCCTCCTTTTCTCCCCCCCTCCCGCTGGCTCCATTTAAACAAAAAAATAAAAATTTTGGACATCTTTAAGGGCGTTTATTTCAACGTTTATTGCAGCTGCTCACTGGGACACCAGTTCGTTACAGCTCGGAGCGAGAAGCAGGTAATTTTACCTTTTTATAGCGGGCAGGGGATACCCCGTTCGGTCTCCACATGGCTTTTGGCGTCGGAGGGCGAGGGCGCGAGGATTTGATCCCCGGACTGCGTGGGTGCGTCTAGCGGGGATGCGGGGATTTCAAAACCTGAATCGCCTTTGTTAAGCATCAGTTTGGAGGCCGGTCAGTGTCCCCGGTTCTTCCTCCAGTGCGGCGGTTTTTCCCGCCATAAGCGCCCATCCCCCGCTGCTTGCCCACTCCATGTTGGCCGGCCACTCTGCTCGGACGGCTTCTTCTTGGGCCGCCCTTGAGCTGGGAGACGTTAATACTATGATCGCCCTTGATTCGGGCGACGGTAAGAAAGCGGCCAATGTTAAGCGCCGTTCTTCCCGCGCGGCTCCTCGGAGTTTCGCGCCGGACGCCATTTTGGATGCGCAGCATTTCTCCCCCGCTCTTGCGAGCGCCGGTTGAGGGTGCGGCTAGGGCCGTGGTCCAAGCTGCAGAAGTGCACTGTTTGGGGGGATTCTCCCCTGAGTTCATTTTGCTGCTGCATCAGGCTTTTCTTATGCAAAACGCTGCCCCTGCCCCCCTGTCTGATAAAGGGGTTGAGGCCTCCGGAAGCAAACGTCCTCGGGTGGATTTCCAGGCCCTAGAGGACTCTGTCTCCTCTGATGTAGATGAGGGCAGCGTATCTGAGTTCTCCCAACGGTCCTTTGGGGATTCCTTGGAGGAGACGGATTCCCGCTCGGATGGAGCGGATGACCCCTCTGCAGCGCGGATCTTTCGCTCAGAGGATTTGCCCAACCTGTTAGTGCAGGCCATGAGCATTTTGAAGATTTCCTCTCCGGAGAACGTCTCTCCCTCAGCCTCTGTTGGCTCCGCCATTATGCTGGGGACGAAGCGCCCGCCTAGAACCTTCCACGTGCATGAGGCCATGCGCACCTTGATTTCGGCTCAATGGGATGTCCCAGAAGTGAGCCTCAAAGTGGCTAGGGCTATGTCCCGCCTCTATCCTCTGCCTGAAGGTGAACGGGAGGCCTTTCTTTGGCCTACTGTGGATTCTTTAATCACTGCGGTGACTAAGAAAACGGCGTTGCCGGTGGAAGGTGGCACGGCCTTAAAGGACGCCCAAGACAGAAGATTGGAGGCGGCCTTAAGGTCGTCCTTCGAGGCAGCTGCTTTAAGTTTGCAGGCCTCAGTTTGCGGCTCCTATGTGGCCAGGGCATGCCTGACAATTGTGCAGTGGGCTTTCCCCTCGGATCCTTCCTTGAGGGCTGATTGGCCGGCCCTGGAATCGGGCTTGGCTTATTTGGCAGACTTGCTGTATGATGTCTTGAGAGCCTCAGCTAAAGGTATGGCTCAGACAGTCTCTGCGCGGCGGTGGCTTTGGCTGAAGCATTGGTCTGCGGACCATGCCTCTAAGTCTCGCCTGGCTAAGTTGCCTTTTAAAGGCAGGCTGCTTTTTGGGGTCGAGCTGGACAAAATTGTGACCGATCTCGGCACGTCTAAGGGCAAGAGGTTACCAGAGGTCAGGGCTCGGGCCAGTGCTCGCCCCGGTAACTCCAAAGGATGGTTTCAGGAAGCCCGTCGGTATCGCCCGGGCAAGTCGGGCTCCTCTGCTCCCTCTTCCTTCAAGAGGAACTTCTCCCCCAAGCAGCATTCCTTTCGCAGAGACCGCCGTCCCGGAGGTGCGCCCTCCGGTCCTCCCCCAGGGTCTCGTAACCAATGACGGGGCCCTGGTCCATGGCCCAGTGCAGATTGGAGGACGCCTGTCCTCGTTTCTGGGCGAGTGGACCAGAGTAACTTCAGACGCTTGGGTGCTGGAAGTCATCAGAGACGGCTACAAGCTAGAGTTCTGCCGACCCTTAAGAGACGGGTTTGTACACTCTCCCTGCAAGTCTCCGGTCAAAGCTGTGGCAGTGCAGCAGACTTTGGACAATCTGATCCGCCTGGGTGCGGTCGTTCCGGTGCCAGAAGATCAGCTTGGCAAGGGACGTTACTCCATTTACTTTGTGGTACCAAAGAAAGGAGATTCTGTACGGCCTATCCTCGACCTCAAAGGGGTCAATCGGGTCTTGAAAGTTCGGCACTTCCGAATGAAGACTCTCCGCTCTGTTATAGCGGCAGTGAAGGCAGGGGAGTTCCTGGCATCCTTGGACATCAAGGAAGCTTACCTGCATATTCCCATCTGGCCTCCTCATCAACGCTTTCTGCGTTTTGCAGTCCTGGGCCTACACTTCCAGTTCAGAGCCCTCCCGTTCGGGTTGGCTACTACTCCGCGGACCTTTTCCAAAGTAATGGTGGTCATCGTGGCCTTCCTACGAAAGGAAGGAGTACAAGTCCATCCTTATCTGGACGACTGGTTGGTCCGAGCCCCCTCTTATGCAGTGCGCGGCAGAGCTGTAGACCGGGTGATTGCTCTTCTGAGCTCCCTGGGGTGGATCATCAACTGGGAGAAAAGCCAGCTGCGCCTGACTCAGTCCCTGGAATATCTGGGAGTTCATTTCGACACCCAAGTAGGCACAGTGTTCCTGCCGGACAATCGAATTGTCAAGTTTCAGGCTCAGGTGGACCAGTTCCTAGTAGCCTCTCCTCTTCGGGCTTGGGACTATGTGCAGCTGTTGGGCTCTATGACGGCCACGATGGAAGGAGTGCCCTGGGCCAGGGCTCATATGAGACCACTTCAACTCTCTCTGCTGCAGCGCTGGACTGTAGTGTCGGAGGATTACGCTGTGCGCGTTCCCTTGGACCTAGCGGTGCGCAAGGCACTGAGCTGGTGGCTGAGGGACAGACGTTGTCCGCAGGGATGCCTCTTTTGACCCCGGAGTGGGTTGTCGTCACTACGGACGCCTCTTTGACGGGCTGGGGAGCCCTTTGCTTGGGAAGGACAGCGCAGGGGCTCTGGTCTCCTGCAGAGGCAAAGTGGTCTATCAACCTCCTGGAACTCAGAGCCATTCGGTTGGCGCTTTTGGAGTTTCTCCCAGTACTGGCGTTGAAGCCAGTACGGGTCCTGTCGGACAATGCCACGGCTGTGGCCTATGTCAATCGCCAGGGAGGTACCAAGAGCGCCCCTCTAGCCAAGGAGGCCATGAATCTATGCCAGTGGGCGGAAGTGAACCTGGAACAGCTGTCGGCGGCCCACATTGCTGGAGTCATGACTGTCAAGGCGGACTTTCTCAGTCGCCATACCTTGGATCCCGGAGAGTGGCAGCTATCGGCCCAGGCGTACTTGGACATCACGAAGCTCTGGGGCCAGCCGAGCCTAGACCTGATGGCGTCATCGGCCAATTGCCAAGTGCCGCGCTTTTTCAGGAGAGGACGGGACCCTCGATCTCTGGGAGTAGGTGCTCTTCTCCAACAGTGGCCGACACAGGAGCTTCTCTATGTGTTCCCGCCCTGGCCCATGTTGGGCAGGGTACTAGACCGTGTGGCAAAGCATCCGGGCTGGGTAATCCTGGTGGGTCCGGACTGGCCCAGACGTCCCTGGTATGCGGACTTGATCAGGCTCTCAGTGGACGGACCTCTGCGACTGCCAGCGGAGCAGGGCCTGTTGCATCAGGGTCCCGTGGTGATGGAGGATCCCTCCCCCTTTGGTCTTACAGCCTGGCTATTGAGCGGCAGCGTCTGAGAAAGAAGGGCTTCTCAGACAAGGTCATCGCCACTATGCTGAGAGCGAGGAAGCGCTCTACTTCTACTGCTTACGCCAGGGTTTGGCGTACCTTTGCATCGTGGTGTGAGGCAGACTCCCTTTCTCCCTTCACTGCTCCAATTTCTTCAGTGTTGGCGTTCCTGCAAGAAGGTCTGGAGAAAGGCCTGTTGCTCAGTTCTCTTAAAGTCCTGGTAGCGGCTCTGGCTTGCTTCAGGGGCCGCCTGAAGAGTGCTTCCCTGGCTTCGCAGCCAGCATTTCTATAGCGCTGCTAGGGTTACGCAGCGCTGTACAATTTTAAACAAGGGGAAGGACAGTCCCTACTCACTCAGTGGTACCTGCGTGGAATCTCAATCTAGTGCTAAGAGCCTTGCAGAAGCCACCTTTTGAACCCTTGTCGAGGGCATCTCTGAAAGACCTGACGTTGAAAGCAGTCTTTTTGGTGGCTATCACTTCAGCCAGAAGAGTTTCCGAGCTCCAGGCGCTATCATGTCGAGAGCCCTTTCTGCAGTTCACTGAGGCAGGAATGTCTATTCACACAGTGCCTTCCTTCCTGCCCAAGATTGTTTCTCGCTTCCATGTGAATCAGCAGCTCTGTCTCCCATCCTTTCGTAGGGAGGACTACCCAGAGGAGTACTCTGCTCTCAAATATCTAGATGTGAGACGAGTCATCATCAGATACTTGGAAGTGACCAATGATTTCCGGAAGTCGGATCATCTGTTTGTCCTGTTTGCAGGTCCTCGTAAGGGTCTGCAGGCTGCTAAGCCTACAGTGGCAAGATGGGTCAAGGAAACCATTGCAGCGGCTTATGTGGCCGCGGGGAAGGTGCCGCCTATCCGGCTGAAGGCTCACTCCACTAGAGCTCAGGTGGCCTCGATGGCGGAGGCCGGGTCCGTCTCCTTGGAAGAGATTTGCAAGGCGGCAACTTGGGCATCGGCTCATACCTTCTCCAGGCATTACCGCTTGACTGTGGCTGCTCGGGCGGAGGCCCGGTTTGGAGCTTCAGTGTTGCGGTCAGGGATTTCTATGTCCCGCCCTGGGTGAGTACTGCTTCGGTACATCCCACCAGTCTATGGATTGATCAGCATGATGATATGGAAGGTAAAATTATGTATCATACCTGATAATTTTCTTTCCATTAATCATAGCTGATCAATCCATAGCCCCTCCCAGATATCTGTACTGTTTTTATTCTGGTTGCATTTCAGGTTCCAGTTTAGTCTTTAGTTCCTGTTCAGGAGGACTTCGTGTTCAAGTTTTTTCAATTGGATTCTTCAGGAGTTGAGACGATTTTGTGTTACAGTGAGCTGCTGCATTCCTCTCCCCTCCGTGTTACGGGGCTGGATTGAGACCTAAATTCGTCCGGCGCTCCCTCCCGCTTCGTGCGGCTGTAGGGCAGCTTTGTACCCCTCCCACTTCGGCGGTGTTAGGGTCAGTCAGCTCCTCCCGCGGTTGCGGTTGCAGGATAAGCCAGATCCCCCCGCATCGGCGGGTGTGGTGTCCCTCACCCGCTCCGCGGGGATGAGCTGGATGGATTCCCCTCCCCCACTTGTGTGGGGATGAGCTGGGTTAATTCCCCTCCCCCGTTTCGGCGGTGGTGAGCTGGGCAGAGTGTCCCTTTGTGGGTGTAATTCTCTAAGTGCTGAGTCCTGCGGATGGAGCTTTGATATCTACATACTGAGGAGTTTCCGGCAGCACATGACCACATATAGGGAGGCAAAAGGATTGCTCTCTATCTCCACCTGCTGGTAGATGGACACAACCCACCAGTCTATGGATTGATCAGCTATGATTAATGGAAAGAAAATTATCAGGTATGATACATAATTTTACATTCATGCCAATTAGTGTCTGCTTAATTGGCAATTATCAGCACTGATGGCTCAATTAATTAAGTTGTGTTTGCAAATCCAGAATTTGGTTGGATTTGTGCCTTCAACTTTAGTCGCACTATATAGAATCCTGGGGTAGTTGTATATCCTGGTAATATTCTTATTATAACTCCAAGTTTTCTGCAGTGCCATGGCAACTGTCTTCATACTGGTATTGCTTATTTTGTATTACAGTATGAGAAATATGCAACACACTACAGAGGCATGTATTTGTTCTCCGTGGGTTGTGTATGTAAGTTAAAGCACACAGATAAGATTTAAGAGATTGAGATCATGCTCCACATCCCCTGGCTTGGGAGCCGGATTCAGCTTATCTGCCGTCATCTACTATGATCAGTGCTGTTCTGATATTTTTGTCTTTTACCCCTGTCCAACATTTTATTATTCAGAATGGGGATGTCCAAAAGACAGGGAAAACCAGCACTCCCACATTTAACGTTTTCTAAGCTAATGAGGTTTTATCAGTGTAATTTATGTATTATTCATTTATCAACGTATGATCATTTTGAGATCATGTATTTTTACCCACATAACCTTTACATCATTCATTTGCTTTTTATTTGTAGCCCTTATAATGTTTTTTACTAAGGCGTGCTGGCGTTTTTAGCACGCGCTAAAAATAGGTGCGTGCTAAACGCTAAAGACGCCCATAGGAATTCATTGGTGTCTCTAGCATTTAGCGTGCGCCTATTTTTAGCACATGCTAAAAACGCCAGCACACCTTGGTAAAAGACCTCCATAGTTGGCCATTAATAATGACACTTGCATTTTTTATCACCTAAGAGCTAATGAATCCTTTAGAATTTTTGTCAAGATACCATTTCACTGTTCATTTCTCAGTAGCACATTTTATTTCACTGTCTTTCATTTCTTGCATTTCTTAATGTCAGCTTATAACCTGCATTAAGACTCACAGTGGATACTTTTAACCAAAAAGGTTATACACCATGGTTTTCTATAATTTGCCTTATTTCTCTGTTATTTTCACCGTTTTTAAATTTAACTCATTTTAATGTTAGTCACAATTTTTAACCAACTTATATCCACATTCAATGTGGTCACATTAGTTTTTCATCATTACACATTTGGTCATAATCAGGTGAGTAGTGTAGACAACAAGACACTTCCAAAAACATGATGGAATTGAACAATGTCATACACAGGATTTATTCATAAAGAAGCCACTATTTGACTCGACATTGCACTTTGTTTTGTCAAAAGTGCCTTCATTAGGAGTGAAGTGATTAAATAAGTATACAAACATATTACTAAAATGCATAAGGCTAAAAACAATAAATACCTTAATATATTACAATTTAAATTAAAAGATGACTTGAAAAAGTTGCTTTATAAATTAAATAAAATCATTGCATACAAGAAAACATGAAACAGTATATCTCCAATTTCTAATACAACAATAAATATGTAAAAATACATAAATTGATGGTGACAAGAAGAAATGAATAAATTAAGATTACTCCAAAGTGTAAAATAGATATGACAAGAAACAGTACTTTACCTTATTATATTCATTAAATAGCGTGTCAGTACGCCACAAACAGCTGAGATGAAGCAGTCTACAAAAGTATATAAAAGACCATAGAGAGAGCGCTTAAAAAACTCTCTCTTACAATAAGTGAATCAATAAAATATAAAGAGCGTATGTGATCTAAAGGGTAAGTTAGAAGTATGCCAAAGTAGATGTAATACTAGAATACAGTTATCAGATAGAGTATTGGCAGAAAACACTTCGGAACTGAATATGTGCTTATACCTAAGATATGTGTATAGGGCAACAATAGTAGAGTATCATAACAGCAACGTTGTGCAAAACATCTCTCTATATAATAATTGGTCAATCTGCGTTTCTGGCTGGGTTGGTAACCGTATGCTAATGAGCTTACATCAGCTCGCCTCCAGCATTCCCTTCCCTCTGTGTCCCGCCCTCGCGGAATGACAAAATGACGTCAGAGGAGTGGGGGACACAGAGGGAAGGCTGGAGGTGTCGTGAGCTGAGCCTGCTGCCACTGCGGCCTCAGGTATGGAGGGGAGGGGAGGATCACTGGACATGGATTAGATGGGATGGGAGGGCAGAGGAGGGGAGAATCGCTGGACAGGGAGGGCAGGGGAGGGGAGAATTACTGGACATGGAGGGGAGAATCGCTGGACATGGGTGGAGGGCAGGGGAGAATCACTAGACATGGAGGGGAGGGCAGGAGAGAATCGCTGGACGTGGAGGGGAGGGGAGAATCGCTGGATGTGGAGGTGAGTGTAGGGGAGAATCGCTCGACATGGAGGGGAGGGCAGGGGAGAGAGACGAGAAAATGCTTAGACGACAGCCTTCCTAGGGCCGTTTCATTTGTTTCGAAACGGGCTTTTTTGCTTGTATGTATGCGCGGCCATCTTCCCGCCCGAACCGGCTCGTGTTCTTCAGTCCCGTATGTAGCAAGACAAAGACAAGGGAAGACACAACTCCAAAGGGGAGGCGGGCGGGTTTGTGAGAACAATCAGCCTGCTGTCCTCGGAGAATACCTTCTACAGGTATGTAGCATTCGCTTTCTCCGAGGACAAGCAGGCTGATTGTTCTCACTGATGGGGTATCCCTAGCCCCCAGGCTCACTCAAAACAACAAACATGGTCAATTGGGCCTCGCAACGGCGAGGACATTACTGAGATTGACCTAACAACTTATCCAACTAACTGAGAGTGTAGCCTGGAACAGAATAAAACATGGGCCTAGGGGGGTGGAGTTGGATTCTAAACCCCAAACAGATTCTGAAGCACTGACTGCCCGAACCGACTGTCGCGTCGGGTATCCTGCTGCAGGCAGTAATGAGATGTGAATGTGTGGACAGATGACCACGTCGCAGCTTTGCAGATCTCTTAAATAGTGGCTGACTTCAAGTGGGCCACTGACGCAGCCATGGCTCTGACATTGTGAGCCGTGACATGAACTCAAGAGCCAGCCCAGCCTGGGCGTAAGTGAAGGAAATGCAATCTGCTAGCCAATTGGATATGGTGCGTTTCCCCACAGCCACTCCCCTCCTGTTGGGATCAAAAGAAACAAACAATTGGGCGGACTGTCTGTTGGGCTGTGTCCGCTCCAGATAGAAGGCCAATGCTCTTTTGCAGTCCAATGTGTGCAGCTGACGTTCAGCAGGGCAGGAATGAGGATGGGGAAAGAATGTTGGCAAGACAATTGACTGGTTCTGTTGGAACTCCGACACCACCTTCGGCAAGAACTTAGGGTGAGTGCGGAGGACTACTCTGTTATCATGAAATTTGGTGAAAGGGGCCTGGGCTACCAGGGCCTGAAGCTCACTGACTCTACGAGCTGAAGTAACTGCCACCAAGAAAATGACCTTCCAGGTGAAGTACTTCAGATGGCAGGAGTTCAGTGGCTCAAAAAGAGGTTTCATCAGCTGGGTGAGAACGACATTGAGATCCCATGACACTGTAGGAGGTTTGACAGGGGGCTTTGACAAAAGCAAACCTCTCATGAAGCGAACAACTAAAGGCTGTCCTGAGATCGGCTTACCTTCCACACGGTAATGGTATGCACTGATTGCGCTAAGGTGAACCCTTACAGAGTTGGTCTTGAGACCAGACTCAGACAAGTGCAGAAGGTAGTCAAGCAGGGTCTGTGTAGGACAAGAGCGAGGATCTAAGGCCTTGCTGTCACACCAGACGGCAAACCTCCTCCATAAAAAGAAGTAACTCCTCTTAGTGGAATCTTTCCTGGAAGCAAGCAAGATACGGGAGACACCCTCTGACAGACCCAAAGAGGCAACGTCTACGCTCTCAACATCCAGGCCGTGAGAGCCAGAGACCGGAGGTTGGGATGCAGAAGCGCCCTTTCGTCCTGTGTGATGAGGATCGGAAAACACTCCAATCTCCACGGTTCTTTGGAGGACAACTCCAGAAGAAGAGGGAACCAGATCTGGCGCGGCCAAAACAGAGCAATCAGAATCATGGTGCCTTGGTCTTGCTTGAGTTTCAACAAAGTCTTCCCCACCAGAGGTATGGGAGGATAAGCATACAGCAGGCCTTCCCCCCAATCCAGTAGGAAGGCATTCGATGCCAGTCTGCCGTGGGCCTGAAGTCTGGAACAGAACTGAGGGACCTTGTGGTTGGCTCGAGATGCAAAGAGATCTACCAAGGGGGTGCCCCACACCTGGAAGATCTGGCGCACTACTCTGGAGTTGAGCGACCACTCGTGAGGTTGCATAATCCTGCTCAACCTGTCGGCCAGACTGTTGTTTACGCCTGCCAGATATGTGGCTTGGAGCCACATGCCGTAACGGCGAGCCCAGAGCCACATGCTGACGGCTTCCTGACACAGGGGGCGAGATCCGGAGATTGATCTGCAGATCGCGTTCCTGGAGGGACCAGCTTCCCTGGGTGTGAAGCCCATTGACATGAGCTCCCCACCCCAGGAGAGACACATCCGTAGTCAGCACTTTTTGTGGCTGAGGAATTTGGAAAGGGCGTCCCAGAGTCAAATTGGACCAAATCGTCCACCAATACAGGGATTTGAGAAAACTCGTGGACAGGTGGATCACGTCGTCTAGATCCCCAGCAGCTTGAAACCACTGAGAAGCTAGAGTCCATTGAGCAGATCGCATGTGAAGGCGGGCCATGGGAGTCACATGTTCTCCGAGGACAAGCAGGCTGCTTGGTCTCACGACCGGTTGACGTCCACGGCAGCCCCCACCAACCGGAACAAAACTTTGCGGGCGGTCCCGCACGCAGGGCACGCCCACCGCGCATGCGCGGCCACCTTCCCGCCCGTGCGCGACCGTTCCCGCTCAGTTCTTTCTTTTCCGCGCTGGAGAGAGCCGCGTTCGTCTCTCTCTCTGTCAGCCCCGGAAACCGGATTGCGTTTTCGCGCGAATTTTTCTTCTTTTCACCGGTTCGCGTTTTCTATTTTTATTTAAAAAAAACAAAAAACAAACGCATGGGTACTGTGGACGCTTCCTTAGGTGGAGAAGGATAGTCCAAGAGCTCAAACATTTCAGCTCTGGGCTCATCCTCCACGACCACCGGGAAGGGGATGGCCGTAGACATCTCCCGGACAAAGGCCGCAAAAGATAGACTCTCGGGAGGAGAAAGCTGCCTTTCAGGGGAGGGCATGGGATTAGAAGGAAGGCCATCAGACTCCTCGTCAGAGAAATATCTGATGTCCTCCTCCTCCTCCCACGAGGCCTCACCATCGGTATCAGACACAAGTTCATGAACCTGTGTCTGAAGCCGTGCCCGACTCGACTCCGTGGAAACACGGCCACGGTGGGAGCGTCGAGAGGTAGACTCCCTCGCCAGCACCGGCGAAGCTCCCTCCGCCGACGTCGTCGAAGAGCCTTCATGGGAGGCGGCCGCAGTCGGAGACTTCACCCCGGGCAAGGGGCCAGCCGGCGCCTCACTCGACGGTACCGGTGGCGCAAGCACCCCCGGTACCGGAGGGGAAGGGCGCAACAGCTCTCCCAGGATCTCCGGGAGAACGGCCCGGAGACTCTCGTGCAGAGCGGCTGTGGAGAAAGACATGGAAGCCGATGCAGGCGTCGAGGTCAGAGTCTGTTCTGGGCGTGGAGGCTGTTCCGGGCTGTCCAAGGTGGAGTGCATCGACACCTCCTGAACAGAGGGTGAGCGGTCCTCCCGGTGCCGATGTCTACTGGGTGCCGACCCCCTCGGCGACCCAGAGCTCTCGGTACCGATGCGGGAAGGTGACCGGTGTCGATGCTTCTTTGATTTTTTCAAACGAAGCATGTCACCGGAGCTTCCCGGTACCGACGAGGAGGACGTAGAATCCAGCCGTCTCTTCCTCGAGGCCGAGGCTGAAGAAGGTCGGTCTCGGGGGGGCTATACCGCAGGAGCCCTCAGGGTAGGAGGAGACCCACCCGAAGGCTCACTGCCACCAGCAGGGGAATGGACAGCCGTCACCTGCACTCCAGTCGAAGCACCACCGTCCGACGACATCAGCAACAGCGGAGGTCCCGGTACCGCCGACACAGCCTTCCGATGTCTCGGTACTGACGATGCAGAGGGTCGATACCTCGATGCAGTCGATGCCGAGGTCGAAGGTCTTGATGCTGTCGACCCCGAAAGCGAAAGGAAACTTACGTCGGGGAAACAAACTAGACACACGGGAAGGGAGAAAGACAGAGGTCTTTCTTTTTTTTTTTTTGCGAAATCGCGAAGACGCGCGAGGGTCAACTTGAGGGGCGCGAAACGGGGGCAAAACACGACCGTCCCGAGCGCGGACAAAAGAAGACTGACGAACACGAGCCGGTTCGGGCAGGAAGACGGCCGCGCATGCGCGGTACGCATGGGCGCGCAAGGACTAGCAAAGGCCTTTGCTAGTGAAGTATCCGATTGGAGGGGCTGCCGTGGACGTCACCCATCAGTGAGAACAAGCAGCTTGCTTGTCTTCGGAGAAATATATATATATATATATATATAAATATATAAATATATATATAAATGGTTACAGACCTTGTGAATAAAAAATGGGTATGTTGCAGGGATACAGTGTGAAAGGAACTAGTAAGGATGAAATCTGCAGTGTGCATGATACCATTTGAAATAATGCTGGGCTTGGAATTTCATTATGGAGCGCATAGAGACCAAAAGTGCGATACAGAGCACAAGTATATACTGGGCTCAAAATTTCACAATGTGGTACATTATGGATAATTAAAATGGTGGAGTCTGGGAATGATACAAAATATAAATAAATCACTTGGATTTGTGCGATGCCGTAAAAAACTATGGACAAATATAGGTTTACATTAAGATGAAGAATAGTTAAAACAACCATACTGTACCTCAGGAATATTGTAAAATCTGCCAATAATTAGCACTACTGGAAACCAGAGTTGCAGCCAAAGAAATGGAGCTGCTATTAAAGCACTAACTTAGGGGCCCATTTTCAAAGCAGCGGTAAACCCACTGCAGGTTTACCGCTCAACCTCTGGGCTACTGTAGGAGCCTGGCGGTAGTTCCCATCCCTAGCACATTCCATTTCCGGCACTACAAAAATATGTCCTTTTTTTGTAGTGCTGGAACTTAACTGGCGATAATCGGGCAGCGCTGCGTGCTGCCTAGATAACTAAAGGGTTAGCATGGGAGCCTTATTGCCATCTCAGTGGATGGTGATAAGGACTCCCCACCAAATTGGCCTTGCAGTAAGTGGTTCACTTACTGCACAACCATTTATTTTTCCCCCAAAATAGACAGCCTTTTACCCACTGCAGAAAACGGGGGCCTCAGCGAACATCAAAACCACTCGCTGATGCTAATGTGGGCCCCTTTTACCACAGGTTAGTAAAGACCCCTTAAGTAGGATCCAGGTGCAACTTTGGCACCAAACAACAAAAGAGATGCCGCGCATGCACGTCTACGTGAATGAGAAAGGCATAGTGCCCAGATAGTGAATGGCATAGATGGGTATTGAAAACGGCCAGATGTGAACGGTATAAATAGGTGTTGAGGAGGAAACATAAGTGAACAGTGCATCTCTCCATTGAAGTGAATGAAACACAACGGTATAAATTCATGGAATGATTTGAAAATATATGCGAATGTGCTCCAATATGGAAAATGAAGATTTCATGGAATGCATATTTATACTTTATAAACAAGTGGGTAAGGAGATCACGTGATGCCTTGAGGGAGCAAGACATGTTTCCTTTGCTCTCTGGGACCCTCAATCCTTAACATCATTAAAGTAATTGCCTTTAACACCTAATCAGCATTTTATTGCTGTAAATTTGCAGCTCAATGGACAGATACTTGGCAGCCTCCCCGAGCAGTATGGTAGGGAAAGGAAATCAAGGAGAGAAAAAGAAAGCTAAGCAAACCGGAAATATGGAGGTGAAAAAACAACAAGAAGGGCAGTTCTTCTCCCCAGAGCAGCTGCAGCAGCTAACATTAGCAATGTAGAAGGTTTTGGAGCCTCAGGTGAGAAAACTGACAGAGCAGCTTGCTTCATTTGAGACACTTTTGGCTGCAATGGGAAACCGGACAGGAGACCTAGAGAGCGGAGGGTCTCTTCTCTGGAAGATGCGGGGCCTTCAGCTGCGGAAGAAAGAAGCAAGCTGGCCAGCACAGTGAGGATGTTATCAGAAAAGGTGGACAATCTTGAAAATCGCTCCCAGAGGTCGAATTTAAGGCTTATTGGAATACCAGAATCGATCGGAGACGCGGTGCTTCCTACTCTATTGGAAGCTTGGCTGAAGAAAGAGTTTGCCTTATCCGACAGTGCGGGGCCGCTGTGTCTGGAAAGGGCACACCGAGTGGGCAAGAAGCAAGATGGCCGCAGAGCACCAAGAGCAGTGCTGATTAAACTACATAACTATGTCCATAAAGTGGAAATATTACTTGGCTACAGAGTAAAGAAGGACACCTTACAATATGAAGAACACCAAGTTCGCATTTTCCAAGATTACTCGTTTGCTGTGCAGGAGAAACGGAGGCAGTTTACACTACTATGCCGTCAGCTGTATGAGAAAAACATCAGGTGCATGTTGTTATACCCGGCCACACTAAAAATAATGCAGAATGGACACTGGCACCTTTATGATTGTGCAGAGACTGCAAAGGCTGGCGTGGCAAAAATTTTACAAAGTTTGCCGGATTCTCAGGCAAAAGGCTGAATCGGGACATGCACAGTGAGTGTAGAAGGTAACCTGTGAGTGTCACTAAAATGACAAAGTTATTATATGTAAAGATTGGTTAATAGACATGTTGGGTTTGAAGGTATGTTGAATTTAGAATGTTATTTGCAGGGCGCGGGGGTCCCTGGCAAATTGTATGTGATCTCAGTATCTATCTTGTTCGGAGATGGATAAATGCAAGGGTTTAGGTGGGGGATGGGGAAGAGTGGGGAGGGATGGGAGGGGAAGTGAGAGGGGGGATGGGAGAAGGACATAACACTGCAGAGGGTACATAAGTGGAGGGGAAGGCGTAGAGGCAGAAGGAAGAGTGGGGGGACTGGGTGGAGCTGGGCGCCTAGACCCCATACTGTTAAGTTTGAACGTGGAAGGAGAGTAACATTACAACATTATGACCCAACCTAACACAACGAGATTCATAACATGGAACGTTGGGGGTTTCTCATCACCAATTAAAAGGAAAAAATTTTAAACGCACTTAAAAGACATAAGGCGGACGTAGCTTGTCTGCAAGAGACACGACTAACAGCAGAAGAGCACCAAAAGTTAGCTAGAGACTGGGTGGGAGAGGTGTATGCAGCTTCTTCAGAAGGGAGATATGGGGGAGTAGCTATTTTAGTGCGCAAAGGCCTGGCAGCCAAAACGAAACTGCTGGTACAAGATCCTCAGGGCCGTTACGTGTTGGTGCGCATGTGGCTCCAGGGCCTGGATATGTTAGTTGCGGCAATATATGGCCCCAACACATATAACCAAAAATTTTACCATGAATTAATCCAGCACTGTAATCAATATTCGGGACTCCAACGGTTGATACTGGGAGATTTGAATATGGTAGCAGACCCCCAGTTAGACTGCTCACACCCACGGAAAGCCCATAGGGGGGCCCTAAAGCTAGAGCGCTATCCCGCCTCATGATAGCAACAAATACAGTGGATGTTTGGCGTGTCCTGCATTCCGGTGAAAAAGACTTTACACATGTCTCGAGAGCCCATGGCACCCAATCTCGAATAGACTATATTCTAGTCGGGCAAAAACTATTTCAAAAAGTTTATGCAGCTGAAATAGGGCCTGAAGAAATAACATCATGCCATGGTATGGCTCGATTTAGAAGCGGGAAAGTTTTACCAGGGGCAAGCAGGGTGGAGATTCCCAACTTATTTGGCGACTGATGCAAATTTTAAAGCATATGTGAACAAAAAGTGGGAGGAGTTTGCCAGTCATAATAAGCAACATGAACAAAATCCAGAGTTGTACTGGCCAACTGCAAAAGCGGTGCTGAGAGGAGATATAATAGCATTTGCCTGTGCGCGGAAAAGAAAACTAACCGCAGCTATAGTGAGGTTAGAGGCAAAGGCGAGGAGGGCCAAACGCAAGTACACCCAAACACCAAATAAAGAGCATAGGGAGCAGTGGCGTAGCCAGACTGCCAATTTTGGGTGGGCCTGAACCCAAAGTGGGTGGGCACAAAATTTTCTCTCTACCCCCCTCCCCCAGCAAAATTTAGTCACACTTTTCAGTGAGCTTTCAGAGGCCAAACCTCCTGCCTCAGGTCAGTATAATGCTGTTACGGTATTCTCTCCTGACCTAAGTAAGGAAGTATTGGTCTCTGAAACTTTATTAACACAGGTACCATATTACTTTATCCTAAATTAAAAATAAAATTATTTTCTTTACCTTTGTTGTATGGCCATTTACTTTTTCTCATTGTGTTGCTCCCAGTCTCTAGATTCTGCTTTCCTTCGTCTTTCTCTTGCCAGGGTTTCCTGTCCATTCATCACCTATGGCTTTTCATCTTTTCCTCACCCTTGTTCACCACATGCCCCTTCCTCTTATTCTCCAGTCTTTCCCTACTCTATCCTCTCCCTCTTTCCATCCAACAGCTCCCCTCTTTCTCTTCCCATCCTTCCAGTGTCTTCCCTCTTTCTTTTGCATCCAGCGTCTCCTTTTTCTCCCTACCCTTCCATTGTGTCTTCCCTCTTTCTCTCCTTATCCTTCCACTCATCTACCCTCTCTCCTGATCCTTCCATCTAGTGTCTCTATCTCCCCTCTCCTTCTATCCAGTGTCTATCTCTCTACCCTTTTCTGTTCAGTCTCCTCCCTCTCTCCACATCCTTCTAGTTTCCTCCTTTCTCTAGTTTCGTTCCTCCCCCGCCGCGTCCATTCTGGCTCTCTCTGATGCACTTCCTGTTAGGGCCGGATGAACGCGGTGGGGGAGGAGCGAAGCTGCCTGTGTGTATGGCAGCGCAGCGCGACGGCCGAAAAGGAGAAGGATTCCACTTGCAGGGATGATGCAGCGGAGCCTGGGGAGAAGACAGGGCAGGAAGGAAACGCTGAACGCTGCCTCCGCGGGACAAAAGGGCAGCGACAGCGTGCAAAGGATGGGCGGGCCTTGAGGGAAAATGGGTGAGCCTGGGCCCGTCCAGGCCCACCCGTGGCTACGCCCCTGATAGGAAGCAACTGCAAGCAGCACAAGTGGCACTTAATTCCCTGCTGCAAGAAAGGGCACTTAAGGGAGCCATATATCACAAGTACAGGCTGCATAGGTTTGGCAATAAAACTGGGACCCTGCTTGCCCGAGTGGTGAAAACATGGGGAGGAAATAGAGTGCTATCAGCCATAAAGGACAAGAAAGGTAAAATACATACGAAAAGCGAACAAATAGCAAATATATTCCGAGCACATTTCAGCCAAATATATCAAAAATATAAAGACATAGATAAAGAATCCCTCATGAGTTATTTAGAAGCCTCCAAGTTGCCAAAACTCTCTGCACTAGCATTACAGACACTGAATGGCCCAATCCCTGGTAAAGAGCTCCAAGCCACCATAAAGTCATTGCCACATCACTCTGCCCCGGGCCCCGATGGATTCACGGGAGAATTTTACAATATGATACCCCAGAAAGCGTTATTGGCACTGCATGACTATCTAGAGGATGCAGTGGAGACAGGAAGGTTTCCCATTCACAATAATATGGCATTAATATCATTCTCCGAGGACAAGCAGGCTGCTTGTTCTCACTGATGGGTTGACGTCCTCGGCAGCCCCCTCCATCGGAAAGTTTACTAGCAAAGGCCTTTGCTAGTCCTCGCGCGCCCATGCGCACCGCGCATGCGCGGCCGTCTTCCCGCCCGAAACCGGCTCGAGCCGGCCAGTCTTCTTTCGTCCGCGCTCGGTACGGTCGTGTTACGCCGTTCGTGCCCCAGAGAGTCGACCTCGCGCGTCCTTTTCGACGTGTTTTTTCCTTGTTTTTCTTTTAAAAAGTTCGGGAAGCGCTCCGGAAGTGTTCCGGAAGACCCTTTCGGGTTTTCTGCCCTTCCCGTATTTTTCTCAACTTTTGCCCCGTAAGTTTTCTTTCGTTGTCGGGGTAGGCCTAGTTTGGCCTCGGTCGAGATTTTTCTCCCTTTAAATTTTGGTGCTTCAATTTTCGCCATTTCGGCTTTTGATTTCGCCGGCGTGATTTTTCCGCCCATGACATCGAAGCCTTCCAGCGGCTTCAAGAAGTGCACCCAGTGCGCCCGGGTAATCTCGCTCACTGATAGGCACTCTGCATGTCTTCAGTGTCTAGGGGCCCAGCACCGCCCTCAGAACTGCAGTCTGTGTTCCCTGTTACAAAGGCGGACTCAGGTAGCGAGATTAGCCCAGTGGAACGTTTTGTTCTCGGGCTCTTCGTCGACATCGGCACCGGAGGCATCGAGTGCATCGACGTCGTCAGCGTCCGGACCATCTTCCTTGGCTGCCGCTCCATCGACTGCATCGAGGCATCGGACCTCTGCATCGGCGCCGAGGCATCGGGCGACTGCATCGACGTCGGTGGTACCGAGACTTCGTCTGCTGATGTCGTCGGACGGAGGTGCATCGTCAGGAGTGCAGGTGAGGGCTGTCCATTCCCCTGCTGGTGGCGGTGAGCCTTCGGGTGGGTCTCCTCCTACCCTGAGGGCTCCTGCGGTACAGCCCCCCCGGGATCGACCCTCTTCGGTCTCAGCCCCGAGGAAGCGACGGATGGATTCTACGTCCTCCTCGTCGGTGCCGGGGAGCTCCGGTGACATGCTTCGGAAGAAGTCGAAGAAGCATCGACACCGGTCTCCTCCCCGTGTCGGCACCGAGAGCTCTGGGTCGCCGAGGGATTCGGCACCCAGCAGGCATCGGCACCGAGAGGACCGCTCACCCTCTGTTCAGGAGGTGTCGATGCGCTCCACTCTGGACAGCCCGGAACAGCCTCCTCGCCCGGAACAGGTTCTGACGTCGACGCCTGCATCGACCTCTCAGCCTTTTTCTGCAGCCACTCTGAACGAGAGCCTCCGGGCCGTTCTCCCAGAGATTCTGGGAGAGCTGTTGCGCCCTACCCCTCCGGTACCGGCGGTGCTTGCGCCTCCGGTACCGTCGAGCGTGGCGCCGGCTGGTCCATCGCCCAGGTTGAGGTCCCCGACGTCGGTACCGCGTGCGGTGCCGACCGCGGCCACCTCCCAGGAAGGCTCCCCGACTACGTCGGCGGAGGGAGCTTCGCCGATGCGGGCGAGGGAGTCTACCTCTCGACGCCCCCACCGTGGACGGGGTTCCACCGAGTCGAGCAGGGCGAGGTTGCGGACACAGGTTCTTGAACTTGTGTCTGACACCGAGGGTGAGGCCTCGTGGGAGGAAGAGGAAGATCCCAGATATTTCTCTGACGAGGAGTCTGAGGGTCTTCCTTCTGATCCCACTCCCTCTCCTGAGAGACAGCTTTCTCCTCCCGAGAGTCTGTCTTTTGCTTCCTTTGTCCGGGAGATGTCTACGGCCATCCCCTTCCCGGTGGTTGTGGAGGACGAGCCCAGGGCTGAAATGTTTGAGCTCCTGGACTATCCTTCTCCACCTAAGGAAGCGTCCACTGTTCCCTTGCATCATGTCCTGAAAAAGACATTGCTTGCGAACTGGACCAAGCCATTAAGTAATCCCCACATTCCCAAGAAGATCGAGTCCCAGTACCGGATCCATGGGGACCCAGAGCTGATGCGCACTCAGTTGCCTCATGACTCTGGAGTTGTGGATTTGGCCCTAAAGAAGGCTAAGAGTTCTAGGGAGCATGCTTCGGCGCCCCCGGGCAAAGACCCTAGAACCTTAGACTCCTTTGGGAGGAAGGCCTACCATTCTTCTATGCTCGTGGCCAAAATCCAGTCTTACCAGCTCTACACGAGCATACACATGCGGAACAATGTGCGGCAGTTGGCGGGCTTGGTTGATGCTCTTCCCCCTGAGCAAGCCAAGCCTTTTCAGGAGGTGGTCAGGCAGCTGAAGGCGTGCAGAAAATTCCTGGCCAGAGGAGTTTATGACACTTTTGATGTTGCGTCCAGGGCCGCTACTCAAGGTGTGGTGATGCGCAGGCTCTCATGGCTGCGTGCCGCCGACCTGGAGAATAGACTCCAGCAGCGGATTGCGGACTCGCCTTGCCGTGCGGACAACATTTTTGGGGAAAAAGTCGAGCAGGTGGTAGAGTCTCTCCACCAGCGGGACACCGCATTCGACAAGTTCTCCCGCCGGCAGCCTTCAGCATCTACCTCTACAGGTAGAAGATTTTTCGGGGGAAGGAAGACTGGTCCCTATGCTTCTGGTAAGCGTAGGTACAATCCTCCTTCTCGACAGCCTGCGGCCCAGGCTAAGCCCCAGCGCGCTCACTCTCGTCAGCAGCGTGCGCCTCAGCAAGGCCCCGCGGCTCCCCAGCAAAAGCAAGGGGCGAGCTTTTGACTGGCTCCAGCAGAGCATAGCCGACATCCAAGTGTCAGTGCCGGGCGACCTGCCGGTCGGGGGGAGGTTGATAGCTTTTCACCAAAGCTGGCCTCTCATAACCTCCGATCAGTGGGTTCTGCAAATAGTCCGGCAAGGATACACCCTCAATTTGGCCGCCAAACCTCCAAATTGTCCACCGGGAGCTCAGTCTTACAGCTTCCAGCACAAGCAGGTACTTGCAGAGGAACTCTCCGCCCTTCTCAGCGCCAATGCGGTCGAGCCCGTGCCATCCGGGCAGGAAGGGCTGGGATTCTATTCCAGGTACTTCCTTGTGGAAAAGAAAACAGGGGGGATGCGTCCCATCCTAGACCTAAGGGCCCTGAACAAATATCTCGTAAAAGAAAAGTTCAGGATGCTTTCCCTGGGCACCCTTCTCCCCATGATTCAGCAAAACGATTGGCTATGCTCTCTGGACTTGAAGGATGCCTACACTCACATCCCAATACTGCCAGCTCACAGACAGTATCTGCGATTTCAGCTGGGCACACGCCACTTCCAGTACTGTGTGCTACCCTTTGGGCTCGCCTCTGCGCCCAGGGTGTTCACAAAGTGCCTAGCTGTGGTAGCAGCGGCACTTCGCAGACTGGGGGTGCATGTGTTCCCATATCTCGACGATTGGCTGGTGAAGAACACATCCGAGGCAGGAGCCCTGCAGTCCATGCAGATGACTATTCGCCTACTGGAGCTACTGGGGTTTGTGATAAATTATCCAAAGTCCCATCTTCTCCCAGTACAGAGACTCGAATTCATAGGAGCTCTGCTGGATTCTCGGACGGCTCGCGCCTATCTCCCAGAGACGAGAGCCAACAACTTGTTGTCCCTCGTCTCGCGGGTGCGAGCGTCCCAGCAGATCACAGCTCGGCAGATGTTGAGATTGCTGGGCCACATGGCCTCCACAGTTCATGTGACTCCCATGGCCCGCCTTCACATGAGATCTGCTCAATGGACCCTAGCCTCCCAGTGGCATCAGGCCGCTGGGGGTCTAGAGGACGTGATCCACCTGTCCACGAGTTTTCTCAAATCCCTATATTGGTGGACGATTTGCTCCAATTTGACTCTGGGACGTCCCTTCCAAATTCCTCAGCCACAAAAGGTGCTGACCACGGATGCGTCCCTCCTGGGATGGGGAGCTCATGTCGATGGGCTTCACACCCAAGGAAGCTGGTCCCTCCAGGAACGCGATCTGCAGATCAATCTTCTGGAGTTACGAGCGATCTGGAACGCTCTGAAGGCTTTCAGAGATCGGCTGTCCCACCAAATTATCCAAATTCAGACAGACAACCAGGTTGCCATGTACTATGTCAACAAGCAGGGGGGCACCGGATCTCGCCCCCTGTGTCAGGAAGCCGTCAGCATGTGGCTCTGGGCTCGCCGTCACGGCATGGTGCTCCAAGCCACATATCTGGCAGGCGGTAAACAACAGTCTGGCCGACAGGTTGAGCAGGATTATGCAACCTCACGAGTGGTCGCTCAATTCCCGTGTGGTACGACAGATCTTCCAGGTGTGGGGCACCCCCTTGGTAGATCTCTTCGCATCTCGAGTGAACCACAAAGTCCCTCAGTTCTGTTCCAGGCTTCAGGCCCACGGCAGACTGGCATCGGATGCCTTCCTCCTGGACTGGGGGGAGGGTCTGCTGTATGCTTATCCTCCCATACCTCTGGTGGGGAAGACTTTGTTGAAACTCAAACAAGACCGAGGCACCATGATTCTGATTGCTCCTTTTTGGCCGCGTCAGATCTGGTTCCCTCTTCTTCTGGAGTTGTCCTCCGAAGAACCGTGGAGATTGGAGTGTTTTCCGACCCTCATCACACAGGACGAAGGGGCGCTTCTGCATCCCAGCCTCCAGTCGCTGGCTCTTACGGCCTGGATGTTGAGGGCGTAGACTTTGCCTCTTTGGGTCTGTCAGAGGGTGTCTCCCGCATCTTGCTTGCTTCCAGGAAAGATTCCACTAAGAGAAGTTACTTCTTCCATTGGAGGAGGTTTGCCGTCTGGTGTGACAGCAAGGCCCTAGATCCTCGCTCTTGTCCTACACAGACCCTGCTTGAATACCTTCTGCACTTGTCTGAGTCTGGTCTCAAGACCAACTCTGTAAGAGTTCACCTTAGCGCAATCAGTGCATACCATTACCGTGTGGAAGGTAAGCCGATCTCAGGACAGCCTTTAGTTGTTCGCTTCATGAGAGGTTTGCTTTTGTCAAAGCCCCCTGTCAAGCCTCCTACAGTGTCATGGGATCTCAATGTCGTTCTCACCCAGCTGATGAAACCTCCTTTCGAGCCACTGAATTCCTGCCATCTGAAGTACTTGACTTGGAAGGTCATTTTCTTGGTGGCAGTTACTTCAGCTCGTAGAGTCAGTGAGCTTCAGGCCCTGGTAGCCCAGGCCCCTTACACCAAATTTCATCATAACAGAGTAGTCCTCCGCACTCACCCTAAGTTCTTACCAAAGGTCGTGTCGGAGTTCCATCTGAACCAGTCAATTGTCTTGCCAACATTCTTTCCCCGTCCTCATTCCTGCCCTGCTGAACGTCAGCTGCACACATTGGACTGCAAGAGAGCATTGGCCTTCTACCTGGAGCGGACACAGCCCCACAGACAGTCCGCCCAATTGTTTGTTTCTTTTGATCCCAATAGGAGGGGAGTGGCTGTAGGGAAACGCACCATATCCAATTGGCTAGCAGATTGCATTTCCTTCACTTACGCCCAGGCGGGGCTGGCTCTTGAGGGTCATGTCACGGCTCATAATGTTAGAGCCATGGCTGCGTCGGTAGCCCACTTGAAGTCAGCCTCTATTGAAGAAATTTGCAAAGCTGCGACGTGGTCATCTGTCCACACATTCACATCTCATTACTGCCTGCAGCAGGATACCCGACGCGACAGTCGGTTCGGGCAGTCAGTTCTTCAGAACCTGTTTGGGCTTTAGGATCCAACTCCACCCCCCGAGGGCCCTGTTTGTTCTGTTCCAGGCTGCACTCTCAGTTAGTTGGTAAATTTTTTAGGTCAATCTCAGTTATGCCCTCGCCGTTGCGAGGTCCAATTGACCATGGTTGTTGTTTTGAGTGAGCCTGGGGGCTAGGGATACCCCATCAGTGAGAACAAGCAGCCTGCTTGTCCTCGGAGAAAGCGAATGCTACATACCTGTAGAAGGTATTCTCCGAGGACAGCAGGCTGATTGTTCTCACAAACCCGCCCGCCTCCCCTTTGGAGTTGTGTCTTCCCTTGAAGTGTATTGTCTTGCTACATACTGGACTGGCCGGCTCGAGCCGGTTTCAGGCGGGAAGACGGCCGCGCATGCGCGGTGCGCATGGGCGCGCGAGGACTAGCAAAGGCCTTTGCTAGTAAACTTTCCGATGGAGGGGGCTGCCGAGGACGTCAACCCATCAGTGAGAACAATCAGCCTGCTGTCCTCAGAGAATACCTTCTACAGGTATGTAGCATTCGCTTTATTACCCAAACCAGGTAAAGAAAGGGACAAACCGGAGGCCTACCGACCAATTTCATTATTGAATGTAGATATAAAAATATTAGCAAAAATCTTGGCCACCAGGTTGGCTCAATACTTACCAGATATAATTGGGCCTGAACAAGTGGGCTTCGTGAAGGGCAGACATTCTTTTACTAATGTATGTAAATTGCTGATGGCAATGAGCTACAGCCAAGTAAATCATGTACCTGCAGTCCTCCTCAGTCTCGACGCCGAAAAGGCATTTGATAAAATAGGATGGGAATTTTTGTTTGGGGTATTAAAGTATATGGGCATGCATGGCTGGTACCTTCAGGCCGTACAGACATTATACACTAAGCCGACGGCCTCTGTATTAATTAATGGAGTGCAAACAGACCCTATAGTCATAGAACGGGGTACTCGTCAGGGGTGCCCCCTCTCACCCTTATTGTTCTTGCTGTCTATTGAGCCACTGCTCCGCACGTTGAAGATGGATGAGCAGATAAAGGGGCTAGAGGTGGGTGGAGAGGTAGTGCAGACTTTGGCATTTGCGGATGATCTGTTGGTGGTGATGAGGGACCCCCAGAATTCATTGAGGCAGCTCTGGGCACGGATAGAACAATACAGTGCTCTTTCAGGGTTTAAAATAAATGCACACAAATCACATTGGCTCACCATCTCTCCTGGGGTGGGAGGCACAGGGTTAGAGGAACTGGGAGTGGAAGAAGCTGAAGAGGCAATCAAGTACTTAGGAGTCCAAATCCCCCAGAACCTGGCTCAAGTGTGTGCCCAAAATGTGAACAGGCTATTGGAGGATATGGCGGACAAGTTGAAGCTGTGGCAATCCCTCCCGCGCTCTTTGCTTGGCAGAATAGCGCTATACAACATGATGATTGTACCCAGATGGTTATATGTGTTCCAAACGCTCCCACTTTATCTTCCAAGGAAAGTGGAACGGCAAATAAACAAAATATTGCAGAAATTCCTTTGGAAAGGAAAGAAAGCAAAAATTGCTCTGCGGATTCTGCAGATCCCAAGAGAATACGGGGGCCTGGGCCTCCTGAGTTTGCGATACTTAACGGTAGCCTGTGGAATCAGGCACCTAAATGACTGGTTTCGAAAGACAAGTGAATACTCTGCTACCACTATGGAATTAGGCTTGTTTGGCCCAGACAACTTTACAGGATTTCTGCATTGTAGCAAGCAACATCCCCCAGCAGTCCTACAGAAGTCACAAATTTTGCCTACGATGAAAACGGTGTGGAAATGGATCTGCCGCATGCATGGCTTTTCGCCTAAAACTACCCCCTACCTGTCGATTTGTGGCAAAAACATAGTAACATAGTAGATGACGGCAGAAAAAGACCTGCACGGTCCATCTAGTCTGCCCACAATAAACTCATATGTGTATACCTTACCTTGATTTGTACCTGTCTTTTTCAGGGCACAGACCGTATAAGTCTGTCCAGCAGTATTTCCCGCCTCCCAACCATCAGTCCCGCCTCCCATCACCGGCTCTGGCACAGACCCCGTATAAGTCTGCCCTCCCCTATCCTAGCCTCTCAACCACCAACCCCTCTTCCCCCCGCCAACCAATTTCAGCTAAGCTTCTGTGGATCCATTCCTTCTGCACAGGATTCCTTTATGCCTATCCCACGCATGTTTGAATTCCGTTACCGTTTTCATCTCCACCACCTCCCGCGGGAGGGCATTCCAAGCGTTCACCACCCTCTCTGTGAAGAAATACTTCCTGACATCTTTCCTGAGTCTGCCCCCCTTCAATCTCATTTCATGTCCTCTCGTTCTACCGCCTTCCGCAACCCGGGGTTCGAGCCTGGGACAAGTTATACTGTATTCAACAGATGGAAGGAAAAGGGGATAGAATACCTATATCATGTGCTCACAGACGAAGGGCGTATCAGAACGTTTCCAGAACTAAGAGCTCAGTTCAAAATAAATTCAGCGGACTATTTCCATTATTACCAGCTGAGGCACTATGTGTCCAGTCTGACTTGGACAGACCTCACCGAGGATGTGAGGGAAGAACTGGCTGCTGCTATGTCGCTGGGGGCGCAATTGAAAGTGCCCATGGCCTACCATCATCGCCACATCCGAGATACAATGCCAGAATTGGATTACATGAGCTACGCGGCAAAATGGAGCCAGGATCTGGGAAGCCAGATAACTGAGACTATGTTTAAGGACCATGTGCGGTCGCTCTGGCAGACCACAAAACTGGCAGAGCACTGGGAAATACAATATAAATTCGCACTAAGGATATATGTGGCGCCTAGAAGAGCTTTCCATATGGGAGCATCACCGGATGGAGCATGTGGGAAATGCCATCAAGAAGGGGCTACATTGGCTCACATGTTTTGGACATGCCCAAGAGTGGTTTGGTTTTGGAAAAGTATACTACAACAAGTGACAAAACTCTGGTCCCGAAGATGGACATATGATCCAAAGTTGCTTTTTGGGCACCCAAGGCTAAGCAAGCCAACGCCGAAGGGATTCACAGACTTTGTAAAAAGAGCTACAGTAGTAGCGAAAAAAGCAATCCTGCAGGAGTGGCTGGGGAACAAACCACCATCACTGCAATATTGGCGAACTCAAATGCTTATACTTTTACGTACAGAACATCTGGCAATGCGGAACCAGCCACGGATAAGAAGACAACAATTTGAATGCTGATGGGCACCCTTTTGAGAAACCTTGACCCCAATGGTCCGGAGACAGATATTGAACCTATAATCCCTGTTGCTGCTGCTCCTGTAACCTCTGCTTGTTATTGGATATATAAGGGAAAAAAGGGGGGGAGGCTTTGGGGAGGGAAGGGGGGTAGGGAACAGGGAGGGGAGGGGGAGTAGTTTAGGGGGGGGAAATACTTGTCACATCCCTCGCTAACTCCGTCTGTGCTCACCTGGAGGCCGGCCCACGGCCATGGCCGGCCTTGACCCCGTCGCCGGGCGATGCGCCTGCTCCTCGCCCTGATGGCCAGCTATTCCGGTCTTGAGGCGATGCCGGCCAAGAGCGAGGGCCGGCCAAGAGCGAGGGCCGGCCGCCGCCGAGACTGCGGCCGAAGACCGGCCTACTGTGACTTCCAGTTCTCCATCGCCGGCTACGGAATCCAAGCTTACTCCGGCAGGGAAGATGGCGCCGGGAACCTGGCGCCAGCGTCTCTTCCGCCTGGTGAACGTGGGAACCAAGATCCCGCCCTGGAGGACCCTGATTGGGTGGTTGGAACCAAGGCTCCGCCTGAAGACCGGCCTTGAACCACTCCAAAGGGTTCCTCGAGGGAGATCATCCGAAGTCTCCACCCCTGTCAGCTGAGGCTCGCTTGCTGATCACTGGTAGTATTTAAGGCATTGCCTCCGGCAGGCACATTGCTTCGGCTTCTGTTTCGTGAGGCTCCAGCCTAGTGGTGATTCCTGGACTACTTTGCTTGTCGCCTGTTTTGACCTCCTGCCTGTCCCTGGACTACTCTACTCGCCGCCTGCCTTGACCTCCTGCCTGTCCCTGGACTACTCTACTCCCGCCTGCCTTGACCTCTTGCCTGTCCCTGGACTTTGCTGCTCCTTGCCTGCTCCTCTCCCCTGCTGGGGTTGGGAGGCTAGTCCCCTGGTGTCCGGTCAGTCCGTCCACCCCTGCGGTTCCGGAAGTCCCGTTGGCCACCTGCAGCTGGGGGCTCAACCCCTGGTGAACGGTGGTCGCCGCGGGTGAAGTCTCTGGGTGCTCGGCTGTCCTTTGGGGGAACATTGAGGCATTCCTTACGCTCTCCTGGGGGACCCAAGGGCTCACAACTCATCAGCTAGGACAGGAAGCCGAAGCCATGAGCTCGCCGACGCAACCTGATCTACGGGACTTGGCAAAGATCCTCCAACAACAGCAGGAACAGTTGAACGCCCTGTCGGGGGCGCTCCAGAGTGTTTGTTCTCAGTTGACGGTGGTTCAGGCTCAGAATCAGGCCGCTGCGGCGGCTCCCCATCCGGGAGGGTCCTTCGCGGGACCTCGATTCCCTGAGCCGGGCTGGTTCGATGGAACCCCGGGGAATTGCCATGGGTTCCTGAATCAGTACAACCTGTACTTCGCCATGCAGCCGGGGGCCTTCTCATCGGATCAGGTGAAGGTGTCCTACGTCATTTCTCTCCTAACCGGGCCGGCGCTGGCATGGGCTTCTCCCTTCTGTCTAACTATGAAGAATTCCAACGTCGGTTCCGCATGCTCTTTGACATCCCCGGGAGACCCTCCTCATCCGCTTCTGCCTTGCTGCGGATCCAGCAGGGCGACGGGACAGTGGGCGAATATGCGGTCCGGTTCCGGACCCTGGCCACCGAACTACGGTGGAATTAGGAGGCCCTGTCGGCCATCTTTTGGCAGGGCCTCCAGGACCGTGTCAAGGATGAGCTGGCCGGTCGGGATGTTCTGGAGGCATTGGACGCCCTAATAGCCCTCTGTATCCGCATTGACACCCGGTTTCGGGAGAGAGCCCGGGAGCACGCTGCCCGGCGCCGGGCCAACCAGACCTCTTCCCCGCGGTGGACCTCCGGAGGCTCTGGGGAAGCACTGGAGGAACCCATGGTTGTCGGCCGTCAGCGGCTAACTGCGACCGAGAGGTCTCACCGTCTATGGAGTGGTCTCTGTTTGTATTGTGGCCAGGCGGGCCATTTCATCAATGTCTGCCCTTCGCGGCCGGGAAACGCCGCCCCCAAGGCCCAGTAGGGGGAAGGGTCTTGGGTCACTCCAACCCCCTGCCAGATAATTTGATCACCCTTCCAGTGACCTTGCGATGGCAGGAAGCGGTGGTGCACACCCGAGCTTTGTTGGACTCTGGTGCAGGAGGGAATTTCGTCAGTTACAAGCTTTTGAAGCAGATGGGGTGGCCCACTATACCCTATCGCCCTGCGTTGCAGGTGACATCCATCCAGGGTACGATGCTACCCCAACCGATTACTGAGGCTACTCCGTTTTTAGGACTGCAGGTGGGGGAGTGCCATCGGGAGGAGGCCCAATTTTTGATCCTGCCCAGAACCATCCACCCCGTGGTCCTGGGGCTCCCCTGGTTACGGCGTCATGCGCCTGTAGTGGACTGGACCTGGGGGAAGATTCGAGCCTGGGGAGATTCCTGCGCGGAGTCCTGTCTGAAGGGCAAGGAGTCTAGCTGCTCGGCCTGTGCGGCCGCCCCGTGGGGGCTTCAGCCCTGCCAAGCCGCCCTGACCAAGGAGTACCGGGACTTCGCGGACGTTTTCAACCCTGTGGAAGCTGATGTGCTACCCCCACATCGATCCTTTGACTGTGCTATCAACTTAGTACCCGACAAGATGCCCCCGCGAGGGCGGCTGTACACCCTGTCGCGGGAAGAATCTAAGGCCATGCAAGCCTACATTCGAGAGAATCTCCAGAAGGGTTTCATTCGGCCCTCCACGTCTCCAGCCAGGGCGGGGTTCTTCTTCGTCACCAAGAAGGACGGCTCCCTGAGGCCATGCATTGATTATCGAGGCCTCAACGCCATCACGGTGAAGAATCGATACCCCCTGCCTTTGATTCCAGCATTATTCAATCGCCTTCAGGACGCCCAGATTTTCACCAAGTTGGATTTGCGGGGGGGCGTACAACTTGGTGCGCATCAGGCAAGGGGACGAATGGAAAACAGCCTTCAATACCCATGATGGGCATTTTGAATACTTGGTCATGCCCTTCGGGTTATGCAACGCTCCTGCTGTGTTCCAGAGCTTCATGAACTTTGTGTTGGAAGACCTTCTCTGCTCCACCGTAATAGTATACTTGGATGACATTTTGATCTTTTCCAAGGACCCCCAGGAACATGTGGCACACGTCCGCACGGTGCTTCAACGCCTACGACAATTCCGACTATTTGTCAAACTCAGCAAGTGCTCATTCCATCAGCATACTCTTCCGTTCCTCGGACACATCATCTTGCCTGGGGGATTGTGCATGGATCCAGACAAACTCCGGGCTATCCGGGAGTGGCCCAGACCCCAGGGATTGAAAGCGCTGCAACGATTCCTGGGGTTCGCCAATTATTATCGTCAGTTTATTCCCCACTACTTCCAGCTGACCACGCCACTGACGGCGCTCACGAGGAAGCACGCGGACGTCAGGAACTGGTCAGCGGAAGCACTGACGGCTTTCGCCCGCTTGAAGGAAGCCTTCGAATCAGCCTCTATTCTCCATAGCCCAGATCCCAGCAAACCGTTTGTGGTAGAGGTGGACGCCTCTGCATTGGGCGCTGGAGCCGTCCTCTCTCAGATCAATGCCAAGGGGAGACGCCAGCCGTGTTTCTTCTTCTCCCGAAAATTTTCCCCGGCTGAGCGAAATTATACAGTGAGGGACAGAGAGCTGTTGGCCTTGAAGTTGGTCCTTCAGGAATGGAGACATCTACTCGAAGGGGCTGAGCACCGGTTCACAGTGATCACTGACCATAAAAATCTTCTGTACTTACAAGAGGCCCAGAGGCTGAACCCGAGACAAGCCCGCTGGTCGCTGTTCTTCGCGAGATTCCAGTTCCAACTGGTTTTCCGCTCTGCCGAGAAAAACACCCAGGCAGATGCCCTTTCCCGGGCCTTCGAGGCCCCCGATGATCTCGAGGAACCCCACCCGATGTTGGACCCGGCCTGTCTACCCGCGGCACCAGGGATTGTTACTCCGGCCCGAGAGTTCGTGTCACCTCAGAACCGGGAAAAGATGTTACACTGGGGACACTCATCGGCACTGGCAGGGCATTTCGGGTTTCAGAAGACGCTCCGCCTAATTACCCGACAGTATCAGTGGCCCCGCATGAACCAGGATATCCGCCAATTCATGGCGGCATGCCCTATCTGTGCTCGCACCAAGGCGGCGGTGGGACGACCTTGGGGGGACTTGCAACCTTTGCTAGTTCCAACGCTCCCCTGGGAGGAACTTTCCATGGATTTTATCATGGACCTTCCTCGCTCCCAGGGGCATACAGTGATCTGGGTGGTGGTGGACAGATTTTCGAGAATGGCGCACTTTGTGCCCCTGCCCGGTCTCCCGTCGGCCGCAGCCCTGGCCCTCCAGTTTATTAAGCATATCTTCCGTCTCCATGGGCTGCCGGCCCGGATCATTAGTGACCGCGGAGCACAGTTCACATCACGATTTTGGAGAACATTATGTACCGCTCTAGGAGTAGCTACCCACTTCTCCTCGGCCTACCACCCCCAAACCAATGGGATGGTGGAAAGGGTCAATCAAACCCTAAAGGGGTTCCTGCGGGCCTTTGTTAACAGTCGGCAGGACGATTGGGCATCTCTCCTCCCGTGGGCGGAATTTGCATACAATAACAGCGAACATTCCGCCTCCAAGGAGTCACCGTTCTTCCTCGTGTATGGACGACACCCACGCCTCCCACCACCCATATCCACAGCCTCGAATAATCCAGCGCTGACGCAGACCCTGGGAGACCTGCAAAGAGTCTGGAACTCAGTCCGGGAACAGCTTCAGAGGACGGCCACCAGGTACAAGAGATTCGCAGATCGGCATCGACGCCCGGCTCCTGTTTTCCAACCAGGGCAGAAGGTATGGCTGAGCACGAAGTATCTGCGACTCCGACTGCCATCTCGGAGGATGGCTCCGCGTTTTATCGGACCCTTTATGGTTCAGTCCCGGATTGGGGCGGTAACGTACCGCCTCCGACTGCCAGGGAGTCTACGTATTCACAATGCATTCCATGTATCCTTGTTGAAGGCCTACCGGGGGTCCACATGGCATTCTCAGAGGGAGGAGCCGACCGCAATGGATGCAGAGCCAGACCCCGAATATGAGGTCGAGGGGATGCCAAGAGGCGGCGGGGAAGATTGTTTTATCTACTCTCCTGGAAGCATTTCGGGCCAGAGGACAACTCGTGGGAAGCGGCCGTTAATATTCATGCCCCGGATCTGGTTCGGGAATTCCATGCCCGTTACCCCCATAAACCAGGACCCAGAGGGAAGGGGGCATCAGGGGAGGATACTGTCACATCCCTCGCTAACTCCATCTGTGCTCACCTGGAGGCCGGCCCATGGCCATGGCCGGCCATGACCCCGTCGCCGGGCGATGCGCCTGCTCCTCGCCCTGATGGCTGGCTATTCCGGTCTCGAGGCGATGCCAGCCAAAAGCGAGGGCCGGCCGCCGCCGAGACTGCGGCCGAAGACCGGCCTACTGTGACTTCCAGTTCTCCATCGCCGGCTACGGAATCCAAGCTTACTCCGGCAGGGAAGATGGCGCCGGGAACCTGGCGCCAGCGTCTCTTCCGCCTGGTGAACGCGGGAACCAAGATCCTGCCCTGGAGAGGACCCTGATTGGGTGGTTGGAACCAAGGCTCCACCTGAAGACCGGCCTTGAACCACTCCAAAGGGTTCCTCGAGGGAGATCATCCAAAGTCTCCACCCCTGTCAGCTGAGGCTCGCTTGCTGATCACTAGTAGTATTTAAGGCATTGCCTCCGGCAGGCACATTGCTTCGGCTTCTGTTTCGTGAGGCTCTAGCCTAGTGGTGATTCCTGGACTACTTTGCTTGTCGCCTGTTTTGACCTCCTGCCTGTCCCTGGACTACTCTACTCGCCGCCTGCCTTGACCTCCTGCCTGTCCCTGGACTACTCTACTCGCCGCCTGCCTTGACCTCTTGCCTGTCCATGGACTTCGCTGCTCCTTGCCTGCTCCTCTCCCCTGCTGGGGTTGGGAGGCTAGTCCCCTGGTGTCCGGTCACTCCGTCCACCCCCGCGGTTCCGGAAGTCCCGTTGGCCACCTGCAGCTGGGGGCTCAACCCCTGGTGAACGGTGGTCGCCGCGGGTGAAGTCTCGGGGTGCTCGACTGTCCTTTGGGGGAACATTGAGGCATTCCTTACGCTCTCCTGGGGGACCCAAGGGCTCACAACTCATCAGCCAGGACAATACTAATATCAATAAAAATACAAAATGTGAAGATATGCCAATTGCTGTTATGGAACTTGCTTATATAATGTGAAATGTTACAGCTGATTATGTTCACTTAATAAAAATGATTGAAACATAAACAAGTGGGTAAATATATAAATGTACAATACACAGAACAATACTGAAAAACATTGAGGAGCATGATCAAACGGGACAACCATCTCTAAGGATGTCCCAGCGAAGGGGCGGGGAAACCCGTATTATTGAAACAAGATGGGCGCCCATCTTTCGTTTCGATAATACGGTCGGAGACGCCCAAATCTCAACATTTAGGTCGACCTTAGAGATGGTCGTCCCCGGTTTTCGGCCATAATGGAAACCGAGGACGCCCATCTCAAAAACTACCAAATCCAAGTCATTTGGTCGTGGGAGGAGCCAGCATTCATAGTGCACTGGTCCCCCTGACATGCCAGGACACCAACCGGACACCCTAGGGGGCACTGCAGTGGACTAACTGATGCACAAACTGAATGGAAAAAGCCCTTCCCTTACCGATCCCTTAGCAATTCGGAAAGGAACGGGCATGCATGAAGGAAATGCTGTCTCTGTACTCTCCAAAGGACTCTCATTTTGCCCATCCAACAAACTGGATGAAATCCAACTATATTCAGACCTAGAAGAATTCTTTAGAAAAATGCGTCTTAAAGCACATTTCCACAATAGAGGGACCCCCAACAGACCAGAATACATTCTGAAACAAAAGAACACTTATTTCACCCCACAGGAGGGACAAAACTACAAGCTGGATAATTACATAGAAAGTTTCAGACATAGGGTAAAATCGCAACTTTCCAACAAACAAAAGAGGATTCTGTACAATCTTACCCCACCAGAAAGAGCGGCCATAAGAACTCTACAAACTAACGAACGCATTATCATCAAACCCGCAGACAAAGGAGGTGCAGTGGTAATTATGGACACACAAATATACATTGAAGAGGGGCACAGACAGCTCTCAGACAATAAATACTACAGGAAACTAACTGAAGACCCCACACAGGATTATACAAAGCAGCTAAAAGACCTTATCAGAACATTTCCTACACAAGTGCAGCCACACCTGAAGAAACTCATACCAAACCAGCCTTCTGTGGGCACATTCTATATGCTACCCAAAATCCACAAACCGGGAAACCCTGGCAGACCAATCATATCAGGTATTGGCACACTTACGGAGGAAATATCTGGATTCATAGCGGGAATTCTGAAACCTCTCGTGCACAAAACTAGCAGCTTCATACAAGACACCACAGACTTTCTGAATAAATTGAAAAATATCAAGCAATTACCACCAAACACCCTTCTGGTCACGATGGATGTAGAATCACTATACAACAACATTCCACATGCGGATGGCATAGCTGCATGTGGGAGACTCCTAAAAACATCCACACTGGACCATCAATACTCACCAGAAACTATTACAAAATTAATCAAATTTATTTTAACTCACAACTACTTCCGCTTCAACAATATCTATCTACAAATAATGGGCACTACGATGGGCACCAGGACAGCACCCCAATATGCCAACCTTTTTATGGCTGAGCTGGAAGAGACATTTCTGAATGCATACCAGACCAAACCTCTAAAATACTACCGGTACATCGATGACATTTTTATGATTTGGACGGAGGGTGAAGAAACTCTGAAACAATTTTATTCTGCCTTCAATACATACCATCCTACAATCAGATTCAAAATTGACTACTCCCCAGAAAAAGTCAATTTTTGGGACACCACGGTCTCATTCAGTGATGGCTGTATACAAACATCTATATATAAGAAACCCACAGACAGATGCAGCTACCTCCACAACTCCAGCTTCCATCCTTCACATACAAAAAGATCCATTATTTACAGCCATGCCACAAGATACCACCGTATCTGCTCTGACCCAGGGGATAGAGACAGACACCTTGAAACCCTGACCACATCCTTCAAACAGAAAGGCTACAACCCCAAAATAATCTCCAGGAATATTGCCTCCTCCCTCAAAACACCCAGGGAGAATCTGCTACAGTACAAAGAAAAGAAAGCCACAGACAGAATCCCCTTTGTAGTTACATACAACCCAGAGCTGGAGAAACTGAGGAAAATCATAAGAGACCTACAGCCCCTACTCCAGGAGGATGAATTACTGAAAGAGATATTCCCATCCCCACCAGTGCTGGCCTTCCGACAGCCACCCAACTTAAAACACAAGCTAATCAGAAGTAAACTCCCAACACAGACTGAAAAGAAAAGGGCACGTTTCCCTGTAACAGATCCAGCTGGAAGCTATGCCAAAACATTTCACAGGACCCCACAGTCATTCACAAAGGAAAAAAATTCAACATAAAGGGATCTTTCACATGCTCATCTTCCAATGTGGTATATATCATTCAGTTTAAAAAAATGTAACGAAGGATGCTATATTGGAGAAACAGGCCAGATGCTTAAGACAAGATTCAATTTACATAGACACAACATGAAGAAAGCTGGTGCCAGTCAGATTCCCACCCCTGTGGGCCAACGCTTTACAGGACCAGGACACTGACTGCACCAGTGATTTCACAGTAAGAATCCTGAAAGGTAACTTTAAAACAATACAGGAACGTAAGACCTTTGAAGTCAGAATGATTGAATATTTTGACACCCAACAGACAGGACTTAACAAGGATCTGGGTTTTCTAGCCCATTATAAACCATAAAGTTGTATTGCTCTGTTTATCACTCTCCCCTCAACTACCCACACCCATCCTGTTAGACTATCAATGAAATGAAATGCTTTGATGTACCCATGCATACCTCCACCCCCACCTTGCTAGACTGTCATTGAAATGCTTTGAAGCTTCACTTATATATACTATCAACTAACACATTTGCTTATTTCCGATCTGACGAAGAAGGGCAACCTTCGAAAGCTAATCAAGAAATGTATTAAGTTATGTCCCATAAAAAAGGTATCATCTTATTTTCTTTTCCATGTTTTATTTTGTTTGATTTCTATTGCTAACCATCCTAAGGAAGGGAAGCCAGTGCAGAGCACCCAAGCATTATGCGTGGCTGCTCTGCGCATGCGAAAGACAGCTTCATACATGCAGACAAGCTGCGTGTATAATAGCTGTCTACAACCTTAAATAAATTGCCATCTACAACCTTAGAAAAATGCAAGTCCAGGTGAAAACGTCCAAGTGCTCGTCAGGGACGTCTTTTTTTTTTTTTTTTTTTAGAGTATGAGTGAAGGACGTCCTTCGCTATGCCTCCATCCCTGCAATGGCAGTTGAGGACGTCCAAATGTAATGTTTCTGTGAGAAGAATGTCTATGCCTGGATGTTTCTGTGAGAAGGATGTCCATGCCTGCTATGCCTCTGACACCCCCTTTATTTATTTGGATTTTGGTTCACAAGTAGCAGCAGTGGGATTTGAACCGGCCACCTCTGGATTGCAAGGCCAGTGCTCTAACCACTAGGTCACTCCTCCACTCCACTCCTTTGAAATTTGGCCGTCTCTGTGGGGGGGAGTCAGTTCAAGACTGTCAGGATTGCTGGACATACTTAAATTAATATAAATCAAACAAAATTAAAACATGGAAAAGAAAATAAGATGATACCTTTTTTATTGGACATAACTTAATACATTTCTTGATTAGCTTTCGAAGGTTGCCTTTCTTCGTCAGATCAGAAATAAGCAAATGTGGTAGCTGACAGTGTATTCTCCGAGGACAAGCAGGCTGCTTGTTCTCACTGATGGGTGACGTCCACGGCAGCCCCCTACAATCGGAATCTTCACTAGCAAAGGCCTTTGCTAGCCCTCGCGCGCATGCGTGGCTGTCTTCCCGCCCGAACCGGCTCATGTTCGTCAGTCTTCTTTTGTCCGCGCTCGGGACGGTCGTGTTTTGCCGCCGTTTCGTGCCCCTCAAGTTGACCTCGCGCGTCTTCGCGATTTTCGCTTAAAAAAAAAAAAAAGAAGGACCTTTACGGTCTTTACCCCTTTCCCATGCTTCCAGCTTTTGCCCCGCGTAAGTTTCCTTCGCTTTTGGGACCGGCCTTTTTGGCCTTGGTACGGGTTTTTTCTCCCTTCTTTTTGGTGCCTTCCGTCATCGCCGCGAATTTTGATTTCGCCGGTGTGATTTTTCCGCCCATGTCATCGAAGTCTTCCAGCGGCTTCAAGAAGTGCACCCAGTGCGCCCGGGTAATCTCGCTCACTGATAGGCACGCATCGTATCTTCAGTGTCTCGGGGCTGGACACCGCCCGCAGGCCTGTAGTCTTTGCGCTCTTTTGAAAAAGCGGACTCAGGTAGCGATATTGGCCCAGTGGAACGCGTTGTTCTCGGGCTCTTCGACGACAACAGCACAGGACACACCGAGCGCATCGGCATCGACAGCATCGAAGTCATCGACCTCGGCATCGACTGCATCGAGGATCCGACCTCCTGCATCGTCGGTACCGAGGCATCGAAAGGCTGCGTCGACGTCGGTGGTACCGAGGCCTCCGCTGTTGCTGATGTAGTCGGATGGTGGTGCTTCATCTGGAGTGCAGGTGAGGGCTGTCTATTCCCCTGCTGGTGGCGGTGAGCCTTCGGGTGGGTCTCCCCCTACCCTGAGGGCTCCTGCGGTACAGCCCCCCCGAGATCGACCTTCTTCGGCCTCGGCCCCGAGGAAGCGACGGTTGGATTCTATGTCCTCCTCGTCGGTACCGGGAAGCTCCGGTGACATGCTTCGCTTGAAGAAGTCAAAGAAGCATCGTCACCGGTCTCCTTCCCATCTCGGTACCGAGAGCTCTGGGTCGCCGAGGCAGTCGGCACCCAGTAGGCATCGGCACCGGGGGGGACCACTCACCCTCTGTTCAGGAGGTGTCGATGCGCTCCCCCTTGGACAGCCCGGAACCGCCTCCACGCCCGGAACAGACTATGACCTCGACACCTGCATCGGCTTCCCAGTCTTTCTCCACAGCCGCTCTGCACGAGAGTCTCCGGGCCGTTCTTCCAGAGATTCTGGGAGAGCTGTTGCGCCCTTCTCCGGTACCGGGGGTGCTTGCGCCACCGGTACCATCGAGTGAGGCGACGGCGGGCCCCTTGCCCGGGGTGAGGTCCCTGGTCAAGCGGTACCGGCTACGGCCGCCTCCCAGGCGGACTCCCCGACGACGTCGGCGGAGGGAGCTTTGCCGGTGCTGGCGAGGGAGTCCACCTCTCGACGCTCCTACCGTGGCCGTGTTTCCACGGAGTCGAGTCGGGCATGGCTTCAGACACAGGTTCGTGAACTTGTGTCTGATACCGATGGTGAGGCCTCGTGGGAGGTGGAGGAGGACGTTAGATGTTTCTCTGACGAGGAGTCTGATGGCCTTCCTTCTGATCCCACTCCCTCTCCTGAAAGGCAGCTTTCTCCTCCCGAGAGTCTGTCTTTCGCGGCCTTTGTCCGGGAGATGTATACGGCCATCCCCTTCCCGGTGGTTGTGGAGGATGAGCCCAGGGCTGAAATGTTTGAGCTCCTGGACTATCCTTCTCCACCTAAGGAAGCGTCCACAGTACCCATGCATCATGTCCTAAAAAAGACATTGCTGGCGAACTGGACCAAGCCTCTAACTAATCCCCACATTCCCAAGAAGATCGAATCCCAGTATCGGATCCATGGGGACCCAGAGCTGATGCGCACGCAGTTGCCTCACGACTCTGGTGTGGGGGATCTGGCCCTAAAGAAGGCTAAGAGTTCTACAGAGCATGCTTCGGTGCCCCCGGGCAAAGACTCCAGAACCTTAGACTCCTTTGGGAGGAAGGCCTATCATTCCTCTATGCTCGTGGCCAAAATCCAGTCTTACCAGCTCTACACGAGCATCCATATGCGGAACAATGTGCGGCAGTTGGCGGGCTTGGTGGACAAGCTCCCTCCTGAGCAAGCCAAGCCGTTTCAGAAGGTGGTCAGGCAGCTGAAGGCGTGCAGAAAATTCCTGGCCAGAGGGGTATATGATACCTTTGATGTTGCGTCCAGGGCCACTGCTCAAGGTGTGGTGATGCGCAGACTCTCATGGCTGCGTGCCTCCGACCTGGAGAATAGGATCCAGCAGCGGATTGCGGACTCTCCTTGCCGAGCGGACAACATTTTTGGAGAAAAAGTCGAACTGGTGGTAGAACAGCTCCACCAGCGGGATACCGCTTTCGACAAGTTCTCCCGCCGGCAGCCTTCAGCCTCTACCTCTTCAGGTAGACGTTTTTATAAGGGAAGGAGGGCTGTTCCCTACTCTTCTGGTAAGTGTAGGTACAATCCTCCCTCTCGACAGCCTGCGGCCCAGGCTAAGCCCCAGCGCGCTCGCTCTCGTCAGCAGCGTGCGCCTCAGCAAGGCCCCACGGCTCCCCAGCAAAAGCAAGGGACGAGCTTTTGACTGGCTCCAGCAGAGCATAGCCGACATCAACGTGTCCGTGCCGGGCGATCTGCCGGTCGGGGGGAGGTTGAAAATTTTTCACCAAAGGTGGCCTCTTGTAACCTCCAACCGTTGAGTTCTTCAAATAGTCCGGCAAGGATACACCCTCAATTTGGCCTCGAAGTCTCCAAATTGCCCACCGGGAGCTCAGTCCTACAACTTCCAGCACAAGCAGGTACTTGCAGAGGAACTCTCCGCCCTTCTCAGCGCCAATGCGGTCGAGCCCATGCCATCCGGGCAAGAAGGGCTGGGATTCTATTCCAGGTACTTCCTTGTGGAAAAGAAAACAGGGGGGATGCATCCCATCTTAGACCTAAGGGCCCTGAACAAATATCTGGTCAAGGAAAAGTTCAGGATTCTTTCCCTGGGCACCCTTCTTCCCATGATTCAGGAAAACGATTGGCTATGCTCTCTGGACTTGAAGGACGCCTATACGCACATCCCGATACTGCCAGCTCACAGGCAGTATCTGCGATTTCAGCTGGGCACACGTCACTTCCAGTACTGTGTGCTACCCTTTGGGCTCGCCTCTGCGCCCAGAGTGTTCACGAAGTGCCTGGCTGTAGTAGCAGCGGCACTTCGCAGGCTGGGAGTGCACGTGTTCCCCTATCTCGACGATTGGCTGGTGAAGAACACATCCGAGGCAGGAGCTCTACAGTCCATGCAGATGACTATTCGCCTCCTGGAGCTACTGGGGTTTGTAATAAATTATCCGAAGTCCCACCTTCTCCCAGTACAAAGACTCGAGTTCATAGGAGCTCTGCTGGATTCTCGGACGGCTCGTGCCTATCTCCCAGAGACGAGAGCCCACAACTTGTTGTCCCTCGTCTCTCAGGTGCGAGCGTCCCAGCAGATCACAGCTCGGCAGATGTTGAGATTGCTGGCCCACATGGCCTCCACAGTTCATGTGACTCCCATGGCCCGTCTTCACATGTGATCCGCTCAATGGACCCTAGCTTCCCAGTGGTTTCAGGCTGCTGGGGATCTAGAGGACGTGATCCACCTGTCCACGAGTTTTCTCAAATCCCTGCAGTGGTGGACGATTTGGTCCAATTTGACTTTGGGACGTCCTTTCCAAATTCCTCAGCCACAAAAAGTGCTGACTACGGATGCGTCTCTCCTGGGGTGGGGAGCTCATGTCGATGGGCTTCACACCCAGGGAAGCTGGTCCCTCCAGGAACAAGGTCTACAGATCAATCTCCTGGAGTTGCGAGCGGTCTGGAACGCTCTGAAGGCTTTCAGAGATCGGCTGTCCCACCAAATTATCCAAATTCAGACAGACAACCAGGTTACCACACCTCTCTACTTAAATTAATATGTAACCAGCTTGACATACTTAGATTAATATTAAACCTGGACCCGACTGCCTCTACGAACCTACTGCCTCTGTGAACAAGACCTGGGACCATCCCTAGACAACGATTGCTGACAAGGACGTCCAAAATGTTTGAAAGAAGGACGTCCACGCCTTCGCTGTACCTCCGCTGACACACACATACTTCCCCTCCCAGGGACCTGCATACTGCTGCAATGAAATTTCAGGCTGGCAAAAAAGTTTTTAAAGTTGTTTTTTTCAGGGTGGGAGGGGGTTAGTCACACAATGGGGGAGTCAGGGGAGGTCATCCCCAATTCCCTCCAGTGGTCATCTTGTCAGTTCGTGCACCTTTTTGAGGCTTGGTCATGAAAAAAAATGGACCAAGTAAAGTCGGCCAAATGCTCGTCAGGTATGCCCTTCTTTTTTCCATTATTGGCCAAGGACGCACATCTCTTAAGCACGCCCTCGTCCCGCCTTCGATACACTGCTGACATGCCCAAGGGAACTTTGGTCATCCCCGCGACGGAAAGCAGTTGAGGACGCCCAAAATCGGTTTTCGGTTATGCCGATTTAGGCGACCCTGAGAGGAGGCCCATCTCCCAATTTGTGTCGGAAGATGGGCGCCCTTCTCTTTCGAAAATGCCCCTGATTGTCTAAAATAATACATGTGTGGATAAATATGAATAAGTGATGAATAAAAAGAGTATTAAATACATATAGAATAACAACAAATGGGTTAAAAGTGCATGTGTGTTAATGTGTTAATTTCTAAATATTCAAAAGTGTATACTATATGATGTGAGATGAATACAAAAATGTAAATGCAGTGGGATGAAAAGGAACACCTACTAAGGTGTAGGAAATATGTGAGGGTTAAAGACCGGTCTTATTGAACCCCGGAGGATATATATTCTACAGGAAAGGTGTATAATCTATGTTAAATTGAGTCCTAAAGGAACTAAAATCTGGAAAAGAAAAATAAGTCTTTGTTCTTCCTGGAGCATAGCTTATCCACATTTCCCTAGTACCAATTTATTTATTTATTGCATTTGTATCCCACATTTTCCCGGCTCAATGTGGCTTACAATACATCATGAATGGTGGAAATATATAAGAAAATAGGCATTTAGTATTACAGAAGGATCTTGGGTAACATTATAATGATAAAACATGATAGTAGTATAACAAGCAAATATTATAAGACAATTCTGGATGTATGTGGAGGAGTTCACATTTGTTGATCTTTGTTTTATACCTTGTTAAAGAGATTGGTCTTCAGTAGTTTGCAGAAGTTAGTTAATTCATAAATCATTTTTAAGTTGCGGGGCAGCGCGTTCCAGACTTGTGTGCTCAGGTATGAAAAGGTTGACGCATGTGTAAGTTTGTATTTTAGACCTTTACAGTTGGGGAAGTGAAGATTAAGGAATGTGCGGGATGATTTTTTTGCATTCCTGGGTGGTAAGTCTATCAGGTCTGACATGTAGGCTGGGGCATCTCCGTGAATGATTTTGTGAACTAGGGAGCAAATTTTGAACGTGATGCGTTCTTTAAGTGGGAGCCAGTGTAGCTTTTCTTGTAGGGGCTTAGCACTTTCATATTTTGTTTTACCGAATATGAGACCTTGAAGACAAAGAATTTCACATTGTCTAACATATATCCAGCAGTCCGCCAATGGTTTACCAAAGGTGCTGATTCATTATTTCTATTGATGTTACTGTGATGTTGAATTATCCTCGTCTTTATCATTCTCTTGGTTTTACCAGTGTACATTCAGCTGGCATGGGCATTGAATGATATAAATGACATTAGCAGTACTTCAATTAGATGTGTGCTTGAGTTTATATTTCCTTTTAGTATGTGGATGTGTGACTCGCTATTTGATGAATTTGTATCTATAATAAGGTAAAGTTCTGTTTCTTGCCATTATATGTATTTCCCATTTTGGAGTAATCTTAAGTTATTCATTTACTCTAGTCACCAATCTATGCATTTTTACATATTTATTCTTGTATTAGGCATTGGAAATACACTTTTCATGTTTTATTGTATGCAATGATTTTATTTAGTTTATGAAGCAACGTTTTAAAGTCCTCTTAATTTAAATTATAATGTCTTAAATGTTTAGGGCCCTGTTTACTAAGCCTTGCTGTAGGTAAGCAAAGTTTTTAGCGTGAGCTAATGTTAGAGGCACCCATAGGAATATAATGGGTGGAGGGGTAGCATTGTATATTAACGAGAGCCTTGAATCTAATAGATTGAAAATTCTGCAGGAAACAAAACACTTCCATATCATCATGCTGATCAATCCATAGACTGGTGGGTTGTGTCCATCTACCAGCAGGTGGAGATAGAGAGCAAACTTTTGCCTCCCTATATGTGGTCATGTGCTGCCGGAAACTCCTCAGTATGTTCTCTATCTCAGCAGGTGGTGGTCACACACAGCAGCAGCTCTGGCTAGGTCTCCAAGCCTAATTTTTAGGTTTTGTTGAGTACCTGGGGTTGAGGGCTCTTCTTGAGCAAGTGCAAACCTGGTGGCGCCAGGTCCCTCCTTTTCTCCCCCCTCCCGCTGGCTCCGTTAAAAAAAAATAAATAAATAAATAAAAATAAAAATTTTGGACGTCCTTAAAGACGTTTATTTAAACGTTTATTGCAGCTACTCACTGGGACACCAGGTCACAGCTCGGAGCAAGAAGCAGGTAATTTTTACCTTTTTATAGCGGGCAGGGGGTTCCACGATCAATCTCCACGTGGCCTATGGCGTCGGAGGGCGAGGGGCGCGAAGAATCGCTCCCTAGACCGCGTGTGCGCTTCTAGCGGGGATGCGGGGGTCTTAAAGTCTGATTCGCCCTTGTTGGGTGTCAGTTTGGAGGCCGGTCAGTGTCCCAGTTCTCCCTCCGGCGCGGCGGTTTTTCCCGCCATAAACGCCCATTCCCCGCTGCTCGCCTCCGCCATCTTGGCCGGCCACTCTGCTCGGACGGCTTCTTGGACCGCCCTTGAGCTGGGAGACGTTAATGCCATGGCCGCCCTTGATTTGGGCGACGGCAAAAAAGCGGCTAAAGTTAAGCGCCGTTCTTCCCACACGGCTCCTTCGCGGAGTGTCGCGCCGGACGCCATTTTGGATGCGCAGCATGTTTCTCCCCCGCTCTTGCGAGTGCCGGTTGAGGGTGCGTCTGTGGGGTTTCTCCCCCGAGTTTATTTTGCTGCTGCATCAGGCCTTCCTTATGCAAAACGCTGCCCCTGCTCCCTTGTCCGATAAAGGGGTTGAGGCCTCCGGAAGTAAACGCCCTCGGGTGGATTCCCAGGCCTTAGAGGACTTTGTCTCCTCTGATGTAGATGAGGGCAGCGTATCTGAGTTCTCCCAACGGTCCTTTGGGGATTCCTTGGAGGAGACGGATTCCCGCCCGGATGGAGCGGATGACCCCTCTGCAGTGCGGATCTTTCGCTCAGAGGATTTGCCCAACCTGTTAATGCAGGCCATGAGCATTTTGAAAATTTCCTCTCCAGAGGACGTCTCTCCCTCAGCCCCTGTTGGCTCCGCCATTATGCTGGGGACGAAGCGCCCGCCTAGAACCTTCCACGTGCATGATGCCATGCACACTTTAACTTCGGCTCAATGGGATGTCCCGGAAGCGAGCCTCAAAGTGGCTAGGGCTATGTCCCGCCTCTATCCTTTGCCTGAAAGTGAACGTGAGGCCTTCCTTTGGCCTACCGTGGATTCTTTAATCACTGCGGTGACTAAGAAAACGGCGTTGCCGGTGGAAGGTGGCACGGCCCTGAAGGACGCCCAAGATAGAAGATTGGAGGCGGCCTTAAGGTCGTCCTTCGAGGCGGCTGCTTTAAGTTTGCAGGCCTCAGTTTGCGGCTCCTATGTGGCCAGGGCGTGCCTGACGATTGTGCAGTGGGCTTCCCCCTCGGATCCTTCCTTGAGGGCTGATTGGCCGGCCCTGGAATCGGGCTTGGCTTATTTGGCAGACTTACTGTATGATGTCTTGAGAGCCTCAGCTAAAGTTATGGCTCAGACAATCTCTGCGCGGCAGTGGCTATGGCTGAAGCATTGGTCTGCGGACCATGCCTCTAAGTCCCGCCTGGCTAAGTTGCCTTTTAAAGGCAAGCTGCTCTTTGGGGTCGAGCTGGACAAAATTGTGACCGATCTCGGCACATCTAAGGGCAAGAGGTTACCAGAGGCCAGGGCTCGGATCAGTGCTCGCCCCGGTAACTCCAGAGGACGGTTTCAAGAAGTCCGTCGGTACCGCCCCTCTTCCTTCAAGAGGAACTTCTCCCCCAAGCAGCATTCCTTTCGTAGAGACCGCCGTCCCGGAGGTACGCCCTCCGGTCCTCCCCCAGGGTCTCGTACCCAATGACGGGGTCTTGGTCCATGGCCCAGTGCAGATTGGAGGACGCCTGTCCTCGTTTCTGGGCGAGTGGACCAGAGTAACTTCAGACGCTTGGGTGCTAGAAGTCATCAGAGACGGCTACAAGCTAGAGTTCTGCCGACCCTTAAGAGACGGGTTTGTACTCTCCCCCTGCAAGTCTCCGGTCAAAGCTGTGGCAGTGCAGCAGACCTTGGACAATCTGATCCGCCTGGGTGCGGTCGTTCCGGTGCCAGAAAATCAGCTTGGCAAGGGACGTTACTCCATTTACTTTGTGGTACCAAAGAAAGGAGGTTCTGTACGGCCTATCCTCGACCTCAAAGGGGTCAATCGGGCCTTGAAAGTTTGGCACTTTCGCATGGAGACTCTCCGCTCTGTTATAGCGGCAGTGAAGGCAGGAGAGTTCCTGGCATCCTTGGACATCAAGGAAGCATACTTGGATATTCCCATCTGGCCTCCTCATCAACGCTTTCTGCGTTTTGCAGTCCTGGGCCGACACTTCCAGTTCAGAGCCCTCCCGTTCGGGTTGGCTACTGCTCCGCGGACCTTCTCCAAAGTAATGGTGGTCATCGCGGCCTTCCTGCCAAAGGAAGGAGTACAAGTCCATCCTTATCTGGACGACTGGTTGATCCGAGCCCCCTCTTATGCAGAGTGCGGCAAAGCTGTGAACCGGGTGGTTGCTCTTTTGAGCTCCCTGGGGTGGATCATCAACTGGGAGAAAAGCCAGCTGCGCCAAACTCAGTCCCTGGAGTATCTGGGAGTTCGATTCGACACCCAAGTGGGCAGAGTGTTCCTGCCGGACAATCGGATTGTCAAACTTCAGGCTCAGATGGACCAGTTCCTAGTAGCCTCTCCCCTTCGGGCTTGGGACTATGTGCAGCTGTTGGGCTCTATGACGGCCACGATGGATGTAGTGCCCTGGGCCAGGGCTCATATGAGACCACTTCAACACTCTCTGCTGCAGCGCTGGACTCCGGTGTCGGAGGATTATGCTGTGCGCCTTCCCTTGGATCCAGCAGTGCGCAAGGCGCTGAGCTGGTGGCTGAAGACAGACAAGTTGTCTGCAGGGATGCCTCTTGTAACCCCGGAGTGGATTGTCATTACGACGGACGCCTCTTTGACGGGCTGGGGAGCCCACTGATTGGGAAGGACAGCGCAGGGGCTCTGGTCTCCTGCAGAGGCAAAGTGGTCCATCAACCTCCTGGAACTCAGAGCCATTCGGTTGGCGCTATTGCAGTTCCTCCCGATTCTGGCGTTGAAGCCAGTAAGGGTCCTGTCGGACAATGCCACGGCTGTGGCCTATGTCAACCGCCAAGGAGGTACCAAGAGCGCCCCTCTAGCCAAGGAGGCCATGAATTTATGCCAGTGGGCGGAAGCGAGCCTGGAGAAGCTGTCAGCGGCCCACATTGCCGGAGTCATGAATGTCAAGGCGGACTTTCTCAGTCACCATACCTTGGATCCCGGAGAGTGGCAGTTATCGGCTCAGGCGTTCTTGGACATCACGAAGCGCTGGGGCCAGCCGAGCCTAGACCTGATGGCGTCATCGGCCAATTGCCAAGTGCCGCGCTTTTTCAGCAGAGGACGGGACCCTCGATCCCTGGGAGTAGATGCTCTTCTCCAACAGTGGCCGGCACAGGATCTTCTCTATGTGTTCCTGCCCTGGCCCATGTTGGGCAGGGTGCTAGACCGGGTGGCAAAGCATCCGGGCCGGATAATCCTGGTGGGTCCAGACTGGCCCAGACGTCCCTGGTATGCGGACTTGATCAGGCTCTCAGTGGACCACCCTCTGCGCCTGCCAGTGAAGCAGGGCCTGTTGCATCAGGGTCCCATGGTGATGGAGGATCCCTCCCCCTTTGGTCTTACGGCCTGGCTATTGAGCGGCAGCGTCTGAGGAAGAAGGGCTTCTCAGACAAGGTCATCGCCACTATGCTGAGAGCGAGGAAGCGCTCTACTTCTACTGCTTACGCCAGGGTTTGGCGTATCTTTGCAGCGTGGTGTGAAGCAGGCTCATTTTCTCCATTCTCTGCTCCAATTTCTTCAGTGTTGGCATTCCTGCAAGAAGGTCTGGAGAAAGGCCTGTCCCTCAGTTCCCTTAAAGTCCAGGTAGCGGCCCTGGCTTGCTTCAGGGGCCGCCTGAAGGGTGCTTCCCTGGCTTCGCAGCCAGATGTGGTGCGTTTTCTCAAGGGTGTTAATCACCTGCGCCCTCCTCTGCACTCAGTGGTGCCTGCGTGGAATCTCAACCTGGTGCTAAGAGCATTACAGAAGCCGCCTTTTGAACCCTTGTCGAGGGCATCTCTGAAAGACCTGACGTTGAAAGCAGTCTTTTTGGTGGCTATCACTTCAGCTAGAAGAGTTTCCGAGCTCCAGGCACTCTCATGTCGAGAGCCTTTTCTGCAGTTCACTGAGGCAGGAGTGACTATTCGCACAGTGCCTTCCTTCCTGCCCAAGATTGTTTCTCGCTTCCATGTGAATCAGCAGCTCTGTCTCCCTTCCTTTCGTAGGGAGGACTACCCAGAGGAATACGCTGCTCTCAAATATCTGGATGTGAGACGAGTCATCTTCAGATACTTGGAAGTGACCAATGATTTCCGGAAGTCGGATCATCTGTTTGTCCTGTTTGCAGGTCCTCGTAAGGGTCTGCAGGCTGCTAAGCCTACAGTGGCAAGATGGGTCAAGGAAGCCATTGCGGCGGCTTATGTGGCCGCGGGGAAGGTGCCGCCTATCCAGCTGAAGGCTCACTCCACTAGAGCTCAGGCGGCCTCGATGGCAGAGGCCGGGTCCATCTCCTTGGAAGAGATATGCAAGGCGGCAACTTGGGCATAGGCCCATACCTTCTCCAAGCATTACCGCTTGACTGTGGCTGCTCGGGCGGAGGCCCGGTTTGGAGCTTCAGTGTTGCAGTCAGGGATTTCAATGTCCCGCCCTGGGTGAGTACTGCTTCGGTACATCCCACCAGTCTATGGATTGATCAGCATGATGATATGGAAGGTAAAATTATGTATCATACCTGATAATTTTCTTTCCATTAATCATAGCTGATCAATCCATAGCCCCTCCCAGATATCTGTACTGTTTATATTCTGGTTGCATTTCAGGTTCAAGTTTAGTCTTCAGTTACTTCAGGAGGACTTTGTGTTCAAGTTTTTTCAATTGGATTCTTCAAGAGTTGAGACGAGTTTGTGTTACAGTGAGCTGCTGAATTACTCTCCCCTCCGTTTTACGGGGCTGGTTTGAGACTTAAATTCTGCCGGCACTCCCTCCCGCTTCGTGCGGCTGTAGGGCAGCTTTGTACCCCTCCCGCTTCGGCGGTGTTAGGGTCAGTCAGCTCCTCCCGCGGTTGCGGTTGCAGGATAAGCCAGATCCCCCCGCATCGGCGGGGTGGTGTCCCTCCCCCGCTCCGCGGGGATGAGCTGGACGGATTCCCCTCCCCCACTTGTGTGGGGATGAGCTGGGTTAATTCCCCTCCCCCGTTTCAGCGGTGGTGAGCTGGGCAGAGTGTCCCTTTGTGGGTGTAATTCTCTAAGTGCTGAGTCCTGCGGATGGAGCTTTGATATCGACATACTGAGGAGTTTCCGGCAGCACATGACCACATATAGGGAGGCAAAAGTTTGCTCTCTATCTCCACCTGCTGGTAGATAGACACAACCCACCAGTCTAGGGATTGATCAGCTATGATTAATGGAAAGAAAATTATCAGGTATGATACATAATTTTACCTTCTTGGAATCACTATGGATTGAAATGCCATGTGTAAAGGGGAAAAGGATAGTGATAGGAGTGTACTACCGTCTGCCTGGCTAGGATGAACAGACGAATGCAGAAATGTTAAAGGAAATTCTCCGAGGACAAGCAGGCTGCTTGTTCTCACTGATGGGCGACGTCCACTGCAGCCCCTCCAATCGGAACACTTTCTAGCAAAGTCCTTTGCTAGTCCTCGCGCGGCCGTCTTCCCGCCCGAACCGACTCGTGCCAGCCAGTCTTCTTTTGTCCGCGCTCGGTACGGTCATGTTTCGCCGTTCGCGCCCCGAAAGTTGACCTCGCGCGTCATTTTTCGACTTTGCTTTAAAAAAAAAAAAAGGTGTCGGAAGGAGACCTTTATGGTTTTCTCCCTTCCCGTACTTCTAGTTTTGCCCCGGTAAGTTTTCTTTCGTCGTCGGGGTAGGCCCTATTTAGGCCTCGGTTCGAAGTTTTCTTCCCCCTATTTTTGTGGTGCCATTTTCGCCATTTCGAGTTTTGATCTCGCTGGCGCGATTTTTCCGCCCATGACATCGAAGTCTTCCAGCGGCTTCAAGAAGTGCACCCAGTGCGCCCGGGTAATCTCGCTCACTGACAGGCACGCGTCGTGTCTTCAGTGTCTGGGGGCTGGGCACCGCCTGCAGGCCTGTAGTCTGTGTTCTCTTTTGCAAAAGCGGACTCAGGTAGCGAGATTAGCCCAGTGGAACGTTTTGTTCTCGGGCTCTTCGTCGGCATCGGCACCGGGAGTATCGACTGCTTCGACGTCGTCGGCGCCCGGACCTTCATCCTCGCCCCCGATTGCATCGAGGCATCGGCCCTCTGCATCGGGGCGACATCGGAGGGCTGCGTTGGCGTCGGTGGTATCGCGACCTCCTCGTCTGCTGATGTCGTCGGACGGTGGTGCTTCGTCTGGAGTGCAGGTGAGGGCTGTCCATTCCCCTGCTGGTGGCGGTGAGCCTTCGGGTGGGTCTCCCCCTACCCTGAGGGCTCCTGCGGTACAGCACCCCCGAGGAAGAGACGGCTGGATTCTATGTTCTCCTCGTCGGTGCCGGGAAGCTCCGGTGACATGCTTCGTCCAAAAAAAATGGAAGAAGCATCGTCACCGGTCCCCTTCCCGTGTCGGCACCGAGAGCTCTGGGTCGCAGAGGGAGTTGGCACCCAGTAGGCATCGGCACCGAGAGGACCGCTCGCCCTCTGTTCAAGAGGTGTCGGTGCGCTCCCCTTTGGACAGCCCGGAACAGCCTCCACGCCCGGAACAGGTTCTGACATCGACTCCTGCATCGGCTTCCATGTCTTTTTCCACAGCCGCTCTGCACGAGAGCCTCCGGGCCGTTCACCCCAGAGATCCTGGGAGAGCTGTTGCGCCCTACCCCTCCGGTACTGGGGGTGCTTGCGCCACCGGTACCGTCGAGCGAGGCGCTGGCTGGTCCATTGCCCGGGGTGAGGTCTCCAACATCGGTGCCGCTTGCGGTACAGAGTGCGGTAGCCTCCCAGGAAGGCTCCCCGACTACGTTGGCGGAGGGAGCTTCGCAAGTGCGGGCGAGGGAGTCTACCTCTCGACGCTCTAACCGTGGCCGTGGTTCCACGGAGTCGAGCCGGGCACGGTTGCAGACACAGGTCCGTGAACTTGTGTCTGACACCGATGGTGAGGCCTCGTGGGAAGAGGAAGAGGACATCAGATATTTCTCTGACGAGGAGTCTGAGGGTCTTCCTTCTGATCCCACTCCCTTTTCTGAAAGGCAGCTTTCTCCTCCTGAGAGTCTGTCTTTCGCTTCCTTTGTCCGGGAGATGTCTATGGCCATCCCCTTCCCGGTGGTTGTGGAGGACGAGCCCAGGGCTGAAATGTTTGAGCTCCTGGACTATCCTTCTCCACCTAAGGAAGCGTCCACAGTACCCATGCATCATGTCCTCAAAAAGACATTGCTGGCGAAATGGACCAATCCTCTAAGTAATCCCCACATTCTCAAGAAGATCGAGTCCCAGTACCGGATCCATGGGGACCCAGAGCTGATGCGCACTCAGTTGCCTCATGACTCTGGAGTTGTGGATTTGGCCCTAAAGAAGGCCAAGAGTTCTAGTTCGTGGCCAAAATTCAGTCCTACCAGCTCTACATGAGCATACACATGCGGAACAATGTGCGGCAGTTGGCGGGCTTGGTGGACAAGCTCCCCCCTGAGCAAGCCAAGCCATTTCAGGAGGTGGTCAGGCATCTGAAGGCGTGCAGAAAATTCCTGGCGAGAGGGGTGTATGACACCTTTGATGTTGCGTCCAGGGCCGCTGCTCAAGGTGTGGTGATGCGCAGACTCTCATGGCTGCGTGCCTCCGACCTGGAGAATAGAATCCAGCAGCGGATTGCGGACTCGCCTTGCCGTGCGGATAATATTTTTGGAGAGAAAGTCGAGCAGGTGGTAGAGCAGCTCCACCAGCGGGACACCACTTTCGACAAGTTCTCCCGCTGGCAGCATTCAGCCTCTACAGGTAGAAGATTTTTTGGGGGAAGGAAGACTGTTCCCTACTCTTCTGGCAAGCGTAGGTACAATCCTCCTTCTCGACAGCCTGCGGCCCAGGCTAAGCCCCAGCGCGCTCGCTCTCGTCAGCAGCGTGCGACTCAGCAAGGCCCCTCGGCTCCCCAGCAAAAGCAAGGGACGAGCTTTTGACTGGCTCCAGCAGCGCATAGCCGACATCCAAGTGTCAGTGCCGGGCGACCTGCCAGTCGGAGGGAGGTTGAAAGCTTTTCACCAAAGGTGGCCTCTCATAACCTCCTATCGATCAGTGGGTTCTCCAAATAGTCCGGCAAGGATACACCCTCAATTTGGCCTCAAAACCTCCAAATTGTCCACCGGGAGCTCAGTCTTACAGCTTCCAGCACAAGCAGGTACTTGCAGAGGAATTCTCCGCCCTTCTCAGCGCCAATGTGGTCGAGCCCGTGCCATCCGGGCAAGAAGGGCTGGGATTCTATTCCAGGTACTTCCTTGTGGAAAAGAAAACAGGGGGGATGCGTCCCATCCTAGACCTAAGGGCCCTGAACAAATATCTGGTCAAGGAAAAGTTCAGGATGCTTTCCCTGGGCACCCTTCTTCCCATGATTCAGGAAAACGATTGGCTATGCTCTCTGGACTTGAAGGACGCCTACACGCACATCCCGATACTGCCAGCTCACAGACAGTATCTGCGATTTCAGCTGGGCACACGTCACTTCCAGTACTGTGTGCTACCCTTTGGGCTCGCCTCTGCGCCCAGAGTGTTCACAAAGTGCTTGGCTGTAGTAGCAGCGGCACTTCGCAGACTGGGGGTACACGTGTTCCCATATCTCGACGATTGGCTGGTGAAGAACACATCCGAGGCTGGAGCCCTGCAGTCCATGCAGATGACTATTCGCCTCCTGGAGCTACTGGGGTTTGTGATAAATTATCCAAAGTCCCATCTTCTCCCTGTGCAGAAACTCGAATTCATAGGAGCTCTGCTGGATTCTCGGACGGCTCGCGCCTATCTCCCAGAGACGAGAGCCAACAACTTGTTGTCCCTCGTCTCGCGGGTGCGAGCGTCCCAGCAGATCACAACTCGGCAGATGTTGAGATTGCTGGGCCACATGGCCTCCACAGTTCATGTGACTCCCATGGCCCGCCTTCACATAAGATCTGCTCAATGGACCCTAGCTTCCCAGTGGTTTCAGGCTGCTGGGGATCTAGAAGACGTGATCCACCTGTCCACGAGTTTTCTCAAATCCCTGTATTGGTGGACGATTTGGTCCAATTTGACTCTGGGATGTCCTTTCCAAATTCCTCAGCCACAAAAAGTGCTGACCACGGATGCGTCTCTCCTGGGGTGGGGAGCTCATGTCGATGGGCTTCACACCCAAGGAAGCTGGTCCCTCCAGGAACGCGATCTGCAGATCAATCTTCTGGAGTTACGAGCGATCTGGAACGCTCTGAAGGCTTTCAGAGATCGGCTGTCCCACCAAATTATCCAAATTCAGACAGACAACCAGGTTGCCATGTATTATATCAACAAGCAGGGGGGCACCGGATCTCGCCCCCTGTGTCAGGAAGCCGTCAGCATGTGGCTCTGGGCTCGCCGTCACGGCATGGTGCTCCAAGCCACGTATCTGGCAGGCGTAAACAACAGTATGGCCGACAGGTTGAGCAGGATTATGCAACCTCACGAGTGGTCGCTCAATTCCCGTGTAGTGCGACAGATCTTCCAAGTGTGGGGCACCCCCTTGGTAGATCTCTTCGCATCTCGAGCCAACCACAAAGTCCCTCAGTTCTGTTCCAGGCTTCAGGCCCACGGCAGACTGGCATCGGATGCCTTCCTCCTGGACTGGGGGGAGGGTCTGCTGTATGCTTATCCTCCCATACCTCTGGTGGGGAAGACTTTGTTGAAACTCAAGCAAGACCGAGGCACCATGATTCTGATTGCTCCTTTTTGGCCGCGTCAGATCTGGTTCCCTCTTCTTCTGGAGTTGTCCTCCGAAGAACCGTGGAGATTGGAGTGTTTTCCGACCCTCATCACACAGGACGAAGGGGCGCTTCTGCATCCCAACCTCCGGTCCCTGGCTCTCACGGCCTGGATGTTGAGAGCGTAGACTTTGCCTCTTTGGGTCTGTCAGAGGGTGTCTCCCGCATCTTGCTTGCTTCCAGGAAAGATTCCACTAAGAGGAGTTACTTCTTTCTATGGAGGAGGTTTGCCGTCTGGTGTGACAGCAAGGCCCTAGATCCTCGCTCTTGTCCTACACAGACCCTGCTTGAATACCTTCTGCACTTGTCTGAGTCTGGTCTCAAGACCAACTCTGTAAGGGTTCACCTTAGTGCAATCAGTGCATACCATTACCGTGTGGAAGGTAAGCCGATCTCAGGACAGCCTTTAGTTGTTCGCTTCATGAGAGGTTTGCTTTTGTCAAAGCCCCCTGTCAAGCCTCCTACAGTGTCATGGGATCTCAATGTCGTTCTCACCCAGCTGATGAACCCTCCTTTTGAGCCACTGAATTCCTGCCATCTGAAGTACTTGACCTGGAAGGTCATTTTCTTGGTGGCAGTTACTTCAGCTCGTAGAGTCAGTGAGCTTCAGGCCCTGGTAGCTCAGGCCCCTTACACCAAATTTCATCATAACAGAGTAGTCCTCCGCACTCACCCTAAGTTCTTGCCAAAGGTTGTGTCGCAGTTCCATCTGAACCAGTCAATTGTCTTGCCAACATTCTTTCCCCGTCCTCATTCCTGCCCTGCTGAACGTCAGCTGCACACATTGGACTGCAAGAGAGCATTGGCCTTCTATCTGGAGCGGACACAGCCCAACAGACAGTCCGCCCAATTGTTTGTTTCTTTTGATCCCAACAGGAGGGGAGTGGCTGTGGGAAAACGCACCATATCCAATTGGCTAGCAGATTGCATTTCCTTCACTTACTCCCAGGCTGGGCTGGCTCTTGAGGGTCATGTCACGGCTCACAATGTTAGAGCCATGGCAGCGTCGGTAGCCCACTTGAAGTCAGCCACTATTGAAGAGATTTGCAAAGCTGCGACGTGGTCATCTGTCCACACATTCACATCTCATTACTGCCTGCAGCAGGATACCCGACGCGACAAGTCGGTTCGGGCAGTCAGTGCTTCAGAATCTGTTCGGGGTTTAGAATCCAACTCCACCCCCCTAGGCCCATGTTTGTTCTGTTCCAGGCTGCACTCTCAGTTAGTTGGTAAATTTTTTAGGTCAATCTCAGTTATGTCCTCGCCGTTGCGAGGCCCAATTGACCATGGTTGTTGTTTTGAGTGAGCCTGGGGGCTAGGGATACCCCATCAGTGAGAACAAGCAGCCTGCTTGTCCTCGGAGAAAGCGACTGTAGAAGGTATTCTCCGAGGACAGCAGGCTGATTGTTCTCACAAACCCGCCCGCCTCCCCTTTGGAGTTGTGTCTTCCCTTCTCTTTGTCTTGCTACATGAGACTGGCCGGCACGAGCCGGTTCGGGCGGGAAGACGGCCGCGGCTGCGCGGTGCGCATCGGCGCGCGAGGACTAGCAAAGGACTTTGCTAGAAAGTGTTCCGATTGGAGGGGCTGCCGTGCACGTCACCCATCAGTGAGGACAATCAGCCTGCTGTCCTCGAAGAATACCTTCTACAGGTATGTAGCATTCGCTTTATGGACGTAAACAAACTGGGCAACACAATAATAATGGGTGATTTCAATTACCCTAATATATAATAAAGGAATAAGTAGAATATAAATCAACTGATAACCCAACAAATTCTACTGAAAATATCCGTGTATTGAAGGTGTTCTATTCCATTCAATCATGAAAATGTGGAGAAAAAAAGACTTCAGAAACCATGGAGAAATCTCTTATTAAGGAAAACCTTTTCAAGTATTCAGAAACTCCTCTTCAATCACTAGTCTTCACAAAAAAAAACTCCACTCTTCATTTATGAAATACTTGTACAAACACCTTTTACAATACACTAGGGTGGAGGCAATATTTCAATCACATATGTCCGGTGAACAAACACTCATTTATAACTTAGCTTGAATGATGACGATGCCACTGGTCAACATCAGTATTCACAATCCTTGATGACCATAAAGGAGACCCTGTTTCGCCACCATCGGGCTGTTTCAAGGGCTTAACACTGCATCCATATTCACAAGCTTATCACTTTCACCACGCACTAAGCCTCTCAATGGCGTCTTTAAATCCAGGATGGCTTCCCCTCATTATGTATACGTCATTTCCTTCCTCATTACTTGCTGACGTCAGCATGCACAGACTACATCTCCCATGATCCATTCACAGAAACGCTTTCCACTCAATTGATATATTTAACCCTTTAGGGATTACAGTTTGCAGATAGTATATCCATCTTTGTTCTCTCTGTCTTAATACTCTCCTCAAGTCACCTCTTCACTCAGTCACACGGACTTGTTCCAAGACTATACATTTTAAGTCCACAAAATCATGCTGCTTCTCGATGCAATGCGACACCAGAGGTTCATAAGTCTTTTTAGTCTGTACACAATGTCTATGTTCAATCAGCCTCATCTTCAACATCCGCGACGTTAATGATAAAGGGGATGGGGATGGGATGACTTCCATATGAGGAAAGGCTAAAGCAGTGTAGTAGTAGTGTAGAAATATGCTGTCACTTGCTTGAAATACAGGTCAATGGCTCTGGCTCAGGCTAAGAGCTAGGCCTATAAAAATAAAAAATCATCTCTGACATAGATACATTTCACTGCAGCAAATGCTGAAGTAAGTTCTCAGAGAGCTGACAGAGGTGGGGGAATCTGCTCTATAAACAATAAGCGAGACTGGCACAAGCAAGAGAGTCACAGGCAAGATGTTTTGGCTATATGAAGATAGTACTGGGTCAGCTGCACCCCGGATGAGATCATCTGGGGGGGGGGGGGGGGGGCTAGGGAAGTTTGGGAACACATGGAATCTTGGCTATCACTGACATCAAATGTTGATGTTTAAAAGATAGTAGCTGATAATATGCAAAGATGACCAGTGAGAAAGTGAGCGTCCATAGAGATGAATGGTACCAAAAATTTATATAAGAAGGGTGTCAGCTAGAGCAAGGATATAGAAGGCTGGAGAGAGAGGACTGACAACACCTGCTGCTCCACCATGTTCCAGATATGAATGCCTAATCACCTGTACTGCTTTTGGTAAGATGCTGAATAAACTATCTTCTTATATCCACTAAATCCCAGTGTCTTTCTGATTGTGGAGCTTGTTAATTCCTGGACTGTGTAAGAGCAGTCTGGGGGAATGCGAGGTCAAAATAATTGGTGGGAACACACAAATTATTTACATTTTGGTGACCCCATACGTGTGCCTTAAGCAGCCCACCTTCGCTGATGCACGCTGGGATCTAATCTGTATTTGACCGGTCTTCCACTATTTAAATAACTAACTGCTGGGAAACTCCTTCTTTGTTTTCCCTTGTTAAAAAAAAAAATAATAAAATAAAATAATATATATGTATATATATATATATATATATATATATATATATATATATATATATATTTCCTTTTTGTTCTGTTTCAGTTACATGAACAACGGGAAATCTTACTTCCCATGAATCTACAAAGTACTGGGACATCTCTTGCTTGTCTTAAACCTCTGCTCCACAGTAGTTTTTTTTCTAACTTTTTCAGCTCCTGGCACTGCAGTAAATCTCTTTTCTTTCCTCTCCTAATTTAACTAAAACTAAACTTTGTTCGGTGCTCAAGGTTCTATCTCCTGGGAACACTGCCAACATACCCTGCATGTTCCGTACACGGAGATAAAGCAGACTTGCCACACTGAGTTTACAAGTATTTTTTTTTCTGGTGCTTTCTGCTCTGTCTTAACAGACCTGGCAATATTTGCCTTACAATATTTTTAACTATGACACCAGTGGTTTGCTCTCACTTGAACTTACCCCTTGCTATTTAAATCACCAACGAGACTTGCTTTACTGGCTCAAATCTGCATTTTTTTTATTAGACAGTTTCCCTTCAGTGGAGACTGATCTCCCCTTTGTAAAGGTTCAGGACTTGTTTCCCACCACAAGGTGGAGTGCTGAAGTCTTTGTGGCTGCTGTTTCCCCTGAAAAAAAAGAGGGAGTGTTGAGCGCCTACTTAACCTCTACCAAGGTGTTTTTTAGGGTTTTACACTTTGTACAGGAGAACTTTTGGGACTGGTTTCCCACCCAAAATAAGTGGAGTGTTGTAGTCTTAGGTAAGCTCCTGGTGCTCTTTGCAAAGGAGGGTTTGGGCTTGTACCCACGTAAAGTGGAGAGTTGCAGTGCCAAGTAAAACCGGTTCCCTCTGATAAAAAAAAAAAGAGATCAGAGTGTGGCGTGTTTACGTCCCTTTGCATACTAGTTCTGGGAATCTACTGTCTTTGTACAAAGCTGGGGTTGTGGTCCTAAGGTTGACCAATACTTTTTTTGTGGTCCTAAGGTTGACAAATACTTTTTTTTTCCGGTCCTAATGTTGACCGAACTGGGTGTTCTTTGCAGTCCTGAGGTTGATTAAACTGTGTGTGGTAAGGGAAGCGACCCTGTCTTAAGGTTCTTGTAATGGCTCCTGAGCAGGTTAATTAGTGGACGCATTAATTAATTACCTAGGTTTAAAACGCTGGGTTTGCTAAGTCCCTTGACCATTAGATACTATATTTCATTTTATTTTTGGATAGAATTTTAATGCAGATTTAGGTAAAGTTCTAAGCTTGTTATATTACTGGTTAGTCTGTTAGACTTCCTTCACATTGTAAAACATAACACTATTTATGCCACATTTTGTGCCATACACTGTTCTGACCATGGCCACACCCCTAGAGACTGTTTTAAAGTTTTTCCCTTTTGATAAACACCTTAATGCGCTCAATAAATTTATCCTTATTGGGGCGCAGGAAGGTAATCCCAAATCTTTGCACACTTCCCAAAACCAGACGGATCCACCTTTGAAGGTGGCCGCACCTGCAGCTCCATCTCCATGTGAGGGGGCTCCGCCTCCATATGAGTCTGAGTTCTCCAACGAACTTTTAACCTGTGGCGTTGCCATAGGTTATACATCTTTGCCACTGCATCTCCTGAACCCCACAAATCCACTCCCCACTCCTCCTTCACATCCCATCACCCTTGACAGATCTACAGAAGTTTCCCAGCCCATTATTCTTGACAAACTCACTTCTATACAGATCTCCGGAACGGTAGATCTGTCATCTGTTCCCTCCAGTCTGGATCATGTTGTTCCAGGGGCTGCTATCCCTGTAATCCCTCAACCTGTACCCCTGTCCGGTATCCCTACTACTGCTATCCCTTCTATCTCTGAACCAGGATCCCTGCTCCAGACCCGCCCTTCCGTCCCCAAATCTGTAACCCTTAAACAGCCCTCTAAACCAGTGAACCCCCTGTTACTCCCCATCCCTTCAGGCAATGCTTATCCAGGTCAGTCACAAATTGATGCTATGACTACCCTTGACAAAATAGGCCAGGCTCTCAGTATTTTGCGGCAACCAGAAGTTGCTAGCTCAGATCAGCGCGCACATATTAAGTGTTGGCGCTGCCATCGGCTAGGTCATTTTGCTGCCGAATGCCGCCAGTCCTTTCATAGGCATGCGAGGCATAATGATCCCCCTGTCCAGTGACACCATTCTCAGTAGCCAGTCTAGGGAGTTTTTGTTGTAATTCTTTGCCAACAAAACACCTTAAAAGCTATCTGTGTGACTTAGTTCCTAAATTCTACTTTCTGTACCTTTTTATTGTTAGTAGTCTCTCCTGACTTAATTCTAAATATTGGTTATTTCCTACACTGTCTTGGATTATTGTATTATCCATGTATGTTTTTTTACCACATCTTGTGCTAACATGCCCTGGTCTAATGCCATTACTTTATCTGATATTTAGGTAGGAATGAAATGGTCCCAGTTCATCGGGCTTCCTATTTAAAGATTATGTGCTCTTTGCTCAACTCCTGAATCCCCTAAATCAAAACAATTTAATAGATTTGTTTTTAGCTAAATTTTCTTTTTTTTTTTTAAATTTCTTTAGTTATGAATTTTTAACATCAATCACAAGCATTACATCTTGTTAAGGAAAAACAGAAAAGGAATTCAAATTAAGGAATCTTCTTATGAAGAAAAAGAAAACAAATTTTCTTTCTTAGACCACTAACTTGTAGAGAGGTGGGGAGAAGAAACAAAAAGGAGTTAATCTGAAATAGATAAAGCATATGGCCTGGATTACACCGCTTACATTATATAGTGAATTACATGATCTAAAACTCAAACTGGTTCTATTTGTTCATTTTTTTTAAATCTATAAAAGATCGCAAATGTTCTGGTTCAAGAAAAACATATTTGTTATCAAGGTATCGTATTTGGCATTTGCAAGGGTATGCCAAGAGAAATTTTCCACCTAGAGCTTTAACTTCATCCCTCAGTGCCAAGAAGGCTCGTCGTCTCTCCTGAGTAACCTTCACAACATCTGGAAAAATCCAGAGTTTTTCACCATAGAATGGTTTAGCAAGATTTTTAAAATAACGTTTTTTAAGCATATTTAAATCTTGTTCGAACACTAATGAAACAAGAAGAGTTCGCCTTTCAAATATCCCATCATTAGAACTTTCCAAGAACGCTGATAAATCTTGTAGACCTGCTTTCCCATCTTCTCCCTTTTTAGAAATTGGTAAATAAAATATTTTATTTATAGGAGGTATTAGAGTAGGTGAGATAGATAGGTTTTCAGTCAAGTATTTTTTAAATAACTCCATGGCGTCCATTTCTGATGAGCAAGGGAAATTAAGAATTTGAAGGTTCAGACGCCTATTGTAGTTCTCAAAGTTCTCTATTTTCCGATGAATTATCATTTTGTCCTTGATTAATAGGTCCGTTTTAACAGTCAAGGTAGTTATATCTTGTTGAACCTGCGTTTTGTTTAACAGAGCTTCTTGCTTCAACGTGTCGAAAGCTTTTGTTAATCCAATTTACTCACGATTAAGGACGTCTCCTGCGCAGCCTGAGTGACTGTAGAAGTCAAAGTTTGTATCGCTGCCCAAATAGATTCCAGTGTAGGCGCCATGGGGGAAACAATTTCCCTTCCGTTGTTACTTCTCGCTGTTCTGGGAGAGTTGCCACCGAATGAAGAGTCTGGAGCAACGCATTCCGAGAGCTCCTGAACTTCCAGACTCTGCCAGGCTGCGGCGGGACATGGAGGTGGATTCACATCTGGCGAGGACAAAGTTGTTTCCGTTCCCTGTGGGTTTGATACTCCTTCACCTTCCCCCACTGCGGGTAGACTCGAGCCGGTTGGGCGCGGTGAACTTGTGGCATACCGGTCCAGCGTTGTCTGCAATTGCGTTGTTCTTAAAGCTGTCTGCGGTAAGCTTTTTACAACGCCCTTTCTTTTTGTATGAGGCATATTGAGAAAAATATCGGCAAAATCTTAAGAAATAAGTGAAAGGACTCAGACACGCTCCGGGAACCATCAAGCCTGATCCGCCATCTTGACACGCCCCCCTCGGTCTACCAAGTTTTCAGATCCATTTAGCTAAATTTTCAATTAAATTGTGCAAGACATTCTTTTTAAAATGAACAGGATTGGTCTTGTGTCCTTGCTCTAATTTATCATAACAGCGAGCTATATCTCTTTTTCTACAGACCTGGCTGTTTGCCTAAATTTAAAGTAGCTCGGTCTCTGCTTTTCTTTTCACTCATGTTTAATTTTGATAGCATGCTCTAACTTATAACTTTATATTGTCACCACATTTATTACTGTTTGCTTTGAAATTCAATATGATGTCACTTTCTCCTGAAATGAGGAATTTCTCTGTTAATTAAAAACAGCTGTACTTTTTTTTTTGCTGCTTACTGCCCTGCTTCCCTGTGTACATGGGTGTCTGTGATTTCTGATCTTTCTTTTGACATAAACTGTACTCTATTTCAACGGTGCAGATCTGTATAACTTCCATCTGTTTTTTGTTCCACGGACGCTGATTCACAGGATTGAGGAATATGTAAAATGCACTACGATCTTGTTTACTTGTTCTGAAAAAATTATTCTGTTTTCTCTGACACTTTTTTTGTGCTTCTCAGTGAAGTCGTCTTTTTACTCCTGCATGCCTACCATTATTTTTTTTCTCTGCCCTATTGTGCAATTGTATTCTCTTTAACTACATAAAGAGGTCACTTGTTCCGGTAAGCTGATTACATACTTTTCAACTTTATTTTTTATTTTATTTTCTGAATTTGAAAACTGTCTTTCTCCTTCTTTTTAGCCACCAGAGGGAGCTACCATGATACAAATTTCCAGTATAGTTTTGATTTATAGTAAGTTGCGGTGGAAAGCTAATGGATGCAAGATTCCCATTCATTTTGGGGTAATTATATGTCAAAGGATACAAAGAGATGGTATTTCTATATGTAAGGTTTCAGAGATGTTTAAATATTTTTTTTAGCTGTTCATGTGTAATTTGGATGCACTTTTTACAAGTGCATATTGTTGGAAAGTCACATGACAGAATATTTAAAGAGAATACTGCATGTCGAGATGGTGAGAGAATGTCGTTGAAGGTGCAGATGTATGTTGGAAAAGTTTTACATAAGGAAATGTATATGGTATCCTCTTTTAAAATATATATATATATATATATTTTTTTTTTAATTACATTCTCATTGTGAGACTGTATAGTCTATAAACAGTGCCACCTACAGCTTTTGAGTTACAATGCTTTTTGTCTGTCTACACAACAAGCAATGTTCTGTCCATATTCATACCTATATCTTCTTTTGTGTGTTTCTATTTCTCTGTATATGCTCTCAAACAAATCACATTTCTTTGCACACACAATAGTTGGAGTCTCTGCACAAACTGCTTATTTACATGTCAGTCTTTTCCATATAAATAAGTACCCTTCCTGGATCAGGTACTTCACAAGAGGGGGTATCCCTTAGAGTTTACCCAATACTGTATTTCCCTAATTCTATCAATTTTTCTGTTCATAATGTAGAGAGACCAGGATTGACTTCCTTTGCTTTTCTGTTTATCTGGCAGTTTATAAGAATTACTGGCAACATATTCGAATAAAACAAAAGAAAGTTTCTCTGTTTGATGTCATTCAAGATCAGTATATCATCTGCTGAATACCTGCTGGTCACTTGCCCATTGTGCAAGGGCCAGGCCTATACTGATTTTACAGATATGCAAATACTTGTCAATGGTAAAAAGGTACCTGCTTGTCTGCGTGGATGCCTTTTCTAAATGGGTAGAAGCTTATCCTTGCATCAGAGAAACTGCACAAGTCATGGCACCTTCTCTCTGTCACGAGATTATTCCCAGATTTGGGATTCCCTGGGTATTTCAAACCATACTGTTTGTATTTACAAACCTACTAGCAATGGCCTAGTAGAGCGCTACAATGGACTTTTAAAAACTAAATTGAGACAACTTATGGTAAATGAAATTAAAAATTGGCTCGATGCTCTGCCACTGGCCTTCTTAGCCCTTCAAGCCACCCCATCTGCCTCTTTAAAGCTGTCTCCTTTTCAGCTCTGTACAGGCCGCAATATGCGCCTTCTTAAAGCCAATAGTGATAACCACTTGCCTGACCAATATTCCGTATATTACCAACTATCATTACTTTTCTGTCTTCGATTCCACAGGCAATCTCAGTCAGGAGGGTAATGATAGCCCTGCCCCTGCCACCGGTCATCCAAAAGCTCTCAAAGTTGGAGATTTGGTTCACCGGAAGTACTACACCCCTATTTACGTAGGACCCTTCCAAATTAATCAAGTTACGAGACCACACTTCCTGGGTCCACCTAAAAGACATCCGCATCTATAAGGCTCCTGATTCAGACCCTTTCAAGCCACTTGATGATTCCAAATCCATCACCGCAAATAAACCAGCCACCCCCACCAGCCCAGCATTTGTCACTAGTCCTGCAGCCTCCTCCGCCACCACTACTTATTCACCTGATTCCTATGCCTGAAGGACGTATCCCCGACTTACAAGCCAGAATTGTGAATATACTCAATGTAGTTGCAGAATTGCTTACTCCTGATGCCCCTGAAATTGATCGTCTCCAGCATCTTTACCATGAAGTTTCTGATCTGTGGAATCTCTGGTACTACCACTTCATGCTGATGGACTAAAACCTTCTGTCCCATGACCGAGCATCTGCCAACTAGAGACAATACCTATCAGGAAGCACCCCCCAAACCTGAACGGAACATTGCCCATCACAGAGAGCCCACCCTTGTCGATTTGGCCTCCGTCGAACCTATTACTGAGCCTGCATCTGCCATCCTTCCACCGGAACCGTGTGACGCAAGTCCAACTTTTTGCTCTGAAACTCAGAGCAACCCACAAGAAGATACTGTACTCTGTACTCCAAAAACTGTGTTGGGACTTGTTGTACTTATATTACTAATTTTGGTTTTGGGACTAATCTATTATACATTTGAAAAGATTCACAGGTTTCTTCAGTAAACGCATTAATGTTACATAGTAATAATCACCTGGACCTAGACTAATGTTAGACTGCTATTGAATTTTTTGTTACTATACTCTTGCTTACCTTCTCTATTCTTACTGTCACTTGGCTGTTATATTTTCTTTATTTAATCCTCCTATTCTAGGGAGGTATTTCCAGTTGTGTGCTGGTAAATGTTTAACAACAGGCTCTCTCCCCCATCTACCTCTGCACCCCCCTCCCCCCCCAAATTGCAGAGCTAGCTATAGCTGGGGAGAGAGCGTGGGGAGGGGGCAATGCATTACTCGAGGAAAAAAAAATTAAATGATCCCAGGTTCCAATTTAATTCATGTTTAATGTGGGATAAAATGCCATAAGTAAATAAATATAAACTTTTAATGTTGAGCACCTGATTCTCAAAGTGGACATATTCCAAACACTATAATGAAAATAAAATGATTTTTCTACCTTTGTTGTCTGGTGACTTTGTTTTTCTGATCATGCTGGCCCAGTATCCGATTCTGCTGCTATCTGTCCTCTTAACTCCGTTTGCAGGGCTTCCTTTCCATTTATTTCTTTACTTTCCGCCTTTCTTCTTCATTTCTTGCCCTACATCTGTAAGTAAAAGCTGGGTCTTCCGCAAACTTGACTGTTCAGTGGATCCAGATTCTGCCTATTTTCTTCATCCATGTGCAGTTTTTCTTCTCTCTTTCTTTTCCCTCATCTCATTTCCTTCCTCACTCTTCCCTTCCCTCCATCCATGTCCAGCATTTCTTCTCTCCCCCTTCCCTCTACTCCACCCATGTCCAGCAACCCTCCTCTCCCCCCTGACCTCCCCTCCATCCACCCATGTCCAGGAACCCTCCTCTCCCCTCCATCCACCCATGTCCAGGAACCCTCCACTCCCCTCCATCCACCCATGTCTAGCAACTATCCTCTCCCCTGCCCTCCCCCTCCATCCACCCATGTTCAGCAATCTCCTCTCCCCTATAACCCTTTTTCTTCTCTTCCAGTATCCTCCCAGCCAGGCAAACAAGCAAGCAGGGTCCTCGCCGCTTTATTCACCTCAGTGCTGCCCACGCAGTCTCGTTATTACCCACCATCACATCCTTTCTTCAACCTGCGGCCCCTCCTCCCCTGCGGACTCTCAGCTGCAGTCTGCCCTTTCTCATCTCTCCATACCAGCCGCACTGGACATAGGCTCAACGGGGACGTCAACACTGTTCATCACCGTTCTCAAACCCAGCAAAGGCCACAGCTCCGCTGTTGAACAAGACTGTCCCAGCCTTACTTCCCTTCTTTCTTGTGGACACTATTGCGGGGCCCTGTTGCCTTCCTTTGCAGACCCGGGCCCACTAACCTCACATTGGTCTAAACCAATGCCAATCAGCAGAGCTCCAGCCTCTGATTGGCTTGGCTCCCATTTGCTCCCCACCATCCGCAGACTGTGGCGGTGGCTGAAGGCCCCGAACTAAGAAGTGGCGGGTGAGCGCATAAAGGAAAGGATAGCACATCCAGAGGCGCAGCTGGGAGTGTCTATGGTTTTTTTGAGCTGGCTCTCCTTTCTGGATAACGGGACGGCGGCACGCTAGCAGCCGCAGTTTTCCATTAGTAATCCAGCCATGCAGAAGCTTCCATACTGCCGGGCCTTGCTGGAATCTGGCCAGTGAAAAATAGAACCCCCTTAAACGGGGTAAGCATGGCTTGTGGTGCCCTCCTGCTATGCTTACCTTGTTTACCGGAGCCGGCTTGCCCCTGCAGAACAACTGGCTTGCAAGATGTTAAAAAATTTATGCGAGCCGGCTCCAGCACAGCACTGGGTATTTCCCACTGCATTACCCAGGACAATACCACCCAACCCCTATCTTGGGCCTTATTTTGGGACCCTGCCCCAGACGATGACCCTACCTGGGACCCCATAACTAGGTATCAGATACTGTGTGACACATTGTTCGACACCTGGACCATAGGCCCTGATAGACACATAGTGCATGTTTTTGATATACTTGGAGGTTGTGGCCTTGTAAGGGTTGAACAGCCAGAAACACCAATAACCAGGCCGGAAACAGGAGAAATATTTGACTTTTGGCTGGTTATGTATAACTTTGTCCATAGTGCTTGGTTACATTGGTTATTCATTAGGGAGATAGGGAATCGACGTCTTGAAGTTTACTCTCTTTCTTTTACTGGGGAAAGACAAGTTGGAGCCACAAGAATCTACCCTGGGTACACCAACAGTTGATGGTTTACTCATACATGGGTCTCTTACTTTTTCTATTTAATTCTGTTATTCCTGACAATACAAATCATCATTTGTTTTGTTTTATTCTTTTTTTGACTTTACATTTAATACTTCTTGCATTACACCATATTCTTCTTGTTTTTTCTCCTGCCCGGCTATCAAATGGCTGGTGCTCACTTTAATGAGCCTCTGAATGGTGCCTGTCCCACTCAACCCCTAGGTTGGGATCCTGGAATGGATGATGATCCTAACTGGGACCCTTTGACTAGATTTGATATCTTGTGTTACCCTTTACTTGATACATGGACTACTGGATCTAATAGGTTTGTGTTTGATGACATTGAAATTTTCCAGGGATGTGGACGAATTAAAATTGAACAGGGTACACATCCAATAATCAGACCTTCTACCAGAGAACCTGTATACATTTGGTATGTCACTTATAACATTGTTTAAAGTGGGTGGCACCCCTGGTTTTTCGTCCGGAAAATTGGAACTAGATATATTGAAATTTATAAACTTTTCTCCATATACAGATTGACAGGTGCCGTACCTCTATTGTCACTATAGATGCTATAGGAGTGTCAAGAGGGGTACTTGATCAATTTAAAGCCAGAAATCATTGTTCAGAAATCATTGTTGTACTTATATTCCCAATAATACTGACCCTGATAGGTTCTGTTATAAAGGCCTTACAAGACCTTTCTGCCTTAGCCAACAAAATTAGCTACTAAATCAGGTGTTGATGCTGTTGTCTGGTGCATTAGTCCCTATGTTCGGAGGTTTGTCTTAAGCCTCCTTGTTACTACTCTCAGTACAAGACAAACTACATTTCCACCATAAATTTTGTGTAGGACTACTGCTGTTGATTTTACTTATTTGACTTTTATTGCCTGTAACGCAAGTACACCTCTTTTATTAAGGAAGATATTTATTCTGCTTATGCTGTTTAATTGAACTATTATACGTTTTCTTTTCAGTTTTTTTTATATTCTGCTAATTTGTATAGACAGGTCTTTAGATTGGGTTTTTTTCCATTTTTAAACTGTTGTACCTTTCATCATTGGACCTCGAGTGGTAACTAAGTGGACTGTTCTCTACTGTTGATGATTTCTCAATCATCAAGAGGGAAATGAATGGATTTGTTTCATTTTCTGTACAAAGGAAGAAGAAGCAGATTATGTTCCTATGTATGTTCTAAAACTGCTATAAATCAGCAGGGCCTTCATATACGATCTAGGCCCATTACACTCAGAGTGTTGCCACTGCCTCACTCATAATCATAATGCTCCCTAGCAAGCAGTAGTTATTCATTATATTTGCTCTAGTAAGTTTTTTTTATTTAGCCAATATTAACCCTTTTATTAAAGCTAAAATGAAACACTGCTGCCCTATTAATACCAGTTTTAGCTATATTTAATTATTAGCTTTGTAATAATTATATAATAGTAGTCTGCAATCATAGGTACTCAAATTTGTTGACTTTACCATATGTCAAATAGTCTTAATTTTCACTCTGCCCCAGAGGGGTAGGTGTAGGGTAGTTAGTCCCCTTGGGTTGGTTATGATAAAAGAGGAATCCCAATGCTGCATTTCATTCAGCATATAGTTATGTATCCACATGTTGACCCTTGCCCCTTATTATGCCAGACCACTCATGTCACCTCTAGTATATGCATCCCCCCCACAGGACTCTAGGAGCCCTCTGGAAAGGATGGCCACACACTAGAAGTCACGTGTGCCGCCCCCCCCCCCTCTGGGGGGGCCCGGCAAGAGGGGAATGTAGAAATATGATGTCTCTTGCTTGAAATACAGGTCAATGGCTCTGGCTCAGGCTAAGAGCTAGGCCTATAAAAATAAAAAATCATCTCTGACATAGATACATTTCACTGCAGCAAATGCTGAAGTTCTCAGAGAGCTGACAGAGGTGGGGGAATCTGCTCTATAAACAATAAGCGAAACTGGCACCAGCGAGAGAATCACAGGCAAGATGTTTTGGCTATATGAAGATAGTACTGGGTCAGCTGCACCCCGGATGAGATCATCCAGGGGGGGCTAGGGAAGTTTGGGAACACATAGAATCTTGGCTATCATTGACATCAAATGTTGATGTTTAAAAGATAGTAGCTGTAAGCATGCAAAGATGACCAGTGAGAAAGTGAATGTCCATAGAGATGAATGGTACCAGAAATGTATACAAGAAGGGTGTCAGCTAGAGCAAGGATATAGAAGGCTGGAGAGAGAGGACTGACAACACCTGCTTTTCCACCATGTTCCACATATGAATACCTAATCACCTGTATTGCTTTTGGTAAGATGCTGAATAAACTATCTTCTTATATCCACTAAATCCCAGTGTCTTTCTGATTATGGAGCTTGTTAATTCCTGGACTGTGTAAGAGCAGTCTGGGGGAATGCGAGGTCAAAATAATTGGTGGGAACACACAAATTATTTACAGCAGCTAGGGCTCTTCAGCTTGAAGAAAAGATGCCTGCGGGGAGATATGATAGAGGTCTATAAAATAATGAGTGGAGTGGAACGGGTAGAAGTGAATCGCTTGTTTATTCTTTCCAAAAATACTAAGACTAGAAGGCACACAATGAAGCTACAAAATAGTAAATTTAAAATGAATTGTAGAAAATATTTCTTCACTCAACGTGTAATTAAACTCTGGAATTCTTTGCCAGAAAATGTAGTAACAGCAGTTAGCGGGTTTTAAAAAAGGTTTGGATAGGTTCCTAAAAGAAAAGTCCATAAACCATGATTAAAGTGGACTTGGGGAAAATCCAATGCTTATTTCTAGGATAAGCATCATAAAATGTATTGTTCTGTTTTGGGATCTTGTCAGGTACTTGTAAACTGGATTGGCCACTATTGGAAACAGGATGCTGGGCTTGATGGATATTCGGTCTGTGCCAGTTTGGCAATACTTATGTACTTAATGGTGTGCGACCAGATGTGGGGACAAGAAAAGGTGGATTCCGGGCGGGGGGATGCCAGGGAGGGAAGGGAATGGCAGAACATTTGGTCAGGACATGGAACTTAACTGGGCCCCAGCCAATATTCAGACTGGTGCCTGGTTGACTATACCTTATTTCTGTCGTAACTTTAAGCAGTTTCTCAGCCGATTAGAAACTGAAAATCTGCTAACTGGCTAGGTTTCTGCACCGCCCCCAGATCGCTCACAAACTAGCCGGTTTCGGCATGGATGGTTAGAGGAGATATTCAGTGGCACTGTCCAGTTAAGTGCCACTTTAATCCCCGGTTACCCTACACAAGCGATTTAAATGGCCAGGAGCCTCTCCTGATCGTTTGGCCATTTAAATCACTTTGAATATCGACCCTCCCCCCCCCCCCCCCCCCCCCCCCCCCCCCCCCCCCCCCCCCCCCCCCCATTTTTGCCCCTTCTGTACAGTATAATCCTTTTAATACACAGGTTTTTTTTCTACAGGTTACTCCATAAGTTGCGATTGAAACTACTTTTTTTGTACATTATCCATATTTACCTAATGTATCATTGGTGAGTGGTAAAAAGATAGAAAACAGAGAGTAGGGTTAAATGGTCAGTATTCTCAATAGAGAAGGGTAGTTAGTGGGGTTCCCCAGGGGCCTGTGCTGGGACCGCTGCTTTCTAACATATTTATAAATGATCTAGAGATGGGAGTAACTAGTAAGGTAATTAAATTTGCTGATGACACAAAGTTATTCAAAGTCATTAAATCGCGGGAAGATTGTGAACAATTACAAGAGGACCTTACGAAACTGGGAGACTGGGCGTCTAAATGGCAGATGACATTTAATGTGAGCAAGTGCAAAGTGATGCATGTGGGAAAGAGGAACCCGAATTATAGCTATGTCATGCAAGGTTCCACGTTAGGAGTCACAGACCAAGAAAGGGATCTAGGCGTCGTTGATGATACTTTGAAACCTTCTGCTCAGTGTGCTGCTGCGGCTAAGAAAGCAAATAGAAAGCGAATGCTACATACCTGTAGAAGGTATTCTCCGAGGACAGCAGGCTGATTGTTCTCACTGATGGGTTGACGTCCTCGGCAGCCCCCTCCATCGGAAACTTACTAGCAAAGGCCTTTGCTAGTCCTCGCGCGCCCATGCGCACCGCGCATGCGCGGCCGTCTTCCCGCCCGAAACCAGCTCGAGTCGGCCAGTCCCATATGTAGCAAGATAAATGCAAGGGAAGACACAACTCCAAAGGGGAGGCGGGCGGGTTTGTGAGAACAATCAGCTTGCTGTCCTCGGAGAATACCTTCTACAGGTATGTAGCATTCGCTTTCTCCGAGGACAAGCAGGCTGCTTGTTCTCACTGATGGGGTATCCCTAGCCCCCAGGCTCACTCAAAACAACAACCATGGTCAATTGGGCCTCGCAACGGCGAGGACATAACTGAGATTGACCTAAAAAATTTACCAACTAACTGAGAGTGCAGCCTGGAACAGAACAAACAGGGCCCTCGGGGGGTGGAGTTGGATCCTAAAGCCCAAACAGGTTCTGAAGAACTGACTGCCCGAACCGACTGTCGCGTCGGGTATCCTGCTGCAGGCAGTAATGAGATGTGAATGTGTGGACAGATGACCACGTCGCAGCTTTGCAAATTTCCTCCATGGTGGCTGACTTCAAGTGGGCTACCGACGCAGCCATGGCTCTAACATTATGAGCCGTGACATGACCCTCAAGAGCCAGCCCAGCTTGGGCGTAAGTGAAGGAAATGCAATCTGCTAGCCAATTGGATATGGTGCGTTTCCCTACAGCCACTCCCCTCTTGTTGGGATCAAAAGAAACAAACAATTGGGCGGACTGTCTGTGGGGCTGTGTCTGCTCCAGATAGAAGGCCAATGCTCTCTTGCAGTCCAATGTGTGCAGCTGACGTTCAGCAGGGCAGGAATGAGGACGGGGAAAGAATGTTGGCAAGACAATTGACTGGTTCAGATGGAACTCCGACACAACCTTCGGCAGAAACTTAGGGTGAGTGCGGAGGACTACTCAGTTATGATGAAATTTGGTGTAAGGGGCCTGGGCTACCAGGGCCTGAAGCTCACTGACTCTACGAGCTGAAGTAACTGCCACCAAGAAAATGACCTTCCAGGTCAAGTACTTCAGATGGCAGGAATTCAGTGGCTCAAAAGGAGGTTTCATCAGCTGGGTGAGAACGACATTGAGATCCCATGACACTGTAGGAGGCTTGACAGGGCTTTGACAAAAGCAAACCTCTCATGAAGCGAACAACTAAAGGCTGTCCTGAGATCGGCTTACCTTCCACACAATAATGGTATGCACTGATCGCACTAAGGTGAACCCTTACAGAGTTGGTCTTGAGACCAGACTCAGACAAGTGCAGAAGGTATTCAAGCAGGGTCTGTGTAGGACAAGAGCGAGGATCTAGGGCCTTGCTGTCACACCAGACGGCAAACCTCCTCCATTGGAAGAAGTAACTCCTCTTAGTGGAATCTTTCCTGGAAGCAAGCAAGATGCGGGAGACACCCTCTGACAGACCCAAAGAGGCAAAGTCTATGCCCTCAACATCCAGGCCGTGAGAGCCAGAGACTGGAGGTTGGGATGCAGAAGCGCCCCCTCGTCCTGTGTGATGAGGGTTGGAAAACACTCCAATCTCCACGGTTCTTCGGAGGACAACTCCAGAAGAAGAGGGAACCAGATCTGACGCGGCCAAAAAGGAGCAATTAGAATCATGGTGCCTCGGTCTTGCTTGAGTTTCAACAAAGTCTTCCCCACCAGAGGTATGGGAGGATAAGCATACAGCAGACCCTCCCCCCCAATCCAGGAGGAAGGCATCCGATGCCAGTCTGCCGTGGGCCTGAAGCCTGGAACAGAACTGAGGGACTTTGTGGTTTCACTCGAGATGCAAAGAGATCCACCAAGGGGGTGCCCCACACTTGGAAGATCTGTCGCACTACCTTGGAACTGAGCGACTACTCGTGAGGTTGCATGATCCTGCTCAATCTGTCGGCCAGACTGTTGTTTACGCCTGCCAGGTATGTGGCTTGGAGCACCATGCCGTGACGGCGAGCCCAGAGCCACATGCTGACGGCTTCCTGACACAGGGGCCAAGAACCGGTGCCCCCCTGCTTGTTGACATAGTACATGGCAACCTGGTTGTCTGTCTGAATTTGGATAATTTGGTGGGATAGCCGATCTCTGAAAGCCTTCAGAGCGTTCCAGATCGCTCGCAACTCCAGAAGATTGATCTGTAGATCGCGTTCCTGGAGGGACCAGCTTCCTTGGGTGTGAAGCCCATCGACATGAGCTCCCCATCCCAGGAGAGACGCATCCGTGGTCAGCACCTTTTGTGGCTGAGGAATTTGGAAGGACGTCCCAGAGTCAAATTGGACCAGATTGTCCACCAATACAGGGATTTGAGAAAACTCGTGGACAGGTGGATCACGTCCTCTAGACCCCCAGCAGCCTGATACCACTGGGAGGCTAGGGTCCATTGAGCAGATCTCATGTGAAGGCGGGCCATGGGAGTCACATGAACTGTGGAGGCCATGTGGCCCAGCAAGCTCAACATCTGCCGAGCTGTGATCTGCTGGGACGCTCGCACCCGCGAGACGAGGGTCAACAAGTTGTTGGCCCTTGTCTCTGGAAGATAGGCGCGAGCCGTCCGAGAATCCAGCAGAGCTCCTATGAATTCGAGTTTCTGCACTGGGAGAAGATGGGACTTTGGATAATTTATCACAAACCCCAGTAGTTCCAGGAGGCGATTAGTCATCTGCATGGACTGCAGGGCTCCTGCCTCGGATGTGTTCTTCACCAGCCAATCGTCGAGATATGGGAACACGTGCACCCCCAGCCTGCGAAGTGCCGCTGCTACCACAGCCAGGCACTTTGTGAACACCCTGGGCGCAGAGGCGAGCCCAAAGGGTAGCACACAGTACTGGAAGTGGCGTGTGCCCAACTGGAATCGCAGATACTGTCTGTGAGCTGGCAGTATCGGGATATGTGTGTAGGCATCCTTCAAGTCCAGAGAGCATAGCCAATCGTTTTGCTGAATCATGGGGAGAAGGGTGCCCAGGGAAAGCATCCTGAACTTTTCTTTTACGAGAAATTTGTTCAGGGCCCTTAGGTCTAGGATGGGACGCATCCCCCCTGTTTTCTTTTCCACAAGGAAGTACCTGGAATAGAATCCCAGCCCTTCTTGCCCGGATGGCACGGGCTCGACCGCATTGGCGCTGAGAAGGGCGGAGAGTTCCTCTGCAAGTACCTGCTTGTGTTGGAAGCTGTAAGACTGAGCTCCCGGTGGGCAATTTGGAGGTTTTGAAGTCAAATTGAGGGTGTATCCTTGACGGACTATTTGCAGAACCCACTGGTCGGAGGTTATGAGAGGCCACCTTTGGTGAAAAGCTTTTAACCTCCCCCCGACAGGTAGGTCGCCCGGCACTGATACTTGTACTGCGGCTATGCTCTGCTGGAGCCAGTCAAAAGCTCGCCCCTTGCTTTTGCTGGGGAGCCGCGGGGCCTTGCTGAGGCGCACGCTGCTGACGAGAGCGAGCGCGCTGGGGCTTAGCCTGGGCCGCAGGCTGTCGGGAAGGATGATTGTACCTACGCTTACCAGAAGCATAGGGAACAGTCTTCCTTCCCCCGAAAAATCTTCTACCTGTAGAGGTAGATGCTGAAGGCTGCCGGCGGGAGAACTTGTCGAATGCGGTGTCCCGCTGGTGGAGAGACTCTACCACCTGTTCGACTCTCTCTCCAAAAATATTGTCCGCACGGCAAGGCGAATCTGCAATCCGCTGCTGGAGTCTATTCTCCAGGTCGGCGGCACGCAGCCATGAGAGCCTGCGCATCACCACACCTTGAGCAGCGGCCCTGGACGCAACATCAAAAGTGTCATACACTCCTCTGGCCAGGAATTTTCTGCACGCCTTCAGCTGCCTGACCACCTCCTGAAAAGGATTGGCTTGCTCAGGGGGAAGAGCATCAACCAAGCCCGCCAACTGCCGCACATTATTCCGCATGTGTATGCTCGTGTAGAGCTGGTAAGACTGGATCTTGGCCACGAGCATAGAGGAATGGTAGGCCTTCCTCCCAAAGGAGTCTAAGGTTCTAGGGTCTTTGCCCGGGGGCGCCGAAGCATGCTCCCTAGAACTCTTAGCCTTCTTTAGGGCCAAATCCACAACTCCAGAGTCATGAGGCAACTGAGTGCGCATCAGCTCTGGGTCCCCATGGATCCGGTACTGGGACTCAATTTTCTTGGGAATGTGGGGATTACTTAATGGTTTTGTCCAGTTCGCCAGCAATGTCTTTTTGAGGACATGATGCATGGGTACTGTGGACGCTTCCTTAGGTGGAGAAGGATAGTCCAGGAGCTCAAACATTTCAGCCCTGGGCTCGTCCTCCACAACCACCGGGAAGGGGATGGCCGTAGACATCTCCCGGATAAAGGAAGCGAAAGACAGACTCTCAGGAGGAGAAAGCTGCCTTTCAGGAGAGGGAGTGGGATCAGAAGGAAGACCCTCAGACTCCTCGTCAGAGAAATATCTGGGGTCTTCCTCTTCCTCCCACGAGGCCTCACCCTCGGTGTCAGACACAAGTTCACGAACCTGTGTCTGCAACCTCGCCCTGCTCGACTCAGTGGAACCCCGTCCATGGTGAGGACGTCGAGAGGTAGACTCCCTCGCCCGCATCGGCGAAGCTCCCTCCGCCGACGTAGTCGGGGAGCCTTCCTGGGAGGTGGCCGCGGTCGGCACCGCACGCGGTACCGACGTCGGGGACCTCAACCTGGGCGATGGGCCAGCCGGCGCCACGCTCGACGGTACCGGAGGCGCAAGCACCACCGGTACCGGAGGGGTAGGGCGCAACAGCTCTCCCAGAATCTCTGGGAGAACGGCCCGGAGGCTCTCGTTTAGAGCGGCTGCAGAGAAAGGCTGAGAGGTCGATGCAGGCGTCGACGTCAGAACCTGTTCCGGGCGAGGAGGCTGTTCCGGGCTGTCCAGAGCGGAGCGCATCGACACCTCCTGAACAGAGGGTGAGCGGTCCTCTCGGTGCCGATGCCTGCTGGGTGCCGAATCCCTCGGCGACCCAGAGCTCTCGGTGCCGACACGGGGAGGAGACCGGTGTCGATGCTTCTTTGATTTCTTCCGAAGCATGTCACCGGAGCTCCCCGGCACCGACGAGGAGGACGTAGAATCCATCCGTCGCTTCTTCGGGGCCGAGACCGAAGTGGGTCGATCTCGGGGGGGCTGTACCGCAGGAGCCCTCAGGGTAGGAGGAGACCCACCCGAGGGCTCACCGCCACCAGCAGGGGAATGGACAGCCCTCACCTGCACTCCTGACGATGCACCTCCGTCCGACGACATCAGCAGACGAAGTCTCGGTACCACCGACGTCGATACAGTCGCCCGATGCCTCGGCGCCGATGCAGAGGTCCGATGCCTCGATGCAGTCGATGAGGTGGCAGCCAAGGAAGATGGTCCGGACGCTGACGACGTCGATGCACTCGATGCCTCCGGTGCCGATGTCGACGAAGAGCCCGAGAACAAAACGTTCCACTGGGCTAATCTCGCTACCTGAGTCTGCCTTTGTAACAGGGAACACAGACTGCAGTTCTGAGGGCGGTGCTGGGCCCCTAGACACTGAAGGCACGCAGAGTGCCTATCAGTGAGCGAGATTACCCGGGCGCACTGGGTGCACTTCTTGAAGCCGCTGGAAGGCTTCGATGTCATGGGCGGAAAAATCACGCCGGCGAAATCAAAAGCCGAAATAGCGAAATTGTAGCACCAAAATTTAGAGGGAGAAAAATCTCGACCGAGGCCAAAAGAGGCCTACCCAGACGACGAAAGAAAACTTACGGGGCAAAACTGAGAAAAATACGGGAAGGGCAGAAAACCCGAAAGGGTCTTCCGGAGCACTTCCTGAAACTTTTTTGAGAAAAATCACAGAAAAACACGTCGAAACGGACGCGCGAGGTCGACTCTCCGGGGCACGAACGGCGTAACACGACCGTACCGAGCGCGGACGAAAGAAGACTGGCCGTCTCGAGCCGGTTTCGGGCGGGAAGACGGCCGCGCATGCGCGGTGCGCATGGGCGCGCGAGGACTAGCAAAGGCCTTTGCTAGTAAGTTTCCAATGGAGGGGGCTGCCGAGGACGTCAACCCATCAGTGAGAACAAGCAGCCTGCTTGTCCTCGGAGAATGTTAGGTATTATTAGGAAAGGAATGGAAAACAAAAATGAGGATGTTATAATGTCTTTGTATCGCTCCATGGTGTGACTGCACCTTGAATATTGTGTTCAATTCTGGTCGCCACATCTCAAAAAAGATATAGTGGAATTAGAAAAGGTGCAGAGAAGGACTACAAAAATGATAAAGGGGATGAGACGACTTCCCTATGAGGAAAGGCTAAAGCGGCTAGGGCTCTTCAGCTTGGAGAAAAGGTGGCTGAGGTGAGATATGATAGAGGTCTATAAAATAATGAGTGGAGTTGAACGGGTAGATGTGAAGCGTCTGTTTATGCTTTCCAAAAATACTAGGACTAGGGGGCATGCGATGAAGCTACAAAGTAGTAAATTTAAAACGAATTGGAGAAAAGGTTTCTTCAGTCAACGTGTAATTAAACACTGGAATTCGTTGCCAGAGAATGTGGTAAAGGCGGTTAGCTTAGCGGAGTTTAAAAAAGGTTTGGATGGCTTCCTAAAGGAAAAGTCCATAGACCATTATTAAATGGACTAGGGGAAAATCCACTATTTCTGGGATAAGCAGTATAAAATGTTTTGTACTTTTTTGGGATCTTGCCAGGTATTTGTGACCTGGATTGACCACTGTTGCAAACAGGATGCTGGGCTTGATGGACCTTTGGTCTTTCACAGTATGTCTTTCCTTTTTTATTGAACTTTCATCTCCTTCCCTCATTCTTGGGGATTTTAACATTCATTCTAATGATCCCTATTGATGCTTATGCTTCCTCTTTGAATCTTGAACTCTGCTCCACTACCACTGCATCATTAACTAGTTGCCATAGTGTATAAACCCTTTCCCCATAGTTTTAAACTGAATTTTTCTCTAGAAATAGGCATTTCCCCATAGTTTTAAACTGAAACCTTTTCTAGAGGTAGGAACTAAACAGCTAAGAACTCCTTTGTTCTAAACGGCAATTATTTTCTTTTCCTTGGCTGCTGGAGAGTTAGCTCATCCAGTGACCTCAATTAAGTGATAATTAAGGTGTGGGGAAAGTAGAATACTTGCATAGGTTGTTGAATCAGCTAAAAGAGCCTGTTCAAAAGAGGCCCCTTAGATTCAAAAGTATATAAAGAGGAAAGGTCCCACTGACCTTTCTTTCTGAGAAGTTCTGAGAGAAGAGGACATTTCTCTGGAAAGTGAACACTACTTTGCTTGTGCTTTGGGAACTTAAAGATTGGGGTTTAAAGGAGGAATTGTAGGTTAGTGTTAGGCAAAATTAAAAAGCAAATTTTAACAGCTAATCTCCATAGTCTTTTCCACTTAGTTTTAAAAGCTTTGGACCACAGCATTAACAGATAGAATCTAACAGCCACTGCAGGATCTAATTTAGTATTCCCCCCCACCCCTAGGACAACTTTTCATTTATAGTCAGTTATTGTAATTAGGGTAACAAGCAAGGAGTGCTCTTACAGAGTTTTAAATACATTTCATTACCATCTAAGAAGGAAATACTAAATAAATCATACAATATACTATATAAAGTAAAAGACACTTTTATATTAGGCTAATATCCTTAATACTGTAGTATTTAAATTATTGAAAAACTAAAAAAAACACTAAGATGGAGTCAGCAGTCCAGCAGCAAGAGGGGTGCAATCCAGTCTTTTGCATTGAGTGTCACATGTATGATTATCTCCCAGTTGGTGAGATGTCATATGTTTGCGCCCGATGCAAAGAGCTCCTAGCTCTTAGAGAACGTGTCCGTTCTCTTGAGACTAGAGTAGCAGAGTTGGTGGAGCTGAGGGAGACAGAGAGGTACATAGAGGAGACCTACAGGGATGTTGTAGAGAAGTCCCACCTCCAGTCTAGTAGCCCTTGTGCTACCTTGGAGGAGGGAGGTCTCCTAGAAGGAGAGCATCACCCTGGTAAAGTAGGAAGTACTCCTGTAGCCAGGACCTGCCCACCAAGGGATGTACTATCCTCTCGCACCGAGGATATGTCTCCAAGTGCTGCCAGGGAGGGAAAGGTTAGGACAGCTGTTGTAGTTTGTGATTCGATCATTAGGCATATAGATAGCTGGGTGGCTGGTGGACGTGAGGATCGCCTGGTGACTTGCCTGCCTGGTGCGAAGGTGATGGACCTCACACGTCACCTAGATAGGATTCTAGATAGTGCTGGGGAGGAGTCGGCTGTCTTGGTACATGTGGGTACCAATGACGTAGGAAAATGTGGGAGAGAGGTTCTGGAAGCCAAATTTAGGCTCTTAGGTAGAAAGATCAAATCCAGATCCTCTAGGGTAGCATTTTCTGAAATGCTACCTGTTCCACGCGCAGGGCCCAAGAGACAGGCAGAGCTCCAGAGTCTCAATGCGTGGATGAGACGATTGTGCAGGGAGGAGGGTTTTAGATTTGTTAGGAACTGGGCAACATTCTGGGGAAGGGGGAGCCTATTCTGAAAGGATGGGCTCCACCTTAACCAAGGTGGGACCAGGCTGCTGGCGTCGGCATTCAAGAAGGAGATAGAGCAGCTTTTAAAATAGAAATGGGGGGAAGGCCAACAGTCGCTCAAAAGCGCATGGTTCGGGAAAAGGTATCTTGCAAAGATACCTCATAAACAGGGAAGATAGGGTTTCTGGATAGTGAGGTTGCACAACAGACCGTGGTAGGCCAGGTGCCCTTAAATACAACTAAAGATCAGACAAAAGATGGCAAATCAATAGTGTCAGGTACTAAGCATCATGCAAATAGGAACAACAAACATACTCTGAAATGTCTATATGCAAATGCTAGGAGTCTAAGAAATAAGATGGGAGAGTTGGAATATATTGCACTAAATGAAAAATTGGATATAATAGGCATTCTCCGAGGACAAGCAGGCTGCTTGTTCTCACGACTGGGTGACGTCCGCGGCAGCCCCCACCAACCGGAAGAAGCTTTGCGGGCGGTCCGCACGCAGGGCACGCCCACCGCGCATGCGCGGCCATCTTCCCGCCCGTGCGCGACCGTTCCCGCCAGTCTTTTCTTTTCCGCGCCTGGAGAGAGTCGTGCCGTCGCCGCTCTCTCTTAGCAGCCCCGGAAAGACCGTCGCGTTTACGCGATTTTGTTTATTTTTCGTTTAGTATTCGTTGCCGCGCGCTCCAGTTTTCTTTTTTCCAAAAAAAAAAAAAAAAAGAGCACGCGCTCCTTTTTCCTTCGTTTCTAGCGAGGGCGTTGCGTTGCGGCCTTGTGGCCGCGCAATCGATTTATTTTTTCGAGGTGTGATTTCCGCCACCATCGACGACTTTAACTTCGCCGACGCGATTTTTCCGTCGATGTCCTCGAAGGTCCCGAGTGGATTTAAGAAGTGTGGTCGGTGCTGCCGGCCGATCTCGCAGACCGACACCCACACTTGGTGCCTCCAGTGCCTCGGGCCGGAGCACAATATCAAGTCGTGTTCTCTGTGTCTCGGTCTCCGGAAACGGACTCAGGTTGCGAGGCAAGTTCTGCGGGACCGTCTTTTTGGAACTTGCGCCGGCCCCTCGACGTCGACGGCATCGGTATCGACGCCCGGTCCTTCGGTACCGGTATCGACGCCCGAGAAATCGGCACCGATGGCATCGACCCCAGGAGAACAGGTCCCGTCGGCCCGCCGGTCCTCCGGTGAGGGTAGGGGTGAAAGGCCGCGTGGGCAGTCGGCCCCGGTCACTCCCTCAGCCCGTGGCCCTCGGGACCGAACCCTGTCTGACCCGGTTCCTCGGGACCGAGGGGGATCGACCTCCTCCTCCTCCATACCACCTGGCACCGGTGACGGGCACCGCAAAAAGGCTAAGAAGCACCGTCACCGGTCGCCCTCGACACTCGGTACCGGGGAGGAGTCGACGCGGATGAGGAAAGGTCCCCCTCGGTGGTGGAGGTACCGACACGTCAGGGTCCCAGCACTTCGGTGCAGTCTCCTGGACCCGAGCAGCTTCCGGCACCGACGCCTCTACCGGCCCCCACGTCTTTCCCGACAGCGGGCCTGGACGAGTGCCTCCGAGCCATCCTTCCGGGGATCCTGGAAGGGCTGATGCGCCAGGCTGTGCCGGCGCCGGCGAGCTCTAGCCCGGTGCCGAGGCTGTCGACGCCGCAGCCGCTTGCGGAGCCGGTCTCGACCGCCACGCAGGTGGAGTCCCCGTCGACGTCGATGGAGGGAGCTTCGTCCCCGCCGGCGCGGGAGTCCACCGCTCGACGACACCGAGGCCTTGGTGCCTCGACGTCGAGCCGGGCCCGGTTCAGGACTCAGCTACATGAGCTCATGTCCGATACCGAGGAAGAGGCCTCGTGGGGGGAAGAGGAGGACCCCAGATATTTCTCCTCAGAGGAGTCTGCGGGTCTTCCCTCGGACCCCACGCCTTCACCAGAGAGGAAGCTCTCGCCCCCTGAGAGCCTCTCATTTGCCTCCTTTGTGCGGGACATGTCGATCTGCATTCCCTTCCCCGTGGTCTCTGTGGATGAGCCGAGGGCTGAGATGCTCGAGGTCCTCGACTATCCATCACCACCTAGAGAGTCCTCCACGGTGCCGCTGCACAATGTCCTCAAAGAGACACAGCTTCGGAACTGGATGAGACCATTATCGAATCCCACCATTCCCAAGAAAGCAGAGTCCCAGTACAGAATCCACTCGGACCCAGAGTTAATGCGGCCCCAATTGCCCCATGACTCGGCGGTCGTGGATTCTGCTCTCAAGAGGGCACGGAATTCGAGGGATACCGCCTCGGCGCCCCCGGGGCGGGAGTCTCGCACTCTGGACTCGTTTGGGAGGAAGGCCTACCAATCCTCCATGCTCGTGACCCGCATCCAGTCATACCAGCTCTATACGAGCATCCACATGCGGAACAATGTGAAGCAACTGGCGGACCTGGTCGATAAGCTCCCGCCGGAGCAGTCCAGGCCTTATCAGGAGGTGGTCAGGCAGCTGAAGGCGAGTAGAAAGTTCCTGTCCAGGGGTATCTATGACACCTGTGACGTGGCATCTCGTGGTGCGGCCCAAGGTATAGTGATGCGCAGGCTCTCATGGCTGCGTGCCTCTGACCTGGACAACCGCACCCAGCAGAGACTGGCTGACGTCCCTTGCCGGGGGGATAACATTTTGGTGAGAAGGTCGAGCAGCTGGTGGACCAACTGCATCAGCGGGAAACCGCCCTCGACAAGCTCTCCCACCGGGCGCCTTCAGCATCCAAATCAGCAGGTGGACGTTTTTCCCGGGCCCGGCAGGCTGCACCCTATTCTTTTGCAAAGCGTAGGTTCACCCAGCCGGCCCGAAGGCCTCGTCAGGCACAGGGACAGCCCCAGCGCGCTCGTTCTCATCAACAGCGTGCGCCTAAGCAGCCCCCTGCGCCTCCACAGCAAAAGCCGGGGACGGGCTTTTGACTGGATCCACGGGAACATAGCCGCCCTCAAAGTGTCCGTACCGGACGATCTGCCGGTCGGAGGGAGGTTAAAATTTTTTCACCAAAGGTGGCCTCTCATAACCTCCAACCAGTGGGTTCTCCAAATAGTGCAGTGCGGATACGCCCTCAATTTGGCCTCCCTGCCACCAAATTGTCCTCCGGGAGCTCAATCCTTCAGCTCCCATCACAAGCAGGTACTTGCAGAGGAACTCTCCGCCCTTCTCAGCGCCAATGCGGTCGAGCCCGTACCACCCGGGCAGGAAGGGCAGGGATTCTATTCCAGGTACTTCCTTGTGGAAAAGAAAACAGGGGGGATGCGTCCCAAACTAGACCTAAGAGGCCTGAACAAATTCCTGGTCAAAGAAAAGTTCAGGATGCTTTCCTTGGGCACCCTTCTGCCAATGATTCAGAAAAACGATTGGCTATGTTCCCTGGATTTAAAGGATGCATACACTCACATCCCAATACTGCCAGCTCACAGACAGTATCTCAGATTCCGCCTGGGCGCACAGCACTTTCAGTATTGTGTGCTGCCCTTTGGGCTCGCCTCTGCCCCACGAGTGTTTACAAAGTGCCTTGTGGTGGTAGCGGCCTACCTACGCAAGCTGGGAGTGCACGTGTTCCCATATCTCGACGATTGGCTGGTCAAGAGCACCTCGGAGGCAGGAGCCCTCCGGTCTTTGCAGTGCACTATTCAACTTCTGGAGCTGCTGGGGTTTATGATAAATTACCCAAAGTCCCATCTCCAGCCAACTCAGTCTCTGGAATTCATAGGAGCTCTGCTGAATACCCAGACGGCTCAGGCCTTCCTTCCCGAGGCGAGGGCCAACAACCTCCTGGCCCTGGCTTCGCAGACCAGAGCGTCTCAGCAGGTCACAGCTCGGCAGATGTTGAGACTTCTGGGTCATATGGCCTCCACAGTTCATGTGACTCCCATGGCTCGTCTTCACATGAGATCTGCTCAATGGACCCTAGCTTCCCAGTGGTTCCAAGCCACCGGGAATCTAGAAGATGTCATCCGCCTCTCCACCAGTTGCCGCACTTCACTGCTCTGGTGGACCATTCGGACCAACTTGACCCTGGGACATCCATTCCAAATTCCGCAGCCCACGAAAGTGCTGACGACGGATGCATCTCGCCTGGGGTGGGGAGCTCATGTCGATGGGCTCCACACCCAGGGTCTGTGGTCCCTCCAGGAAAAGGATCTGCAGATCAACCTCCTGGAGCTCCGAGCGATCTGGAACGCACTGAAGGCTTTCAGAGATCGGCTGTCCTGCCAAATTATCCAAATTCGGACAGACAATCAGGTTGCAATGTATTACACCAACAAGCAGGGGGGCACCGGATCTCGCCCCCTGTGTCAGGAAGCCGTCGGGATGTGGAGTTGGGCCTGCCGGTTCGGCAAGCTTCTCCAAGCCACATACCTGGCAGGTGTAAACAACAGTCTGGCCGACAGACTGAGCAGAGTCATGCAACCGCACGAGTGGTCGCTTCATTCCAGAGTGGTACGCAAGATCTTCCGAGAGTGGGGCACCCCCTCGGTGGACCTTTTCGCCTCTCAGACCAACCACAAGCTGCCTCTGTTCTGTTCCAGACTGCAGGCACACGGCAGGCTAGCATCGGATGCCTTTCTCCTCCATTGGGGAACCGGCCTCCTGTATGCTTATCCTCTCATACCTTTGGTGGGGAAGACCTTACTGAAGCTCAAGCAAACCCACGGCACCATGATTCTGATAGCGCCCTTTTGGCCCCGTCAGATCTAGTTCCCTCTTCTTCTGGAGTTGTCCTCAGAAGAACCGTGGAGATTGGAGTGTTTTCCGACTCTCATTTCGCAGAACGACGGAGCGTTGCTGCACCCCAACCTTCAGTCTCTGGCTCTCACGGCCTGGATGTTGAGGGCGTAGACTTTGCTGTGTTGGGTCTGTCTGAGGGTGTCTCCCGTGTCTTGCTTGCCTCTAGGAAGGATTCCACTAAAAAGAGTTACTTTTTCAAGTGGAGGAGGTTTGTCGTTTGGTGTGAGAGCAAGGCCCTAGAACCTCGTTCTTGCCCTGCACAGAACCTGCTTGAATACCTTCTGCACTTATCAGAGTCTGGCCTCAAGACCAACTCAGTAAGGAATCACCTTAGTGCGATTAGTGCTTACCATTATCGTGTGGAGGGTAAAGCCATCTCTGGAGAGCCTTTAGTCGTTCGATTCATGAGAGGCTTGCTTTTGTCAAAGCCCCCTATCAAGCCTCCCACAGTGTCATGGGATCTCAACGTCATCCTCACCCAGCTGATGAAACCTCCTTTTGAGCCACTGAATACCTGCCATCTGAAGTACTTGACCTGGAAGGTCATTTTCTTGGTGGCAGTTACTTCAGCTCGTAGGGTCAGTGAGCTTCAGGCCCTGGTAGCTCATGCTCCATATACCAAATTTCATCACAACAGAGTAGTGCTCCGCACCCACCCAAAGTTCCTGCCGAAGGTGGTGTCGGAGTTCCATCTTAACCAGTCAATTGTCTTGCCAACATTCTTCCCCAGGCCGCATACCCGCCCTGCTGAACGTCAGTTGCACACATTGGACTGCAAGAGAGCATTGGCCTTCTACTTGGAGCAGACGCAGCCCCACAGACAGTCCGCCCAATTGTTTGTTTCTTTCGACCCTAACAGGCTAGGGGTCGCTGTCGGGAAACGCACCATCTCCAATTGGCTAGCAGATTGCATTTCCTTCACTTATGCCCAGGCTGGGCTGGCTCTTGAGGGTCATGTCACGGCTCATAGTGTCAGAGCCATGGCAGCGTCGGTGGCCCACTTGAAGTCAGCCACTATTGAAGAGATTTGCAAGGCTGCAACGTGGTCATCTGTCCACACATTCACATCACATTACTGCCTCCAGCAGGATACCCGACGCGACAGTCAGTTCGGGCAGTCGGTGCTGCAGAATCTGTTTGGGGTGTAAATCCAACTCCACCCTCCAGGACCCGAATTTATTCTGGTCAGGCTGCACTCTCAGTTAGTTGTTCTTCGTAGGTCAATTTCTGTTATACCCTCGCCGTTGCGAGGTTCAATTGACCTGGGTTCTTGTTTTGAGTGAGCCTGAGAGCTAGGGATACCCCAGTCGTGAGAACAAGCAGCCTGCTTGTCCTCGGAGAAAGTGAATGATACATACCTGTAGCAGGTGTTCTCCGAGGACAGCAGGCTGATTGTTCTCACCTACCCTCCCTCCTCCCCTTTGGAGTTGCGTTTTCATGTTGTTTCTTGCTTGTCATTCAACTGGCAGGAACGGTCGCGCACGGGCGGGAAGACGGCCGCGCATGCGCGGTGGGCGTGCCCTGCGTGCAGACCGCCCGCGAAGCTTCTTCCGGTTGGTGGGGGCTGCCGCGGACGTCACCCAGTCGTGAGAACAATCAGCCTGCTGTCCTCGGAGAACACCTGCTACAGGTATGTATCATTCACTTTACTGAGACCTGGTGGAAGGAGGATAACCAGTGGGACACTGTCATACCGGGGTACAAAGTATATCGTAGTGATAGGGTGGACCAGACTGGTTGAGGTGTAGCATTGTATATTAACAAGAGCCTTGACTCAGATAGATTACAAATTCATCAGGACACAAGTCACACCTTTGAATCATTGTTGGTTGAAATTCCATGTATAAAAGGGAAAAAAACGGTGATAGGAGTGTACTACCGTCCGCCTCGCCAGGACGAGCAGGTAGACGCAGAAATGATAAAAGAAATCAGAGACGCGAACAAAATGGGCAATGTGATAATAATGGGTGACTTCAATTATCCAAAAATAGACTGGGTAAATGTAACATCGGGACACGCTAGAGAGGTACAATTCCTTGATGAAATCAAGGACAGCTTTATGGAGCAGCTGGTGCAGGAGCCGACGAGAGAAGGAAAAATTCTAGACTTGGTCCTTAGTGGAGCGCATGATCTGGTGAGGGACGTTATGGTACTGGGGCCGCTTGATAAAAGTGATCATAATATGATCAGTTTTGATATCGACCTTGAAGTAACTGTACACAGAAAGTCAAATACGTTAGCGTTTAACTTTAAAAAAAGGAGAGTATGATAAAATGAGAAGAACGGTAAAAAAAAAAAAAAAAACTTAGGGGGGCAACTGAGAGAGTAAAAACTGTACAACAGGCGTGGACGCTGTTCAAAAATACCATCCTGGAGGCCCAGGCCATACATATTCTGCGAATTAGAAAAGAAAGACAGAAGTCCAAAAGACAGCCGGCCTGGTTGAAAAGTGAGGTGAAGGAAGCTATTAGGGCTAAAAGAAACGCCTTCAGAAAATGGAAGAAGGAACCATCTGAAAATAACAAGCAGCAGCATAAGGAGTGTCAACGCAAATGCAAGGCGCAGATAAAGAAGGCCAAGAGGGATTAAGAAAAAAAAGATAGCATTAGAGGCAAAAAAACATAGTAAAAAATTTTTCGGTATATTAAAAGCAGGAAGCCGGCAAAAGAATCGGTTGGGCCGCTGGATGACCAAGGGGTAAAAAGGAGCGATCAAGGAAGACAAAGATGTAGCGGAGAGACTGAATGAATTCTTTGCTTCGGTCTTCACCGAGGAAGATTTGGGTGGGATACCGGTGTCGGAAATGGTATTTCAAGCGGACGAGTCAGAGAAACTTACTGACTTCATGGTAAACCTGGAGGACGTAATGGGGCAGTTCAGCAAACTGAAGAGTAGCAAATCTCCTGGACCGGATGGTATTCATCCTAGAGTACTGATAGAACTGAAAAATGAGCTTGCGGAGCTACTGCTAGTGATATGCAACTTATCCTTAAAATTGAGCGTGGTACCGGAAGATTGGAGGGTGGTTAATGTAACACCGATTTTTTAAAAAAGCTCCAGAGGAGATCCGGGAAATTATAGACCGGTGAGTCTGACGTCAGTGCCGGGGAAAATGGTAGAGGCTATTATTAAAAACAAAATTACAGAGCACATCCGAGGACATGGATTACTGAGACCGAGTCAGCATGGCTTTTATGTGGGGAAATCTTGCCTGACCAATTTACTTCAATTCTTTGAAGGAGTAAATAAACATGTGGACAAAGGGGAACCGGTTGATATTGTGTATCTGGATTTCCAAAAGGCGTTTGACAAGGTACCTCATGAAAGGCTACAGAGGAAATTGGAGGGTCATGGGATAGGAGGAAATGTCCTATTGTGGATTAAAAACTGGTTGAAGGATAGGAAACAGAGAGTGGGGTTAAATGGGCAGTATTCAGAATGGAGAAGGGTAGTTAGTGGGGTTCCTCAGGGGTCTGTGCTAGGACCGCTGCTTTTTAATATATTTATAAATGATTTAGAGATGGGAGTAACTAGCGAGGTAATTAAATTTGCTGATGACAGAAAGTTATTCAAAGTTGTTAAATCGCGACAGGATTGTGAAAAATTACAAGAGGACCTTACGAGACTGGGAGGCTAAATGGCAGATGACGTTTAATGTGAGCAAGTGCAAGGTGATGCATGTGGGAAAAAAGAACCCGAATTATAGCTACGTCATGCAAGGTTCCACGTTAGGAGTTATGGACCAAGAAAGGGATCTGGGTGTCGTCGTCGATAATACACTGAAACCTTCTGCTCAGTGTGCTGCTGCGGCTAGGAAAGCGAATAGAATGTTGGGTATTATTAGGAAAGGTATGGAAAACAGGTGTGAGGATGTTATAATGCCATTGTATCGCTCTATGGTGCGACTGCACCTTGAGTATTGTGTTCAATTCTGGTTGCCGCATCTCAAGAAAGATATAGTAAAATTGGAAAAGGTGCAGAGAAGGGCGACTAAAATGATAGCGGGGATGGGATGACTTCCCTATGAAAAAAGATTAAGGAGGCTAGGGCTATTCAGCTTGGAGAAGAGACGGCTGAGGAGAGACATGATAGAGGTATATAAAATAATGAGTGGAGTGGAACAGGTGGATGTGAAGCGTCTGTTCACGCTTTCCAAAAATATTAGGACTAGGGGGCATGCGATGAAACTACAGTGTAGTATATTTAAAACAAATCGGAGAAAATTTTTCTTCACCCAACGTGTAATTAAACTCTAGAATTCGTTGCCAGAAAAAGTGGTGAAGGCGGTTAGCTTAGCAGTGTTTAAAAACGGTTGGACGGTTTCCTAAAGGACAAGTCCATAAACCGCTACTAAATGGACTTGGGAAAAATCCACAATTCCAGGAATAACATGTATAGAATGTTTGTACGTTTGGGAAGCTTGCCAGGTGCCCTTGGCCTCGATTGGCCGCTGTCGTGGACAGGATGCTGGGCTCAATGGACCCTTGGTCTTTTCCCAGTATGGCATTACTTATGTACTTATGCTCACCAAAATGGCCACTGTCTTGATCTTTTCTTCTCCAATTGCTCACTCTCCAGTTTCTGCGCCTCAGTTCTTCCCAACTCTGACCATTATCTGATAACTTTCACACTTAAACAACCTCCTCCCCCCTCAGTCCTGTCCAATCTCCAGCAGTACATTTAGGAATCTTTAGGCTATTGACTCTTGCACCCTCTCCACCAGTGTTTCAACCCTCTTCTCAACCACTATGTTATCCAAGTCTGTCAATGAGGCTTTCTCTTCCTATAATACTGTTCTCTCCTCTGCCTTGGCTGACCTCTAAAATCCACTACCTACGTTCCTGTGCCCAGTCTGCTGAACACCTTTGGCTGAAATCCTGTGCCCATGGAGTTGAGGAGTAGCCTAATGGTTAGTGTAGCAGGTTTTGATCCTGGAGACCTAGTTTCAATTCCCACTGCATCTCCTTGTGACCTTGGGCAAGTCACTTAACCCTTCATTGCCCCAGGTACAAAACTTAGATTGTGAGCCCTCTGGGGACAGAGAAAGTACCTGCATATAATTTGTACAGCACTGCGTACATCTAGTAGTGCTATAGAAATGGTTAGTAGTAGTAGTAGACTTCATATATTTCAAATTCTTGCTAACCTCCTTCCAGTCTGATCTTTCACTTGCCAAACAGGACCACTACAACCAATTGACAAACTCTTCTAGCTCAAATCCTCGATGTCTCTTTGCCACACTGAACTCTCTCCTCAAAGTGCCTTCACATCCAACCCCTCCTTCACTTTCGCCCCATTCCCTGGCTGACTACTTTTATGATAATGTTCAGAAGATTAACCTTGAATTCTCAACCAAGTCATTTCTACCTCTCCTTCCCCTAGCTAATTCTGTCAACCCTCCTTCAACCCCTGCCTCCTTTTCTGAAGATGAAACTGCACATTTTATTTCCTCCTCCAAACTGACTACCTGTTCCTATGATCCTATTCCCACCCATCTACTCAGCACTATCTCTCCTACTCTCATCCCTTCTATCTGTCATATCCTCAGTCTTTCACTTTGCACTGTAAAGTGGAGTGGAGTGAATGAGTGGCCTAGTGGTTAGAGCACTGGTCTTGAAATCCAGAGGTGGCCAGTTCAAATCCCACTGCCAGCTCCTTGTGATCTTGGGCAAGTCACTTAACCCTCCATTACCTCAGGTGCAAACTTAGATTGTGAGCTCTCCAAGAACAGAGAAATACCCAGTGTACCTGAATGTAACTAACCTTGAGCTACTACTGAAAAAGGTGTGAGCAAAATCCAAATAAAGAAATAAACTGTTCCTGATGCTTTCAAATGTGCCATAGTTACACCACTCCTCAAAAAACCTTCATTGGACCCTACCTGTCCTTCCAACTATTGCTCCATCTTCCTCCTCCCTTTCCTATCCAAGCTACTTGAACATGCTATTCACTGCCATTGTCTTGACTTTCTTTCATCTCAAGCTATTCTTGATCCACTTCATTCTGGCTTTCACCCTCTTCATTCAACTGAAACAGCCCTTGCTTAAGTCTCCAATAACCTGTTCCCGGCCAGATCCAAAGGTCTGTATTCTATCCTCATCCTTCTCAATCTATCTGCTGCTTTTGACACTGTTGATCACCACCTACTGATACACTTTCCTCACTTTGATTCCAGGGCTCTATTCTTTCCTGGTTTTCTTCTTATCTTTCCCATTGCACTTTAAGTATATGCTCTGGTGGATCCTCCTCCATTTCTATCCTACTATCATTTTGTGTGCCTCAGGGCTCTCTCTTGGGACCTCTTCTTATCTCCATCTATACTTCTTCCCTTGGTACTCTGATCTCATCCCATGGTTTTCAGTATCACCTTTATGCTGATGACTCCCAGATCTACCTTTCCACACCAGGAATTTCAGCAGGAATTCAAGCCCAAGTATCAGCCTGCCTGTCAGACATTGCTGCCTGGATGTTTCACCACCATCTGAAACTAAATATGACCTAGACTGAGCTTCTTATCTTTTCCCCTAAACCCACCTCTCCTCTTCCCTCATTCTATATCTCTGTGGATAACACTCCCATCCTCCCTGTCTCATCAGCTCGTAACCTTGAGGTCATCTTTGATTCCTCTCTCTCTTTCTCTGCACATATCCAACAGACTGCTAAAACCTGTAATTTCTTTCCCTATAATATCACCAAAATTCATCCCTTCCTTTCTGAGCACACTACCAAAACACTTATCCGCAGTCTTATCACCTCTCACTTAGACTACTGCAACTTGATTATCATAGGTCTCCCACTAAGCATTTCTCTCCCCTTCAATCTGTCGCTATGCTCATATTAGCACTCTCCTCAGATCACTTCATTGGCTTCCTATCTATTTCTGCATACAGTTGAAACTCCTCTTTTTGACTTACAAGTGCATTCACTCTGTAGTTTCTCGGTACCTTTCAACTCCTATCTCTCCCTACACTCCTCCCTGGGAACTCTGTTCATTGAGTAAATCTTCTGTACCCTTCTCCTCCACTGCCAACTCTAGACTCCGTTCCTTTTACCGTACTGCACTATATGCCTGGAATATACTTCCTGAATAAGTACATCAAGCTCCATCTCTGGTCGTCTTCAAATCTAGGCTAAAATCCCACTTTTTTGAGGCTGCTTTTACCTCCTAAATACTCATGTGTGGGCCAATATTTTTGATGTTCTGAGTTTGTACAGCTCATCCTAATTTCTGTTTTACTGTTTCTCCTATTCACATAGATGGTAGTTTAATTCTACCAGTATGCTCCCCTCTATCACATGTAGAATTTCTATCCCTAAAGATTCCATATTGCATTTTGTTTAGTGTAGAACTTTATCTTGTTTAACTCTATGCCTTTGTTGTCTTAGTGCCACTCTTGAACCAATTTGATCCACCTTGTTATTTTGATATAATTTGTACCCTGGTATCATGGTATCCCATTGATTGTTCTCCTCTCACCAGGTCTTAGAGATGCCTATAATGTCTAACTTTTCATTTACTGCCATACATTCTAATTCTCCAGTTTTAATTTTTAGACTTCTTGCATTTGCATACAGAAACATTAATGTTTTTTTATATGTATTTACAACCTGCAGTTGTAGCAATGGGTGGGGTAATCCTATATAATAATTCTCACCTCCAACGTTCTATGCTTGGGACCGTGGCTCCCTGGCTGCAAGTGGTCTGCGAGGCAGACACGCACGGACGTCACTGACGTCAACACAGCTGATTCCAAGGCAAGGGGAGGAGTAGGGAAACACGCTACTGCCTCGGAATCAGCTGTCACCCCCCCCCCCCCCGCGCTATGGCCCCCTCGAAACCCACCCCCTCCCGTGAACCTGTCGATTTCCCCCCCCCCCCCCCCGCCGAAAACCGCACCCCCCCCCTCCCGCCGCTGTTGTGCACTACCTTCGGGTGGGTTCCTCAATCATCTTCTTAGAAAGTTTAACTCTGTGCACGGAGTTAAACTTTCTAAGATGATGATTGAGGAACCCACCCGAAGGTAGTGCACAACAGCAGCGGGGGGGGGGGGGAATTGCCTGCCTAAGGCCCGTTTCCTTGCCTACAGAAACGGGCCTTTTTTACTAGTTTGTAATAATTTATTTCTGTCCTTTGTTTAAATACTTCTGAATTTCAAAAGCAGATTACATGTTTTTTTTAAATTCATCCTGTGTTTGTTCTGTGAATTCATTATATTGATGATCATGGGTTGTTGGATTAATAGAAAAATTATCTCTATAGTCTTGCTGAATCTATTCCCATTAGATGCAGATTCTTCAAACCCTATGTACAAAAAAACATACTGCAAATAACATTTTCATGTGGGTGAGTTCAAAATGATGCACATAGAGAAAAATCATCACAATTACAGAGACAAAATACTGGGTGCAGATTTGTCAGTTACCACCTATGAAAAAGTTCTTAGCATCCTTGTTGACAATATATTGAAATTTTTAGTCCTGTGAGCCACAACTGCCCAAAAAGGAAATAGAATTTATGGATCATTGAAAAACGAATTGAGAACAAAATTGAGAATATCATGCCTCTGTATAAGTCCACGGTGCAACTTTGAGTATTCTGTGCAGTTCTGGCACTCCATCTGAAAAAGGATATAGGAGAGCTAATAAATGTTCAGGGAAGGGTAATAAAAAATGATAATAGGGGTAGAATATCTCCCTTATGAAGAAAGGCTAAACAGTCTAGCTTGGAAAAGAGGCAGTTCAGCAGGAATATGATGTTTAAAAAAAATCATAAGTGGGTTAGAATGGTTAAATAGGAAATGATTGTTAAAACCATTCAAGATGACAAAACAAGATGACACTCCATGAAATGAACAATCAGGAGATGGAAAACAAATCACAATGTATTTTTTCTGTAATTTAGCTGTGGAATCTGCTGCTGGAGGATGTGGTCAAGGTGTCTAACGATAGATAGGGTTCAAAAAGGTGTGGGCATATTCTTGGAGGATCATTACTTAAAATTCATTATCCAAGTAGATTTGGGAAAGCCATCACTTATCCCTTGGAATAGATTGTAAGAAGTTTAATCTACTTTTTGAGATCTGCAGAGTAGTTACCCGTAGAGAATGACACAGGGACAAAGACTGACTCCGTCCCTATGAGGTCTATCGGCTCCCATCCACACAAGCCTCGAACAGTTCTGATTTTATATATCATTTTAATAAAGTATAAGAAGAAATATTCTGTACAACTGCCATTTTATAAATCACAAACAGTACAGAACAAGGATCAACAAAATCCCTGTCTCCCCTCACAAATATCCTCTCCACTATCAGGAAGACTAAACAAGCTAAATTACTACAGAATGCTACATAGAAAATTCATGCTAACAGAATACTTCGGTCACACACACACACCATAAATGTCAAATACATACTAGCTGACCAAGAATGATAAATATATATTAAACACTATGCTCTGTCTCCCAAGAATTTCACATAGAAGTGCTAAGTGCAGCCATTTGTTTCTCTATTTGATGGAAGACTTTGATCTCTCAGGCCTAGTCTGAATTTACAACTTTAAAAGGTCTGTTCTTTCAGCTATTAAAGCCTTAACCTTGCATTGCCAACTAGGAAGAATGCTGATCTGCAGGGTGTACTCCAAAGAGTGGATTGCAGTGCCACCCAGTGAAATTTTGCCTATAGCATCTGACACAAAAATGTGTCATGAAAGCATCCCAGTGGTGTGTGGGAGAAGACAAAAGTGCAAGAGGTCAAACACCCACATAACAGTACTTAAAAGATCACCTCTAAGTTGTGAGGGTACGGAGTGGGGTGGGCAATTAGTGGGGAAGGTTGGGAAAGGGGCAGGAGGGATAGGTAATTTATGGAAGGGCTGGTAGGTGGAGACCTAAGAGTTAAGGTTTTCCGCCTAGGTTAGAATTTATAAGGCATAGCTCGTACAAAGGAGGGCTGAAGTAGAAGGTAAAACACATTGGTATTGTTTGGAGAGGGGGAGGAATGGGGAGTTTTCTTTTTGATGTCTTTGGTATTAGAGATACTGCTGAATTCAGCTATGGTGTTTGAGGCAGGGGCGTAGCCACGGGTGGGCCCAGGCCCGCCCACCCCACATCCCTTGCATGTCGGTCCTGCCTTTTCTCCAGCCGCAACGGAAATTCTTGTCCTCCCCCGGTCCCTGCATGCTGCGGAGTAGTGATGACTTTTTCTGTTGGTCTCGCTGCTGTTGTCTGTGGACGTCGTTTGCGCCGTCGGGATGATGAACTCTATGCTGTTCGCCGAGCTGGCCGCTGCCTCCCCTCCCCCCTCTTCCGGCTCGGCCGTTACCCTCGCGCTGCGCCACGACCTGGGCTCCAACATCCACCTGCTGAAGACGCTGAACGTGCGCTTCCGCTGCTTCCTGGCCAAGGTGCATGAGTTGGAGCGCCGCAACCGCCTCCTACAGAAGCAGCTGAGCAGCTGCTTCCGCACCTACTACCGGGAGCAGAGCTCGCAGACGGAGGCCGACCCCGGCACCCCCTCCTCCAGCCTGCCCAGCACCATCTGGAGCTACACCCACGTGCGGCGCACCGGAGACAGCCTGGAGACCATGCAAGGCCCCGGAGTCACCTGGACCCACCCGGACGGAGTGGGCATCCAGATCGACACCATCACGCCCGAGATCCGGGCGCTCTACAACGTGCTGGCCAAAGTGAAGAGGGAGCGCGACGACTACAAGAGGAAGTGAGTGGCCCAGGTTTGAATTGATTAGATGACACCAGTTGGAAGTGGGGGGACTGTTTTTTCCTGGTTTGCTTCTTGTCTGGAAGATAGAAAAAAGCAGGTATTGGTGGCAAACGAGGGAGATAATGTGGGTGTGCACCAAGCTTTCCTGGGGGGTAGGGTAGGGCAAGGCTGATGCTGGGAAACAGATAAATTTCATTGCTCTGATTATATTGCAAGATCCATTATAGTGGCCTTATGTCTGGTCAAGTTTAAGATATGGCATCATGTAATTGTATATTAAAATATTGTTTTTTTTCCCATTAAGTATGTATGTGGTTTATTTTGATGCAGGTCAGCAGTTGGGCAGGCTTAGAAACCCATCAAGTTAATTCTAAGGCATTAGTTTGTAGTATTCTAAGAAACACTATTCAAAACTATATACATAGTGCCCACCCATATTAGCTCTGGGCCCACCCAAAATGTCAGGTCTGGCTACGGCACTGGTTTGAGGTGTAATAAATGTTGGAATCATGGTATAAGAATAGACTGGGTTGGTGGGAGGGAAGGGATGAGGGGAGAAAATGTAAAACAACATGGTGGCTCCAGTTTATAGGACGTTTTATGTAAAAGACTAGACTTTGAGCCCGTAAAAACGGGCTATTATAGGGGGGGGGGGTTGAAAGGCCCGCCCCCACCGCCGAGTTCGCCGCTGCCCCTCCCCCTCCGAGTTCGCGCCCCCCCCCCCCCCACCGAGCCGTCACCACCCACCTTCCACCCGGCCGGGCCCTCGCTCCGCTATTGAAACAGCGAGGGTCCGGGAACGCAGCACTGAGCTCTGCTGAGCTGCCGCCGTTGGCCTTCGTTCTTCTTCTCTGCCTGTCCCGCCCTCGTGTGACGTAACGTCGTCGAGGGCGGGACAGAGGCAGAGAAGAAGAAGGAAGGGCGATGTCGGCAGCTCAGCAGAGCTCAGTGCTGCATTCCCGGACCCTCGCTGTTTCAATAGTGGAGCGAGGGCCCGACTGGGTAGAAGGTGGGTGGCGGCGGCGACTCGGGTGAGGGGAGCGTTAGACGGCGGTGTCCCTCCCTCAGCAATGCGCAGTACAGACCCTCTGTGTTCCGCCCCCCGTCATCACGTATTGACGTGGGGGCGGGGCAGAGGTCTCTACTGCGCATTTGCGAGTGAGTACGGTCACTCGCCGTTTATATGTTTGATGTTTTCTCTTGGAGCATTGTGTCTCCTACGTTACATTGTTGTTAATAATAATAAAAAAGATTTAAATATATAAGATCACCTCATTGTCACACCAAAGCTACCCACAGCACCCCCAGACCACCCTTGGGAACTATAGGATTGGTGAATGCCAGATCAGCTGCAAAGAAATCCTCGGTGATCCATGATGCCATAAATGAACAGCATCTTGACATCCTAGGAATAAGTGAAACCTGGCTAGATGAAAGTGGGGGTTTACCACTGGCTGAACTATGCCCAACAGGTTTCAACATCAACCAGGACCAGGAAGACAGGGTGGAGGGGTAGTAGTATTGATTCGGGACACAATCAAACTGCGCAGAATATCCATCCCACAGTTACATGGATCAGAATCTCTTTTAATCCAACTTGAAGAGGAGAAGCCAATCTGGCTGCTCATGATTTACAAAGCACCTCGTAACAACACATTATCTGTGCAAGAACTCCTACTACTACTTAACATTTCTAGAACGCTACTAGGGTTACGCAGCGCTGTACAAATTAACAATTAAGGATGGTCCCTGCTCGGAAGAGCTTACAATCTAAAGGACGAAATGTCAAGTTGGGGTAGATATGTTTTCCTGAGAAGAGGTGAAGTGGTTAGGTGCCGAAGGCGATATTGAAGAGGTGGGCTTTGAGCATTGATTTGAAGATGGGTAGGGAGGGGGCACGGCGTATGGGCTCAGGGAGTTTGTTCCAGGCATGGGGTGAGGCGAGACAGAAGGGGCGGAGCCTGGAGTTGGAGGTGGTGGAGAAGGGTACTGAAAGGAGGGATTTGTCTTGAGAGCGGAGGTTACGGGTAGGGACGTAAGGGGAGATGAGGGTAGAGAGGTACGGAGGGGCCGCAGATCGAGTGCATTTGTAGTAAGAGAAGTGCATGAGTAAGAGAAGCTTGAACTGTATGCGGTATCCGATTGGGAGCCAGTGAAGTGACTTGAGGAGAGGGGTGACATGAGTATATCGGTTAAGGCGGAAGATAAGACGTGTGGCAGAGTTCTGGATGGACTGAAGGGGAGATAGATGGCTACGTGGGAGGCCGGTGAGGAGTAGGTTGCAGTAGTCAAGGCGAGAGGTAATGAGAGAGTGGATGAGAGTTCGGGTGGTGTGCTCGGAGAGGAAGGGGCGAATTTTGCTAATGTTATAGAGGAAGAAGCGACAGGTCTTGGCTATCTGCTGGATGTGCGCAGAAAAGGAGAGGGAGGAGTCGAAGATGACACCGAGGTTGCGGGCAGATGAGACGGGGACGATGAGGGTGTTATCAACTGAGATAGAGAGTGAAGGGAGAGGGGAAGTGGGTTTGGGTGGGAAAACAATAAGTTCAGCCTTGGACATATTCAGTTTCAGGTGGCAGTTGGACATCCAGGCAGCAATGTCGGATAAGCAGGCCGAGACTTTGGCCTGGGTATCCGCAGTGATTTCTGGTGTGGAGAGATAAAGCTGGGTGTCGTCGGCATAAAGATGATAGTGGAAACCATGAGAAGAAATCAGGGAGCCTAGGGAAGAGGTGTAGATTGAGAAAAGAAGGGGCCCAAGGACAGATCCCTGAGGAACTCCAACAGAGAGCGGGATAGGGGAGGAGGACGCACCATGAGAGTGTACTCTGAAGGTACGATGGGAGAGATAAGAGGAGAACCAGGAGAGGACAGAGCCCTGGAACCCAAGGGAGGACAGTGTGTCAAGAAGTAGGTTGTGATTGACAGTGTCAAAGGCGGCGGAGAGGTCGAGGAGGATGAGGATGGAGTAGTGACCTTTGGATTTGGCGAGGAATAGGTCATTGCAGACTTTAGATAGTGCTGTTTCTGTTGAGTGTAGGGGGCGAAAGCCGGATTGAAGCGGATCAAGGATGGCATGAGAGGAGAGAAAATCAATACAGCGGCTGTGAACGGCGCGTTCAAGTATCTTGGAGAGGAAGGGTAGGAGGGAAATGGGGCGGTAGTTGGAGGGACAGGTAGGGTCAAGTGATGGTTTTTTGAGGAGTGGAGTGACCACAGCATGCTTGAAGGTGTCCGGGACAGATGCAGTGGAGAGAGAGAGGTTAAGGATATGACAGATGGTGGGGGTGATGGTAGGAGTGATGGTGTTGAGTAGGTTAGTGGGGATGGTGGCTTTCGAGGAGGAGAGGAGATGGGTGATTTCCTCTTCGGTGATAGCAGGAAAGGAGGAGAAGGAGGCCTGGGTAGGTTGGATGACAGAGTGAGATATAGGCTGAAGAGGAGGAGAGGGAGTAGTGGAGAATTCGAGGTTGATCTTCTGGACCTTGTCACGGAATTAGTGGGCTAGAGATTGAGGAGAGAGTGAAGGGGGGGTGGGAGCAGAGGGAACTTTGAGGAGGGAGTTGAGGGTGGCGAATAGACGACGAGGGTTAGAGCTGAGGGAACTGGTCAATTGGATATAGTAGGGAGGATTGGAAGGAGGATAGCATGAATTTGAAGTGAATGAAGTCAGTAAGGGTGCGAGATTTCCTCCAGAGGCGTTCAGCCGAACGGGCGCAGGAGCGGAGGTATCGGGTGCAAGGGGTCAGCCAGGGCTGGGGATTGGTACGTCTTGTGGGCCGGGAGGTGGACGGTGCAAGGGTGTCAAGAGCAGAGGAAAGAGTGGCATTGTAAGTGGAGACAGCTTTGTCAACGGATGTGGAGGACAAGATGGAAGGGAGTAGATCAGAGATAGTAGAGGATAAGGTGGGGGGTCGACAGCCTGGAGATTTCTGGACTTAGTAGTTAGTGTTGGGCGAGATTGAGGGGGAGGGTGCTGAAGTGTGAATGTGATAAGGTGGTGGTCGGAGAGAGGAAGAGGTGAAACGCAGAAAGTGGAGGGTGAGCAAGTAGAAGAGAGGACGAGATCAAGACAGTGGCCAGATTTGTGAGTAGGGGTGGTGGGGCTCAGTTGGAGGTTGAAGGAGGAGGTAAGAGTGAGGAACTGAGAAACATACAAATCGGAAGGGTTGTCAGTGTGGATGTTGAAGTCACCGAGAATGAGGGATGGGGATGAGGGCTCAAGAAAGACGGAGAGCCAGGCATCGAAGTCGGTAAGGAAGGAAGGGAGGGATTTCTCAGGGGGGCGGTAAATGACTGCAACTCTGAGTGGCAGTGGGTGGAATAGACGGATGGAGTGAACTTCAAAGGATGAGAAGCTGTGAGACTGAGGTAGGTGGAGAGGTTGGAAGCTGCAGGCGGGCGAAAGTAGTAGTCCGACGCCGCCACCGCGGCCGACGGGGCGGGGCGAATGGGAGAAAAGATAACCTCCGTGGCATAGGGCTGCGATTGAGGCAGAGTTGTCCGGGGTGAGCCAGGTTTCAGTTAGGGCGAGCAGATGAAGGGAATGGGAGATGAAGAGATCGTGGGTGAAGGGAAATTTGTTGCAGATTGAGTGTGCGTTCCATAGGGCACACGAGAAAGGGAGGGAGGAGGGGGGGAGGAGGGGAATAGGGATGAGATTGGAGATATTGCGGGATCGTTTGCATAGATGAGATGAGGATGAGGACAGGCGTGGGGGACCTGGGTTGGGATTGATGTCACCCGCGGATAGCAGGAGAAGGAGCAAGAGAGTGCGGAGAAGGGTGGGTGAGGAAGGGCGACGAAGGCAGCGAAGACGGGATGCGCTTAGGAGGAAAGGGGAAGGGTTCATGGCAGGAAGGAGGTGTTGAAGGTTGAGAGCTAGGAAGGAGGAGGAAGACAGTAGGGATGGTGAGGTGGTGGGGGACAGGGGTAGGTAGGGGAGGGCGGAAGAGGATAGGGATGGGTAGTGAGATTGTGTGGAAGACAGCGGTGAGAGGAGGAAAAGATTAAGGAGGGACAGGGCAATGAATAGGATGTGAATGGGGGCCATGGGTAGTGACTGAGGTGTTCAAAGGGAAGGTAGGTGGGCTGGGAAACAGGCTGGTGAGGGTAAGCAGTCGGGCAGGAGAGTGATGAGCTGGTAGGAAGATGGGCTCGGAGGCAGGCGGGTTACAAGGTGGGTGGTAGACAGTCAGGTGATTGGTGGAAAGTCAATGATTGGCTAGTAGTCAGGTTGAGAGGCAGGCTGGAGTGGTTTGAAGCAGGAGCTGGCGGACTAGGACAAGCTGATGCAGACAGACTGAAGTAGGCTGGGACAAGCTGAAGCAGACTGGAGTAGGCTGGGACAAGCTGAAGCAGACGGACTGGAACAGGCTGTATCAGGCAGACTGGAGTAAGCTGGCTGGAGCAGAGGGCCTGGATTAGGCGGGCTGGAACAGCCTGATTACTCAAGTGACCCTGAATTACCCTAGGCTGGTGATCATGGGAGACTTCAATCTGCACATCAAAACCAAGGTAACACAAAAAGTAGCATATATGAGTTTATCTTGTTGGGCAGACTAGATGGACCATGCAGGTCTTTTTCTGCCGTCATCTACTATGTTACATCAAAACCCCAGATACCACCACAGCTGCATTTCTGGACACGATGACAGCACTAGGATTTACACAGGTGATCAATTCTCCAACCCACGAAAAGGGTCACATACTAGACCTGGTATTCTACAAAGGGGTGGATATCCCAGAATTCTGGGATAACAGTATTGAAATAACACCCCTATCTTGGTCAGACCATTTTCTAATTAAATTCTCCCTAAGTGACCACCTGAAACAAATGGCACCTCCCAGAGTTTGGAAGGAGATCAGAGACAAAAAAAAGCTGACTGCTGAGAATTTCCTAGAGGCCTTGGACTATCCGCATATAGATGAAAAGACAACAGTGGCAGAAGTTGACATCTGGAATGCACACCTAGCCAAGACCTTAGAGAAAACAGCACCACTAAAAAGGCCTTATGCCCCACTCACAAACGCTCACCTTGGTTTTCTCCAGAACTTCGGATCCTTAAACGCGAAGGACAAAAACTGGAAAGATGGCGCAAATCTCACCTGGATGAAGACAGGCTAAACTGCAGGAAGCACATGGCAAAGTACCACCAAGCCTTAACAGCAACAGAAAAACCGTATTTCTCTCAATGCATTGCACAGGCTGCCAATTCAACCAAGCAGCTGTTCAGTTTAGTAAACAGCCTACTGCAACCCCCACAACAAAACCAGCCTGCCCAGTCTAAACTGAACTGCAATGATTTTGCTGCATACTTTGCCAACAAAATTAAAAGTCTCCACCAGGATTTACAGGCAATCCCACCCAGTGCCCAACCAGTCAACCAGGGGTGCACAAACTCGCCCCCTCCTAACAGAGACAGATGGAACACTTTTAACTTAATGACAGAGTGATAGGAGCCAATGTAGATGGTTTCAGATCCTGGCTGCGAGAGTTGATCTTAAAGGGGAAGGTAAAGGGGGGGGAGGGTGGCAGGAAGGGGTTCTACTAGATTAGGATGGGGTGAATATTATTCAGTTGTATTCTACCCAGGGCCGGTCTTAGCAAGTGCGGGGCCCTATGCAGACCAATTTGGTGGGGCCCCATCCTAGCCCTGCCCCACCCTAGCCCCACCCCAGCTCCGCCCCCACCCTAGCTCCACCCCATTGATACGATTATTCCATTTTTAGAAAATTTTTTTTATTTATGAAATTTCAAATAAAGACAAATGAAGCTAAACTTGTACAAAAAAAACTGATTGAAATAATAAGCACAATGCTATTATGAAACCTCCCCTCCCCAGAAATTATTCAGTTCAAGTCCACTACAATTAGTAGTTCCAATTCTCATAACAAAGGAGAATAAAGGAAAAATATTAAGAAAAGATTCAGTACTTTCAAATTCCCCTATTACTCTGTAACCCATCAAACCAGAAAGGCAAGTAGCCAAAAAAGAGGTAAGTGCAAGGTTTCCATTAAAGACAAAACCACAACATTTACAGTACCAAATGTTTCCATAAATCAGCTATATTACAGATAGACTGACTGTCCTAAATCTAGTCCTCCTGCTTCCATATGCACTTGCTGTGATTTGCTATGCTGGCACTGAAATTTTAGCAAAGGAATCTCAATTCTTTATCAGGGACATGTTCAAAAGAAGGCAATTAAGATGTTTGGATCTTACAAAGATGAAAGATTTACATTTATTCTTAAGTAGAGACCTGCACGGGAACAGGGTTTGCGGAAATCCTGCGGAGTCCAGGGGAGTCCTGTGGCAATCCCTTCTATGGCCACGGAAGTGCTGCGGTAATCTCTTCTGGGTTTGTGGGACTTCTGCGGGAATGGAAGCAGTTCCTGCGGCGTTCTTGTGGAAGGTGTCTGGCCTCGCTCTCACCTTGATTCAGTCTTGTGCCGTCTTCACTTCTGCCTCCTTGCTTGAGTGCACAGCTCACGCAGTCAGCAGTCTCCCATAACCCTCTCTGCTAGTGGCCTGGTTGAGTCAGCTCAGCTGATGCAGGGCAGATCCACGCCATGAGGCATGAGCCAGCCCTGCATCAGAGAAGCTGACGCTTGTATGTGGCCAATTCAGTTAGCAAGAGTGCCAGCGAATCAGGTCTGTCTGTCAGTCAGTCTCTGATTCACTGGCACTATTGCTAACGGTAGCCACCACATGCATGCACCAGTAGGTCTTCAGCGAATCTTCCAGAATCCAGAAATTTGACTTTCCATGTATGCATGTGCATGCCAGAGAAGAAGGGAGTTTTCTAGAAGTCAGTGTAGCAGCATGAGTTTCCTCGGCTTACTAGGCCAAAAGCTACAGGGAGGAATTCAGAGGTGCAGTAAATACCTCCCATTTGTGTTCCTTGGTTCAGCTCTGCAGGCAGCTTGTTAAGTTGTGTTGAATGTTTTGGTGTGTGTTAATTATATTCCACGTTAGCTGTCAGCGCCCAGAAGAAATTTCGGGGTATAAATGCCAGAAAGTTAATTGTGCAAAGATGCTGTGTAATTTTGTCTACCTTGCAAGGTTACAGAGAGACATAAAGAACTCTCTCTCATGCTGAATCATATAAAGAAGCGGCATATTGTGGGAAAGGAAGAGCTTACCATGGCTGCCTCTGCCTGGTCACCTCCGCTCCAGCTCCTTTTCCCTTGGATGGCTGCTCACCGACTTCTGACCACAACGCTCCAGCTCCTTTTCCTGATGGCTGCTCTCACCTCCGACAGACCACGCTCTCCAGCTCCTTTTCTTTTCCCGCTCAATGACTCCCGCCCGCCCTCGCGGAAACAGAAAGTACCTCATCAGAGAAGGCGGGACATTGAGCGGGAAGGCGGAAGGGAAAAGCTGGGGTGAGCGAAGCCGTCGTGCCTGTGGCTGCTGCAACTGTCTGTCGGGGCGGGCTGGGCCGTCGCTACGCTGCAAGTTGCTTTCGTCGTTGTCCTGGGACTAGTCTGGGAGGTGGGAGCTGTCGGCGGGCTCAGTGGGGTGTGGGGTGGAGCGAGCGAGCGATGATCACGATGCGGTCCGGAGCGAGTAAGCGACGAGCGAGTAGCGGGATCGGATCATCATGATGTGGTTGGTTTTGGTTGCGGTCCGAGCGAGCGGGGGTCGGAGAGCCAGAGTTGAGGCACCCCGCGCGGGGACTCCTTAAGTGTGGGGCCCTATGCGGCCGCCTCAGTCGCCTCTGCCTAAGACCGGCCCTGATTCTACCATGCTGTTGTTCTTCATTGTCGTCTACTTTCTTAGGGTACTCATGTATTTGGAGAGCTGATACACGTTATGCTTTTGAATGCTAATATTATGTATTGGCCGCCAGACCCTTACCAGCAGAGCTGGGGGGTTGGAAGTCAATGAAGGCTTAGAAGATTCAATGTGTTGGTTATGGTGGGGAAGAGGAAGGGCATTTGCTAATATAGTAACTTGACCTGACTGTCATGGTAACCCTGATAAAAAGGATGAACATATAATTAGACTAAGCATATCAATTTAAGGGGTTTAAGGAAAGGAGGGGAAGGGAAAGTTAATCTGTCTCCACTTTGATGACTACTTTGGTTACATTCGTAGGGATGGATAATTAGTTTGTTGTGTAATGTGCTTGTTGAGTGAATTCAGTATGTTCACCTGTCAATAAAACATTGTTGAAATATAAACAAAGGGGGGGAGGGTATTAATGGATGGGGAGAAGTGTTAAAAACACTAGCCGATGTCAAGTAAGGAGTTTGATTTATTACAGTATGGTTTGTTTGTGAAATGTATAAACTGCATGTTTGTAATGATTTAACATGTGGAAATACCACTAAAACCATTCAAACATAACCTAATGACAGAGGAGAGCCATGGCAAAATCCTAAGAGACCTTCGACCAACTACCTGCTCCCTCGATCCCTGCCCATCAAAGACAGTGCAGCAGGCAAATATGGGCCTTATAGAAGGCGCCACAAAAATTGTGAACACCTCTCTTTCTAATGGGCAATTACCAGCAGCATTAAAAAGGGCAGTGGTTCGCCCTCTGCTGAAGAAAAACAACCTTGACCAGGACAAACTTGAAAGTTACAGGCCAGTATCCAATATCTCGTTTCTAGGGAAACTCATAGAGCATACAGTCTGTGTTCAACTTAATGAATGGCTAGAAAAGAGTAACTGGCTAGATCCATGTCAATCTGGATTCAGACCAGGTTATGGAACAGAAACGGTCCTCGTATCCCTGCTAGATGATCTTCACAGAAACTGAGACAAGGGATTTGCCTCGATGTTAGTACTGCTAGATTTCTCAGCAGCTTTTGACACTGTGGATCATGATATCTTGCTAGCATGACTGACAGAAACAGGTATCAATGGAACAGTACTTGCCTGGTTCAGATCCTATCTATCAGACAGGCAACAATCCATAATGATTGGCAGCAACTCATCAGTACCATGGACACTGACCTGCGGGGCACCACAAGGATCGATACTGTCACCTATTCTGTTCAATATCTACCTCGAACCACTAGCTGAGCTGATTCGGTCAATGGACACTCAGTTCTACATCTATGCGGATGATGTGCAGCTACTCATACCCATTGAACCTGACTTACCTGCAGCCTTGAATAAACTGATCACTTGTCTAATGTCAATTCAAGAATGGGCTAAACACAACAAACTTTGCCTGAACCCAAGTAAAACCGAGCTTCTCTGGGTCCCTATCACAAATGGATACATACCTGACATCAAAATCCCTTTTGGGAAGTATGAACTCCCCCTCAAATCACAAGTCAGGAACCTTGGAATACAGTTAGATTCAACACTTACTCTGATTCCCCAAATCCAAGCAATCTTCCAAGAGCTGCTTCTGCTATTTGCGACAGCTACGCTGCCTCTCTCCTTACATCGAGAAGGTAAATCTTATCCCAGTTGTGCATGCCATGGTAACATCAAGACTGGATTACTGCAATGCACTATTCAATGGTCTGACTACAAAGGGCCTGCACCAGCTCCAGTTGATTCAGAAGGCAGCAGCAAGACTCATAAAAGGTTGCAAGCGACATGACCACATCACACCATTTTTGCAAAAACTTCATTGGCTACCAGTACAATACAGGGCTAAATTTAATGGGGTGTTATGTCCCCTAAATCTATGGTTGTATAGGGAAGGCTGTTATCAGTTTCATCTGACTCCTATCACTCAACTCTTGTTTTCTGTTTAGTATTCATCAGTTATGGACCAGCCATGTTACTGAGTATGGCAGAATACTATAAGGCAGATTGTTATGGTCTCTTAAGTCTGGTGGAGATGTGCACTTCTCACACCAGATCCCAAAAGACCACCAAATTTCAGACATTGTTGGAAATTCCCTACAAATAAGAAATAAAGAGAATGAGAGACAGGTTCACTAATAGGATTTATTACTTACCAAAGCCAGGTTACATATGAAGCGTTGATTATAAGAATGTAAGTGTGTATATATATATATATATATATATATATAAGCATATATTCTTACGGGGAGATCTTCAACAGGGTGACACGCACCTCTTGTCCCTGACTCTCCCCCCACATGTCAGCTGTCAGTCATATTTATATTCTCCTCATTACATTAGGTTCTATGAACTTCTAAGAAAAACTACTTTTGCAGAGATGGCTGGATGGCAGTTTTTTCTTAACACTAACCCGCAAATTTTGATATTTTTACCCTGGGAAAAATCCCCCACCTTTTTCCGGCAGATGGGCAACTGTCTTTGACCACAATGCACTATACAATGGTCTGACTACATAGGGCCTGCACCAGCTCCAGTTGATTCAGAAGGCAGCAGCAAGACTCAGAGAAGGTTGCAAGCGACATGACCACATCACACCATTTTTGCAAAAACTTCATTGGCTACCAGTACAATACAGGGCTAAATTTAAAACTCTATGTCTGATCTTCAAGGCCCTGAAAGGAAATGGCCCGAGTATCTGAAGAATAGGATGATCCTCCACACACCGCCAAGGACACTAAGGTCTTCCCAAGGACTTTCACTAACTACACCCTCTCCAAAAGACATTACATGATGTGATACCCGCAAGCGAGCCTTCTCCGGAGTAGACCCCACACTCTGGAATTCATTGCCTGAAAGGCTCTGCTTAACACAAGACTACCTCTACTTCAGGAAGCAGGTGAAAGCTTGGCTTTTCAACCAGGCCTATAACGGAAGACGTAACTAACTTGTTAGTCTCACTCACACACACAAGGATTGACTCGGGCTGCACATATTGCAGCTGGACATGTTTATCCACTCCTACCCTAGCTGAGATAATATTTAACCATCTCTCTGACATCACATGCAACTTTCTTCAAATCAATCACCTTACTTTCTAATTCTTCCTACTTTGTTATTCATCTATATGTTACAACTTTGCCTTACCCTTCACTACCAATTATAATGTTCTAATACATATGGAGGGGCATATTCGAACACGGACGCCCATCTCCATGGGCGACTATCTCCGAGGACGGGTCCGCGAAGGGGCGGGACAGACCGTATTTTCGAAAAAGATGGGCGTCCATATTTTGTTTCGATAATACGGTTGGTGCTGGGCAAATGCATCGGATTTGGGCGGATTTGAGCTGGGCGGTATCGGTTTTCAGCGATAATGGAAACCGAAGCCACCTAGCTCAAAAACGAACAACTCCAAGGCATTTGGCCGTGGGAGGGGCCAGGATTCATAGTGCACTGGTCCCCCTCACATGCCAGGACACCAACCGGGCATCCTAGGGGGGACTTGTAAAAAGTTTTTTAAAAAATTAACATACTTCCCAAGTCCATAGCTCCCTTACCTTGGGTGCTAAGCCCCCCAAATCCCCCCCAAAACCCACTGCCCACAACTCTACACCATTACCATAGCACTTATGGGTGAAGGGGGGCACCTAGATGTGGGTACAGTGGGTTTTGGGGGCGGTTTGGAGGGCTTCCATTTACCACTACAAGTGTAACAGGGGGGATGGGCCTGGGTCCACCTGCCTGAAGTCCACTGCACCCACTAACAACTGCTCCAGGGACCTGCATACTGCTATGATGGAGCTGGGTATGACATTTGAGGCTGGCAAAAAAAAGTTTTTAAAGTTCTTTTTTTTTTGTGGGAGGGGGATAGTGACCACTTGGGGGGGAGTCAGGGGAGGTCATCCCTGATTCCATCCGGTGGTCATCTGGGCAGTTGGGGCACTTTTTGGGGACTTGTTCGTGAAACAAAAGGGTCCAAAAAAAGCGGCCCAAATTCTCGCTACTGCCGCCCTTCTTTTTTCCCATTATCGGCCGAGGGCGCCCAGCTCTCCTCGGCCGATAAACACGCCCCAGTCCCGCCTTCACCACACCTCCGACACGCCCCCATCAACTTTGTTCGTTCCCACGACAGACTGCAGTTGGAGGTGCCCAAAATTGGCTTTCGATTATACCGATTTAGGCACCTAAGAGGGAAAGGCGCTCATCTCCCGATTTGGGTTGAAATATGGGTGTCTTTCTCTTTCGAAAATAAGCTGGATTGTGTTGTCATTGCAAGTAGTATACCATATTCTATGATCACCTATTCCCAAGGATTAACGTATGTATTGACCCGGACCTCCAATGCTGTAATTTATTTATTTATCAAACTGACCTCAATACCTCCACCCCTGGTCTAACACCAACTGGTGAAACAGAACCTTATATAAAGGATACCAGGGATTCCGTGGGGTTATTTCTTATCATAGGTCATGAATATACAAAATTTCTACTTTTACTTTACTAATAAAAACTACGTAATTTGCATTGGTTGACCTAAATCAACACATACTTTCACATCTTACACAAAAGTGTCCTAACCATAATATGAAAACGGAGTATCCTTATCCCAATATTTTCATTTTATATTACTCGTGTCTATCCACATTTTCTTTCCTTCCCATGAAAAAGTGCACTTAACTGAGTTTGTATCAATCTTCTCCAGCCGGCTGGTGCCTACTCATGAGCCCGTCAGTTAAGTGCACTTTTTCATGGGAAGGAAAGAAAATGTGGATAGACACGAGTAATATAAAATGAAAATATTGGGATAAGGATACTCCGTTTTCATATTATGGTTAGGACACTTTTGTGTAAGATGTGAAAGTATGTGTTGATTTAGGTCAACCAATGCAAATTACGTATATTCATGACCTATGATAAGAAATAACCCCATGGAATCCCTGGTATCCTTTATATAAGGTTCTGTTTCACCAGTTGGTGTTAGACCAGGGGTGGAGGTATTGAGGTCAGTTTGATAAATAAATAAATTACAGCATTGGAGGTCCGGGTCAATACATACGTTAATCCTTGGGAATAGGTGATCATAGAATATGGTATATCTGACATATTCTAATCACAAAATGAAAATAAATTTTTTTCTATCTTTTGTTTATTCATTTTATTTTTCAAATCATGTTGGTCCCAGGATCTGGTTTCTGTTTCCCTATGTCTTCTCAACTCAGTCGCCAGGTTCTCCTGCCCATTTGACATTTCTTCTTTCTCCATGCTCACCATCCATCTTCCATCTCAGTGTACCTGTCTTTCCCCATGTTCTGCATCTCTCTTCTCTGTATCCCATATACTTCCCTGTCCAGCATCTTCTCTGTGTCCATCTCCCCACATTCATCGCCACCACTCTATGACCCTATACCCTCCACCTATGTCCAGCACCACTCCTCTATGTCCCTGTGCCCACCACAAGTCCAGCATCCCCCTTCTGCGTTCTATTCTCTCCCATGTCTAATGGTAAGGAAGTAATATGGTGCAGTTACTTTAGTGAAGATGTGTTTTGGCAAAGCTATTGACGACCATGATATTAATATCTGCGGCAATTCTGAATTAATTTTGTCACATCCTAGATTTCTTTTGATCTAGTATCTTAGTTGTAATCCACTATGAACTGTGTTGCTGGTATTAGCAGGCTACAAATGAACTAACTATTACTGTATTTATGTACCAACATTTAAGCGTCTCCTCTTACATCATGTTAGCAACAGGTGTAAATGCATGCACCTATTTGCAGCACCTTTTCATGCAACTTACAGTATTTTATAAGTTACATGTGTAAATTTGGGACCTGCCCATGCCCCAACAAGTTCCAACAGTATGTATGTCCTCTTGGATTTTTCACTAAGCAAGTTGTGCACCTGTGTTATAGAATATCCCTGAGTGCACGTAATTGTAACAATCATGTGCACAAGTGCTAGTATTCTATTACTTATGTGTGCAGTTGGCACCAATGTTTGGGTGACTTGTTATAGAAAGAAGGGTAAAGAGTTGAGATCACAAAGTGCAGTGATGGGATTTGAACAGAGTTTTCCTGGTTGTATGACAGATACAAATCAAGGAGCTGGTGGTTGGGAGGCGGGGCTAGTGCTGGTCAGACTTATACGGTCTGTGCCCTGAAAAAGACAGAAACAAATCAAGGTAAGGTATACACAAAAAGTAGCACATATGAGTTATCTTGTTGGGCAGACTGGATGGACCGTGCAGGTCTTTTTCTGCCGTCATCATCTACTCTACTATGGTGTGCTCTCTCTCTTTTTCTCTCTACATATAGAGACACACACTCACACTGAAAATCACACTCACTTAAGGATTTGATCCAAAATTGCTAAATTAGTTGTAAGACTTAGCATATGTCTGGATGTTACAACTTTCATATAGAATTATAACATGTACATTTGCCTTTTTAACAGAGTTTGTACTGGTGACAAGAAAGAGATGGGAGCCAGTCTCTTCACTATTTTGGCAGAGTTGGAAGCCAAGTACAATAATATGAAAGAGAAATTATTAACTGGTACACCATTGGATACTCTACCACCACTGTCCGTGGAGTCCAGAGTGAGACCAATGATTGCTTCATATATTCCTTCTGAGGTATAGTTGTTTCAAATTCCTAAACTCGTATATAAGATGATGATAGCCATCTACTAATGAAACATGTTAGTCAATTTCAATTTTTTATTTTCTATTACATATTTGGCTCATATTTCTCTGAATCAATTGTTTCTAAAGTTATAGAATTAGTGTTCCATATCATCAAGCTGATCAATCCATAGACTGGTGGGTTGTGTCCATCTACCAGCAGGTGGAGATAGAGAGCAAACTTTTGCCTCCCTATATGTGGTCATGTGCTGCCGGAAACTCCTCAGTATGTTCTCTATCTCAGCAGGTGGTGGTCACACACAGCAGCAGCTCTGGCTAGGCCTCCAAGCCTAATTTTTAGGTTTTGTTGAGTGCCTGGGGTTGAGGGCTCTTTTGAGCAAGTGCAAACTTGGTGGTGCCAGGTCCCTCCTTTTCTCCCCCCTCCCGCTGGCTCCGTTAAAAAAAAAAAAAAAAAAAAAAAAAAAATTTTGAACGGCCTTAAAGGCGTTTATTTCGACGTTTATTTAAGCGTCTATTGCAGCTACTCACTGAGACACCAGGTCGTTACAACTCGGAGCGGACAGCAGGTAATTTTACCTTTTTATAGCGGGCGGGGGTTCCCCGATTCTTCTCCTCGTGGCTCATGGCGTCGGAGGGCGAGGGCGCAAAGGGTCGCTCCCCGGGTCACTCGAGCGCTTCTAGAGGGGATGCGGGGGTCTTCAAGCCGGATTCGCCCTTGGTGGGTGACAGTTTCGCGACCGATGCATGTCCCGGTCCTTCCTCCGGCGTGGCGGTTTTTTCCCGCCATAAACGCCCATCCCCCGCTCCTCGCCTCCGCCATCTTGGCCGGCCACGCGGCTCGGACGGCTTCTTCTTGGGCCGCCCTTGAGGTTGGAGACATTAATGCCATGAACGCCCTTAATTTGGGCGACGGCACAGAAGCGGCTAAAGTTAAGAGCCGTTCTTCCCGCGCGGCTCCTTCGCGGAGTTTCGCGCCGGACGCCATTTTGGATGCGCAGCATGTCTCTCCCCCGCTATTGCGAGCGCCGGTTGAGAGCGCGCCTAGGGCTGTTGCCCAGGCTGCGGAGGTGCACAGTCTGGGGGGTTTCTCCCCCGAGTTTGTTTTGCTGCTGCATCGGGCCTTCCTCATGCACAACGCTGCCCCCGCTCCCTCCTCTGGTAAAGAGGTTGAGGTTCCCAGAGGTAAACGCCCTCGGGTTGATTCCCAGGCCTTGGAGGAATTTGTCTCCTCCGATGTAGATGAGGGCAGCGTGTCTGAGGTCTCCCAACGGTCCTTTGCGGATTCCTTGGAGGAGACGGATCCCCGCTCGGATGGAGCGGATGACCCCTCTGCAGCGCGGCTTTTTCGCCCGGAGGATTTGCCCAACCTGTTGTTACAGGCCATGGACACTTTGAAGATATCCTCTCCGGAGGACGTCTCTCCCTCAGCCCCTGTTGGCTCTGCCATTATGCTGGGGACTAAGCGCCCGCCTAGAACCTTCCACGTGCATGATGCCATGCACACCTTAATTTCGGCTCAATGGGATGTCCCAGAAGCGAGCCTTAAAGTGGCTAGGGCTATGTCCCGCCTCTATCCTTTGGCTGTGAGTGAACGTGAGGCCTATCTGTGGCCTACCGTGGATTCTTTAATCACTGCGGTGACTAAGAAAACGGCATTGCCGGTGGAAGGTGGCACGGCCCTCAAGGACGCCCAAGACAGGAGATTGGAGGCGGCCTTAAGGTCGTCCTTTGAGGCGGCTGCTTTAAGTTTGCAGGCCTCAGTTTGCGGCTCCTATGTGGCCAGGGCGTGCCTGACTATGGTGCAGCGGGCTTCCCCCTCGGATCATTTCTTGAGGAATGATTGGCCAGCCCTGGAATCGGGCTTAGCCTATTTGGCAGACTTGCTGTATGATGTCTTGAGAGCCTCAGCTAAAGGCATGGCTCAGACTGTCTCTGCGCGGCGGTGGCTTTGGCTGAAACATTGGTCTGCTGACCATGCCTCAAAATCCCGCCTGGCTAGATTGCCTTTTAAAGGCAAGCTGCTCTTTGGGGTCGAGCTGGACAAAATCGTGACTGATCTCGGCACGTCTAAGGGCAAGAAGTTACCGGAGGTCAGGGCTCGGGCTAGTGCTCGTCCCGGTACCTCCAGAGGACGGTTTCAGGAAGCCCGTCGGTACCGCCCGGGCAGGTCGGGTGCTTCTGCCCCCTCTTCCTTTAAGAGGAATTTCTCCCCCAAGCAGCATTCCTTTCGCAGAGACCGCCGTCCCGGAGGTGCTCCCTCCGGTCCTCCCCCAGGGTCTCGTACCCAATGACGGGGTATTGGTCCACGCCCCAGTGCAGATTGGAGGACGGCTGTCCTCGTTTCTGGGCGAGTGGACCACAATAACTTCAGACGCTTGGGTGCTGGAAGTCATCAGAGACGGCTACAAGCTAGAGTTCTGCCGACCCTTAAGAGACGGGTTTGTACTCTCTCCCTGCAAGTCTCCGGTCAAAGCTGTGGCAGTGCAGCAGACTTTGGACAATTTGATCCGCCTGGGTGCGGTCGTTCCGGTGCCAGAAAGTCAGCTTGGCAAGGGGCGTTACTCCATTTACTTTGTGGTACCAAAGAAAGGAGGTTCTGTCCGGCCTATCCTCGACCTCAAAGGGGTCAATCGGGCCTTGAAAGTGCGGCACTTTCGCATGGAGACTCTCCGCTCTGTTATAGCGGCAGTGAAGGCAGGGGAGTACCTGGCATCCTTGGACATCAAGGAAGCGTACCTGCATATTCCCATCTGGCCTCCTCATCAACGCTTTCTGCGTTTTGCAGTCCTGGGCCGACACTTCCAGTTCAGAGCCCTCCCGTTCGGGTTGGCTACTGCTCCGCGGACCTTTTCCAAGGTAATGGTGGTCATAGCGGCCTTCCTGCGAAAGGAAGGAGTACAAGTCCATCCTTATCTGGACGACTGGTTGATCCGAGCCCCCTCTTATGCAGAGTGCGGCAAAGCTGTGGACCGGGTAGTTGCTCTTTTGAGCTCCCTGGGATGGATCATCAACTGGGAGAAGAGCCAGCTGCGCCCGACTCAGTCCCTGGAGTATCTGGGAGTTCGATTCGACACCCAAGTGGGCAGAGTGTTCCTGCCAGACAATCGGATTGTCAAGCTTCAGGCTCAGGTGGACCAGTTCCTAGTAGCCTCTCCTCTTCGGGCTTGGGACTATGTGCAGCTGTTGGGCTCTATGACGGCCACGATGGAAGTAGTGCCCTGGGCCAGGGCTCATATGAGACCACTACAGCACTCTCTGCTGCAGCGCTGGACTCCGATGTCGGAGGATTATGCGGTGCGTCTTCCCTTGGATCCAGCAGTGCGCAAGGCGCTGAGCTGGTGGATGCAGACAGACAAGTTGTCTGCGGGAATGCCTCTGGTGTCCCCAGAGTGGATTGTCGTCACGACGGACGCCTCGTTATCGGGCTGGGGAGCCCACTGCTTGGGAAGGACAGCGCAGGGGCTCTGGTCTCCTGCAGAGGCAAAGTGGTCTATCAACCTCCTGGAACTCAGAGCCATTCGGTTGGCGCTTTTGGAGTTCATCCCGGTACTGGTGTTCAAGCCTGTACGGGTCCTGTCGGACAATGCCACGGCAGTGGCCTATGTCAACCGCCAGGGAGGTACCAAGAGCGCCCCTCTAGCCAAGGAAGCTATGAGTCTATGCCAGTGGGCGGAAGCGAACCTGGAACAGCTGTCAGCGGCCCACATTGCCGGAGTCATGAATGTCAAGGCGGACTTTCTCAGTCGCCATACCTTGGAGCCCGGAGAGTGGCAGCTATCTGCTCAGGCGTTCTTGGACATCACGAAGCGCTGGGGCCAGCCGAGCCTAGATCTGATGGCGTCATCGGCCAATTGCCAAGTGCCGCGCTTCTTCAGCAGAGGACGGGACCCTCGATCCCTGGGGGTAGATGCTCTTCTCCAACAATGGCCGACACAAGAGCTTCTCTATGTGTTCCCGCCCTGGCCCATGTTGGGCAGGGTACTAGACCGGGTGGCAAAGCATCCCGGCAGGATAATCCTGGTGGGTCCGGATTGGCCCAGGCGTCCCTGGTATGCGGACTTGATCAGACTCTCAGTCGACGATCCTCTGCGGTTGCCAGTGGAGCAGGGCCTGTTACATCAGGGTCCCGTGGTGATGGAGGATCCCTCCCCCTTTGGTCTTACGGCCTGGCTATTGAGCGGCAGCGTCTGAGGAAGAAGGGCTTCTCAGACAAGGTCATCGCCACTATGCTGAGAGCGAGGAAACGCTCTACTTCTACTGCTTACGCCAGGGTTTGGCGTATCTTTGCAGCGTGGTGTGAAGCAGGCTCTCTTTCTCCTTTCACTGCTCCAATTTCTTCAGTGTTGACGTTCCTGCAAGAAGGTCTGGACAAAGGCCTGTCGCTCAGTTCCCTTAAGGTCCAGGTAGCGGCTCTGGCTTGCTTCAGGGGCCGCCTGAAGGGTGCTTCCCTGGCTTCGCAGCCAGATGTGGTGCGCTTTCTCAAGGGGGTTAATCACCTGCGCCCTCCTCTGCACTCAGTGGTGCCTGCGTGGAATCTCAACCTGGTGCTAAGAGCATTGCAGAAGCCGCCGTTTGAACCCTTGTCAAGGGCATCTCTGAAAGACCTGACGTTGAAAGCAGTCTTTTTGGTGGCTATCACTTCAGCCAGAAGAGTTTCCGAGCTCCAGGCGCTCTCATGTCGAGAGCCTTTTCTACAGTTCACTGAGGCAGGAGTGACTATTCGCACAGTGCCTTTCTTCCTGCCCAAGATTGTTTCTCGCTTCCATGTGAATCAGCAGCTATGTCTCCCTTCCTTTCGTAGGGAGGACTACCCAGAGGAGTACTCTGCTCTTAAATATCTGGATGTGAGACGAGTCATCATCAGATACTTGGAAGTGACCAATGATTTCCGGAAATCGGATCATCTGTTTGTCCTGTTTGCAGGTCCTCGTAAGGGTCTGCAGGCTGCTAAGCCTACAGTGGCAAGATGGGTCAAGGAAGCCATTGCAGCGGCTTATGTGGCCGCAGGGAAGGTGCCGCCTATCCAGCTGAAGGCTCACTCCACGAGAGCTCAGGCGACCTCGATGGCAGAGGCCGGATCCGTCTCCTTGGAAGAGATATGCAAGGCGGCAACTTGGGCTTCGGCTCGTACATTCTCCAAGCATTACCGTTTGACTGTGGCTGCACGGGCGGAGGCCCGGTTTGGAGCTTCAGTGTTGAGGTCAGGGATTTCTATGTCCCGCCCTGGGTGAGTACTGCTTCGGTACATCCCACCAGTCTATGGATTGATCAGCTTGATGATATGGAAGGTAAAATTATGTATAATCATACCTGATAATTTTCTTTCCATTAATCATAGCTGATCAATCCATAGCCCCTCCCAGATATCTGTACTGTTTTTATTCTGGTTGCATTTCAGGTTCAAGTTTAGTCTTCAGTTACTTCAGAAAGACTTCGTGTTCAAGTTTTTTCACTTGGATTTTTCAAGAGTTAAGACGAGTTTGTGTTACAGTGAGCTGCTGCATTCCTCTCCCCTCCGTTTTACGGGGCTGGATTGAGACTTAAAATTCTGCCGGCACTCCCTCCCGCTTCGTGCGGCTGTAGGGCAGCTTTGTACCCTTCCCGCTTCGGCGGTGTTAGGGTCAGTCAGCTCCTCCCGCGGTTGCGGTTGCAGGATAAGCCAGATCCCCCCGCATCGGCGGGTGTGGTGTCCCTCCCCCGCTCCGCGGGGATGAGCTGGACGGATTCCCCTCCCCCACTTGTGTGGGGATGAGCTGGGTTAATTCCCCTCCCCCGTTTCGGCGGTGGTGAGCTGGGCAGAGTGTCCCTTCGTGGGTGTAATTCTCTAAGTGCTGAGTCCTGCGGATGGAGCTTTGATATCGACATACTGAGGAGTTTCCGGCAGCACATGACCACATATAGGGAGGCAAAAGTTTGCTCTCTATCTCCACCTGCTGGTAGATGGACACAACCCACCAGTCTATGGATTGATCAGCTATGATTAATGGAAAGAAAATTATCAGGTATGATTATACATAATTTTACCTTATGAAAACTGATGAAATTGGCAAAATATCATCTAGAGTTCTTGAGGTTTATATCACAGCCAAATGGTGAAATAGGGTCCTGGGCCCATAGGTGCCCTGTATAAGAGGCTTGAGGAGTCTACGCTTCCCCAGACGCTACCTTTCCCTCGTTGCCGCTGCCTTCAGGAATCCATGTTGACACAAGAAATAGATCTGCGAGCTTCATATCTTATCTTAACTCACAGGTTCGCACTGCCACCTCTCTGACTCGACTGCAAACAAAGTGAAACCATGTCTGGGCCATAGCTCTGTGCCCACCACAGCTGGCACTGCTGGTCTCCCTCCTACTGAAACAGAAGCTTTCATTCTCCGAGGACAAGCAGGCTGCTTGTTCTCACTGATGCGTCGATGTCCACGGTGGCCTAGGAACGGCAATTTTCTAGAGCAAAAACAAATAAACTTTGCCAGGGCCTTCCAGCGCACAGGGTGCGTGCACCGCGCATGCGCGGCCGTCTTCCTGCCTGTTGCGCGAGAGTCCCGCTCAGTTTTTCTTTTTCCGCGTTGGAGAGTGGCTGCTCTGTCGGTCTCTGTCCTCAGGCCCAGAGAGAAAAAAAGAGTCTTCGTTTTTTGGAGCTTTTCCTCCCTCTTTTGTTCGGTTTATTTCTTTCTCCTGCCTTTAAAACTAAAAAAAAAATCCCTTCCTGTATTTCTTAGTTTGGCCCTTTAAGTTTCCTTTCGTTTTTGCCACGGCCTTTCTCATTTTTGTGCCCTTCTGTTTGGCACAATTGCAAATTTTGACTTCGCTGCCGCTATTTTTCCATCCATGTCATCGAAGATTCCCAGCGGCTTCAAGAAGTGTACTTGGTGCAACCGGTCGATCTCAGGTATCGATCCCCACGTGTGGTGTCTTCAGGGCCTTGGGCCCGACCATCGCCCAGATGCAGTTAAGTTATGTCTTAGCCTTAAAAGGCGGACACAAGCGTCGAGAAAAGCTCTTCAAGATCATCTTTTCGGAGCTTCGATCAGTTCTTCGGTGTCGACGTTGACAGCGGTACCGAGGTCGTCGGCGTCGATATCAGCACCGAAGATGGCATTGACTTCAGGAGCGCAGGTAATGGCTGTCCGGAGACCACCACATGCTGGGAGCAGTGAGCCGTCGAATGAGTCTCCACCTGCCTTGAAGTCTCCTGCTGTGTATGCCCCCCGAGACCGACCACTCTCGGACCGAACCCCGAGGAGGCGTGTGGGTTCCACGTCCTCCTCGTCGGTACCGAGGAGTATCGATGACGTGCATCGAGCGAAGGTGAAGAAGCATCGTCATCATTCTCCGTCCAAGCACGGTATCAGGAGCTCCAGGGCGTTGAAGGATTCGGCACCCATGAAACGCCAACACCGGAAGGACTGCACTCCCTCCATTCAAGAGGTGTCGGTGCGTAGGTCTTCGGGCAGCACAGTACCGCCTCCTCAACCTCCACAGATTCTGACACCGATTCTTGCACCGACCCCACAGCCTTGCTCGACAGCAACTCTAGATGAGCACATCCGAGCCAGTCTTCCAGGTCTTCTGGAGTGGTTGCTGCGTCAGTCTGCTCCAGTATCAGGGGTGCTTGCACCTTCCGTACCGTCGATGGATGTAGTAGCTGGCTCGATGCCTGTGGTGAAGTCTCCGATGCCGGTACCGCCTGCGGCATCGGCGTCGGCTGCCACCCAGGTTGACTCCCCGTCGACATCGCTGGAGGGAGCTTTATCACCGCCGGCATGGGAGTCGACTTCTCGACATCGCCATCAAGGACATGGATCCTCGGCATCGAGACGGGACCGGTTTCGGACTGCAGTTAAGGAACTCTTGTCCGATACCAATGAGAATGCCTCGTGTGATGAAGGGGAAGATCCCAGGTATTTCTCTTCTGAGGAGTCTTGTGGTCTCCCCTCTGATCCTACTCCTTCACCAGAAAGAAAGCTTTCTCCCCTGGAGAGTCTTTCTTTCTCTTCATTTGTCCGGGAAATGTCTGTGACTATTCCCTTCCCTGTGGTATCTATGGATGAGCCCAGGACTGAGATGCTCAAGGTCCTTGACTATCCTTCGCCACCTAAGTAGTTATCCACAGTTCCTTTGCATGATGTGCTCAAAGAGACACTTATGCGAAACTGGATGAAACCACTAAGTAATCCCACCATTCCCAAGAAACCTGAATCCCAGTATCAGATTCACGGAGAACCTGAGCTGATGAAGTCGCAGTTACGTCACGACTCTATGGTTGTGGATTCCGCTCTCAAGAGAGACAGGAGTTCTAGAGACTTTGCCTCGGTGCCCCCGGGAAGAGAATTTAGAACCCTGGACTCTTTTGGGAGGAAGGCGTATCAGGCCTCTATGCTCGTGGCCAAAATTCAATCCTACCAGCTCTACACGAGCATTCACTTGAGGAACACGGTGAAGCAACTGGCGAGCTTGGTTGATAAGCTCCCTCCGGAGCAGGCCAAGCCTTTTCAGGAGGTGGTCAGGCAGCAGAAGCCGTGTCGTAAATTCCTGTCCAGGGGTGCTTACGATTCTTTTGATGTTGCATCCAGAACCGCTGCCCAAGGTATAGTGATGTGTAGACTCTCATGGCTGCGTGCCTCTGACCTGGACAATCGAGTCCAGCAGCGGATTGCGGATGTCCCTTGCCGGGGGGATAATATTTTTGGTAAGAAAGTCGAGCAAGTGGTTGATCAGATCACGCAGTGGGAAACTGCTATGGACAATCTCTCCCGCCGGGCGCCTTCTGCTACTACCTCATCAGGTAGACGATTTTTCCAGGGAAGGAAGAATGCTCCCTATGCTTATAACAAGCGTAGGTACAATCCTCCTTCTCGACAGCCTTCTCAGGCTCATCCCCAGTGTGCTCGTTCTCGTCAACAGCGTGCGCCAAGGCAGACCCCTGTGGCTCCCCAGCAAAAGCAAGGGACGGGCTTTTGACTGGCTCCAGCTGAGCATAGCTGCTATAAAGGTGTCCGTGCTGGACGACTTGCCGGTCGGGGGGAGGTTAAAATTTTTTCACCAAAGGTGGCCTCTCATAACCTCCGATCGGTGGGTTCTTCAAATAGTCCAGTTAGGATACTCTCTCAATTTGAAATCCAGACCTCCAAATTGCCCACCGGGAGCTCAGTCCTTCAGCTTCCAGCACAGGCAGGTACTTGCAGAGGAACTCTCCGCCCTTCTCAGCGGCAATGCGGTCGAGCCCCTTCCACCAGGGCAAGAAGGGCAGGGATTCTATTCCAGGTACTTTCTTCTGCAAAAGAAAGGGGGGATGCGTCCCATCCTAGACCTAAGGGCCCTGAACAAATTCCTAGTCCCACAAAAGTTCCGGATGGTTTCCCTGGGCACCCTTCTTCCCATGATTCAGGAAAACGATTGGCTATACTCTCTGGACTTAAAGGATGCTTATACACACATCCCGATACTTCCATCTCACAGGAGGTATCTTCGATTCCATCTGGGAACTCATTACTTCCAGTATTGTGTGCTGCCCTTTGCTCTGGCGTCTGTGCCCAGGGTCTTTACAAAATGCCTGGCAGTAGTTGCAGCGTCGCTACGCAGACTGGGAGTACATGTGTTCCCTTATCTTGACGATTGGCTGGTGGCAGGAGGCAGGAGCTCTACAGTCCATGCAGATGACTATTCAACTGCTGGAGCTACTCGGGTTTGTTATAAATTACCCCAAGTCCCATCTTTTCCCTGTTCAGCAACTGGAATTTATAGGGGCTGGACTCACAGACGGCTCATGCCTATCTTCCAGAAGCATGAGCAGACAATCTTCTGTCTCTAGTTTCCATGGCAAGGGCATCTCAGCAGATGTTGAGACTTCTAGGCCATATGGCCTCCACAGTCCATGTGACACCCATGGCCCGTCTTCACATGAGATCAGCTCAATGGACCCTAGCTTCTCAGTGGTATCAAGCTGCAGGGGATCTAGAGGATGCAATCCACCTGTCCACCGATTTTCACAGTTCCCTTCAGTGGTGGGCAATTCGATCCAATTTGACCTTGGGATGTCCCTTTCAAATTCCTCAGCCACACAAAGTGCTGACCACGGATGCATCCCTCCTGGGGTGGGGAGCTCATGTCGATGGGCTTCACACTCAAGGAGTTTGGTCCCTCCAAGAAAAAGGTCTTCAGATCAATCTCCTGGATTTGCTAGCGGTCTGGAACACTCTAAAGTCTTTCAGAGATCGGCTGTCCAAACAAATTATCCAAATTCAGACAATCAGGTTGCCATGTACTACATCAAGCAGGGGGGCACCGGATCTCGCCCCCTGTGTTGGGAAGCCATCCAGATGTGGCTTTGGGCTCGCCGTTACGGCATGTTTCTCCAAGCCACGTATCTGGCAGGCGTAAACAACAGTCTGGCCGACAGGTTGAGCAGGATAATGCAACCTCACGAGTGGTCGCTCAACTCGGGCGTCGTATGCAAGATCTTCCGAGGGTGGGGCACCCCCTCGGTGGATCTTTTTGCCACTCAGGCCAATCACATGGTCCCTCAGTTCTGTTCCAGACTTCAGGCCCACGACAGACTAGCGTCGGATGCCTTTCTCCTTCATTGGGGGAAGGGCCTTTTGTACGCATATCCTCCCATACCTCTGGTGGGGAAGACTGCTGAAACTCGAGCACGATCGTGGAACCATGATTCTGATTGCTCCCTTCTGGCCGCGTCAGATTTGGTTCCCTCTTCTTCTGGAGTTGTCCTCCGAAGTACCGTGGAGATTGGACTGTTTTCCAACCCTCAGAACGAGGGGGCGTTTCTGCATCCCAACCTCCGGTCTCTGGCTCTCGCAGCCTTGGGTCTCTCTGAGGGTGTCTCCCGGGTTTTGCTTGCTTCCAGGAAAGATTCCATGAATAGGTGCTACTTTTTCAAATGGAGGAGGTTTGCCGTCTGTTGTGATAGCAAGGCCCTTGATCCTCTGATCCTCGCTCTTGTCTTACACAGACCCTGCTTGAATACCTTCTACATTTGTCAGAGTCTGGTCTCAGGACCAACTTCGTAAGGGTTCATCTTAGTGCAATTAGTGCTTATCATCAACATGTAGAGGGTAAGCCTATCTCTGGACAGCCTTTAGTTGTTCACTTTATGAGAGGTTTGCTTTTGTCAAAGCCCGCTGTCAAACCTCCACCAGTGTCATGGGATCTCAACGTCGTTCTCACCCAGCTGATGAAGCATCCTTTTGAGCCACTAAATTCCTGCCATCTGAAGTACTTGACCTGGAAGGTCATTTTCTTGGTGGCTGTTACTTCAGCTCGTACAGTCAGTGAACTCCAAGCCTTGGTAGTGCATGCTCCTTATCTCAAGTTTAATCACAACAGAGTAGTCCTCCGCACGCACCCTAAATTCTTGCCGAAGGTGGTGTTGGAGTTCCATCTGAACCAGTCAATTGTCTTGCCAACATTTTTTCCATGTCCTCATACCTTCCCTGCTGAACGTCAGTTGCACACCTTGGACTGCAAGAGAGCATTGGCCTTTTACGTGGAGCGGACAAGCCCCTTCATACAGTCCGCCCAAATTTTTGTTTCTTTTGATCCCAACAGAAGGGGAGTCGCAGTCGGGAAAAGCACCATTTCAAATTGGCTAGCAGATTGCATTTCCTTCACTATTGCCCAAGCTGGGCTGAATCTTGAGGGTCATGTCACAGCTCATAGTGTTAGAGCCATGGCAGTGTCGGTGGCCCACTTGAAGTCAGCCTCTATAGAAGAGATTTGCAAGGCTGCAACATGGTCATCAATCCACACATTCACATCTCACTAGTGCCTTCAGCAAGCTACCCGACGCGACAGTTTGGGCAGTCGGTGCTGCAGAATCTGTTCGGTGTTTATAATCCAACTCCACCCCCCCCTAGGCCCATTTTTATTCTGTTCCAGGCTGCACTCTCAGGTAGATGTTTCTGCTTTAGGTCAATCTCCGTTATGTCCTCACTGTTGCGAGGTCCAATTGACCTTTTTTTGTTGTTTTGAGTGAGCCTGGATGCTAGGGATACCCATCAGTGAGAACAAGCAGCCTGCTTGTCCTTGGTGAAAGCGAAGATACATACCTGTAGCAGGTATTCTCTGAGGACAGCAGGCTGATTGTTCTCACAAACCCGCCAGCCTCCCCTTTGGAGTTGTTCTTCTCCTTGCTATTGCTTTTTTTATCTAACTGAGCGGGACTCTCGCACGACGGGTGGAAAGACGGCCGCACATGTGCGATGCGTGCACCCTGCGCGCTGGAAGGCTCTTGCAAAGTTTGTTTGTTTTTGCTCTGGAAAATTGCTGTTCCTGGGCTGCCGTGGACGTCGGCCCATCAGTGAGAACAATCAGCCTGCTGCAAGCAGGTATGTATCTTCGCTTTATGGGTGAGAAGGGAGACTGGCAGAGCCAGCGGTGGCGTGCACAGTGCCATGACCCCGCAAGTGATTTCACTTTGTTTGCAGTTTAGTTAGGGAGGAGGTGGCATGAACCTATGAGTGAAGGGATAGGAAAGGAAGCTTGCAGTTCTATTTCTGTGTCACCGCAGACTCTTGAAGGCAGCAGCAACCTGGCAGAAATGCCAGTGATGAGTGAGGAGTAGGGGGAGAGGGTATGGAGAGGGGGAGAAAGAGATATGGAGCAATGGTGGGGGGAGGGGACGAAATATAGATGATGCTGTATGGTAGCGAATGGGAAGGGAGACGCGATCTTGGAATGGGTGAGAGAGAAGGCAATGCTGGATACTGGGGGGTGAGATAGAAGGGTGATGTTAGATGGGGAAAGAAAGAGAGGGGGTGAGAGAAACAGAGGGACAATGTTGGGTAGGTGGTGTAAGAGAGACAAGATTATGAATGGCTGAGGTGGTGTAAGAGAGAGAGAGATCCTGGATCAATTTAGCAGGAGGGAAAGAGAGAGAGAATGGAGATCCTGGATGGCTGGGACAAGGCAGAGGGGAACAGGGGCGAGAGGAGATCCTGCATGGAAATGGCAGAAAGGGCAGAGAGTAGAGGAGATGCTACATGGCAGGTGGAGAAAGACACGGGATTCAAAATGAGGAGGTAGAGCGAGAGAGAGAGAGAGAGGAGATGCTACATGGCTGGGGAGATGGAAGAGAAATTCAGGAGGTATGCTGCATGAATAAGTGAAAAGAGAGAGAGACCCAGACAGGAATTGCTGTATGACTGGAGGGAGAGAGAACTCAGAGAAAAGGTGCTGCATGAATGGAGGGAGAGAGAAACATACAGATAGGAAATGCTGCGTGACTGGGGGTGGGGGGAGGGAAGAGTTAGTGAAAGACTGGTAAATAAGAGAAGCAGAATAGGAGGATCTGGGTGATGGAAAGAGATGGAAAGCTGTAGGTAGATGCAGGAAAAAAAAAAGAGGAGCATGAATGATCTTTGAGTGGACAGAGAGGCATTAAAATACAAGAAAGCTGAATGGAAAATATCAATGTCAGAGATGGATGTAGTGGAAGAGGTGAATAAACAGAAAATAAAGTGATACCTTTTTATTGGGCTAAATACATTTTTTGACTAGATTTTGAAGTCCAAGACCTCCTTCCTCAGTAAACTATCCTGACCCGAGGAAGGAAGTTTTGGCCTCAGAAATCTAGTAAAACAAATTTATTTAATTAGTCCCATAAAAAGATATCGCCTTGTTTTCTATTTTTATATATTAATTTTTAATTTAGAAAGTGGAATGTATAAGTTTTTAAGATTTACATATGCTGTCTTTATTTTGCACAGTACAGAAAGAAATGTATCACTTCTATTTCTCTGATGTTACACTGTGTGCAGAGTCTGGTTTCTTGGGGTTTCAGATTAACTTTTGTCTATATATTTCTATTTTTAGTTTGTGGTTACTTATTCCATACTAAGGCACACTAACAGATTTAGGGCCCTGTTTACTAAACAGTGCTAAGGGCATGTTAGCATTTTTAGCACGCCCTAATGATTAGCATGCACTAAATGCTAAGTCACCCATAGGAACATATGGGTGACTATAGCGTATAGCGTGAAAAACGCTAGCATGGCTTAGTAAACAAGTCCCTAAATGGTGTTAATGATTAGCGCACGCTAAATGATAAGACACCCATTATATTCCTATGGGTGTCTGATCATTTATGTTTGTTCATGTTTATTAAATATTTCTTAAGTAAAGTGAAGAAGGGTTACCTTCGAAGGTTAATCAAAAAATGTGTTAAGTTAGTCCAATAAAAAATGTATCATCTTATTTTCTTTTCTATGTTTTGTTTTATTTGTATTTATAACCTTAAATATTTCTAAAATTGCTTTTTCTGGCTGACAGATCAAAGCGGTGTACAAAATTAAAAACGCAAAACACAAATGCAATTGTAACTTTTGTACCTCGCTTGAATTGTAGCCAAGCTCAAATGCAATTGTAACTTTTGTACCTCGCTTAAACTTACACCAGAAGCATATTTGTCACAGTGCCCAATACATAGACATGATCACCAGCAACACACTCCTAACCATCCAGTGTCTCATTATACTCATACACGCAAACACAACCCACAACCTTGACAATAACAACCCCACTACTCACAAATCACATAATACTCACATATACACAATGCACGCCCAAAACAAGAACCATAACAACCCAACTACACCTCACCAACCCTATGCACAACCTTTAAACAACCTACCAAATCAAAGACACAACAACCAACCAACTGGAATAATCCCCGGATATGAACACCACCAACAAAATGAAGAAAAAAAAAAGACATCAACAAACCCAACTACCGAAGAAACAGACAACTAATAAAAATAGACACATCACACCCCACTTTGGAACCCTACCACTCAATCCAACTAGGATACATCAACGCAAGATCAGCAGTAAGAAACTCAGCAGACTTACTAGACTGGATCATCACAGACAAATTAGACCTCCTATTCATCACAGAAACCTGGTTCCATAGTCCCACAGACCCCGCAATCCTCCAAACTGTTGGATTATTTGTAGTAAATAATTAGCAGATTTTAGTACACACAGCTTCAGCTTTAGAAATGTTAATTTCTTTCTTCATCTCTCTCTCATTCACCCCTGAATAATTCACTGCTGAGTCACTTTAAAGTTGAAGTAACAAAACATCTGTTTACTCACAGTTTGCAGTTAGATTATAATCAGACAGGCTTATATATACATATTATTATACATTTGTATTATCAGCTCCTTCCATGTGCTTAGATGGTAATGGATGCTCACACCACCATAGATCCTCTCAGGTTAGGAGAGATCATGAGCTCCATGTGCTCCATGTGCTGCATCTGCTGCATCTGCTGTGTCTAACCCCCACAGGAAGTTGCATAGCTGTGTGACCTCTCTAAGTAATTCACATCAGAGGTCACAGAGTAATCACAGAGAAATAATAGGTGACAGGCAATGCATGTAAAATACAATTACATTCCAACAAACCCCTTCTCATGCATAACTGTCATGCAATTATTTATTCATACAAAGTCCAAGCTTTATACGCAGATTCACAAAATGTTCTCTGGGTAACGGTTTGGTCATGATGTCAGCTGTCATCTCACTGGTGTGACAATAGTGTAGACTGATGACCCCTTCTTTCGCCAACTCTCGCACGTTGTGGTATTTCGTTGCGATGTGCTTGGTGCGTGACTGAACCTTGTCATTCTGTGACAGTCGGATGCAGCTCTGATTATCTTCCATTATCTGGATTGGTCTCTGTTCAGCTATTCCGAAATCCAGCAAAAGTTTTTCAATCCACATCAGTTCTCTGCACGCTTCCGATACAGCCACGTATTCAGCTTCTGTAGAAGACAAACTCACAATACTTTGTTTATGACTGGCCCATGAAATTTGTACATTTCCATACATAAACACATATCCACTTGTGGATTTATAATCAGAATGATCCCCTGCCCAATCTGAATCACAGTAACATATTAGTTTTGGATTACTATTGGCTGAAATCTTTAATTTACAATCAATGGTACCCTTTAAATACCTTACCATCCTTTTAACTGCAGTCCAATCTGATTTGGTAGGTGAGCTGACCCTTCTGCTCAAAATTCCTACTGCATTTGCTATATCAGCCCTGTATGTGGTAGCTAGATATAAAAGCTTACCTATGGCTGATCTATATTGGATGTTATCTGGTAAAGGTTCTCTTACTGTTTCATCCTTCAGAAAATCAGTGATCATGGGAGTGCTTACAACTTGGGCATCTTGCATACCTAAACTTTCAATAAGCTCATTTATTTTCTGCTTCTGGCTTAGAAGATAAGAACCATCATTTTGTTTCTCAATTTCTATACCAAGATAGTATGACACATTACCAAGTTCTTTTATCTCAACATTCAGGTTTAAATATTTTACAATGTCCTTGTACTCTTGCTCACTTTTGCTTGCAATGAGCAGATCATCAACAAAAGCTAAAATGTATGCATATTGTCCATTTGTGCACCTAGTGTACAAGCATTTATCTGCTTCACCTTGCTTAAATCCTAAATTTGTCAATATTTCATGCAATTTTTCATTCCAACATTTTGCACTTTGCTTTAATCCATAAGACCTTTGTTTAATTTACACACTAGCTGTCTTTGTTTTGTATTTATGAAACCTGTTGGTTGTTCCATGTACAAGTCTTCAGTTATATCTCCATGAAGAAACGCTGTTTTCACATCAATGTGGTTGACTTGCATGCCTTTTGAGACTGCAATGCTCAGAAGTGTTCTGATTGTCGTGTGTTTCACTACAGGTGCAAACACTTCATCAAAATCTTCTCCATATTTTTGAAGATATCCCTTTGCCACTAATCTGGCTTTATACCTTTCCACTTTTCCTTGTGCATTCCTTTTTAACTTGAATACCCATTTGCATCCTATAGCTTTCTTGCCAGGAGGTAATTTTGTAAGAATCCAAGTATTATTTTTATCCAATGCATCAATTTCTTCTTGTGCAGCTTTACGCCATTCAGCAGCTTCTTCTGCTGACATTTTCTCAATCTCATCCCATGTTAAGGGCTCTTGAGCTTCTGCTGACTTTGTTAGGTAAGACAGTCTTAGGGGTGGAACACCTTTGTTTTCCCTGGATGAGCGTCTGACAACAGGTTGGTCTGACCTTTCCGCATCCTCTAAATCTGAGAGTCCTTCTCCAATTGATTCCCCTTCTCCAACTGTACTGTCTTCTTCAATGATCCTTTCTGTGTCTGCTTCCTCTGCCTGTTCCTCGTTAGATACAGATGAGTTGCTTTCAGACATCTGCCTTGGTATGGCATTTATATACACTGGCATGTCTATTATGGTTCTAGTTTCATATTCTGGATGATAAGGCTCATCTGGGATAATCCAGCCTTTATCAACCCTCTTGTTTTCATCAAAATATGTAACATGTCTTATGCCAACAATGCCAGTTTTCAGATTCAAAATTCTATATCCTTTGTGTCCTGGAGCATAGCCAACTAAAATGCCCCTTTCTGTTGTGGAATCCAGCTTATGCCTTCTTTGCTTTGGTACATGAGCATATGCTGTACTTCCAAATGTTCTTATGTGTGAACAGGTTTGGCTTCCTACCATGCCATGTCTCATGTGGTGTGCGCTCAGCGCCTTTAGTTGGCATTCTGTTTTGTAGGTACACTGCTGTGAGAATGGCTTCCCCCCATAGTCTTTTAGGGAGATTGCTATCTGACAGCATACATCTGGTCATTTCCACAAGTGACCTAAATTTTCTCTCTGCAACAGAATTTGTTCTGGTGTATAAGCTACTGTTGTGATATGCTGAATGCCTTCTTGTTCTAGAAATGTGCGCATGCTTTGCGAAGTGAACTCACCACCATTGTCGGTCTGAAGAACCTTTGGTTTTCTTTCAAATTTATTGCTCACCATGGCTACGTATTTCTTCAGCATGTCTGTGACTTGACTTTTTTTTTTCAGCAAATAGGCCACACAATATCTAGAGAAAATCATCCAAGAATATTAGCACAAATCTGTTATTTCCCAATGATGGGATATTAAACGGTCCACATAAGTCACTGTGTATAAGTCCAGCACTTTATTACTCCTATTTCCTGTGTATGCAGGAAATGAGGGTCTCACACCTTGTTTGAGTAACACAGTCTATGCATTTCTCCATTTTACCAGCATCTGCACTTATCTGAATGCCGGTGGCCAGTTGCTTACTGTAAAGATCCTGGATCACCTTAGAATCACGATGTCCCAGGCGGCGATGCCAGATTTCCAGACTACATTTACCATCATTCTTCCTTACTTGCGCCATATGTGAGGCTTCACCTGAAATGCTCAGTTTATAAACATCATTATGCATAAAAGCTTCAGCATACACTTCATCATTTTAGAGATTGTGCACTTACTGTTTCAAAATGAATCGCAAATCCCTTCTTATCTAATGTAGATACACTAAGCATATTGCAAACTGCTTGGGGAATATACAAGACATCACTTACAGGAATTTCTTTAACTTCATTAGACACTTTGCATTTTAAGAATCCAATACCTTTTGCTTGGATCTTAGCAGTCCCTGCGTTTGCAGTTTTAAGAATACCTTCCTCTGGACACATTTCCTGAAAGAAATCCTTACAATTGGTTAAATGGCATGTGCTCCCCGAATCCAAAATCCAAGTACTTTCATTTGAATTATTATTTACCATAGTCAAAGATTTTTCTGCCATTAGAAAACCCTGTGTTTATCTTTGTCCTTCATACATTTCCTGGTTTGAAAATTCTTTAGTTCCATTGGCTTAGGTGAGCTAGAGGGAGTGTTTTGTGTTTCCTTACACCATTTAGATACATGTCCCTCCTTTCCACATGAGTAGCAAATCAGCTTGCCCTTGGGTGGAGTTTTCCCATAGCTCCGCCTTCCTCTGTTCTTTGCCAAGAAATTTGTTTCATTTCTCTCTGACTTGCTTTGAGAACACATCTCCTCAGAATCATTTATTATGCATTCCTGCCTTAGTTTTGATGTTGCCTGTTCAAAAGATTGCCCTTCAATGGCCTCATTACAGACCTAAAAACATCAAACTTCTTTGATAGTGAGGTAAAAAGAAATGCTCTTTTCAATGCATCACACATGGGAATTCCAGAAAGTTCTAGCTTTTGAAATGAAGACATAAGATACATAATGTGATCATTACATTTACTTTTATCCCTTAATTTGGTTTCATTCAACTCTGCTAACCAAATTGGTTGCTGCTTTGCATATGTAGTTGCATACATAGTTCTCAGTTTATATAAAATGTCCTTTGGTGTATCTTTTCCCTCCACTAATATGGCTTGTTTCTCTGAGAGAGCTTCCAAAAGCATGCACTTCACATAATAGTTTGCATTGTCCCATTCAGCCATATTTTCAGCTGTTCTGTCTTGGTCTAAGCATATATTTAATCTTTTGCTCGAAGGAGACATATGAATCTTAATTCCCACTGCTGATAATTAAACTCAGTTAATCTAGGCACCTTGAGAGAATAGAAAAATGGTGAATTTTCTCCCTCAGCCATTTTCTTAGCCTTCTGTCTGCTGTGTGGGGGGAGAGAGAGACAGACTGAATCTTTCCTTTAAAACTTAAGAGAAAAAATGTGGCCTTTTTTCTGCCTGGTAATATTTCTCTTCTTTTTCAATTCCTGGCCCTGGGCCCATAACCCTTTTGTTGGATTATTTGTAGTAAATAATTAGCAGATTTAGTACACACAGCTTCAGCTTTAGAAATGTTAATTTCTTTCTTCATCTCTCCTCATTCACCCCTGAATAATTCACTGCTGAGTCACTTAAAGTTGAAGTAACAAAACATCTGTTTACTCACAGTTTGCAGTTAGATTATAATCAGACAGGCTTATATATACATATTATTATACATTTGTATTATCAGCTCCTTCCATGTGCTTAGATGGTAATGGATGCTCACACCACCATAGATCCTCTCAGGTTAGGAGAGATCATGAGCTCCATGTGCTCCATGTGCTGCATCTGCTGCATCTGCTGTGTCTAACCCCCACAGGAAGTTGCATAGCTGTGTGACCTCTCTAAGTAATTCACATCAGAGGTCACAGAGTAATCACAGAGAAATAATAGGTGACAGGCAATGCATGTAAAATACAATTACATTCCAACACAACGTGCCCACCAAAATACAAAATCACGCACTGGACTAGAAATGGAAAAAAAGAGGAGGCGGAATAGCTATCATATACAAACCTGAATACACTATCACAATCACGGGCGAATCCACCTCACCACAACTTGAAATTGCATCGACTAGAATCAACCATCCAAGCCTAATAGGACACCTCAACACAATCCTATTCTACAGGCCACCAGGAAAATGGCAAGACGCCCAAACACAACTCTTGGATTTCATTTCGAATTCCTGCGTATCAGCCTCAAACATCCTCATACTAGGCGACATCAACCTACACCTAGAAGATGACACCTTACCAAATACAAGAGAGTTCAAAGAATTCCTAAAACTCTGGGATCTGCAAACTCCCAACATACAACCAACTCACGAAAAAGGACACACACTAGATATCATAACAAATAGATTAGAACCGGACTCAACTATCATACTCGCTAATACAAGATGGACACCAACACCATGGTCAGACCACCATAGAGCAAATGTCACTCTCTGCTGGCGAAAAACACAACTAAACACGAATAATAAACATGAGCGAACAACCTACACAACGAGAGGGAAAATAGACCCCTCAACATTCTGGCAACAGATCTACCAGAACGAATGGACTACAAACGTTGACACCATCCAATTCCTCCAAGAATGGGATGACATAATCACAAAAGCATTAGACAAATCGCCCCAATCAAACCAGAACAACACACAGGAAAAACGCAAATCCATGGTTCACCGAAGAGCTGAAAAAACTAAAAACACAAGTCAGGGAGACTAGAACGAGCCTGGAACAAAAAGAGAGACGAACAAACATTAAACGACTGGAAACTACTTCGGAGAAAATACAAATATACCATAAAACAGACAAAAAGACTTCACTACAAAACATTAATAGGACCAAACTACAAGACACACATAAACTCTTCACCTCGTGAACAAACTGTTAGACACCTCACCAGTTACAACCACGACAAAGATACACCAAGTGTCGACAACCTAGCGACATACTTCAAAGAGAAAATTATACTACTACGGCACAAGATACCACCAGCCCTACAGAATACACCACTCTTCTAGACTGCCTAGATCCAGAAGGAGAATATTCCCAGCAGACAGAACCTGGACCGAATTTGAACAACTGCCATAAGACCTCATCTCTAAAACTCTTAAAGAATATGCAAATCCACTGCAAACTAGACATATGTCCAAACAGCCTCATGAAATCTGCTCCCCAGAAATTCATAACAGACCTAACAAACCACATAAAACTACATGCTACAAAATGGACTTTTCCCAAAAGAAAAAGGAAAAATCTTGCTCACAGTCCTATTCCTAAAGATACAAAGAAAAACACGAGCGAAATAACCAACTACAGGCCAATAGCATCTATACCACTAATAACCAAGTTAACTGAAGGTATGGTAACTAACAACTCACAAACTACCTAGATAAACACTCATACTGCATGACCCCATCAGGATTCCGATCGAATCATAGCACAGAAACAGTATTGATCACCCTTATGACCAAATTCAAACAAATCATCGCAACTGGCAACAATATACTACTCCTCCTACAATTTGACATGTCAGCGCCTTCGACATGGTAGACCATGGATCCTGCTACACATACTCGAACATTTGGCATAGGAGGAAAGGTCCTGAACTGGTTCAAGGGGGTCCTAACCCTACGTCGTATCAAGTCACATCTAATTCACACAGTCCAAGGCATGGACACCTGTATGTGGAGTCCCACAAGGATCACCACTTTCACCAACCATGTTCAACCTAATGATGATCCTTTAGCAAAACTCTTATCAAACCATAACCTCAACCCGTATATATACGCCGATGATGTAACAATATACATCCCATTCAAACAAGACACCAAAGAAATCTCCAACGAAATCAATCAAAGTCTACACGTCATGAACACATGGGCAGACGCATTCCGCCTGAAATTAAACGCAGAAAAAACCCGATGCCTGGATACTCACCTCCCAATACAACACAAATGAATTCAGCGCTATAAATACACCAACCCTAAACCTCCCAGTCTCAGAAACACTAAAAATCCTTGGAGTCTCCATCGACCGCCACCTAACACTCGAAACCCACGCAAACAATACAACCAAGAAGATTTCTACGGCATGTGGAAATTGAAGAGGATAAGACCATTCTTCCCAAGATTCGTCTTCCGCAGCCTAGTGCAATCCTCGTCCTCAGCCACCTGGATTACTGCAACTCACTATACGCGTGCTGCAAAGAGCAAATAATGAGGAAACTTCAAACAGCCCAGAATACAGCAGCCAGGCTCATCCTCGGAAAACCAAGATACGAAAGGGCGAAACCACTACGAGAGAAATTACATTGCTTCCACTTAAGGAACGCGTTACTTTCAAAGTCTGCCACACTAGTCCATAAGATCATCTACGGCGAAGCCCCAGCGTACATTCTGATTTAATAGACCTACCACCCAGAAACGCTAAAAGGTCATCCCGAACATACCTCAACCTCCACTTCCCCACTTGCAAGGGCCTGAAATACAAGACGCTACAACGCGTCAACCTTTTCCCACACGAGCACGCAGGCCTGGAATACACTACCGCGCAACCTAAGAATGATTACAAACAAGCTTCCTTCCGAAAACTGCTGAAGACGTACCTGTTTGAACAACTTACGGAAAGAACCAAAACACATAGAGTGCATACTCACTGTTCATCAATGCAACATATATCCACTTCAGATCCTCTTCCTGTAATCAATTGTCCCACTGTCTCCTCCCAATGTTTCTATGTTGATGTCCCATTGTTATATTCCTAATGATAATCGAATGTCTCACACAACTCTGCACATGTATTCCATATCCAAGTTGTTACAAATCTATTTCTACTATTCATATCTTATTGTAAGCCACACTGAGCCCGCAAAGAGGTGGGAAAATGTGGATTCAAATGCAATAAATAAATAAATAAAACAGATTGTAAGAAAAGAACACCATTAAAAATAGGACAAAAACTCTGTACAGCAGAGCACAAAACCTAATTAAAACTAAAATTCCTTGTCATCAATAAAAGACCAGTCCAGACCAATGGGTATGCCCATCCACCAGTGGAAGGAGACAGAGAAAATAGTTCCATGTACTTTGCCCTTAAAGGGTATCTTTCAGCCTGGAATCCTCAGTATTTCTCTGTCTCCTAGCGATAGTGACTGGATGTGCAGCTTCTCTTGAGGATGGCTGGCTAGCTCCTGCCCCAGCTGAGGACGGTTGAGCAGGTGGTATGCTGGTAACCTATTCCTGGTGGATGGACATAATTGGTTTCCTTTCAGATGATACCCAGAATTCCTGGGTCCCTCACCTCCAGCTTGGGGATACCTGGTTCTTCTGGGTCCCCCCCACACAGCCTGTTTCTTGCCTGAGCCCCTTGAGGCTCGGCAGACTTAACTGTGGCAAATGCAATAATTTTTGGCTTTTCTGGGCAAGTATAACTTTTTTTCTTTGGCTGGCAATGTCTTTTGTGACATGCTGTTTTTCAGCTCTGCTGAGGTAAGCTGTTCCCTTTATTTCCTTTAGTTAAAAAAAAAAAAAAAAGGTTGCCGAGAGTTTTGTGGTTGTCTGCTACCCTGAATTTTCATATTATTTTGCTGGATTCTGGAGGTTGGTAGTCAGTCAGAAGGGTGCACATTTTTGGTGGGTTTTTCCTGAGACTTTGGGGGGCCTACTCTTCCCGGTATACACATCCGATGTGCTTTTTGCACATTGGTGCACTTCTGGCGGCATTGTTTGAGTCCTCTGCGTCGTGCTTTGTCTCAACTGGATTTTTTTGTTTTCCTGTGCCCTTCCTAGATCTGGCTGCAGGGTCTGTTTTTTCTTTCAACATGCTCCACTCCTGGCGGGGCTCTTTGGCATTAATGTTGCTGGTTTTCCATGGACAGGATCTTCTAGCCACACTCTGAATATACGCCACGGTGACGTGCGTAACCCGGCCATCCAATAGGAATGCTTAAAAGTTAAAACCCATTAGCATTAGCACATTCCCGTCCAGACGTACAGTATAAATACCATTGACAGCTCAGAACAGTCAGTTTTATTTTTTTCGCGTTGACTGAATGACCCGGAGATATAGTAAAATTGGAAAAGGTACAGCGAAGGGCGACGAAAATGATAGTGGGGATGGACGACTTTCCTATGAAGAGAGGCTGAGAAGGCTAGGCTTTCAGCTTGGAGAAGAGACGCTGAGGGGAGATATGATAGAAGTGTAATAAAATATGAGTGGAATGGATCGGGTGGATGTTGAAGCGACTGTTCACGCTATCCAAAATACTAGACTAGAGGGCATGAGTTGAAGCTACAGTGTGGTAAATTTAAAACGAATCGGAGAAGTTTTCTTCACCCAACGTGTAATTAGACTCTGGAATTCGTTGCCGGAGAACGTGGTACGGGCGGTTAGCTTGACGGATTTAAAAAGGGGTTAGATAGATTCCTAAAGGACAAGTCCATAGACCGCTATTAAATGGACTTGGAAAAATTCCGCATTTTTAGGTATAACTTGTCTGGAATGTTTTTACGTTTGGGGAGCGTGCCAGGTGCCCTTGACCTGGATTGGCCACTGTCGGTGACAGGATGCTGGGCTAGATGGACCTTTGGTCTTTCCCAGTATGGCACTACTTATGTACTTATGTACTTATTAGTTTTACATTTCAGTCAGTCCAGTGTTAAAATTCAGGAATTCGATTTATCTTCGTATATTTGTCATGTCTCAAAAGAAAACGGGCTTTAAAGCGTGTGCTACATTCCCTCGAAAACTTCCCTCACAGATTCTCACATAGATGTTTGCGCTGTCTGGGAGCACATCACGACATTAAAAATTGTTTTGCCTGCAGGAGTATGTCCCAAAACTCGCTGGATATTAGGGCATTTAAGTTACAACAGTATTTGGCAGCGGCACAATCTGAGTCATCATCAGTAAGTTCTAATCCAAATTCAGCAGTCATGTCTGTGACAGTATCGGAGGCCTTCAGCTGTTGTGGAAGAGAATGTTATCCCTGCTGTCCCCTTGCCTTAGTGCCCGGGGATCAGGTGTCTTCCATCCCTGCTCTCCCCTTGCCTCAATGCCGGGGATCAGGATAAGGCTGTGTGTAATGGGCAACGAGCAGATCATGATGCTCGTACGGACAATGTCAGGTCAGGAGCTCGATGTCGATCTCGACGTTCATCAAGATCAGCTGTTCATCGACGTCGAGGTAGGAAAAGTCGATCTCGTTCTTTTTCTTCAGGCTCGAGTTCGAGCAGTGAAGTTGAGGAACAGCATTGAGGGTTATCTCGGCACGGGTGGTCATCTGGTCATCGACGCTCGTCCCGATATCGACATAATTCTAGACAAAGCTGTTCTTCTAGACAGAGCTGTTTTTATTGTACTACTCGTACAGAAATTAATAGGAGGTCATCTTCAACTTCCTCATCTGATGTTCCTTTGAGAAAAACGTTGTAAACAGATTCTCATTCACATCATAGCCCTTTAAAGCATAGAGTTTCTCGACATTCAGTTTCTCATGCTTCTTCTAGGGCTCATTCATCTTCCTCTTCCATTACACAATTAAAGATAATGGATTGCTCACAAAATTGTTACAGAATCAACAAAATGCAAGACAGTAATCAGGTGAATTCACTTCAGACAGCACCAGTTCAACCAACCTCTCTGGACCATACATCTCACAGACAACAAGTATGGTCTGTATCTCCCTCCGAATCGGTACAGGAGTATGCATCTGTACAATCTCAAATAAATTCACCAGCTCCTTCGTTGACTCATTCAATTTGTACTGATCATCAGCCTCAGTTAGACCAGGGATACCTTCCACTTCAACTATACCATCTATGCATCAGGAGGAAAATGTGCCTGTGCAATAAATTTTTACAAAAATTAGAGACTGTATTGAATATACCTAGGTCTACTCCGACTGATAGTTCTGTGGATAAAAGATCAGTCACAAATACTGAAATTTAACTAAGCAGTCGATAGCCTTGCCAATACCGCAAGTGCTTCAAGAGCACCATAAATTAATCTGGAATACACCTTATTCCATTAGACCTACTTAAAGGTCATTAGAAAATAAGTACAAGGTTCAGGAACTTTTAGGGCATGGTATGACCCAACTTCCTCATGCATCTTTAGTGTAAAATCTGCATGCGACAACATAAATTACAAAAGGATATCACTAATCATCCACCAACTAAAGATTTGAAATTCATGGATTTATTAGCAAGAAAGAATTTTCAGTCTTCAGTGCTTTCAGTTCGTATGGCGATTCACATGTTTCATCAGATAGAATACTTATATACAATAATGGATGACTTGTCTAAATTGCAGTTATTGCTTCCTCAGCAAGACTTACCATTTTTCAACAAATTATTACTAATCTGGAGGAGAGTTCTAAACAATGATTCGTACTACACATGATCAATTGATACTTCACTCAGAAATGCAGCTACTGCAATTGCGTCTAGACGCTTTTCGTGCTAAGGGTGTCTGCATTAGGTGAAGATGTTCATGAAAAGGTAGCTCATGCTCCTTGTTCGGGTGACCTCTTTGTTCGGTGATAGAGTGAAACAATTGATTGAAGGTCTTAAAGAAGACTGTACAACACTGGACACTCTAGAACAAGATAAGCAGCAACCTTCTAAATTAAATTATAAAAGATTGCCTTATTTTAATGCGAGGAATAGATTCCAACAGCAGAAGTCTTTTGGTCATCAGAGGTCTGCTTATCAATTTAAATCCCAGCCTCATCGTTACAATTTTCAGGCTCGACCAGGTAGAGAGCGGCGTTCGCAAAAACCTGTTCAGACAACCAGCAACAAAAACTTACTCCTTCTTTTTGACCGTTCACTGGGTCAAATCTCGGTGGGGGGGCAGGGTTCAACAATTTTCAGCACCTGGATGTCTATAACAACGGACAAGTGGATTCTGGATATCATTCAACATGGATATTTTCTCATATTTTCACAGCCCCACCAACTCGATCACCTACACGTCTTCACGTTCCAAATTCGCAGATTCCACAATTACAACAAGAAGTTGCAGGCTCCTCCATCTCAATGTCATAGAGATTGTACCTGCTCACGACATAACAAAGGGTTTTATTCCCGATTTTTCTTATACCCAGAAGGATGGGGGTCTCAGGGCAATCCTGGATCTAAGGCAACTCAACAAATATCTTCCAAGACAACGATTTTGAATGTCATCTTTATAACAATACTTCCGTTGTTAACACAGGGAGTATAGTTTTCAGCCATAGATCTGCAGGATGCTTACCTTCATATTCCTATTCATCAGTCATCCAGACGATTTTTCTTCGGTTTGTGTACCAAGGTCGACATCATCAGTTCAAGGTTCAGCCTTTTGGATTAACATCAGCTCCCAGAGTGATCTCCAAGTGTGTCATAGCTCCTGTAGCACATTTACATCGTCAAGGTATAATCCTTTTTCCATATCTCGACGATTGGTTGATTGTGGCTCAGTCTCCACAGCAGAATCTTCAGCATTTGCAGAGGATCATTCTTCTTCTAGAAGAGTTAGGTTTAGTGATCAATTACAAGAAATCGCATCTGATCCACACTCAGAGACTGACGTTTATAGGAGCAGATCTGATTTCGTGCAAGGCTTAGCGAAGCTGCCACTCAATCGGGCTCATGTTCTGATAAAGTTAGTCCAATATTTCTAATCAGTAAAAATCACTACTGCTTCGCAATCTTCTAGTCCTGTTAGGACATATGGCTTCACAGTTGCTGTTCTCCCTCTCGCACACCTACATATGCGTCCTCTTCAGTGGTATTTAAGAGAAGATGGCTTCCGCATCGACAACCTCTACATTCACAGATACTTCTTTCAAATCGTATAAAACTACAGATGTTGTGGTGGACACATCAACAGAATCTTTGGTGGGAGCTCCATTCCAATTACCTCTCCCAACCAAAATACTTACCACAGATGCATCCAAGATAGGTTGGGGGGCACACATAGATCACTTGTCAACACAAGATCATTGGACGATTCAAGAGAGCTGCTGTTCCATAAATCTTTTGGAATTGAGGGCAGTCAGATTGGCGGTTCATACTTTCAACATCTCCTTCATTCTCAGGTGATTCAGGTTCGTGTAGACAACCAAGTAGCAATGTTTTACATAAACAAACAAGGAGGTATGGGCTCCCTACATCTGTGTCGAGAGGCAGTCAAGCTTTGGGTCGTTAGTTCTATCACTCCATTCGGTGATTCAAGCAGTGTATCTACCAGGAAGAGAAATCACATTGCAGATGTCTTGAGCAGACAACTTCAACCTCACGAATGGTCTCTCAAGATCACAGTTACTCACGCTCTTTTCAGAGTTGGAGTTGGCCTCAAGTAGATCTATTGCGTCCCCACAGAACAACAAATGTTGCAAATATTGCTCAGGTGGGCCTTCAACTCAAAGGATAGCACAGTGGCGTACCAAGGGGGGGACGGTGGGGCGGTCCGCCCCGGGTGCACGCCGCTGGGGGGTGCCGCGGTGCGCGCCTGCTCTGAGTTCGCTAAACTTCGTCGCTCGTTCGCTGCAGCTTCCCTCTGCCCCGGAACAGGTTACTTCCTGTTCCAGGGCAGAGGGAGCTGCAGCGAAGCGAAGTTTAGCGAACTCGGAGCAGGCACCGCCGCGGCACCCCCCCCCCCAGCGGCGTGCACCCGGGGGGGTGTCATTTCGCCGGAGGGGGGGGGCGCATCGGCGCTCCGCCCCGGGTGCCATCCAGGCCAGGAAACACCACTGGGATAGCGGCAGACGCCTTTGCTCTCCCTTGGAAAAATTCTCATGTTTACGCTTTTCCTCCAATTCCTCTCATTCCAAGAGTTTTGCAGAAAATCATTCAGGACAGAGCGTCTGTGATACTAATAACACCATATTGGCCGAGACAAACCTGGTTTCCAGTGCTAACACAGTTAGCATTGTCCCAGCCACAGTTCTTCCTCTCATACCAGATCTCATATCCCAGAAAAATGGTCAGCTACTACATCAAGATCTTAACAAACTACATCTCACCGCTTGGTTTATACAAGTGAACCATTAGATTCTTCAGTGTTCTCTCAACCAGTTTTGAATGTACTATTAGCCTCCAGGAAACAGTCAACTAGATTAGTTTATGCAGCCAAATGAAAAAGATTTCAATGTTGGTGTAATATACATCAAGTAAAATCCAATTTCAGTTCTATTGGATTATTTTCTCTATTTATCAGATTCAGGATGGCTGCCTCTTCAGTGAAAGTTCATATGGCAGCTATTACTGTTTTTCATGATCCGGTGGATGATTGTACAGTAATGTACAATCCTATCACAAAAAAGATTTTGAAAGGTTTAGTGAATCTTCACCCTCCTTGTCAGGTACCTCTAGTAGCATGGGATTTGAATCTGATTTTAGAGAAGCTCATGGATCCAACATTTGAACCGCTTCATTCGGTGTCCTTCATAGTACATAGTAAACATAGTAGATGACAGCAGAAAAAGACCTGCACGGTCCATCCAGTCTGCCCAACACCTGCACGATCCATCCAGTCTGCCCACAAATTTAAAATTTCTAACTTGGAAGACTTTGTTTCTTATTGCAATTACTTCAGCTAGACAAATGGGAGAACTACAAGCACTGGTTTATTACTCTCCTTATACTCAAATTTTACACGATAAAGCAATATTAAGACCTCATCCAAAGTTTCTTCCAAAAGTTGTGTCTTCTTTCATATTAATCATCCATTATGTTACCAGTGTTTTTCCACCTCCATATCAATCTACTATACACAGTAGATTGCATACATTGGATTGTACCAGAGCACTATCCATTTATTTACAGCGCACGTCAAATATTCATAGACCGTCACAGCTGTTCCTTTCTTATACGATGAAAAATCGTCAACCAGTCTCTAAGAGAACACTTTCTTCATATGTTACTCAATGTAGAAGTTTTCCTATCATCAGCAGGATTCACATCCTCATGTTACAGCCCATAAGTTGAGAGCTATGGCTTCCTCAACTGCATTTTTGCATAGTGCACCTCTCTTAGATATTTGTAGGGCAGCTACATGGTCATCTCTTCACACCTTTTCGAAGCACTACTGTCTTGATGCAGCATCTCGAGCAGATTCACTGTTTGGGCTGTCGATCCTACAAGAGGCAATGTAAACGACAACTTTCCTCCTCCTCCTACCACAGGTAACACTTTATGAAATTATGTTTGGTGGTGCTTCATGTTTTAATTTATCACATGTGGTTACCTGTGTATGCTTGGGAGTCTTCAGAGGTGTGGCTAGAAGATCCTGTCCATGGAAAAATCGTAGTTTCTTACCTGTAATGGTAGTTTTCCGTGGACAAAGGATCTTCTACTACTACTATTACTATTTAGCATTTCTATAGCGCTACAAGGCATACGCAGCGCTGCACAAACATAGAAGAAAGACAGTCCCTGCTCAAAGAGCTTACAATCTAATAGACAAAAAATAAATAAAGTAAGCAAATCAAATCAATTAATGTGAACGGGAAGGAAGAGAGGAGGGTAGGTGGAGGCGAGTGGGTTACAAGTGGTTACGAGTCAAAAGCAATGTTAAAGAGGTGGGCTTTCAGTCTAGATTTAAAGGTGGCCAAGGATGGGGCAAGACGTAGGGGCTCAGGAAGTTTATTCCAGGTGTAGGGTGCAGCGAGACAGAAGCCGCGAAGTCTGGAGTTGGCAGTAGTGGAGAAGGGAACAGATAAGAAGGATTTATCCATGGAGCGGAGTGCACGGAAGGGGTGTAGGGAAGGACGAGTGTGGAGAGATACTGGGAGCAGCAGAGTGAATACATTTATAGGTTAGTAGAAGAAGTTTGAACAGGATGCGAAAACGGATAGGGAGCCAGTGAAGGGTCTTGAGGAGAGGGGTAGTATGAGTAAAGCGACCCTGGCGGAAGATGAGACGGCAGCAGAGTTTTGAACCGACTGGAGAGGGGAGAGGTGACTAAGTGGGAGGCCAGCAAGAAGCAGATTGCAGTAGTCTAACGAGAGGTGACAAGGGTGTGGATGAGGGTTTTGGTAGAGTGCTCGGAAAGAAAGGGGCGGATTTTACGGATGTTGTAAAGAAAGAAACGACAGGTCTTGGCGGTCTGCTGGATATGAGCAGAGAAGGAGAGAGAAGAGTCAAAGATGACCCCAAGGTTTCGAGCTGAGGAGACAGGGAGAATGAGAGAGCCATCAACAGAAATAGAAAACGGGGGGAGCGGGGAGGTGGGTTTGGGGGGAAAATGAGAAGCTCGGTTTTGGTCATATTTAATTTCAGGTGGCGTTGAGACATCCAGGCAGCAATGTCAGACAAGCACGCTGAAACTTGGTTTGGATGCAAGGTGAGATATCAGGGGTAGAAAGGTAGATTTGGGAGTCATCAGCATAGAGATGGTAGGAAAAGCCATGGGATGAGATTAATGAACCAAGGGAAGAAGTGTAGATAGAAAAGAGGAGGGGACCAAGAACAGAACCCTGAGGTACGCCGACAGGCAGAGGGATAGAAGTAGAAGAGGATCCACCAGAGTGAACACTAAAGGTGCGGAGGGAGAGGTAGGAAGAGAACCAGGAAAGGACGAGCCCTGGAATCCAAGTGAGGACAGGGTATCGAGAAGTATGCTGTGATCGACAGTGTCAAAAGCAGCGGAAAGATCAAGAAGAATGAGGATGGAATATTGACCTCTGGATTTAGCCAGTATAGGTCATTGGAGACTTTAGTAAGCGCAGTTTCGGTTGAGTGGAGAGGGCGAAACCAGATTGTAATGGGTCAAGAATAGCATGTGAGGAGAGAAAATCAAGGCAGCGGCGGTGAACAGCACGCTCAAGTAATTTGGAGAGAAAGGAAGGAGGGAGATGGGTCGGTAATTAGAGGGACAAGTAGGGTCAAGTGAAGGCTTCTTAAGAGAAATGGAAATTGGACTTGATATACCGCCTTTCTGTGGTATTTTGCAACTACATTCAAAGCAGTTTACATATATACAGGTACTTATTTTGTACCTGGGGCAATGGAGGGCTGTAAAAAGGCTTTGGGCAGGAGAAGCAATAGGATTTCTACTACCCAGAAGAGGATTGCATGTTCCCTTAAAATTATTAATTATTCTGACCTTGTATCCGCACAGACTGTTTTACACAGTCTGAGTACTAACAGCTCTATAATCAGAAGGACACACTGGGATATAAGAAGATAATTTATTAGTATCTTACCAAAGGCTGTACAGGCAATTAGGCATTCATATCTGGAACATGGTGGAACAGCACTTCGCGACACACAGCAAGTGCAGACAGTCCAGCTGCCTTCTCCCTCTATATCCTAGCAGACTGTCCTTTTTATACTTTCAGTCTACCATTCTGTGCTATTAGCCCATACATTTGGCCACCTGCAATTTCATCATAATTGGCACGTACAACTAATTATGACTGTTGAGAATCTAAGGGGGTCCCAAGCCCCCCCCAAGAAGGCTAGAGTGACCTTAATCTGACTCCATCTCTAAATAGCACTAGTACTGGGGTAATCAGGGGGTTGTGAAGTTCTAAGAGAAATTGCCACTGAGAGAGACGTTAGGTCTCAAATCCCCACATTAGTCCGCCTCTCAGCACTGGCAAGGAATAGATACCAGCCTTATGACAAACTGGATTTAGGCTACAGGTTATATAATGCAGCGAATGATAGCCAGATGTAGCAAAAGCATTTGTACTTACAGCCTTTCATCATTAAGTGAAGCCCACAAACCAATCGTTTAGAATGGAGAGTTTATTTGCATATCAGATTTTAATCAGGTACATTCATCAGACAAATTCTGGATTCAGCTGACCGGAGCTCTGCTGCTTCCGAGGCGTTGGAGAAAAGTTCTCTCGAGGGCTTGCATGCACCCTGCTTTTATACAATTTGGTCACCATACAAGTCTATGGAGACAGATTTTTTTCCTCTAATATTGCTTAATCTATGAGTCATGCCCTCCGGCCAGGTGCTCTTCCGTTTTAGTATTGCAACTTGGTTGTGCAACTTCCCTTTTTGTAATCACTTCCTTAGATACGGACATCCAAACATCAAAACATGAACAAAACAACTTTTTTATGAAGATATCTAAATTTGGATATATTAGGTTAATATCTTTTGTGATCTGGGTTAGGATTTTAGCCATCGATTCCTTGATCTTGGCTTATGCACTGCTTTTGAATGTCACACCAAATTCTAATGAGGCCTAGTCAGTGCCTTTTAGCAGTTTAGGGCTGTTAAGGTATGTAAATTGACCCACCACTATTCCAGTGGATGGATCCCAAGCGGGGACACATATTAACTTACAGGTAAAGCACATCCTTGCTCAGCCAGTCATAGATTTTTAAACCTAGCTGGTATTTTTACAGCCTGAGTCCTAAAATCTGGCCTTCCACCCTTCCGGTGGGCATCCAGTGAGGGCCTCTTGCTGTACTATAATTATACATTCCCCACTTGTCACCCCCTCTGAGGAGGGGTGACACAAAGCTCGTCAAGCTCGTCATCATCCATTCCAGAAGGTGGCAAGCTATCAAACGAGAGGGGGAGTTTTGGTCTTACAAATTGTCAGAAGGTATGGTGCAAGATAGGAAACTTCATTCTCAGGTGATATATTATTTGGGCATATGGAATTCCCTTTATATTACCCAATCCCTTGGGCCTTAATCCTGATGTTACCCCTCTTGAGGTAATAGCAATTTCAGGTGGATCATACTAATAAACACTTTCAGGTCTTTCTATGGCTTCTATTGTATCTGTAGCATAGTGCATGGGGAGATAATCTAATGTATCTATCTCAGTGGTCTTGGGAAGGAATAGTGGTTTCGATTATGCATTGTTATGGGCTCAACAAATATATGGTTAGTACTCTGATTGCAGGCTGTTTTAGGTTGTAGGTAGTCAGAATCCTTAAATAAATATGAGGTTGTCTTATACAGCAAAAAGGGTCAATCCTAGAAAAATTCATATTAACAAAGTCATGCATGGAGCTTGACATATGCATAATGACCTGGAAGTATGGGAAGCATTTTATATATCCTTTACCCCACTTGGAGCTTAGTCAAACCTACAGAAAGACATGCAGCTTAAGTAAGCTTAAGTAAGCCTACACCAAAGTTAAACAATTGCATAACTGTTTGATACTAACAGGGTTTACACCTACATTATGATATCATAGCCAGTATTAGGGTTGATGTTACCCTTGTATCCGAGCAATTTCAACTTCAATTTAAATTACATAAACAGAAATAACAGGGAAACTCTTAGAAAAACAATTAGAACAATAAAGGAAATAATAGGAAAATAAAAATAAAACCTTTTCAATATATAGACAGGATTACTGCTAAACTGAAAATAAAACAAATATGAATCTATAATGTCCATAAACAGCAACTATAAATCTCAAATGAAGTATCAGTTCTTAATCCTCTTTCATCGATCATGGTTGAGGCGGTGGAAGCGCAGAAGAATCTGGACGGAGATCTGGGTTTTCAGGCTGGCCTGCTGAAGGAAGTGGCTGGTCTTGAGATGGGTAGGCTGGTAACATCTGGTTCTACGGCTGAGTAAACCCGTATATCTTTCACATGGACCCAAAACTTGTGATCCAGTAGTTTGCAAGGTGTAAAGATTATTGCCACAACCCTGGGGGATCTAACATCATTTGGGCCTGGATAAATCTTGAAGACGTACTTGTGGTGTACAAACTTGGATCTTTCCATGTCTTTATTCTAGGCATGCACAATCATAATTAGTCCATCAAGAGTCAGAGTTTGGCAAAGGAATAAGCAAAATGACTGTATGCCTGTATGATACATTGCTATATGTTGGTGGGCATAATCAGCGTAAACTGAATAAGCAAAATAATATATAGATGTCAAGAGACATGAAAGACAATGTAAACATGGGGAAAACAGTGCTAATTAAGTGCTAAGCAAGAGGGAAACCATAACGGTCCGATAATGAAAAGCCAATTTACATAAATAGCAATAGTATATATGAAATAATATCTCCTGATTGGTAGGGTCAGAGCTTCAACTTCAACCCTCTTAATACTAGGAATTGGGATTTGCATAATATATCCCCACTTCTGGCTTGCATAATGTGCAAGACAGATTGGTATTATTACGAAGACATGATCAAATAACAATGGTTAAGTATATGGAACAAAAGAAAAGAGTAAAATTAAAATTTAGAGATGATGGTAAATGTTCAAGTTATTGATGTATGGAGGGCAACGTGTTGGAATCTATCGCCAATAGATATGGAATCTTCACCTGCGATGACTAACATTCACCAAGGGTTGGGCCCTCAGCTGCAGGAGGCCAGCAGGACTTACGAGTTAGAATGATTCAGAAAGAAGGGTAGCTTAGGAAATAGTCATAATCAGAGCAGAAGTCTAATGTGCAGGAATTTAAAACTCATAACTAGTCCAGGTGATGGAAGTATCTTCTGGAATCACGGTCGCTGTCTGTTGTAATAGAGAGCTCATACGTAAAGTGCCATGTAGGTTCTGGAAAAGATGAGCCTGTAAAAATATTTAATTCAGCAGAATATTTAAGAGCATAACGAAGAAGATCTAAATTAAGGACATCATTTGGACAAAAGAAAATTCTCATTGGAGAAGTTGGTGCTCCTTTTTCTTGCCAGAGGTCATTTGCAGTAGAAGTACTAAACTGGAATAGGGGCGGTAGATCAGGAATTGGATTTGCAGTCTTCACTCAACCTACAGGACTTAATAAATAGAGCTAATATAAGAAGTAATATCAAATGGTCAAATCTCAGCACAGGACCATTAGAAAGAAAAAATCAAAGAATGCATTGTTAGTTCCTTGGGGCACCAATAGGTGGAGCATAGTTTCAATATATAAAATCATAAGTTACAAGTAGAAAACAATTTTTCTTTTTTTCTCTCGGTAGATTGGATTTTGCTGGCACAGGAAGTCAGCAGAGTCTGAGGAAATATTGTGGTCAGAGTCTGCTCCAGGAAAATACAGCAGCCTTTAATATAATATGTAGAGAGATAGAGAAAAGCCAATATCAGAAATGTAAAAACTATATATTTCTACGAGGGCTCCTCACGTGACCTTTACAAGGTTCAAATAGGCCAAATGAGGAGGACAATAACCTATAGTCCTCTGTAATAGTTCAGAGCCAATTTGGAAAATTTAAATTATATTAAATTCTAAACTGATCCTTTCTATGCTTTCACAATTTGGGCCCTAAATCATGACAGCATATCAAGATTCACATTCAGAGGGATAGCTAAAAATAAGCTTATATATTCCAGGAATCAATTTACAATTTAGAGTATATTTAAATACAGAGGAGGAGCCAATTTATAAGTAGGAGACAAGCAGGAGCATTTCCAAAAAATCAAAGATAGAATAACAATTTGTATTAATGCAATAAAGCCATAAATTGACCAGTAGGATATGTTCATATGGACCAGTATGAAAAATGGAACAGCTTGTAAACCTACATTGTAAATTAGAATTCTAAACAAAGAGTTGTAAGGATAACACAGAATCATAGAAAAAACCATGTAGTTAATAAAAATATCAAACACGTAATGAATTCCTTTATCATATACTGAGTTCAAAGCATTTGTAAAGATGAACTTTAGATAAAATAAGAACTACAAGGGTTAATTTCTGTCATTCGGTCTTAAGGAAATCATGAAATAACGATGCTTCCTGTGTCCTAATTTGAGTTTACTGCTCACTGCAAGCATTGGATATTATGGTGACTGAAAACAGGGCTAAACATCAGACAAAAACAGTAAGTGAAATTTTTATATTAATATTTAATGCAGGTGTAATAAGTCATCATAGAATTAATACTTCAGGAGAGGAAAACAAGTTAATTACTTATCTGGTTCCAGAGGTACGGTTCTCAATAAAAAGGAAATTTGCAATTGTAGCTAGTGTTATCTGAACATAATTCTAAAATAATAGCAACCTGAATTTCTTTAGTTCGGATTTACCAGTTAGTTATGTTATGCAAGGGTTAATCTCTAAACCCTATTGAGAACCAAAAATGCTGGAACCCTATACAATAAAACTATAAATCTTTAAGAGGCAGGGAAGGAAGTTTGAAAGTTGTAGATAAGACGTGAAAAGAAAAATTAAAACAGTTAATTTATTCTTACGGAACACATCCCCAATAGAGAGCCAGGAAGTGAACATCAGCACTAGTTATTGTAAACATCGTCACAAATAAATAGTGTTTTAGATGGTATATAATATGGAACCTCTTATAGTAAATATCTGGAATAATTATGTAATTTTCAAAGAACACATACACATACAAATTAAAACTAAAAAGTGCATGCATTTCTAGTGAAAGCAATTTACCAGAAATCAAAAAACAATCAGGTATTTAACATCTCATCACAAATCAAACAAACTTTGCTTAAATGAAATAATATACAATCCTGAAAAAAAACAAAAACACTCCTTTGAGATTTACTACCACTGCAGTTGATAGGCAATCTCTCAGAGTAACCTTAAAGCACTAATTTAAAACTAAAGAAATGATTCCTCAATAACTAGCTGGTTTAATATATGCCATTTATCACAGGACACACAGGAACATATAGACGTAAAATTAAAACTGTAACCTAATCCTGATACGTAGAAAACTTAAAGTTCAGAAGAGGAAGCAAGATATTTCTCAATATAGTTCAAAACCAATCATTGGAATTGTGCACGGTTAAGGAATTCTTCAGGGTTTTAAAACAAGAAACATAAAAATAAATATTCCAGTAGCCAATCACAAGTCACAGCACACAGACAGAAAAGGAAAACCACGTTCATACACATACAAAGTTATTGTCCCATATACAGAGGTGTCCCTGTGTACTGAGGACAACATCTTAATCCTAAATTTGGTAAAATAAAACATTTAAATTAGAGCTAATCTAACAGGCCATGAAAGTATACAAAGGGAAGCTCAATAGCAATACATACAATAAATGAAAATATACTCACGATTCGTGCAGAAAATCAATTGAGAAGGAGGACAGTTGGCGGGATCACTATGCCTTCCGAACTCTCGGTGGCATAGGGAGGTCAACCGCAAAATAGAAAGGTTTGTTTCGGACGGAAAGTCCTTACCAGAGATCTGAATAGATGCCAGATCACCAGTATCTGGTGTTGGGTGCGGAGAGGAAGATATGATATAATGGGTAGTGAACATCATCACCCAATATGTATAATAACGGGATCTAGTGAGCAAGTGGTCTACAAATAAGTTCCAGACCTATAATTTGCTATAGAAAAAATGAACCAGATTAATAATAATATATATTGACCAGTCCAAGGTCAGTGGTTGAAAAGCAGCTTCACAGATTGCAGGGAGACCTAGAAATGATAATGTGCTAACAGTTTACAAAACATGCAATGATTATCCTGATAGTAGAACATACAGAGACATAACACAATCATACTCACACATCTATGAATGTGCTCCAACAAAGGGACCCGAAATAAAAATTACTAATGGCGGAAAGCTCAATGCTTTTACCGCAGATTAAATTAACAGACAAATGACAGTCACAAAGAGGAAAGGAGGAAAGGAAAGGAGAGTTTAAGGAAAAAAAAAGTACAAAAAGTGAATGGTGTCAGCTATTATATATATTCTACTCTATCCCAAATAACTTATCCTCCAAAGTAGACTTCAAATGTTAGAACCCCAAAAAAACAAATGGGGGTTGCTACTACCCTTAAAGAATATAGGAGACGCGGAAGAAAGGCTCCCATAGTCGGAGGACACGGGTCTCAGGGGTCTCCGCTGGTTAGGAGTTCATCTACAACTAAAACCTCCCCTGGATCCTGGTTAGGAGTTCATCTACAACTAACCTTTAATAAATTTAAATCAGTCAGGAGTTCATCTACAACTAACTGTCCTAAAAGCCCTGGTTAGGAGTTCATCTACAACTAACCGTTATAAGATTTTAGATGCCCGAGTCAACCTGTATACAATCTCAACCAATGTCTTTAGGCGTCCCTTTATTGTCACGGCGATCATCTATACAGGTAACCCCTAGGTGGGCAAAAATGCCGAATCCGCAGGCCACTCCGAAAATGGAATGGAATTCTGCTTTAAATCTAATAATTGAGATACCGTCATCCATTGAAGGATCACCTCCAATGGGTGTAAGCCCCAGGCATCGATATCAAACCCAATAGTTATAGCGTGACACTGGTATGTAAGAAAATAGAAATAAAAAGTAGAATAAAAATATAGCCTATCCCAGGGAAGAGCCCCTGAAACAAACAACAAAGATAGTAAAGATAAAATAGATATAATAAAAAAGGAAATTAAAAGAAAGATTTGTAACACTGAACATACGTAAGCTCTTGGGGGATGGTACTACCATAAAAGAATCATTAGACAATAGATTTTTTTATTAAATAATTCATAAGATAAAAAAGCCGACAGTAAGGAAAGTTATGTTGGGAGCTGTTTTGGAGCAGATAATTGTTGATCCGCATATGTAATTGGCAGGGGCTCAAGCAGGGGTGTGTCCGTTGGTACACCATCAAATCCAGTGGTGGTAATGTTGTTAGGGGAAACTTTGAGGAGTTTCTGCAATTTGTGCGGAACTTGAGCCAGCACTGAGCGAGAAGCGCCTGTGTCAATTAAAAAGGGAACGGGAACATCACAGATTAGCAAGGTGATCATAGGATCGTCTAATCCTGCTGTAGTGTGGACCACGCCTAGTCACTGTGGGCGGCGTTGGTCTGGGTTCCACAAAGGGAAAGACTGCCGTTCTGGAGACCTCTGCCGCGTGCGACGAGGCATAAGTCGTTGGGGGTGAGAGCATTGAGCAGCATAGTGCCCATACTGCTGGCAGCGATAACACTGGACATACGGATAGCGATCAGGACTAGGTCGGGAACGATAGTCTCTGGATCGTCTATTTGTGTCGGGTGGACCTTTTTCAGGTTGAGACTGGCGGCCACGATTACCAGGGTAATCATTTCTACAGTCTTGGCGATGTGAGTTATCTAGCGAGGGGAGGTCAATCGGTCGCCTGCGGTCTCTCTGTGGCTGTCGTATCTGCATCCGGGAGACACGTAGCGATGGGGAGTCTGAAGGAGGTTGACGGTATTGACTATGAGGAAGGTGTCGGCATGGACATTCCATGGCGTAATGTCCCAATTGGAAACAACAGTTGCATTGTACTTCAGCTCGGTGGCTGGGAGTAGGCTGAGAGCGATAGTCCCGGCACTGATTGTTAGCACTAGGAGCATTGGATTTATGTGGAATGAATGAATCGGCTCTTACAGGGGGCCGTCTACTGGGCCGCGGATTAAGATTGTCCTCACCAGGTATCAATAACGATGTCAGATCGACAGTGTCTGGGATCACATAATCTGTGATAGTCGATACCCATCTACTGAGGATCTGAAAATGGAGATGACGGGTGGAATCGGGTGTGTATGTGTAAATAAAGTCTAATAACCTTTGCAGGTTTTTGGTTTTAAAGGTGCCTTTACGGGGCCACGAGAGTCCAGGCTGAAACTTATTCCAGGAATGCCATATTTGGCAAAACTTTATAAGATTTATGCGGTCTCCTGGGAAGTGATTTATCACTCTTTCAAGAGGCAGCATAATGAATTGGGTACCAGAACTCTGGTATGGTAGAACACCGATAAAGGTTCCGGGTTGTGTCAACTAGTATTGGCAAAAAATCAAACACCTCACTAGAGGACACCTTAAAACAGGTGTATATTCTATATTTTTAGTTACTATCACCCCAACCACGGTTAACCTGCTTATGGCAGATATTAGTCCCAATATAGGGTGGTTTGCCGCAATCCCAGCCAGTACCAGTAATTGTCAATTGTTCTAACTTATTGCAAGATAAAGATATAGAAATAAAAAAGGTATAGAGTATAGGGAATTGGAGTAAAAATTTCCCAAATTTAAATTACAAAATGTAAACAAGGACCTGGCAATAACCTTCAGCCTGTAACAGCATCATGGCATCATGTCTGTATATTTACGTATATGAGGGACGAACTGTAGGGCACCTTAAGGGCAGCAGCCGATTCTGAAGACTTTAAGGATCCGGCTGCGAAAGAAAATAAAGTGTACATATTATATGGTAAAAACTCGACCTACCTAATTTGTAATGTAAGGCAGAAAATAAACTGTAAAGTTATATTGGAAGCTGTGTATGGAAACAAAATATAGACATTAAACAAGACTGGAAACTACAACATACTATAATAAGAGTAACAAGGGAGAACCATATATGTAACTGGAACACCGATTTCAACAAAAGGCTATACCCCTAGAATAAATGAAATAAAGGTAAATACATATTAACTGCGTTTGGGGCGGGTACTGGATAGGTTGGAAGTAGCATCTAAACAAGAAAATATAAGAGAAGCATATATTATAATAAATTCTCAAACAGGATGCCAGAATCGTGGTGCAAATATGACAGGTTAATTACCCACAAATATGATAAATTAATACCCATACACTCAGAAAAGGAACATAGTAAATAAAATAAACCCGAAGGCGATGGCAGGAAGCTTTTGTGCCTAAACAGTGAGTTTGCTTATCTCTCATCCAATTATGACCAAGTTTCAACCTTAGTAAGTTTGCTTATCTCCAAGCTTCACTCATCCCTAAATTTAACTTTTCTGCACCTGGCCTTCTCTGAGGACAAGCAGGCTGCTTGTTCTCACTGATGGGTGACGTCCACGGCAGCCCCTCCAATCGGAACACTTTCTAGCAAAGTCCTTTGCTAGTCCTCGCGCGTCGATGCGCACCGCGCATGCGCGGCCGTCTTCCCGCCCGAACCGGCTCGTGCCGGCCAGTCTTCTTTTGTCCGCGCTCGGTACGGTTGTGTTTCGCGGTTTGCGCCCCGAAAGTTGACCTCGCGCGTCGTTTTTCGACTTCGCTTTGAAAAAAAAAAAAAAAGTGTCGGAAGGAGACCTTTATGGTTTTCTCCTTTCCTGTACTTCTAGTTTTGCCCCGGTAAGTTTTCTTTCGTCGTCGGGGTAGGCCCTATTTAGGCCTCGGTTCGAAGTTTTCTTCCCCCTATTTTTGTGGTGCCATTTTCGCCATTTCGAGTTTTGATCTCGCCGGCGCGATTTTTCCGCCCATGACATCGAAGTCTTCCAGCGGCTTCAAGAAGTGCACCCAGTGCGCCCGGGTAATCTCGCTCACTGACAGGCACGCGTCGTGTCTTCAGTGTCTGGGGGCTGGGCACCGCCCGCAGGCCTGTAGTCTGTGTTCTCTTTTGCAAAAGCGGACTCTTCGTCGGCATCGGTACCGGGAGTATCGACTGCTTCGACGTCGTCGACGCCCGGACCTTCATCCTCGCCCCCGATTGCATCGAGTGCATCAAGGCATCGGCCCTCTGCATCGGGGCGACATCGGAGGGCTGCGTCGGCGTTGGTGGTATCGAGACCTCCTCGTCTGCTGATGTCGTCGTACGGTGGTGCTTCGTCTGGAGTGCAGGTGAGGGCTGTCCATTCCCCTGCTGGTGGCGGTGAGTTTTCGGGTGGGTCTCCCCCTACCCTGAGGGCTCCTGCGGTACAGCCCCCCCGAGACCGACCTACTTCGGCCTCGGCCCCGAGGAAGAGACGGCTGGATTCTACGTCCTCCTCGTCGGTGCCGGGAAGCTCCGGTGACATGCTTCGTCCCAAAAAATTGAAGAAGCATCGTCACCGGTCCCCTTCCCGTGAGCTCTGGGTTGCCGAGGGAGTCGGCACCCAGTAGGCATCGGCACCGAGAGGACCGCTCGCCCTCTGTTCAAGAGGTGTCGGTGCGCTCCCCTTTGGGCAGCCCGGAACAGCCTCCACGCCCGGAACAGGTTCTGACATCGACTCCTGCATCGGCTTCCATGTCTTTTTCCACAGCCGCTCTGCACGAGAGCCTCCGGGCCGTTCTCCCAGAGATCCTGGGAGAGCTGTTGCGCCCTACCCCTCCGGTACCGGGGGTGCTTGCGCCACCGGTACCGTCGAGCGAGGCGCCGGCTGGTCCATTGCCCGGGGTGAGGTCTCCGACATCAAGCGGTACCGATTGCGGTAGCCTCCCAGGAAGGCTCCCCGACTACGTCGGCGGAGGGAGCATCGCCGGTGTGGGCGAGAGAGTCTACCTCTCGACGCTCCTACCGTGGCCGTGGTTCCACGGAGTGGAGCTGGGCACGGTTGCAGACCCAGGTCCGTGAACTTGTGTCTGACACCGATGGTGAGGCCTCGTGGGAAGAGGAAGAGGACATCAGATATTTCTCTGACGAGGAGTCTGAGGGTCTTCCTTCTGATCCCACTCCCTCTCCTGAAAGGCAGCTTTCTCCTCCTGAGAGCCTGTCTTTCGCTTCCTTTGTCCGGGAGATGTCTACGGCCATCCCCTTCCCGGTGGTTGTGGAGGACGAGCCCAGGGCTGAAATGTTTGAGCTCCTGGACTATCCTTCTCCACATAAGGAAGCGTCCACAGTACCCATGCATCATGTCCTCAAAAAGACATTGCTGGCGAACTGGACCAAGCCTCTAATAATCCCCACATTCCCAAGAAGATCGAGTCCCAGTACCGGATCCATGGGACCCAGAGCTGATGCGCACTCAGTTGCCTCATGACTCTGGAGTTGTGGATTTGGCCCTAAAGAAGGCCAAGAGTTTCTAGGGAGCATGCTTCGGCGCCCCCGGGCAAGGACTCTAGAACCTTGGACTCCTTTGGGAGGAAGGCCTACCATTCTTCTATGCTCGTAGCCAAAATTCAGTCCTACCAGCTCTACACGAGCATACACATGCAGAACAATGTGCGGCAGTTGGCGGGCTTGGTGGACAAGCTCCCCCCTGAGCAAGCCAAGCCATTTCAGGAGGTGGTCAGGCAGCTGAAGGGCGTGCAGAAACTTCCTGGCGAGAGGGGTGTATGACACCTTTGATGTTGCGTCCAGGGCCGCTGCTCAAGGTGTGGTGATGCGCAGACTCTCATGGCTGCGTGCCTCCGACCTGGAGAATAGAATCCAGCAGCGGATTGCCATCCGGGCAAGAAGGGCTGGGATTCTATTCCAGGTACTTCCTTGTGGAAAAAAAAACAGGGGGGATGCGTCCCATCCTAGACCTAAGGGCCCTGAACAAATATCTGGTCAAGGAAAAGTTCAGGATGCTTTCCCTGGGCACCCTTCTTCCCATGATTCAGGAAAACGATTGGCTGTGCTCTCTGGACTTGAAGGACGCCTACACGCACATTCCGATACTGCCAGCTCACAGACAGTATCTGCGATTTCAGCTGGGCACACGTCACTTCCAGTACTGTGTGCTACCCTTTGGGCTCGCCTCTGCGCCCAGAGTGTTAACAAAGTGCTTGGCTGTAGTAGCAGCGGCACTTCGCAGACTGGGGGTACACGTGTTCCCATATCTCGACGATTGGCTGGTGAAGAACACATCCGAGGCAGGAGCCCTGCAGTCCATGCAGATGACTATTCGCCTCCTGGAGCTACTGGGGTTTGTGATAAATTATCCAAAGTCCCATCTTCTCCCAGTGCAGAAACTCAAATTCATAGGAGCTCTGCTGGATTCTCGGACGGCTCGCGCCTATCTCCCAGAGACGAGAGCCAACAACTTGTTGTCCCTCGTCTCGCGGGTGCGAGCGTCCCAGCAGATCACAGCTCGGCAGATGTTGAGATTGCTGGGCCACATGGCCTCCACAGTTCATGGCCCGCCTTCACATGAGATCTGCTCAATGGACCCTAGCTTCCCAGTGGTTTCAGGCTGCTGGGGATCTAGAAGACGTGATCCACCTGTCCACGAGTTTTCTCAAATCCCTGTATTGGTGGACGATTTGGTCCAATTTGACTCTGGGATGTCCTTTCCAAATTCCTCAGCCACAAAAAGTGCTGACCACGGATGCATCTCTCCTGGGGTGGGGAGCTCATGTCGATGGGCTTCACACCCAAGGAAGCTGGTCCCTCCAGGAACGCGATCTGCAGATCAATCTTCTGGAGTTACGAGCGATCTGGAACTCTGAAGGCTTTCAGAGATCGGCTGTCCCACCAAATTATCCAAATTCAGGCAGACAACCAGGTTGCCATGTATTACATCAACAAGCAGGGGGGCACCGGATCTCGCCCCCTGTGTCAGGAAGCCGTCAGCATGTGGCTCTGGGCTCGCCGTCACGGCATGGTGCTCCAAGCCACATATCTGGCAGGCGTAAACAACAGTCTGGCCGACAGGTTGAGCAGGATTATGCAACCTCACGAGTGGTCGCTCAATTCCCGTGTAGTGCGACAGATCTTCCAGGTGTGGGGCACCCCTTGGTAGATCTCTTCGCATCTCGAGCCAACCACAAAGTCCCTCAGTTCTGTTCCAGGCTTCAGGCCCACGGCAGACTGGCATCGGATGCCTTCCTCCTGGACTGGGGGGAGGGTCTGCTGTATGCTTATCCTCCCATACCTCTGGTGGGGAAGACTTTGTTGAAACTCAAGCAAGACCGAGGCACCATGATTCTGATTGCTCCTTTTTGGCCGCGTCAGATCTGGTTCCCTCTTCTTCTGGAGTTGTCCTCCGAAGAACCGTGGAGATTGGAGTGCTTTCCGACCCTCATCACACAGAACGAAGGGGCGCTTCTGCATCCCAACCTCCGGTCCCTGGCTCTCGCGGCCTGGTTGTTGAGAGCGTAGACTTTGCCTCTTTGGGTCTGTCAGAGGGTGTCTCCCGCGTCTTGCTTGCTTCCAGGAAAGATTCCACTAAGAGGAGTTACTTCTTTCTGTGGAGGAGGTTTGTCGTCTTATGTGACAGCAAGGCCCTAGATCCTCGCTCTTGTCCTACACAGACCCTGCTTGAATACCTTCTGCACTTGTCTGAGTCTGGTCTCAAGACCAACTCTGTAAGGGTTCACCTTAGTGCAATCAGTGCATACCATTACCATGTGGAAGGTAAGCCGATCTCAGGACAGCCTTTAGTTGTTCGCTTCATGAGAGGTTTGCTTTTGTCAAAGCCCCCTGTCAAGCCTCCTACAGTGTCATGGGATCTCAATGTCGTTCTCACCCAGCTGATGAAACCTCCTTTTGAGCCACTGAATTCCTGCCATCTGAAGTACTTGACCTGGAAGGTCATTTTCTTGGTGGCAGGAATTTCAGCTCGTAGAGTCAGTGAGCTTCAGGCCCTGGTAGCCCAGGCCCCTTACACCAAATTTCATCATAACAGAGTAGTCCTCCGCACTCACCCTAAGTTCTTGCCAAGGTTGTGTCGCAGTTCCATCTGAACCAGTCAATTGTCTTGCCAACATTCTTTCCCCGTCCTCATTCCTGCCCTGCTGAACGTCAGCTGCACACATTGGACTGCAAGAGAGCATTGGCCTTCTATCTGGAGCGGACACAGCCCAACAGACAGTCCGCCCAATTGTTTGTTTCTTTTGATCCCAACAGGAGGGGAGTGGCTGTGGGAAAACGCACCATATCCAATTGGCTAGCAGATTGCATTTCCTTCACTTACTCCCAGGCTGGGCTGGCTTTTGAGGGTCATGTCACGGCTCATAATGTTAGAGCCATGGCAGCGTCGGTAGCCCACTTGAAGTCAGCCACTATTGAAGAGATTTGCAAAGCTGCGACGTGGTCATCTGTCCACACATTCACATCTCATTACTGCCTGCAGCAGGATACCTGACGCAACAGTTGGTTCGGGCAGTCAGTGCTTCAGAATCTGTTCGGGGTTTAAAATCCAACTCCACCCCTCTAGGCCCATGTTTGTTCTGTTCCAGGCTGCACTCTCAGTTAGTTGGTAAATTTTTTAGGTCAATCTCAGTTATGTCCTCGCCGTTGCGAGGCCCAATTGACCATGGTTGTTGTTTTGAGTGAGCCTGGGGGCTAGGGATACCCCATCAGTGAGAACAAGCAGCCTGCTTGTCCTTAGAGAAAGCGAATGCTACATACCTGTAGAAGGTATTCTCCGAGGACAGCAGGCTGATTGTTCTCACAAACCCGCCCGCCTCCCCTTTGGAGTTGTGTCTTCCCTTCTCTTTGTCTTGCTACATATGAGACTGGCCGGCACGAGCCGGTTCGGGCGGGAAGACGGCCGCTCATGCGCGGTGTGCATCGGCGCGCGAGGACTAGCAAAGGACTTTGCTAGAAAGTGTTCCGATTGGAGGGGCTGCTGTGGACGTCACCCATCAGTGAGAACAATCAGCCTGCTGTCCTCGGAGAATACCTTCTACAGGTATGTAGCATTCGCTTTATCTTTGCCCAGTTATTTCTTATGAAGTTTCTCAGCATGCCTATGTCCAGCTGTACACAATCCTTGGCAACTTTGTAACTCTGCCAAGCTTCATTAGCTTAATCAGGCTGTCACATTTCTTCAGTGAAATATCAGGACGGAGAGGTCCTATGATTTTACAGGCCTAGTTTGCTTAGAAAGCCTGAACCTGTTTTTCACGGTATTCAATTTGTGACAATTATTTACAAGAGCTGCAGTGGGAATTGAACCCAGTTCCCCAGAATCAAAGTCCGTCAGGGAATTGGCAAGGCTTAGTGCTGGCTGTACCTGGACTTCCAGATCCAGCATCTGGTTCTTGTTTGGCAGCTTTCTTCTCTCCAGCATAGCAGTCTGCATTTCTAGGGACTGTTCTGTCTCTTCTCAGGCCAGTTGGCTATTTTGGGGGGTTGACAGTTTTGTTCAGTATGGTCTGCTATCCTGGTTTCCTTCAGGATGTGTTGTCATCTTGTTTCTATTTCCATATTTATTTCTGGCAATATCAACAATTGATTTGAAGAAACAAGATCACTAATAGTTAGTTCCCACTTAAATAAAAAAAGTGATCCAGAACACCCTGCTAGTATGTTCAGGGAAGAAATCCCTATATCTTTTAGACGGAGGAAAAACAGCCTTAGTTAGTGCCGAACCAGGAAAAACGTTCCAAAGAATTGTGTACTGTGAACTTTCTTCAATTGTCTATGTTCAATCATCGGCTCACAAAAAACCTCCGAGATTATTAAATGATGAGGAATTTTTATTTTCTGTGTTGTTTATATCATATTCATTTTTTTACTTTTTAAAAATTTTTACTTTATTTTCTTATTACTTTGTTTTCCTAACAACCTGAATACCACTGGCAATTGCATGGAGAGATTGGACCATCCCAACAGGGAGCCCGTTTCATCTCCGCTTCTTCAGGGGAAGTCCTGGAACAGTCTCATGCTCTGTAAAACAACAAATATGTGATCAAAACCCATGCAAAAAAAAAATACTCAGACATAATTAAAACTGAGTCCATTTACCGGTAACAGTGCTTTCATTACTTAAAGCATGGCAGGAATCTAAAGAAACAAGATGGCACCCAATTTATCAAAACCGCCAGCGCTTGCGCAATGTGGCACATCTTATTTAAAGAAACATAGCCCATTCCATAACTGTATTTAACCTGTGTGGATTCAGTGAGTTCAATTGAAAAATCCAACTCTGCTCCAGTTGGGTCAGTCTTTTGTCCAGGTCACCCATCCCTGTAAATTGGGAAATAAACAATCTAAAACAATACAACTGAGGTTTTCAAAACTATGTGCCTTGGACATACGGTGAGACACCAAAGTGGCTATGCCTTTGTTAAGAAGAATCTTAAATCTGTGTTCATTCTTCCTTATGTGCAGCGGACGTATAGTCTTGCCCATATAAATTTATAAGCTGAAATATTTAACGAATTGTAAATCCAGCAATGTGATCTACGTACTACAATGCCCATGTAATAAAATTTACGTGGGCAAGACTATCCATCTGTGGGCGTCGGGCCCCACTCTGTTTCTGTGCTTCGGGCCCCGCTCTGTTTCTGTGTTTCAGGCCCCGCTCTTATCTGCGGACTTCAGGCCCAGCTCCATCTCTGTGCTTTGGACCCCGCTCCATCGCTGCACATCAAGCCCTGCGCCGTCTCTGCATGTCGAGCCCCGCTCTGTCTCTGTGCGGCAGGCCTTGATCCATCTCTGGAGGTCAGGCTTAGCTCTGGCTCTGGTTTTCGGGTCCTGCCCTGTTCCTTGTGGTGTGTAGCCTTTTTGGTTGCCGGGCCTTCTAACAACTCCAGTGGTTTGGCTTTGCTCCTTCTTATGATGTTGAGTTTCACTCCTCCTCCTAGGGGCATGCCTTGCTTCGACTGTCTCTTATCTTGTACTGCAGACTGAATGGACCGTACAGGTCTTTATCTGCCTTCATTTACTTAGTTATATATGTATATCATTTATAAATATGTTAAATAGCACCAGTCACAGTGCAGATCCCTGGGCACTCCACTGTTCACCCTCCTCCATTGAGAGAAATGACCATTTAACCCTATCCTCTGTTTTCTATCCAATAACCAATTCTTAATGTCAGGTTCTCAGGTTCAGAGCCCGCGGGGCCGGGCTCTGGAGCAAACGTGAGCCCTTGGGCTGCTGACGAGGAGCGACAGCAGCAGGCAAAACCCACCAACCAACGCTGGGCAAGCACACCGGCACTGGCAGGGACTGCAGGCACCGCCCAGCGAGCCGGAACACACGGGCTGGAATTCCCCCGGACTGGAGGACACAGGACTGGAACACTGGACTGAAATCCCCCAGACTGGAGGACACAGGACTGGAACACTGGATTGGCACACACCGGACCGGACCACAGTGGACTGGAGCACCCTGGACTGGTTCGTACAGCTTCACCTGCACTTAGCCACTGCCCCCCAAGGGTTGAGCCCTTGGGTTTGAGTGGCCGGCAGGACTTACCGGATACCAGATGACACAGGGACCAGGACTAGAACAAGCTTGAAACTGAAGTGCTCCTAAATCCTAAACTGGCAAAAAGTGTTCCTAAGCCTGACACCAACAGAAGAGCTCCTAAGCCCTACAATAACAGCAGTGCTCCTAACAGAAAATAACAGGGGTGCCCATACGCCCTACACTAACAGAAGTGCAGGGAAGCCACAAGGGAAAAGCAAGGACGAAAAAACACCAGAACTAGCAAAGGTGCTTCCTAAGCACCAAGCTACAGCTGTGCCCCACAGCACTAAACTAACCAAGCACTAAACCCACAGAAGTGCTTCTAACAGAAACTAGCAGGGGAGCCACAAGGGAACAAGCAGGAAAGCCAAATACACAAACAACCAAGGTGCTTCCTAAGCACTAAACTAACAAGGGTGCTCCAAGCACCAAACTCCAGCACTACACTAACAGCAGTGCTTCTCACCGTAACAACAGGGAAAGCAGGGGAGCCAAAGGGAAAAAGCAGGGGAGCTAGACACGTACAAGTCACAAGTGCACTCTGCACTAACACTGACCTGGCCCTATAGCAAGTAGCAAAAGCAAACGTTGCAAAGGCCCTGAAGGGAAGAACACCACTTCCTTATCAAGGCTCCCTGATGATGTCACACTCCCTAGACCCAGGCAGACAGCACACTGAAACCCAGAGAGGCCCAACCCACACCAATGCAACACCGTGAAGCACTTGAAGCCAGTACACCCAAAGAGAGGTAGAGCTAACTCAGTCCACACACACAGCTGTAGTAAAGTGAAACAATTAGAGTCATGCTGCTGGAAGCTGCCAGCATATAGAGAGAGAGAGCTAGCTCAGAAAGGGCAGACAAAAGAACCAGAAGCCAGCTAAGAAGCTGACCCCCAGGAAAAAGGTAAGTTTGAGAGGGGTTCTGACCACGATCATAACACTTAATCCATACCAGAACCTTGCCTCCTATCCCATGACGCTTTAATTTTCTCAGGACTCTCTCATGAGGAACTTTATCAAAAGCTTTCTGAAAATCTAGATACACTACATCAACCGGCTCACCTTTATCCACATATTTATTCGCGCCTTCAAAGAAATGAAGCAAATTGGTGAGGCAAGACTTCACTCAGCTGAACCCATGAAGCCTCTGTCCCATTAAACCATAATTGTCTATATGTTCTGTAATTTTATTCTTTATAATAGTTTCCACTATTTAGCTCGGCATCGCTGTCAGGCTTACTGGTCTATAATTTCCCAGCTCACCCCTAGAACCCTTTTCAAAAATCGGCGTCACTTTGGCCACCCTTCAATCTTCAGGTACTACGGACAATTTTAACGACAAGTTACATATTACTAACAACAGATCAACAATTTCATGCTTCAGTTCTTTGAATAACCTTGGATGTATGCTGTCCGGTCCTGGTGATTTACTACTCTTTAATTTGTCAATTTGGCTCAGTACATCTTCCAGGTTCACCGAGATTTCTTTCAGTTCCTCTGCATCATCACCCTTGAAATCCATTTCCGGTTCACGCAGATATCTTACATCTTCTTCTGTAAAGACGGAAGCACAAAATTCATTCAGTTTCTCCACTATGGCCTTGTCCTCCCTGAGTGGCCCTTTTGTTGCTTTGTGAACTAACGGTCCCACGGATTCTCTCGCAGACTTTCTGCTTCTGATGTACCTGAAAAAGTTGTTACTTTGAGTTTTAGCCTCTTTGGCAAGTTTTCTCTTCATATTCTCTTTTAGCCTTCTTTATTAATGCTTTGCATCTGACTTGCCAGTGTTTATGTTGCTTCTTATTTTCTTCATTTGGGTCCTTACGAGACACCCATACTGTGGTGGAATTATCAGAGTCCTGACCCACTGAGCAGAAATGCCTCCTGGGATAGCCACATGCTGTCCTCTTGCTGGTCGCAAGAGAGGGGATCTGGTTTTGGGAGTCACGGTGGCTGCTGGCTAAGAGAGGCAGTTTCTTCTGCTAGCCTCTCTGTGGGATAGTCTCTCCCTTTGGGCGTGGCAGCGCTTTCTTCCAGAGCACAGTTGACTTCCTTTTCTGAGTCCCATCTAGCTTCCGTGGCTGCCTTTTGCAGTTCTGCCACTTGGTCCTCTGTCTTGCCGTGGATGGCTTTTGCAGATTGCCCACTTGGCCTGCTGTCCTTCCCTTGCTAGGCATTGCAGGCTTGACATGGCAACGTATATGGCTGCAACCTGTGGAGCATTGCTCCAGTCTGCTGAGGTTGTAGTACCCCACCCCACTTGAGGACTGCTGTGGTACATCCCACAAGTCTTTGGATCGATCTGTGGGACGATATGGGAGGTAAAATTAGTCCTTTCCTGATAATTTTCTTTCTATTAGTCCCAACAGATCAATCCAGAGGCCCGCCCTTTGTTCTGGGTTGAGTGTTTTTTTTTCTAGTTGCTTCAGTTTAGTCAGATTCCTTTGTTTGATTTTGGCTACAACCAAATGAATAATAAAAAGTAATTAAAAAAAACAAACAAATCAAACAGGAAATCTTTTGTTGTTACCCTCCCACAGGAGCGGTTGAGGCACTTTCATGGGCTTTGTTCAGGCAGAAGAGGACTTACTGTTGGATTTCCTCTTCCTTCTTCCACTGCTTTGGTATTGATAATACTGAGGTTAAGGTGGCTGCACATGACCACATATAGTAAACCTCTGAAGTTCTCTCTGTCTCCACTTGCTGGTAGAGGGACATAACCCACAAGTCTCTGGATTGATCTGTTGGGACTAATGGAAAGAAAATGATCAGGTAAGGACTAATTTTACCTTAACATATTTGTCAGTGATCTGGGAATCAGAACGACAAGTGAAGTGATTAATTTTGCAGATGACACAAAACTATTCAAGGTTGTTAAAACACATGCGGACTGTGAAAAATTGCAGGAAGACCTTAGGAAATTGGAAGACTGGGCATCCAAATGGAAGATGAAATTTAATGTAGAAAAATGCAAAGTGATGCAGATTGGGAATAATAATCCAAATCATAGTTACCTGATGCTAGGGTCCACCTTGGGGGTCAGCACCCAAGAAAAAGATCTAGGTATCGTTGCAGACAGTATGCTGAAATTTTCTGCCCAATGTGTGGTGGCAGCCAAAAAAAACCAAACAGGATGCTAGGAATTACTAAGAAAGGGATGGTAAATAAGACCAAGAATAATATAATGCCTCTGTATTGTTCCATGGTGCGACCTCACTATGAGTATTGTGTTCAGTTCTGGTCGTGATATCTCATAAAAGATATAGTGGAATTAGAAAAGGTTCAAAGAAGAGCATCCAAAATGATAAAGGGAATGGAACTCCTCTCATTTGAGGAAAGGCTAAAGAGGTTAGGTCTCTTCATCTTGGAAAAGAGATAGCTGAGGGAAAGATATGATTGAGGTCTTTAAAATCCTGAGTGGTGTAGAATGAGTAGAAGTGAATTGATGTTTGTTTGTTTTTTTCAAAAAGTACAAAGACAAGGGGACACTCAGGGCCTCTTGTACAAAGCTGTGCTTCTGATTCTCGGTGCAGCAAATGAGAGGAAGGCCATTCAATTCCTATGGGTTTCCTCTTATTTGCCGCATGGGAATTGCTAGCGCAGCTTTGTAAAAGAAGCCTTCTATGAAGTTACATGGAATTAGTTTTAAAACAAATAGGAAATATTTTTCACGAATTGTTAAACTCTGGAACTCATTGCAGAGGATGTGGTAACAGCAGGTAGTGTATTTGGGTTTTAAAAAAGGTTTGGACAAGTTCCTGGAGGAAAAGTCAATTCTCTAAGGACAGGCAGGCTTAATTGAACTCAGAAGTGGGTCAACGATCCGTGTCGGCCTGGGAACCGGTATAATCAGGGCTGTGCCAACACGGTAAGCGGGGTAAGCACTGCAGGGGGGTGCCTGCCGCTCCCGCTGCTCCCAGCCTCCCATCCTACCTTTAAAAAAAATATTGTGAAGTGTCGTTGCAGGCAGCACCTCGCGTCTGCCCTGGTGCTTGTAAAAGAAGTAAATCTCTTCTCCTCGTCGTCGGGCCTCTCTGTGTCCCGCCCTCCTCTGAGGTAACTTCCTATTTCCGCAAGGGCGGGACACAGTGAGGCACGATGACGACGAGAAGAGATTTACTCTGTCCGGCTGTCTGGCTGAGGTGGTGTCTCGAGCTCTGGGCGGAGGCGGGACGAGAAGAGCCGCAGAGCCCGGTACCGGGGGTGAGTGAATGAGCGAACGAGCAAGCGAGCTTAAGTTCCGACCATCCCCCCTCCTGCGCCCCTCACTCCCATGGTGGGAGAGGCAGCCTCGGAGCGGGGCTGAGGGCAGCTCCTGGCTGGCTGATCGGCCCTGAATTTACCATTCAGGGAAGGGGAGGGGCTACGGGATTTCAGCTCAAGGTGAACCGGCAGCCGTTCCCCGTTATGATTTATTATCTTTTCGCTGAGAGACCACCCCTGACCCCGCAGGATGTGCTACTTCCGCTTCTTGTGCCTGTCAGACATGGCCCTGTCCACTGCAGGTTACCTTCAGTACTAACCAGAATTAAGCTTGTCAAGTTCTAATTGCGACCCGCTGCTCCAATCCTGAACATAATCTCCTAATGTTGCGTGATATTCCAGATCCTTAGGATGTTGCTGCTCTATTTATTTATGGCAAATTCTGTGGTGCACACATGAAGAACATTTTTTTGTAAACACAGCACGGGAGAAATGCCTTAGAAATGGCCCTCTATGTATATAGTATGTAAACAGCTTTGGCTGTACTATAGAAAGGGAGTATGTCAAATGTGCTTTACCTTTCTATTATTATTCCTTCATTTGTGCATATACAGGAGATGATAGTTGTTAGCACAGATCATTGCAGCTTTGGGGTATTTTCAGTTTATCATGGGTTTTGATATACTGTCTTTAGTGGTACAACCAAGGCTGTTTACATTTATTATACGCAGGTACTTTCCCTACTGAGATTACGATCTAAGTTCTGGACCTGGGGAGATGGGGGGTTAAATGACTTGCTCAGAGTTAGAAAGAAGCTGCAATGGGAACTGAGCACAGTTCACCGGGTTCTCAGCCTACTGCAATAACCATTAGCCTACTCTTTCACTCTGGAGGTAGCCTAGCAGATAAGGAGTAAATACATACGTGCATACATACATCAGTTACATCTAGTACTTCTACTGTCATGCCAAGCCTCTACTGTCACGCCAAGCCTCATCTCTGGCCATCTTCAAATCTAAGCTAAAAACCCACCTCTTCGATGCTGCTTTTAACTCCTAAACCTAACTCTTCAACTGTCCCCTATCCCTGATATGTCCTGTCTGTCCTAACCCTTATCCCTTACTTGTCCTGTCTATCTGTCTGTCATAATTAGATTGTAAGCTCTATCGAGCAGGGACTGTCTCTCCATGTTCAAGTGTGAAGCGCTGCGTACGTCCGGTAGCGCTATAGAAATGATAAGTAGTAGTACTTCTTTTACAAGCAGGGCAGACAGTGAATGGAAGGGGGAGAGAGAGAGGGCAGACAGAAAGATGGTGGATGGAAGGGGCAGAGATAGAGGGCAGATGTAGATGGAAGGGGCAGGGAGAGAGGGCAGGCATTGGATGGAGGAACAGCAGAGATGGCAGAGAGAGACCGAAGACAGATGCTGGATGGAAGGAAGACAGTGAAAAGAAGGACCCAGCTTTTACTTACGAATGTAAGGCAAGAAATGAAGAATAAAGGAGGAAAGTAAAGAAATAAATGGAAATGAAGACCTGGAAATGGAGTTAAGAGGACAGATAGCAGCAGAATCAGGTACTGGGCCAGCATGATCAGAAAACAAAGTCACCAGACAACAAAGGTAGAAAAACTCATTTATTTCATTATAGTGTTTGGAATAAGTCCACTTGATAATCAGGTGCTCAACATTTATTTACTTATTTATGGCATTTTATGCTAGACGGGGGGGGGGGGGGGGGCACCAACTGTTAGTCTGCAGGGGGGCACCAGAGACCCTAGGCATGGCCCTGGGTATCATGGATAACACTGGCTGAGGCCATCCCATTCCCCGAAGACGTGGAGGATGAGCCCAGGGCTAAGATGCTCGAGGTCCTGCACTACACCTAAGGAGGCAGTGATGGCTCCTCTGCACGAGGTACTCAAGGCAGTCCTCGTTCAGAACTGGGTGCCCCTCTGTCTGTCCCTGTGGTCCAAAAAAAAGATTGATACCCAGTATTGGATCCACAGGGAACCTGGGTTAGCGATGTCTCAGTTACCCCATAACTCCATGGTAGTGGATGCCGCTCTCAAGAGAGCCAAGAGTACTAGGGGCTATGCCTCGGCTCCACCAGGCAGAGAAGCTAGAACCTTGGACTCTTTTGGGAGGAAAAGTTATTGGGCCGCTATGCTCATTGCCCGTATTCAATCCTACCAGCTTTTCACGAGTGTCTACTTGCGGAACTCGGTGAGGCAGATGTTCAGCTTGGTCGACGTGCTCCCTCCGGAGTAGGCCAAGCCTTTTCACCAGTTGGTCAAGCAGGAGAAGGGATGTTGCAAGTTCTTGGCCAGGGGCACTTAAGACACTCTTTGCTCAAGGTATAGCAATGCGCAGACTCTCATGGCTGCGTTGTGACCTGGACCATTCGGTCCAGCAGAGAATGGTGGATGCTGCTTGCCAGGGGATGATCTTTTCGGAAAGAAGGTTGATGAACTGGTTTACCAGAGCAAAAAGCACACTGATGCTATGCTTTCTCTCTCTCGCCGGACGTCTTCTGCAACCACCTCCTCATTCAGGAGGTTTTTGGTGGGTCACAAAGTGCTTCCTATTCTAGGTGTAGATACGCTTCTGCGACTCGCCAGCCTTCTCAGGCTCAACCCCAGTGTACTCCTTCCCGTCAACAGCATGCACCTAAGCAGTGGCGTAGCCAGACCTAACATTTTGGGTGGGCCCAGAGCTAATATGGGTGGGCACTATGTATATAGGTATGAGTAGTGTTTCTTGCCCAACATCTGCCCTGCATCAACATATGGAAAAAACATTATTTTTAAATATGGTTACATTATCCCACACCTTAAACTTGACCAGGCGTAAGTCTACTATAATGGCAAACATCTCAACACACATGACAGGATCCTACAGTATAATTACAGCAAAGATATCCTTCAAACTTTGCTTCTCTACCCTCCATCCAGCCCCGTAGCCCGGCATCAGCCCTTCTCTTCTCTACCCTACCCCAGCATCAGCCCTTCCCTTCCCCATCATCCATCCCATTGCTATGCATCAGCCCCACCCTACCCCCTCCCCTCCCTGTAGTCTAGCGTCAGTCCTGGCCTATCCCCTACCCATCCCCCATAGTCTGGCTTTCCCCCCACCCCCAACCCTGACGCACACCAGCATTAAATATAAAACTTTTTGGTTTTTTTTTTTATTTCTCTTTATTAATTTTTAACAATCATAATAACTCTTATGAGTGTATACACAAATAAGTAATACAATAAAGAATAAAAGATAAATTCAAAAACTTTTTGTTTTTTTAATGTCCTGGGCACTGCAGAGGCCACCCCATCCAGGAACCTGCCTACATTAAATATAAAGGTTTTTTGTTTTTTTTTAAACCTGGTTACTGCAGAGACCATCCCCACCCCAAAACCCACCAACATAAATTTTTTAAAAAAGGGTTGTTTGTTTTTTTAACCTGTGCAATGAGCCTACCCCAACATTATTGGTGGGTTTCTAGGTGGGGGTGGGCTCTTCACTGGCTAGGGAAAAAGATTAAATATACCTTTTTTCCCCTAGGCAGTGAAGAGCCCATCCCCACCCAGAAGCCCACCACCAACATTACACTCACAAAAAAAAACATTCAGACAAAAACTGAAATGGAGACCCCCCCCCTTCCCTCCACCCAAGAAAGCCAGTCTCTACAAGCTGGGCAATACGGGTAAGAGAGAAACATAAATGTTTTTTTCTCCTGTACTCTGCAAAATACAAAACTTAAAAAAAAAAAAAAAAACAGGCACATCTCAATCTTTAAAAAAATATTAAATAAAATAATTTTTTTTCTTTTCTACCTTGTTGTCTGAGCACTTTATGTTTCTGAGTGGGCTAGTCCCACTCTCTTCCACTTTCCATGTGTCAGTCTTCTAAATTCTTTTCCAGGTTGGCTTTTCCATTTCTTGTCTCTCCTCTTGTTGTCATCCTTTCCCATTCAGTCAGCAACTCCCACACATCTTCTGCTCTGTTCCCCCCCCCCCCCCCCCCACCCCTAGTCACATCCATCTTCTGCTCCTTCTGCCTCCACCCACACCCTCTAGTCTCATCCATCTTCTGCTCCCTCTCTCTCACCCACACCCCCTAGTCACATTCATCTGCTCCCCCTCTCCGTCCCTCAAGTCCCACTCATCTTCTCTGTTCCCCTTCTCCCACACCCCTAGTTGCATCCATCTTCTGTTCCCTCCCACCCCCTCTAGTCCATCCACCTTCTGCTCTCTCTCCCTTCTCTCACCCCCCAGTCCCATTCATCTTCTGCTCCCTCTCCCTCCCCTCACATCCCCTAGTCCCATCCATCTTGTGCTCCTTCTCTCTCTCTCTCTCTCTCTTACTGTCCCCGGGCTCCCCCCCCTCCCCCCCCCCCCCCCCCCCCCCCCCCGCCTGTGGTCTAATTTTTTTAACCGTTCGCCAGCCGGCCTCGCCCCTGTCTCTCTCTTGCTTTCCTTCCAGCACCCCGCCCCCGCCACCACAGCACTGGTCTTCCAGTTCTTTCTCGCCTTCCAGCCCCTTGGCGCCCGGTATCCCCCCCCCGTCTTCCAATCCCTCGAGTCTCCAGCAGCTTCAGCAAGAAAGCAGTACACACACTGCTTTAGACCTACCCCGGAAGCCTTTCGCTCTCCTACAGCTTCCCTCCTACATGGAACAGGAAGTTGAAGCAGAAAGAAAGGCTTCTGGGGGCAGGTCTAAAGCAGCGTGTGTACTGCTTTCTCATTGAGGCTGCTGGCAGCTCGGGGATTGGGGGATTCGGGGTGGGGGAGCAATACCAGGTGCTGCGATGCTGGAAGGAGAAAAGATGGATGCTGCTGCAGTTCATTTTGGGGGGGGGCAATGGCCCCCCAAACTATGCCCATGCATTCTCGAGAGCTGCTCTTTTTCTTGTTGGCTGCCTAAAAGCACGTGGCATAAGCTGCCATGGCAGAACTCAAAGGCTGTGCACTGATTGGTTGGAGGAGTAGGGAAAACCCACCCAGACCCACTCATAGCTACGCCCCTACAGCTAAGGCCCCTGCTGCTCCCCAGGAAAAGCAAGAGACGGGCTTTTGACTGGCTCCAGCAAGGCAGAGCCGCCATAAAAGTGTTCATGCTGGATGACTTGCCAGTTAGGGGGAGATTAAAATTTTTTTACCAAAGGTGGCCTCTAATAACCTCCAACCGGTGGGTTCTTCAAATAGTCCTGGTTAGGATACATTCTCAATTTGATATCCAAACCTCCAAATTGCCCACCGAGAGCTCATTCATTAAGCTCTCAGCACAAGCAGGTACTTGCAGAGGAACTCTCCGTCTTTCTAAAGGCCCATGCAGTCGAACCCGTTCCACCAGGGGAAGAAGGACAGGAATTCTATTCCTGATACTTCTTTGTGCAGAAAAAGACGGGGGGGGGGGGGGGGGGGGGGATGTTTCCCATCCTAGACCTAAGGGCCCTGAACAAATTTCTGGTCAGAGAAAAGTCAGAATGGTTTTCCTGGGCACCCTTCTTCACATAATCATTCAGAAAAATGATTGGCTGTGGTCTCTGGACTTAAGGGTTGCATATACACACATCCCAATACTTCCAGCTCACCTCTTAAAGCCCACCTCTTCAATGTTGCCTTCGGCACCTAACCTCTACACCTCTACCCAGGAAATCTACACTGCCCCAACTTGACATTTTGTTCTTTAGATTGTAAGCTCCTTTGAGCAGGGAACGTCCTTCTTTGTTATTTTGTACAGCGCTGCGTAACCCTAGTAGCACTCTAGAAATGTTAAGTAGTAGTAGTAGGAAGTATCTTCAATTTCAGCTGGGAGCACATCATTTTCAGTACCACGTACTGTCTATTGGTCTCCGCGTCAGCTCCCAGAGTATTTACCAAATGTCTATTTGCAGCGTCACTATGCAGACTAGGAGTTCATATGTCCCCTTATCTCGACAATTGGCTAGTGAAGAGCACCTCAGAGGAAGGTGCTCGGGAGTCCATGTGGAAGACTATTCAGGTACTGGAGCTGCTAGGGTTCATAATAAACTATCCCAAGTCCCGTCTCCATTCTGTCCAACAACTGGAATTCATAGGAGCCCTGCTCGACACACGGACTGTTCGAGCCTGTCTTCTGGAGATGCGTGCAGACACCCTTGTGTCCCTCACATCCAAGCTTTGGACACCACAGCAGGTCATAGCTCTTCAGATGTTAAGGTTGTTGGGCTACATGGCTTCCACAGTGTATGTTACATCCATGGCATGTCTTCACATGAGATCTGCTCAATGGACCCTGGCTTCTCAGTGGTATCAAGCCACGGGAAGTCTGGAATATGTCATTCAAGTGTCCCCCGAGGTTATATGCTTGTACTATTGTTAGTAATATGTAATTTATCTTTAAACTCAGTGTGGCACCGGAAGGTTGGAGGGTGGCCAGTGTAAACCCGGTTTTTTTAAAAGGTTCCAGAGGAGATCCGGGAAATTATAGACCGGTGAGCCTGACGTCGGTGCTGGGCAAAATGGTAGAAACTATTATAAAGAACAAATTACAGAGCATATTCAAAAGCATGGATTAATGAGACAAAGCCAACATGGATTTATTGAAGGTAATGTTGCCTCACCAGTCTATTACATTTCTTTGAAGGGGTGAACAAACATGTGAATAAAGGTGAGCTGGTTGATATTGTGTATCTTGGTTTTCAAAAGGCGGTTTTTTTACAAAGTACCTCTTGAAAGACTGCGGAGGAAATTGGAGAGTCATGGGATAGGAGGTAGTGTCCTAATGTGGATTAAAAACTGATTAAAAGATAGAAAACAGAGAGTAGGGTTAAAAGGTCAGTAATGTCAATGGAGAAGGGTAGTTTAGTGGGGTTCCCCAAGGGTCTGTGCTGGGGTCTCTGCTTTTTAACATATTTATAAATGATGTAGAGATGGGAGTAACTAGTGAGGTAATTAAATTTGCTGACGACACAAAGTTATTCAAAGTCGTTAAATCACAGAGGATTGTGAAAAATTACAAGAGGACCTTACGAGACTGGGAGACTGGGCGGCTAAATGGCAGATGACGTTTAATGTGAGCAAGTGCAAGGTGATGCATGTGGGAAAAAAGAACCCGAATTATAGCTACGTCATGCAAGGTTCCATGTTAGGAGTTACGGACCAAGAAAGGGATCTGGGTGTCGTCGTCGATAACACACTGAAACCTTCTGCTCAGTGTGCTGCTGCGGCTAGGAAAGCGAATAGAATGTTGGGTATTATTAGGAAAGGTATGGAAAACAGGTGTGAGGATGTTATAATGCCGTTGTATCGCTCCATGGTGCGACCGCACCTTGAGTATTGTGTTCAATTCTGGTCGCCGCATCTCAAGAAAGATATAGTAGAATTGGAAAAGGTGCAGCGAAGGGCGACTAAAATGATAGCGGGGATGGGACGACTTCCCTATGAAGAAAGACTAAGGAGGCTAGGGCTATTCAGCTTGGAGAAGAGACGGCTGAGGGGAGACATGATAGAGGTATATAAAATAATGAGTGGAGTGGAACAGGTGGATGTGAAGCGTCTGTTCACAGCTTTCCAAAAATACTAGGACTAGGGGGCATGCGATTTAAACTACAGTGTAGTAAATTTAAAACAATCGAGAAATTTTCTTCACCCAACATGTAATTAAACTCTGGAATTCATTGCCGGAAAATGTGGTGAAGGCGGTTAGCTTAGCAGAGTTTAAAAAGGGGTTGGACGGTTTCCTAAAGGATAAGTCCATAAACCGCTACTAACGGACTTGGAAAAATCCAAGGAATAACATGTATAGAATGGTTTGTACGTTTGGGAAGCTTGCCAGGTGCCCTTGGCCTGGATTGGCCGCTGTCGTGGACAAGATGCTGGGCTCGATGGACCCTTGGTCTTTTCCCAGTATGGCATTACTTATGTACTTATTGTGTGTGACATTGCCGAAGGGTTAGAAGGTAAAGTTTGCCTTTTTGTGGATGATACTAAGATTTTGTAACAGAGTGAACACCCCGGAGGGAGTGGAAAACATGAAAAAGGATCTGCAGAAGCTAGAAGAATGTCTAAGGTTTGGCAATTAAAATTAAATGCGAGGAAATGCAAAGTGATGCACTTAGGGAGTAGAAATCCACGGTAGACGTATGTGTTAGGTGGTGAGGGTCTGATAGGTACAGACGGGGAGAGGGATCTTGGGTGATAGTATCTGAGCATCTGAAGGTGCCGAACAGTGTGACAAAGGGCGGTGGCCGTAGCTAGAAGGTTGCTAGGCTGTATAGAGAGAGGTGTGACCAGCAGAAGAAAAGAGGTTTTAATGCCCCTGTAAAGTCGTTGGTGAGGCCCCACCTGGAGTATTGTGTTCAGTTTGGGGGGCTGTATCTTGCTAAGGATGTAATAAGAATTGAAGCGGTGCAAAGAAAAGTTACAAGAATGGTATGGGATTTGTGTTACAAGACGTATGAGGAGAGACTTGCTGACCTGAACATTATACCCTTGAGGAGAGGAGAAACAGGGGTGATATGATACAGCATGATCAAATATTTGAAAGGTAGTAATCCGCAAACAAACCTTTTCCGGAGATGGGAAGGCGGTTAGAAAGAGAGGGACATGAAATGAGATTGAAGGGGGGCAGACTCAAGAAAAATGTCAGGAAGGTACCATGCATAACAACGGTCAATAAACTTTTGTAGTGGATGCTATGAATGTACCAGTGTGCGACATGTGTTGTTCAACAAATTTCCAAATAAAGCATGAACTGCCGGCACAACTCTGTATTCGTTGGTTATTACTGTATGGGTATATTGAGTTTCATCCCCTCCCTACCCTGCACTGTGATTCTTCTGTTCAACAAGTTATGGACCTCCCAAGCAGGAAAAACACATCGTACCATTTAATGCCACTATCACTGTCCTACCCCCCTAGCTCCCCCCTCTAATCCCCAGCTGAGGTATCTTCCAGAGATTAATCAGCATGTAATCTACTCCCACCCTTTCCAGAATCAGAGGGAATTGTGTACCATACTTCTACCCCTTGTATGTAATGACTGTATATTTGGGCCCCAAATGTCCAAAAAGGTCTTCCTTCTTTTAGAGGAGCCTCATACCCCTCGGCGTTCAAAAAGCATCAGCTCGTGGAATCTATTCCTCCAGTGCCAGAAATCCGGGAGAGAACTGCCCACCCACTGAGGGAAGTATTTTTAATGGAGAGAGTGGTGGATACTTGGAATGCCTCCCGCGGGAGGTGGTGGAGATGAAAACGGTAACGAATTCAAAAATGCGTGGGATAAACATAAAGGAATCCTGTTCAGAAGGAATGGATCCTCAGAAGCTTAGCGGAGATTGGGTGGCAGAACCGGTGGTGGGAGGCGGGGCTAGTGCTAGGCAGACTTCTATGACCTGTGCCTGAAAGTGGCAGAACAAATCAAGAAATAGCACATATGAGTTTATCTTGTTGGGCAGACTGGATGGATCGTGCAGGTCTTTCTCTGCCATCATCTACTATGTTACTATCCAGCTCATTTTCGAAAGAGAAGGGCGCCCATCTTCTGACACAAATCGAGAGATGGGCGTCCTCTCAGGGTCAGCCAAATCAGCATAATCAAAAGCTGATTTTGGCCGTCCTCAGCTGCTTTCCGTCAAAGGGACAGCCAAAGTTCAAGGGGGCATGTCGGCAGTATACCGAAGGCGGGACGGGGGCGTGGTTAACACATGGGCATCCTCAGCCAATAATGGAAAAAAGAAGGGCGTCCCTGACAAGCATTTGGCCGACTTGGTCCCTTTTTGTTCACGACCAAGCCTCGAAAAGGTGCCCGAACTGACCCAGATGACCACCGGAGGGATCGGGGATGACCTCCCCTTACTCCCCCAGTGGTCACCAACCCCCTCCCACCTGAAAAAAACTAATTAAAAAACATTTTTTTCCAGCCTCTATGCCAGCATCAAATGTCTCACCGAGCTCCATCACAGCAGTATGCAGGTCCCTGGAGCAGTTTTTAGTGGGTACTGCAGTGCACTTCAGGCAGGCGGACCCAGACCCATCCCCCCCACCTGTTACACTTGTGGTAGTAAAGGGGAGCCCTCCAAAACCCACCCGAAACCCACTGTACCCACATTTAGGTAAGTTGTGGGTAGTGGGTTTTGGGGGGCTCAGCACCAAGGTAAGGAGTTATGCACCTGGGATCAATTTGTGAAGTCCACTGCAGTGCCCCCTAGGGTGCCCAGTTGGTGTCCTGGCATGTGAGAGGGGACCAGTGCACTATGAATGCTGGCTCCTCCCACGACCAAATGGATTGGATTTGGACGTTTTTGAGATGGCCGTCCTTGGTTTCCATTATAGACGAAAACCGAAGCTGGCCATCTCTAAGGTCGACATAAATGTTGAGATTTGGGCGTCCCCGACTGTATTATCGAAATGAAAGATGGACGCCCATCTTGTTCGATAATACGAGATGCCATGCCCCTTCACCAGGGCCCCCTTAAAGATGGGGCGCCCAGTTCGATTATGCCCTCCACGTACTGTTAATGTTACGTTGAAACCTTCTGCTCAGTGTGCTGCGGCGAAAGCAAATAGAATGTTAAGTATTATTAGGAAAGGAATACAAAACAAAATGAGAATGTTATAATGTGTTTGTATCGCTCCATGGTGCGACCGCACCTTGAATATTGTGTTCAATTCTGGTCACTGCATCTCAAAAAAAGGTATAATGGATTTAGAAAGGTGCAGAGAAGGGCGCCAAAAATGATAACGGGGATGGGATAACTTCCCTATGAGGAAAGGCTAAAGCGGCTAGGGCTTTCAGCTTGGAGAAAAGATGGCTGAGGGGGAGATATGATAGAGGTCTATAAAATATGAGTGGAGTGGAGCGAGTAGACGTGAAACGTCTGTTTACTCTTTCCAAAAATACTAGGACTAGTTTGCATGCAATGAAGCTATAAGTAGTAAATTTAAAACAAATCGGAGAAAATGTTTTCTTCACTCAATGTGTAATTAAACTCTGGAATTCGTTGCTAGAGAATCTGGTAAAGGCGGTTAGCTTAGCAGGTTTTAAAAAGATTTGGACAGCTTCCTAAAGGAAAAGTCCATAGACCTTTATTAAAATGGACTTTGGGAAAATCCACTGCTTATTTCTGGGGTAAGCAGCGTAAAGTGTTTTGTACTTTCTTTGGGATCTTGCCAGGTATTTGTGACCTGGATTGGCCACTGTTGGAAACAGGATGCTGTGCGTGATGGACCTTTGGTCTGTCCCAGTATGGCAGTACCTTTGTACTTCAGTGGTGTACAATTCGGTCCCATTTGATCTTGGGACTTCCATTTCAAATTCATCAGCCACAAAAAGTGCGACAACGGTTGCATCGCTCCTGGGTGGGGGGCTCATGTAGATGGGCTTCACACTGAAGGAGCCTGATCCCCTCGGAAACAGATCTTCAGATCAACCTCCTGGAGCTCCGAGCAATCTGAAATGCTCTAAAGGCTTTCAGGGTTGGCTGTCTAACAAAATTATCTTAGTTGAAAGAGATAATCAGGTTGCGATGTATTATACCACAAGCAGGGGGGCACTAGAGTTCACCCTCTGTGCGAAGCACAGAAACCGTCCAGCTGTGGCTCTGGGCATGCTATCACGGCATCTTTCTCCAGGCCAGTTATCTGGAAGGCGTAAACAACGGCCTGGCTGACAGGCTGAGCAGGATAATGCAACCTCACGAGTGATAGTATGCATAGTATCCATAGTTCAGGTCACAAGCCACAGGTCACAGACCGGGCCGCAGAGAGCAGCCTGAGTGGACTGCGTCTTCCTCCTGGTCCTTGGGGCCGGCTTATTCATTGCCGCGACCCATCGGTCTGGTGTTTCCCTCGAGACCGTTGACTGTGGGGGCCGCAGTGGCAGCGCAAGTAGAGGACCGAAGGGAGAGGTAGATGACCCGAGCCACACCAGGATATAAATCGCAGCTTCCCCATCGCCTGGAAGGCCTAGCGACTCACTGCTGAGCCTTGTCGCTTGGTATTGTCCTCGGAGCACCTGGAAGGCCTAGCGACTCACTGCTGAGCCTTGTCGCTTGGTATTGTCCTCGTGCTCCTGAGACAGGCAAACCTGGGGACGGATAAAGAAAAAGACGCCCCGAGTCATAGGGAGAAGAATGGCAAGCAGGGCCTGAGCGGCACCGAAGCAAGGAGAGGCAGCTGCACCTCCCCAAAGGGGACCAAACAGGACCCGAACGCCCAGACTTCCCTCCCGCTCCCGCTCGCCGATCTCCCTCAGACACAACGGGAACCGCCTGAACCCCCATGCCTCCCAACTAGCGCGGCGCAAGACATCTGCGGTCTCATCGCCTCGCCCGCTCTACACATCCACCAAGTCGTGAGAGCAGCAGAGGCCGAGGAATCAAATCCAGCGTTGTCGCTAGTGTGGCGGAGGCCGGCAAGGCGTATGTAGGTCGCTGGCGAACCCCGAGGGAGACGAACGGAGCCACGCTGACCCAGCCAACGGCACCACCCACAACAAATGGAGCAGCAACGGAGACAGGAGAACAGAGGAATCCTGGCAGCCTTGATGCCCGATTGCAACACGATCTACAACCCAGAATCGTCCACGCGACTTGCAACCCGAATCGCTGGCTACAACAAATCTCCCCTGCATATAAACCTGGAACCGCATCGCTCCCGAACTGCTTCTCACCGTGGATGAGCCACATGTAAACCCAGGACCACGTGGTAAGATCCAAGAAACTACAAAAAATAAAAAAATAAAAATAACTGTTTGTTCGCTTTGCTTTGACTGCATGCACCGCCTTCAGCTAAGACTTACAGCTCTACACTTTGCCTTGCCTTGCTTTGCTTTACTTTGCTTAGCCAAATAACACTAATCTCTGTAATGATTTAAAAGCAATTGCCTTGCCTCGCTTTAAATGCAAGGTTCCCCAGGGAATCTTCCTTCTACAAAATAGCACCATTCCCTTAAATGATTCAATGCAGATGCTTTTAAATATCTTAAATATTTCACGCAGAAAGTAAATGAACCGCTCATCCAAATAACATTATTCCTGTAATGATTTATTGCAATTGCCTTACTTCGCTTAGAGAAAAGGTAAGGAGATAGCTTTGTACTTGCACCGCTAACAGCTTAATTTAAATGTAATTATCTTACTTGGCTTGTTCTGAACCAGGCAAATGAGCCACCTTGTGTAAAAAGATAATTAGATTAATATGTAACACTCACTATTATGCTCCAACTGTAAATACAAGCTTAGCTCTGCTCTGATTACGAACCAAGCATGATCAGTATGAAATGTTGCTAAGCTTAAATGCAAATGTAGGCTTCGCTTCGCTTTGAATGTAAACCAGCTGAATGTCTGCCACAGCGCCCTTAAACACAGACATGAACACCAGCAAAATACTCTTAATCATTCATTGTCTCACCCTACTCTTACAAGCAAACACAACCCACAATCCAGACAATAATAACCCCGTAACTCACATATCATATAACATTCACATACACACAATGCCCACTCTAAAGAACATCCATAATAACCCACCAACAATACACCAACCCTATATACGACCGACTAACAACTCAACGAACCAAAGACACAATAACCAACCAAAAGGAATAATCCCGGATATGAACACCACCAACAAAAGAAGGAAAACAACAACAACAACAAATTCAACCACCGAAGAAACAGACAACTAATAAAAATAAACACAGCGAACCTCCCCACAGAACCACACCGCTCAATCCAACTAGGATACATTAATGCAAGATCAGCAGTAAGTACTTCAGTAGATTTACTAGACTGGATCACTACAGATAATTTAGACCTTCTTTTTATCACAGAAACCTGGTTCCTCAGCCCCACTGACCCCGCCATCTTAGAAATTTGCCCACCAGATTACAAAATCACCCACTGGACAAGAAATGGAAAAAGAGGGGGCGGAATAGCCATAATTTACAAATCCGAATTCACCATCACAACCACGGGTGAATCTACCTCACCACAACTTGAAATTGCCTCAACAAGAATTAACCATCAAACTAATAGGACACCTCAACGCAATTCTATTCTACAGACCACCAGGAAAATGGCAAGACTCCCAAACACAACTCATGGACTTCATATCGAACACATGTGTATCTGCCTCAAACATCCTCATAATAGGAGACATCAACCTACACCTTGAAGACGACACCTCAACAGGCACACGAGAATGCAAAGAATTCTTAAAACTCTGGGACCTGCACGCACCCAACAAGCAGCCAACACACAAAAAAGGACATACATTAGACATCATAACACACAAATTTGACCCGAACTCAACTATCATACTCACTGATACAAGATGGACACCTACATTATGGTCAGACCACCATAAAGCAAATGTCTCTCCCTACTGGCGAAAAACACACATAAACACAATCAATAAACATGAGCGAACAACATACACCACGAGAGGAAAAAATAGACCCCACAACATTCTGGCAACAGAACGAATGGTCAACAAATGCTGATACCATCCAATTCCTCCAAGAATGGGACGAGTTATGTACAACAACACTAGACAAAATCGCCCCAATCCAAACCAGAATATCACACAGGAAAAAACCAAACCCATGGTTCACCGAAGAGCTGAAAAAGCTTAAAACACAAGTCAGGAAACTAGAACGCGCTTGGAACAAAAAGAAAGACGAACAAACACTAAATGCCTGGAAGCAACTTCGAAGGAAATACAAATATACCATAAACAGACCAAAAGATTACATTACAAAACAATAATAGGACCAAACTACAAAGACCACACATAAACTCTTCTTCCTTGTGAACAAACTATTAGACAACACACAGTTACAAACAACAACAAAGACATACCAGATGTGACAACCTTGCAAAATACTTCAAGGAGAAAATTATACAACTACGAACTAAAATACCCGCCAGCCCTATTGACTACGCCACACTTCTAGACTGTCTAGACCCAGAAGACGGAACATACCCAGCAGACAGAACTTGGACCGAATTCGAACTACTATCAGAAAACCTCATCTCCGGAACACTTAAAAGATTTGCTAAATCCCACTGCAAATTAGACACATGCCCAAACAACCTCATGAAATCAGCTCCTAAACAATTCATAATAGACCTAACGAACCACGTTAACTTCATGCTACAAAACGGACTTTTCCCAAAAGAAAAAGGAAAAATTTACTCACCCCAATACCCAAAGATACAAAGAAAAGCACAAGCGAAATAACCAATTACAGACCAGTAGCATCCATACCACTAATAACCAAAATAACCGAAGGAATGGTAACTAAACAACTCACAAACTATTTAAACAAACACTCAATACTGCACGATGCCCAATCAGGATTCCGGTCAAACCACAGCACAGAAACAGTATTAATTACCCTTATGACTAAGTTTAAACAAATGATTGCAACCGGCAACAATGTACTCCTCCTACAATTTGACATGTCAAGTGCCTTCGACATGGTTGACCATGAAATCCTATTACACATACTTGAATATTTTGGCATCGGAGGAAATGTCCTAAACTGGTTCAAGGGATTCCTAACCCAGCGGTCATATCAAGTCACATCAATTCAACCACGTCTGCTGCATGGACACCTGAATGTGGAGTATCACAAGGATCACCCCTCTCACCAACCATCTTCAACCTAATGATGATCCCCTTGGCAAAACTCCTATCAAATCATAACCTCAACCCATATATATACGCCGATGATGTAACAATATACATCCCTTTCAAAGAAGACATTAAAGAGATCCTCAATGAAATTAACCAAAGTCTACACATCATGAACACCTGGGCAGATGCATTTCGCTTGAAACTAAATGCAGAAAAAACTCAATGCCTGATACTCACTTCCCAGTACAACACGAATGAATTCACCGCTATAAACACACCAAAACGAAACCTTCCAATCTCAGAAAAGTTAAAAATCCTTGGAGTCACTATCGACCGCCACCTAACACTCAAAACTCATGCAAACAACACAACCAAAAAGATGTTCTACTGCATGTGGAAATTGAAAAGAATAAGACCATTCTTCCCAAGATCCGTCTTTCGCAGCCTAGTGCAATCCCTTGTACTCAGCCATCTGGATTACTGCAACTCATTATATGCAGGTTGCAAAGAGCAAATACTGAGGAAACTCCAAACAGCCCAGAACACAGCAGCCAGACTCATCTTCGGAAACCAAAATATGAAAGTGCAAAACCCTTACGAGAGAAGCTACACTTGCTCCCACTTAAGGAACGCATTACTTTTAAAGCGTGCACATTAGTCCACAAAATCATTCACGATGAAGCCACAGCCTACATGTCTGATCTAATAGATCTACCACCCAGAAATGCTAAAGATCATCCCGAACTTTCCTCAACCTCCACTTCCCTAATTGCAAAGGCTTGAAATATAAGGCGCTGCACGCGTCAACCTTTTTTTACATGAGCACGCAATTCTGGAATTCACTGCCGCGCAACCTGAAAACGATCTACGAGCAAGCCACCTTCCGCAAACTATTGAAGACCCATCTTTTTGAGAATACTTACGGAAAGAACCAAAACACATAAAGCCCACACCCACGGTTCAATAATGCTTCAATACAGCCACTCTGAATTCTCATCCCCTGTAATCTCACCACACTTCTACTCACAGAAAATGTATACCATATGCTTTCTTGTTGTTATGTACTGCCCCTTTTAGTTTCCCGTTGTTCCCCAATGTTTCACTGCTCTTTTCCATTGTTATATTCCTTAATGATACTCTGAGTTTGTCTCGCATAACTCCTCACAATGTATTCCATAACCGAGTAGTAACAAATTGTATATCTATCACTCACAACTTATTGTAAGCCACATTGAGCCCGCAAAAAGGTGGGAAAATGTGGGATACAAATGCAATAAAATAAATAAATAAATAAATAAAATCTCTGAATATGGGCGTACCCCGCAAGATCTTCCGAACATGGGGCACCCCCTCGGTGGATCATTTTGCCACTCATCTCAATCACAATGGCCCTCAGTTCTGTTCCAGGCTTCAGGCCCACGACAGATTAGCGTTAGATGCCTTCCTTCTGCATTGGGGGATAGGCCTTCTGTATGCATTTCCTCCCATACCTCTAGTGCGAAAAACTTTGTTGAAACTCAAGCAAGACCGCGGAACCATGATTCTGATTGTACCCTACTGGCTGCGTCAGATATGGATCCCTCTTCTTCTGGAATTGTCCTCCAAAGAGGTCTGACATCAGTGCCGGGCAAAATGGTAGAGGCTATTATTAAGAAGAAAATAACAGAGCACATACAAAAAGACATAGGCTCATGAGACAAGTCAGCACAGATTAGTGAAGGGAGGTCTTGTCTCACCAATCTACTGCATTTTTTTGAGGGGGTGAACAAACATGTGGACAATGAGGAGCCGGTGGTTATTGTGTATCTGGATTTTCAGAAGGCGTTCGACAAAGTGCCTCATGAAAGACTCCAGAGGAAACTGGAGAGTCATGGGATCGGAGGTAGGGTGTTCTCCGAGGACAAGCAGGCTGCTTGTTCTCACTGATGGGTGACGTCCACGGCAGCCCCTCCAATCGGAATCTTCACTAGCAAAAGCCTTTGCTAGCCCTCGCGCGCAATTCGCACCGCGCATGCGCGGCCGTCTTCCCGCCCGAAAACGGCTCGTGCCGGCCAGTCTTCTTTTGTCCGCGCTCGGTACGGTCGTGTTACGCTGTTCGCGCCCCTTAAGTTGACCTCGCGCGTCTCTTTTGAATTTTCTCTACAAAAAAAAAAAAAAAAAGGATTTCGGAAGAGGACCTTTTTGGTCTTTTCCCTTCCCTCTATTTTCAGTTTTTGCCGCGTTAAGTTTCTTTTCGTCTTCGGGATAGGCCATTTTGAGGCCTCGGGTCGAATTTTTTTCTCCCCCCCTCTTTTTGGTGCCTACCGCAATAACGAGTTTTGATTTTCGTCGGCGTGATTTTTCCGCCCATGTCATCGAAGTCTCCAGCGGCTTCAAGAAGTGCACCCAGTGCGCCCGAGTAATCTCGCTCACTGACAGGCACGCGTCGTGTCTTCAGTGTCTGGGGGCTGGGCACCGCCTGCAGGCCTGTCTGTGTGCTCTTTTACAAAAGCGGACTCAGGTAGCGAGATTGGCCCAGTGGAACGTTTTGTTCTTGGGCTCTTCGTCGGCATCGGCACCGGGGGTATCGAGTGCATCGACGTCGACAGTGTCCAGACCTCCGTCCTCGGCCGCGATTGCATCGAGTGCATCGAGGCATCGACCCTCTGCATCGGAGCTGAGACATCGGAAGGCTGCGTCTGCGTCGGTTGGTACCGGACCTCCACTTCTGTTGATGTCGTCGGACGGTGGTGCTTCGACTGGAGTGCAGGTGAGGGCTGTCCATTCCCCTGCTGGTGGCGGTGAGCCTTCGGGTGGTCTCCCCCTACCCTGAGGCTCCTGCGGTACAGCCCCCCCCCGAGAACGACCTTTTTCGGCCTCGGCCCCCGAGGAAGCGACGGCTGGATTCTACGTCCTCCTCGTCGGTGCCGGGAAGCTCCGGTGACATGCTTCGTCCCAAAAAGTCGAAGAAGCATCGATACCGGTCCCCTTCCCTTATCGGCACCGAGAGCTCTGGGTCGCCGAGGGAGTCGGCACCAGTAGGCATCGGCACCTCTGTTCAAGAAGTGTCGATGCCTCCACTATGGGCAGCCCGGAACAGCCTCCACGTCCGGAACGGACTCTGACATCGACACCTGCATCGGCTTCCACGTCTTTCTCCACAGCCGATCTGCACGAGAGTCTCCGGGCCGTTCTCCCAGCGATTCTGGGAGAGCTGTTGCGCCCTTCCCCTCCGGTACCGGGGGTGCTTGCGCCACTGGTACCGAGTGAGGCGCCGGCTGGCCCCTTGCCCGGGGTGAGGTCTCAGACACTGGTGCCGCGTGCGGTACCGACTGCGGTCGCCTCCCCGGAAGGCTCCCCGACGACGTCGGCGGAGGGAGCTTCGCCGGTGCGGGCGAGGGAGTCTACCTCTCAACACCCACACCGTGGACGTGGTTCACGGAGTCGAGCCGGGCACGGCTTCAGACACAGGTCCGTGAACTTGTGTATGATACCGATGGTGAGGCCTCGTGGGAGGAGGAGGAGGACATCAGATATTTCTCTGACGAGGAGTCTGATGGCCTTCCTTCTGATCCCACTCCCTCCCCTGAAAGGCAGCTTTCTCCTCCCGAGAGTCTGTCTTTTGCAGCCTTTGTCCGGGAGATGTCTACGGCCATCCCCTTCCGGTGGTTGTGGAGGACGAGCCCAGGCTGAAATGTTTGAGCTCCTGGACTATCCTTCTCACCTAAGGAAGCGTCCACAGTACCCATGCATCATGTCCTCAAAAGACATTGCTGACGAATTGGACCAAGCCATTAAGTAATCCCCACATTCCCAAGAAGATCGAGTCCCAGTACCGGAACCATGGGGACCCAGAGCTGATGCGCACTCAGTTGCCTCACGACTCTGGTGTGGGGGATTTGGCCCTAAAGAAGGCTAAGAGTTCTAGGGAGCATGCTTCGGCGCCCCCGGGCAAGGACTCTAGAACCTTAGACTCCTTTGGGAGGAAGGCCTACCATTCTTCTATGCTCGTGGCCAAAATCCAGTCATACCAGCTCTACCCGAGCATACACATGCGGAACAATGTGCGGCAGTTGGCGGACTTGGTGGACAAGCTCCCCCCTGAGCAAGCCAGGCCTTTTCAGGAGGTGGTCAGGCAGCTGAAGGCATGCAGAAAATTCCTGGCCAGAGGGGTGTATGACACCTTTGATGTTGCGTCCAGGGCCGCTGCTCAAGGTGTGGTGATGCGCAGACTCTCATGGCTGCGTGCCTCCGACCTGGAGAATAGGATCCAGCAGCGGATTGCGGACTCGCCTTGCCGTGCGGATAACATTTTGGAGAGAAAGTCGAGCAGGTGGTTAGAGCAGCTCCACCAGCGGGATACCGCTTTCGACAAGTTCTCCCGCCGGCAGCCTTCAGCTTCTACCTCTACAGGTAGACGTTTTTATGGGGAAAGAAGACTGTTCCCTAATCTTCTGGTAAGCGTAGGTATAATCCTCCTTCTTCAAGGACAAGCAGGCTGCTTGTTCTCACTGATGGGTGACGTCCACGGCAGCCCCTCCAATCGGAATCTTCACTAGCAAAAGCCTTTGCTAGCCCTCGCGCGCCGCGCATGCGCGGCCGTCTTCCCGCCCGAAACCGGCTCATGCCGGCCAGTCTTCTTTTGTCCGCGCTCGGTACGGTCGTGTTTCGCCGTTCGTGCCCCGGAAAGTTGACCTCGCGCGTCGTTTTCGACTCGTTTCTTCTTGGAAAGTTCTAAAAGTGTTTCGGGAAGACCCTTTCGGTTTTTCCCTTCCTGTATTTCGAGCTTTTCGCCCCGGTAAGTTTTCTTTCGTCGTCGGGGTAGGCCTCAGTTAGGCCTCGGTCGAAATTTTTCTTCCCTATTTTTCTGGTGCCAATTTTCGCCATTTCGAGTTTTGATCTCGCCGGCGTGATTTTTCCGCCCGTGACATCGAAGCCTTCCAGCGGCTTCAAGAAGTGCACCCAGTGCGCCCGGGGTAATCTCGCTCACGACAGGCACGCGTCGTGTCTTCAGTGTCTGGGGGCTGGGCACCGCCCTCAGGCCTGTAGTCTGTGTTCCCTTTTGCAAAAGCGGACTCAGGTTAGCGAGTTAGCCCAGTGGAACATTTTGTTCTCGGGCTCTTCGTCGACATCGGCACCGGGGGTATCGAGTGCATCGACGTATTCAGCGTCCAGACCTTCATCCTCGGCCGCCAGTGCATCGAGTGTATCGAGGCATCGACCCTCTGCATCGGCGCTGAGACATCGGACGACTGTATCGACGTCGGTGGTACCGGGACCTCGTCTGCTGATGTCGTCGGACGGTGGTGCTTCGTCTGGAGTGCAGGTGAGGGCTGTCCATTCCCCTGCTGGTGGCGGTGAGCCTTCGGGTGGGTCTCCCCCTACCCTGAGGGCTCCTGCGGTACAGCCCCCCCGAGACCGACCCTCTTCAGTCTCGGCCCCGAGGAAGAGACGGTTGGATTCTACGTCCTCCTCGTCGGTGCCGGGAAGCGCCGGTGACGTGCTTCGCTCCAAAAAATCGAAGAAGCATCGACACCGGTCCCCTTCCCGTGTCGGCACCGAGAGCTCTGGGTCGCCGAGGGAGTCGGCACCCAGCAGGGCATCGGCACCGAGAGGACGTTCACCTCTGTCCAAGAGGTGTCGATGCGCTCCACTCTGGACAGCCCGGAACAGCCTCCACGCCCGGAACAGCCTCTGACATCGACGCCTGCATCGACCTCCATGGCCTTTTCTGCAGCCGCTCTGAACGAGAGCCTCCGGGCCGTTCTCCCAGAGATCCTGGGAGAGCTGTTGCGCCCTACCCCTCCGGTACCGGGGGTGCTTGCGCCACCGGTACCGTCGAGCGTGGCGCCGGCTGGACCATCGCCCCGGGTGAGGTCTCCGGCGTCGGTGCCGCGTGCGGTACCGACTGTGGGCGCCTCCCAGGAAGGCTCCCCGACTATGTCGGCGGAGGGAGCTTCACCGGTGCGGGCGAGGGAGTCTACTCTCGACGCTCCCACCGTGGCCGTGGTTCCACGGAGTCGAGCCGGGGCACGGTTGCAGACACAGGTTCGTGAACTTTGTGTCTGACACCGAGGGTGAGGCCTCGTGGGAGGAAGAGGAAGACATCAGATATTCTCTGACGAGGAGTCTGAGGGTTTCTCTTCTGATCCCACTCCCTCTCCTGAAAGACAGCTTTCTACTCCCGAGAGTTCTGTCTTTCGCTTCCTTTGTCCGGGAGATGTCTACGGCCATCCCCCTTCCCGGTGGTTGTGGAGGACGAGCCCAGGGCTCTGAAATGTTTGAGCTCCTGGACTATCCTTCTCCACCTAAGGAAGCGTCCACAGTACCCAGGCATCATGTCCTAAAAAAGACATTGCTGGCGAACTGGACCAAGCCTTTAACTAATCCCCACATCCCAAGAAGATCGAGTCCCAGTACCAGGATCCATGGGGACCCAGAGCTGATGCGCACTCAGTTGCCTCACGACTCTAGAGTTGTGGATTTGGCCCTAAAGAAGGCCAAGAGTTCTAGGGAGCATGCTTCGGCGCCCCCGGGCAAGGACTCTAGAACCTTGGACTCCTTTGGGAGGAAGGCCTACCATTCTTCTATGCTCGTGGCCAAAATTCAGTCCTACCAGCTCTACACGAGCATACACATGCGGAACAATGTGCGGCAGTTGGCGGGCTTGGTGGATGCGCTCCCCCCTGAGCAAGCCAAGCCTTTTCAGGAGGTGGTCAGGCAGCTGAAGGCGTGCAGAAAATTCCTGGCCAGAGGGGTGTATGACACCTTTGATGTTGCGTCCAGGGCCGCTGCTTAAGGTGTGGTGATGCGCAGACTCTCATGGCTGCGTGCCTCCGACCTGGAGAATAGAATCCAGCAGCGGATTGCGGACTTGCCTTGCCGTGCGGACAACATTTTTGGAGAGAAAGTCGAACAGGTGGTAGAGCAGCTCCACCAGCGGGACACCGCATTCGACAAGTTCTCCCGCCGGCAGCCTTCAGCATCTACCTCTACAGGTAGAAGATTTTTCGGGGGAAGGAAGACTGTTCCCTACTCTTCTGGCAAGCGTAGGTACAATCCTCCTTCTCGACAGCCTGCGGCCCAGGCTAAGCCCCAGCGCGCTCGCTCTCGTCAGCAGCATGCGCCTCAGCAAGATTCATTGGCTCCCCAGCAAAAGCAAGGGACGAGCTTTTGACTGGCTCCAGCAGAGAATAGCCGGCGTCCAAGTGTCAGTGCCGGGCGACCTGCCAGTCGGAGGGAGGTTGAAAGCTTTTCACCAAAGGTGGCCTCTCATAACCTCCGATCAGTGGGTTCTCCAAATAGTCCGGCAAGGATACACCCTCAATTTGGCTTCAAAACCTCCAAATTGTCCACCGGGAGCTCAGTCTTACAGCTTCCAGCACAAGCAGGTACTTGCAGAGGAACTCTCTGCCCTTCTCAGCGCCAATGCGGTCGAGCCCGTGCCATCCGGGCAAGAAGGGCTGGGATTCTATTCCAGGTACTTCCTTGTGGAAAAGAAAACAGGGGGGATGCGTCCCATCCTAGACCTAAGGGCCCTGAACAAATATCTGGTCAAGGAAAAGTTCAGGATGCTTTCCCTGGGCACCCTTCTCCCCATGATTCAGGAAAACGATTGGCTATGCTCTCTGGACTTGAAGGACGCCTACACACACATCCCGATACTGCCAGCTCACAGACAGTATCTGCGATTTCAGCTGGGCACACGTCACTTCCAGTACTGTGTGCTACCCTTTGGGCTCGCCTCTGTGCCCAGAGTGTTCACGAAGTGCTTGGCTGTAGTAGCAGCGGCACTTCGCAGACTGGGGGTACACGTGTTCCCATATCTCGACGATTGGCTGGTGAAGAACACATCCGAGGCAGGAGCCCTGCAGTCCATGCAGATGACTATTCGCCTCCTGGAGCTACTGGGGTTTGTGATAAATTATCCAAAGTCCCATCTTCTCCCAGTGCAGAAACTCGAATTCATAGGAGCTCTGCTGGATTCTCGGACGGCTCGCGCCTATCTCCCAGAGACGAGAGCCAACAACTTGTTGTCCCTCGTCTCGCGGGTGCCGTCAGCATGTGGCTCTGGGCTCGCCGTCACGGCATGGTGCTCCAAGCCACATATCTGGCAGGCGTAAACAACAGTCTGGCCAACAGGTTGAGCAGGATTATGCAACCTCACGAGTGGTCGCTCAATTCCCGTGTAGTGCGACAGGTCTTCCAGGTGTGGGGAACCCCCTTGGTAGATCTCTTCGCATCTCGAGCCAACCACAAGTCCCTCAGTTCTGTTCCAGGCTTCAGGCCCAACGGCAGACTGGCATCGGATGCCTTCCTCCTGACTGGGGGGGAGGGTCTGCTGTATGCTTATCCTCCCATACCTCTGGTGGGGAAAAGACTTTGTTGAACTCAAGCAAGACCGAGGCACCATGATTCTGATTGCTCCTTTTTGGCCGGCGTCAGATCTGGTTCCCTCTTCTTCTTGAGTTGTCCTCCGAAGAAACCGTGGAGATTGGAGTGTTTTCCGACCCTTCATCACACAGGACGAAGGGGCGCTTCTGCATTCCCAACCTCCAGTCCCTGGCTCTCACGGCCTGGATGTTGAGAGCGTAGACTTTGCCTCTTTGGGTCTGTCAGAGGGTGTCTCCCGCATCTTGCTTGCTTCCAGGAAAGATTCCACTAAGAGGAGTTACTTCTTTCTATGGAGGAGGTTTGCCGTCTGGTGTAACAGCAAGGCCCTAGATCCTCTCTCTTGTCCTACACAGACCCTGCTGGAATACCTTCTGCACTTGTCTGAGTCTGGTCTCAAGACTAACTCTGTAAGGGTCCATCTTAGTGCAATCAGTGCATACCATTACCGTGTGGAAGGTAAGCCGATCTCAGGACAGCCTTTAGTTGTTCGCTTCATGAGAGGTTTGCTTTTGTCAAAGCCCCCTGTCAAGCCTCCTACAGTGTCATGGGATCTCAATGTCGTTCTCACCCAGCTGATGAAACCTCCTTTTGAGCCACTGAACTCCTGCCATCTGAAAGTACTTGACCTGGAAGGTCATTTTCTTGGTGGCATTACTTCAGCTCGTAGAGTCAGTGAGCTTCAGGCCCTGGTATCCCAGGCCCCCTTACACAATTTCATCATAACAGAGTAGTCCTCCGCACTCACCCTAAGTTCTTGCCAAAGGTTGTGTCGGAGTTCCATATGAACCAGTCAATTGCTTGCCAACATTCTTTCCCCGTCCTCATTCTGCCCTGCTGAACGTCAGCTGCACACATTGGACTGCAAGAGAGCATTGGCCTTCTATCTGGAGCGGACACAGCCCAACAGACAGTCCGCCCAATTGCTTGTTTCTTTTGATCCCAACAGGAGGGGAGTGGCTGTGGGGAAACGCACCATATCCAATTGGCTAGCAGATTGCTTTTCCTTCACTTACGCCCAGGCTGGGCTGGCTCTTGAGGGTCATGTCACGGCTCATAATGTAGAGCCATGGCAGCGTCGGTAGCCCACTTGAAGTCAGCCACTATAGAAGAGATTGCAAAGCTGCGACGTGGTCATCTGTCCACACATTCACATCTCATTACTGCCTGCAAGCAGGATACCGACGCGACAGCGGTTCGGGCTGTCAGTGCTTCAGAATCTGTTCGGGGTTTAGAATCCAACTCCACCCCCCTAGGCCAGGTTTGTTCTGTTCCAGGCTGCACATCTCAGTTAGTTGGTAAATTTTTTAGGTCAATCTCAGTGATGTCCTCGCCGTTGCGAAGGCCCAATTGACCATGGTTGTTGTTTTGAGTGAGCCTGGGGCTAGGATAACCCATCAGTGAGAACAAGCAGCCTGCTTGTCACTCGGAGAAAGCGAATGCTACATACTGTAGAAGGTATTCTCCGAGGACAGCAGCTGATTGTTCTCACAAACCCCGCCCGCCTCCCCTTTGGAGTTGTGTCTTCCCTAGTCTTTGTCTTGCTACATATGAGACTGCCGGCATGAGCCGGTTTCGGTCCGCGCCATGCGCGGTGCGCATCGGCGCGCAAGGGCTAGCAAAGGCTTTTGCTAGTAAAGATTCCGATTGGAGGGGCTGCCGTGGACGTCACCCATCAGTGAGAACAATCAGCCTGCTGTCCTCGGAGAATACCTTCTACATGTATGTAGCATTCGCTGCGCTGCGTAACTCTAGTAGCGCTTTAGAAATGTTAAGAAGTAGTAGTAGTAGTAAGGTCATTTTCTTGGTGGCGGTTACTTCTGTTCGTAGGGTCAGTGAGCTTCAGGCCTTAGTAGTGGATGCACCTTATAATGTTTCATCAGAATAGAGTATTTATTTATTTTTTAATTGCATTTGTATCCCACATTTTCCCACCTCTTTGCAAGCTCAATGTGGCTTACAATACATCATGAATGGTGAACATATATAGATAGCAGACTTTTAGTGTTACAGAAGGATTTTGGGCAACATGATAATGATAAAACATGATAATAGTAAACGAGCAGAAATTGTAAGACAGTTCTGAATAGATGTGGAGTTGTGTGTATGCACATTGGTAGATCTTTGCGGTATGCCCTGTTGAAGAGATAGGTCTTCAGTAGTTTGCGGAAGTTGGTTAGTTCATAGATCTTTTTTAAGTTGCGCGGCAATGTGTTCCATAACTGTGTGTTCTCGAGTGTTAGGTGTCGGTCGATGGTAACTCCAAGAATTTTTAGGGTGTGCATTTGTATCCCACATTTTCCCACCTATTTGCAGGCTCAGTGTGGCTTACAATACATTGTGAATGATGTTACAGTGCGATTATGGGTTACATTGTGACGAGTTTTGGGAAGACAAAGTCAAAGTCAAAACATCATTTGGGGAATAGAAGAATGGAATGTAACAATAGGGAAATGATAAGGCGATAGAACAATAGCAAGAGAACATAGGGTATAATAATTTTTTATCTGTGGGTAGAGTTTTAAGTGTGGTGAAAATACGGAGAAAGAGAGTTCTGAAGAGAGTGTATTGGTGCATTTCTATTAGTGTGTATGGTCTTCATGTGTTTTGATCCTTGCAGTACATTTTCTCAAAGAGATGAGTTTTCAAAAGTTTGCGGAAGTAGGTTAATTCGTAGATTGTCCTCAGGTTCCGTGGCAGTGTATTCCAGAATTGCGTGCTCATATAAGAGAAGGTTGATGCATGCAGTACTTTGTATTTTATGCCTTTGCACTTAGGGAAGTGGAGATTGAGGAAAGTTCGGGAAGATCTTTTAGCGTTTCTGGGGGGCAGGTCTATTAAATCAGACATGTATGCAAGGGCTTCACCGTGAATGATTTGTGAACCAAGGTGCATACTTTAAAGGTGATGCGTTCCTTGAGTGGGGGCCAGTGTAATTTCTCACGTAAGGGTTTTGCACTTTCGTATTTTGGTTTTCAAAAATGAGTCTGGCTGCTGTATTCTGGGCTGTTTGAAGTTTCCTCAGTATTTGCTCTTTGCAGCCTGCTTATAGTGAGTTGCAGTAATCCAGATGACTGAGTACGAGTGATTGCACTAGGCTGCGGAAGACAGATCTTGGAACGAATGGTCATATTCTTTTCAGTTTCCAAATGGAGTAGAACATCTTTTTGGTTGTGTTGTTCGCATGAGTCTCAAGTGTTAGGTGGCGGTCAATGGTGACTCCAAGGATTTTTAAAGTTTCTGAGATTGGCAGATTTAGTTTAGGTGTGTTTACAGCGGTAAATTTATTCGTGTTGTATTGGGAGGTAAGTATGAGGCATTGGGTTTTTTCTGCGTTCAGTTTCAATCGGAATGCATCTGCCCAGGTGTTCATGATGTATAGACTTTGGTTGATTTCATTGGAGATTTCATTAATGTCTTGTTTGAAAGGGATATATATCATTACATCATCGGCATATATGTAAGGGTTGAGGTTATGGTTTGATAGAAGTTTTGCCAAGGGGATCATCATTAGGTTGAAAATAGTTGGCGAGAGGGGGGATCTCTGCGGTACTCCACACTCAGGCGTCCATGCAGCAGACGTAGTTGAATTTGATGTGACCTGGTATGAGCGTAAAGTTAAGAACCCCTTGAACCAGTTTAGGACATTGCCTCCGATGCCAAAATATTCAAGTATGTGTAGTAGGATTCCGTGGTCGACCATATCAAAGGCACTTGACATGTCAAATTGTAAGAGGAGTATATTGGCGCCAGTTGCGATCATTTGTTTAAATTTGGTCATTAGGGTAATTAATACTGTTTCTGTGCTGTGATTTGACTGGAATCCTGATTGGGCATCATGCAGTATTGAGAACTTGTTAAGATAGTTAGTGAGTTGTTTGGTTACCATCCCTTCGGTTATTTTGGTTATTAGTGGTATAGATGCTACTGGTCTGTAGTTAGTTATTTCGCTTGCGTTTTTCTTTGTGTCTTTGGTTATTGGGGTGAGTAGGATTTTTCCTTTTTCCTTTGGGAAAAGTCCGTTTTGTAGCGTGAAGTTCACGTGGTTCATTAGGTCTGTTATGAATTGTTGGGGAGCTGATTTCATGAGGTTGTTTGGGCAGTGTAAGGAGGATGTAGAGGGAAAGCAGAGAAGAGCTGACAGGGGCAGTAAGCCAAGAAAGGAAGAGCACTCTCTGACGGGAAAAGGGGGTAGGAGACTTGCAAGAAGGGAGGAGAACTACAGAACCCAGCAGCACTTGCAAGGGAGGAGGGAACAAGAGAAACAGCACTACAACTCCCAGCAGGTAGTAAAGTCAGGAGGTGATTGGGAGATGGAGGATAATCAGGTGGAGGAGCAGCACCTGGGAGAGAGGGTGGGGGAAGACTCCATGGAGTGGGAGGAGATTGAACTAGGAGAGAAAAGTGAAAATGTGATGAAGGAGGCTGAGGTTGAGCAAATGGAGTTCTTTTGCTCAGGGCAAAGGGAGATGGCAAAGGAAGAGACTGCAGAGGGAAGCCAGAGATGTGGGGCCGCTCAGTGACAATGCCTAGATGCGGTCTGGCTTCATGGAACTGTGGGAATTAATTACCTGGAGGAGGTCAGTCTGAACATTTGTGGGAGGTTGTCAGAGTGTTGGTGTCTGACAAGCGAGGGTGGTGAAAATGCCTCTATCTCCTAGGCAGTAAGAGAAAGGAGAAGAGGAATTGACTGAACCACAGGTTTATCCCAAGCCATTAACTAATTCTAAAACTGAACGGTTATGGATCTTTGAGTGTGGGAGAAGTGAAACAAGGTGCACAGAGACTAGCAGCTGTAATACAGCGGGCAGACTGGTTTTCTCTGATACCGTTGGGGGAAATAGTACTGTGAATAATCACTTGTTACAAATAAGCAAAATCAGTTCTCCTAAGGTGATGGATTAGCCCCAATTGTGTGGGTGAAAAAGGACAGCACGGAGAGGTGTCGAGAGAGCGGACAGCACTGAGAGGTGTCGAGACAAGAGCGGACAGCACGAAGAGGTGCCTGCTGACAGCAGATATCTAGTTTGCATTGGGATTTGGCGAATCTTTTGAGCGTTTTAGAGATGAGGTCCTCTGACAGTGATTCGAATTCGGTCCAGATCCTGTCTGCTGGATATATTCCGTCTTCTGGATCTAGACAGTTTAGGAGTGTGGCGTATTCAATAGGGCTGGTGGGTATTTTAAGTCGTAATTGTATAATTTTCTCCTTGAAGTATTTTGCGAGGTCGTCGACCCCTGGTAACTGGTGTGGTGTCTAGCAATTTGTTTACAAGGTAGAAGAGTTTGTGTGTGTCTTTGTAGTTTGGTCCAATCATTTTTTTGTAGTGTAGTCTTTTAGTCTGTTTTATGGTATATTTGTATTTCCTCCGAAGTGATTTCCAGGCATTCAGTGTGTGTTCATCTTTCTTTTTGTTCCATGCACGTTCTAGCTTTCTGACTTGTGTTTTGAGTTCTTTCAGCTCCTCGGTGAACCATGGCTTTGATTTTTTCCTATGTGATGTTCTGGTTTGGATTGGGGCAATTGTGTCTAATGTTGTCTTACATATGTCATCCCATTCTTGGAGGAATTGAATGGTGTCTGTATTTGTTGACCATTCATTTTGGTAGACCTGTTGCCAGAATGTTGTGGGGTCTATTTTTCCTCTCGTGGTGTATGTTGTTCGTTCATGTTTGTTTACTGCGTTTCTGTGTATTTTTCGCCAGTGGAGGGAGACATATGCTTTATGGTGGTCTGTCCATGGTGTGGGTGTCCATCTTGTGTCTGTAAGTAGGAGAGTTGAGTCTGGGTTGAATTTGAGTAGTCCTTCGCAGGCACCCTAAGTTCCTGCCGAAGGTGGTGTTGGAGTTTCATCTGAACCAATCAACTGTCTTGCCAACATTTTTTCCCCATCCTCATGCCCACCCTGTTGAAAGCAGCTTGCACGCCTTGGACTGCGTTGGCCTTTTATACAGAGCGGACGAAGCCCTTCTTCAGACAGTCCGCCTAGTTGTTTGTATCTTTATTTTTTTAATTCTATGAAGTCTTTATTGAATAACAAGCATACAGTATACAAAGAATACTACATATGTTAATGCCAAACACCATTATACATCAAAAATGATACAATCACTCCAGCTTTAACATGAGTAATTGTTCCAACTTTTTCAACTGCTCAGACATTGACTCCAATTTTTGAAAGGTTTTAATGAAATCCCTCTTTTCCACTAAACCCACCTAGAACCGCCCCCCCCCACCTGCCCTCCCCTCCCCCCCTTTAGCATGTACAGTGATACAGGAAGGGCTCCCATATTGCTTCCCACTTCGTCTGCATACGGCTTCGCATGGCCCGAAGTCTCTCCATTTCACATATGTACCAAAGTTTGTTTAACCAGCGCGCCAATGGAGGGACTTTCGTAGATTTCCAAGAGGCAGCTAGCACAACTCTCGCCGCCACCATTGCCTGCCTAGTCAGTAATGCCTGGGACTAAGTCAGACCAGGTGATTTTTTTGCAAATATGAAAAACTCAGGAGACCACTTTATGGGCCTTTTAAGCCATGTCTGCAGTCTACACTGTATTGCTTTCCAATAGGCCCGAACTTTAAAACAAGTCCACCAAATGTGGCCCATCGTACCCTTTTGATCACATCCATGCCAGCACAGTGGTGAAACTCCAGGAAACATGCGGTGTAATCTGACCGGAGTCAAATACCACCGGTAAAGTACGTTAACTACATTCTCCTGAAACGGAACTGAGATGGAAATCTTGGACCAGCTGTTCTCAAAAAATTGCCAATCCCCCTCCCCAATAATCATCCCCAGTTCCTGCTGCCACCGCTCCCTGTGAGCATGATTAGGGCCCAGTTGTTCACGCATAAAGGAATACAAACATGTAATGAGGCCCCTAGTATGTTTAGAGTCCTCGCATAAGTCCTCAAGAAACGTATTATCTCTCACTATGATCACTTGGATCTTCCTTGAGCTAAGAAAATGTCTCAATTGATAATAAGCAAATAACTCATTGGGTAAAATAGAATATTGTTGTTAAAGGGAATCAAAATAAAGCAAACACCCATCATCAAACAACTGACCCCACCTTTCCAAGCCCAAAGTGCGCCATCGGTTGAAGGGCCCCGAAGAGATACCGGGAGGAAAAAATGGATTATTTGTTATCGGCGAGTGTTTAGATAGAACCCCATCCGGACTAGCGAACAGCCCATCCCAATAAAAGAAGGTAGACATAATCGATGGACACAAGTCCCCACTCAAGGACCTATATTTACGAGGGAGCCACATCATGGCACGGAGCGGACAAGAGCCCACCTCTTCCTGCTCTAATTTAACCCATTACTTGTGAGGATGATCCTGAAACCACTCAAAGTCCGCCCGCGCTTGTGAAGCCTATCCTTATACAATAAGGCCCTTGACAAACAAGGCCGTTTATTAGTCCATACAAAATGAACCAATTTGTTATGCACCCCCGCCAGAAAGCCCCTGGGAACCCTAATAGGGAGAACCTGGAAAAGATACATCAGGCGTGGCAAAATATTCATCTTCAGCACTGCAATTCTACCTAACCAGGACAGATCTGTAGTGTCCCTTCTCTCAAGATCCCTATAAATAACCTTCAAAAGAGGCGGATAATTTACTGAGAACAGCTCTGAGAAATTTGTTGTAATAGTGACCCCCAAGTAAGCTATGCTTCCTTTTACCCATTTAAAAGAGAAGGATTGCTGAAGGGACTCCAACACTTGACGAGAAATACCAATCGCAAGAGCCTCTGATTTACTCTCATTTAGTCTGAATCCTGAAACTTCTGAATATAATGACAATACTTTCTTCAGATTAGGCAATGAAATTAGTGGTTTTGTCAGAGAAAGAAGCACATCATCAGCAAAAAGCGCCAACTTGTATTCCCTCTGACCAACCTGAATGCCAGATATATTAGGGTCCAACCTGATATACATCGCCAGGGGTTCCATGACCAAAGCAAATAGCAAAGGCGAAAGGGGGCACCCCTGTCAAGTCCCACGAGACAAATAAAACATATGAGAATTACCCCCATTAACTCGAACAATCTCTAGGTGAAGTATATAAGGCCTGTTTCCATCTACAAACCCCCCCCACCAAATCCAAAGTGGTCCAACACCTGGAACATGAAAGGCCAGTGGACTCTGTCAAAGGCCTTTTCTGCATCCAGGCCCAATAAACAAACTGGCAAATTCAATTTATTAGAAACATGAATCAAGTTAACCATTCGCCTGTCTTTGAGGGCTAAACCCCGTCTGATCTGGGTGAAATAATTGTGGCAAGACATTTGCCAGACGATTGACTAGGACCTTTGTTAGAATCTTTATATCAGAGTTTAGTATAGAAATAGGGCGATAGGAAGCGCATTCTGTCTTATCCTTGCCAGGCTTAGGGATAATCGCTATCCATGCTTCCATCATAGAGAGGGGAAATTCATTGCCTATTAAAATCTTATTTGTAATCTCTGTCAAAATAGGAGCCAGTTTCCCCTGGAAAACCTTATAAAAATCGTTAGGTAACCCATCAAGCCCCGGTGATTTCCCAACTGGAAGAGCTTTAATCACCTTGGAAACCTCATCAACTGTAACCCGCCCATCTAGCGCTTCCCTCTGAGCTACTGTTAACTTAGGAAATGGGCATGCCCCCAAGAATTTTTGTGTCGTTCCGGGATTTGTCACAGTATCTGAAGTGTAAAGAGATAGATAAAAGGACTGAAACGTATCCCTGATCTGCTTTGAGTTAGTCAGCATCTTGCCCATCTTATCTCACACTTTGAGGATGGTCCCATCAACCCTAAACTGTCTCAATTTAACTGCCAGTGCTCTACTCGGTTTATTACTAAAGACAAAGTTGGAATGCTTCTGCTGATCATTGAAAAATTGTAACTGGTCAGAATATATCTGATCCAATTTCAAACGGAATGCTTGTATTTCCCTCAAAGTTGTAACAGAATGAGAGGATTTATGTCCCGCAGTTAGAAGATTCAATTGTGTTAAACAATTAGCAACCTCTGCCCTTTGCTGTTGGGCCCTAAAGCTAGCCTTTTGGAGGAAATAACCCCTAGAGACTGCCTTAAGTGCTTCCCAGACAACACCCAAGGAGGGTCCCGAATCCACATTGAACTCTAAATAATCTTGTAGAATCTTTCGGTAACCTGCTAAAATTTCCTCCTCCTTGAGCAAAGCAGTATTCAGCGACCATCTCCTCTCCCTCTCCTCCCCACAAAGTGAGGAAGACAAACCCAAACAGGTGCATGATCCGACCAAGTAGCTACTTCAATATCTGAAGTCCAACCAGCATGAATCAGTGAGACATCAACAAAAACATAGTCTATAGGAGAATAGGTATCGTGTGAGTGGGAATAAAACTAATAATCCCGGACCCCAGGATGAGAAACACGCCATACATCAATTACTCCCAAATCTCTAGTAAATTTATTCAAGCCCGGGAGTAGAGGAGTGTGGTAGCCGTGTTAGTCCACTCTTAAGGTTATCAATAGAAATCAAACAAAATAAAACATGGAAAAGAAAATAAGATGCTACCTTTTTTATTGGACATAATACATTTCTTGATTAGCTTTCAAAGGTTGCCCTTGTTCCGATCTGACGAAGAAGGGCAACCTTCGAAAGCTAATCAAGAAATGTATTAAGTTTATGTCCAATAAAAAAGGTATCATCTTATTTTCTTTTCCATGTTTATTTGTTTGATTTCTATTGATAACTTCAAGCCCTGGGAAATCATAACAGCTACTCCCAACGATACCCCAGACCTAACCAGTGCCGGGTGTTGCGTGGCATTAAAGTCCCCCCCCCCCCCCCCCCCCCACACACACACACAACAACCTTCCCCGGAGGACAAGATGTAAAGTGTCCTACCAACTGAGCCAGGAACCCACTCTGCCCCTCATTAGGAGCATAAATCGAGGCCAATATTACAGCTAAATCGCCCAACAATACACTCAAAATCAAAAAATGCCCCTCTCTGTCTCGCTTCGTTTTCACCACCTGATACTGTACTTATGAATGAAGCAATATAGCCACCCCCCTTTTCTTAGAGCCATCTAATGCAGATGAACAAAAAACATAGGGGTACTGAGGATGAGATAAAAATGTGGTAGAGGAGATAGGGGGAGGAGCAAGATGGCGTCCTAGCTGTGCTCACGGAAGCTCTCGAATTGTTTGTTGGCAATTCTTAACTTTTTCCTCGATTTCCACTATGCCTCATACTAAAAGAAAGGGGACGACAAAAGTGCAACCGCCAACTGCACTAACGTCGTCCCCTAACCAGCAGACGTTAGACCGCTTCGTGAGAAGCTTATCACTCGATACCGGTTTGGCGATCCCCGCATTGGCCGACAACGAAGGAGCGACGTTGGCCAGGGGCCTAGATATCACCTTATCGCCGCCGACGCTGAATCCGCCTCCTTGTCCCGCAGGAGCCAGAGTGGAGTTAGGGGATCAAGCGGGATCCGATGTGGTCAACGACTTGTCCCTATCTGGCGGTCTCTCCCCTGGAACAGCGGTTGAGAACGTACTGGAGCTGGAAATGCCCCAGGAGGTTACAATGGAAGCTATTTGGATGGCGCTCCAGAGACTGACTATTGAAGTGGCTAAATCTACAAGAGAAGTTTCTACGGTTGCAAGTAAGTTGATTTTAATGTCAGAATCTCATGAAGAAATTAAAAGAGAATCTGCTATTCAATTTGCCACAGTAAAAGAAGAAATAAAAATGGTTAAGACAACTGTAGATTCTCTTGTTAATGATAAAGTTTTCACTGCTCGTAAATTAGAGCAGATAGAAAATTACAACCGACGCCTCACGCTCAGGATGTTGAATTTTCCTATTTCACCAGCCTTGACTCCCCGAGACTTTTTAAAAAAATATTTGCAGGAGATTTTGAAGTTTTCCCCAGTGGATATCCCACCTTGTAACAAAGTTTATTATTTACCTAAAGTGCAAAAGCAAGGAGAAGAACCTCAACCTCCAGCAATAGATATCCAGAATTTAACAGCATTATTGGAAGATTCAATGATAGAAATAACCTCAAGAGGGACCCTTATAATATCAATGGTTTTTGAACAGGACTTGAATATGATTATGAAAAAGTACTTTAAATATTCGTCAGCCCTATTTTGTGGACAGAAAATATGGGTATACCCTGACGTTACTAAGATAACGCAGCAGAGACGAAAGCAATTTCTTGCACTTAGAGATGAAGTAAAAGCGTTGGGTGCAATATTTACCTTGGCATATCCATGTAAATGCATAATTCGTATGTCTGGCATTAAATATGTTTTTTTTGAGCCAACTCAATTAAAGGTATTTCTGGACGCCAAAATCCATCTAGCTGAATAGGAAGAACGATTGATATCAGCAAGTAAGAATTAAGAGAAAGTAAAATCAGGACTATGCCAATTTGTGTCAAGTTTTTTTTTTCCTTCTCTTTTAGAGTAACAATTCTCCTTAAGTTTGTTTGGACTCTCCCCCCTCACTTTATGGTGGTCTAAGGAAGAGAGATAAGATAATATAAGTTTGACATGTATGCTTGAATGGAATATATTATATATATTTTTATTTTCCTTAATAACTCTCTGTATTGCCTTACAAACTTGACTTGTTTGTATTATAATTAAAACTAATAAATAATAAAATAAAATAAAATGTTTCATGGTCCCTTCTCAAATGTGTCTCCTGGAGAAACACCACCTGCACTTGAAAGTGTATTAATTCTTTAAACAATTTCTGGCACTTTTGTGGAGAGTTCAGGCCCTTCACATTGTAAGACAAAAATTTTAAAGCAGTAGTCATATCAAAACTCTACCAGGCAACATACAGCACAGACAATCAGCTTAGGGAGCCCCCTACAGAAGATCTGCTCAGCCCGTTCCCCCTGCTCCTCTACTCGGTCTCCACCCTGCCCCCTAGTTCTTTAATGTCCAAACAAATAGCATCCATGTGTTCTAATATTTCCAGTTTTGATGCTTTGATATCTTCTTTAATCTCCGCCAAACACTTTTCCAGTGCCTTTGAAACCCCCGACTTCTTCACAGATGACAATCGAGCAGTCTCGTCATGAGGGGATGCCAAATCCAACCCCAAGGAACCTCCCGCCTCGGGTGACATGTGGCACGAGAGGCCCTTTACCTGCTGCCACACTGAACAGTGCTCACCCTCTTTACGCTGGGAAGTGATCTGCTTGCTCATTATTCCACCACCTTCTCGCCACAGAGCCGACCTCGTCGAGTCAAGCCCAATAAGAGCCCCGATAGCAGCGGATAAAGCAAATAATAGCTAGGGAAATGCGGGAGCTAAAAGATTAGGCTGCCATTCGATCTCATGACGTCACTTCCTCTTAGTTGTTTGTATCTTTTGATCCCAACAGGAGGGGAGTCACCATCGGTAAATGCACCATTTCCAATTGAATAGCAGATTGCATTTCCTTCGCTTATGCCCATGCTGGGCTGACTCTGGAGGGTCATGTCACAGCTCATAATGTCAGAGCCATGGCTGCGTCGATGACTCACTTAAAGTCAGCTTCCATTGAAGAGATTTGCAAAGCTGCGACGTGGTATTCAGTCCACACATTCACATCTCACTACTGCCTTGAGCAGGATATCCGATACTACAGTCGGTTTGGGCAGTCAGTGCTGCAGAATCTGTTTGGGGTATAGAATCCAACTCCACCCTCCTAGGCCCATTTTGTTCTGTTCCAGGCTTCACTCTCAGCTAGTTTGTATATAGTTTCAGGTTAATCTGTGTTGTGCCCTCACTGTTGCGAGGCCCAATTGACCATTGTTTGTGGTTTTGGGTGAGCCTGGATGCTAGGGATTCCCCACTTGTGAGTATAATTAAGCCTACTTTTCCACGGAGAAAGCAAAGATACTTACCTGTAGTAGGTATTTTCAGAGGACAGCAGGCTTGTTATTCTCACAATCCCGCCCACCTCCCCTTGGAGTTGTTTCTTTCTTATTTTTTCTTATGCTGTTGAATTAAACTGAATGGTCGTACGATTGGCAGGAAGGCACTCTGCGCATGTGCGGTGGGGTACGGTATGCACGACAGAAGGCTCTGGCAACTTTTTTGCTATCCATTATACTGGTTCCTGGCTGACGCGTATCGTCGACCCACTTGTGAGAATAATAAGTCTGCTGTCTTCTGAGAATACCTGCTACAGGTAAGTATCTTCGCTTAGTCTGCTATTGAGATATATATGGGGAAACCATTGCTTGCCCTGGGATTGGTAGCATGAAATGTTGATACTATTTGGGTTTCAGCCAGGTGACCTGGGATTGGCCACTGTTGGAAACAGGATACTGGTCTAGATGGACCATTGGTCTGACCCAATATGGCTAATCTTATGTTCTTAGTAAACACAGCCACACAGGGATTAAAGGTTTAAAAAAATATTATATTTACTTGCATATAAATGTATAACCTGTTCTCTATAGAGGTCAGGGATACTGTAAATACAAAGTCACTTCTTATACTCATAAGCACTCTGTCTCGTCGCCTGGTCCTGTAGGCCCACAGCACTCACTTGGTCACTTCACCAGGCAACCCAACTGCCTTGTCTTTTCCTGAAATTCCCACCATTCCAGTTTCAGTATTCCACACTGGGCACCCAAGTTTCCAAGTTTATTTAATATTTGCTTCCCTGCCCTATGGAAACCATCAAGCTTTTGGTGCCTCTGATGTATGATATTATTTTAATACCATGTAAATTTTAATTTGCTGTATATTTTATTTTCAGAGTAAGATAGCAATTTTTTATAGTTTGTTGAGCAAAGAAATCATTTTTATTGTTCTGTCCTTATATATTTTGTATGTGATTTGTTCCCCGCTTAGACTTTTATAGATATAGCGAGTTATAAATAAAGTTTTGTTGTTATTAATATAGTGAAAAAAAGGAAGAGATAAAAAAGACAAAAGTGAAATAAAACAAAGGACATGACATGATAAGGGTAGTAAGGTTAGAACTACAATTGTGATAGTAAAGGGGATGGGGTAAAATAGTAGGATAGCTCTGCAACAGACCAGCTAACTTCTTCCCGTCACTCAAAAGTAGTATTATTGATAGGCATCTGCAAATAGGTAAGTTTTAAGGTCAATTTTAAAATTTGATAGGGTAGATTGACGTCTCCATGAATGAATGAGTGAGAGCATTCCAAAAATGGGGTCCCTGTACTGCAAAGATAGAATCTCTGATCTATTCATGGACTATTATAAGATAATTGGGAATGATAAGTTGATTCTGCTGAGTGGATCTTAACTGTCCAGTTTGGACAGTAAGGAATTAGGACTTGGGAAAAGGTATAATGGTTTGTTGGAAGATAGAGTTTTGAATACAAGTAATAAAATTTTATAGGTAATACTGTGAGTTATAGTTACAGTGTGCATCTTTGAGATGTGATCAAACTTCCTGATCTTAACTATCAATCTGAGTTCAGTATTTTGGATGATCTGAAAGCATCGTATTTCCTTGAACCTTGGTATAGGGAATTACAATAATGTAGTTGCATTATGACCAGGGAATGAACCAGAATTTTAAGTGCTGGAGGCAATAGCAAAGATTTGTGTTTGCTGTAAAACCTATCTCTAGGACTGTAGCCACTATTCTACACAGCTGTTTGGGACAAGGGGAAGACAAGGTTAAGAAATGCACCAGAAATGTGCAGAAACCACAGCTATAGGGTAGGGGAAAGCCAGCACAATTCTTATCTGTTTTGAGTTTCCTTCAGGCAGCAGACAAGCAAAGAGCTGCAGGCTGCTCAGGAGCTCCACAGAAAACAGAAATCACCACACCTAAGTGTTTAAAATGTCTGCTGAAAACCAGGTGGTTGGGGGAGGGGAACAGCTCAGCAGCACACTTTTAGTAAAAGAAAGAGATTTCTAATACTTCCTGGCAGTTTTGAAATCTGAAAATCTAGAAGGAGGATGTTGTTTCCAAATGAGATTTCCTGTTTGAATTTGGATATTAGAGTGAGTAGGACGGTTTCTGTACTGTGGACAGGACATAAACTCGATTGCGATTCATGTAGAATGGAGAATTTTTGTATATAGTCGTTAATTTGAGAGGTCACCCTGTTTTCCATCAATTTAATAAGCAAAGGGATGGAGGCGACGGGGCGGTAGTTGATGACATCATGGTAAAATTATGTATCATACCTGATAATTTTCTTTCCATTAATCATAGCTGATCAATCCATAGACTGGTGGGTTGGGTCCATCTACCAGCAGGTGGAGATAGAGAGCAATCCTTTTGCCTCCCTATATGTGGTCATGTGCTGCCGGAAACTCCTCAGTATGTCGATATCAAAGCTCCATCCGCAGGACTCAGCACTTAGAGAATTACACCCACAAAGGGACACTCTGCTCAGCTCACCACCGCCGAAACGGGGGAGGGGAATTAACCCAGCTCATCCCCACACAAGTGGGGGAGGGGAATCCGTCCAGCTCATCCCCGCGGAGCGGGGGAGGGACACCACCCCGCCGATACGGGGGGATCTGGCTTATCCTGCAACCGCGGGAGGAGCTGACTGACCCTAACACCGCCGAAGCGGGAGGGGTACAAAGCTGCCCTACAGCCGCACGAAGCGGGAGGGAGCGCCGGCAGAATTTAGGTCTCAATCCAGCCCCGTAAAACGGAGGGGAGAGGAATGCAGCAGCTCACTGTAACACAAACTCGTCTCAACTCTTGAAGAATCCAATTGAAAAAACTTGAACACGAAGTCCTCCTGAACAGGAACTGAAGACTAAACTTGAACCTGAAATGCAACCAGAATATAAACAGTACAGGTATCTGGGAGGGGCTATGGATTGATCAGCTATGATTAATGGAAAGAAAATTATCAGGTATGATACATAATATTACCTTCCATATCATCATGCTGATCAATCCATAGACTGGTGGGATGTACCGAAGCAGTACTCACCCAGGGTGGGACATTGAAATCCCTGACCGCAACACTGAAGCTCCAAACCGGGCCTCCGCCCGAGCAGCCACAGTCAAGCGGTAATGCCTGGAGAAGGTATGGGCCGATGCCCAAGTTGCCGCCTTGCAATCTCTTCCAAGGAGACGGACCCGGCCTCTGCCATCGAGGCCGCCTGAGCTCTAGTGGAGTGAGCCTTCAGCTGGATAGGCGGCACCTTCCCCGCGGCCACATAAGCCGCTGCAATGGCTTCCTTGACCCATCTTGCCACTGTAGGCTTAGCAGCCTGCAGACCCTTACGAGGACCTGCAACAGGACAAACAGATGATCCGACTTCCGGAAATCATTGGTCACTTCCAAGTATCTGATGATGACTCGTCTCACCTCTAGATATTTGAGAGCAGAGTATTCCTCTGGGTAGTCCTCCCTACGAAAGGATGGGAGACAGAGCTGCTGACTCACATGGAAGCGAGAAACAATCTTGGGCAGGAAGGAAGGCACTGTGCGAATAGACACTCCTGCCCCAGTGAACTGCAGAAAAGGCTCTCGACATGAGAGCGCCTGGAGCTCGGAAACTCTTCTGGCTGAAGTGATAGCCACCAAAAAGACTGCTTTCAACGTCAGGTCTTTCAGAGATGCCCTCGAGAAGGGCTCAAAAGGCGGCTTCTGCAAGGCTCTTAGCACCAGGTTGAGATTCCACGCAGGCACCACTGAGTGCAGAGGAGGGCGCATGTGATTAACTCCCTTGAGAAAACGCACCACATCTGGCTGCGAAGCCAGGGAAGCACCCTTCAGGTGGCCCCTGAAGCAAGCCAGAGCTGCTACCTGGACTTTAAGGGAACTGAGCGACAGGCCTTTCTCCAGACCTTCTTGCAGGAACGCCAACACTGAAGAAATTGGAGCAGTGAAGGGAGAAAGTGAGCCTGCTTCACACCACGCTGCAAAGGTACGCCAAACCCTGGCGTAAGCAGTAGAAGTAGAGCGCTTCCTCGTTCTCAGCATAGTGGCGATGACCTTGTCTGAGAAGCCCTTCTTCCTCAGACGCTGCCGCTCAATAGCCAGGCCGTAAGACCAAAGGGGGAGGGATCCTCCATCACCACGGGACCTTGATGCAACAGGCCCTGCTCCACTGGCAGTCGCAGAGGGTGGTCCACTGAGAGCCTGATCAAGTCCGCATACCAGGGACGTCTGGGCCAGTCCGGACCCACCAGGATTATCCGGCCCGGATGCTTTGCCACCCGGTCTAGTACCCTGCCCAACATGGGCCAGGGCGGGAACACATAGAGAAGCTCCTGTGTCGGCCACTGTTGGAGAAGAGCATCTACTCCCAGAGATCGAGGGTCCCGTCCTCTGCTGAAAAAGCGCGGCACTTGACAATTGGCCGATGACGCCATCAGATCTAGGCTCGGCTGGCCCCAGCGCTTCGTGATTTCCAAGAACGCCTGAGCCGATAACTGCCACTCTCCGGGATCCAAGGTATGGCGACTGAGAAAGTCCGCCTTGACATTCATGACTCCGGCAATGTGGGCTGCCGACAGCTGTTCCAGGTTCGCTTCCGCCCACTGGCATAGATTCATGGCCTCCTTGGCTAGAGGGGCGCTCTTGGTACCTCCGGTTGACATAGGCCACAGCCGTGACATTGTCCGACAGGACCCGTACTGGCTTCAATGCCAGTACCGGGAGGGCACTCCAAAAGCGCCAACCGAATGGCTCTGAGTTCCAGGAGTGTTGATAGACCACTTTGCCTCTGCAGGAGACCAGAGCCCCTGCGCTGTCCTTCCCAAGCAGTGGGCTCCCCAGCCCGTCAAAGAGGCATCCGTCATGACGACAATCCACTCCGGGGTCACAAGAGGCATTCCTGCAGACAACTTGTCTGTCTTCAGCCACCAGCTCAGCGCCTTGCGCACTGCTGGGTCCAAGGGAAGGCGCACAGCATAATCCTCCGACACTGGAGTCCAGCGCTGCAGCAGAGAGTGTTGTAGTGGTCTCATATGAGCCCTGGCCCAGGGCACTACTTCCATCGTGGCCGTCATAGAGCCCAACAGCTGCACATAGTCCCAAGCCCGAAGAGGAGAGGCTACTAGGAACTGGTCCACCTGAGCCTGAAGTTTGACAATCCGATTGTCCGGCAGGAACACTCTGCCCACTTGGGTGTCGAATCGAACTCCCAGATACTCCAGGGACTGAGTCGGGCGCAGCTGGCTTTTCTCCCAGTTGATGATCCACCCCCGGGATCTCAAAAGAGCAATCACCTGGTCCACAGCTTTGCCGCACTCTGCATAAGAGGGGGCTCGGATCAACCAGTCGTCCAGATAAGGATGGACTTGTACTCCTTCCTTTCGCAGGAAGGCCGCGATGGACCACCATTACTTTGGAGAAAGTCCGCGGTAGCAGTAGCCAACCCGAACGGGAGGGCTCTGAACTGGAAGTGTCGGCCCAGGACTGCAAAACTCAGAAAGCGTTGATGAGGAGGCCAGATGGGAATATGCAAGTACGCTTCCTTGATGTCCAAGGATGCCAGGAACTCCCCTGCCTTCACTGCCGCTATAACAGAGCGGAGAGTCTCCATGCGAAAGTGCCGAACTTTCAAGGCCCGATTGACCCCTTTGAGGTCGAGGATAGGCCGTACAGAACCTCCTTTCTTTGGTACCACAAAGTAAATGGAGTAACGTCCCTTGCCAAGCTGATTTTGTGGCACCGGAACGACCGCACCCAGGCGGATCAGATTGTCCAAAGTCTGCTGCACTGCCACAGCTTTGACCGGAGACTTGCAGGGAGAGAGTACAAACCCGTCTCTTAAGGGTCGGCAGAACTCTAGCTTGTAGCCGTCTCTGATGACTTCCAGCACCCAAGCGTCTGAAGTTACCCTGGTCCACTCGCCCAGAAACGAGGACACGCGTCCTCCAATCTGCACTGGGCCATGGACCAGGGCCCCGTCATTGGGTACGAGACCCTGGGGGAGGACCGGAGGGCGCACCTCCGGGACGGCGGTCTTTGCGAAAGGAATGCTGCTTGGGGGAGAAGTTCCTTTTGAAGGAAGAGGGGGCAGAGGAGCCCGACTTGCCCGGGCGGTACCGACGGGCTTCCTGAAACCGTCCTCTGGAGTTACCGGGGCGAGCACTTGCCCGAGCCCTGACCTCTGGTAACCTCTTGCCCTTAGACGTGCCGAGATCGGTCACAATTTTGTCCAGCTCGACCCCAAAGAGCAGCTTGCCTTTAAAAGGCAACTTAGCCAGGCGGGACTGGTCAGCAGACCAATGCTTCAGCCAAAGCCACCGCCGCGCAGAGACTGTCTGAGCCATACCTTTAGCCGAGGCTCTCAAGACATCATACAGCAAGTCTGCCAAATAAGCCAAGCCCGATTCCAGGGCTGGCCAATCAGCCCTCAAGGAAGGATCCGAGGGGGGAAGCCCGCTGCACAATCGTCAGGCACGCCCTGGCCACATAGGAGCCGCAAACTGAGGCCTGCAAACTTAAAGCAGCCGCCTCGAAGGACGACCTTAAGGCCGCCTCCAATCTTCTGTCTTGGGCGTCCTTTAGGGCCGTGCCACCTTCCACCGGCAACGCCGTTTTCTTAGTCACCACAGTGATTAAAGAATCCACGGTAGGCCAAAGAAAGGCCTCCCGTTCACTTTCAGGCAGAGGATAGAGGCGGGACATAGCCCTAGCCACTTTGAGGCTCGCTTCCGGGACATCCCATTGAGCCGAAATCAAGGTGTGCATGGCATCATGCACGTGGAAGGTTCTAGGCGGGCGCTTCGTCCCCAGCATAATGGCAGAGCCAACAGGGGCTGAGGGAGAGATGTCCTCCGGAGAGGAAATCTTCAAAATGCTCATGGCCTGCACTAACAGGTTGGGCAAGTCCTCTGAGCGAAAGATCCGCGCTGCAGAGGGGTCATCCGCTCCATCCGAGCGGGAATCTGTCTCCTCCAAGGAATCCCCAAAGGACCGTTGGGAGAACTCAGATACGCTGCCCTCATCTACATCAGAGGAGACAGAGTCATCTAAGGCCTGGAAATCCACCCGAGGGCGTTTACTTCCGGGGGCCTCAACCCCTTTATCGAACAAGGGAGCAGGGGCAGCGTTTTGCATAAGGAAGGCCTGATGCAGCAGCAAAATGAACTCGGGGGAGAAACCCCCCAGACTGTGCACTTCAGCAGCCTGGGCCACAGCCCTAGACGCACCCTCAACTGGCGCTCGCAAGAGCGGGGGAGAAACATGCTGCGCATGCAAGATGGCGTCCGGCGCGACACTCCGCGAAGGAGCCGCGCGGGAAGAACGGCGCTTAACTTTGGCCGCTTTTTTGCCGTCGCCCAAATCAAGGGCGGCCCAAGAAGAAGCCGTCCGAGCAGAGTGACCGGCCAAGATGGCGGGGGATGGGTGTTTATGGCGGGAAAAACCGCAGCACCGGAGGAAGAACCGGGACACTGACCGGCCTCCAAACTGACACCCAAAAAGGGCGAATCAGACTTTAAGACCCCCGCATCCTCGCTAGAAGTGCACACGCGGTCCGGGGAGCGATTCTTTGTGCCCTCGCCCTCCGACGCCATAGGCCACGTGGAGACCGATCGGGGAACCCCCTGCCCGCTACAAAAAGGTAAAAATTACCTGCTTCTCGCTCCGAGCTGTAACGAACTGGTGTCCCAGTGAGTAGCTGCAATAAACATTGAAATAAACGCCCTTAAGGACGTCCCAAAAAATTTTTTTTTTTAACGGAGCCAGCAGGAGGGGGGAGAAAAGGAGGGACCTGGCACCACCAGGTTTGCATTTGCTCAAGAAGAGCCCTCAACCCCAGGTACTCAACAAAACCTAAAAATTAGGCTTGGAGACCTAGCCAGAGCTGCTGCTGTGTGTGACCACCACCTGCTGAGACAGAGAACATACTGAGGAGTTTCCGGCAGCACATGACCACATATAGGGAGGCAAAAGGATTGCTCTCTATCTCCACCTGCTGGTAGATGGACACAACCCACCAGTCTATGGATTGATCAGCATGATGATATGGAATTGGTGGTTTCTTGTGGTTTTTAATTTAGCCAGCAACAATGACAACTTAATGCTAGTATTTTATAATGGAACCTAGAAACCCAGATGCATTATAGAATAGGCACTCCCTATGCTGCATCAGTGTGTCTAAAAGGGGGGCACCAAAAACAGGTACCTTTTGAGGAGCTATGTTTGTAATTTAATGGAGAACTGGAAGGGTAATCCTATATCTATACTGTTTTTATAGGTTTCATAGTGAGGCAGGATAGATATAAAGATAGCTGGGCAAAGGATTATTGCTGCTGAGGAATGGACACTGATATTCCCAAACACTAGAGTTGCACTTACCTTGGCACAATTGCAAGAAATGAACTACAAGCTGTTAATTACAATGTATTGCACCTCACAGCATGGTTCAAAGTTGTTTTTATTGATTTCCTCTTAAGGCTGAACCATCACAGCAGGTTACAACCCAAAATCAAAAGTAATAGGAAAGAATAAGAGGTAAGGAGGGGAAAGGGGGGAGGGAAAGTTGCCATGTTCCACAAACTCCAAGAGCGAAAATCCAAAAATCGAAATCATAGACTGAAGGCCAAACGAAACAAATAGGTTTTCAGCTTTAAGCTTTGGGAGCTCTGTATGCTGGCATGGAGACATAATTCACTTGTCTGGACTGTTCTGGCAGGACTCAAAGACAGGAAATGAACAGGTAGGTTCTAATTTTTAATTGTAATTAATCTCCACTGAAAAAATGACTCCGTATTTAGTTCATATTCTTCCCATGGATCCTCATCACTTCAGTTATATATGAGCTTTATTATGGTCCTAATTCTATTAAGATTGCTTTGGGAGTGGTTAGTAGTGATCCATTAAATTGTAGCATGTTTGAGACATCTGTACAAGAATCAACATATAGGGAAAGGACCAATTAACACCCCTTTCATCATCAAAACATTTATCTGAGTGTTTTCTCCTAATTAAAACTCAAAAATTCACAGAGTGTGTCTTAAACTATGGCCTAGAGGTTAGTGCAGTGAGGTTAGTGTGTTCAATTTACACTGCAGCTCCTTGTGACCTTGGGCAAGTCACTTAACCTCCATTGCCCTAGGTAGAAAAACAGATTGTGAGCCCAGTGGGGACAAAGTACCTGCATAGAATGTGTAAACCGCTTTGGTAGTATCACAGTAAGGGGTATATCAAGTCCATGAAATATCAAGGCAAGGACTATGTTTTTCATGACTCACTCACCCAGATATTCAGCCAGCAGCAGTCAGTGTTTTTTTTTTTAATGGTGATCATTGCTGGCTAATTTACCCTGATATTCAGTGCCGAGCCATATCCGGGCACTGGCAATGAATGTCAGGGGATAATTTGGGGTGGGCAACCTGCCAGAACTTATGTGGGCCTGGCCGATATTCAACTAGAGTTACATAAGAGTTATGTGGCCTCAGCTGAATATGAAGCCGGGGCCTGCATAACTTTAGTTTTTTATTTATTAATTTTTGTTAAAAAAAAAAAAAAAAAAAAAGGTTTGCGCCCCCCCCCCCCCCCCAGATAGACCTTCCCCCTGGGCCTACATGATGTAGCTCTGGTGGTTCGTGGTGGTTGTTGGGGGCAGGAGTGAAGTACCTTTGCTCGTGCCCCTTGTGGCCGCTGAAGGAAAAATGGATGCCATGACCTCTTGCAAGCAGCTCATGGTAATTAATGGTACCATGAGTGCCATGAGAGTCATGCAGCCATTTACTTCTGCGGCCACAAGGGACAGGAACGAGAGGCCCAGCACTCCCTACTCCCAATGACTATCACAGACCACCATGGCTACAAGTAGGCCTGGGGGAGGGCCTACCTGGATGGCTGGGGGGGGCGGGGGGCTTCTGTCAGTGGGTTCTTGCCATGGGCCGGGAAGGAAGGAACGAGGGCCATTGTCAGGGGCAGGAGAAGGCTTGGGGGATTTTTACAAAAAAAAAAAAGTTATGCGAGCCCCAGCCTGATATGAGTGTCGGGACCCGCATAGCTAGGCCGGCCCGAAATAGGAGAGCTTTTGAGTTGTCCTATATTTGGCCACTTAGCTATGCGAGTGCCAGCATTGAATATTATCAGCACCCACATAGCCCCCGTCTCCTTCCTAATCCCCCCCCCCCCCCCCCCCCCCATTCTGCTCCGACCTGCCCCTTTTTTTGGTGACAGTAAGAGGTGATATTTAGCGGCACTGCCGGCTTTATTGCCACTGAATATTGGGGGATAGGCAGCGACTAGCAATTTAAGCAGGCAGGAGCCTCTCCTACCACTTAAATCACTTTGAATACGGCTCCCATATGTTTTTGGGGATTTTCTTAGAGCCCATAACCTTTTGGTTAATAAATGAATACTGATTAGGAGACCCCCACAGTTTAGACTGTCAGGTTTAATAACATTGACTGAATCAGAAGGAAGGAAAGGGTGAATAATTAGTATGGGTGGGGTAGGAGAAGTGGGTGAAAGAGAGAGAAGGAATGAAGGAAGGGGATGAAAGAGTTAAATATTAAGTGTTTGAAGGGTAGCAACAGGAGTGGAAGTTTGATTGGAAGCTGAGGAGATGTGAGGATTGGTGGTGGCATGGAATGGCTTGGAGTAAGATGGAAATGATAATAGTAGATCAGTGATATGTATACAAACTTTATTCATGCAAATAGCAAACTCCTTGCATTGCCCAACACTGGCCGTGTTTCACCCCAAAAGGGCTGCCTCAGGGGCTACAAACAATAAATCAAATTACGATTAAAATTAAAACAACAGATTAATTAAAGGACAAATAAAAACAGACATAATATACAAATGGTTAAGACAAGCTCATAAATTAAATAATATCAAATAATAACCATGACATGACATAATAAAATACATATTAGATTTGCATTGAAATCAAACTAAAATTAAATTATCAATACCAACAACCAAAATAGCAATGGTAATAAACAAAAAATAACAATAACAATGGCAATAATCATGGCAAATACTGGCACATAAAAAACATAAATATATATACATATATAAATAAATAAATAGATAGACATATAATGTCTCAGTGATAAAAACAAAAGATCACAACATAGTAACATAGTAGATGACGGCAGAAAAAGACCTGCATGGTCCATCCAGTCTGCCCAACAAGATAAACTCGTGTATACCTTACCTTGATTTGTACCTGCCTTTTTCAGGGCACAGACCATACAAGTCTGCCCAGCAGGATTTCCTGCCTCCCAACCACCAGTCCCGCCTCCCACTCACCGGCTCTGGCACGGACCGTATAAGTCTGACCTCCACTATCCTCGCCTCCCAACCACCAACCTCTCTTCCCCCACCTGCTCCGCCACCCAATTTCGGCCTAAGCTTCTGAGGATCCATTCCTATTGCACAGGATTCCTTTATGCATATCCCACGCATGTTTGAATTCCGTTACCGTTTTCATCTCCACCACCTCCCGCGGGAGGGCATTCCAAGCATCACCAATTAAGTATGAATTTGACACATATTTATCCTATGGTATATACTGGCAGACAAGTGTATGAACGCTACAAAATAATAAAAAAAAGATAGACAAATAGATAGGAACGTGAGCACCAGAAAAAATCTTAAATAATAATAAGAAAATAAAAGTGTATATTGGACTCACTCAGCGAGACTGTTGACAGCGTCTTCTTTCCAAAAAAACCAGCACTAACACTATTATAGAAGTGGAGTCCTATGGGGGTAAACGAAGCAAGTCAAGATATCATGGCGTCTCAAAGAATAATGCAGTGCTTCAAACATTATTCAAAAAGTAAATGATGTTAGTCAAAATGAGCTAGAAAGGCATAAGTAAGCAGTGCTAACATTCAGAGAATAGCGCAGTGCTTCAATAGTAGTTAAAAAATAAAATGATAAAAAGAAAGAGAAAATTAACTAACCTTACAACTGCCAGAGTGACATATACAAACTCCTCTTGTTATCGCTGGAAAAAAAACAGCTGATGCTCACAAGTTCCCTTCCTGTATACACACATGAGGTCAGAGTTCAAAAAATGGCGCCAAAATACAAAAATTAAAACCAAAAGATGAGGGCAATAGTGAGAAATTAAAATTCAAAAATGTGAGTACAAATCTCTAACCTGCTATAAAATATATAAAAAATTGTAACGGATCCTGATGACGTCAGCCTGACATCAACCTAAACTAATGCATATTATGCATATTAATGGGTCAACAGGAAATGCTAAATAACCCAAATTGATCGCTCAATTGATAGAAAACCTAATCCTATCATCAATTAAGAATAAACGTTGGGATAAATGACTTTATAGATTAGCAAAATTGCATACCATTGAGCGCACTACAAGTAACAGATCAAAAGATACGTAGTTAAAAATAATAATCAGAGAGTGCTAAATACCACAAAAATAATGTAAAATATAAAAAAGATATCTATTGTGTCATGTCTTGGGCTATATTCAGATAATAAAATAAATACATACATCATAGTATTCAAGCCAAAAGAAGTGGGTGAAGAGAGAGAAGGAATGAAGGAAGGGGATGAAAGGGTTAAATATTAAGTGTTTGAAGGGTAGCAACAGGAGTGGAAGTTTGATTGGAAGCTGAGGAGATGTGAGGATTGGTGGTGGCATAGAGTAAACAGAGAGGTTTTGGTGGGTTAAAATTATTATTTGGGTGGGCAGGAGTGGGTGGACAGTGGATGAGGGGGTTAGGAAATTTGTGCCCTTCCCTACTTACCCTTTGTTGCCCAGTGTGTGTTTGTTATGGTTTGTTATAGTTGGTCGAGTTTTTGGGGGGATTGCCTTTTTTGGAGTTTGAGGGATGGTTGTGTGGGGTTTGCCTGTGTAGGGTTGGGAAAGGGAGATTGGTCGCAGCTTTTAGAGTCGGCCGGATATATGGGATAAAGATGCACCAGATGCGGTTAAGTTAATATTGTTTAAAAGATGTTTGATTGAAAAGAGTAACTCGTGGGCGGAACTACCATGAGGGAGCTGTGGCTTGACAACACTATGAGTCACATGGACAGAAGGGGTAATTTTGGACAAGTCAGGGAGCCAATTTCGTTACCGAATGGCTCAGAATTGTTTAAAACCACTCTGGGGATGCCAACATTGGGCTGGAAGAATTTAATGTATTGGGTGAAAAGTTAAAGTAATAGACATGAGTTATATATATGGCTAATAAAGCTGCGGCCAAAATATAATTCCAATAAAGAGTAGCAGTGTTATTATTTAGGTTGGATGTAAGAAAGTTATCTGATGATGTAAGAATGTCAATGTATGTTCAGGAGGAATTTTACACATCTAATGTTGTGGCGTAGTGATTTAATTGTTTGAGATTAGTTAGTGCTTTGTGCCGTTTATGCTGTTTTGGATTTATTTACCTTGTTATAGCATCTCTTGTTTTCCCATTATTACCTGATTTCTTTTCAGTTAATAAAGGGCTGTATTGATTACTTTAAAAGGGCTGTATTGATTACTTTAATTCATTTGATATATTACCTTTATGTTCTTTAAGTTTCTTTGTTACGTATTGTTTGGGGGATAAAAAAGAACAAAGATGGATGACTGTAAAATTAGCATTAAGTTGTTGCTTGTATGTTCCTGGAGCCACAGTTCTCTTCACCTGTAGGATTGTACTAGATTCAGTATATAATTTGGAGACTCCAAACCTCTTCCCAGAGAAGAAAAACAAACTTCTGTTTTTTTTGTTTGTTTTTTTTTGCAGTTAATGAATATGGATGCTTACAGTGCGTAAGTAATTTAAAATTTTGTTTTTTCACTTTTTGTGATATTCTTAATGACTAGTTTATATCTCTCTTCTTTTATTTATTTTATTACTTTATCTTTGTTGCTTGACCCCTGTGTTTGGGTTAGATTGTGGCATTATAATATTCTGCACTGAACAGTAATTCTTTGACTCTAAAATTCAGAGATCTGGCAAAGGCCGTGCCCATTCAAGTAATGGTATGCTCGAAACTCCCCAGTGGTGGCCATACAAGGGTAGCTGCCACAGCAGCTGCTATGGAGTTCAGGTCTAACCTGGACCACTAATGCTTAAACTTTCCTGGGAAGGAAACTCTGTCATATCATCCTCCTACCCAGGACCACTGTAGTCATAAACTGATGAGTCCTCTACTGCAACATGCTTTGGCTGTGGTAAGTCTCCTCTGCTGGCTCTCCTGCAAGGTCCTCCTCATCTTCCACTTCCTCTTTTGCTGGTGTTATTTCCTCTGGCTGGTCTGCCACTGATGCACCCCACTTGCTTTCCTTAACAGTCAACCTCCTCTTCAAGCTGCTTTGCAGGGCCTCAGGTGCCAACCCTCTTGTGGCCTGGAACATCTTGATATTTTCATGATGTATGCCACTGGCTGCTAGATGTTGGAATGAGATAGGGACTGACCCCTTCTTCCCTGCTGCCCGCCTCCACTGCATGATGCCCTGCTGCAGCATCTGTAGGATGAACAAAAAAGGCATTGCTGAGGACCAAGCTGAGACTATGTTCAGGTGTTTTGCCTCTTGGATGCAGAAGAACTGGCATGAGCTGTGGACTACATGAGCAGGTTCAGACATGCTGTTAAGTTTTCTTAAACTTGACAAACCAGCTGAACAGATTGTTGCACTAACAGATCTGTGATTAGGAAATTTGGCACCCTTGTTTGTCTCCACAAAAGATGTGTAGCATTCGGAGCAAAGGCCATGATATGAGAGCAACATCTGTACACAATTCTTTGCTATGTATATTTGTTGATGTACCCTGATGCACATTAGTAAATGTTGAACCCATGTGATACCTTTACCTCATCGTACTTGAAAGAGAGAGGAGTGGATAGAGGACAATAAAGGCATGATAGAAATGTCTAATGGAAGAGACATCATAGCATACAATTGGTAATGTGTTACATGACCCATAGAGAAGATGTGTAATGGCCAAGGCTGTGTCCCCAGTACAACAATATCATAAGGTTCCCTGGCTCTGTGGGAGGTGGGACATATGGGTGGATGTGAATGTTAGGACCACTATCATAAAGGCTGGCAGTTGCATACACACAGGTACACAGTAGAGGGTAACAGAACAACTCTCACCTGATCTTCTTCGTGCTGTGCCGTGCTGACTGACCCCTGCGATGGTGACCAGCATATCCCTCTCTATGGGAGTGACGGATATGTGCCCTCGCAATGTGGTGTAGCCAGCTTCTTGTGGGCATGGCCATGCAGGATTTTAATAAATTCTTCAGGTCCTCAGCATTGCAGTTTTGGTGGTACACAGTACTGAGGCAATGACATATGCCTTTCTAGATGGAAATCTTGTGGGTTGGCACTGACCCTGGTCCCAGAAACTCCATAACAGACATCATAGTACCTCCTCTCCTCCTGTATAGGGAATCTTAGTTCACCTTGGCTGAAATTGGGTTTCCTCCCATTTAGCTCCCCTTTTGATGTGACTTGTTACAGGCTCAGAGAAAACATAGAGGGGCATAATCGAACGAAAAACGTCTATCTCCATGGGCGTTTATCTCCGAGAACGGGTCCGTGAAGGGGCGGACCGAACCGTATTTTCGAAAAAAATAGATGTCCATGTTTTATTCGACAATTTGTGAGCTGGGCGTTTTTGTTTTTCAGCGATAATGGAAAATGAAAGCGCCCAGCTCAAAAACGAATAAATCCAAGGCATTTGTTCGTGGGAGGGGCCAGGATTCATAGTGCACTGTTCCCCCTCACATGCCAGGACACCAACTGGGCACCCTAGGGGGCACTTTACAAAACAAAAAAAAAGGTAAAAGAGCTCCTAGGTGCATAGCACCCTTCCCTTGTGTGTTGAGCCCCCCAAATCCCCCTCAAAACCCACTGCCCACAAGTCTACACCATTACTATAGCCCTAAGCAGTGAAGGGGGGCACCTACATGTGGGTACAGTGGGTTTGGGGGGTTGGACGACTAATAAGCATTAAGCAGCACAATTGTAACAGGTAGGGGAGGGATGGGCCTGGGTCCACCTGCCTGAAGTCCACTGCACCCCCTAACAACTGCTCCAGGGACCTGCATACTGCTGCCAGGGAGGTGGGTATGACATTTGATGGTGAAAATAAAAAGTTGTGAAACATCATTTTTTTTGTGGTGGGAGGGGGGTAGTGACCACTGGGGGAGTCAGGGGAGGTCATCCCCAATTCCCTCTGGTGGTAATCTGGTCATTTAGGGCACTTTTTGGGGCCTTATTCGTGAAAAAACAGGGTCCAGGAAAAGTGCCCTAATTCTAGCTACAAACGCATACTTTTTTTCCATTATCGGCGAAAGGCGCCCATCTCTGTTCGGGTTGATAACCATGCCCCAGTCCCGCCTTCACCACGCCCTCCGACACGCCCCCCGTCAACTTTGTACGCTTCTGCGATGGAGTGCAGTTGAAAACATCCAAGTTCGGCTTTCGATTATACCGTGTTATTCGTTTTTGTGAGATAAACGTCCATCTCCCGATTTAGGTCGAACTTGGGCGTTTTTCTCGTTCGATTAATAAGCAGGATAGTATGCATATATACTGCTATTTTATCAGGACGTGTATATTACTGTTAATTATGCACACAGTGTTCAGTCAACAGACACTCATTATTTAGGTGCTCTTAATTATAAAATTGGCCTTTAATTTGTGTGCCTGTTCCATAAAGCACCCATATATCTTTGTGATGCATGCCAATTTGCTCTTTCTATAAGTATGATGCAGATCAGCGAAATTAAAATATGCATACAGTAACTCATATGCATATACATATAATAGCCCGACACCAGGCCGTGTTTCGCCCAACGGGGCTGCTTCAGGGGCTAGAAGATAAGATAATAGATAATAAGTAATAATTTTAACATCTAAATAAAAACCATATAATAATGACGTAAAGTAATAACATAGAAATTACATAAATTAAACATTTAAAAATTTAAAAGGGTGACATTAAAATCAAATATAAATTTGTAACATCAAAAACCAATGACAATAAAAAATATATATGATCACATATAAATTCATACCATTCCATATCATCATGCTGATCAATCCATAGACTGGTGGGTTGTGTCCATCTACCAGCAGGTGGAGATAGAGAGCAATCCTTTTGCCTCCCTATATGTGGTCATGTGCTGCCGGAAACTCCTCAGTATGTTCTCTGTCTCAGCAGGTGGTGGTCACACACAGCAGCAGCTCTGGCTAGGTCTCCAAGCCTAATTTTTAGGTTTTGTTGAGTACCTGGGGTTGAGGGCTCTTCTTGAGCAAGTGCAAACCTGGTGGCGCCAGGTCCCTCCTTTTCTCCCCCCTCCTGCCTGGCTCCGTTTAAAAAAAAAAAAAAAAATTTTGGACGTCCTTAAAGGCGTTTATTTCGACGTTTATTGCAGCTACTCACTGGGACACCAGGTCGTTACAGCTCGGAGCGAGAAGCAGGTAATCTTTACCTTTTTATAGCGGGCAGGGGGTTCCCCAATCGATCTCCATGTGGCCTATGGCGTCGGAGGGCGAGGGCGCGAAGGATCGCTCCCCGGACCGCGTGTGCGCTTCTAGCGGGGATGCGGGGGGTCTTAAAGTCTGATTTGCGCTTGTTGGGTATCAGTTTGGAGGCCGGTCAGTGTCCCGGGTCTTCCTCCGGGGCGGCGGTTTTTCCCGCCATAAATGCCCATCTCCCGCTGCTCGCCTCCGCCATCTTGGCCGGCCACTCTGCTCGGACGGCTTCTTCTTGGGCCGCCCTTGAGCTGGGAGACGTTAATCCCATGGCCGCCCTTGATTTGGGCGACGGCAAAAAAGCGGCTAAAGTTAAGCGCCGTTCTTCCCGCGCGGCTCCTTCGCGGAGTGTCGCGCCGGACGCCTTCTTGGATGCGCAGCATGTTTCTCCCCCACTCTTGCGAGCGTTCGGTTGAGGGTGCGTCTAGGGCTGTGGCCCAGGCTGCTGAAGTGCATAGTCTGGGGGGTTTCACCCCCGAGTTTATTTTGCTGCTGCATCAGGCCTTCCTTATGCAAAACGCTGCCCCTTCTCCCTTGTCCGATAAAGGGGTTGAGACCCCCGGAAGTAAACGCCCTCGGGTGGATTCCCAGGCCTTAGAGGACTCTGTTTCCTCTGATGTAGATGAGGGCAGCGTATCTGAGTTCTCCCAACGGTCCTTTGGGATTCCTTGGAGGAGACGGATTCCCGCTCGGATGGAGCGGATGGACCCCTCTGCAGCGCGGATCTTTCGCTCAGAGGATTTGCCCAACCTGTTAGTGCAGGCCATGAGCATTTTGAAGATTTCCTCTCCAGAGGACGTCTCTCCCTCAGCCCCTGTTGGCTCCGCCATTATGCTGGGGACGAAGCGCCCGCCTAGAACCTTCAACGTGCATGATGCCATGCACACCTTAATTTCGGCTCAATGGGATGTCCCGGAAGCGAGCCTCAAAGTGGCTAGGGCTATGTCCCGCCTCTATCCTTTGCCTGAAAGTGAACGGGAGGCCTTTCTTTGGCCTACCGTGGATTCTTTAATCACTGTGGTGACTAAGAAAACGGCGTTGCCGGTGGAAGGTGGCACGGCCCTAAAGGACGCCCAAGACAGAAGATTGGAGGCGGCCTTAAGGTCGTCCTTCGAGGCGGCTGCCTTAAGTTTGCAGGCCTCAGTTTGCGGCTCCTACGTGGCCAGGGCGTGCCTGACGATTGTGCAGCGGGCTTCCCCCTCGGATCCTTCCTTGAGGGCTGATTGGCCGGCCCTGGAATCGGGCTTGGCTTATTTGGCAGACTTGCTGTATGATGTCTTGAGAGCCTCGGCTAAAGGTATGGCTCAGACGTTTCTGCGCGGCGGTGGCGTTGGCTGAAACATTGGTCTGCGGACCACGCCTCTAATCCCGCCTGGCTAAGTTGCCTTTTAAAGGCAAGCTGCTCTTTGGGGTCGAGCTGGACAAAATTGTGACCGATCTCGGCACCATCTAAGGGCAAGAGGTTACCAGAGGTCAGGGCTCGGGCCAGTGCTCGCCCCGGTATCTCCAGAGGATGGTTTCAGGAAGCCCGTCGGTACCGCCCGGGCAAGTCGGGCTCCTCTGCCCCCTCTTCCTTCAAAAGGAACTTCTCCCCCAAGCAGCATCCCTTTCGCAGAGACCGCCGTACCGGAGGTGCGCCCCTCCGGTCCTCCCCAGGGTCTCGTACCCAATGACGGGGTCCTGGTCCATGGCCCAGTGCAGATTGGAGGACGCCTGTCCTCGTTTCTGGACGAGTGGACCAGGGTAACTTCAGACGCTTGGGTGCTGGAAGTCATCAGAGACGGCTACAAGCTAGAGTTCTGCCGACCCTTAGAGACGGGTTTGTACTCTCTCCCTGCAAGTCTCCGGTCAAAGCTGTGGCAGTGCAGCAGACCTTGGACAATCTGATCCGCCTGGGTGCGGTCGTTCCGGTGCCAGAAATCAGCTTGGCAAGGGACGTTACTCCATTTACTTTGTGGTACCAAAGAAAGGAGGTTCTGTACGGCCTATCCTCGACCTCAAAGGGGTCAATTCGGGCCTTGAAAGTTCGGCACTTTCGCATGGAGACTCTCCGCTCTGTTATAGCGGCAGTGAAGGCAGGGGAGTTCCTGGCATCCTTGGACATCAAGGAAGCGTACTTGCATATTCCCATCTGGCCTCCTCATCAACGCTTTCTGCGTTTTGCAGTCCTGGGCCGACACTTCCAGTTCAGAGCCCTCCCGTTCGGGTTGGCTACTGCTCCGCGGACCTTCTCCAAAGTAATGGTGGTCATCGCGGCCTTCCTGCGAAAGGAAGGAGTACAAGTCCATCCTTATCTGGACGACTGGTTGATCCGAGCCCCCTCTTATGCAGAGTGCGGCAAAGCTGTGGACCGGGTGATTGCTCTTTTGAGATCCCGGGGGTGGATCATCAACTGGGAGAAAAGCCAGCTGCGCCCGACTCAGTCCCTGGAGTATCTGGGAGTTCGATTCGACACCCAAGTGGGCAGAGTGTTCCTGCCGGACAATCAGGATTGTCAAACTTCAGGCTCAGGTGGACCAGTTCCTAGTAGCCTCTCCTCTTCGGGCTTGGGACTATGTGCAGCTGTTGGGCTCTATGACGGCCACGATGGAAGTAGTGCCCTGGGCCAGGGCTCATATGAGACCACTACAACACTCTCTGCTGCAGCGCTGGACTCCGGTGTCGGAGAATTATGCTGTGCGCCTTCCCTTGGACCCAGCAGTGCGCAAGGCGCTGAGCTGGTGGCTGAAGACAGACAAGTTGTCTGCAGGGATGCCTCTTGTGACCCCGGAGTGGATTGTCGTCACGATGGACGCCTCTTTGACGGGCTGGGGAGCCCACGGCTTGGGAAGGACAGCGCAGGGGCTCTGGTCTCCTGCAGAGGCAAAGTGGTCTATCAACCTCCTGGAACTCAGAGCCATTCGGTTGGCGCTTTTGGAGTTCTTCCCGGTACTGGCCTATGTCAACCGCCAGGGAGGTACCAAGAGCGCCCCTCTAGCCAAGGAAGCCATGAATCTATGCCAGTGGGCGGAAGCGAACCTGGAACATCTGTCAGCAGCCCACATTGCCGGAGTCATGAATGTCAAGGCGGACTTTCTCAGTCGCCATACCTTGGATCCCGGAGAGTGGCAGTTATCAGCTCAGGCGTTCTTGGACATCACGAAGCGCTGGGGCCAGCCGAGCCTAGATCTGATGGCGTCATCGGCCAATTGCCAAGTGCCGCGCTTTTTCAGCAGAGGACGGGACCCTCGATCTCTGGGAGTAGATGCTCTTCTCCAACAGTGGCCGACACAGGAGCTTCTCTATGTGTTCCCGCCCTGGCCCATGTTGGGCAGGGTACTAGACCGGGTGGCAAAGCATCCGGGCCGAATAATCCTGGTGGGTCCGGACTAGCCCAGACGTCCCTGGTATGCGGACTTGATCAGGCTCTCAGTGGACGACCCTCTGCGGCTGCCAGTGGAGCAGGGCCTGTTGCATCAGGGTCCCGTGGTGATGGAGGATCCCTCCCCCTTTGGTCTTACGGCCTGGCTATTGAGCGGCAGCGTCTGAGGAAGAAGGGCTTCTCAGACAAGGTCATCGCCACTATGCTGAGAGCGAGGAAGCGCTCTACTTCAACTGCTTACGCCAGGGTTTGGCGTACCTTTGCAGCGTGGTGTGAAGCAGGCTCACTTTCTCCCTTCACTGCTCCAATTTCTTCAGTGTTGGCGTTCCTGCAAGAAGGTCTGGAGAAAGGCCTGTCGCTCAGTTCCCTTAAAGTCCAGGTAGCGGCTCTGGCTTGCTTCAGGGGCCGCCTGAAGGGTGCTTCCCTGGCTTCGCAGCCAGATGTGGTACGTTTCCTCAAGGGAGTTAATCACCTGCGCCCTCCTCTGCACTCAGTGGTGCCTGCGTGGAATCTCAACCTGGTGCTAAGAGCCTTGCAGAAGCCGCCTTTGAACCCTTGTCAAGGGCATCTCTGAAAGACCTGACGTTGAAAGCAGTCTTTTTGGTGGCTATCACTTCAGCCAGAAGAGTTTCCGAGCTCCAGGCACTCTCATGTCGAGAGCCTTTTCTGCAGTTCACTGAGGCAGGAGTGACTATTCGTACAGTGCCTTCCTTCCTGCCCAAGATTGTTTCTCGCTTCCATGTGAATCAGCAGCTCTGTCTCCCTTCCTTTCGTAGGGAGGACTACCCAGAGGAATACTCTGCTCTTAAATTTCTGGATGTGAGACGAGTCATCATCAGATACTTGGAAGTGACCAATGATTTCCGGAAATCGGATCATCTGTTTGTCCTGTTTGCAGGTCCTCGTAAGGGTCTGCAGGCTGCTAAGCCTACAGTGGCAAGATGGGTCAAGGAAGCCATTGCAGCGGCTTATGTGGCCGCGGGGAAGGTGCCGCCTATCCAGCTGAAGGCTCACTCCACTAGAGCTCAGGCGGCCTCGATGGCAGAGGCCGGGGCCGTCTCCTTGGAAGAGATATGCAAGGCGGCAACTTGGGCATCGGCCCATACCTTCTCCAGGCATTACCGCTTGACTGTGGCTGCTCGGGCGGAGGCCCGGTTTGGAGCTTCAGTGTTGCAGTCAGGGATTTCAATGTCCCGCCCTGGGTGAGTACTGCTTCGGTACATCCCACCAGTCTATGGATTGATCAGCATGATGATATGGAAGGTAAAATTATGTATCATACCTGATAATTTTCTTTCCATTAATCATAGCTGATCAATCCATAGCCCCTCCCAGATATCTGTACTGTTTATATTCTGGTTGCATTTCAGGTTCAAGTTTAGTCTTCAGTTCCTGTTCAGGAGGACTTCGTGTTCAAGTTTTTTCAATTGGATTCTTCAAGAGTGAGACGAGTTTGTGTTACAGTGAGCTGCTGCATTCCTCTCCCCTCCGTTTTACGGGGCTGGATTGAGACATAAATTCTGCCGGTGCTCCCTCCCGCTTCGTGCGGCTGTAGGGCAGCTTTGTACCCCTCCCGCTTCAGCGGTGTTAGGGTCAGTCAGCTCCTCCCGCGGTTGCGGTTGCAGGATAAGCCAGATCCCCCTGCATCGGCGGGGTGGTGTCCCTCCCCCGCTCCGCGGGGATGAGCTGGACGGATTCCCCTCCCCCACTTGTGTGGGGATGAGCTGGGTTAATTCCCCTCCCCCGTTTCGGTGGTGGTGAGCTGGGCAGAGTGTCCCTTTGTGGGTGTAATTCTCTAAGTGCTGAGTCCTGCGGATGGAGCTTTGATATCGACATACTGAGGAGTTTCCGGCAGCACATGACCACATATAGGGAGGCAAAAGGATTGCTCTCTATGTCCACCTGCTGGTAGAGGGACACAACCCACCAGTCTATGGATTGATCAGCTATGATTAATGGAAAGAAAATTATCAGGTATGATACATAATTTTACCTTAAAATCTATAACATCAAAATCCCACAGACTCATTATTCATGATGAAAAGATATGACAGTCAGAAATTGCGTATATTGGTCACACATAGTTAATATATCTACAACATACAGCTACATATTACAAAACTCCAAAAGGAGTGATTTGGAAGCATCCAAAGAGACACATAAAAAATATATACAGGAAAGTAATTATAGACACAACGGTACATTTAAACATCAGACAGCCATCTTCAATAATATGATTCAAAAGGCACCCACCTATATAGTGGTACTCAACCATCAAACCAGAAATTTGCAGGTAAAAGCAGCTAGAGAAATATAAAAATGAGAATGACCGACTCTGAGGAAGGAGAGTAATGTGATAGAAAAATGATATAAGAAAAGATCCATAATAGAATAAAGAAACGTGACTGGGTGACTGGAGAATTAAATCAGGGATGTGCTATAGACGTAATCTACCTAGATTTCAGCAACGTTTTTGACACAATTCCCCACAGGAGGCTCTTGAACAAACTGGACGGGCTGAAGATAGGACCCGAAGTGGTGAGCTGGATTAGGAACTGGTTGACGGACAGACGCCAGAGGGTGGTGGTAAATGGAATTTGCTCGGAGGATGGAAAGGTGAGTAGTGGAGCGCCTCAGGGATCGGTGCTGGGGCCGATTCTGTTCAATATATTTGTGAGTGACATTGCCGAAGGGTTAGAAGGTAAAGTTTGCCTTTTTGCGGACGATATGAAGATTTGCAACAGAGTGGACACCCCGGAGGGAGTGGAAAACATGAAAAAGGATCTGCGGAAACTAGAAGAATGGTCTAAGGTTTGGCAATTAAAATTTAATGCGAAGAAATGCAAAGTGATGCACTTAGGGAGTAGAAATCCACGGGAGAAGTATGTGTTAGGCGGTGAGAGTCTGATAGGTACCGATGGGGAGAGGGATCTTGGGGTTATAGTATCTGAGCATCTGAAGGTGACGAAACAGTGTGACAAGGCGGTGGCCGTAAGTAGAAGGTTGCTAGGCTGTATAGAGAGGGGAGTGACCAGCAGAAGAAAAGAGGTTTTAATGCCCCTGTATAAGTCGTTGGTGAGGCCCCACCTGGAGTATTGTGTTCAGTTCTGGAGGCCATATCTTGCTAAGGATGTAAAAAGAATTGAAGCGGTGCAAAGAAAAGCTGCGAGAACTGTATGGGATTTGCGTTACAAGACGTATGAGGAGAGACTTGCTGACCTGAACATGTATACCCTGGAGGAAAGGAGAAACAGGGATGATATGATACAGACGTTCAAATAACTGAAAGGTATTAATCCGCAACGAACCTTTTCCGGAGATGGGAAGGTGGTAGAACTAGAGGGCATGATATGAGATTGAAGGGAAGTAGACTCAAGAAAAATGTCTGGAAGTATTTTTTCATGGAGAGAGTGGTGGATGCTTGGAATGCTGTCCCACAGGAGGTGGTGGAGAGGAAAATGCTAACGGAATTCAAACATGCGTGGGATAAACATAAAGGAATCCTGTTCCGAGGGAATGGATCCTCAGAAGCTTAGCCGAGATTGGGTGGCAGAGCTGGTGGTTGGGAGGCGGGGATAGTGCTGGGCAGACTTATACGGTCTGTGCCCTGAAAATGACAGATACAAATCAAGGTAAGGTATACACAAAAAGTAGCACTGATGAGTTTATCTTGTTGGGCAGACTGGATGGACCGTGCAGGTCTTTTTCTGCCGTCATCTACTAAGTTACTATGTTTTCCTTCTTTTTTCGTTGCGGCCGCCTTTTAGGCTGCTCGGCTGGGTCTTCTTTTCCTTTTTTGTGCCTTTTTATTTGGCTCGATCGAGTCCTTTAATTTTGCAGCCGCCATTTTTCCGTCCATGTCATTGAGGACTCCCAGCGGCTTCAAGCGTTGTACTCACTGCAACTGGACAATCTCGGGTACCGACCCCCACGCATGGTGTCTCCAGTGCCTTGGGCCCAAACATTTGCCAGCTGCTTGTAAGCTGTGCTCTTTAATGAAAAAGCAGATCCAAGTGTCTTGGGAGGCTCAACGTGAAAGACATTTTGCTGATCGGTCTGGTCCTTCGACGTCTGCATCGACATCAGTACCATGGTCGGCGGCGTCGACATCGAGGGAAGCATGTACTTCGAGAGCGCAGGTAATGGCTGCCGAACGACCACATAGCGCTGGGACCAGCGAGGCATCGAATGGGTCTCCACCTGTCTCGAGGCCTACTGCTATGCAGGCCCCCCGGGACTGACCTTCGTCGGACCCGGCCCCGAGGAGGCGTGAGGATTCCACGTCCTCCTCTACGGTACCGAGGAGTCTCGATGACGGGCGTCGAGTGAAGGCTAAGAAGCACTGTCATCATTCTCCTTCTATTCGCAATATCGAGAGCTCAGGGGAGCCGAGGAATTCGGCACCCGAGAAGTGTCGGCGCCGAGAGGACCGCTCACCCTCTATACAGGAGGTGCCGATGCGTCTCGAGCCCCCTCAGATTCTGCCACGGCTCCTGCACCGGCCCCGCAGCCTTTTCCGATGGGGGCTCTCAGCGAGCGCATCAGGGCCCTTCTTCCACAGCTTCTGGAGGGATTGCTGCGCCAGTCTGCTTTGGTGCCAGGGGTGCTTGCGCCTTCTGCATCGACTGTGGAAGCGGCATCTGGGCCTTTGCCTGTGGTGAGGTCCCCATCCTCGGTGCCGCTTGCGGCATCAGCGTCAGCCGCCACCCTGGTCGTTTCTCCCTGATGTCGGTGGAGGAAGCTTCGCCATAGTCCAGGCAGGAGTCTACTTCTTGACATCCCCCTCGACGCCGTCGTTCCTCGACTTTGAGACAGGCTCGGGTTCAGGCTGCTCCTAGAGAGCTTTTCTCCGATACCGATGATCAGAGTTCATGGGAGGATGAGGAAGATCCCAGATACATTTCTGAAGAAGAGTTCTATGGGGTCCCCTCTGATCCTACTCCGCCTATTGAAAGTAGGATGTCTCCCCGTGAGAGTCTTTCTTTTTCCTCCTCTGTTCGGGAAATGTCTAAGGATATTCCCTTCCCTATGGAGGTTGTGGATGAGCCCAGGGCCGAGATACTCGAGGTCTTGGACTATCCTTCTCTGCCCACAGAGGTTGCAACGGCCCTCTTGCATAACACACTCAGGGAAGTTCTTATGCAAAATTGGTCGTTCCCTCTGTCTAATCCAGTGGTCCCCAAAGCTGAGTCCCAGTACAGAGTCCATGGAGAACCAGTAATGGTGAAGGCCCAACTACCTCACGATTCCACGGTGGTGGACTCTGCTCTCGGGGGAGTCGGAGAAACTAAACAAATTCTCTGTAACCTTGGAGGATGTAATGGGTCAGTTCAGCAAGCTGAAGAGTAGTAAATCACCGGGACCTGATGGTATTCATCCCAGAGTATTAATAGAACTAAAAAATGAACTTGCGGAGCTACTGTTAGAAATATGCAATCTGTCCCTAAAATCGAGTGTAATACCGGAAGACTGGAGGGTAGCCAATGTTACTCCGATTTTTAAGAAAGGTTCCAGAGGAGATCCGGGAAATTATAGACCGGTGAGTCTGACGTCGGTGCCGGGCAAGATGGTGGAGGCTATTATTAAGAATAAAATTGCAGAGCATATACAAAAACATGGACTGATGAGACAAAGTCAGCACGGATTTAGTGAAGGGAAGTCTTGCCTCACCAATCTAATGCATTTTTTTGAGGGGGTAAGCAAACATGTGGACAATGGGGAGCCGGTTGATATTGTATATCTGGATTTTCAGAAGGCGTTTGACAAAGTGCCGCACGAAAGACTCCTGAAGAAATTGCAGAGTCATGGAATCGGAGGTAGGGTATTATTATGGATTAAGAACTGGTTGAAAGATAGGAAGCAGAGAGTAGGATTGCGTGGCCAGTATTCTCAGTGGAGGAGGGTAGTTAGTGGGGTCCCGCAGGGGTCTGTGCTGGGTCCGTTGCTTTTTAATGTATTTATAAATGACCTAGAGATGGGAATAACTAGTGAGGTAATTAAATTCGCCGATGACACAAAATTATTCAGGGTCGTCAAGTCGCAGGAGGAATGTGAACGATTACAGGAGGACCTTGCGAGACTGGGAGAATGGGCGTGCAAGTGGCAGATGAAGTTCAATGTTGACAAGTGCAAAGTGATGCATGTGGGTAAGAGGAACCCGAATTATAGCTACGTCTTGCAAGGTTCCGCGTTAGGAGTTACGGATCAAGAAAGGGATCTGGGTGTCGTCGTCGATGATACGCTGAAACCTTCTGCTCAGTGTGCTGCTGCGGCTAGGAAAGCGAATAGAATGTTGGGTGTTATTAGGAAGGGTATGGAGTCCAGGTGTGCGGATGTTATAATGCCGTTGTATCGCTCCATGGTGCGACCGCACCTGGAGTATTGTGTTCAGTACTGGTCTCCGTATCTCAAAAAGATATAGTAGAATTGGAAAAGGTACAGCGAAGGGCGACGAAAATGATAGTGGGGATGGGACGACTTTCCTATGAAGAGAGGCTGAGAAGGCTAGGGCTTTTCAGCTTGGAGAAGAGACGGCTGAGGGGAGATATGATAGAAGTGTATAAAATAATGAGTGGAATGGATCGGGTGGATGTGAAGCGACTGTTCACGCTATCCAAAAATACTAGGACTAGAGGGCATGAGTTGAAGCTACAGTGTGGTAAATTTAAAACGAATCGGAGAAAATTTTTCTTCACCCAACGTGTAATTAGACTCTGGAATTCATTGCCGGAGAACGTGGTACGGGCGGTTAGCTTGACGGAGTTTAAAAAGGGGTTAGATAGATTCCTAAAGGACAAGTCCATAGACCGCTATTAAATGGACTGGAAAAATTCCTCATTTTTAGGTATAACTTGTCTGGAATGTTTTTACGTTTGGGGAGCGTGCCAGGTGCCCTTGACCTGGATTGGCCACTGTCGGTGACAGGATGCTGGGCTAGATGGACCTTTGGTCTTTCCCAGTATGGCACTACTTATGTACTTATGTACTTATGTACTAGAGACTATGCCTCGGCGCCCCCAGGCAGAGGCTCTAGGACCTTGGATTCTTTTGGGAGAAAGACGTATCAGGCCACTATGCTTGCAGCTAAGATCCAAACATACCAGCTCTACACAAGCATCCACTTGCGGAATTCGGTGAGGCAACTGTCCAGTTTGGTCGAAGCAGTTCCTTCGGAGCTCACCGAACCTTTTCACCAGGTGGTCAGGTAGCAGAAGGCGTGTCGCAAATTCCTGGCCAGGGGTACTTACGACACTTTTGATGTGGCATCCCGAGTAGCTGCTCATGGCTGCGTATCTCTGACCTGGATCATAAGACTCAGTAGTGAATGGCAGATGTTCCTTTCCGGGGGGATAATCTTTTTGGAGAAAACGTAGAGGACATGGTTGATCAGATCAAGAAGCACCATGATGCTATGGATTCTCTCTCTCACTGGGCGTCTTCTGCTACCGCCTGGAGGTTTTTTGGAGGGAGGAGGAGTGCTCCCTATTCCTACAATAGGCGTATGTACACTCCTGCTTCTCGGCAGCCTATCCAGGCTCAGTCCCAGCACGCTTGTTCCCATCAACGGCGTGCGACTAAGGCCCCTGCGGCTCCCCAGCAAAAGCAAGGGACGGGCTTTTGACTGGCTCCAGTGCAGAATAACCTCAGAAAAAGTGTCCGTGCTGAACGACTTGCCGGTCGGAGGGAGGTTGATATTTTTTCACCAAAGGTGGCCTCTTATAACCTCCGACAGGTGGGTTCTTCAAATAGTCCGGTTAGGATACACCCTCAATCTGGAATCCAAGCCACCAAATTGTCCACCGGAAGCTCAGTCCTTCAGCTCCCAGCACAAGCAGGTACTTGCAGAGGAACTCTCCGCCCTTCTAAAGGCTAATGCGGTCGAACCCGTTCCACCAGGGGAAGAAGGGCTGGGATTCTATTCCAGGTACTTCCTTGTGAAAAAGAAAACAGGGGGGATGCATCCCATTCTAGACCTAAGGGCCCTGAACAAATTCCTAGTCCAAGAAAAATTCAGGATGGTTTCCCTGGGCACCCTTCTTCCCATGATTCAGGAAAACGATTGGCTATGCTCTCTGGACTTAAAGGATTCCTATACCCACATCTCGATACTCCTAGCTCACAGGAAGTATCTTTGATTTCGGTTGGGAACTCGGCACTTTCAGTACTGTGTACTGCCTTTTCTCCGAGGACAAGCAGGCTGCTTGTTCTCACTGATAGGTGACGTCCAGCGGCACCCAGGACCGGAAAAACTTCCCTAGCAACAGAAGTTTGCTAGTCTCGCGCTTCCTTGTGTACCGCGCATGCGCGGCTGTCTTCCTGCCCGATCGCAAGCGTGCTCGTCAGTCTTCTTTTTTCCGTGGTTCGGGAACGCTGCTTTACCGCTTCTCTGCCCAGGATCGACCTCTTGCGCTATTTTTTCTTGTTTCTTCGCCCGCTTTCGGCGAATTTTTTCTCTGAGAGTCTTTGACTCCTCTTTTTTCTTCTCTGTTTAAAAAAAAAATCAAAACAAAAAGAAAATTCCTTTACTTTCTTTGTTTTTTACCCCGTAAGTTTCCTTTTAGTTCTTTCGCGTGACCATTTTGGGCCGCCCGGGCGGTCCCCTTTTTTTCTTTTGGTGTCTTTTTCTCAGGCACCATCGCGTTCGACCTCGCCAGCGCAATTTTTCTGCCTATGTCCTCGAAGCCTACCAGTGGCTTCAAAAGGTGCCGCTGGACCATCTCCCTTCGTGTCTTCGGTGCTTAGGTGAGAGTCATCGACCTGACGCTTGTCTTCAGTGTCTCCAATTGAAGAAGTGGACTCAGGCGGTGCGTTTGGCTCAGTGGAATGTCTTGTTCAGAGCCCGGTCCGGTTCTTCGACATCGACGGAGCCAGTGGTACCGAGGTCATCGCCGGTATCGATGTCGGCATCGGAGGGTGCATCGTTCTCCGGAGCGCAGGTAATGGCTGTCCAGAGACCCCATGCTGGTAGCAGTGAGCCATCGAGTGGGTCTCCACCTGCCTCGAGGACTCCTGCTGTGCAGGACCACCGGGACCGTCCTTCTTTGGACCCGGCCCCGAGGAGTCATTTGGATTCAACGTCCTCCTTGTTGGCACCAGGTGGTACCGGTACCGAGCTTCGAGCGAAGGCTAAGAAGCATCGGCATCGATCACCGACCCGACACGATGCCGAGAGCTCCGAGGCGCCGAAAGATTCGGCACCCAGGAAGCGCCGATGCCGGAGGGACCGCTCACCCTCGATTCAAGAGGTGTCGGTGCGCTCATCTCCGGACAGCCCGGTACCGCCTCCGCGCTCCAGGCAGGTTCTTACATCTTCTCCTGTACCGGTGCCCTTGCCTTTCTCTACAGCCACTCTTAACGAGAGCCTCCGAGCCGTTCTTCCAGAGATTCTGGGAGACCTGTTACGCTTATCTCCGGTACCATCGGTGCTTGCGCCACCGGTGCTGTCGAGGGAGGCGGCAGTTGGCTCATCGCCCGTGCTGCGGTCTCCGACTCCGGTACCGCTTGCGGTGCCGGGGACGAGTGCCACCCAGGCAGATTCTCCGCCGTCATCGATGGAGGGAGCTTCATCGCCTCCGGTGCGGGAGTCTTCCTCTCGACGACATCGCAATAGACATCGATCCCCGGAGTCGAGACGGGCTAGGCTTCGGACAGAAGTTCATGAACTCATGTCCGATTCCGCAGAGGAGGGCTCGTGGGAAGCAGAGGCGGATGACAGGTACTTCTCGGAGGAGGAGTCTTGTGGCTTGCCCTCTGATCCTACTCCCTCGCCCAGAGGAAACTTTCTCCCCCGGAGAGTCTTTCCTTCTCATCTTTTGTCTGGGAAATGTCTACGGCCATTCCCTTCCCGGTGGAGACTGTGGATGAGCCCCAGGGCTGAGATGTTCGAGGGCCTGGACTATCCATCCCCTCCTAAGGAATCGTCCACTGTTCCTCTGCATAACATCCTCAAACAGATGTTGTTGGAGAACTGGACGCATCCATTAACTAATCCCCACATTCCCAAAAAGATTGAGTCCCAGTACCGAATCCACGGGGATCCGGAGTTGATGAAGACTCAGTTGCCTCATGACTCTGGAGTGCTGGATTTGGCCCTTAAGAAGGCTAAGAGTTCTAGGGATTACGCTTCGGCGCCCCCGGGGCGTGAATCTAGAACTATGGATTCATTGGGACAAGCATCCACTTGCTCTCACGGCCTGGATGTTGAGGGCGTAGACTTCGCCTCCTTAGGTCTTTCTGAGAGTGTCTCCCGAGTCTTGCTTGCTTCCAGAAAAGATTCCACGAACAGGTGTTACTCTTTCAAATGGAGGAGGTTTTCCATCTGGTGTGACAGCAAGGCCCTAGATCCTCGCTCTTGTCCTACACAGACCCTGCTTGAATACCTTCTACACTTGTCAGAGTCTGGTCTCAAGACCAACTCCGTAAGAGTTCATCTTAGTGCAATTAGTGCTTTTCATTATGGTGTAGAAGGTTAGCCTATCATTAGTTGTTCGCTTCATGAGAGGTTTGGTTTTTTTCAAAGCCCGCTGTCAAACCTCCACCAGTGTCATGGGATCTCAATGTCGTCCTCACCTAGCTGATGAAACCTCCTTTTGAGCCTCTGAATTCCTGCCATCTGAAGTACTTGACCTGGAAGGTCATTTTCTTGGTGGCTGTTACTTCAGCTCGTAGAGTCAGTGAGCTTCAAGCCTTGGTAGTGCATGCTCCTTACTTCAAGTTTTATCACAACAGAGTAGTCCTCCGCACTCACCCTAAATTCTTGCCGAAGGTGGTGTCGGAGTTCCATCTGAACCAGTCAATTGTCTTGCCAACATTCTTTCCCTGTCCTCATACCCGCCCTGCTGAACTTCAGTTGCTTACATTGGACAGCAAGAGAGCATTGGCCTTGTATGTAGAACGGACAAGTTCCTTCAGACAGTCCACCCAAATGTTTGTTTCTTTTGATCCCAACAGAAAGGGAGTCGCTGTTGGGAAACACACCATTTCCAATTGGCTAGCAGATTGCATTTCCTTCACTTATGCCCAAGCTGGGATGACTCTTGAGGGTCATGTCACGGCTCATAGTGTTAGAGCCATGGCAGCATTGGTGGCTCACTTGAAGTCAGCTACTATAGAAGAGATTTGCAAGGCTGCGACGTGGTCATCAGTCCACACATTCACATCTCAGTACTGCCTTCGGCAGGATTCCCGATGCGACAGTCGGTTTGGGCAGTCAGTGCTGCAGAATCTGTTCGGGGTTTAGAATCCAACTCCACCCCCCTAGACCCATTTTTGTTCTGTTCCAGGCTGCACTCTCAGCTGTTTTCTTCGTAGGTCAATCCTTGTTATGTCCTCGCCATTGCAAGGCCCAATTGACCTTCTTTGTTGTTTTGAGTGAGCCTGGGGTGCTAGGGATACCCCATTAGTGAGAACAAGCATTTCCTTCACTTATGTCCAAGCTGGGCTGACTCTTGAGGGTCATGTCACGGCTCATAGTGTTAGAGCCATGGCAGCGTCGGTGGCTCACTTGAAGTCAGCCACTGTAGAAGAGATTTGCAAGGCTGCGACGTGGTCATCAGTCCACACATTCACATCTCATTACTGCCTTCGGCAGGATTCCTGATGCGACAGTCGGTTTGGGCAGTCAGTGCTGCAGACTCTGTTCGGGGTTTAGAATCCAACTCCACCCAACTAGACCCATTTTTGTTCTGTTAGAGGCTTGTTTGTTGTTTATGATTTCAGGTCAATCTCTGTTATGTCCTCGCCATTGCGAGGCCAAACTGACCAATGTTCATTGTTTTGAGTAAGCCTGGTTGCTAGGGATACCCCACATGTGAGAACAAGCAGCCTGCTTGTCCTCAGAGAAAGCGAAGATACTTACCTGTAGCAGGTATTCTCCGAGGACAGCAGGCTGATTGTTCTCACCAACCCGCCCACCTCCCCTTTTGGACCAAGTAAAGTTGGCCAAGTGTTCGTCAGGGACGCCCTTCTTTTCTCCATTATCGGTCGAGGACGCCCATATGTTAAGCACGCCCCAGTCCCTCCTTCACTATGCTTCTGACACGCCCCCTTGAACTTTGGTCATCCCCGCGATGGAAAGCAGTTGAGGATGCCCAAAATCAGCTTTCGATTATGCCGATTTGGGCGACTCTGGGAGAAGGATGCCCTTCTCTTTCCAAAATAAGCATGATAGTTACCTTTAATATTAAAGGGTTAAATAACTCTATTAAAAGAAAAAAAGCTTATGATATATTTGAAACTCTTAGAAGCTGATATTGCTTTAATCTAAGAGACACACCTATGAAACACTGACGTTAAATATTTAATGGTAAACTTTGCAGTAGTGGCACACTCTCCTGCCTCACAAAAGCGCAATGAGGTTACCATTCTGCTTTGTAAAGCCATACAAGCAGAAATAATAAGCCAATCATCTGATAATGTTGGTTGATGGATTAAAACTAACCTACCAATACAAAAGAAACATCTAATTATATACAATATATTTACATGCCTAACATAGAAACTCCTAGCTTTTTTTTCAAACTATTGCATCTGAAATATTGGGAGCAGGCTTTGTTCCTGTAATTTTAGATGGAGATGTTAATCAAATTCAAGATTCAATTTTGGACAGGCAATCTAAAAGCCCACTTCAACAGACCAAATCCAGTCTGAGCATTCTATCTATGAAATCTTCATTAGGATTAACAGATCCCTGGTGACTCGTTAATCCTACCGAACGTGATTACACTTTTTTCTCCTGACCACATTCTTGTTACTTTCACTTGGATTTTTTTCTAATCCTATATAATAATTCTCACCTCCAACATTCTATGCTTCTGTCTGCCTGTGTCTGTAACTTTCTTCACAGATGGGCTCCGAAGCCCTAGCTGATGTCACTAGACCCATTATGACGCGTCCTATAAAATTCTCACCCCCCAACGTTCTCTGCGTCTGCCTGCCTGTGTCCGTAACTTTCTTCACAGATGGGCTCCGAAGCCCCGAGGGTTGGCGGCGGGAAGGGGGGCTCAAGAGGGTCGCCGCAGGGGGGTCCAGGGGTCAGGAACTCCGAGGGGGGGTGTCGGAAAATCGGAGGAAGGGAGGTCTGCAAATCGGAGGGAGGGAAATGGGGTCTTTAACTCGGAAGCGGGAGGGGTATGGAATTCAGAGTGAGGGAGGGAGGGGGTATGGAACTCAGGGGGTGGGGGGTCTGGAACTTGGAGGAGGGGACGAGAGGGGAGGAGGGGGGGAATGCACCACCTGTACAAAAACTTAAAAAAAAAAAAATGGGGGGATGACCCTGGAACTCGGAGGGAGGGAAGGGTAATGACGACCCTGCAACACGGAGGAAGGGTGGACACGAACTGGGTGGGAGGGAGGGCCCCAGGCACGCACACACTCTCACAGACACACTCGCACCCAGTCTCACTCTGTCTATCACACACACACACTCACAGATTCACTCTCTCTCACACACAGTCGCTCTCATACACATGCTCTCAAACAGACACACTCCGAGGAAAACCTTGCTAGCGCCCATTTCAATCGTGTCAGAAACGGGCCTTTTTTACTAGTCTCTCTATATAAAACACACCTCCAACATTCTAATGAAGCCTCACTTTCCCAACGTTCTAAAGTGAGGCGGCAGAGACCACTTTTTGAACATCAGTGTTTGCCCCGCCCACTCGCTGCTGATTGGCTGTGCCTCAGGTGATGCACACAATGTACGGTTCCACCTCCCAAACACTCACATGGACTTAGAAACCACCAAGCCTTTGAATGGGACCGATGCTGCAGAGGAGCAGGAGTGGGACAGCGAAGAAAATGCAGCGGCGTTCAGGAAAAAAAAAAAAACACACACGAGTCTCGCCCCTTCCTGAGGAGGGGGTAATTACCAGCACAGGGACCAACCGCGAGGAAAGCGCGGACGAAGAACGCCACTAAACAACCACTACATTGCGGACCTTACTCTGCAAGCTGTTCATGCGGTGAGTCTCCAAGCCGGCGTTCAGTGCCTACAACAGAGACTTCCAAACACATGCGCCCTCAGCCCCGCCCCCACTACAGAACGCCACCCACATTCCACACTAAAACCAAACCAACCCCCCCCCCCCCCCAAAAAAACCACCCAAACGGAAACCTCCGGCGCCCAACCCCCCCCTAACAAAACGGATAATAGCCCACCTGAGTGCCCAGCTGAAATCAGTGCCTACAAGGAGACCTCCAGATACATGCGCCCTCAGCCCCGTCCCCCCCTACAGAACACCACCCACATTCCACACTCGAAAAAAAACCCATATCTACTCCTACTGCCTGCCTGCAACGGATCCCTCTGGTTTCAACAAAAATACAAGTGCCTACAAATACCACATCAGAGTGCCCTGCTGAATTAAGATTACTGTATCACACTCACACGCAGAGAATCACCCCCTACCAGCCACAAAAAAACCCCACATCTAATATGGACAATCAGCATCACTCACTAACACACATATATACAACCAAACTGCCCACCACCCAAAATGCCACACACTGCCATGGACAGACAACATCTTGCTTTCACACTCATACACACACACTCCCTCCCCCAACCCCCTTAATACAAAAACTGAAACAGTAAAAACCTACATCTCTCTCTTACAAACACCCACAGAATCCCATAATCCCCCCCCCCAAAAAAACACAAACACTCATACAGAACAACCCTACCCCACAAACACCCCCCTACAAACACCCCCCCACAAAATGGCACAGACACCCACAACCCCCCTCAAAACCACAGTCATACAGAACAACGCTACCCTACCCCACAAACACCCCTCCCCCCCCCAAAAAAATAGCATACACCCATAGACCCCCACAACCCCCCCTCAAAACCACAAACACTCATACTGACTTTACAACTTTAAAAAAAAACTCTCTTCCTTTTTAAAAAAAAAATATATCCCTTAATATCAAACAGAAAAAAAAACCCACATGCTAGCGCCCGTTTCATTTGTTTTGGAAACCGGCCTTTTTTACTAGTATCTAATAATTTGCTACCTGAGGAAACCCACTCTGAAATTCATACTATAACCATCTCAGATCACTCAGCAGTCTCACTAACACTGATATCTGTACCCCTACATTCAAACCAACTTAGAGATTTAATACATCCTTTCTTCAAGATGAGTCTTTCAAATCTTTGGTCTGTCAATCTTTTGTACAATATTTGGACAACAATCCTACACATGAATATTCAACAAACATATGGTAAGATGCATATAAAGCCATGATAAGAGATGTCATCATTAATTATACTACAGACAAAGCCAAAGAACACAAAAAGAGATTAATGGATAAAGAAAAAGAAAAAAAAAACTTTCTCTTTCTTTTCTGCCTAGCCCTGATGGTACTTTTCAAATTGTCTTTCACAGTGCTTACTCTTGTGCTTTATTTTAGTTTATTTTTATTTAATATACCACCTTTTATATAATCAAAGCAATTTACAGGTAAAATCAATTAAAAACACAATGAAAAGGTATGAGAATGCCAACTATCGAAAAAGAAACTTACAAAAAACTTAGATTGTGAGTCCCCTAGGGACAGAGAAGGTAAAATTATGTATAATCATACCTGATAATTTTCTTTCCATTAATCATAGCTGATCAATCCATAGACTGGTGGGTTGTGTCCATCTACCAGCAGGTGGAGATAGAGAGCAAACTTTTGCCTCCCTATATGTGGTCATGTGCTGCCGGAAACTCCTCAGTATGTCGATATCAAAGCTCCATCCGCAGGACTCAGCACTTAGAGAATTACACCCACGAAGGGACACTCTGCCCAGCTCACCACCGCCGAAACGGGGGAGGGGAATTAACCCAGCTCATCCCCACACAAGTGGGGGAGGGGAATCCGTCCAGCTCATCCCCGCGGAGCGGGGGAGGGACACCACACCCGCCGATGCGGGGGGATCTGGCTTATCCTGCAACCACAACCGCGGGAGGAGCTGACTGACCCTAACACCGCCGAAGCGGGAGGGGTACAAAGCTGCCCTACAGCCGCACGAAGCGGGAGGGAGTGCCGGCAGAATTTATGTCTCAATCCAGCCCCGTAAAACGGGGGGGAGAGGAATGCAGCAGCTCACTGTAACACAAACTCGTCTCAACTCTTGAAGAATCCAAGTGAAAAAACTTGAACACGAAGTCTTTCTGAAGTAACTGAAGACTAAACTTGGACCTGAAATGCAACCAGAATAAAAACAGTACAGATATCTGGGAGGGGCTATGGATTGATCAGCTATGATTAATGGAAAGAAAATTATCAGGTATGATTATACATAATTTTACCTTCCATATCATCAAGCTGATCAATCCATAGACTGGTGGGATGTACCGAAGCAGTACTCACCCAGGGCGGGACATTGAAATCCCTGACCGCAACACTGAAGCTCCAAACCGGGCCTCCGCCCGTGCAGCCACAGTCAAACGGTAATGCTTGGAGAATGTATGAGCCGAAGCCCAAGTTGCCGCCTTGCATATCTCTTCCAAGGAGACGGATCCGGCCTCTGCCATCGAGGCCGCCTGAGCTCTCGTGGAGTGAGCCTTCAGCTGGATAGGCGGCACCTTCCTTGCGGCCACATAAGCCGCTGCAATGGCTTCCTTGACCCATCTTGCCACTGTAGGCTTAGCAGCCTGCAGACCCTTACGAGGACCTGCAAACAGGACAAACAGGTGATCCGATTTCCGGAAATCATTGGTCACCTCCAAGTATCTGATGATGCCTCGTCTCACATCCAGATATTTAAGAGCAGAGTACTCCTCTGGGTAGACCTCCCTACGGAAGGAAGGGAGACAGAGCTGCTGATTCACATGGAAGCGAGAAACAATCTTGGGCAGGAAGGAAGGCACTGTGCGAATAGTCACTCCTGCCTCAGTGAACTGCAGAAAAGGCTCTCGCCATGAGAGCGCCTGGAGCTCGGAAACTCTTCTGGCTGAAGTGATAGCCACCAAAAAGACTGCTTTCAACGTCAGGTCTTTCAGAGATGCCCTTGACAAGGGTTCAAAAGGCGGCTTCTGCAATGCTCTTAGCACCAGGTTGAGATTCCACGCAGGCACCACTGAGTGCAGAGGAGGGTGCAGGTGATTAACTCCCTTGAGAAAGCGCACCACATCTGGCTGCGAAGCCAGGGAAGCACCCTTCAGGCGGCCCCTGAAGCAAGCCAGAGCCGCTACCTGGATTTGAAGGGAACTGAGCGACAGGCCTTTCTCCAGACCCTCTTGCAGGAACGCCAACACTGAAGAAATTGGAGCAGTGAAGGGAGAAAGTGAGCCTGCTTCACACCACGCTGCAAAGATACGCCAAACCCTGGCGTAAGCAGTAGAAGTAGAGCGCTTCCTCGCTCTTAGCATAGTGGCGATGACCTTGTCTGAGAAGCCCTTCTTCCTCAGACGCTGCCGCTCAATAGCCAGGCCGTAAGACCAAAGGGGGAGGGATCCTCCATCACCATGGGACCCTGATGTAACAGGCCCTGCTCCACTGGCAGCCGCAGAGGATCGTCGACTGAGAGCCTGATCAAGTCCGCATACCAGGGACGTCTGGGCCAATCCGGACCCACCAGGATTACCCTGCCGGGATGCTTTGCCACCCGGTCTAGCACCCTGCCCAACATGGGCCAGGACGGGAACACATAGAGGAGCTCTTGTGTCGGCCACTGTTGGAGAAGAGCATCTACTCCCAGGGATCGAGGGTCCCGTCCTCTGCTGAAAAAGCGCGGCACTTGGCAATTGGCCGATGAAGCCATCAGAACTAGGCTCGGCTGGCCCCAGCGCTTCGTGATGTCCAAGAACGCCTGAGCAGATAGTTGCCAGTCTCCGGGCTCCAAGGTATGGCGACTGAGAAAGACCGCCTTGACATTCATGACTCCGGCAAGCTCCAGGTTCGCTTCCGCCCACTGGCAAAGATTCATAGCCTCCTTGGCTAGAGGGGCGCTCTTGGTACCTCCCTGGCGGTTGACATAGACCACAGCCGTGGCATTGTCTGACAGGACCCGTACAGGCTTCAACACCAGTACCGGGATGAACTCCAAAAGCGCCAACCGAATGGCTCTGAGTTCCAGGAGGTTGATAGACCACTTTGCCTCTGCAGGAGACCAGAGCCCCTGCGCTGTCCTTCCCAAGTAGTGGGCTCCCCAGCCCGATAAAGAGGCGTCCGTCGTGACGACAATCCACTCTGGGGTCACCAGAGGCATTCCCGCAGACAACTTGTCTGTCTGCATCCACCAGCTCAGCGCCTTGCGCACTGCTGGGTCCAAGGGAAGGCGCACAGCATAATCCTCCGACATCGGAGTCCAGCGCCGCAGCAAAGATTGTTGAAGTGGTCTCATATGAGCCCTGGCCCAGGGCACTACTTCAATCATGGCTGTCATAGAGCCCAACAGCTGCACATAGTCCCAATCCCGAGGAGGAGAGGCTACTAGGAACTGGTCCACTTGAGCCTGAAGTTTGACAATTCGATTGTCTGGCAGGAACACTCTGCCCACTTGGGTGTCGAATCGAACTCCCAGGTACTCCAGGGACTGAGTCGGGCGCAGCTGGCTCTTCTCCCAGTTGATGATCCATCCCAGGGAGCTCAAAAGAGCAACTACCCGGTTCACAGCTTGCCGCACTCTGCATAAGAGGGGGCTCGGATCAACCAGTCGTCCAGATAAGGATGGACTTGTACCCCTTCCTTTCGTAGGAAGGCCGCGATGACCACCATTACTTTGGAAAAGGTCCGCGGAGCAGTAGCCAACCCGAATGGGAGGGCTCTGAACTGGAAGTGTCGTCCCAGGACTGCAAAACGCAGAAAGCGTTGAAGATGAGGCCAGATGGGAATATGCAGGTACGCTTCCTTGATGCCCAAGGATGCCAGGAACTCTCCTGCCTTCACTGCCGCTATAACAGAGCGGAGAGTCTCCATGCGAAAGTGCCGCACTTTCAAGGCCCGATTGACCCCTTGAGGTCGAGGATAGGCCGGACAGAACCTCCTTTCTTTGGTACCACAAAGGAAATGGAGTAACGTCCCTTGCCAAGCTGACTTTCTGGCACCGGAACGACCGCGCCCAGGCGGATCAGATTGTCCAAGGTCTGCTGCACTGCCACAGCTTTGACCGGAGACTTGCAGGGCGAGAGTACGAACCCGCTTTTAAGGGTCGGCAGAACTCTAGCTTGTAGCCGTCTCTGATGACTTCCAGCACCCACGCGTCTGAAGTTATTGTGGTCCACTCGCCCAGAAACGAGGACAGCCGTCCTCCAATCTGCACTGGGGCGTGGACCAAGGCCCCGTCATCGGGTACGAGACCCTGGGGGAGGACCGGAGGGAGCACCTCCGGGACGGCGGTCTCTGCAAAAAGAATGCTGCTTGGGGGAGAAATTCCTCTTGAAGGAAGAAGGGGCAGAGGAGCCCGCTTGCCCGGGCGGTACCGACGGGCTTCCTGCAACCGTCCTCTGGAGGTACCGGGACGAGTACTAGCTCGAGCCCTGACCTCTGGTAATTTCTTGCCCTTAGACGTGCCGAGAACGGTCACGATTTTGTCCAGCTCGACCCCAAAGAGCAGCTTGCCTTTAAAAGGCAATCTAGCCAGGCGGGCTTTAGAGGCGTGGTCAGCAGACCAATGTTTCAGCCAAAGCCACCGCCGCGCAGAGACTGTCTGAGCCATGCCTTTAGCTGAGGCTCTCAAGACATCATACAGCAAGTCTGCCAAATAGGCTAAGCCCGATTCCAGGGCCGGCCAATCAGCCCTCAAGGAAAGATCCGAGGGGGAAGCCCGCTGCACCATAGTCAGGCACGCCCTGGCCACATAGGAGCCGCAAACTGAGGCCTGCAAACTTAAAGCAGCTGCCTCAAAGGACGACCTTAAGGCCGCCTCCAATCTTCTGTCTTGGGCGTCCTTTAGGGCCGTGCCACCTTCCACCGGCAACGCCGTTTTCATAGTCACCGCAGTGATTAAAGAATCCACGGTAGGCCACAGATAGGCCTCACGTTCACTTACAGCCAAAGGATAGAGGCGGGACATAGCCCTAGCCACTTTAAGGCTCGTTTCCGGGACATCCCATTGAGCCGAAATTAAGGTGTGCATGGCATCATGCACGTGGAAGGTTCTAGGCGGGCGCTACGTCCCCAGCATAATGGCAGAGCCAACAGGGGCTGAGGGAGAGACGTCCTCCGGAGAGGAAATCTTCAAAGTGTCCATGGCCTGTAACAACAGGTTGGGCAAATCCTCTGGGCTAAAAAGCCGCGCTGCAGAGGTCATCCGCTCCATCCAAGCGAGGATCCGTCTCCTCCAAGGAATCCGCAAAGGACCGTTGGGAGACCTCAGACACGCTGCCCTCATCTACATCGGGGGAGACAAGTCCTCCAAGGCCTGGAAATCAACCCGAGGGCGTTTACCTCTGGGAACCTCAACCTCTTTACCAGAAGAGGGAGCAGGGGCAGCGTTTTGCCTGAGGAAAGCCTGATGCAGCAGCAAAACAAACTCGGGGGAGAAACCCCCCAGACTGTGCACTTCCGCAGCCTGGGCAACAGCCCTAGACGCACTCTCAACCGGCGCTCGCAAGAGCGGGGGAGAGACATGCTGCGCATCCAAAATGGCGTCCGGCGCGACACTCCACGAAGGAGCCGCGCGGGAAGAACGGCGCTTAACTTTAGCCGCTTTTGTGCCGTCGCCCAAATTAAGGGCGTTCATGGCATTAATGTCTCCAACCTCAAGGGCGGCCCACGAAGAAGCCGTCCGAGCCGCGTGGCCGGCCAAGATGGCGGAGGCGAGGAGCGGGGGATGGGCGTTTATGGCGGGAAAAACCGCCACGCCGGAGGAAGGTCCATGCAGATGACTATTCGACTCCTGGAGCTACTAGGGTTTGTGATAAATTATCCAAAGTCCCACCTTCTTCCAGTCCAGACACTAGAATTCATAGGAACTCTGCTGGACTCTCAGACGGCTCGTGCCTACCATCTAGAGGCGAAGTCCGACACTTTTCTGTCTCTCGTCTCCTGGGTTCGGGCGTCTCAGCAGATCACAGCTCGGCAGATGTTGAGATTGCTTGGCCACATGGCCACAGTGCATGTGACTCCCATGGCCCGCCTTCACATGAGATCAGCTCAATGGACCCTAGCTTCTCGTGGTACCAAGCCGCTGGGGACCTGGAGGATGTAGTCCTGCTGTCCACGAGTTTTCTCCAATCCCTACATTGGTGGACAATTCGGTCCAATTTGTCTCTGGGACGTCCTTTCCAACTTCCTCAGCCACAAAAGGTGCTGACGACGGATGTGTCTCTCCTGGGGTGGGGAGCTCATGTCGATGGGCTTCACACCCAAGGGAGTTGGTCCTTTCAGGAAAAAGGGTTGCAGATCAACCTCCTGGAGTTGCAAGCGGTCTGGAACGCTCTAAACGCTTTCAGGGATTGGCTGTCCCAACAAATTATCCAAATTCAGACGGACAGTCAGGTTGCCATGTATTACATCATCAAGCAGGGGGGCACCGGATCTTGCCCCCTGTGTCAGGAGGCCGTCAGAATGTGGCTCTGGGCTCGCCGGTACGGCATGTTTCTCCAAGCCACGTACCTGGCAGGCGTAAACAACAGACTGGCCGACAGGTTGAGCAGGATCATGCAACCTCACGAGTGGTCACTCAATTGAAGAGTGGTACACGAGATCTTTCAAGTGTGGGGCACCCCCTTGGTGGATCTCTTTGCCACTCGAATCAACCACAAGGTCCCTCAGTTCTGTTCCAGACTTCAGGCCCATGGCAGGCTAGCGTCGGATTCTTTTCTCCTGGATTGGGGGACAGGCCTCCTGTATGCTTATCCTCCCATACCTTTGGTGGGGAAGACTTTGCTGAAATTCAAGCAAGGTCGAGGCACCATGATTCTGATCGCTCCCTTTTGGCCGCGTCAGATATGGTTCCCTCTTCCTCTGGAGTTGTCCTCCGAAGAACCGTGGAGATTGGAGTGTTTTCCGACCCTCATTACTCAGAACAAGGGGGCGCTTCTGCATCCCAACCTCCGGTCCCTGGCTCTCACAGCCTGGATGTTGAGGGCGTAGATTTTGCCTCCTTGGGTCTCTCCGAGGGTGTCTCCCGTGTCTTGTTTGCTTCCAGGAAAGATTCCTCTAAGAAAAGTTACTTTTTTCTCTGATGGAGGTTTGCTGTTTGGTGTGACAGCAAGGCCCTAGATCCTCATTCCTGTTCTACACAGACCCTGCTTGAATACCTTCTGCACTTGTCCGAGTCTGGTCTAAAGACCAACTCTGTAAGAGTTCATCTTAGTGCGATTAGTGCATACCATTACCGTGTAGAAGGTAAGCTGATCTCGGGACAGCCTTTAGTTGTTCGCTTCATGAGAGGTTTGCTTTTGTCAAAGCCCCCCATCAACCTCCTACAGTGTCATGGGATCTCAATGTCATTCTCACCCAGCTGATGAAACCTCCTTTTGAGCCACTGCATTCCTGCCATCTGAAGTACTTGACCTGGAAGGTCATTTTCTTGGTGGCAGTTACTTCAGCTCGCAGAGGCAGTGAGCTTCAAGCCTTGGTAGCTCATGCTCCTTATACAAAATTTCATCATAACGGAGTAATCCTCCGCACTCACCCTAAGTTCTTACCGAAGGTGGTGTTGGAGTTCCATCTGAACCAGTCAATTGTCTTGCCAACATTCTTTCCCCTTCCTCATACCTGCCCTGCTGAACGTCAGCTGCACACATTGGACTGCAAGCGAGCATTTGCCTTCTACCTGGAGCGGACAGAGCCCCACAGACAGTCCGCCCAATTGTTTGTTTCTTTTGATCCCAACAGAAGGGGAGTGGCTGTCGGGAAACGCACCATTTCCAATTGGTTAGCAGATTGCATTTCCTTCACTTACGCCCAGACTGGGCTGACTCTTGAGGGCCATGTCACGGCTCATAGTGTTCGATCCATGGCAGCGTCAGTGACATACTTGAAGTCAGCCACTATTGAAGAGATTTGCAAGGCTGCGACGTGGTCATTCGTCCACACATTCACATCGCATTACTGTCTTCAGCAGGATACCCAACGCGACAGTCGGTTCGGGCAGTTGGTGCTGCAGAATCTGTTTGGGGTTTAGAATCCAGCTCCACCCCCCTAGGCCCATTTTTATTCTGTTCCAGGCTGCACTCTCAGTTAGTTGAATAAGTTTAGGTCAATCTCAGTTATGTCCTCGCCGTTGCGAGGCCCAATTGACCAATGTTTGTTGTTTTGAGTGAGCCTGGGGGCTAGGGATACCCCATCTGTGAGAAGAAGCAGCCTGCTTGTCCTCGGAGAAAGCGAAAGCTACATACCTGTAGAAGGTATTCTCCAAGGACAGCAGGCTGATTGTTCTCAGCAACCCGCCCACCTCCTCTTTGAAGTTGTGTCTTCCCTTGTCTTTGCTATTTACTGGACTGTCGAGCACACTTGCGTTTGGGCGGGAAGACAGTCGCGCATGCGCACACGAGGGCTAGCAAACGTTGTTGCTAGTGAAGATCTCCGATCGGAGGGGGCTGCCGTGGACGTCAACCCATCTGTGAGAACAATCAGCCTGCTGTCCTCTGAGAATACCTTCTACAGGTATGTAGCTTTCGCTTTAAGCCACCTGCCAACCCCCAAGCAGCCAGTAAATCTCAGTCTCCAGCAGAGGGTAGACGTACAGCCTGAGCAGTCAATCTGGTCTGGTAGGCCTGGGATTTGTTTTAGGCCTTTTGTTGGTTAGCACCCTGTACTTAGAATCTGTGTGCTTCGGGGAAGTGGCTCCAGTGGGGCTCCGTTTATCCCCTGGGGTGTCACACCCGGTGATCGGGTCCCTCCCCCTGCTGTGCTCTCCTGAGCAGTCAGCCCTGCGCCTCGACTCCTGTGTGATTGCAGGAACCTTGAGAGCCATAGCCCTTGTCAGCTTTTAGCAACCGGGCTAGGAGGTAAGAAGCCAGTTGAAAAAACAACAAAAAAAGAAAAGCTCTGCTTGTTTGTTTTGGGGCTGACCGGGAGAGCTGCAGTGTGTTTGTGAGAGACAGTGAGTCTGGGTGCTGCTGCCTGTTGCGTTGCTTACCTCCTTTCTTCCCTGAGGGATGTCAGCGGGGAAACCGTCCCGTTGCCGGTTCTGTGTGCACCGAGGTGTGGACGTGCCGGGGGCACAATGCAGGCTCTGTGGGGAGCCGAAACCACCTCTTTCTTCACCTCTGGTATTGTCCACAGAGGTTTCCGGGATTGGCTCGAGCTCTGTTGATACATCCTTGCTCCCGGGTGCGGTAGCGGCGGTTCTGATTTTGGGTGGAACCGCCACCATCTTGGATTCCTCCAGCCCTGCGGTTTTGCCTCAGACATTGCAGGATTTTCAGGGGCAGAACGTAGGCTGGTCTCCTGAGTGCTCAGGGGGCATGGGATTCTCACCTGATTTTATTTGGTCGATGTTCCAGGCGTGGAAGTCAGGTTCCCAGCAGGCAGACCTTCAGAAGGGGGGTAGGTCCCTTAGTTGCCAAGCGCCCTCGTCTGAAGTGGTCAGAAGACCCTGAGTTTTTGTCCTTACAGCACTCAGAAGAGGAGTGAAGTGATCTTGGAGATGACGTTCTTTTGGACACCTGTCCTGAGAAGGAGGGGTCCTTGCCAGGTGAAGATCCCTCGGTAGTGAGGATCTTTCATAGAGATGAGCTGGCTGAATTGATTGATCAGGTGGTTGCTACACTTAAATTTGATTCTCCTGAGACCACGGTGGCGGAGGTAAAGCAGGTAGACCTTTAGTTAAGGGTATTCGCTGGTCTTCCCATTCTTTTCCCATGAATAAAGACCTCAGAGATATGATCATTCAGGAGTGGTCTTCCCCAGATTCTGCTTGTAGGGTGGCTAGAGCTATGGTGAGGCTTTAGTCTCTTCCGCAAGAGGATAGGGACTCCTTAAACTCTCCTACAGTAGACGCGGTGGTGACGGCGGTCACTAAAGCCACTGCTATTCCTGTTGATGGGGGGGCTGATCTCAGGGATCCTCAAGATAGGAATCCTTTATTAGGCGTAGTTTTGATCTGTCTGCCTTGTCGCTGCAGGCCTCGGTGTGTGGAGGTTTAGTAGCTTGTGTTTGCTTCCGCTGGGCTGAAAAACTCTTAGATGATCCAGCAGTGGATAGATCTTCCTGGGTGCAGGAACTAACAAAATCTGGAGATGGGCTCTTCTTTCTTAGCGGAAGTTCTTTATGATTTGCTGCACATGTCGGAAAAAAAAATATGCATTGGTTGTGGGAGCTCGTCAGGCTCTTTGGCCTCGAGGTTGGGTCGCAGATGCGGCCTCTAAGTCCAAATTGTGTTCTCTCCCCTTCAAGGGCTCTATGCTGTTTGGAGAAGAGCTGGATAAGTTGGTACGCGGTCCTGGGGATGCTAAGGTTCCACACCTGCCAGTGATGCGTCCCTGAACAGGTGGTCGAGGGGTATTGGGCCATGGTTGTCTGCAAGATGCTCAGTGGTACAGTCCGGGTAGGGCCAATGGTGCGCCTAGAGGGCGATTTTTTTCAGCTTACGCAGCCCTAGAGTTTGATGGCCCTCTTTCCGCTATTTTTTTTTCTGGGATCTCCATGTCGCTCTCGTCTCAAGGCCAGGGCAATTCGCCAAACCCTCCGGTTGATCGATCTGGGGGCTGTGGTTCGCCGTACCCACCTCAGAGAGGGGGGCGGGTTGTTACTCGATTTATTTCGTGGTTCCCAAGAAGGAGGGTACCTTCCGGCCTATTTTAGATATGAAAACGGTCAACGGGGCGCTGAAGGTTCCCTCCTTCTGGATGGAGACTTTGTGTTCGGTCATCCTAGCTGTTCAGTCGGGGGAGTTTCTCACTTTGTTGGATCTGACAGAAGCCTATCTACATATTCCCATCCGGGTGGCGCATCAGCGTTTTCTTCGTTTTGCGGTCTTAGGACAGCATTTTCAATTCTGTGCTCTGCCGTTCGGTCTTGCGATGGCACCTCATACCTTTTCCAAGGTTATAGTGGTCATAGCGGCGGCATTGAGGAAGCAAGGAATCTTGGTGCATCTGTACCTCGACGATTGGCTGATTCAAGCCAAGTCAAGGCAGGAGAGTGTAGAGGCGACTGCGAGAGTGGTGAGTTTCTTGGAGTCAGTTGGGTAGTGAACATGGACAAGAGTCACCTAGTTCCGTCGCAGTCCCTGGAGTATCTGGGAGTTCGTTTCGATATGTTGAAGGGGCGAGTGTTCCTACTGTCAGCTTGGATTGTCAAGATGCAGGCTCTGATTCATCAGCTTTGCTCCAAGAGATATCCTTCAGCTCACTCTTATCTGCAGATATTGGGTCTCATGGCAGCGTCGATAGAAGTAGTTCCGTGGGCCTTGGCTTACATAGTAACATAGTAGATGATGGCAGAAAAAGACCTGCACGGTCCATCCAGTCTGCCCAACAAGATAACTCACATGTGCCACATTTTGTGTATACCTTACCTTGATTTGTACCTGTCTTTTTCAGGGCACAGACCGTATAAGTCTGCCCAGCACTATCCCCGCCTCCCAACCACCAGTCCTGCCTCCCACCACCGGCTCTGGCACAGACCCCCATACTCACCCCCATTTGGGAATCTGCTACCAGAGGCAAGTTTGAGCCTCACACCACAGTGCTAAGGTGGCCAGGCCGTGAGGTGCTTGCTTTTATTTATTTATTTATTTATTTTTATAAACGGCAGGAGAGAGCCAGAACAAATCTCAGTCAAGGCAGACTAGGAAGGGACCAATAGGAGGAAACTGGCATCACCAGGTGTACACCTAGACCCTAAGCCCGGGCCACTTCAACCCTAAAAGTTCTACCGGGCCTGAGGGACTAGGCCAGGAGCTAAGCAATCCAGAGCCGAACGGTTATGACCATCCACCTGCTAGATACAGAGGTGGCTGCACATGACCATATATAGTAAACCTCTTAAGTTCTCTCTCTCCATCTGCTGGCAGAGGGACATAACCCACAGGTCTCTGGATTGATTTGTGGAAAGCTATGAAAGCTTGAATTACATTTTTAAAAAGGGTTCTAGGAGTGATCCTGGAAATTACAGACCAGTAAGCCTGACGTCAGTGCCGGGCAAAATATTGGAAATTATTATAAAGAATAAAATTACAGAACACAAACGTGGTTTAATGGGACAGAGTCAGCATGGCGGCAGTTACATTCGTCCCTGCTGGATCGCTAGTCTCACTCAGGACTTGAGGAGAGACTCTTTTTGCTGGATGCTCCCCGCATCAGCCTTTAGTCATGGCTTCACACGCTGAATCTGGAGAAGGGCATGCCCTTGGATTCTCCAGACTAGATTGTTCTCACCACGGATGCCAGTCTGGGAGGTTGGGGGGCCCATTGCCTCGGACAGGTGGTCCAGGGCTGTTGGTCATCAGAGGAGGCCGGATGGTCCATTAATCTTATGGAAACGCGGGCGATCCATTCGGCTCTCCAGGCTCTTCAGTATGTTCTAGGCGGCAAGGCGGTCTGGGTTCTGTCCGACAATGCCACGGCCGTCGCATATGTCGATCGTCAAGGGGGGCACGAAGAGACGTGCGGTCGACGAGAAGACAGCAGGGTTAATGCATTCTGCGGAAGTTCGTCTGCAATGTCTCTCAGCAGGTCACGTGGCCGGCGTGGACAACGTGAGCGCAGATTTTCTGAGCAGACAGACATTGGACCCCGGAGAGTGGTCACTTCATCGTTCGCTGTTTCATGGTCTGGTGATGGAGTGGGGTCTGCCTGTGATGGACCTCATCGTGATGTTCAGGTGCCCCGGTTTTTCAGTCATCGTCGGGATCCGCGGTCCAAGGGGATCGACGCCCTGGTGCTTTCATGGCCTCCTCAACAGCTGTTGTACATGTTTCCTCCTTGGGCCCTGGTAGGTCGTGTAGTTCAGAGAATAGAGCAGCACTTAGGCACAGTGATTCTGGTAGCTCTGAATTGGCCTCGTCGGCCGTGGTACGGAGATCTAGTGCGTCTGGCAGTTCGGGGTCCGCTGTCTCTGGAAGAGTCGGTGTTGTTAGTGCAAGGCCCCATAGTGATGCCCGATCCGTCTCCGTTCTCGCTTACGGCTTGGCTCTTGAGAGGAACAGGTTGCGGAACAAAGGGTTTTCGTCCAGAGTAATTGATACTATGTTGCAGTCCCGTAAATGGTCCACCTCCGTCGCTTATGTTCGCATGTGGTGAATTTTTGAAAATTGGTGTCAGAAACGTTCTTATTCTCCTTGGCACACTTCAGTTCCGGAAGTGCTAGAAATTTTGCAAGGTACAGGTTGCGGCTTTGGCTTGTTTCCGGGGGAAGGTACAGGGTGTATCCTTGGCCTCTTCTCCGGACGTGGTTCATTTTTTGCGGAGCGTGAAGTTGATTCGTCCGCCGCGGTGTCAGGTTGTTCCTCCGTGGGATTTGAATCTGGTGTTGGTGGGTTCCCTCTTTGAGCCGTTGGTTTCAAGTACTTTTAAGGATCTCACTCTGAAGACAGTGTTTTTGGTGGCTATTGCTTTGGCTCGGCGGATTTCAGAGTTGCAGGCTTTGTCTTGTCGTGCTCCTTTTTTGACTTTTTCTAAGGAAAAGGTGTCCTTGAAGCCCGTTTCATCCTTTTTGCCTAAGGTGGTTTCCTCTTTTCATGTGAATCAGGACATTTCTTTGCTAATTTTGGGCGTTAGGTCGGGAGATTCGACTCGCCGTTTAGCTAAATTGGATGTTCGTCGAGCTTTGCGTTCTTACTTGACAAGGAATCAAGTGTTTCGGGTCTCTGATAGATTGTTTGTGTTGTATGGGGGACCTAAGAAGGGTGCTGCAGCTTCTAAAGCAACGATATCCAGATGGTTGAAAGAGGCAGTTTCTTCAGCATACTTGCTCAAGGGGCGTGAGGTGCCTTCGGTACTTAAGGCGCATTCTACTCGGGTGGGTGGCTTCCTCCTGGGCTTAAAGTAGTTTGATTCCTCCTCAAGATATTTGCAGAGCGGCTGTCTGGTCCTCTCTGCATTCTTTTGTGAAGCATTATAGGATTGATGTGCAGGCTAGAGTGGATGCGAGTTTTGGTGCGGCAGTTCTGACTTCTGGTTTTCGGGGTTCCCGCCCTTAGACTGCTTTGGTACTTCCCAAGCGTCTTGACCAGTCTGGAGGGTCGCCGAGGAAGATGAAATTAGGCCCTACCTGCTAATTTTCTTTCCTCTAGACCCTCCAGACCAGTCAAGAACCCACCTGGTATGTTTTAGTCTAGTGTGGTCTGCAGGCTGGTTTTGGTTTTGTGCCTCAGGGTTGCTATGACTGATAGGTCTTTAGTTCTGGACTTATCGTTTTCTGAAGTTCAGTGGTAGTAGCCTCTGCGTTGTCAGGGGCGGACCGCAGCGCTTTGGCATTCGGTCGACAGAAGCATATTCGTATCTGTTTTGAGTTCTGAGTACAGGGTTCTGTGTTTTCATTTTATGTGTTTGATTGTTCTTTTCTGCTTTGTTACTGATTTACTGGCTGCTTGGGGGTTGGCAGGTGGCTTATACATTGTTACAGTTTTAGTGTTCTCAGTCTCCCTCTACTGGTAGGAGTGCATAACCCAAGCGTCTTGACCAGTCTGGAGGGTCTAGAGGAAAGAAAATTAGCAGGTAGGGCCTAATTTCACCATCATATCACCTCTCCTTTCCTCTAGTGTATACAGTGGGGGAAATAAGTATTTGATCCCTTGCTGATTTTGTAAGTTTGCCCACTGACAAAGACATGAGCAGCCCATAATTGAAGGGTAGGTTATTGGTAACAGTGAGAGATAGCACATCACAAATTTAATCCGGAAAATCACATTGTGGAAAGCATATGAATTTATTTGCATTCTGCAGAGGGAAATAAGTATTTGATCCCCCACCAACCAGTAAGAGATCTGGCCCCTACAGACCAGGTAGATGCTCCAAATCAACTCGTTACCTGCATGACAGACAGCTGTCGGCAATGGTCACCTGTATGAAAGACACCTGTCCACAGACTCAGTGAATCAGTCAGACTCTAACCTCTACAAAATGGCCAAGAGCAAGGAGCTGTCTAAGGATGTCAGGGACAAGATCATACACCTGCACAAGGCTGGAATGGGCTACAAAACCATCAGTAAGACGCTGGGCGAGAAGGAGACAACTGTTGGTGCCATAGTAAGAAAATGGAAGAAGTACAAAATGACTGTCAATCGACAAAGATCTGGGGCTCCACGCAAAATCTCACCTCGTGGGGTATCCTTGATCATGAGGAAGGTTAGAAATCAGCCTACAACTACAAGGGGGGAACTTGTCAATGATCTCAAGGCAGCTGGGACCACTGTCACCACGAAAACCATTGGTAACACATTACGACATAACGGATTGCAATCCTGCAGTGCCCGCAAGGTCCCCCTGCTCCGGAAGGCACATGTGACGGCCCGTCTGAAGTTTGCCAGTGAACACCTGGATGATGCCGAGAGTGATTGGGAGAAGGTGCTGTGGTCAGATGAGACAAAAATTGAGCTCTTTGGCATGAACTCAACTCGCCGTGTTTGGAGGAAGAGAAATGCTGCCTATGACCCAAAGAACACCGTCCCCACTGTCAAGCATGGAGGTGGAAATGTTATGTTTTGGGGGTGTTTCTCTGCTAAGGGCACAGGACTACTTCACCGCATCAATGGGAGAATGGATGGGGCTATGTACCGTAAAATTCTGAGTGACAACCTCCTTCCCTCCGCCAGGGCCTTAAAAATGGGTCGTGGCTGGGTCTTCCAGCACGACAATGACCCAAAACATACAGCCAAGGCAACAAAGGAGTGGCTCAGGAAGAAGCACATTAGGGTCATGGAGTGGCCTAGCCAGTCACCAGACCTTAATCCCATTGAAAACTTATGGAGGGAGCTGAAGCTGCGAGTTGCCAAGCGACAGCCCAGAACTCTTAATGATTTAGAGATGATCTGCAAAGAGGAGTGGACCAAAATTCCTCCTGACATGTGTGCAAACCTCATCATCAACTACAGAAGACGTCTGACCGCTGTGCTTGCCAACAAGGGTTTTGCCACCAAGTATTAGGTCTTGTTTGCCAGAGGGATTAAATACTTATTTCCCTCTGCAGAATGCAAATAAATTCATATACTTTCCACAATGTGATTTTCCGGATTTAATTTGTGATGTGCTATCTCTCACTGTTACCAATAACCTACCCTTCAATTATGGGCTGCTCATGTCTTTGTCAGTGGGCAAACTTACAAAATCAGCAAGGGATCAAATACTTATTTCCCCCACTGTACATATTCAAGTCTCCCAGTCTCTTCTCATACGTCTTGTTGCACAAATGCTGTACCATTTTTGTCACCTTCATCTGAACCGCCTCAAGTCTTTTTATGTCTTTGAAGAGATACGGCCTCTAAAACTGGACACAATACTCCAAATGGAACCTCACTAATGACTTGTATAGGGGCATCAACATCTCCTTTCTTCTACTGGTTATGCCTCTCTCTATTCAGCCTAGCATTCTTCTGGCAATAGCCATCACCTTGTCACTTTGATTCACTGCCTTGAGATCCTCAGACACTATCACCCCAAGGTCTCTCTCCTGATCCGTTTGTGTCAGTCTTTCAGTCCCTAGCGCATACTTCTCTTTTTGAATTTCTACATCCCAAGTGTATCACTTTGCACTTTTTTGCATTAAATTTGAACTGCCAAACATTCAAGGCTTCTATAGTGTATGCAGGAGGGGTGGGGGAAAGTTAGGTTGGAAAAGAAAAACAGGCCATGCAAATACGATTTTCAAAAGGATGTATGCTATTTACCCCCCCCCCCCCCCCCCCCCCACCACCTGAAGAAATATGTGCAAAATGAAAATTTAAATACATATGATAAAAGTATCTGTGTGCTTGCATTTATGTGGGCTGTTTGAAAATTACCAACTATATGTTACCTAGCTGTTTCTTACTTTTAGGGGAGACCGGACAGAAGTAGGAACTCTGAAAGATGAAGGGCTTCAAGTCTCCAGCACCTCAGAAAATCAGTCTTTTGCGGTGAGTTTCTCAATTATTTATGTTTAAAATATACTTAATTGGATTGTGATTTCCATTTCAAATAATGATTATTTTGTGCATGGATTTAACTTTTTGGTAATAGATTCTATGACAACAGTATACCTTTCATACCAGAGGAGGTAATAGCCAGCAGTGGCGTACCAAGGGGTGGGGACGGTCCACCCCGGGTGCACGCCGCTGGGGGGTGCTGCGGCGCGTGCCTGCTGCGAGAGTTCGCTAACTTCTCTCGTTCGCTGCAGCTCCCTCTGCCCCGGAACAGGTTACTTCCTGTTCCAGGGCAGAGGGAGCTGCAGCGAACGAGCAAAGTTATTAAACTCGCGGCAGGCGCGCGCTGCGGCAACCCCCCCCCCAGCGGCATGCACCCCGGGGGGGGCCTCTTTCGCGGGGGGGGGGGTGTCTTTCGCCGGGGGGGGGGTCCGCGCTGCATCGGGGGGGGCGCTGCACCCGGGAGGCGGGGCGCCGCCCCGGGTGTCCGCCCCCCCTATGAACGCCACTGATAGCCAATACTGCTATATTAATCAAATAACTCTCTCTTTTGCTTATGGGGACAGATGCTGGTTTATTTACATTTATTTTCTAATAATGAAGGGGGAAACAGTTTTCAAAGCATTTATCTAGGTATGTTGTCTGTGCATCTGCAAGCTCATTTTTAATAGGAAGCTACATACACATTATATCTTTGATAGTGCATTAGCATTCAGACCATGAGTATGGAAATACTGAGAGAAAGTACATGTGATGATTTAAAAATGAAATTACCATGCTTGTTCTCTCCCAACAGAACCCTGTTCCCTCCCAACAGAACCCTGTTCCCTTTTATTTGTACTGAGGGGAATGGGCATGTTTACCCACATAAAACCTTTGACAGTTGGGCTCCGTGTTTTTACCCTATTCAACTACTTGCACAGAATAGGTGGCGCAGAGTATGTTGATGCTTTTAGTGTGTGTACATAAGTATATAAGTACATAAGTATTGCCATACTGGGACAGAACAAAGGTCCATCAAGCCCAGCATCCTGTTTCTAACAGTGGGCAATCTAGGTCACAAGTACCTGGCAAGATCCCAAAACAATACAATACATTTTGTGCTGCTTATCCTAGAAATAAGTTGTGGATTTTCTCCGTTTCAATAATGGCTTATGGACTTTGTTTTTTTTTTAATGAAGCTATCCAAACCTTTTTTAAACCTCGCTAAGTTAACTGCTTTTACTACATTCTCTGGCAACGAATTCCAGAGTTTAATTACATGTTGAGTGAAGAAATATTTTCTCCGATTCATTTTAAATTTACTATTTTGTAGCGTCATTGCATGCCCCCTAATCCTAGTATTTTTGGAAAGAGTAAACATAAGTACATAAGTAATGCCACACTGGGAAAAGACCAAGGGTCCATCGAGCCCAGCGTCCTGTCCACGACAGTTGCCAATCCAGGCCAAGGGCACCTGGAAAGCTTCCCAAACGTACAAACATTCTATACATGTTATTCCTGGAATTGTGGATTTTTCCCAAGTCCATTTAGTAGCGGTTTATGGACTTGTCCTTTAGGAAAACGTCTAACCCCTTTTTAAACTCTGCTAAGCTAACCACCTTCACCACTTTCTCCGGCAACGAATTCCAGAGTTTAATTATGCGTTGGATGAAGAAAACTTTTCTCCGATTTCTTTAAATTTGCTACACTGTAGTTTCATCACATGCCCCCTAGTCCTAGTATTTTTGTAAAGCGCGAACAGACACTTCATATCCACCTGTTGCACTCCACTTATTATTTTATATATCTCTATCATGTCTCCCCTCAGCCGTCTCTTCTCCAAGCTGAAAAGCCCTAGCCTCCTTAGTCTTTCTTAATAGGGAAGTCGTTCCATCCCCGCTATCATTTTAGTCGCCCTTCACTGCACCTTTTCCAATTCTACTATATCTTTCTTGAGATGCGGCGACCAGAATTGAACACAATACTCAAGGTGCGGTCACACCATGGAGCGATACAACGGCATTATAACATCCTCACACTTGTTTTCCATACCTTTCCTAATGATACCCAACATTCTATTCGCTTTCCTAGCTGTAGCAGCACACTGAGCAGAAGGTTTCAGTGTATTATCAATGACGACACCCAGATCGCTTTCTTGGTCCATAACTCCTAATGTGGAAACTTGCATGACGTAGCTATAATTTGGGTTCTTTTTTCCCACATGCATCACCTTGCACTTGCTCACATTAAACGTCATCTACCATTTAGCCGCCCAGTCTCGTAAGGTCCTTCTGTAATTTTTCACAATCCTGTCGCGAGTTAACAACTTTGAATAACTCTGTGTCATCAGCAAATTTAATTACCTCGCTAGTTACTCCCGTCTCTAAATCATTTATAAATATATTAAAAAGCAGCGGTCCTAGCACAGACCCCTGAGGAATCCCACTAACTACCATTCTCCATTGTGAATACTGCCCATTTAACCCCACTCTCTGTTTCCTATCCTTCAACCAGTTTTTAATCCAAATTAGGACGTTTCCTCCTATCCCATGACCCTCCAATTTCCTCTGTAGCCTTTCATGAGGTACCTTGTCAAACACCTTTTGAAAATCCAGATACACAATATCAACAGGCTCCCCTTTGTCCACATGTTTGTTTACTCCTTCAAAGAATTGAAGTAAATTGGTCAGGCATGATTTCCCCACACAAAAGCCGTGCTGACTTGGTCTCAGTAATCCATGTCCTTGGATGTGCTCTGTAATTTTGTTTTTGATAATAGCCTCTAACATTTTCTCCGGCACCGACGTCAGACTCACTGGTCTATAATTTCCCGGATCTCCCCTGGAACCTTTTTTAAAAATAGGTGTTACATTGGCCAACTTCCAATCTTCCAGTACCACGCTCGATTTTAAGGATAAATTGCACTAACAGTAGCTCCGCAAGCTCATTTTTCAGTTCTATCAGTACTCTAGGATGAATGCCATCCGGTCCAGGAGATTGGCTACTCTTCAGTTTGCTGAACTGCCCCATTACGTCCTCCAGGTTTACCGTGAAGTCAGTAATTTTCTCCGACTTGTCCGCTTGAAATACCATTTCCGACACCGGTATCCCACCCAAATCTTCCTTGATGAAGACCGAAGCAAAGAATTCATGTAAGCCGCATTGAGCCTGCCATGAGTGGGAAAGCGCGGGGTACAAATGTAACAAAAAAAATCTCCCCTCTACATCTTTATCTTCCTTGATCGCCCCTTTTACCCCTCGCTCATCCAGCAGGCCAAGCAATTCTTTTGCCGGCTTTTAATATACTGCAAAAAAATTTTTGCTATGTTTTTTTGCCTCTAATGCTATCTTTTTTTCGTAATCCCTCTTGGCCTTCTTTATCTGCGCCTTGCATTTGCTTTGACACTCCTTATGCTGCTTTTTGTTATTTTCAGACTGTTCCTTCTTCCATTTTCCATTCCACTCATTATTTTATAGACCTCTTTCATGTCAGCCATCTTTTCTCCAAGCTGAAGAGCCCTAGCCACTTTAGCCTTTCCTTATAGGGAAGTTTTCCCTTCCTCTTTATCATTTTCATCACCCTTCTCTGTATCTTTTCTTATTCCACCATATCTTTTTTGAGATGCGGTGGAACTTTGTGCAGAATTCCAAAGAACTACTACCCTAGTAATTTCTCTTTGAAAATTAGGTTAAAGTACATACTGTGATAAACACAGGACTGCCCTACCCTGAGGAGGCCGCTAGATGGCGCTTTCCTACCAGCACTATGAAAAGGGACATCAGGGTAATTTCCTGAAGAGGCCAGCAGGGGGAGCTCCCGCTAAGGCCTGTTAAGAGAAGGACACCCAGAAGGCTCTGGACTCTTCCAGAACTAGGAGGGGGGCCCCAGAAAGGGTGTGGTGGGCTAGTAGTAGCCCTATATAAACAGTACCTCCTGAGGAGCTAGGGAGAGAAGATGAGGGGACCTGCAACGCCTGGAGTCTGAGGATTACAAGAGGGAGAAAAAGAAGGAAGTAACCTGCTGAAGGAGAGCTCCTGGAAAGTTGAGAGAAGGTTCCCTCAAAAACCTAAGAGGTACTTACCTAGCTGTGGACAGGATTTATGACATTATGTATGGTGTGAAGTGAAAGTACCTAATAGCCGTGGGGTGGAGGATAGGACGATAAAGTTGTGAAGAGTGTCCTATCCAGGGGTGGTGGCTGTTATACACAGAGACCCAGGTCTCTCAAGTAAATGGGCTCAGTGAGTGAACTGGTAAATGAATAAGAACTGGAGAGAAGTTGTTCCCCACATGACTGCAGCCAAGTACTAATAACTTGAATTTGCATATGTTGACTGTCTGAATTTGCATATTTCTGAAGGCTGGAGAAGCAGAGTTATAGTCTCAGGGAAAGTGCAGTGGGTCACTGTCCGTGAGCAAGAGGAGTGACCGGGGCACGTTGGACATAACTGGAAAGAGTTCCAGGGGGACGGAAGGCAGGTCCGAGCAGTCACCCTGAGTGAAGCAGGAACCCAGGATATTGAGGTGGGTGCCTGCAAGCCACTAGGAAAAAATCAGCTGGAGCCAGGGGTTAGTGAGGCCAGGTGGAAAGCAGGAAGTGCATTTGTTTTTCAAGCTGTTCAGAAGCTGAGCGCAGGTGAACCTGGACGGGAGTCACTAGAGGGCCTCAGCACACACCAGAGCAACCCCTGGGGGTTTACAATACACCATGAGAATAATTTTAAAACAATGTGCAACACATAGAAAGAGAGATTACATTATGCATTGAGCTAACAGGATACAGGTCTGAGGAGCTTCAGGTCCTCCACACCTTTTATCTGCTTGGAGAGAACATACCTCATGGGCAGACAACAAGATGGCTGCTTTTATCTTTGTGTGGTCCAGGTAATTAAAATCTTAAATTTCAAGCACAAGATGATAAAGGGGATGGAACTCCTCTCATATGAGGAAAGGCTAAAGAGATTAGGTCTCTTCATCTTGGAAAAGAGATAGATAGGGGAGATATAATTGAGGACTACAAAATCCTGAGTGGTGTAGAACGAGTAGAAGTGAATTGATTTTTTACTCATTCCAAAAGTACAAAGACTACGGGACACTCAAGGAAGTTACATGGAAATACTTTAAAAATATATATTTTTTCACTCAATTAATAGTTAATCTCTGGAACTCTTTGCCAGAAGATGTAGTAACAGCAGTTAGCATATCTGGGTTTAAAAAAGGTTTGGACAAGTTCCTGGAGGAAAAGTCCATAGTCTGCTACTGAGACAGACATGGGGAAGCTACAGTTTGCCCTGGGATTGGTTGCATGGAATGTTGCCTCTATTTGGATTTCTGCAGGTACTTGTGACCTGGCTTGGCCACTGTTGGAAACAGGATGCTGGGCTAGCTGGACCTTTGGTCTAACCCAGTATGGCTATTCTTATGTTCTTGGATATCCTCTGGGGGTACAGACTTAAGAGGGATACTCTTCAGTCTGAAGGATCACCTATTAAGATTTTCCAAGATTTTTCACCTGCATTGCAGAAGTGTCATCGGCGATATTCACCCATTTGTGCCACCTTGTCTGAAAAACTTCATTTCTCGGGGGCAAGAGTAATGTTTTCATGTTGGGGACTGATTATATACATTTATTCCAGCTGTTTTTTCTTATTCTTCTTTATTACTTTATGTTATCCTGATGCTTCCTGTTCATTTAGGTTCTTCTATTGTTAATGCATTACTGTGGGGTGCAGGGACCCGTGCATCAAGCTGTGATCTTCTCACTGCGCTTTAGCAATGTGGGTAGAAATAGGGAGGCTGGGGGGTTCTCGGGAGGCTGAGGAGTAGGTGGGTTGGAGGGGTGGGGATGGATTGGTTGGGGAGTTGCCCTGTTTGTTTGCTGTGTGACTTGGAGCTGGATGTCTGTACTAGTTGCATGGTGTGAGATTGTATGTCAGGAGCCGAAAAATGTGGTTCACTGGCATAGGAGACTAACAGTAATTGGGGTGAAGGCTGGGCACCCTAGTTGCCTGTTTTGGATTTTTTGCTCTCTTACTCCACAGGGGCTCTGGGGACTGGGTTGATGTCTAATGGTACCACTCGGATTGCCATGTGGAAAGTGTGTGTGTGTGGGGGGGATATCTACCCCAATGAAATGCAGTGAAAACTTGTCTGCCTTGAAGTGTCACAGGGTGGATATCACCTGTCTGCAAGAGACCATGCTTACAGATGCAGAACACCTAAAGCAAAGATGAACCAGGGTGGGTGAAGTATTTTGTTCCTCCTCTGGTTCTCATAGGTGGGGGAGTTACAATTTTGTTTAACAGATCTTTGCAGTATAAGGCTGACCTTATCATAAAAGATACTGCGGGTCATGAGGATTCTCCGAGGACAAGCAGGCTGCTTGTTCTCACTGATGGGTTGACGTCCGACGGCAGCCCCAGGTCCAGAATTCTTCCTAGCAACAAAGTTTGCTAGAGCCCTCATGCGCACGAGTGCGCACAACGCACATGCGCGGCCATCTTCCCGCTCGTTGCGCGAAAGTGCCCCTCAGTCTCTTTTTTTCCCGCGGTCAGGGTGGCTGTTTTTCGGTCGCTTTGCGCCTCAGGAGAGAGCCCTTCCAGTTTTTACCGTCTTTTTTCCTCGTTTTCGCGAGTTTGCTCACTTGTTTTCTTGTTTAAAAAAAAAAGAGTTAAACTTAGCCGCCCTTCTCTTTAGTTTGCGGTAGTTTTTTTGTTTTCGTTTCGTGTGCGGCCCTGTTGGCCGCCCGTATGGGGTTTTGTTTTCCCCTTCTTTTTGGCGCCATCGCGTCTTTTGATTTCGCCGCCGCAATTTTTCCATCAATGTCATCGAAGATTGCCAGCGGCTTCAAGAAGTGCACTCGGTGCAGCCGGGCGATCTCAGTCACTGATCCACACGCTTCATGTATTCATTGTGTTGGGGCGAGTCACCTCCCTGACGCTTGTACTTTGTGTCGTGGTCTTAAAAAGCGGTCACAAGCATCGAGATTAGCTCAGTGTGAGTGCCTGTTCCACGCTTCGCCCGGTCCTTCAGCGTCGACGTCAGCAGCAGTACCGAGATCGGCGGCGGCGGTGTCAATGTCAGCATCGGAGAGTGCATCGACGTCTGGAGCGCAGGTAATGGCTGTCCAGAGACCATCTCACACTGGCAGCAATGGGCCATCGAGTGAGTCTCCACCTGCCTCGAGGACCCCTGCGGCGCAGACCCATCGGGACCGACCTTCTTCGGACCCGACCTCGAGGAGACGTTTGGATTCAACGTCTTCCTCGTCGGTACCTGGGGGTACCGAGACCGTGCTTCGAGCGAAGGCGAAGAAGCACCGGCATCGGTCGCCCTTCCACCATGGTACCAAGAGCTCTGGGACGCCGAAGGATTCAGCACCCATGAAGCATCGACGCCGGGAGGACCGCTCACCCTCCATTCAGGAAGTGTCGATGCGCACTTCTTCGGACAGCCCGGTACCGCCTCCACCTCCTCAGCAGATTCGGGCTTCGACTCCTGCACTGACTCCCCAGCCTTTCTCCACAGCCACTCGTGACGAGCACCTCAAAGCCATTCTTCCAGGGATCCTGGAAAGGCTGCTGCAATTGTCTGTTCCGGTACCGGCGGTGCTTGCGCCTACGGTACCGTTGATGGATGCGGCGGCTGGCTCCCCGTCTGTGGTGCGGCCTACGGCGTCGGCTGCCACCCAAGTGGTTTCCCCATCGACTTCGGTGGAGGGAGCTTCATCGCCGTCAGCACGGTAGTCTACTTCTTGACACCGTCATCAAGGACATCGCTCCTCGGCGTCGAGTCGGGCCCGGCTTCAGACTGCGGTCAGAGAGTTCTTGTCTGATACCGAGGGAGAGGCCTCGTGAGAGGCAGAGGAGGACCCAAGATATTTCTCGGATGAGGAGTCTTGTGGTCTTCCTTCTGATCCTACTCCTTCACCAGAGAGAAAGCTTTCTCTCCCCCCGAGAGTTTGTCTTTCTTGTCTTTTGTCCGGGAAATGTCTACGGCCATTCCCTTCCCAGTGGTTACTGAGGAGGAACCCAGGGCTGAGATGTTCGAGGTCCTGGACTATCCTTCACTACCTAAGGAGTCATCCACTGTTCCCCTACATAATGTCCTTAAGCAGACATTGATGGCGAGCTGGATGAAACCACTAACTAATCCCACCATCCCTAAAAACGTTGAGTCCCAGTACCGGATTCACGGGGACCCGGAGTTGATGAAGACCCAGTTGCCTCATGACTCTGGGGTTGTGGATTCCGCTCTCAAGAGTTCTAAGGATTACGCCTCGGCGCCCCCGGGGCAGGAGTCTGGACTCTTGGGAGGAAGGCCTATCATTCCTCTATGCTCGTGGCGTAAGATCCAGTCCTACCAGCTCTACATGAGCATCCATATGTGGAATAATGTGAAGCAACTGGCGGACTTGGTCGATCAGCCCCCTTTGGAGCAGGCCAAGCCTTTTCAGGAGGTGGTCAGGCAGCTGAAGGCATCACTTTTGATGTTGCGTCTAGGGCCGCTGCTCAAGGTATAGTGATGCACAGACTCTCATGGCTGCGTGCCTCTGACCTGGAGAATCGAGTCCAGCAGCGGATTGCAGACGCTCCTTGCCGGGGGGATATTTTTGGCAAGAAGGTCGAACAGGTGGTAGAACAGCTCCATCAGAGGGAAACCACATTCGACAAACTCTCCCACCGGACGCCTTCAGCATCTACCTCTTCAGGTAGATGTTTTTATGGGGGTCAGAGGAATGCTCCCTAAGCTTACGATAAGCGCAGGTACAATCCTCCCCGCCAGCCTGCTCAGGCTAAGCCCCAGCGCGCTCGTTCACGTCAACAGCGTGCGCCTCAACAGACCCCAGCAGCTCCCCAGCAAAAGCAAGGGATGGGCTTTTGACTGGCTCCAGTGTCTGTGCCGGACGATCTGCCGGTCGGAGGAAGGTTAAAATTTTTTCACCAGAGGTGGCCTCTTGTAACCTCCGCTCAGTGGGATCTTCAAATAGTCTGGCTAGGATACTCCCTCAATTTGATGTCTAAACCTCCAAATTGTCCACCGGGAGCTCAGTCCTTCAGCTTCCAGCACAGGCAGGTATTTGCAGAGGAACTCTCTGCCCTTCTCAGCGCCAATGCGGTCGAGCCCGTTTCACCAGGGCAAGAAGGGCTGGGATTCTATTCCAGATACTTCCTTGTGGAAAAGAAAACAGGGGGGATGTGTCCCATCCTAGACCTAAGGGCCCTGAACAAATATCTGATTCGTGAAAAGTTCAGGATGCTTTCCCTGGGCACCCTTCTTCCCATGATTCGGGAAAACGATTGGCTATGCTCTCTGGACTTGAAGGATGCTTATACACATATTCCGATACTGCCAGCTCACAGGCAGTATCTTCGATTCCGTCTGGGAACACAGCACTTTCAGTATTGTGTACTGCCCTTTGGTCTCGCCTCTGCGCCCCGGGTGTTCACCAAATGCCTGGCGGTAGTGGCAGCGTCTCTACGCAAGCTGGGAGTGCATGTCTTCCCTTATCTCGACGATAGGCTGGTGAAGAGCACTTCCGAGGCAGGAGCTCAGCAGTCCATTCAGATGACTCTCAAACTCCTGGAGCTACTTGGGTTTGTTATCAATTATCCAAAGTCCCATCTTCTTCCAGTCCAACAACTAGAATTCATAGGAGCTCTGCTGGACTCCAAGATGGCTCACGCCTACCTCCCTGAAGCAAGGGCAGACAATCTTCTGTCCCTCGTTTCTTGGGTCAGAGCATCTCAGCAGATCACAGCTCGGCAGATGTTGAGATTGTTGGGCCATATGGCCTCCACAGTTCATGTGACTCCCATGGCCCGCCTTCACATGAGATCAGTACAATGGACCCTAGCTTCCCAGTTGTCTCAGGCTGCGGGGGATCTAGAGGATGTTATCCAGCTGTCCACAGAGTTTCTCAATTCCCTCTATTGGTGGACAATTCGATCCAATTTGACCGTGGGACGTCCCTTTCAAATTCCTCAGGCACAAAAGGTGCTGATGACGGATGTGTCTCTTCTGGGGTGGGGAGCTCATGTCGATGGGCTCCACACTCAAGGAGTTTGGTCCCTCCAGGAAACCAGTCTTCAGATCAACCTCCTGGAGTTGAGAGTGGTCTGGAACGTGCTAAAGGCTTTCAGAGATCGGCTGTCAAATCAAATCATTCAAATTTGGACAGACAATAAGGTTGCCATGTACTACATCAACAAGCAGGGGGGCACCGGATCTCGCCCCCTGTGTCAGGAAGCCGTTCAGATGTGTCTTTGGGCTCGCTGGCACGGCATGTTTCTCCAAGCCACCTATCTGGCGGGTGTAAACAACAGTCTGGCCGACAGATTGAGCAGGATAATGCAACCTCACGAGTGGTCGCTCAGCTCGAGTGTGGTACGCAAAATCTTCCGAGCGTGGGGCACCCCCTCGGTGGATCTTTTTGCCACTCAGACCCATCACAAGGTCCCTCAGTTCTGTTCCAGACTTCAGGCCCACGGCAGGCTAGCGTCGGATTCCTTTCTCCTACATTGGGGCAAGGGCCTCCTGTATGCATATCCTCCCATACCTTTGGTGGGGAAGACTTTGCTGAACCTCAAGCAGGATCGCGGCACCATGATTCTGATCGCTCCCTTCTGGCCGCGTCAGATTTGGTTCCCGCTTCTTCTGGAGTTGTCCTCCGAAGAACCGTGGAGATTGGACTGTTTTCAAACCCTCATTTTTCAGAACGAGGGGGCACTTCTGCATCCCAACCTCCGGTCCCTGGCTCTCATGGCCTGGATGTTGAGGGCTTAGACTTTGCCTCCTTGGGTCTGTCGGAGGGTGTCTCCCGAGTCTTGCTTGCTTTCAGGAAAGATTCCACTAAAAAGAGTTACTTCTTTTAAATGGAGGAGGTTTGCCGTCTGGTGTAACAGCAAGGCCCTAGACCCTCGCTCTGTCCTACACAGACCCTGCTTGAATACCTTCTGCACTTGTCTGAGTCTGGTCTTAAGACCAACTCTTTAAGGGTTCATCTTAGTGCAATTAGTGTAGAAGGTAAGCCTATCTCTGGACAGCCTTTAGTTGTTCGCTTCATGAGAGGTTTGCTTTTGTCAAAGCCCCACGTCAAATCTCCACCAGTGTCATGGGATCTGAATATCGTTCTCACCCAGCTGATGAAACCTCCTTTTGAGCCACTGAATTCCTGCCATCTGAAGTACTTGACCTGGAAGGTCATTTTCTTGGTGTCTGTTACTTCAGCTCGTAGAGTCAGTGAGCTCCAAGCCTTGGTAGCCCATGCTCCTTATACTAAATTTCATCATAACAGAGTAGTTCTCCACACTCACTCTAAGTCCTTGCCGAAGGTGGTGTCGGATTTCCATCTGAACCAGTCAATTGTCTTGCCAACATTCTTTCCCCGTCCTCATACCCACCCTGCTGAACGTCAGTTGCACACATTGGACTGCAAAAGAGCATTGGCCTTCTATCTGGAGCGGACAAGCCCATTCAGACAGTCCGCCGAAATGTTTGTTTCTTTTGATCCCACACACACAGAAGGTGTTCTCTCCACAGAAGAACAACGAAGCAAAGAAAACAGTGGATACAAAAAAGTCCTCTCTCAAGTGGTGTCTTCTTAAGCAAGTTCTTTATTTCAAAACAATTAAAACAACGACCCGACATGAATCGTGTTTCGGCCGTATAGGCCTGCGTCAGGGGTCTATTCACTTCCAATAAAGAAAGAGAACATGTAGATAAAATTAACAACCAGTCAACTTTCTGCAAATTGAAATACTCACAGAAGTCAGACTTACTGGCCTGTAATTCCTAACCTCTTCTTTACTTCTGCTTCTGTGGAGAGGGACCACATCTGCTCTTCTCTAGTCCTCCGGGACCAGTCCTGACTCTTCAGGTGCTGCCTTCCTCCCATTCCATCCACAGAAGCAGAAGTAAAGAAGAGGTTAGGAATTACAGGCCAGTAAGTCTGACTTCTGTGAGTATTTCAATTTGCAGAAAGTTGACTGGTTGTTAATTTTATCTGCATGTTCTCTTTCTTTATTGGAAGTGAATAGACCCCTGACGCAGGCCTATACGGCCGAAACACGATTCGTGTCGGGTCGTTGTTTAATTGTTTTGAAATAAAGAACTTGCTTAAGAAGACACACTTGAGAGAGGACTTTTTTGTATCCACTGTTTTCTTTGCTTCGTGTTTCTTTTGATCCCAACAGAAGGGGAGTGGCTGTCGGGGAAATGCACCATTTCAAATTGGCTAGCAGATTACATATCCTTCACTTACGCCCAAGCTGGGCTGACTCTTGAAGGTCATGTCACGGCTCATAGTGTTCGAGCCAAGGCAGCGTCAGTGGCCCACTTGAAGTCAGCCGCTATAGAAGAGATTTGCAAGGTTGCGACGTGGTCATCTGTCCACACATTCACATCTCACTACTGCCTTCAGCAGGATACCCGACGCGACAGTCGGTTTGGGCAGTCGGTGCTGCAGAATCTGTTTGGGGTTTAGAGTCCAACTCCACCCACCCCGTTCCAGACTGCACTCTCAGTTAGTTGTTATTTTTTCAGGTCAATCTATGTTATGTCCTTGCTTGGCCCAATTGACCCTGTTTATTGTTTTGAGTGAGCCTAGGTGCTAGGGATACCCCATCAGTGAGAACAAGCAGCCTGCTTGTCCTCAGAGAAAGCAAAAGATACATACTTGTAGCAGGTATTCTCCGAGGACAGCAGGCTGATTGTTCTCACCAACCCGCCCTCCTCCCCTTTGGAGTTGTCTCTTCCTTTGTCTTGCTTTGTAAGTTGACTGAGGGGCACGTTCGCGTAACGGGCGGGAAGATGGCTGCGCACACTCGTGCGCACGAGGGCTCTACAAACTTTGTTGCTAGGAAGAATTCCAGACCTGGGGCTGCCGTCGGACATCAACCCATCAGTGAGAATAATCAGCCTGCTGTCCTCGGAGAATACGTGCTGCATGTATGTATCTTTCCCTTTCCACGTCGGCACCGAGGAGTCTCGGTGAGGTGCATCGGGCGAAGGCCAAGAAGCATCAACACTGATCTCCTTCAACGCACAGTGCCGGGAGCTCTGGGACGTCGATGGATCCAGCTCCTGAGAAGCATCGGTGCCAGGAGGAGCGCTCCCCCTCCATTCAAGAGGTGCCGACATGCACATCTCCCAGCTGCCGAGATCCTGCTCCCGCATTCCATGCGGTTAGGCAACCTGAGCCCACACCGGCCCCACAGCCTTTACAGATGATGGCTCTCAATGAGCGACTCCGGGCCTTGCTCCCAGAGCTTTTGGAGGCCTTTATGCAGCGATGTATGTCGGCATCGGGGGTGCCTGCGCCTACCACGTCTTCCACTGTGGACCCGTCTGGCTGCTAGCCTGAGGTGCAGCCTGCAACACCGTTGCTGCTTGCGGTTCCGATATCGATGGCCACCCAGGCCGGTTATCCTTCGACCAGTCTGAAGAGGATCCCAGGTACTTTTCCTCTGATTAGTCCTTTGGAATTCCTTCAGAACCTTCCCCGCCACCTGAGAGAAGGCTATCACCTCCTGAGAGCCTCTCTTTCTCCTCGTTTGTGCGGGAAATGGCTGAGGCCGTACCCTTGGATATAACAAAAGAGAGGGAACGAAGTACAAAAAAACAGCACCACGGGCTAAGATGCTCGAGGTTCTGGACTACACCTCTCCACCTAAGGGAGGCAATGATGGCTCCCTTCCATGAGGTACTCAAGGTAGTCCTCATATGGAACTGGGCATCCCCTCTGTCTGTCCCTGTGGTCCCCAAGAAAATTGACACCCAATATCGGATCCACGGGAGCCTGGGTTGGCAAGGTCTCAGTTACCCCACAACCCGGTGGTGGATGCCGCTCTCAAGAGAGCCAAGAGTACTAGGGACTATGCTTCGGCTCCCCCAGGCAGAGAAGCTAGGACCATGGATTCTTTTGGAGAAAAATGTATCGGGCCACAATGCTCATCGCCCATATTCAATCATTCCAGCTCTTCACGAGCGTCTACTTGCGGAACTTGGTGAGGCAGCTGTCTGGCTTGGTTGATGCACTTCCTGCGGAGCACGCCGAGCCTTTTTGCTAACTGGTCAAGCAGCAGAAGGCGTGTCGCAAGTTCTTAGCCAGGGGCACTTACGACACTTTTGATGTGGCATCCAGAATTTCTGCCCAAGGTACAGTGATGCGCAGACTCTGATGGCTGCATTTCTCTGACCAGCAGAGAATGGTGGATTCCCTATGCGGAGGGGGGGGGGGGGGGGGAGATAACCTTTTTGAAGAGAAGTTGAGGAACTGGTTGAATAGATCAAGAAGCATACTAATGCTATGTCTTCTCTCTCCCTCTGAAAACCACCTCCTCATCTAGGAGGTATTTAGGTGGGCCCCAGAGTACTTCTTATGCCTTTTCTAGAAGTAGGTATGCTCTGGCGGCTCACCAGCCTACTCAGGCTATGCCCAAGCGCGCTCATTCTCGTCAACGGCGTGCATCTAAAGCCCCTGCTGCTCCCCAGCAAAAGCAAGGGACAGGCTTTTGACTGTCTCCAGCAGAGCACAGCCACCATAAAAGTGTCCGTGCTGGACGACTTACCGGTTGGGGAGGTTAAAATCTTTCACCAAAGGTGGTCTCTCATAACCTCCAACCAGTGGGTTCTTCAAATAGTTTGGTTAGGATAGACCCTCAATTTGATATCCAAACCTCTAAATTGTCCACCGAGAGCTCATTCGTTCAGCTCTCAACACAGGTACTTGCAGAGGAGCTCTCCGCCCTTCTAAAGGCTCATGTGGTCGAACCAGTGGTGTTCCTGGGGGGGGGGGGGGGCGGTGGGTGTGGTCCGCCCTGGGTGCACGCCGCTGGGGGGGTGCCGCGCGCGCCTGTCCTTCGTTCGTTCCATGCTCCCTCTGCCCCGGAACAGAGGGAGCATGGAACGAACGAAGGACAGGCACGCGCGGCACCCCCTCCAGCGGCATGCACCCGGGGAGGGGGTTTCTTTCACGGGGGGGGGGGGGGTCCTTTTTGCCGGGGGGGGTCGCCCTGCATCCGGGGGGCGGGGCACATCGGCAATCCGCCCGAGGTGTCAGCCCCCCTAGGAACGCCACTGGGTCGAACCTGTTCCACCAGGGGAAGAAGGGCATGGGATTCTATTCCAAGTACTTCCTTGTGCAGAATAAGACAGGGTGATGCGTCCCATCCTAGACCGAGAAAAGTTCAGGATAGTTTCCCTGGGCACCCTTTGAATGGAATTTAATTACTTTGACCTCATACATTCCCAGACTGTTCTACACAGCCTGAGTACTGGTGGACTTAACAATCAGAAGGACGCTGGGATCAAGTGAATATGATAAAGTAATTCAAAGTTTATTAGTCTCTTACCAAAAGCAGGATTAAAACAAGATCATCACAGTGCATATGCCTGGCATTCATATCTCATCCTGGAAGAGCAGTGCTGCATGACACACAACCGGTTTTTGCATTCTCTCCTCTCGTCTCCTCTTCTTTTTTCTCCCCTTAATGCCCTAACTGTCAGCCTTTATATACAATTCTGCTATCATTGATCCCTATTAATATTTCATTCTCCCACTGGCAATCTTTGCATCTTATCCTTAGATATCCTAGATATCAACATCTTTGATAGCAATGATTTCACATGTTTCCAAGTTTCCCTTCAACCCCCCTGGATGTTCTTATTTACTTTCGTCTGACCCACCGTTATCTGCCTTTACCAAAATATCTTTGCTTCTTGTTATTGTCTGTTCACCTGTTGTTTTGAGAACAGATTCCGCCTCCCTCTGTCAGCTCTCAGTTGCTTAATTCAGCTTTTATTGCAGTGACATTATCTGTGTCAGAGATGGTCTTTTATTTTTAGAGGCCTAGTTCTCAGCTCTAAGCCTGCCTTGACCTGTATTTCACTGAAGGCAACTGATAGCATTTTTCTACATTCCCCTCTTGCCGGGCCCATAGGTGGGGCCGGCACACGTGACTTCTAGTATATGGCCATCCGTTCCAGAGGACTCCTAGTCTGATGTGGAGATATATAGATCAGGTGACATGGGCGGTCTGACATAGTGAAAAACAAGGCCATAACAAGAATCAATATGCGGGCACATAGATATATCAACACTACTTACAACTAAACTCCAATGTATTCATCGTTTCAAAAATATCGTTATTAACAACAATGTGCCTTTATATAAAACACTCTGTACCCACATGCATACACCAATCACTCTTAGTACCTGACTAAAACATCAAAACACATTAAAATATACATTAAACATTAGCATTCACAGTTATTACAATGTTAAAGTCCTTTGCGTTGCTGTTGTAATTTCAAATTTAACTTATTGCCCCAGCTTTCCACTCGGGCGTTATATCCAAGCCAAGCTTTACTGGCTTCACCTCCAATCCGCTTGGTTATATTCACAAAATAGACCACCTTTGTGAATGTAATGTCTTTTAAATCCTGTATACAGGTACGCAGTGAAAGGTGACCACTCCACTGTTCACCATAAGCTGTTCCTCATACGTGTGCCGGTTCCCAATGCTGGACCGCATTTCGTTCACTTCATCAGGAGGAACCAGCACAACATCTACAACAATACAAACCCAGTATCACCCCCCCTACTAAATCCATATACATTAATAAGCCACAATGTAAAGCAACATTTCACACTTTTTCAACTCTTAACCAGCTGCATGCTGAACTGGTGCACGCTAAAGCATGGATCAACGACCACTCCACTGAAACTAACTACGGGGGCCATGATGACGTGATTTAAATAGCTAACCTGACTGCTCCACCCAAACTATGTAAAGGGACGCGTCCTCAAATCCACTCTACCTCCAAATTAAGGCCAGTGGGAGCCACCGTCCCCCACATATATATGTACCGTTGTTCAATAGATAGTAATTGGGTACTAATATTGCCCCCCCTACTGTTACCTAAGGGGATCTGTACCAGAACTACACAACGAAGTTGATCAGTAGTATGGTTATACTCGCTCCGATGAGCGACAAGCGGATTAACCAACTTGTTGAGACGTAAATTACTCACATGCTCTGCTAACCTATTTTTCAACTGTCGTTTTGTGTGCCCTATATAATAAAGCCTGCAGGGGCATATGATGCAATATACTACCCGTGCACTAGTACAACTGGTATTCTGCCTTAAGCTAAACACCTTGTTAATGTGGGGAATGGGGACTGTTCTAGTGTCCCGAGAATATTGACAGTACACCCCCCCCCCCCGCAGGGGGAGTGTCTACCTCCCTCAACATTCCTGGTGGGTCTCTTCAACAGTTCACCCAAGTTCGCTTCCCGTCTACGCGCCACTTTAGGGCGCTCGCTGAACTCAGAGTGGACTGAAAGAACGTGCCAGTATCTATGTATAATAGAACAGATGGCAGATGCCTTCTGTGAAAATGGAATTACACATGCCAAGGCCATTTTGAGGAGTACTTTGCTTGGGCAAAACACACCACTGACAATGAGTATGCAGGGCCCTCTTATAAGCTTTCTTGAGGACCCCCACAGGGTAACCACGGGCTCTAAACCTGTCCATCATAATACTAGCTTGTTTCTTGAACTCCATAGTAGAAGAGCAAAGCTGACGTAAGCGTAATAGCTGACCAACCAGAACACCTTTCTTTAAACCATAATGATGAAAACTTTGATAATGCAGTAGGGTGTTGCGGTCGGTCGGCTTGCAAAAAATGGTGGTAGAGAATTTGCCATCAACTGTTCTAGTAATTTAATGTCCAGGAATTCAAGTTCATATTGATCTATGCTAAAAGTAAACTCGATATGCGAGTCCACGGTATTTAAATACCCTATGAAGGCCCGCAATTCGGCTAAGGGGCCCCGCCAGAGTAAAATCACGTCGTCGATATATCTCTATACCTGTATGGCCTTGTCCTGAGGGATATTTGTGTAAAGGGCGACGACATCCAACCCCACCATATAGAAATCGTCACCTATCTGAGGTTCTATGCCAAATGAGATACAGCATTGGGATTCCCCTTTATCTTAACCAAACCAAGGAGCCTAACTATCCTACAACTCTGGGGCATGGTGAAACTTGGAAGCACATGAATTCAAATAAGTCTATTTGACCTACCATAACATTTACAAGTTTGAGTAAATATGAATGCAAACAACTAATATATCATCACTATAGAGCTAATCATTAGTCAGAACTTGACTGTGTACTAATACAGGAGCAATGTCTTATTTTAGCATTAATAAAAGGGTTAATATTGGCTACATAAAAACTTACTGGAGTCAATATGATGTAGAACTAATACAAGCTAAATAGCATCATAATTATGAATCAGGCAATGGCAAAATGTAATATATCTAGATCGTATATGCAGGCCTTGCTGAGTGGAGGAGTGGCCTAGTGGTTAGAGCACCGGTCTTGCAATCCAGAAGTGGTCGGTTCAAATCCCACTGCTGCTCCTTGTGATCTTGGGCAAATCACTTAACCCTCCATTGCCTTAGGTACAAACTAAGATTGTGAGACCTCCTGGGACAGAGAAATGTCCAGTGTACCTGAATGTAACTCACCTTGAACTACTACTGAAAAAGGTGTGAGCAAAACATAAATAAAATAAATATAGCGTCCTGGAAGATACAGTGGTGGAAATAAGTATTTGATCCCTTGCTGATTTTGTAAGTTTGCCCACTGACAAAGACCATAATTGAAGGGTAGGTTATTGGTAACAGTGAGAGATAGCACATCACAAATTAAATCCGGAAAATCACATTGTGGAAAGTATATGAATTTATTTGCATTCTGCAGAGGGAAATAAGTATTTAATCCCTCTGGCAAACAAGACCTAATACTTGGTGGCAAAACCCTTGTTGGCAAGCACAGCGGTCAGACGTCTTCTGTAGTTGATGATGAGGTTTGCACACATGTCAGGAGGAATTTTGGTCCACTCCTCTTTGCAGATCATCTCTAAATCATTAAGAGTTCTGGGCTGTCGCTTGGCAACTCGCAGCTTCAGCTCCCTCCATAAGTTTTCAATGGGATTAAGGTCTGGTGACTGGCTAGGCCACTCCATGACCCTAATGTGCTTCTTCCTGAGCCACTCCTTTGTTGCCTTGGCTGTATGTTTTGGGGTCATTGTCGTGCTGGAAGACCCAGCCACGACCCATTTTTAAGGCCCTGGCGGAGGGAAGGAGGGTTGTCACTCAGAATTGTACGGTACATAGCCCCATCCATTCTCCCATTGATGCGGTGAAGTAGTCCTGTGCCCTTAGCAGAGAAACACCCCCAAAACATAACATTTCCACCTCCATGCTTGACAGTGGGGACGGTGTTCTTTGGGTCATAGGCAGCATTTCTCTTCCTCCAAACACGGCGAGTTGAGTTCATGCCAAAGAGCTCAATTTTTGTCTCATCTGACCACAGCACCTTCCCAATCACTCTCGCGCATCATCCAGGTGTTCACTGGCAAACTTCAGACGGGCCGTCACATGTGCCTTCCGAGCAGGGGGACCTTGCGGGCACTGCAGGATTGCAATCCGTTATGTCGTAATGTGTTACCAATGGTTTTCGTGGTGACAGTGGTCCCAGCTGCCTTGAGATCATTGACAAGTTCCCCCCTTGTAGTTGTAGGCTGATTTCTAACCTTCCTCATGATCAAGGATACCCCAGCGAGGGTGAGATTTTGCGTGGAGCCCCAGATCTTTGTCGATTGACAGTCATTTTGTACTTCTTCCATTTCTTACTATGGCACCAACAGTTGTCTCCTTCTCGCCCAGCGTCTTACTGATGGTTTTGTAGCCCATTCCAGCCTTGTGCAGGTGTATGATCTTGTCCCTGACATCCTTAGACAGCTTCCTTGCTCTTGGCCATTTGTAGAGGTTAGAGTCTGACTGATTCACTGAGTCTGTGGACAGGTGTCTTTCATACAGGTGACCATTGCCGACAGCTGTCTGTCATGCAGGTAACGAGTTGATTTGGAGCATCTACCTGGTCCTGTAGGGGCCAGATCTCTTACTGGTGGTGGGGGATCAATACTTATTTCCCTCTGCAGAATGCAAATAAATTCATATACTTTCCACAATGTGATTTTCCGGATTTAATTTGTGATGTGCTATCTCTCACTGTTACCAATAACCTACCCTTCAATTATGGGCTGCTCATGTCTTTGTCAGTGGGCAAACTTACAAAATCAGCAAGGGATCAAATACTTATTTCCACCACTGTATATAGGAACATAATCTCCTTCCTCTGTTCTGGCAACAAGCTTGGTATCAGCCAGAAGTCGTTCATACAGGACATAGTGACCTGTAGGTTCTTTCTTGCTTATAGCAGTTGCAATTACACGTTCTACTAATCCTCTAGTGCATGGGATGATACAGCATCCTACAACTATGAAAATGGACAACACAAACAATAACAGCACCTGGCGGCTGAAACAAAATGATTTTTCCATTTTTCAAACATTTTATCCAGCATCCGGTCCAGGAAGTGTCAACGCCACAGTTATGAGCCAGCTCCTCAGAAAGTGAGGTGAGGCCTTTCAGAGCGCTGGAGATTTATCCATCTGGAGCAGTATTATTAGGGATAAAAGTACAGCATTGAGTACACCAATTTACACATACCCCATTATCCGAAGCTAACATCATATCAAGAACCATCCGTTTCTCCATGGTCATTCTACTGGTGGCAATCTAATTGGGCTACTATTCCCTGAACCAGCACCTCTGGTGTAATTAACAAATCTTTGCTGATTGTAATAGATGTAATCGATCCAGTTTACATTCTTATTAATTGTGGCCCATGAAAAAAAAAATGACTCAAATCCTGAAGCAATTTGATTGGCAGGGCCTGGATTCATCTTTGTTTGAGGGGTGGGAAAAGCAATATGGTAGTTAGTGGCATTTATGTCCGTTATTGGGAATATCAAATCCCAAAAATAGGTGGCAGGAGGACAATACGGAATGTGGGCAATAGGGTCTCTACCGTCAGCATCTATGCCCAAGAAATAGGCTCAGTAAATACATTCCGTTGTACCTCTAAAGGTAATGGCAACAGGATTACAATGGCTTCATTTGGCAATGATGTGACATCTGCCTTTAGTTTGAGAATTGTAATACTCTTTCTTAGGGGATTATCATTACCTTGATATTGACCATGGCCTGATCACCACCACACCTTAGACCAGCTTGTCACAGGTGGAACCAGGACAACATGTGCATATCATATGCAGAGTAATATCGTTGCCAATTTAACTCTCCACAGCTAAACATAAGCACAGACATCAAAGGTAACTACTAGTGTGTCGTTGGTGAGAGACAAGGTGATCGTATAGGGAATAAGATGTTCAGTCCTGACATTATCTGGGGTACTGTAGGGTACGAGAATAGTGGATAGAAAACAGATTAGTAAGAATGTGGCAGTCATAATTGTTATTGCTTAGAGAACTGAAATAAGGAGACACAATGCAGGATTACTGAGATCAATCCTGGGGTTCCAACTGAAAGGGAAGGATTCTAAGAAAAAAAATGATTAGATACAGAAGTTAGGAAAACTAAGAGTCCCAGGAAAAACAAACATAAGTAAACCATCAACTATTGGTGTACTCGGGGTAGATCCTGGTGGCCCCAATTTGTCCTTCTCCAGCAAGGTAAATAGAGTAAATTTCAAGACGTCGACTCCCAATCTCCCTAAAGAAAAACCAAGGTTTCCAACCACTGTGGACAGTGTTATATGTGACAAGCCAAAAGTCGAGTATTTCTCCTGTTTCAGGCCTAATTAATGGTGTCTCTGGCTGTGTTCTACCTTTATAAGGCCACACCCTCAAAATATATCAAAAACATCTACTATGTGCCTATCAGGGCCTCTGGTCAAGGGGTCAAGTAATGATTCACACAGTATCTGGTATCTAGTTATGGGGTCCCAGGTCGGGTCATCATCTGGGGCAGGGTCCCAAGGTAAGGCCCAAGATAGAGGTTGGGTGATATTGGCTTGGGTCATGCAGTGGAAAATACCTCCCTAAATCAGGAGAACTAAATAATAAAAAATAAAAATATAGGAGCCAAATAACAGTAAGGAGAATAGGGAAGGTAAGCCAGAGTATAGTAACAAGAAATTCAATAGCAGTCTCCCAATAGTCCAGTTCCGGATGATAATCAGGGATGGGTCTTTCGCTATGTAACATTAATGCCTAAATGAGGAATACTTAAGAAACACGTGAAACTTTTCAAGTACATAAAAAGTTAGTCCCAAAACCAAAATTAGGAGCACTGTAAGTACCACAGTTCCTAACACAGTTTTTGGAGTACAAAGTATAGTGTCCTCTTGTATGTTGCTCTGAGCTTCAGGCAGAAAACTTGGACTTTCGTCATAGGGTTCCACTGAAAGATTGCCAGGTGCAGGTTCAGTAATAGGTCCAATGGAGGTCAAATCGACAAGGGTGGTCTCCTTTTGAAGGGCAATGCCGTTCAGTTAAGTTGATTTCTTCCTGAGGGGTAATATCTGTAGTTGTCAGATGCTCCAGTCATGGAACAGAAGATTTTAATCCATCACCAGGAAGTGAAAATCCCAGAGGCTCAGTAGATTGGAAACCTCATGGTAAATATTCTGGAGGCAAGCAAGTTCAGGGGCATCAGGAACAATCAATTCTGCAATTAAAGTTTGTAGATTCACAATTCTGGCTTGTAAATCTGGGATATGTCCTTCTGGCATAGGTATCAGGTCAAGAAGTGGTGGTTGAGGATTCAGGAGGAGTGGCAATCGTTGGACTGGTGGGGGTAGCTGGTGGTGGCAGATCTGGAATCATCAATAGGCTTGAAAAGGTCAAAATCAGGAGCTTTGTAAATTCGGATATCTTTTAGGTGGACCCAGGAAAGGTGATCTCGTAACTTGACTGCAGTGGCTGACAGGGCTTCATTTTGGAAGGGTCCTACGTAAATAGGGTCTTTCCACGTTTTGTGGGTGTAGTACTTCTTGTGAACCAAGTCTCCAACTTTGAGAGCTTTTGGATGACCGGTGGCAGGGGCAAGGCTATCATTACCCTCCCCTCTTCTGTCTGAAATCGCCTGTGGAATTGAAGACAGAGAAGTAATGATGGTTTGTAACACATCCCAGTAAACAGAATATTTGTCAGGCAAGTGGTTATCAGGATTGCCTTTAATAAGTCGCATATTGCGGCCTGTACAGAGCTGAAAAGGAGTCAGTTTCAAAGAGTCAGATGGGGTGGCTCAAAGGGCTAAAAGAGCCAACAGCAGAGCATCGAGCCAATTCTTAATTCCATTTGCCATAAGTTGTCTCAATTTAGTTTTCAAAAGTCCATTATATCGCTCAACGAGGCCATTGCTAGTGGGTTTATAAATACAAACAGTATGATGTGAAATACCCAGAGCTGGTATAAAGGACTTTAGGAATGTATTAACAAAATGAGAACCGTTATCAGTAGTAATTCTACAGGGAATCCCAAATCTGGGAATGATCTCCTGACAGAGAGAAAGTGCCATTACTTGTGCAGTTTCTCTGGTACAAGGAAAAGCTTCTCTATCCATTTAGAGAAACCATCCACGCAGACAAGCAGGTACCTTTTACCTCTGACAGGTGTCTGCATGTCTGTAAAATCAACATGCCAATGTAGGCCTGGTCCTTGCACAATAGGCAAGTGACCAGCAGGTATAGCGGGTCCCCGCTTAGGTGTATAAAGAAAACATTTGTAACAATGCTGAACAACTGTCTTACATAGCAGTAGCAGCAGTGGAGCCCACAGTTTACAGGAGAGTTGATCATATAATGATGCTGCATTCAGGTGAAGTTGGTAGTGTATGGCATGTAGGAGTAAAGAGACGATGATGTACTGAGAAGCACATATTTGGCCATTAGGGTGGGTCCAGAGATCATCAGGATTAATAGAGCAGCCTGCTAGTTTCCATTGGCGAAGTTCTTCTTGTCTTACTGAAGACTGCAAAGTAAAGGAAAAATCCTGTAGGGGCGAGACAAGGAGGGAGGTTTCGTCAGGGGGAGCGGGTATATCAAGGGGAGGGGTGTCAGAGGGGGGAGGAAGTAGGTGTGGAAGGGGGGGGGTGAAAGGGAGTATGTCAAGGAGTGGGGAAGGAGACGGAGTAGAGGGTGGGGTTAATGCATCAGTGACGCACACTGTTAGGGTTAGGTTAATAGCAGACGTTACCTGGCATGCCAAGTCATCAGCTAAATTATTACCATTGATTGCAAAGGAAAAGGTGGTTTCTTGGTGGGCCCTAATCCAAGTGATGGCTATGCAGAGGCCATTCTGATGGCGATGCTGTAAGGTCTCAAAAAGGGAAGTCCAAAGTGGTAAATGGCAAGGGCTGACCAGTAGAGGAAACCATACCCCTCTGGTTCCACTTGCAGGCATAGGAGTGTAGGGATGAAAAGACATATAGAGTCTGTTACTATGGAGAGGTCAGCGTCCAAAGCCTTAAACAGTAACACGTAAAGTACGACTGCAAGTTCAGCCGTTTATTATTCAAAGCGCGTGATAAGTTGATCAAAGTGAATTGGAAATTGGAATTGTGTAAGCAAATCACGCCCTAACAAATTAATGGGGCATAAGGGAGCATAAAGAAGTGGTGCACTGAGCACTTGGTTATCTAAATAAATGGTTGGTGGCTGCAGTGTGAGTGTAAATGTAATAGGGATACCTTCAATTAACTTGGTGACCAATAGGTCGCTATACCCAGCAGTTGTCTGAACCATTTCTCACAAATGTGGGTCAGAGCCTTTTTTCATTCACGAAGAACTTTATAACGGTATCCAGGGGCGTGGACATGGTCAGATATGTGTATGGCAGAAATAGTGGCACAAATAGTGTTATGTGAATAGTAGAGAGGAAAAGGAGTCTAACAGACTAACTGGTTATACAACAAGCCTGGCACTGTACCTAGATCTGCATTAAAATTTGTTGCAAAATTAAAGTGAACTGTATACTTTCCACTCTTCAGGGATACACCTCCGATGTGGGAGTCACACTACTCCAATCGAGGGAGGGCTCACAAGGGGAGCTAGTCAGATACCCCACTTTTCTCCGAGGACAAGCAGGCTGCTTGTTCTCACTGATGGGTGACGTCCACGGCAGCCCCTCCAATCGGAATCTTCACTAGCAAAAGCCTTTGCTAGCCCTCGCGCGCCGATGCGCACCGCGCATGTGCAGCCGTCTTCCCGCCCGAAACCGGCTTGTGCCGGCCAGTCTTCTTTTGTCCGCGCTCGGTACGGTCGTGTTTACGCCGTTCGCGCCCCTTAAGTCGACCTCGCGTGTCTTTTTTGACTTTCGCTACTAAAAAAAAAAAACAAAGCATTCGGAGGGAGACCTTTTCGGTCTTTTTTCCCCTTCCTGTATTTCTAGTTTTTGCCCCGTTAATTTTTTTTCGTCGTCGGTGTAGGCCTTTTTGGGCCCTCGGGTGGAGTTTTTCTTCCCGCTTTTGTGGTGCCATCTTCGCCATTACGAGTTTTGATCTCGCCGGCGCGATTTTTCCGCCCATGACATCGAAGTCTCCCAGTGGCTTAAAGAAGTGCACCCAGTGCGCCCGGGTAATCTCGCTCACTGATAGACACGCGTCGTGTCTTCAGTGTCTGGGGGCTGGGCACCGCCCGCAGGCCTGTAGTCTGTGCACTCTTTACAAAGCGGACTCGGTAGCGAGATTGGCCCAATGGAACGTTTTGTCTCGGGCTCTTCGTCGGCATCGGCACCGGAATATCGAGTGCATAGACGTCGCCAGCGTCCAGACCTTCGTCCTCGGCCGCGACTGCATCGAGTGCATCGAGGCATCGACCCTCTGCATCGGGGCTGAGACATCGGAAGGCTGCGTCGGCGTCGGTGGTACCAGGGGACCCTCCACGTCTGCTGATGTCGTCGGTCGAGTGGTGCTTCGTCTGGAGTGCAGGTGAGGGCTGTCCATTCCCCTGCTGGTGGCGGTGAGCCTTCGGGTGGGTCTCCCCCTACCCTGAGGGCTCCTGCGGTACAGCCCCCCCGAGACCGACCTTCTTCGGCCTCGGCCCCGAGGAAGCGACGGTTGGATTCTACGTCCTCCTCCTCAGTGCCGGGAAGCTCCGGTGACATGCTTCGTTTGAAAAAGTCAAAGAAGCATCGACACCGGTCCCCTTCCCGTATCGGCACCGAGAGCTCTGGGTCGCCGAGGGAGTCGGCACCCAGTAGGCATCGGCACCGAGAGGACCGCTCACCCTCTGTTCAGGAGGTGTCGATGCGCTCCACTATGGACAGCCCGGGACAGCCTCCACGCCCGGAACAGACTCTGACATCAACACCTGCATCGGCTTCCATGTCTTTCTCCACAGCCGCTCTGCACGAGAGTCTCCGGGCCGTCCTCCCAGAGATCCTGGGAGAGCTGTTGCGCCCTTCCCCTCCGGTACGGGGGGTGCTTGCACCACCGGTACTGTCGAGTGAGGCGCCGGCTGGCCCCTTGCCCGGGGTGAGGTCTCCGACATCGGTGCCGCTTGCGGTACCGACTGCGGTCGCCTCCCAGGAAGGCTCCCCGACGACGTCGGCGGAGCGAGCTTCGCTGGTGCGGGCGAGGGAGTCTACCTCTCGACGCTCCCACCGTGGCCGTGGTTCCACGGAGTCGAGCCAGGCACGGCTTCAGACGCAGGTCCGTGAACTTGTGTCTGATACCGATGGTGAGGCCTCGTGGGAGGAGGAGGAGGACATCAGATATTTCTCTGACGAGGAGTCTGATGGCCTGCCTTCTGATCCCACTCCCTCTCCTGAAAGTCAGCTTTCTCCTCCCGAGAGTCTGTCTTTTGCGGCCTTTGTCCGGGAGATGTCTACGGCCATCCCCTTCCCGGTGGATGTGGAGGACGAGCCCAGGGCTGAAATGTTTGAGCTCCTGGACTATCCTTCTCCACCTAAGGAAGCGTCCACAGTACCCATGCATCATGTCCTAAAAAAGACATTGCTGGAGAACTGGACCAAGCCATTAAGTAATCCCCATATTCCCAAGAAGATCGAGTCCCAGTACCGGATCCATGGGGACCCAGAGCTGATGCGCACTCAGTTGCTTCACGACTCTGGAGTTGTGGATTTGGCCCTAAAGAAGGCTAACAGTTCTAGAGAGCATGCTTCGGCGCCCCTGGGCAAGGACTCTAGAACCTTAGACTCCTTTGGGAGGAAGGCCTACCATTCTTCTATGCTCGTGGCCAAAATCCAGTCTTACCAGCTCTACAGGAGCATACACATGCGGAACAATGTGCGGCAGTTGGCGGGCTTGGTGGACAAGCTCCCCCCTGAGCAAGCGAAGCCATTTCAGGAGGTGGTCAGGCAGCTGAAGGCGTGCAGAAAATTCCTGGCCAGAGGGGTGTATGACACCTTTGATGTTGCGTCCAGGGCCGCTGCTCAAGGTGTGGTGATGCGCAGACTCTCATGGCTGCGTGCCTCCGACCTGGAGAATAGGATCCAGCAGCGGATTGCGGACTCGCCTTGCCGTGCGGATAATATTTTTGGAGAAAAAGTCGAACAGGTGGTAGAGCAGCTCCACCAGCGGGATACCGCTTTCGACAAGTTCTCCTGCCGGCAGCCTTCAGCTTCTACCTCTACAGGTAGACGATTTTTGGTGGGAAGGAGGACTGTTCCCTACTCTTCTGGTAAGCGTAGGTACAATCCTCCTTCTCGACAGCCTGCGGCCCAGGCTAAGCCCCAGCGTGATCGCTCTCGTCAGCAGCGTGCGCCTCAGCAAGGCCCCTCGGCTCCCCAGCAAAAGCCATGGACGAGCTTTTGACTGGCTCCAGCAGAGCATAGCCGACATCCAAGTGTCAGTGACGGGAGACCTGCAGGTCGGAGGGAGGTTGAAAGTTTTTCACCAAATGTGGCCTCTCATAACCTCTGATCAGTGGGTTCTCCAAATAGTCCGGCAAGGATACACCCTCAATTTGGCTTCAAAACCTCCAAATTGTCCACCGGAAGCTCAATCTTACAGCTTCCAACACAAGCAGGTACTTGCAGAGGAACTCTCCGCCCTTCTCAGCGCCAATGCGGTCGAGCCCGTGCCATCCGGGCAGGAAGGGCTGGGATTCTATTCCAGGTACTTCCTTGTGGAAAAGAAAACAGGGGGGATGCGTCCCATCCTAGACCTAAGGGCCCTGAACAAATATCTGGTCAAAGAAAAGTTCAGGATGCTTTCCCTGGGCACCATTCTCCCCATGATTCAGGAAAACGATTGGCTATGCTCTCTGGACTTGAAGGACGCCTACACACACATCCCGATACTGCCAGCTCACAGACAGTATCTGCGATTTCGGCTGGGCACACGTCACTTCCAGTACTGTGTGCTACCCTTTGGGCTCGCCTCTGCGCCCAGAGTGTTCAAGAAGTGCTTGGCTGTAGTAGCAGCGGCACTTCGCAGACTGGGGGTACACGTGTTCCCATATCTCGACGATTGGCTGGAGCTCTACAGTCCATGCAGATGACTATTCGCCTCCTGGAGCTCCTGGGGTTTGTGATAAATTATCCAAAGTCCCATCTTCTCCCAGTGCAGAAACTCGAATTCATAGGAGCTCTGCTGGACTCTCGGACGGCTCGTGCCTATCTCCCAGAGGCGAGAGCCAACAACTTGTTGTCCCTCGTCTCGCGGGTACGAGCGTCCCAGAAGATCACAGCTCGGCAGATGTTGAGATTGCTGGGCCACATGGCCTCCACAGTTCATGTGACTCCCATGGGCCGCCTTCACATGAGATCTGCTCAGTGGACCCTAGCCTCCCAGTGGTTTCAGGCCGCTGGGGATCTAGAAGACGTGATCCACCTGTCTACGAGTTTTCTCAAATCCCTGTATTGGTGGACGATTTGGTCCAATTTGACTCTGGGACGTCCTTTCCAAATTCCTCAGCCACAAAAAGTGCTGACTACGGATGCGTCTCTCCTGGGGTGGGGAGCTCATGTCGATGGGCTGCACACCCAGGGAAGCTGGTCCCTCCAGGAACGCGATCTGCAGATCAATCTCCTGGAGTTATGAGCGGTCTGGAACGCTCTGAAGGCTTTCAGAGATCGGCTATCCCACCAAATTATCCAAATTCAGACAGACAACCAGGTTGCCATGTATTACATCAACAAGCAGGGGGGCACCGGATCTCGCCCCCTGTGTCAGGAAGCCGTCAGCATGTGGCTCTGGGCTCGCCGTCACGGCATGGTGCTCCAAGCCACATATCTGGCAGGCGTAAACAACAGTCTGGCCGACAGGTTGAGCAGGATTATGCAACCTCACGAGTGGTCGCTCAATTCCCGAGTGGTGCGCCGGATCTTCCAGGTGTGGGGCACCCCCTTGGTAGATCTCTTTGCATCTCGAGCTAACCACAAAGTCCCTCAGTTCTGTTCCAGGCTTCAGGCCCACGGCAGACTGGCATCGGATGCCTTCCTTCTGGACTGGGGGGAGGGTCTGCTGTATGTTTATCCTCCCATACCTCTGGTGGGGAAGACTTTGTTGAAACTCAAGCAAGACCGAGGCACCATGATTCTGATTGCTCCTTTTTTGCCGCGTCAGATCTGGTTCCCTCTTCTTCTGGAGTTGTCCTCCGAAGAACCGTGGAGATTGGAGTGTTTTCCGACCCTCATCACACAGGACGAAGGGGCGCTTCTGCATCCCAACCTCCGGTCCCTGGCTCTCACGACCTGGATGTTGAGAGCGTAGACTTTGCCTCTTTGGGTCTGTCAGAGGGTGTCTCCCGAATCTTGCTTGCTTCCAGGAAAGATTCCACTAAGAGGAGTTACTTCTTTCTGTGGAGGAGGTTTGCCTTCTGTTGTGACAGCAAGGACCTAGATCCTCGCTCTTGTCCTACACAGACCCTGCTGGAATACCTTCTGCACTTGTCTGAGTCTGGTCTCAAGACTAACTCTGTAAGGGTCCATCTTAGTGCAATCAGTGCATACCATTACCGTGTGGAAGGTAAGCCGATCTCAGGACAGCCTTTAGTTGTTCGCTTCATGAGAGGTTTGCTTTTGTCAAAGCCCCCCGTCAAGCCTCCTACAGTGTCATGGGATCTCAATGTCGTTCTCACCCAGCTGATGAAACCTCCTTTTGAGCCACTGAACTCCTGCCATCTGAAGTACTTCACCTGGAAGGTCATTTTCTTGGTGGCAGTTACTTCAGCTCGTAGAATCAGTGAGCTTCAGGCCCCTTACACCAAATTTCATCATAACAGAGTAGTCCTCCGCACTCACCCTAAGTTCTTGCCAAAGGTTGTGTCGGAGTTCCATCTGAACCAGTCAATTGTCTTGCCAACATTCTTTCCCCATCCTCATTCCTGCCCTGCTGAGCGTCAGCTGCACACATTGGACTGCAAGAGAGCATTGGCCTTCTATCTGGAGCGGACACAGCCCAACAGACAGTCCGCCCAATTGTTTGTTTCTTTTGATCCCAACAGGAGGGGAGTGGCTGTGGGGAAACGCACCATATCCAATTGGCTAGCAGATTGCATTTCCTTCACTTACGCCCAGGCTGGGCTGGCTCTTGAGGGTCATGTCACGGCTCATAATGTTAGAGCCATGGCTGCGTCGGTAGCCCACTTGAAGTCAGCCACTATTGAAGAGATTTGCAAAGCTGCGACGTGGTCATCTGTCCACACATTCACATCTCATTACTGCCTGCAGCAGGATACCCGACGCGACAGTCAGTTCGGGCAGTCAGTGCTTCAGAATCTGTTCGGGGTTTAGAATCCAACTCCACCCCCCTAGGCCCATTTTTATTCTGTTCCAGGCTGCACTCTCAGTTAGTTGGATAAATTGTTAGGTCAATCTCAGTTATGTCCTCGGCGTTGCGAGGCCCAATTGACCATGGTTGTTGTTTTGAGTGAGCCTGGGGGCTAGGGATACCCCATCAGTGAGAACAAGGAGCCTGCTTGTCCTCGGAGAAAACGAATGCTACATACCTGTAGAAGGTATTCTCCGAGGACAGCAGGCTGATTGTTCTCACAAACCCGCCCGCCTCCCCTTTTGGAGTTGTGTCTTCCCTTCTCTTGGTCTTGCTACATATAAGACTGGCCGGCACGAGCCGGTTTTGGGTGGGAAGACGGCCGCGCATGCGCGGTGCGCATCGGCGCGCGAGGGCTAGCAAAGGCTTTTACTAGTGAAGATTCCGATTGGAGGGGCTGCCGTGGACGTCACCCATCAGTGAGAACAATCAGCCTGCTGTCCTCGGAGAATACCTTCTACAGGTATGTAGCATTCGCTTTACCCAGGCGTCCTGCGAGTGAGTCTGAGTAAAAAGAGTGTGTTATCCATGGTAACTCATAGGGACAAAACACAGTAACAGGGACTTAAAAGGTCAAGGGATACAGCAGACCTTGCGTTCTAAATCTGAGTCCTTAATTAATGCATCCACCAATTAACTCTTCCTCAGGAGCCATTATAAGAAACTTAAGACAGGGCCGCATAGAACACCCTTGGCACACACAGTTGAATCAACTTCAAACCCAGGAAGAGGAATAAAAAGTATGAGCAATCTAGGTCTTAAATTTGGAAATAAAGAAAATGTAGGGAAAAATTTGGATAGGGGCCCTCTGATAAGCACTGCTTTGTAAAGGGAAAGTAGGTTCCCAGTACCCATATGCAAAGGGAAGTAGGGCCGTAACACTCCTAGAAAGAGGGGAAAAAACGGGCCTACATAGGACTGCAACACTCCACCTGTGGTGGGAAACCAGTCCCAAACACTCCTTTGCAGGGGGCAACAGGACCTACATAGAACTGCAACACTCTACCTGTGGTGGGAAACTAGTCCTATACACTCCTATATAAAATGTGACACACTAAAAAACACATCTTTGGTAGAGGGGAACGTAGGTCCTCAACACTCCCTTGGCCAGGGGAACAGGACCCACTTAGGACTTCAACACTGCACCTGTAGTGGGAAAAACAAGTCCTTAAACATTCCTCTAGAAAAAGGGGGGGGATGATCAGTATCCACTTATGGGAAACAGCAAGTCATAACAAAAAAAAAAGGTATTTTTAAGACAGAGAAGGTAGTGCTGGCAAGGCAAAAAGCTAATGCTAGGCAGAAATTGAAACAAACGGAGTTTTTCAGCATTTTGATGTTTATAATAGTGGAAAACCGGTCGACAGGAAATCCCCAGCTCGCAGTACTGAGCTGAAAGCACATGGAAAACACAGAACAGATCCCAGCTGTCATCAGCGTTGGTGGGCACCAATGCTTGAGGCACGGTCGGAGTCACCAATGAATGGAATTTTAATTACTTTGACCTCGTACATTCCCAGACTGTTCTACACAGCCTGAGTACTACTGGTGGACTAAACAATCAGAAGGACGCTGGGATCAAGTGAATATGATAAAGTAATTCAAAGTTTATTAGTCTCTTACCAAAAGCAGGATTAACACAAGATCATCAGAGTGCATATCCCTGGCATTCATATCTCATCCTGGAAGAGCAGTGCTGCATGACACACAACCGGTTTACTGCATTCTCTCCTGCTCTCGTCTCCTCTTCTTTCTTCTCCCCTTAATGCCCTAACTGTCAGCCTTTATATACATTTCTTCTATCATTGTTCCCTATTAACATTTCATTCTCCCACCGGCAATCTTTGCATCTTATCCTTAGATATCCTAGATATCAACATCTTTGATAGCAATGATTTCACATGTTTCCAAGTTTCCCTTCAACCCCCCTGGATGTTCTTATTTACTTTCGTCTGACCCACTGTTATTTATTTATTTGTTACATTTGTTACATTTTCCCACCTATTTGTAGGCTCAATGTGGCTTTCATAGTACCGGAAAGGCCTTTGCAGGCTCCGGTGAACATACAGGGTAGCCCTTCTCTGACATCTATATGCAGTTTATATTTCTCCAGAGGTACAGAGCATCAAAGACAAAATAATTCAGTTACCATTCCAATTCACTCCCTCACTTCTGCTGCAACTGGACTAATTTATTTATTTATTGGTTACATTTGTATCCCACATTTTCCCACCTATTTGCAGTATCAATGTGGCTTACATAATGCCAATAATGTTAGATTTTTATTGTGACTTTCATGCCTACTTACTAGAAACCAGGCTCTCGACAACTGCTCAATTTCACAGATACCCCAAAATGGCCACGAGATAGAACTCCATGCCATCATCATTCAACATGACTCCACAGAAGCTAATGAAAGACTATACCAATACACTGCAATATTAGGAAAGTGTGTGGTGTTAAAAGGAGAAAGACTTAGACCACTGTGTTGTTAAAAGTCAGGAGAAAGACATAGCCTGTACTGTAGGAGGGCACATGAAGCTATAAAAACCAGTAGTCTAATGTGAAGATGATTCAGCTGAAGCCCAAATCCAGGAAGAGTACAGGATAACCCCTCCTACACAGATGGAATGTACAAAAGAGGGCTGGGGTTTGGAGAAAGACAGATTTTAGGACAAAATGGAATACAATTTATAGAGCTCGGGTGGGCAGACACTGCTTGGTGAATAACTGGACACTGTTAAAGATTATCTTATGCAGTATGACCTCTGGTTTTCAGGGGGAAAAAAATCAGCAGCTTACCTACCCAGTGCTGAGGTTAAGCAGCTCTCTGTGCTACAGAAAACAGAACAGTAATAACTGGAAAGTCAGATGATATTTCAGAGCCATTCAGCAACAGATCAGGCTGTAGAAGGGATGTTTCAACCAGTGTGCTGTTCACAAGTGCTGCACTGCCTGCTTTTCTCACAGCTCAGACAGGTTGACCTGGGAGATCCTAGCTCCTCGCTATCCTGGTATCCACAAAGGCTCTCACACTCTGAGGGCTGTGCAGCTTCCCCACGCTGCAGGTCGTTCAACTCTTTCCGCACGGTCTGAGCAGCCAAGCTGTCATGCAACAGGTGAAGCTCCTCCTCACTCTCCTTTCCCTGCACCTGGCATCGGCACACTTCAATCCAGAATCCCTGTTAACCATCTGTGTCGAAAATGCTCTTCATCCCTTTCTTCTTCCTCTTCGTCCACCTCCTCTATACAGAGCATCGATGGCTGTCCATCTCAAAGAATCTACATAGGAGGAGAAAATGGTCTGCTTGGAGGATGGAAATTCCTTGATGGTGGTGGGTTCTCTGGGGGCACCAGCAACATCCTGGTCCTCAAGCCCAGGGCTAGCACTCAGAGTGTCAGCACTGGGAGCTCTGCCACCGCCCTTGCTGGGTGTGCTGGTGTGGCTGGTGTCCATTTCATCTGTGATCTGCACGGAGAAGGAGGTGCTGCTGGGGGATGTGACAGTGCTGGACTCACAGGAGCAGCTGCTGTAATTCTCTGAGCTTGGTGAGGGTGTTACCACACTTGTATCCAAGTGGGAATGAGACCCACTCACCTGGGCCAGAATGATGCTGTAGGGTGGTGGTGGGGTGCAGGACGATATGCCACCTCTTCATATGCTGGCAGCTTAAATGAAGCCAACAACCTGAGATCTAGCATGGAAGGAGGGTAGTTGCAAGCATCATGATAAGCAATGAGGTTGATCTCCCGCTGCTGCTGCTGCTGCTGCTGCTGCTGCTGCAGGCGCTTTTTGGCACGTCGATGCCTGTAGGCACAACAGCAGCTGAAGAGGATGAGCACTGTCCAGAGAAGCCAGAACCACCACAGCTCATAGTAGTAGGTGCAGCAACCAGTCTCTCCACAGCAGTGACCCGTTTCACAGTTATCTGCCTTTACCAAAATATCTTTGCTTCTTGTTATTGTCTGTCCACCTGTTGTTTTGAGAACAGATTCCGCCTCCCTCTGTCAGCTCTCAGTTGCTTAATTCAGCTTTTATTGCAGTGACATTATCTGTGTCAGAGATGGTCTTTGATTTTTAGAGGCCTAGTTCTCAGCTCTAAGCCTGCCTTAACCTGTATTTCACTGAAGGCAACTGGTAGCATTTTTCTATACCTTCTTCCCATGATTCAGAAAAACAATTGGCTATGCTCTGTGGACTTGAAGGATGCATATATATTGCAGGAATTACCACTATTGTTAGCAGAATCTGTGGTACTTCAGGAGTCAAACACCACACACCAGAATGAGAGAGAAATCTTCTTTATTTGCCAGCAAACAAAGTAGGACATCAGCTCTAGGTCTCTCCTTCTCTTCTCTCTCTGTGTCTTGTCTCTCTCGTCTCAGCTCCTTCTTCTCTCTAACGTAAGCTGCTTCTGCTCTCCTTTATATAGGGTCCTAAGCCCTTCTGGCCCCCCTTTCTCACCAGATGGTAAAGAATAGATTGATTACCCTGTCTGGAACTAATTATCTCTATACATTTACCTCCAAAATATCAGTTACATAGGTTTGATATTTCCTAAACTGACCTATGACCTGGGGCCTCTCAAACTAGACAATGTGGCACCTATCTCTTGCATTTTATTATTAAATTCTCATATTCCCAGTCATAGCTTAAACTGCTAACTGGACTCTGGCATTCATTAAGGGGTCAAGGGGCCAGTCTTGCTTAATGGCACACAGACATGGTTTGTTATTACTTTCAGAAGGCCAGTCCTACATTTAGCTATTCATCAAGGAGAAGAGAGTTGACTTGTCCTGACCTCTTTCACCTAGCTTCCTACACAGAACTCGCTAGGACTGTGGATAATTCAAACCAGATGATGACCTCTTAAACTGCAGACAATCTCACTTGTAAAGTCAGACACTGGATTGAAAAAATATTCTACATAGAAATAGAACTTATTAATTAAACAGAATAAAACATATTCTAAAATAAGCAGAAATCAGAATTCCTTATAAGACAAAATCTAACTCATCTAGAATTATTTAAACCTACACTATCTCCTTCTAAACAGCATTAGCCTAATCCTTTAAACTGCCTGCGAAACTGTCCAGTATGCCTTGCTTATAATGGTATCCAGATGTGGTAAATATGAACTAGCCTTAACCATCCATCACTCAAAACAGGACAAAGAAAGTTTCATTTCTCTCTGACCTTTCTAACCTCTAGTCTAGCAAAAGCTAGACTTCTGAGCAATTAAACCCAGATGACATTCTTCCACTTTACAGGACTGAACCAAACTTTAAACAGAATTAACAAATATAATTTCTCTGCCCAAGCTGCCTCATTCCCCCCTTTGAGACTAAAATCAGCTTATGCAGAGATAAGTCTCACAACTCAAACTCTGGGGATTATAGTGATCCCAACTCCATACCTCCTCCTGGGGCATAACGTCTAGGAATAGGCTTGTGAATCACCATTACCCTACTCGTTAAGGTCCGACGGCATACTGCCGAAGCACATAAAGCCAGGAAACAAAACAACAATCCTGCTAAAACTAAGACTATTAGGGAAATGAACAAGGGACGTATCCATGAGGTCAATGACCACCACCAGGAGGTAAGGTCTAATCCTCCTCGGTAATCCTCCACATTAAGACTGGCCAACTGTAGGACTTTATCCATGGCATGCCTAACTACATGCGTCCTATTTATGACAATAGTACAGCACTCTGAAGAATTGAGCACTGTGCAGAGGCCACCCTGGGCTGCAAAGAGGTAGTCAAGGCCCATACGGTTATACCGAGAAACTACACTTAATTCATTAATTTGATCCTGCAATGCATTGACTACCACGTTCAGCTCATGAACTAAAACATGGAGTAGGGACTGAAGTCGCCGGGTAGCCATGCCTAGTTCAGTGATACCCGCTACCGGGCCCCCAATTGGAATCCAGGCCGTGGCAGAAAGGGCCACAAGTCTCTTTTTGGTCAGAGGATAAGTAGAGTTGATGTACTGGAGGGCTAATTCAATCGCCTCATCCTCTGTGGCAACGGAGGAGGGTAAGGACAAGGCCTCTCGCTTAGAGCGGTGCGGGGATGGTGGCCTGAGAAGAGGAATAACTTAGGAAAATAATTTAAGGTTACCAATACACAAAAATCATATGTGGGGGGAAGAATCATGTGGAGGACATTATCACAGAGCCAGTAATGACCAAGGAGAGGGTGAGGGAAGTTCCCAATAAATGTTGGCTCAGGCTGGACAAGGTACTTAGGATGCCCATAATGCGAGCCCCTATCCCAGGGGGAACGAAGACGATATGGAGACTTTGCACACCATAGGTGCCAATCCCCAATTGTGACAGGCTGCTCACTTGTTATAAATTCTTCATACCCCGGGGACTTATGAAAGTAGAAAATAAGCCGGGACACTATGATCCTCTCAGTGGTACGCTTAGGAGCCAGATAATCACCTGGGTCATAATCTGCAGGTACGGTAGTAGGGCACATAGGAGTACCTGGAGAGACTACCCACACAGATTCCCCCTTCTCTGGGAAAACATTGGTATAGTTACAGGAAATAGGAAGAATAGTTGAGATGTTTCTTGTTAAACAAAACACTCCAGAAGCTGGATAGGGAGACGTAAAGACTGGCCGTAGAGAAGATTCAGAGGGGGAGGTAGCATTATAAAAGGACCACCAAGTATAATCCTGGCTCCAAGGGCCCGAACTCGAAAAGTAGGGAGGTATAAGAGCTGTAAGCGGCACAGGGACAGGAACAGCTGGGACATCTGTGGTATAAGGAGAAAATCGGGAACACACAATACAAGGGGAAGTAATCTTTGCCTGGCTAATTAGTTCCTGGACAGAGTGTAGCCAAAGGTTGGAGCGAGTTGGGGTATTAGGAAAAAGGAGGCAAGGAGTAGAAAACAACAAAAGCACCCAAACTACTAACATTTTCTTTCTTCCTAATCTAAAACAAATACAGCAAACTAATTAAGCAATAATATTCCAACAGTCTGTGCTAGTCACAGATTACTCTAATATAATGTTCTCAGTCTTTGAGTTCTTATACCAGTTGGGATAGAACCTCAACTGACAAGAATCAAGCTCTCAAATTCCAGGAAAGCCAGAATCAAGCAAGAAAGAGTCTCAGTATGAAGCCGAAGTCCAGCAGCTCCTGCGGTATGCAGTTGACCCTTCTTTTCAGCTAGTAGATTCTTTGGTTCGGGTCAAGCGCAGCTTCAATGGCTCCGCGGGATCACTTTCTGCTCTCCACTGTTTAGGCTCCGTCTGATCCGTGCTGGGCTCAGTCTGGTCAGCAGACTTGATTCGAGACCAATGGACCCATGGAGTTATCCCTGCGACCTTCACAGCTGTAGGGGTAGAAAGCAAAACAGTAAAATGTCCTTTCCACCGGGGCCCCAAGGGCTGGAGCCTCCAGTCTTTCACCCAAACTCTATCCCTGGCAGGAAGGAATGTACCTGAGCCTGGAAGGGGACAGGGTTTATTTCTCTCACATAAGACTGAAGCTCAGAAATTATCCGGCCCAAGAGGGCTACCTGGTCCTGCACCTGGGCAGACCCTAAAGTCCCTATGTCTCCCTTAATTCCCTGCAAAATGGCTGGGGGCTTACCATACACAATTTCAAAGGGAGAGAGGGCCGTTCCTTTAGTTGGGGTGCATCGGAGGTGGAAGAGGGCTAGTGGCAGTGCCTGTGGCCATTTCAGTTGAGTTTCCTGACAAATCTTTGCTAGGCTATTTTTCAAGGTTCTGTTTGCCTGCTCAACCTGCCCTGAACTCTGGGGACGGTAGGCACAATGCAATTTCCAGGTAATGCGCAATGCGCGGGACAGGGCCTGAAGTGTGGCTTCAACAAAGGCGGGACCATTATCTGAGCCTATGGCAAGGGGCAGTCCATACCTGGGGATGACATCCCTAAGGAGGGCTCGAGCTACTTCTGTGGCTTTCTCAGTGACTGTAGGGTATGCTTCCACCCACCCAGAGAAAGTGCAGACCATAACCAAGAGGTATCGGAGCCTACCGCTCCTGGGCATTTCTGTGAAGTCTATGACTAGGGACTCAAAGGGTGTTAGTCCTCTGGACTGAACTCCTGGTGGAATACGGGGTCCCTGACGAGCATTATTCTGGGCACAGAGAGTACATCGGGCAGAGGCAGTGGCAACCAGACTATCCAATCCTTCCAAGACCACTACTCGACTGAGTAGGCGGGCTAGTGCTGTCTTCCCTAAGTGTGACAGGTCATGAGCTTGAGACACTACAGGCCAAGCTAGGTGGCGTGGCACCAGAACTCTGGTATCAGGGAGATGTAACCAACCATCAGGTCTCCTTACTGCCCCTTCCTCTTGAGCCCATTTCTCTTCCGTTTGGGTGTACATAGGCGTCCATTCTTGCAGTCGAATTTGGAACAGGGGGGTCACAGTACCTGCTGGAGGTCCTCGAGCAGCTTCCTTGGCCACCCGATCAGCATGGCGGTTCCCTCGGGCCACTGGAGTATCTGTCCTTTGGTGTCCCCGGCAGTGAATGACAGCTACCTTTTTAGGGGCCCAAACGGCCTCTAGCAACTGAAGTATTTCGGGTCCATACTTAACAGGTTGGCCTGCGGCATTTATGAGTCCCTTTTCCTTATACAAAACTCCATGAGTGTGTAGAGTTGTGAAGGCATACTTGGAATCAGTATAAATGTTGGTCACCAGTCCTGCTGCTAGCTCCAGAGCTCGTATGAGGGCCACAAGTTCTGCTTTCTGGGCTGAAGTTCCTTGGGGCAGGGCCCTTGCTTCTATCACCTTGTCCTCTGTCACCACAGCATAGCCTGCCAATCGCTTGGAGTTCTCCACGTAACTGCTTCCATCTGTGAAATAAATTACATCTGGGTCCCTCCAAGGAACATCTTTGAGATCTGGTCGACTGGAGTACACTTCATCCATGGTTTGGATACAGTCATGATCCGGTGGTCCCTCAGATGCTGGCAAAAGAGTGGCGGGATTGAATGTAGCCACTGTTTCCAGGTGTATCCGTGGATTCTCACACAAGCTGGCTTGGTACTTAACCATGCGGCTATTTGTAAACCAGTGGTTGCCCTTGTACTCCATGAGGGTGAGAACTGCGTGGGGGACTTTGACAACCAGTTCTTGCCCCAAGGTCAACTTATCAGCTTCCTGGACCAGTAAGGCTGTTGCTGCAATGGCCCTCAGGCAGGCTGGCCATCCTTTAGCCACTCCATCCAGCTGTTTAGACAGGTATGCAACAGGCCTCTGTCAGGATCCCATCATCTGGGTCAGCACACCCAGAGCAACCCCCTGTCGCTCGTGGACATATAGTGAGAGAGGTTTCTCCACATCAGGAAGGCCTAACGCAGGGGCTTGGAGTAGGGCTTTCTTTATGGCGATGAAGGATTGTTGAGCAATAGGTCCCCATTCAAATGGTTCCTTTTCACCCCCCTTTGTGGCCTGGTAAAGGGGTTTCGCCATCAGTGCAAAATTCGGAATCCAAATTCTGCAGAATCCGGCTGCTCCCAGAAATTCCCTAACTTCCCTTCTGGACTTGGGTTGGGGAATTGCAGCAACCGCTTGCTTCCTACTGACATCCAGTCTCCGACTTCCCTGGGAAATGCAGAAGCCCAGATACTTCACTTCTGACTGACAGAGTTGGGCCTTCGAGCGTGAGACCTTATAGCCCGCATCCAAGAGTAACTCCAGCAATTCTCTGGTAGCCTCGAAACACTCTTCCTGGGTCACTGCTGCAATCAGGAGGTCATCTACATACTGGAGTAAAACTCGCCTGGAAGGCTCAGATTTAAAAGTCTTAAGGTCTTGTCCTAGGGCAGTCCCAAAAATGGTGGGGGAGTTCTTGAACCCCTGTGGCAGGCGGGTCCATGTATACTGAAGCTTCCGTCCTGTTACTGGGTTTTCCCATTGAAAGGCGAAAAGCAGTTGACTGGCGGGGGCCACCCGAATACAAAAGAAGGCATCTTTTAGGTCCAGTGTCGTGAAATGGGTAGCTCCAGAAGGTATCAATCCCAGCAGGACATATGGATTAGGCACTACAGGGTGTAATGAAATAGTGGATTTGTTGACCACTCGTAAGTCTTGGACTGGCCGGTAGTCCTCAGTCCCTGGCTTCTGAACTGGCAACAGTGGCGTATTCCATGGAGACTGGCAAGGTCGAATAATTCCATGGGATAACAGACGATTCAGATGTGCTTGAATCCCTTCCAGAGCCTTTCAAGGAATTGGGTATTGGCGAAGATGGATTGGCCGGGCACCCGGAAGTAAGTCTACATGAACAGGAGGAATATTTCGGGCCAACCCTGGGGGATTATCTTCTGCCCAAACCCCATTGACCTGGAAGCTGTCAGCCAGGGGTAGGTCAACTTGGCCATGCGACTGATGCAGCCGCCATTCTTCTTCAAGGGGGCAGCAGAAACTCAATATGCCCTTAGGGCTAGATGTCGGGGGCCGAAAGGAGACTGAAGTCTGGCCATCAGAGTCAAAGGAAATTTGGGCCCTAAGCTTGGACAGCAGGTCCCGGCCTAACAAAGGGATTGGACAGTCTGGCGTATACAGGAATTCATGAGTGACTGTGTGTGAGCCTAATTGGCATCTACGGGTCGTCAGGAAGGGCCTCCGGTTCTGCACCCCCGTGGCTCCCACCACTCGGACAGTTTTTCCAGACACAGGCGCTAATCGCTCCGTCACAACAGAATGTTCAGCTCTTGTATCAATCATGAATGGAATTGAGCGGCTCCCTATGGTTAGCTTGACCATGGGTTCCTGGGAGCCCAGTTTGTAGGAACCCGGTCTGTCCTATTCATCCCATTCTGCCATCTCGGCTATCCCAATGATGTCATTCAGAAGGCTCATACCTTCCCTCTCGAACTCGGCCTCGGCTTCCTCGATCTCCTGGTCCCCTTCTCAGTCCCTGGCGCTTCTGGGGGCATTCATCTTTCCAGTGCCCTCTTTCCTTGCAGTAGGCGCACTGATCCCTCTCCAATCGTGGTCTGGGATTCTCCCCTCGTGGCCGGGATTGATTGAAGGAATCTCGAGGCCTGGCTGGCGGTCCGGGGTCCCACTTTGGCTTCCCATTGGCTAGAGGTCGACCTCGGTTAAGGGTGGAATTAGTAATGGCTGCCGCCAAAAGGTTGGCCTTCTTCTGCATCTTCCGGTCAGCCTCTCGGCGCATCTCCTGATCCCTATTAACGAAAACCTTTGTTGCGATCTCAATTAGCTGGGTGGTATTCATCCCTGCGAATCCCTCCTGACGCTGCAGCTTCTTCCGGATATCTGGCATACTCTGGGCCACCAATGCACTATTCACCGTTCTCTGGTTTTCTAGTGCCTCAGGGTCAAATGGGGTGTATGTTCTGTAGGCTTCAATTAGTCGCTCTAAAAAGGCCCCAGGGGATTCAGTTGCCCCTTGGAGAATTTCAGAGACCTTTGCCAGATTAATGGGCCTCTTTATGCCTTTCTTCATACCTTCCAGCAAGTCCCGGCAATAGCCAGACAGCAGTTCATAGTGCTGCCCATTATTTGGATCCCAAGCTGGAGCTACGCGAGGGAACCGAGTTCTAACCCATTCCTCTGGGTCCTGTGTCCCCTCGGGGGCACGTACTCGCGTGATGGCCTCAGCATTTTGTAAAATCTTCCGCCTCTCCTCAGTTGTGAAGAGGGTCAGGAGAAGCTGTTGACAATCAGTCCAAGTTGGGTTATGGGTGGCCATAATGCTAGCCACTAGGTCCACCACTGCCTGAGGCTTTTCAGTATAAGAGGGGTAATGCGTCTTCCAATTCAGGAGATCGGTGGTTGTGAAGAGTACATACTGGTAGGCCTGTGCCTGTATAACCTGACCCTGATTATTAGGATCCGGTCGAGTGGTGGTTACCTGGCGGAGGGGCAGAGTTCTCGAGGAGGTGGGAATGGAACCTGAGGTAGAGCTAGGAGCTACCCCCTTATCATGCTCAAAGGTGATTGCAGCAGGTCTAACCCATTCAGGGGAGGTGTGTTGAACCCCTGAGGGATGGGGAGGGGTACTCATAGACTGAGAGGTGATCACAGGTGATTCAGTCCATTGAAAGGGATGCTGGGCCCCTGATGAGTGGGAAGGGGTACTAGAGGGAAAGGCTGGGCTGTCGGGAGTTGAGGTCAGGGAGTGGAGCCCAAAGCGGGTCTTTGGAGGTTAACAGGGAAGAATGTGGCAGAGGAGGGTAGATGCTGGCTGAAAAGTCCAACCTAGGATGTGGCGGGGTTTGCACAGAAGGGGAGGAACTATCCGGAGAAGCCTGTGCTGGAGAGGCTTGGGCTGGACGCCGTGGATCTCTGGGGGTGGAGCGGAACCCCAACAATGGGTCATAAGGTGGTGGCTCAAGATCTGAGGGGTCATCAGAGAGTATGGGTTTCTCAGACAGAGTAGGGGCGGAAGCCACCGATTGGGTGGTAGGCTTCCTGGGACTCTTTCCCTCTTCCAGTTTAGATTTTCTAATAATCTTTCTTTGAACGCGGCCCAACATGAACTTTACTGGGGATCCCATATAAGTTTTCAACCAAGAGGGAGGGTCAGTCACAAGGCTGTCCCAGGAATCTATATAGGGGAGTTGTTCAAGATATCCTGGTTCTCCTACAACTATGCTGTAGACCTTCCGGATTACGTCAATATCTAAGCTGCCACCAGGGGGCCACCCCACTGCCATAGATGGCCACTCAACTTCACACAAAGAGTACTTAAGCTTAAAGTCTGTCCATAATCATTAACTAAAAATCCTTTCTTAAAATTCTTAAGCATACAATCTAGGGGAGTAGCAGTTTGACTAGATGATGTCCCCCCCATAATGCTTACAGTTACAACACACAGAAAGGAAGGGAAATTTTTGGAAGTGTGGTAAGGGATCCACACATCCAGAGACACAAGGTAAACAAACAACAATCGCTTCCTTCCGTCGCTGGCCAGTTGAACTCGCGTTAACTGGAACCGCAGCTATAAGAAGTCCACACTCATTTAATCATTCATGCATCACACACATACTGTACAAAAAATCCCACCCAACAATTTCAGATTTCTCAGATACAGGTAAGCTCTGGCGGTTTCCCTGCTAGTCCCCACTAGACTAGAAGGTACTAAGGCCTTCGCTGAGAGTTGATCAGACTCCCCTTCCCTCAACTTTTGAGGGGCTGGTTTACAGTTTCCTAGCTAGGATTACAATACAGAATACATACCCGGCCAATGTTCCTCAGTCAGTTGGGTGCCAGAAATTGATGCAGGGTTCAGGATCCCACTTCTGACACCAGGAATTGTTGCAGGAATTACCACTATTGTTAGCAGAATTTGTGGTACTTCAGGAGTCAAACACCACACACCAGAATGAGAGAGAAATCTTCTTTATTTGCCAGCAAACAAAGTAGGACATCAGCTCTAGGTCTCTCCTTCTCTTCTCTCTCTGTGTCTTGTCTCTCTCGTCTCAGCTCCTTCTTCTCTCTAACGTAAGCTGCTTCTGCTCTCCTTTATATAGGGTCCTAAGCCCTTCTGGCCCCCCTTTCTCACCAGATGGTAAAGAATAGATTGATTACCCTGTCTTGAACTAATTATCTCTATACATTTACTCCAAAATATCAGTTACATAGGTTTGATATTTCCTAAACTGACCTATGACCTGGGGCCTCTCAAACTAGACAATGTGGCACCTATCTCTTGCATTTTATTATTAAATTCTCATATTCCCAGTCATAGCTTAAACTGCTAACTGGACTCTGGCATTCATTAAGGGGTCAAGGGGCCAGTCTTGCTTAATGGCACACAGACATGGTTTGTTATTACTTTCAGAAGGCCAGTCCTACATTTAGCTATTCATCAAGGAGAAGAGAGTTGACTTGTCCTGACCTCTTTCACCTAGCTTCCTACACAGAACTCGCTAGGACTGTGGATAATTCAAACCAGATGATGACCTCTTAAACTGCAGACAATCTCACTTGTAAAGTCAGACACTGGATTGAAAAAATATTCTACATAGAAATAGAACTTATTAATTAAACAGAATAAAACATATTCTAAAATAAGCAGAAATCAGAATTCCTTATAAGACAAAATCTAACTCATCTAGAATTATTTAAACCTACACTATCTCCTTCTAAACAGCATTAGCCTAATCCTTTAAACTGCCTGCGAAACTGTCCAGTATGCCTTGCTTATAATGGTATCCAGATGTGGTAAATATGAACTAGCCTTAACCATCCATCACTCAAAACAGGACAAAGAAAGTTTCATTTCTCTCTGACCTTTCTAACCTCTAGTCTAGCAAAAGCTAGACTTCTGAGCAATTAAACCCAGATGACATTCTTGCACTTTACAGGACTGAACCAAACTTTAAACAGAATTAACGAATATAATTTCTCTGCCCAAGCTGCCTCATATACACACATTTCAATGCTTCCAGCTCACAAGAATTATCTTCGATTTAGGCTGGGAACACATCATTTTCAGTACCACATGTTGCCTTTTGGCCTTGCGTCAGCTCCCAGGGTGTTTACCAAATGTCTAGCGGTAGTTGCAGCATCACTACGCAGACTGGAAGTGCATGTGTTCCCTTATTGCGATGATTAGCTGGTGAAGAGCACCTCGGAGGACGGTGCTCGAGTGCTAGGGTTTGTAATAAACTACCCCAAGTCCCATCTCTGTCCTGTCCAACAATTGGAATTCATAGGAAGCTTCCCAGAGATGCGTGTGGACAACCTTCTGTCCTTAGCGTCCAAGGTTCGGACATCGCAGCAGGTCACAGCTCTTCAGATGTTGAGTTTGTTGGGCCACATGGGTTCCACAGTGTATGTTACACCCATGACACGTCTTTACATGAGATCTGTTCAATGGACCCTGGCTTCTAAGAGATATCAGGCCACTGGGAGCCTGGAAGATGTCATCCGAGTGTCCCCTGAGCTACTACACTCTCTTTAGTGGTGGACAATTCGGTCCAATCTGACCTTTGGACGTCCATTTCAAATTCCTCAGCCACAAAAAGTGCTGACGATGGACACATCACTCTTGGGGTGAGGGCCCCATGTAGATGGGCTTCACACTCAATGAGCTTGGTCCCTCCTGGAGACAGGTCTTCAGATCATTACTCCATCCTCATTCTCCTCGACCTATCCGCCGCTTTTGACACTGTCAATCACAACTTACTTCTTGACACACTGTCCTCTTTTGGGTTCCAGGGCTCTGTCCTCTCCTGGTTCTCCTCTTATCTCTCCCATCGTACCTTCAGAGTACACTCTCATGGTTCTTCCTCCACCCCTATCCCGCTCTCTGTTGGAGTCCCTCAGGGTTCTGTCCTTGGACCCCTTCTTTTCTTTATCTACACCTCTTCCCTGGGCTCCCTGATCTCGTCTCATGGCTTCCAGTATCATCTCTATGCTGATGACACCCAGCTTTATCTCTCCACACCTGACATCACTGCGGAAACCCAGGCCAAAGTATCGGCCTGCTTATCCGACATTGCTGCATGGATGTCCAACCACCACCTGAAACTGAACATGGCCAAGACCGAACTTCTTGTCTTCCCACCCAAACCCACTTCCCCCCTATCTCCACTCTCTATTTCGGTTGATAACACCCTCATCGTCCCCGTCTCATCTGCCCGCAACCTCGGTGTCATGTTCGACTCCTCCCTCTCCTTCTCTGCGCATATCCAACAGATAGCCAAGACCTGTCGCTTCTTCCTCTATAACATTAGCAAAATCCGCCCTTTCCTCTCTGAGCACACCACCCGAACTCTCATCCACGCTCTCGTTACCTCTCGCCTTGACTTCTGCAACCTACTCCTCACTGGTCTCCCACTTAGCCACCTATCCCCCCTTCAGTCCGTTCAGAACTCTGCTGCACGTCTTATCTTCCGCCTGAACCGATGCACTCACATCACCCCTCTCCTCAAGTCACTTCATTGGCTTCCGATCAGGTACCGCATTTAATTCAAGCTTCTGCTACTAACCTACAAATGTACTCGATCTGCAGCCCCTCCTTACTTCTCAACCCTCATCTCCCCTTACATTCCTACCCGTAACCTCCACTCTCAAGACAAATCCCTCCTTTCAGTACCCTTCTCCACCACCGCCAACTCCAGGCTCCGCCCTTTCTGTCTCGCCTCACCCAACGCGTGGAACATACTCCCCGAGGCCATACGCCAGGCCCCCTCCCTGCCCATCTTCAAATCTCTGCTTAAAGCCCACCTCTTCAACGTCGCCTTCGGCACCTAACCTCTACACCTCTACCCAGGAAATCTAGACTGCCCAACTTGACATTTCGTTCTTTAGATTGTAAGCTCCTTTGAGCAGGGACCGTCCTTCTTTGTTTATTTTGTACAGCGCTGCGTAACCCTAATAGCGCTCTAGAAATGTTAAGTAGTAGTAGATCAACCTTCTGGAGCTCCGAGCGATCTGGAATGCTCTAAAGGCTTTCAGAGATCAGCAGTCCAACCAAATTATTCTAATTCAAACAGACAATCAGGTTGCGATGTATTACACCAACAAGCAAGGGGGCACCGGATCTCACCCTCTGTGTCAGCAAGCCGGCCAGATGTGGCTCTGGGCCCTCCATTATGGCATGTTTCTCCAGGTCACATATCTGGCCAGCATAAACAACAGCCTGGTTGACGGGCTAAGCAGGGTAATGCAAACTCACGAGTGGTCTCTGAATATGGGCATAGCCTGCAAGATCTTCCAAGCGTGGGGCACCCCATTGGTGGATCTTTTTTACCACTCAACCCAATCACAAAGTCCCTCAGTTCTGTTCCAGGCTTCAGGCCCACGACAGACTAGCGACAGATGCCTTTCTCCTTCATTGGGGAACAGGACTTCTGTATTTGTATCCTCCGATACCTCTAGTGGGAAAAACTTTGTGGTAAGCCTATCTCTGGACAGCGTTTAGTTGTTTGCTTCATGAGAGGTTAGCTTTTGTCAAAGTCCCCTGTCAAACCTCCACCTGTGTCATGGGATCTCAACGTCATTCTCACCCAGCTGATGAAAGCTCCTTTTGAGCCACTGAATTCCTGTCATCTGAAGTACTTGAACTGGAAGGTCGTTTTCTTGGTGGCTGTTACTTCAGCTCGTAGGGTAAGTGAGCTTCAAGCCTTAGTAGTGGATGCACCTTATACTAAGTTTCATCACAACAGAGTAGTCCTCCGAACGCACCCTAAGTTCCTGCTGAAGTTGGTGTCAGAGTTCCATCTGAACCAGTCAATTGTCTTGCTAACATTTTTTCCCTGTCCTCATGCCCACCCTGGCGAAAGCAGCTTGCACACCTTGGACTGCAAGAGAGAGTTGACCTTTTACATGGCGTGGACGAAGCCCTTCAGACAGTCCGCTCAGTTATTTGTCTCTTTTGATCCCAACAGGAGGGGAGTCGCCTTCGGTAAACGCACCATTTCTAATTGGCTAGCGGATTGCATTTCCTTCGCTTATGCCCAAGCTGGGCTGACTCTAGAGGGCAATGTCACTGCTCATAATGTCAGAGCCATGGCTGCGTCGGTAGACCACTTAAAGTCAGCCTCCATTGAGGAGATTTGCAAGGCTGCGATGTGGTCTTCAGTCCACACATTCACATCTCATTACTGCTTTGAGCAGGATATCCAGCGAGACAGCCGGTTTGGGCAATCAGTGTTGCAGAATCTGTTTGGGGTTTAGAATCCAACTCCACCTTCCTAGGCCCGTTTTGTTCTGTTCCAGGCTGCACTCTCAGCTAGTTTGTATATAGTTTCAGGTTAATCTACGTTCTCCGAGGACAAGCAGGCTGCTTGTTCTCACATATGGGTCGGCATCCACGGCGGCCCCAGGAACGGAGATTTTCCAGCAAAATCTTCAAAAACTTTGTGACAACCAGTAGAGCGTGGGACAGACGCACAGCCATCTTCCCGCCCGCGCGCGGCCATTCTCCCCTCAGTTTGTTCTTTTCCGTGGTGGAGAGTGGCTGCGTATTGGTCTCTCTCCCTCAGGTCCCAGGAAAAACTTAGGCGCCTTTCGCGTGTTGCTTATCGCTTTCTTTTTCACGTCGCCTTTTTGGCCTTTTTCTTTTTCCAGTTAAAAAAAAAAAGGAAACCCTCTTTTTTCCTAGTTTTTGTCCCTTGGTAAGTTTCCTTTCGTTTCTGTTGCGGCCTTCTTAGGCCGTACGTCCACTGTACTCCTTTTTTTGTTTCCCTCTGTTGGCACAATCGAGCCGTTTGATTTCGCCGCCGCAATTTTTCCGCTGATGTCATTGAAGCCTCCCAGCGGCTTCAAGAAGTGTGCTCGGTGCCAGCGGTCGATCTTGGGCACTGACCCGCACTCCTGGTGCATCCAGTGCCTTGTGCCCGGCCATCGCCCAGACACTTGCAAGTTGTGTCTGAGCTTGAAAAAGTAGACACAGGTGTCGAGAAGAGCTCTTCGGGACCATCTTTTCGGAGCTCCGACTCATTCCTCGGCATCGACGTCAGTACCGAGGTTGGCGGTGTCAATATCAGCACCGAGGATGGCATCGACATCGGAAGTGCAGATAATGGCTGTCCGAACCTCACCTTTAGCTGAGAGTAGTGAGCCATTGAGTGGGTTTCCACCTGTCTCGAAGGCTCCTGCTGTCCAGGCCCACTGGGACCATCCGATGTCGGACCCGACTCCGAGGAGGCGTATGGATTCCACGTCCTCCTCGTCGGTACCGAGAAGTACCGGTGACGTGCTTCGAACGAAGGTGAAGAAGCATCGGCACCGATCTCCTTCGAGACATGGTACCGGGAGCTCTGGGGCGTCGAAGGATTCGGCACCCGGAAAGCGTCGACACCGGAAGGAGCGCTCACCCTCCATACAAGAGATATAAGTGCATCGTTCTTCAGACAGCTTGGTACCGCCTCTCAGGTTTTCACAGATTCTGACTTCTACTTCGGTACCGGCTCCATAGCCTTCCTCGACAGTGGCTCTGGAGGAGAGCATTCGAGCCATTCTTCCAGGTCTTTTGGAAGGGCTGCTGCATCAGTCTGTTCCGGTACCGGAGGTGCTTGCACCCTCGATACTTTCGATGGAAGCGGCAGCTGATGCCGTGCCTGTGGTGAGGTCCCCGATGTTGGTTCCACTTGCGACATCGGCCTCGGCTGCCAGCCAGGTCGACTCTCCGTCGACATTGTTGGGGGGGGAGATTCATCGCCGCCGGCATGGGAGTCAACTTCTCGTCATCGCCATAGGGGACATGGTTCCTCGGCGTCAAGACGGGCCCGGTTTCGGACTGTAGTTCGGGGACTCTTGTCCGATACCAAGGAGGATGCCTCCTGGGATGAAGGGGAAGACCCCAGATATTTCTCTTCCGAGGAGTCTTGTGGTCTTCCTTCTGATCCTACTCCTTCACCTGAGAGGAAGCTTTCTCCGCCGGAGAGGCTCTCCTTCTCGTCATTTGTCCGGGAAACATCTGTAGGCATTCCCTTCCCTGTGGTAACTGAGGATGATCCCAGGACTGAGATGCTCGAGGTCCTTGACTATCCTTCACCACCTAATGAGTCATCCACTGCCCTTCTGCATAATGTCCTTAAGGAGACATTGCTGAGGAACTGGATGAAACCACTATCTAATCCCACCATTCCCAAGAAAGCTGAGTCCCAGTATCGGATTCATGGACAACCTGAGTTGATGAGGTCGCAGTTACCTCACGACTCTATGGTTGTGGATTCCACTCTCAAAAGAGCCAGGAGTTCTAGGGATTTTGCCTCGGCGCCCCCGGGACGAGAATCTAGACCCCTGGACTCTTTTGGGAAGAAGGCCTATCAGTCCTCCATGCTTGTGTCCAAGATTCAGTCATACCAGCTCTACATGAGCATTCACATGCAGAACAATGTCAAGCAACTGGTGGACTTGGTGGTCAAGCTCCCTCCGGAGCACGCCAGGCCTTTTCAGGAGGTGGTCAGGCAGCTGAAGGCGTGTCGTAAATTCCTGTCCATTGGTGCTTACGACTCTTTTGATGTTGCATCCAGGTCCGCTGCTCAAGGTATAGTGATTTGCAGACTATCATGGCTGTGTGCCTCTGACCTGGATAATCGGACCCAGCAACGGCTTGCGGATGTTCCTTGCCTGGGGGGATAATATTTTTGGCGAGAAAGTCGAGCAGGTGGTCGAGCAGCTCCACCGCGGGAAACCGCCCTGGTCAAACTCTCCCACCAGGCACCTTCAGCATCTACCTCATCAGGTAGACGTTTTTTCCGGGGAACGAAGAATGCTCCCTATGCTTATAATAAGTGTAGGTACTACTACTACTACTATTTAGCATTTCTATAGCGCTACAAGGCGTACGCTGCGCTGCACAAACATAGAAGAAAGACAGTCCCTACTCAAAGAGCTTACAATCTAATAGACAAAAAATAAAGTAATCAAATCAATTAATGTGTACAGGAAGGAGGAGAAGAGGGTAGGTGGAGGCGAGTGGTTACGAGTCAAAAGCAATGTTAAAGAGGTGGGCTTTCAGTCTAGATTTAAAGGTGGCCAAGGATGGAGCAAGACGTAGGGGTTCAGGAAGTTTATTCCAGGCGTAGGGTGCAGCGAGACAGAAGGCGCGAAGTCTAGAGTTGGCAGTAGTGGAGAAGGGAACAGATAAGAAGGATTTATCCATGGAGTGGAGTGCACGGGAAGGGGTGTAGGGAAGGACGACTGTGGAGAGATACTGGGGAGCAGCAGAGTGAGTACATTTATAGGTTAGTAGAAGAAGTTTGAACAGGATGCAAAAACGGATAGGGAGCCAGTGAAGCTACTTGAGGAGAGGGGTAGTATGAGTAAAGCAACCCTGGCGGAAGACAAGACGGGCAGCAGAGTTTTGAACCGATTGGAGAGGGGAGAGGTGACTAAGTGGGAGGCCAGCAAGAAGCAGATTGCAGTAGTCTAAACGAGAGGTGACAAGGGTGTGGATGAGGGTATTGGTAGAGTGCTCGGAAAGGAAGGGCGGATTTTATGGATGTTGTAAAGAAAGAAACGACAGGTCTTGGCGATCTGCTGGATATGAGCAGAGAAGGAGAGAGAAGAGTCAAAGATGACCCCAAGGTTTCGAGCTGAGGAGACAGGGAGAATGAGAGAGCCATCAACAGAAATAGAAAACGGGGGGAGTGGGGAGGTGGGTTTGAGGGGAAAAATGAGAAGCTCGGTTTTGGTCATGTTTAATTTCAGGTGGCGTTGAGACATCCAGACAGCAATGTCAGACAAGCACGCTGAAACTTTGGTTTGGATGCAAGGTGAGATATCAGGGGTAGAAAGGTAGATTTGGGAGTCATCAGCATAGAGATGGTAGGGAAAGCCATGGAATGAGATTAATGAACCAAGGGAAGAAGTGTAGATAGAAAAGAGTAGGGGACCAAGAACAGAACCCTGAGGTATGCCGACAGGCAGAGGGATAGAAGTAGAAGAGGATCCACCAGAGTGAACACTGAAGGTGCGGAGGGAGAGGTAGGAAGAGAACCAGGAAAGGGCAGAGCCCTGGAATCCAAGTGAGGACAGGGTATCGAGGAGTATGCTGTGATCAACAGTGTCAAAAGCAGCGGAAAGATCAAGAAGAATGAGGATGGAATAGAGACCTCTGGATTTAGTCAGTAATAGGTCATTGGAGGTATAATCCTCCTTCTCGACAGTCTTCTCAGGCTCAGCCCCAGCGCGCTCATTCTCGTCAATGAGTGTGCGTCTAGACAGGCCCCTGCAGCTCCCCAGCAAGGGACGGGCTTTTGACTGGCTCCAGCTGAGCATAGCCACTATTGTCTGTGCCGGACGATCTACCGGTTGGAGGGAGGCTACAATTTTTTCACCAAAGGTGGCCTCTCATAACCTCCGATCGGTGGGTTCTTCAAATAGTCCGGCTAGGATATTCCCTCAATTTGATCTCCAAGCCTCCAAATTGCCCACCGGGAGCTCAGTCCTTCAGCTTCCAGCACAGGTAGGTACTTGCATAGGAACTCTCCACCCTTCTCAGTGCCAATGCGGTCGAGCCCGTTCCACCAGGGCAAGAAGGGCTAGGATTCTATTCCAGGTACTTCCTTGTGCAAAAGAAAACATGGGGGATGCGTCCCATCCTAGACCTAAGGGCCCTGAACAAATAACTGGTCCGAGAAAAGTTCAGGATGGTTTCCCTGGGCACCCTTCTTCCCATGATTCAGAAAAAACAATTGGCTATGCTCTCTGGACTTAAAGGATGCTTATACACACATCCCGATACTTCCAGCTCACAGGAAGTATCTTCGATTTCATCTGGAAACATAGCACTTCCAGTATTGTGTGCTACCCTTTGGTCTCGCATCTGCACCCAGGGTCTTTACAAAATGCCTGGCAGTAGTTGCAGCATCGCTATGCAGACTGGGAGTGCATGTGTTCCCTTATCTAGACGATTGGCTGGTGAAGAGCACCTCCCATGACGGGGCTTTACAGTCCATGCGGATGACTATTCAAGTGCTGGAGCTCCTAGGGTTTGTCATCAATTACCCAAAGTCCCATCTCAGCCCAGTTCAAAAATTGGAATTCATTGGGGCTCTGTTGTGCATAAAAACAGCTTGTGCCTATCTTCCTGAGCCAAGAGCGGACAACCTTCTGTCTCTGGTCTCCAAGGTTCAAGCGTCTCAGCAGATCACAGCTCGGCAGATGTTGAGACTTCTGGGCCACATGGCTTCCACAGTTCATGTAACTCCCATGGCATGTTTTCACATGAGATCGGCTCAGCGGACCCTAGCTTCCCAGTGGTTTCAAGCTGCAGGGAATCTAGAGGATGTGATCCAGCTGTCCATCGACTTTCGGAATTCACTTCAGTGGTGGACAATTCGATCCAATCTGCTTTTGGGGCGCCCATTCCAAATTCCTCAGCCACAAAAAGTGCTCCACACTCAAGAAGCTTGGTCCCTTCAGGAAAAGCATCTTCAGATCAACCTCCTGGAATTGCGAGCGATCTTGGACGCTCTAAAGGCTTTCAGAGATCGGCTATCCAACTAAATTATTCTGATTCAAACAGACAATCAGGTTGCGATGTACTACAAAAACAAGCAAGGGGGGCACCAGATCTTGCCCTCTGTGTCAGAAAGCCATACAGATGTGGCTTTGGGTTCGCCAACACGGCATGTTTCTCCAAGCCGTTTATCTGGCTGGCGTAAACAACAGTCTGGCCGACAGGTTGAGCAGGATAATGCAACCTCACGAGTGGTCACTGAGCATGGCGGTCGCCAGAAAGATCTTCCGAGCGTGGGGCACCCCCTTGGTGGATCTTTTTGCCACTCAAATCAATCACAAAGTCCCTCAGTTCTGTTCAGACTACAGGCCCACGGCAGGCTAGCATCGGATGCCTTTCTCCTCCATTGGGGAACAGGCCTTCTGTACGCGTATCCTCCCATACCTCTAGTGGGGAAGGCTTTGCTGAAATTCAAGCAAGACCGCGGAACCATGATTCTGATTGCGCCTTTCTGGCCGCGTCAGATCTGGTTCCCTCTTCTTCTGGAGTTGTCCTCCGAAGAACCGTGGAGATTGGAGTGTTTTCCAACCCTCATTACTAAGAACGAGGGGGCGCTTCTTCATCCCAACCTCCAGTCTCTGGCTCTCACGGCCTGGATGTTGAGAGCGTAGAATTTGCCTCCTTAGGACTTTCTGAGGGTGTCTCCCGAGTCTTACTTGCTTCCAGAAAAGATTCCACGAACAGGTGTTACTCTTTCAAATGGAGGAGGTTTCCCATCTGGTGTGACAGCAAGGCCCTAGATCCTCGTCCTACACAGACCCTGCTTGAATACCTTCTACACTTGTCAGAGCCTGGTCTCAAGACCAACTCCGTAAGAGTTCGTCTTAGTGCAATTAGTGCTTTTCATTATGGTGTAGAAGGTTAGCCTATCTTTAGTTGTTCGCTTTATGAGAGGTTTGGTTTTTTTCAAAGCCCCCTGTCAAACCTCCTTCAGTGTCATGGGATCTCAACGTCTTTCTCACACAGCTGACGAAAGCTCCTTTCGTGCCACTGAATTCCTGCCGTCTGAAGTATGTGACCTGGAAGGTCATTTTCTTGGTGGCTATTACTTCAGCTCGTAGAGTCAGTGAGCTTCAAGCCTTGGTAGTGCATGCTCCTTACTTCAAGTTTTATCACAACAGAGTAGTCCTCCGCACTCACCCTAAATTCTTGCCGAAGGTGGTGTCGGAGTTCCATCTGAACCAGTCAATTGTCTTGCCAGCATTCTTTCCCTGTCCTCGTACCCGCCCTGCTGAACGTCAGTTGCATACATTGGACTGCAAGAGAGCATTGGCCTTGTACGTGGAACGGACAAGTTCCTTCAGACAGTCCGCCCAAATGTTTGTTTCTTTTGATCCCAACAGAAGGGGAGTCGCTGTTGGGAAACACACCATTTCCAATTGGCTAGCAGATTGCATTTCCTTCACATGCCCAAGCTGGGCTGACTCTTGAGGGTCATGTCACGGCTCATAGTGTTAGAGCCATGGCAGCGTTGGTGGCTCACTTGAAGTCAGCCACTATAGAAGAGATTTGCAAGGCTGCGACGTGGTCATCAGTCCACACATTCACATCTCATTACTGCCTTCGGCAGGATTCCCAATGCGACAGTCGGTTTGGGCAGTCAGTGCTGCAGAATCTGTTCGGGGTTTAGAATCCAACTCCACCCAACTAGACCCATTTTTGTTCTGTTACAGGCTGCACTCTTAGTTTGTTGTTTATGATTTCAGGTCAATCTCTGTTATGTCCTCGCCGTTGCCAGGCCAAACTGACCAATGTTCATTGTTTTGAGTGAGCCTGGTTGCTAGGGATACCCCACATGTGAGAACAAGCAGCCTGCTTGTCCTCAGAGAAAGCGAAAATACTTACCTGTAGCAGGTATTCTCCTAGGACAGCAGGCTGATTGTTCTCACCAACCCGCCCACCTCCCCTTTTGGAGTTGTTGTTGTTGTTGTTCGTTATTTGCTTTTTGACATAACTGAGGCGGTAACGGACATACACGGGCGGGAATATGGCCGCGCATGTGCGGTTCGAGTCCCTCGCGCTCCCTGAGCTGTTACAAAGCTTTGTGGATTTTTACTGGGAAAAATGCTCCGTTCCTGGGCCGCCGTGGATGCCTCGGAGAATACCTGCTACAGGTAAGTATCTTCGCTTTATCTGAGCAGCGCTATGTTTTGTTTTGCTTCCATTCTCTTTCTATATTGGAATTCTTTGTGGTTATCCCACACATTTTTTTATTTTGTCGCTGTTTTCATCTCCACTCTTTAATCACCTTTTCCCAGCGACAATCACATTTACGCTATGCCTTGGAAATCCAGAAGACATTCCATAGGGATCACTGTACCAACCTGCATCTATGAATGACCTTAGGGGAGAGCATGGTGTACAAAAATAATCAGGTCCCATGTTAAAAAAAATAGTTATCTTCTGTTTCTCAAGGAAACTTATGTGACCTTTTAAACTGGTCCTCCTACTTGGACTGGAGTAATGTAATAGATTGACTCCTTTGTAGTAGTAATAACTTCCATGATCTCTTTCCAGTTGACAGAGTTGCATATCACCCATTCCTGGAATTGGGAGAGGAAGCGTACTGATCATGCTTTTCTAAGAGCAAGATTGTGGTCAAATGGACTTAGGCAACTCTGCTCTGAACATTTCGGGAGGAAAGGGGAGAGCCCATGTGAAAAATCAAGATCTTTAATTTTTGCTGTAAAAGTACTCTATGGAGGTCAATAAAAAAATCATACAAAAGTTAAGAAAATGCCATGCCCCTGTTGATAAAAGAGGATAAATGGCCCAATAAATTTTAAATTAAAAATAAAAACAAGATCATTAATGGATCTCCTACATATTGCAGACTTTACTTTCTCCTAATTCTCCGTTTAGTGGTAATAACAAGCCACTGTTGACTTGTTACATATTTTGAGTATTTTTAGACTATTTGTACATTGTTTTATAAGTACTTTTATCAACAGGGGCATGGCATTTTCTTAACTTTTGTATGATTTTTTTTATTGACCTCCATAAAAGTACTTTTAGAGCAAAATTAAAGATCTTGATTTTTCACTTGGGCTCTTCCCTCCTGAAATGTTCAGAGCAGAGTTGTCTAAGTCCATTTAACCACAATCTTTTATGACACAATCAGGCTCATTTTCAAAAGACAAGGATGTCCAAAAAGCAACATAAAAGGCACATGGATGTCCTTGTTAAAGAAAGACGTCCAAATCCACTAATCAAAACAGAGACGAAAAGACGTCCCGCGCAGAAGGACGTCCATCTATGGACGTCTCTGCAGGGGGCGTGTTAGAGGCATGTTTTGGGCAACGTTACGAGATGGACGTCTCCAGTGTATAACGGATAGCGAAATGCTTTCGCCTTGGCAGGAACATGGATGTCCATAGTTAGACCTGATATAAAAGCGTCTAGAGTAAGTTTTATTTAGACCTATTAGCGATTTTGTGGAGTTGGAGAGTGGAGAAATAGTTGTTTGGAGAGAAAGTTGAGAGTTGTTTAGTGCCCTGTTAACTTTGTCTGTGTGCCTGGTTTCCAGTGCAGGCACACCTCCAGGCTCACTGGTTTGCTGCTCTATCTGCCCTTCAGTGTGCTGGGGCTGGTGGCCACTAGGATCAGCTTCTGCGTCTGACTGGTGTCATCACCTGCATAGCAAAAGGGGAGGAAGTGTGTTGGTCAAAATAACCCACTTTTGTTTTGCAGCATTCATATACATAGCCCCACATGTGAAGACACAGGAAACAGACGGTGAGGAATGGCATTGGCAGGCAACCCACAGATGTCATTGTACATGGTACAGACCTGGAGTTGAGGAGCGCAGTGTACTTTAGAAACTGATGTGCAAGAGAGCCACACAGGCAGGTGGGTAAACATAGAACTGTGGAAGGAGTGCAGAGGACACAGTGAAATCACCCTTGCGAGTGGGTGCCTGTTTTGGTGCCATTCTGACAATGGTATCCAAAATTTCGAAAATACTGAGAAGGACATTTAAATACTGCTCCAAGGACATCTAAATAAGAGCAGGATGGACGTCCTAATTTCGATTATGGACAAAATCCATAAACTTCCCCAGCTGCTCCGCCGATTTGGGCGTCCTAATTTCGATTATGGGAGGAAATGATAAACGTCCCCAGCTGCTCTTCCAGTTTTGAAGTTTGCATTCCCTTTATTGGCGCCTCTTTAAAACGCCTTTCTCTGTGCTTGCACTTTAGATGTTTTTCTTTAGATTATGGGGTGGTATTTCTAAACGTTTTAGGTTCAGTTATAGTAAACCTTGTTTTTGCCACTGTATGCTTACGTGTACACCTTTTGGCCAATTCTTGAAAAATAACTGGAGTGTGGGCTGTGTACCTTTCCTTTCAAAAAGTTTCAGACTGGGTGTTAGCTGGCAGCTTAGCATATACTCTGCATTTTCTACATCTGACCAACTCTCCATTCTCTACCCTCCAGGAGCTGCTTGCTGTGTCTGATGCGGTCCCTCACTGCCCCCCATTCCCTCTCCTTATTTGGAGCAGCCAGCCTCTGGCCCCTTGGAACAAACAGATTGGTGTTCCTTTTGGCAATTTCTGGCACCACAAGTTCAAGGTAAGCTCATACCTCTTAGCCACCTCTTCCCCTTCTGCTATGTAGGTGCTAAACAAACACTTATTGCATCTTGCAGGACAGGTTACAGCACTGCAGCTGGTCAACAGGATTGCAAGGGACAGCAGTGGACTCTAATACACTGGACTCTTATAGTGATGATTGTTTCTACCCAATTCATTGTACAGATGTCTTGTTCTCTATTGGACACACTCAATTGTGGCTGTCTGTGGGGATGGGGGAGGGGAAGAGGCCCTGAGAATGGCTGTGTGCATCCTTCATGGTCAAGGGCTCCCCATTCTGTGTATGTTCTCTGGATTCTTTTTTGTTACATTTGTACCCCACGCTTTCCCATTCATGGCAGGCTCAATGCGGCTTACACGGGGCAATGGAGGGTTAAGTGACTTGCCCAGAGTCACAAGGAGCTGCCTGTGCCTGAAGTGGGAATCAGACTCAGTTCCTCAATTCCCCAGGACCAAAGTCCACCACCCTAACCACTAGGCCACTCCTCCACTCAAATCTTACCTCTATTTTCACCAGGTTGACGGGTATCCACATCTGGTAGCTTTTCTCCCGCTTTGCATGTCATGTGTCTCCCCAGTAGGTTCCATCCTTCTTTATGTGGTGAACCCCAGTCCCCTTTTATGCCCACCCATTTGCAAGATTGGTGGGGGTGGGGAGGGGGGAAGCATATATGCACTGAATGTCTTTTCCACATTATTGATCACAGTCCTACAATCCTCCATAGTTATGGAACAACAACATTTCTAAATTCTATCCTGCAAACCATTTTCTAGGTGGCCACAGGTGCATACCTACCATGGTGAGGGAGAGGGGTTCTCGTTGCAGTTCCTAGTCTAAATTACCTGCAGGTGGTTACAGCGTGGTGCCTATATAATTCCCCTAGCCTGTGCCCTTCTGTACCTGATGTATTATATTGCAATTGTGATGAAGTAAACATCCATCTAATGCTTTCACTGTTGTTTCCCCTTTTCTCCTCAACAGTATATACCATTGCTGATAAATTCAATGTGAAAAGACGACCCAGCTGTTTCTAGCTCCTTCCTGGCCCTCAACAATGTTGTTTGGTTGTGGGTAAGGTTGTCTGCTGAACAGAGAGCAAACAATAGTCTAGGCACTGCCTATGCTTATCTGCAAGTTTTTACTTGGCAGATCACTAGTGCTAGACAACATACCTATTATTTAGACAGCTCTGTGCTATGGGACTGTATGGTAAGGGGGGAGAGGCTGGATGGGCATTTCTATTCCTCAACAGAAATGCCCATCTAGCCTCCCCCCCTTTACCATACAGCCATGCAGCTTGGAAGGGACAGGTGGCCTTCTACATGGCCACACTTATGACACGTATGTCCCTAAGTTTCTGTGTCAAAGTTGACCTGTCATGCAACCCAGATTGCTGCCTCCTCTCACATCAACCCCCACATTTGATAATACCACATATGTAGTGCACAAAGTAGAGACACACACCCGGTATGCAAAAAACATCAAACATTTGAATTAACAGTATAAAAATAGCTATATACAATATCATTGTTTTTCAATTCTTTCAATGGAGGCTTTCTCCTCCCCCCATGGCTCTCTATATGAGGTTCACAACCACCAGCAGGAGCTGCCTCTGTACCGCCAAGTGTTCCCCGGTGGAGTGCCGCAGCGCAGCCACCTCCTGCAGTAACTGGCTTTGTGTATTAACCTGTTGCTGCAGGAGGTGCAATAAAGCAGCATTGTGGTGTTCTACTGTTGGTGCTGCTGGTGGTGGTGGTGCTGGTGGGTGCTGCTCCTACTCCCCCCCTCCTCCCCCTCCAGAGGAGGCATATCTGCCCATTGGTCGGGCGCATGTGGCACCTCACATTCCCCACCTTCAATAAGGAGAACCTGTTCCTCTGCCTCCTCAGTGGGGGTGGTCCTTAGTTCCACTTCCTCCTCCTCCTCCTGCCCCACAGCCTCAGCTTCCTCCTTCTCTGCCACCTCTGCCGCCTCCTCCTCCTCCTGCTGATGCTGCTGTCCTGTGTATGTAAAAGGATTGTCATTGAGATCAACACATTCAACATGGCTTGCATAGTGCAGGAGCTGGCTGGCATGAGGCGGGAGATGGGGAAAGGCATGGTCAGTGGTGAGCCCTGGGCTATACGGCTGGGGTGTGAGATACATGAGATGGCATGACAGGGAAACCTGGAAGCTGGTCTGATAAAGGAGTACACAAGATGTGTTGGCAGGTGCCCTGTTTATAATACTTTAGTCGAGCCCTGAGGCACTGTTGCACGCTCCTAATAATTTCAGGGCTCTCCCGACGTATGCGGCGGAATCTCTGCCTTAGGGATTTGAGATCCCTACGTATTCCGAATCTTCTGCAAAATACAAGTTTGTACACCAGGAGTCAGGGGATGGCCCTTCTTACCTTCACAACACAAATTCCTTTGGAAGCCAAATTGGAGAGACACACAACACTGATTGGGGGGGGGGGGGGGGGCATTACATTGGTACAGGTGATGTAATTGAGGTGATGACATGAGGACAGAGAGTACTGTTTCTGTGCAGTATTGTAGGGATGTGGGAATGTTTTTCCTTTCTAGTACATTGATTCTATTAATGAATATGCATGTGCACATATCACTGATTACCCTTGAATGCAGACTACAGTTAGTGCATACATTGCTGAGGGAGCTCTTATATGTGGTGCTACAGAAGGGGGACCTGATAGCCCATGCCCAGTGCTGGGAAGGGGGCATTCCCAAACAGTTACCTTTCCAACCTGTCCCTTATTAGAGTCCACGCTTTAATGCAGACGGTCCTCAGGGGCAGGTGGAGGTGGTGCATGAAGAGGCACCATCTATGCATCAGGCAAAGCTGCACTAGGCACAGGCTTTCTCCTAAACTATAGTTAGGCTCCCGTTGCAGTGCCATATTTTCTCAATGAATAAACGTACATAAGTAGTTAAGTATTGCCATACTGGGAAAAACTAAAGGTCCATCAAGCCCAGCATCCTGTTTCCAACAGTGGCCAATCCAGGTCACAAATATCTGGCAAGATCCCAAAAAAGTACAAAACATTTTATACTGCTTATCCCAGAAATAGTGGATTTTCCCCAAGTCTATTTAATAATGGTCTATGGACTTTTCCTTTAGGAAGCCGTCCAAACCTTTTTTAAACTCTGCTAAGCTAACTGCCTTTACCACATTCTCTGGCAACGAATTCCAGATTTTAAGTACACGTTGAGTGAAGAAAGATTTTCTCCGATTCGTTTTAAATTTTCTACATTGTAGCTTCATCACATGCCCCCTTGTCTTAGTATTTTTGGAAAGCGTAAACAGATGCTTCACATCTACCTGTTCAACTCCACTCATTATTTTATAGACCTCTATCATATCTCCCCTCAGCCGCCTTTCTCCAAGCTGAAGAGCCCTAGCTGCTTTAGCCTTTCCTCATAGGGAAGTCGTCCCATCCCCTTTATCATTTTCGTCGTCCTTCTCTGCACCTTTTCTAATTCCACTATATCTTTTCTGAGTTGCGGCAAGCAGAATTGAACACAATATTTGAGGTGCGGTCACACCATGGAGTGATACAAAGGCATTATAACATCCTCATTTTTGTTTTCCAATCCTTTCCTAATAATACCTAACATTCTATTTGCTTTCCTAGCTGCAGCAGCACACTGAGCAGAAGGATTCAGTGTATCATCAACAATGACACCTAGATCCCTTTCTTGGTCCATGACTCCTAACGTGGAACCTTGCGTGACGTAGCTATAATTCGGGTTCCTACTACTACTACTTAACATTTCTAAAGCGCTACTAGGGTTACACAGCGCTGTACAATTTAACATAGGTCCCTGCTCAAAGAGCTTACAATCTAAGAGACAAGTGAATGGTCAGTCCGATAGGGGTGGTCAAATTGGGGCAGTCTGGATTTACTGAACAGTAAGTGTTAGGTGCCAAATGCAGCTTTGAAGAGGTGGGTTTTAAGCAAAGACTTGAAGATGGGCAGGGAGGGGGCTTGGCGTAAGGGCTCAGGAAGGTTGTTCCAAGCATAGGGTGAGGCGAGGCAGAATGAGCAGAGCATAGAGTTGGCGGTGGTGGAGAAGGGTACAGAGAGGAGGAATTTGTCCTGTGAACGGAGGTTACGGGCGGGAACGTAAGGAGAGATGAGGGTAGAAAGGTAGTGAGGGGCAGCAGACTGAGTGCATTTGTAGGTAAGAAGGAGAAGCTTGAATTGAATGCGGTATCTGATTGGAAGCCAGTGAAGTGACCTGAGGAGAGGGGTGATATGAGTATATCGGTTCTGGTGGAATATGAGACGTGCAGCAGAGTTCTGAACAGATTGAAGGGGGGGATAGATGGCTAAGTGGTAGGCCGGTGAGGTGTAAGTTGCAGTAGTCAAGGCGAGAGGTAATGAGAGCGTGGACGAGAGTTCGGGTGGTGTGTTCAGAGAGGAAAGGGCGAATTTTGCTGATGTTATAGAGGAAGAAGCGGCAGGTCTTGGCTATCTACTGGATATGCGCAGAGAAGGAGAGGGAGGAGTCAAAGATGACTCCGAGGTTGCGGGCAGATGAGACGGGGAGGATGAGGGTGTTATCAACTGAGATAGAAAGTGGAGGAAGAGGAGACGTGGGTTCCCACATGCATCACTTTGCATTTGCTCACATTAAACGTCATCTGCCATTTAGACGCACAGTCTTCCAGTCTCGTAAGGTCCTCTTGTAATTTTTCACAATCCTCCCGCGATTTAATGACTTTGAATAACTTTGTGTCATCAACAAATTTAATTACCTCACTAGTTTTCTGAAACCTTTTTTAAAAATTGGCGTTACATTGGCCACTCTCCAATCTTCTGGTACCACGCTCAATTGTAAGGATAAATTACATATTATTAACAATAGCTCGTCAAGCTCATTTTTCAGTTCTATCAGTACTCTGGGATGAATACCATCCGGTCCAGGAGATTTGCTACTCTTCAGTTTGTAGAACTGCCCCATTACATCCTCCAGGTTTACAGAGAATTCATTAAGTCAATACAACTCGTCAGCTTCGAATACCATTTCCGACACCGGTATCCCACCCAAATCTTCCTCGGTGAAGACTGAAGCAAAGAATTAATTTAATGTCTCCGCTACGGCTATGTCTTCCCTGATCGACCCTTTTACTCCTCGGTCATTTAGCGGTCCAACCGATTCTTTTGCTCACTTCCTGCTTTTAATATACCTAAAAAAATTTTACTATGTGTTTTTGCTTCCAACTCAATCTTTTTTCGAAGTCCCTCTTAGCTTTCCTTATCAGTGCTTTGCATTTGACTTGACATTCCTTATGCCATTTCTTATTATTTTCAGTCGGTTCCTTCTTCCATTTTCTGAAGCTAATATCAAATCTGATCATATTATGATCACTGTTATCAAGCGGTCCCAGCACCATTACCTCCCGCACCAGATCATGCACTCCACTAAGGACTAGGTCTAGAATTTTTCCTTCTCTCGTCGGCTCCTGTACCAGCTGCTCCATAAAGCTGTCCTTGATTTTATCAAGGAATTTTACCTCCTTATCGTGCTCCGATGTTACATTTACCCAGTCAATATTGGGGTAATTGAAATCACCCATTATTATTGTGTTGCCCAGTTTGATTGCATCTCTAGTTTCCTTTAACATTTCTGCATCTGTCTGTTCATCCTGGCCAGGCGGACGGTAGTACACTCCTATCATTGTTCTTTTCCCCTTTACACATGGAATTTCAGTCCACAGTGATTCCAAGAAGTGTTTTGTTTCCTGCAGAATTTTCAATCTGTTTGATTCAAGACTCTCGTTAATATACAATGCTACCCCTCCACCAATTCGATCCACCCTATCACTACGATATAATTTATACCCCGGTATGACAGTGTCCCACTGGTTATCCTCCTTCCACCAGGTCTTAGAGATGCCTATTATATCTAATTTTTCATTTAGTGCAATATATTCTAACTCTCCCATCTTATTTCTTAGGCTTCTGGCATTCGCATGTAGACATTTCAAAGTATGTTTGTTGTTCCTATTTATATGATGCTTAGTACTTGACAGTATTAATTTGTAATCTTTTGTCTGATTTTTATTTTTATTTAAGGACACTTGATTTACTACGGTCTCTTTACGTAAAACGTGCATCACCTTATATGGATGTCCAACATGTACGGACGTTGTTACATGCACAGCTCCATATATGGATGTCCATCCCATATATGGACAGTCAGCACGTGGACGTCCATGGATGTTCTAGCCCATATATGGCCAGTCAACACGTGGATGACCATCATGTGTATGGACCGTCTTCACATGTGCGGGGCCTTATATGGATGATTACGTATTCTGTGAAGAATAAGGGGCTGTCCTATCCTGGGTAGGCCACTAGATGGTGCTGTTCCCATAGAAATGGAGGGAAATGTCCAGGATGAGTCACTTGAGGGAGCCAGTAGGGGAATGTCCAGGTGGAGGTTGCTAGGACCAAGGAGAGTCCTGGGCTGGAAACAGGTGTAGGTGGTTGTGGGCTGGGTCCTGCCTGGAATTAGGGGGAAGAGCCTAAAGGGGTGGAGAAGCTAATTAACCACCTTATACCTGCCTGAGTGGTAAAAGAAGAGAGAGGAGCTGGAGACCTGGCAGCTGGAGGAAGAAGATCCCCTTGAAGGTACTGACAGAACTCTGTGGACTTTTGAAGTTCTCTGTTGAAATGGTGCCAGCTGCACTGCTCTCTGAGAAAGAAAAGTAAATACTTTTGTTTGGCTGTTTGAACTGTGAAAGTTTGAGGAACTGATTTAAATGTTTGAATTGAAGAAGAAATGTTTAAGTTAAAGAAGGAATAAGCCATGAAGATTATGTTAAATGGCAACTAATAAAACCTTTAGTTATAAGAAGCCTGGTGATGGTGAACATTTGTGAAAGGTGAAGAGGAGGCAGAGAACTCCCCTGTGTTTGAGGCACAGAGTCCTGGGGAATTACCTAGAAGTGTGGAGCCCAACCGTGACTGTGTATGTGAAGGAAGCTGAGCAGGGTCAGCCCTGGCCAGGTCCTGGAAGGGTGACCAGCTCACAGTTCATACATGCGGGGCCTTATATGGATGATTATCAAGTACAATGTAAAATATGAACGTTCCTTACATTTGCAGGACCTGGATGTCCCGCAAGTACAGTGAATGTTTGTAGTTGGCAACATTTGCCTTATGGATGTCCTTCGGTGGTTCTGTAAGATGGACGTCTTTCTGCGGTTCTGCGAGAAAGACGTCCTTTTTACTTTACTTTGGATGTCTCTGATTTGGACGTTTTGCACTGCGATTTTCAAATGTCTAAGGACATCTATACTATCTTTCGATTATACATGCCTGAATTTGGACATCTTTGTGAGGATGTCCAAATTCAGAATTGGACGTCCTTTCGAAAATGACCCTCAATGCATGGCATTCACGTTTATGCTTCTTTCCTTATGCACCAGTACACACATTTGGGTCTGCCCAGTCACAAATATTTATTTGTGTCTGCTTGGTTACCAGTGCAACAGCACCGTGAGAGTGCATGCATGGCATTCTCTGTTGCTTGGCACCGTTAGTTATTTCAGAGATATTTAATGTCGAGATTGCCAGCATATTTTGCAATTTCTTTAAATGGCAAAGAGTCTTTGTACAGGTAAACCCTGACAGAAACTGTGCATGTTTTTTTATTTTGCTTTTTCTTTCTGTGAAGTCTATTTGATGTTTATTCACAGATTTTCCACATTCATTTGGATAGTGCATAGCTTTATTCTTGCTTTGCATTTTTTGCTCATTTGGTTCACATTTAATTTTCTTTGGATCCATTCATATTTCAACATTTGGTTAGTTCCTCTAGTAATAGTATGCATTTGCATTTCCCCTTCGGTTGATCACCACTCTTACATTCCTTTGGAAGTTTTGTTCCTCACACAGATGCACCATGTAATGCTTTACTTTCAGTATCCTTGCTTCTTTTATTCAGCTTTCAAAATAGATGCACCATGTATTTTTCTTGTTTTGGATTATAGATTCCACTGGTTTCCATTGTTTCTATCTTTTATGCATTGTTCAAATGGTCTTCGGCAAGCATTGTCTTTTCACTCACAGGCGCCAATGTATGCACCTTGACATGTACTGTTTCATAATGAGCAGTTTTGGAAACACACTCTTGCATTTGAATTTTTTCTGATTTTCTCTTTAAATTACCATTTTTTCTTTAGTTTTTCACTCAGGTTTTATAATTACCCGTATATTCTTCAGTTTATATTTTTTTGTCCATAGACTGTTTTGTGCCTAATCGGTACAAGGTATTCAAACTTATTTACTCAACTCATATCTCTGTGATACCAAAGGTTAGTATTGTTTATGTATCACATACAGTCTATGAATTTCACACAGTATACATTCACAGGTATCATATTTGTGTATCACATTTTGTTCATGGGTCATATAATATACATGCTTTATGTATATGCACATGTTTATACTCGCTATAAATCCTCTTTATTTGCACATATCCCTCTGTGTATATCTTTTTGCACATAACCCCCTGTGTACATCTTTCCATATTAATTATTTTTGCAAAATTGCCATATGTATATGCACATGTTTTTACTTGTTACAATGTCCTCTTTATTGGCACACATTCCTCTGTGTATATTGATTATCAATTAATCAATTAGGGGATTTCTATTCCGTCTAGTACAGCAGACCAGCTGCTAGTGCCAGGGGAGTTTCCCTCGGGCTGCAGTTATTTGTACTGACTCCTAATTCCCTTAGAGCAGTGCACTTTGCTCTCGGTAAATCAGATGACAAGACAAATATAATTTAAACGTATAAGAGAGAGATTTTATTTTAAACTTACCAAAGCAGAGGTTACAATAAACATTTCAGAAATAATATCAGTACAGACACAGCATCATTTCTGATGGGAGATCCGACAGCATGACAAGCCTATCTTGCATGTACGTGATACTCCATTTGCTTACAGAGATGTAGGTCTTTATATACCTTTCTGATAACATGATTACCAATTAGACATAATTATAACAAACACAGCTGTTTTTCCCCTTGCACCTGGCCTCTGACATCCACCATTTACATATATCTAACCGCTACTTCTCTTTTGCCCTGTCCACCTGGTATTGCACCCTGTTTGCCAACTCTTTTTCAGCAACTGCCAAACTGTCACAAACAAGCTATTTGTCAATCTGCTTGTTGAGTTAGACAGGCTTTTGGATTTTTAATCTGGCCTGTATATTATTTCAGGCCTGTATATTCCTTGACCTATCTTTCTCAAAGACATGCAGCATCCATTTTCTACATCTTCCCTCTTGCTGGCTCTATAGATAGGGCCAGCACCTGGTAGAAATCTAGTCAGCCATCCTTTCCAGAGGGCACCTAGGTTCCCTGGTTAGGTAGCGTAAAAGAGTGGCTCTGATGGCTCGAGCATACCTGATGACAAGGCCAAAATCTCTATACATTTGTTTAGACACAAATAAATGGATTGCGAATAATGGAGTTATCCCTTTATAACAACCAACCCAAGGTGTCTACTAACACTCACCTCTCTTGAGGCATTGCCAAACCTGTATTAGAGATGCAAATTGTCGGTATAAATCAACAAGCTGGAGTACATATATATGATTGCTGCTACATTGAGTTAAGCAAAGTTCTCCGAGGACAAGCAGGCTGCTTGTTCTCACTGATGGGTGACGTCCACGGCAGCCCCTCCAATCGGAACTTCTCTAGCAAAGGCCTTTGCTAGTCCTCGCGCGCCGATGCGCACCGCGCATGTGCGGCCGTCTTCCCGCCCGAACCGGCTCGTGTTCGTCAGTCTTCTTTTGTCCGCGCTCGGTACGGTCGTGTTTGCGCCGTTCGCGCCCCTTAAGTTGACCCTCGCGCGTCTTTTGACTTTTCGCTTACAAAAAAAAAAAGAGATTTCGGAGAAGGGCCTTAAGGTCTTTTTCCCTTCCCCGTACTTCTAGTTTTTGGCCCCGATAAGTTTTCTTTCGTTTTCGGGGTAGGCCCCTTTGAGGCCTCGGGTTGAGTTTTTTTTCTCCCCTTCTTTTTGGTGCCTTACCGCAATTACGAGTTTTGATTTCGCCGGCGTGATTTTTCCGCCCATGTCATCGAAGTCTCCCAGCGGCTTCAAGAAGTGCATCCAGTGCGCCCAGGTAATCTCGCTCACTGATAGGCACGCGTCGTGTCTTCAGTGTCTGGAGGCTGGGCACCGCCCACAGGCCTGTAGTCTTTGCGCCCTTTTACAGAAAAGGATTCAGGTAGCGAGATTGGCCCAGTGGAATGTTTTGTTCTCGGGCTGTTCGTCGGCATCGGCACTGGGAGTATCGAGTGCGTCTACGTCGACAGCGTCAAGACCTCCGCCCTCGGCCGCGACTGTATCGATTGCATCGAGGCATCGACCATCTGCATCGTCAGGGCCGAGACATCGGAAGGCTGCGTCGGCGTCGGTGGTACCGGGACCTCCACTAGTGCTGATGTCGTCGGACGGTGGTGCTTCGTCTGGAGTGCAGGTGAGGGCTGTCCATTCCCCTGCTGGTGGCGGTGAGCCTTCGGGTGGGTCTCCCCCTACCCTGAGGGCTCCTGCGGTACAGCCCCCCCCCGAGACCAACCTTCTTCGGCCTCGGCCCCGAGGAAGCGACGGCTGGATTCTACATCCTCCTCGTCGGTACCGGGAAGCTCCGGTGACATGCTTCGTTTGAAAAAGTCAAAGAAGCATCGACACCGGTCTCCTTCCCGCGTCGGTACCGAGAGCTCTGGGTCGCCGAGGGAGTCGGCACCCAGTAGGCATGGGCACCGGGAGGACCGCTCACCCTCTGTTCAGGAGGTGTCGATGCGCTCCACCTTGGACACCCCGGAACAGCCTCCACGCCCGGAACAGACTCTGACTTTGACTCCTGCATCGGCTTCCATGTCTTTCTCCACAGCCGCCCTGCACGAGAGTCTCCGGGCCGTTCTCCCAGAGATCCTGGGAGAGCTGTTGCGCCCTTCCCCTCCGGTACCGGGGGTGCTTGCGCCACCGGTACCGTCGAGTGAGGCGCCGGCTGGCCCCTTGCCCGGGGTGAGGTCTCCGACATCGGTGCCGCTTGCGGTACCGACTGTGGTCGCCTCCCAGGAAGGCTCCCCGCGACGTCGGCGGAGGGAGCTTCACCGGTGCAGGCGAGGGAGTCTACCTCTCGACGCTCCTACCGTGGCCATGGTTCCACGGAGTTGAGCCGGGCACGGCTTCAGACGCAGGTCCGTGAACTTGTGTCGGATACCGATGGTGAGGCCTCGTGGGAGGAGGAGGAGGACATCAGATATTTCTCTGACGAGGAGTCTGATGGCCTTCCTTCTGACCCCACTCCCTCCCCTAAAAGGCAGCTTTCTCCTCCCGAGAGTCTGTTTTTTGCGGCCTTTGTCCGGGAGATGTCTACGGCCATCCCCTTCCCGGTGGTTGTGGAGGACGAGCCCAGGGCTAAAATGTTTGAGCTCCTGGACTATCCTTTTCCACCTAAGGAAGCGTCCACAGTACCCATGCATCATGTCCTGAAAAAGACATTGCTGGCGAACTGGACCAAGCCTTTAAGTAATCCCCACATTCCCAAGAAGATCGAGTCCCAGTACCGGATCCATGGGGACCCAGAGCTGATGCGCACTCAGTTGCCTCACGACTCTGGAGTTGTGGATTTGGCCCTAAAGAAGGCTAAGAGTTCTAGAGAGCATGCTTCGGCGCCCCCGGGCAAGGACTCTAGAACCTTAGACTCCTTTGGGAGGAAGGCCTACCATTCTTCTATGCTCGTGGCCAAAATCCAGTCTTACCAGCTCTACAGGAGCATACACATGCGGAACAATGTGCGGCAGTTGGCGGGCTTGGTGGACAAGCTCCCCCCTGAGCAAGCGAAGCCATTTCAGGAGGTGGTCAGGCAGCTGAAGGCGTGCAGAAAATTCCTGGCCAGAGGGGTGTATGACACCTTTGATGTTGCGTCCAGGGCCGCTGCTCAAGGTGTGGTGATGCGCAGATTCTCATGGCTGCGTGCCTCCGACCTGGAGAATAGGATCCAGCAGCAGATTGCGGACTCGCCTTGCCGTGCGGATAATATTTTTGGAGAGAAGGTCGAACAGGTGGTAGAACAGCTTCACCAGCGGGATACCGCTTTCGACAAGTTCTTCCGCCGGCAGCCTTCAGCTTCTACCTCCACAGGTAGACGTTTTTATGGGGGAAGGAAGACTGTTCCCTACTCTTCTGGTAAGCGTAGGTACAATCCTCCTTCTTGACAGCCTGCGGCCCAGGCTAAGCCCCAGCGTGCTCGCTCTCGTCAGCAGCGTGCGCCTCAGCAAGGCCCCTCGGCTCCACAGCATAAGCAAGGGACGAGCTTTTAACTGGCTCCAGCAGAGCATAGCCGACATCCAAGTGTCAGTGCCGGGCGATCTACCGGTCGGAGGGAGGTTGAAAGTTTTTCACCAAAGGTGGCCTCTCATAATCTCCGATCAGTGGGTTCTTCAAATAGTCCGGCAAGGATACACCCTCAATTTGGCCTCAAAACCTCCAAATTGTCCACCGGGAGCTCAGTCTTACAGCTTCCAACACAAGCAGGTACTTGCAGAGGAACTCTCTGCCCTTCTCAGCGCCAATGCGGTCGAGCCCGTGCCATCCGGGCAAGAAAGGCTGGGATTCTATTCCAGGTACTTCCTTGTGGAAAAGAAAACAGGGGGTATGCGTCCCATCCTAGACCTAAGGGCCCTGAACAAATATCTGGTCAAGGAAAAGTTCAGGATGCTTTCCCTGGGCACCCTTCTTCCCATGATTCAGGAAAACGATTGGCTATGCTCTCTGGACTTGAAGGACGCCTACACGCACATCCCGATACTGCCAGCTCACAGACAGTATCTGCGATTTCAGCTGGGCACACGTCACTTCCAGTACTGTGTGCTACTCTTTGGGCTCGCCTCTGCGCCCAGAGTGTTCACGAAGTGCTTGGCTGTAGTAGCAGCGGCACTTCGCAGACTGGGGGTACACGTGTTCCCATATCTCGACGATTGGCTGGTGAAGAACACATCCGAGGCAGGAGCTCTACAGTCCATGCAGATGACTATTCGCCTCCTGGAGCTACTGGGGTTTGTGATAAATTATCCAAAGTCCCATCTTCTCCCAGTACAGAGACTCGAATTCATAGGAGCTCTGCTGGATTCTCGGACGGCTCGTGCCTATCTCCCAGAGGCGAGAGCCAACAACTTGTTGTCCCTCGTCTCGCGGGTGCGAGCGTCCCCAGCAGATCACAGCTCGGCAGATGTTGAGATTGCTGGGCCACATGGCCTCCACAGTTCATGTGACTCCCATGGCCCGCCTTCACATGAGATCTTCTCAATGGATCCTAGCTTCCCAGTGGTTTCAGGCTGCTGGGGATCTAGAAGACGTGATCCACCTGTCCACAGGTTTTCTCAAATCCCTGTATTCGTGGACGATTTGGTCCAATTTGACTCTGGGACGTCCTTTCCAAATTCCTCAGCCACAAAAAGTGCTGACTACGGATGCGTCTCTCCTGGGGTGGGGAGCTCATGTCGATGGGCTTCACACCCAGGGAAGCTGGTCCCTCCAGGAACGCGATCTGCAGATCAGTCTGCTGGAGTTGCGAGCGGTCTGGAATGCTCTGAAGGCTTTCAGAGATCGGCTGTCCCACCAAATTATCCAAATTCAGACAGACAGCCAAGTTGCCATGTATTACATCAACAAGCAGGGGGGCACCGGATCTCGCCCCCTGTGCCAGGAAGCCGTCAGCATGTGGCTGTGGGCTCGCCGTTACGGCATGTTTCTCCAAGCCACATATCTGGCAGGCGTAAACAACAGTCTGGCCGACAGGTTGAGCAGGATTATGCAACCTCACGAGTGGTCGCTCAACTCCAGAGTAGTGCGCTGGATCTTCCAGGTGTGGGGCACCCCCTTGGTAGATCTCTTCGCATCTCGAGCCAACCACAAGGTCCCTCAGTTCTGTTCCAGACTTCAGGCCCACGGCCGACTGGCATCGGATGCCTTCCTCCTGGATTGGGGGGAAGGCCTTCTTTATGCTTATCCTCCCATACCTCTGGTGGGGAAGACTTTGTTGAAACTCAAGCAAGACCGAGGCACCATGATTCTGATTGCTCCTTTTTGGCCGCGTCAGATCTGGTTCCCTCTTCTTCTGGAGTTGTCCTCCGAAGATCCGTGGAGATTGGAGTGTTTTCCGACCCTCATCACCCAGAACGAAGGGGCGCTTCTGCATCCCAACCTCCAGTCTCTGGCTCTCACGGCCTGGTTGTTGAGAGCGTAGATTTTGCCTCTTTAGGTCTGTCAGAGGGTGTCTCCCATGTCTTACTTGCTTCTAGGAAAGATTCCACTAAGAGGAGTTACTTCTTTTTATGGAGGAGGTTTGCCATCTGGTGTGACAGCAAGGCCTTAGATCCTCGCTCTTGTCCTACACAGACCCTGCTTGACTACCTTCTGCACTTGTCTGAGTCTGGTCTCAAGACCAACTCTGTAAGGGTTCACCTCAGCGCAATCAGTGCATACCATTACTGTGTGGAAGATAAGCCGATCTCGGGACAGCCTTTAGTTGTTCGCTTTATGAGAGGTTTGCTTCTGTCAAAGCCCCCCATCAAACCTCCTACAGTGTCACGGGATCTCAATGTCGTTCTCACCCAGCTGATGAAACCTCCTTTTGAGCCACTGAATTCATGCCATCTGAAGTACTTGACCTGGAAGGTCATTTTCTTGGTGGCAGTAACTTCAGCTCGTAGAGTCAGTGAGCTTCAAGCCCTAGTAGCTCATGCTCCTTATACCAAATTTATACCAAATTTCATCATAATAGAGTAGTCCTCCGCACTAACCCTAAGTTCTTTCCAAAGGTGGTGTCGGAGTTCCATCTGAACCAGTCAATTGTCTTGCCAACATTCTTTCCCCGTCCTCATTCCTGCCCTGCTGAACGTCAGCTGCACACATTGGACTGCAAAAGAGCATTGGCCTTCTATCTGGAGCGGACACAGCCCAACAGACAGTCCGCCCATATGTTTGTTTCTTTTGATCCCAACAGGAGGGGAGTGGCTGTGGGGAAACGCACCATATCCAATTGGCTAGCAGATTGCATTTCCTTCACTTATGCCCAGGCTGGGCTGGCTCTTGAGGGTCATGTCACGGCTCACAATGTTAGAGCCATGGCAGCGTCAGTGGCCCACTTGAAGTCAGCCACTATTGAAGAGATCTGCAAAGCTGCGAAGTGGTCATCTGTCCACACATTCACATCTCATTACTGCCTGCAGCAGGATACCCGACGCGACAGTCAGTTCGGGCAGTCGGTGCTTCAGAATCTGTTTGGGGTTTGAATCCAACTCCACCCCCCTAGGCCCATTTTTTTATTCTGTTCCAGGCTGCACTCTCAGTTAGTTGAATAAGATGTTAGGTCAATCTCAGTTATGTCCTCGCCGTTGCGAGGCCCAATTGACCTTGTTTGTTGTTTTGAGTGAGCCTGGGGGCTAGGGATACCCCATCAGTGAGAACAAGCAGCCTGCTTGTCCTCGGAGAAAGCGAATGCTACATACCTGTAGAAGGTATTCTCCGAGGACAGCAGGCTGATTGTTCTCACAAACCCGCCCGTCTCCTTTTTGGAGTTGTGTCTTCCCTTGTCTTTGTCTTGCTACATACGGGACTGACGAACACAAGCCGGTTCGGGCGGGAAGACGACCGCGCATGTGCGGTGCGCATCGGGGCGCTAGGGCTAGCAAACGTCTTTGCTAGTGAAGATTCCGATTGGAGGGGGTGCCGTGGACGTCACCCATCAGTGAGAACAATCAGCCTGATGTCCTCGAAGAATACCTTCTACAGGTATGTAGCATTCGCTGTTGGAAACATTCAAACTGGCAGTGGTGTAGTGAGCCCATTCAAGCCATAAATTGCGCTCACCAAATCCAGTTTCCAGTTCTACCAAATCTTTGGCAGTACTGACTTTATGGACTTGATAAGGAATTTTGATTTTCGGAAGTTTGGTTGGCATCAGTGGGTTTTGGGTTGTCGTAGAACTGGGTTTAGGATCAATTCGGAATGTGCCAATGGGATCTCGGCCAGGAGCATTTATTGCTACGGAATATGTTCCATAAGTAGCTGATGTCACACCTCTAAAGGTGATAGCAACAGGGTTGCATTTACCCAGTTGGCAGGTGTGTACATTTACCCTTGGTTCCAGAATGGCAATACTTTTTTCTACGGGGATTATCATTACCTCGGTATTGGCCATGGCCTGCATACCACCAAACAGCTGACCAACTGCTTCCATCTCCACATGAAAAGTAAGGACACATATAAACGTCATATGCTGCATAATACTTTTGCCAACTTAAGTCACCACATTTTGCAAAAGGCTCCAGGGGAGATCTGGAAAATTATAGACCAGTGAGTCTGACGTCGGTGCCGGGGAAAATGGTAGAGGCTATTATTAAAAACAAAATTACAGAGCACATCCCAGGACATGGATTACTGAGACCAGGTCAGCACGGCTTTAGTGTGGGGAAATCTTGCCTGACCAATTTACTTCAATTTTTTGAAGGCGTAAACAAACATGTGGACAAAGGGGAGCCGGTTGATATTGTGTATCTGGATTTTCAAAAGGCGTTTGAAAAGGTACCTCATGAAAGGCTACAGAGGAAATTGGAGGGTCATGGGATAGGAGGAAATGTACTATTGTGGATTAAAAACTGGTTGAATGACAGGAAACAGAGAGTGGGGTTAAATGGGCAGTATTCACAATGGAGAAGGGTAGTTAGTGGGGTTCTTCAGGGGTCAGTGCTAGGACCGCTGCTCTTTAATATATTTATAAATGATTTAGAGATGGGAGTAACTAATGAGGTAATTAAATTTGCTGATGACACAAAGTTATTCAAAGTCGTTAACTCGCGAGAGGATTGTGAAAAATTACAAGCGTACCTTACGAAACTGGGAGACTGGGCGGCTAAATGGCAGATGACGTTTAATGTGAGCAAGTGCAAGGTGATGCGTGTGGGGAAAAAGAACCCGAATTATAGCTACGTCACGCAGGGTTCCATGTTAGGAGTTACGGACCAAGAAAGGGATCTGGGTGTCGTCGTTGATAATACACTGAAACCTTCTGCTCAGTGTGTTGCTGCGGCTCGGAAAACGAATAGAATGTTGGGTATTATTAGGAAAGGTATGGAAAACAGGTGTGAGGATGTTATAATGCCGTTATATCGCTCCATGGTGTGACCGCACCCTGAATATTGTGTTCTATTCTGGTCGCCTCATCTCAAGAAAGATATAGTGGAATTTGAAAAGGTGCAGCGAAGGTCAATGAAAATGATAGCGGGGATGAGACAACTTCCCTTTGAAGAAAGACTAAGGAGGCTAGGGCTTTTCAGCTTGGAGAAGAGACTGCTGAGGGGAGACATGATTGAGGTATATAAAATAATGAGTGGAGTGGAACAGGTGGATGTGAAGCGTCTGTTCACGCTTTCCAAAAATACTAGGACTAGGGGGCATGAGATGAAACTACAGTGTAGTACATTTAAAACAATAGGAGAAAATGTTTCTTCACCCAACAGGTAATTAAACTCTGGAATTCGTTGCCAGAGAACGTGGTGAAGGCGGTTAGCTTGGCAGAGTTTAAAAGGGTTTGGACGGTTTCCTTAAAGGACAAATCCGTAGACCGCCACTAAATGGACTTGGGAAAAATCCACAATTTCGGGAATAACATGTATAGAATGTTTATACGTTTGGGAAGCTTGTCAGATGCCCCTGACCTGGATTGGCCGCTGTCGTGGACAGGATGCTGGGCTCGATGGGCTTTTGGTCTTTTCCCAGTGTGGCATTACTTGTGTACTTATGTACCTTGGAGGTAAACATGTCAATGCTAGGTAAAACTTGTTCTGATGGTACAAGGAGAGGGGAAAGGTAGCAGAATAGAAAGAAAATATAGCCACGTTCTCTGGCAACGAATTCCAGAGTTTAATTACCTGTTGGGTGAAGAAACATTTTCTCCTATTTGTTTTAAATGTACTACACTGTAGTTTCATCTCATGCCCCCTAGTCCTAGTATTTTTGGAAAGCGTGAACAGACGCTTCACATCCACCTGTTCCACTCCACTCATTATTTTATATACCTCAATCATGTATAAAACTTCTAAATAAATTAATAAAATTTACTGAGGATTATTGTGAGATAAAAGCTGATAAGAGAAAACTCTAAGAAAAATGAATATGTAAACGGTTTCAACCAGAACAGAAGTCAGAAAAAGTAATATTCCCATGAAAATCAGATAGAGTTAAAGATAAAGCATCCATTAAAGGTGTATGCTGAGTTGAGCCTGATAAGCGCAGTTTCCTCACCAACGGCAAAAAGGGACTAAATTTCCAGGTGTCTATCCCCAGCTTTCTTAAAGAACAACCAAGGTTTCCAACCAGTGTGAATAACATTGTATGTAACAAGCCAGAAATCTACTGGTTCTTCTGTGTTGGGCTTAATTAATGGTATGTCTGTTTGTTCTACCTTAACAAACCCGTTCCCCTGGAAAATAGGAAACTGATCAATCATGTGTCTGTCAGGGCCAATAGTCCAGGGATCAAGCAGGAGCTCACACAATATTTGGTTTCTAGTTATGGGGTCCCAAGATGGATTATCGTCAGGTGCAGGGTCCCAAAGGGGAAGTGGATCAGGTTGGGTGATGTCTGCTTCAGTCATACAGTGTGGGCGTCAGATGAGTCAAACCGTACTGAATATTTTGATGAAAATATAGAAACCAAACAAGAGCAAAGATAATAGACAGGGAGAGTAAAAAAAAAGTTAGAAGAAATTAAATTATAATCTCCTCAAGGTTTAACTCACGGTGCGGGATGGTTTGCCCTGGGTCAGTCATTAAATAGGTAGATTATGAAAAGGAAAGTGTAGAATTTTCAGTTGAAATGGTATGAGATAAGGTTGAATTTCTGGTTAGGTCAAGCAGAGTAGAGTTTGAAGTACGAAGAAGGATATCTGGCAAGGTAGAATTTTCAGTAGGAAGGATATCAATCTCAGTAGAGTTATCAACAGAAAGGGTTTTAAAATGGGTGAAATTCTCAGTAGAAAACAATGTATAATTGTGAGTAGGAGAGACACTCAATGTGGAATTATCAACGGGAAGGATATCACTGGAATTGTCAGTAGGGAGGAAAGGAAATTCAGTGGAATTTGCAGCTGATAATGTGTAATTACCAGTTGAAAAAATATTACCTTCAGTGTAACTGTCAACAAGGGTATTATTTTTAGCAGAAAGACTATCAAACCTTACAATCAAATAAAAGGTAAGTCCTAAACAGAAAGCAATCAAACTTATAAGTCCAATGATACTCAGTAGAGCACTCAGGCAACAAATGAAAATGGAGTGCTCCTGTGCAATGTTGTACTCATGTGCAGAGTTGCCCTTGTCTTCTGAATCTGCAGAAGAGTCCTCAGACCAGTGACTTGAAGTTGCGTCACTTAGCTCCAGTTGAGTATGAGACTCAGATTGAGTAGAAGCAGGTTCGATTTGTCCAGGATCTGGTGCAATTACAGTTAGTTCAATTTGACCAGGGTCAGGTTCAGCAATAATGGACAAGTCAGCAAGGGTAGGCTTTCTCTGAAGAAGGCTGTCGCTCGGTTTAATAAGGGAAATGGTCTCCTCTAAAGGGATGTCATCGGTGGTATTATTCTCATGCATTTATATCTCCAAGGATGGAAAATAAGACTGCCAAATGCTGAATAAATTGGAAACCTGTAAGTATATGTTCTGGAGAGTGAAAAGATCTGGAGAATCAGGGACAATTAATTGTGCAATTGATACTTGCAAGTTAACAATTCTGGATTGCAGGTCAGGGAGAAACCCTTCAAAGAGTATAGGTTCCAATTCAAGATCTTCAAACTCTGGTTCGAGACCTTCAATTAACGGGGTTGGAAATTGTGGCACTTGATGGTCTGGTGCACTTGGCTGTAGCAGGTTTGAAGGTGACTAGACTGGTAACATCAATAGATTCAAAAAGATCTGAATCTGGAGATGAATCTGGAGCTTTGTAAACACGTATATATTTCAGATGGACCCAAGACGTGTGGTCTTGTAGCTTGGCTGCAGTGGTAGACAAAGCTTCAACCTGGAAGGGTCCCACGTAAATTGGGTCTTTCCAGGTTTCGTGCGTGTAGTACTTTCGGTGTACCAGGTCTCCAACTTTGAGAGCCTTGGTGTTGCCGGCTGCAGGTTTACTATAATTACCCTCCCCTCTTCTGTCTGAAATAGCCTGTGGAATTGAAGACAGAGAAGTAATGATAGTTTGCAAAACATCCCAATATACTGAATACTGGTCAGGTATATGGTTGGCAGGATTGCCTGGTATAAGGCGCATTTTGTGGCCAGTACAAAGCTGAAAAGGAGTCAACTTAAGGGAGGCAGATGGAGTGGCTCTAAGAGCTAGAAGAGCCAAGGGTAGGGCATCAAGCCAGGTTTTGATTCCATTAGCCATAAGTTGTCTCAGTTTAGTTTTTAACAGGCCATTGTATCTTTCAACAAGACCATTGCTAGTAGGTTTGTAAATACACACTGTACGATGGGTAATGCCCAAGGCAGGAAGAAAGGACTTGAGAAATTCATTAAGAAAATGAGTGCCATTATCAGTAGTAATCCTACATGGAATGCCAAATCTAGGAATAATCTCATTGCAGAGAGAAAGTGCCATAACCTGTGCAGTTTCTCTAGTGCATGGAAAAGCTTCTAACCATAGAGAAAGCAGACAAGCATGTACCTTTTACCCCTGACAGGTAACTGCATGTCTGTAAAATCAACATGCCAGTGTTGGCCTGGTCCTTGGACAATGGGCAAGTGACCAACAGGTACAGCGGGTCCCCGCTTAGGTGTATAGAGAAAACATTTGTAACAATTCTGAACAACAGTTTTACAAATAGATAGCAACTGTGGAGCCCGCAGTTTAGTGTTTAGTTGATCATACAGAGAATTAGCATTTAGGTGCAAAGGATAATGAAGAGCGTGAATTAAAAGAGAGAGAATGTAATGGGATGCACATAATTGACCATTAGGGTGTGTCCATAGACCAGCAGGATTAATGGAGCAGCCTGCAAGTTTCCATTGTTCAAGCTCTGCTTGTGTGGCAGATGTTGTCAATGTGGTAGAAAAATCAGAAATGGACGGATCAGGAGGTGGGGATAAGTGAGAGGGAGTGGTTATGGAACGGGGAGGGGAAGGGGGTGTGGAGGAAGGCATGGAAGGGGGCGTGGAACGAGGTGTGGAAGGGGGCGTTGAAGGAGGTGTGTCAAGAGGCGGAGTAAGGGGCAGGACAGGGGAGGGTAAAGGGGTGTGGTTAAGGGTGGTGACGTGAGGGTCAGTTGTCAGTGCAAGGGCATGGTCACGTTCAGGGGAGTGGTCAAGTGCTGATGTCACCTCTCGGCAGTGGCGTAGGAGGGGGGGGGGCCGGGAGAGGCGGTCCGCCCCGGGTGCACGCGCTCGGGGGGTGCCGGCCCCGCTGGTTCCCTGCTCCCTCTGCCCCGGAACAGGTTACTTCCTGTTCCGGGGCAGAGAGAGCAGGGAACCAGTGGGGCCGACGCAGCTCCGAGTGACGTGCACTCGGGGCGGATCGGCCCTCCCGCAGGTAAGAATGCGGTCCGGGGGGGGTGCGCCGCAGAGGGGGGGTCGCGCCGTGCTGCACCCAGGGGGGGGTGCGCAGCTGCGACCCGCCCTGGGTGCCATTAGCCCTCACTACGGCACTGCCTCTCGGGCCATTTCATCAGCTAAATTATTTCCATTGATTGTAAAGGAAAAAAGGGTCTCTTGGTGAGCTCGAATCCAGGTAATCATTGTGTGGAGTCCCTTTTGATGGCGTTGTTGAAGTGCCTCAAAAAGGGCAGTCCACAGAGGTAAGTGACTCAATGGTTGACCAGTTGAGAATATCATGCCTCTCTGGTTCCATTTACGGGCGTGAGAGTGCAGGGAAGAGAAAACATAGTCAGAATCAGTGACTATGGAGAAATCAGTGTTAAAAGCTTTAAAAAGCAACACATAAAGTACAGCTGCCAATTCGGCAGTTTGTGCAGTAAAAGTTTCAGGAAGTCTGAATTGAACCGGGTCAAGGATATCCTCTTCCGGAGTGTATTGTAGGGCTGCAAAACCAGCTCTGCACTGTTGGAATGAGCCATCAGTAAACCATACTTGGCTATCCTGTAATATTTCGTAATGAATAGTCAGGGAATCTGGCAGGGGGGGCAAATGGGCAGTACACTGATGGGGAAAGAAGGCTTCGTTTGCTGTAAGGGTAATGGTAAGCATAAGACTGAGTCGCTGAAGGTCAGTCAAGGTGAGTGGATGTATGGAGTGCACAACACTAAACAAAAGCACTTGATATTTTTGAAGGCGTGAAACAATCATATGACTAATCTGTCTGTCTAGCACCCATTTTCTACAATATCTTATTTAATTTTGTAAAATTGCCATATGTTTTTATATTATATATATTTTCTTTTATATTGATCTTTTTTATATTGTTCATTTGCATTATGTTTATTTGTATTATGTATATTTATTGTTTTAGACTCCTGAGGCAGGCATTTTGCCGAAACACAGTTTCATGTCAAGTCTTCAAAGTGCATGAGTGTATTGACCACCAATAAACATCACATTTGATTTACTTTTGTTTCCTAGTATTTTTCTGAAGAGCCATCCCACCTCCCTGCTTCTTTGGATGTTTTGATTTTGCTGCCTTAGGGACTCCTGTGTTCCTCAACCTTTTGGTGTTTTTCTTTATGAACTATTTAAACTATGCATTTATGTGTAAACAAGTATATATCAATTTGCATTAAAAGAAGGGCTTTTTTTTGAGAGGGTACTGAGTACCTGCACTTTATCCATTTTCTGCTAAAATTGACCCATGGACCCCAAGTTTTAATGAAAGAGCTCAGGCTCTACACACCAATTCTGCCTTGTCACAGATTCTGTGACTGGTTGCAGGGGGCCTGGCTATTGTGGGGTGGGTCACTCAGTGATCACCCCTCCCTTGAAGGATGGCCTAGCATTTGAGTATCGGCACCTTTTTTGCTAGAAAAAGCGCACTGATTAAAAGTAATAATAAGAGTGACAATAAAAGGTAATAAGTGACACACAAATGTAAGTGGGTGAAAAGGAAAGGGGGAGAGTGAAGCCTAAGAGTATGGTTAATGAACGTGACAGTATATAAAATGTAATGTTATAGGCCTAGAGCCAAAGCTAGAAAAGTGTGATGACATAAAAGTGTGATAGTAATTATAATGGAAAAGCAGTGCCAAATGTATGGGAACTAGAACACTAAAAGAGAGTTGTGTATAATGGAGTCATACCTGTTGTGAGGACTGTGAACAAAACCAAAGTAAAAGAAAATGCAAGCAGACAAAAACAATAAAAGGCAAAGATCTGCCACAAAAATAGCAAACCAAAAGAAAAAAAAAGCAGATCAAAAAAGACAAAAAGTAGAACAAGAGGGTAACAGAAGAAGTGGTTTATTACAAGGTTACCCGATGTGGCCACCACGTTTTGCCCTCAGGCTGCTCAATACTACTACTACTACTTGACATTTCTAAAGCACTACTAGGGTTACGCAGTGCTGTACAATTTTTTTTTTTTTTTTAAATATTTATTTATTAAATTTCAAAATTAATACATTCACAATAATAAATGTATAGAAATCGGGAAATACATCCAAAGATTAAAGAATCATCCATTTACATCTCCATGGATTTTCAAAAGATTTCTTTTATACTTAGTCCACTATTAATGATCAAGATACAAAGTATTAGTCAAAGGAAATAAAAGAGTAAAGAAACTCTTACAATAGACATTAGGAGGACAGAATCACAAGTTAGCCTGCGGTTTCAACTCCCCATGGGTGTCTCAGAAACTTGAAGATCCCTGCTTTCTTTACTTATTAATAGGAGCTTCAATTTTTCAGGATCAAAGAAAACATAGTATATATTACCAAAAGAAACAAGACATCTGCATGCAAATTTCAACTTAAATGTTCCTCCCAGGGAGAGAGTTCGAGACCTAAGCCCCAAAAATTCTCGCCTTTTCTTTTGTGTGAATTTGCTGACATCTGGAAAAATCTGTATCTTTGAGCCGAAAAAAGGAGCTTCCCTGAATTTGAAGTAAAGGCGAAATATATTATTGCGATCAGTCTCGAAGGCAAATGAAACCAGAAGAGTAGTGCGTTCAGTTATTGACTCTAGTGATGTTTCAAGAAATTGAGTAAGGTTTAAATCAGGAGCAACCTCCTGATTTGTTTTAATTCCAGTAATGTAGTATAATTTAACAATCGGAGGAAAAACTTCTTTTGGAATCTTTAAGATTTCTAGGAAATATTTCTGTAGCATCTCTAGTGGAGATAACAAAGGGGTTTTAGGAAAGTTTAAGAATCGTAAATTATTCCGTCTGAGTTGATTGTCCAAAAATTCCACTTTCCTTTGATCCCTTTCTTTCTCCAAAAGAACATTGTCAACTAGAGTTTGTAATTTTTTAATTGCTAAAGAGTTTAACTCACTTTTTTCTTCTTGCTTCGCCGTTCTCGACTCCATTAGTTGTTGAGAGTTTTTTACTTCCTTCACTTCAGCAGTTAATTCAGAAGAAATCTTTTGCAGTGAAACATTCATTATCTGAATGGCATCCCATAAGGTATCCAATGTTACTGTTGGTGGTCTAATTAATTCGCCGAGTCCCACTGGTGAAGGCGTCTGAATAGAAGCGGGTACAATCTCCCCTCTTCCCGCCTTGCGCTCAGACGTCGCCGCGTCTGGCGTCGAATATCCCACAGGGCCGCTAGCAACTTCAAAACTATCAAAATGAAGTTTTCCTGTAGGGTCCGTCTCTCCACCCGGTCTCGGCGGCGCAACTCTACTAGGCGGACTCAGCGAAATCGCCTCCACGCCAAGATCTCCGACAAGATGTTGCTTCGGAGATCCAACCAAGGCTGAAGCTTGTGATCCCAGCGTTTGTAGCCCGAAGTCTTCTAAGGTAGGCTGCTTTAGCGGTACGGTGTCCCCTGTGCTAGAAACGGCTTTAGCACCAATCTTTCCTTTCCTCTTAACCATTATTAAGGTAGGGAAAGGAAAAACGCCAAGCTAGCTTCCTCGAGTCTCAGAGCCTCAAAACGCTGCTCCTCCCCTGGACGCCATCTTGATCCTCTCAGTGCTGTACAATTTAACATAGAAGGACAGTCCCTGCTCAAAGGAGCTTACAATCTAAAGGACAAATGTACAGTCAGTCAAATAGGGGCAGTCTAGATTTCCTGAAAGGTATAAAGGTTAGGTGCCGAAAGCAACATTGAAGAGGTGGGCTTTGAGCAAGGATTTGAAGATGGGTAGGGAGGGGGCTTGGCGTAAGGGCTCAGGAAGTTGATTCCAAGCATAGGGTGAGGCGAGGAGCCTGGAGTTGGCGGTGGTGGAGAAGGGTACTGAGAGGAGGGATTTGTCCTGTGAGCGGAGGTTACGGGTGGGAACGTAAGGGGAAATGAGGGTAGAGAGGTAATGAGGGGCTGCAGACTGAGTGCATTTGTAGGTAAGAAGGAGAAGCTTGAACTGTATGCGGTATCTGATTGGAAGCCAGTGAAGTGACCTGAGAAGAGGGGTGATATATCGGTTCAGGCGGAATATAAGACGTGCAGCAGAGTTCTGAATAGATTGAAGGGGGGATAGATGACTATCAGCCACCTGTTAGTCAGTATATGTCACTGCATGTACTACTACTACTACTTAACATTTATAGAGCGTTACTAGGGTTACGCAGCGCTGTACAATTTAACAAAGAGAGACAGTCCCTGCTCAAAGAGCTTACAATCTAATAGACAAGTGAACGGTCTGCAGTACCCACTAAAACTGCTCCAGGGACCTGCATACTGCTGTCAGGGAGCTGGGTATGACATTTGAGGCTGGCATAGAGGCTGGCAAAAAATATTTAAAAAGTTTTTTTTTAGGGTGGGAGGGGGTTAGTGACCACTTGGGGAGTAAGGGGAGGTCATCCTCAATTCCCTCTGGTGGTCATCTGGTCAGTTCGGGTACATTTTTGAGGCTTGGTCACAAGAAAAAATGGACCAAGTAATCTATCCAATGTATCCAAGTAATGTTTCCAATGCTTGTTCTAAATTGTCTGCCTGAAAAAGTCACATGACAGGATTCTTATTATTGATCTTTTTTTACAAGATTATCCCTGCTTTTCAGGGTTTTTATTTTTATTTTCATTCATCTGTTTTTGAGATGAATAGAGTATTTAGTTTACACTTTTGATTTGATTAGTGGATTCCTGTTCTGGAGTTTTGTTTGACCTTTGAACTCTCAAAGGGGATATTTAAAGGACCAATCAGAGTGTCTGTTATAATGCTGCCAGTCAACATAGCATTGCGAAGTCTGTGCTGAGTAAGCTTGGGAAGCACTTATGTAAGGTAGGATATAAGATACTCCATATGGAATTTAGACTGTGGTATGCATTGTTTAAACAGCCTGGCTTGCTTTAAACACATGTTTTATCAGTGCAGTTTGTAAGTCAGTTACTTTTTACAAGCCAGTTGCTCCATTTCTGTTTGATTGAAATATGTGTAATCTGATCAGTCTAATATTGTTACCTAAGCGCGTGTGGTATGCTGCAACAGTTATGATTGAAATAGATGATTGTATATCTACCTATTCAAGTATCAGTAAATAGCGCTGGATTGCATGTTAGTTGTGCTAAGTGCATCTCAATTGGGATTGCTACAATCATCAGGGTATATGTGGTTGCAACAGTAATGATTTAAATAGATATATGTATATCCACCCATTCAAATAGCAGCAAAGAGCGCTGGATTGCTTGTGATTTTTGCTGAGTCAGTATTGTTAAGTTCTTTCTAATGACAGAATCATCAGGTAAATGTGTTTGTTACAGAACAGTTAGCACGTTTGGTACGTTGCAACAGTAATACTTTTAATAGCTGTTTGTATAGTAGTAAAAAGCGCTGGATTGCCTGTGAGTTGTGCTGAGTGCTTCCAAATCTTTTTTTTTTCACGTTCACTGCGTAGTTCTTTTTAATGATACAATCATCAGGGTAAATGTGATTGTCATAGAACAGTATGATGTTTTTTAGGTAGTGTTCACGCTAAAGTTAATTTCTATTAATTTCTATTGATCCGAGTTGATATTTTTCATTAGAACATAGGAGCCCATCTAATAGGTTTATTACACTGATTCCTATTTTTAAACAAAAATTACTAAATAAAAAAGTATTAAATATAAAGTTTATATCAATTCCATGTTTTCATATAAAGTTTATATCAATTCCATGTTTTCATATCATTTAATGTGCATGGAAGACGTAGATTGAGACCAAGCATTGTGAGATTTTATTTATTTTATTTTGTAATTTGTAGGTGGTTGTATGACTACTTTTAGGGGTTCACATTGCTTTTGACTCCTATTAGGTAGGTGATATTTAGCATGTATGGTCATTCAGTGCCGAAGGCGACATTGAAGAGGTGGGCTTTGAGCAAGGCTTTGAAGATGGGCAGGGAAGGGGGCCTGGCGTATGGGCTCAGGGAGTTTATTCCAGGCATGGGGTGAGGCGAGGCAGAAAGGGCAGAGCCTGGAGTTGGCGGTGGTGGAGAAGGGTACTGACAGGAGGGATTTGTCTTGAGAACGGAGGTTACAGGTAGGAATGTAAGGGGAGATGAGGGTAGGGAGGGGCTGTAGATCGAGTGCATTTGTAGGTTAAAAGGAGAAGCTTAAACTGTATGCGGTACCTGATCGGAAGCCAGTAAAGTGACTTGAGGAGAGAGGTGATATGAGTGTACCGGTTCAGGCGGAAGATAAGAAGTGCAGCAGAGTTTTGAACGGACTGAAGGGGGGATAGATGGCTAAGTGGGAGGCCAGTGAGGAGTAGGTTGCAGTGGTCAAGGCGAGAGGTAATGAGAGAGTGGATGAGAGTTTGGGTGGTGTGCTCAGACAGGAAGGGGCGAATTTTGCTGATGTTATAGAGGAAGAAGCGACAGGTCTTGGCTATCTGCTGGATATGCGCAGAGAAGGAGAGGGAGGAGTCAAAGATGACCCCGAGGTTGCGGGCAGATGAGACGGGGACGATGAGGGTGTTATCAACAGAGATAGGGAGAGGAGAAGTGGGTTTGGGAGGGAAGACAATAAGCTCGGTCTTGACCATGTTCAGTTTCAAGTGGCGGTGTATCCAGGTTGCAATATCGGCTAAGCAGGCCGATACTTTAGCCTGGGTTTCTGCAGTGATGTCTGGTGTGGAGAGATAAACCTGGGTGTCATCAGCATAAAGATGATATTGGAACCCATGGGAGGAGATTAGGGAACCCAGGGAGGAGGTGTAGATTGAGAAAAGAAGGGGTCCAAGGACAGATCCCTGAGGAACTCCAACAGAGAGCAGGATGGGGGTGGAGGAAGAACCCTGAGAATGTACTCTGAAGGTACGGTGGGAGAGATAAGAGGAGAACCAGGAGAGGACAGAGCCCTGGAACCCAAGTGAGGACAGTGTGGCGAGAAGTAAGTTGTGATTGACGGTGTCAAAAGCGGCTGATAGGTTGAGGATGGAGTAGTGACCTTTGGATTTGGCAAGGATCAGGTCATTGCAGACTTGTGTGTGTGTAATCAGTTCTTGACTCCAGCTGGGCTTTCCCTCGCTGCTTGCAGTTCTCTGTGGGAAGCCAGCTGCTTGTTTGTTCAGTGGGGGGCTGGGCTCCCATTCGGCTGCCGACTCAGCAGGCTGCTGGTCGGCAGCTTTCTCTCTGGTTGTTTGTTTACTTAAGGATCTCCCTCCCTCGTGTTCCTGCTTGCTGGCTCAGTAAGTTTTAACCCCCTGTGTACTGTGGCTCTGCCTCTGTCTTCTGGGTATTCTGTCAGAGGTTTCCTTTCTTTTTTACTGTGTCTTTTCCCTGGTATTTGGTTAGGGCTTAGGTTACCCTTTACTTTGCTGCTCCTGTCTCTGGCTTGTGGGGTTGGTGTGTTCATTCTCCCCTCTGCCCTGGGGTGCAGGTCCCGGGTTGCGGGGTCCCCGGGTCAGGGGGTTCTTTGGGCTGTTGTCTCCACATCCGCCTGTGGTTACAGGGGCCTTTCTGTATTAGTTACCCTGCCCTGCGCCGGTCCCCTGGGAGGGTGTGGCCCGCTCTGGTTCTTTGTTTTCCCCTGCCCTATGGCTGGTGTACAGCGCGTGGCTGGCACCTCGGGGTCCTGGGGGAACTCCTGGATTCCTTTCTCCCCTCCCTGGGTGTGTCTGGGTTCCAGTTCGGCTGCGAGGCCCGTTTGTATGCCTATTTCCCTTTCTTCCTGAGGTGCTGAGGGAAGGGGCAGGCTAGGGGTTTGGGTAGATGGGGCGTGCAGTGGGGGGTCGGTCTACCCCCGGCCTTGGTCTGCGATCTGCGGGCCTCGGCTGGGGCTCAAGGGCTCACGACCAACCCAACAGATTACAGGATGCAGTTCTGTTGATATATTTTGTGTTGATATTTTTTGTTGATATCTTATGTCTTGTATTAAAATTATTATCTTATTGCATGCATATTTAATTTGAATGTTTTTAACTGATATTGATTTGATATTTTATTTTATTATGCTTTTAGATATGATTTGTTTTTATTTTGTATGATTTGATTGTGTTTTTAGATATGTTTTATTATAAAATATACTATGTGATGTTTGTTTTATTTATTATGCATTTTTATTTTGTAGTTTTTTGTACCCCTGACGCAGCCTGAGTGCGAAACGTGGCCACGTCGGGTAACCTTGTAATAAAAAAAATGTAAGGACTGTGCCTGAAAAAAAATTACAAATCAAATTCTGAAAGTGCAAAAAACATTAAAATTCTGTTATGGATAAATAATAAAATAAGGTTATCAAAACAGCCACTATGACTGCCCTAGTCACAAACTGCCCGAAATAACCAAAATTCTGTTGTCTTTATGAAAACTTATAGCAGCCACAGGCTGAAAAATGGTGCTTTACATGAGAAACCAAAGCAAGGCTTCTCCTAACATATAAGGAATTAGCTACACAGACTCTACCGATTTTTTTTAAGGGGATGGAATGTAAGCAAATGATAATCAAACGTAAGATTAATTTCAGCACTTGTCTATACAAACCTAATAATGTAAATAATAATGTATTAATGTAAATAATGATAAAAAAATCATCCCGCACATTCCTCAATCTTCACTTCCCCAACTATAAAGGTCTAAAATACAAACTTGAGCACACAATTCTGGAACGAGCTGCCATGCAGCTTGAAAACGATCTACGAATTAACTAACTTTCGCAAACTACTGAAGACTCATCTCTTTAACAAGGCACACCACAAAGATCAACAAATGTGAATCCCTACACATATATCCAGAATTGTCTTACAACATTTGCTTGTTACTCTACTATCATGTTTCATCACTATAATAGTATCCAAGATCCTTATGTTCTCCGAGGACAAGCAGGCTGCTTGTTCTCACTGATGGGTGACGTCCACGGCAGCCCCTCCAATCGGAATCTTCACTAGCAAAAGCCTTTGCTAGCCCTCGCGCGCCGATGCGCACCGCGCATGCGCGGCCGTCTTCCCGCCCGAAACCGGCTCGTGCCGGCCAGTCTTCTTTTCTCCGCGCTCGGTACGGTTGTGTTTCGCCGTTCGTGCCCCGAAAAGTCGACCTCGCGCGTCATTTTCGACTCGTTTCTGTGAGAAACTTTAAAAATTGTTCCGGAAAGACCTCTTTTGGGTTTTTCCCTTCCTGTAGTTCGAGTTTTTTTCGCCCCGGTAAGTTTTCTTTCGTCGTCGGGGTAGGCCTTACTTAGGCCCCGGTCGAAATTTCCTTCCCTCTATTTTTCTGGTGCCAAATTTCGCCATTTCGACTTTTGATCTCGCCAGCGTGATTTTTCTGCCCATGACATCGAAGCCTTCCAGCGGCTTCAAGAAGTGCACCCAGTGCGCCCGGGTAATCTCGCTCACTGACAGGCACGCTTCGTGTCTTCGGTGTCTGGGGGCCGAGCACCGCCCTCAGGCCTGTAGTCTGTGTTCCCTTTTACAGAAGCGGACTCAGGTAGCGAGGTTAGCCCAGTGGAACCTTTTGTTCTCGGGCTCTTCGTCGGCATCGGCACCGGGGGTATCGAGTGCATCGACGTCTTCAGCGTCCAGACCTTCATCCTCGGCCGCCAGTGCATCGAGTGCATCGAGGCATCGACCCTCTGCATCGGCGCTGAGACATCGGACGACTGTATCGACGTCGGTGGTACCGGGACTTCGTCTGCTGATGTCGTCGGACGGTGGTGCTTCGTCTGGAGTGCAGGTGAGGGCTGTCCATTCCCCTGCTGGTGGCGGTGAGCCTTCGGGTGGGTCTCCCCCTACCCTGAGGGCTCCTGCGGTACAGCCCCCCCGAGATTGACCCTCTTCGGTCTTGGCCCCAAGGAAGAGACGGCTGGATTCTACGTCCTCCTCGTCGGTGCCGGGAAGCGCCGGTGACGTGCTTCGCAAAAAATCTAAGAAGCATCGACACCGGTCCCCTTCCCGTGTCGGCACCGAGAGCTCTGGGTCGCCGAGGGAGTCGGCACCCAGCAGGCATCGGCACCGAGAGGACCGCTCACCCTCTGTCCAAGAGATGTCGATGCGCTCCACTCTGGACAGCCCGGAACAGTCTCCACGCCCGGAACAGGTTCTGACGTCGACGCCTGCATCAACTTCCATGCCTTTTTCTGCAGCCGCTCTGAACGAGAGCCTCCGGGCCGTTCTCCCAGAGATTCTGGGAGAGCTGTTGTGCCCTTCCCTTCCGGTACCGGCGGTACTTGCGCCACCGGTACCGTCGAGCGTGGCGCCGGCTGGTCCATCGCCCGGGGTGAGGTCGCCGGCGTCGGTGCCGCGTGCGGTACCGACTGCCGTCGCCTCCCAGGAAGGCTCCCCGACTACGTCGGCGGAGGGAGCTTCGCCGATGCGGGCGAGGGAGTCTACCTCTCGACGCCCCCATTGTGGACGTGGCTCCACGGAGTCGAGCCGGGCGCGGTTGCAGACACAGGTTCGTGAGCTTGTGTCTGACACCAAGGGTGAGGCCTCGTGGGAGGAAGAGGAAGACATCAGATATTTCTCTGACGAGGAGTCTGAGGGTCTTCCCTCTGATCCCACTCCCTCTCCTGAAAGGCAGCTTTCTCCTCCTGAGAGTCTGTCTTTCGCTTCCTTTGTCCGGGAGATGTCTACGGCCATCCCCTTCCCGGTGGTTGTGGAGGACGAGCCCAGGGCTGAAATGTTTGAGCTCCTGGACTATCCTTCTCCACCTAAGGAAGCGTCCACAGTACCCATGCACCATGTCCTGAAAAAGACATTGCTGGCGAACTGGACCAAACCTCTAACTAATCCCCACATTGCCAAGAAGATCGAGTCCCAGTACCGGATCCATGGGGACCCAGAGCTGATGCGCACCCAGTTGCCTCATGACTCTGGAGTTGTGGATTTGGCCCTAAAGAAGGCTAAGAGTTCTAGGGAGCATGCTTCGGCGCCCCCGGGCAAAGACTCTAGAACCTTAGACTCCTTTGGGAGGAAGGCCTACCATTCTTCTATGCTCGTGGCCAAAATTCAGTCCTACCAGCTCTACACGAGCATACATATGCGGAACAATGTGCGGCAGTTGGCGGGCTTGGTGGATGCGCTCCCCCCTGAGCAAGCCAAGCCTTTTCAGGAGGTGGTCAGGCAGCTGAAGGCGTGCAGAAAATTCCTGGCCAGAGGGGTGTATGACACCTTTGATGTTGTGTCCAGGGCTGCTGCTCAAGGTGTGGTGATGCGCAGGCTCTCATGGCTGCGTGCCTCCGACCTGGAGAACAGACTCCAGCAGCGGATTGCGGACTCGCCTTGCCGTGCGGATAACATTTTTGGAGAGAAGGTCGAACAGGTGGTAGAGCAGCTCCACCAGCGGGATACCGCATTCGACAAGTTCTCCCGCCGGCAGCCTTCAGCATCTACCTCTACAGGTAGAAGATTTTTCGGGGGAAGGAAGACTGTTCCCTACTCTTCTGGCAAGCGTAGGTACAATCCTCCTTCTCGACAGCCTGTGGCCCAGGCTAAGCCCCAGTGCGCTCGCTCTCGTCAGCAGCGTGCGACTCAGCAAGGCCCCTCGGCTCCCCAGCAAAAGCAAGGGACGAGCTTTTGACTGGCTCCAGCAGAGCATAGCCGACATCCAAGTGTCAGTGCCGGGCGACCTGCCAGTCGGAGGGAGGTTGAAAGCTTTTCACCAAAGGTGGCCTCTCATAACCTCTGATCAGTGGGTTCTTCAAATAGTTTGGCAAGGATACACCCTCAATTTGGCCTCCAAACCTCCAAATTGTCCACCGGGAGCTCAGTCTTACAGCTTCCAGCACAAGCAGGTACTTGCAGAGGAACTCTCTGCCCTTCTCAGCGCCAATGCGGTCGAGCCCGTGCCATCCGGGCAGGAAGGGCTGGGATTCTATTCCAGGTACTTCCTTGTGGAAAAGAAAACAGGGGGGATGCGTCCCATCCTAGACCTAAGGGCCCTGAACAAATATCTCGTAAAAGAAAAGTTCAGGATGCTTTCCCTGGGCACCCTCCTTCCCATGATTCAGGAAAACGATTGGCTATGCTCTCTGGACTTGAAGGACGCCTACACGCACATCCCGATACTGCCAGCTCACAGACAGTATCTGCGATTTCAGCTGGGCACACGTCACTTCCAGTACTGTGTGCTACCCTTTGGGCTCGCCTCTGCGCCCAGGGTGTTCACAAAGTGCTTGGCTGTAGTAGCAGCGGCACTTCGCAGACTGGGGGTACACGTGTTCCCATATCTCGACGATTGGCTGGTGAAGAACACATCCGAGGCAGGAGCCCTGCAGTCCATGCAGATGACTATTCGCCTCCTGGAGCTACTGGGGTTTGTGATAAATTATCCAAAGTCCCACCTTCTCCCAGTGCAGAGACTCGAATTCATAGGAGCTCTGCTGGATTCTCGGACGGCTCGCGCCTATCTCCCAGAGACGAGAGCCAACAACTTGTTGTCCCTCGTCTCTCGGGTGCGAGCGTCCCAGCAGATCACAGCTCGGCAGATGTTGAGATTGCTGGGCCACATGGCCTCCACAGTTCATCTGACTCCCATGGCCCGCCTTCACATGAGATCTGCTCAATGGACCCTAGCTTCCCAGTGGTTTCAGGCTGCTGGGGATCTAGGAGACGTGATCCACCTGTCCACGAGTTTTCTCAACTCCCTGTATTGGTGGACGATTTGGTCCAATTTGACTCTGGGACGTCCTTTCCAAATTCCTCAGCCACAAAAAGTGCTGACCACGGATGCGTCTCTCCTGGGGTGGGGAGCTCATGTCGATGGGCTTCACACCCAAGGCAGCTGGTCCCTCCAGGAACGCGATCTGCAGATCAATCTTCTGGAGTTGCGAGCGATCTGGAACGCTCTGAAGGCTTTCAGAGATCGGCTGTCCCACCAAATTATCCAAATTCAGACAGACAACCAGGTTGCCATGTATTACGTCAACAAGCAGGGGGGCACCGGATCTCGCCCCCTGTGTCAGGAAGCCATCAGCATGTGGCTCTGGGCTCGCCGTCACAGCATGGTGCTCCAAGCCACATATCTGGCAGGCGTAAACAACAGTCTGGCCGACAGGTTGAGCAGGATTATGCAACCTCACGAGTGGTCGCTCAATTCTCGTGTAGTGCGACAGATCTTCCAGGTGTAGATCTCTTCGCATCTCGAGCCAACCACAAACTCCCTCAGTTCTGTTCCAGGCTTCAGGCCCACGGCAGACTGGCATCGGATGCCTTCCTCCTGGACTGGGGGGAGGGTCTGCTGTATGCTTATCCTCCCATACCTCTGGTGGGGAAGACTTTGTTGAAACTCAAGCAAGACCGAGGCACCATGATTCTGATTGCTCCTTTTTGGCCGCGTCAGATCTGGTTCCCTCTTCTTCTGGAGTTGTCCTCCGAAGAACCGTGGAGATTGGAGTCTTTTCCGACCCTCATCACACAGGACGAAGGGGCGCTTCTGCATCCCAACCTCCGGTCCCTGGCTGCTGTCCTCGGAGAATACCTTCTACAGGTATGTAGCATTCGCTTTTATACTAAATGTATATTCTCCTATACATTTCCATCATTCATGGTGTATTGTAAGCCACATTGAGCCTGCAAAGAGGTGGGAAAATGTGGGATACGAATGCAATCCTATATAATAATTCTCATCTCCAACAGGATGTGCCTGGCATCGTGCCTGCCGGAAGTGGTCTGCTAGGCAGGCACGCACTGACATCAGTGACAGACAATTTGACAAAGCAAAACAATCTGAGTGCTGACCATTAGGACACAGGGTTGATAGGAGAGTTTTAAAAGACTGAAGGAACCGAAAGTGTTAAATGGGGGGAGGGGGGAGTTCTGAACGACTGAAAGACATGAACATTTGGGAAAGGAAAACAATCTGCTGGCCATTAGGACACAGGGTGGATAGGAGAGTTTTAAAAGACTGAAGGAAATGAAAGTGTTAAACTGGAGAAGGGGGGGGGGAGTTGTGAATGATTGAAAGACATGCAAATTTGGGACAGGAAAATAATCTCAATGCTGGCCATTAGCACACAGGGTACATAGGAGAGTTTTAAAAGACTGAAGGAACCAAAAGTGTTCGGGGGGGGGGGGGGGGGTGCAAGTTCTGAATGAATGAAAGAAATGAAAATTTATGAGAGGAACACAATCTGAATGCCGGGCATTTGTACACAGGGTAGATAGGACACTTTTTTTAAAAAATGAAGGACGTGAAAGTATTACATCTTGGGGGAGGGGTGAGGAGGAAAGCGGTGGGGTATCCGGATACTGGCGTTAGGGCCACGGGGTACATAGACTTTTGAAAGCCTTAAGAAACCCAAAGTGTGGGAAGGATGAGGCAAAGGAGGGGAGGGAACGGGGTGAGGGGCATTAGGAACAGGGGAGGGGGCCCTGTCACACACTCTAATTCTCACACACACACTGTCACACAGACAGTCTCACTCTGTCACACACCCGCACATTCACTCTGGCTCTCTCTCTCTCAAACATACACACTCCCAGGAAAACCTTGCTAGAGCCCGTTTCATTAGTTCCAGAAACGGGCCTTTTTTACTAGTAAATAAATAAATAAATAAGATTAATTTCAGCACTTGTCTATACAAACCTAATAATGTACCAAAAAGAATCCTTTGCAGACCAAACAGATAAAGGGGGAACTACTGTAGAATAAAAGAGGACATAAAAAGAATTGTTAAAACCTCATTAAAAGCAAACTACCTCTACCTAGTAGTGGCAATGTAATATTTTCATCTGCAGTGAATCCAACCCAGAAACCATGGAGATGGCATATATTATACTCTAATTAAAGTGGAAATAAAACCATCCCAATACAAACCGTATGAAAAAAAATACATATACCTTTACAATATGAGGAGCTGGTACATCCAAGTTTAAAACCTGTATCTGCAGCAGATAGTAGAGGAATGCATTTCTGGCTTGATGGCATCTTTAATAAAAATGGCACTCGATATTGTCATGTATTTAATTGTAATGCACGAATGTGTGTGTGGCATAACTGTAGAAAGAAAAACAGTGCAAATGATTGTATAACCTAGCAAAGTGCACGTTCCATCTGTATAAATTGATGATACAAAAAAAATCTCTTTAATATCTATATACTACATGCTGTGATGCCCTGTTTGTCTTCTTGTTACCACTGCACTTTGTCTCTTTTTCTCCTATTTGCTGCATCTCCCCGGGTCATCATTGTGGGAGCTTTCATGTTGTTTATTTATAGTACATTTATACCCCACATTTTCCCACAAAAGCAGGCACAATGCGGCTTACAAAATTACATAAAGTTACATATTAATGAGGTTATTGACTGAATAACTGTTTGAAGAAGGTGTGGACTGAGTGATGTAGTTGAGATAAGCCTTCTCAAACAAAAATGTTTTTAAGGATTTCTTGAAAATTTGATGGTTGGCAATCTCTTTTAAGGATCTTGGTAGACTGTTCCAAGACTTTTGGGCTGACATAGGAGAAGGATGAGGAAAAGAGCAATTTATATCGAACAGATTTATAGCTTGGGTAGTGTAAGTTGAGGTATGATCGAGCTATCAAGGAAGCATTTCTGGATGGTAGATCTATCAAATCTTCCATGTAGGCAGGAGCCTCCCCATAGATAATCTTGTGAGTTAACGAGCAGATTTTGAAGGTTAGACAAAAATGGGGAGCCAATGCAGGTTGAAACGAAGAGGTTCAGCGTGTTCAAAGCGTGATTTGCCTAAAATAAGTCTAGCAGCTGTGTTTTGAGTAGTCTGCAGTTTTTCAGGATAAAGTTTTGGCTACCAGCATAAATACCACTGCAGTAGTCTATATGTGAAAGGACTAACCAATGAGTGAGAGTATGGAAGAGGTCCCTCGAGAGGAATTTCCTGATATGCCGCAATCTCCACATTGAGTAGACATTCATTTAGTGATTAGATTAACTTGGTTATTCAATTGCAAGTGAGTATCTAACAAGACACCAAGGATTTTCAGGGTTAATGAGACTGGAAGAGTAGAATCCCCATTGACAAGTGGATAACCTTGTTATGCTGGGATGATAGGAATAGACACTGTGTTTTGCCCTTGTTGAGTTTAAATTGAAACGCTGCTGCCCAAGATTCCATGATGGCAAAGCTGGCAGTTATTTTGTCGGTGATTTCAGCAAGAGCTGTTTTGAAAGGGATGTAGATGGTCACATCGTTTGCATAGATGAATGGGTTGAGGCCAAGATTGGATAAGGCTGTTGCAAGAGGAATTAACATGATGTTGAAAAGTTTAGGGGAAAGGGGTGAGCCTTGGGGTACTCCACAAGAAGCTTGTTTCATCAGTTGGTCTGGGTCCGGGACACAGCTAGCCCTGCCCCGTGAGAGACGTCACTGTGGGCGCGGGGTGAAGAGTGTTTGTCTTCTTGTTACCACAGCACTTTGTCTCCGCTGCTCCTGTTATTTGCTGCGTCTCCCCAGGTCATCTTTGTGGGAGCCTACGTGTTGTTTCATCAGCTGATCTGGGTCTGGGACAGAGCTAGCCCCACTCCATGAGTGATGTCACTCTGGGTGCGGGGTGAAGAGACTCAGACCAGTGCCGGAGGTGCAAGGCGATGGCATACTGCATGTTGCCTTTTGGCATTGCATCAGCTCCCATTGTGTTTACCAAATGTCTAGTGGTAGTTGTAGCATCGCTACGCTGACTGGTAGTGCATGTGTTCCCTTATCGCGACAGTTGGCTGATGAAGAGCACTTCGGAGGTAGGTGCTCGGGAGACCATGCGGAAGACTATTCAGGTGCTGCAGCTACTAGGGTTCTTAGTAAACTACCCTAAGTTCCATCTCCTTCCCGTTAAACAATTGGAGTTCATAAGAGCTGTGCTCGACACACAGACAGTTCGAGCCTATCTTCCGGAGATGCCTGCAGACAATATTTTATCTCTCGTGTCCAAGGTTCGGACCTCGCAGCAGGTCACAGCTTGGCAGGTGTTGAGGTTGTTGGGCTACATGGCTTCCAAAGTGTATGTTACATCCATAGTGTGACTTCACATGGGATCTGCTAAATGGACCCTGGCTTCTCAGTGGTATCAAGCCATGGGAAGTCTGGAGGATGTCATCCGAGTGTCCCCCGAGCTTGTATGCTCTCTTCAGTGGTGCACAATTCGGTCCAATCTGACCTTGGGACTACCATTTCAAATTCCCCAGCCACAAAAAGTGCTGACAACGGATGCATCACTTTTGGGGGTGGAGGACTCATGTAGATGGGATTCACCCTCAATGAGCCTGGTCCCTCTTGGAAAAGGATCTTCAGATGAATCTCCTGGAGCTCCGAGTGATCTGCAACGCTCTAAAGGCTTTCAGAGATCGGCTGTCCAACCAAATTATCCTAATTCAAACAGACAATCAAGTTGCGATATATTACACCAACAAGCAAGGGGGCACCGGATCTCGCCCTCTGTGTCAGGAAGCTGTCCAGATGTGGCTCTGGCCATGCCATCACTGCATTTTCTACAAGCCACTTACCTGGCAGGCGTAAACAAGGGCCTGGCCGACAGACTGAGCAGGGTAATGCAACCTCATGAGTGGTCTCTGAATATGGGCATAGCCTGCAAGATCTTCCGAGTGTGAGACACCCCCTTTGTGGTACTTTTTGCCACTCAATTCAACCACAAGGTCCCTCAGTTCTGTTCCAGGCTACAGGCCCATGACAGACTAGCATCAGATGCCTTCCTTCTTCATTGGGGGACAGGTCTTCTGTATTCAACTTTGTTGAAACTCAAGCAAGATTGCAGAACCATGATTCTGATTGAGCCCTATTGGCTGCAACAGATTTGGTTCCTTCTTCTGGAATTGTCCTCTGAAGAACTGTGAAGATTGGAGTGTTTTCCGACCCTCATCATGCAGAACGAGGGGTCGCTTCTCCAGTCTCTGGTTCTCATGGCCTGGATGTTGAGAGCCTAGAATTAGCTTCCTTGGGTCTTTTGGAGGGTGTCTCCCGAGTCTTGCTTGCTTCCAGGAAAGATTCCACAAAGATTTTTCAGTGGAGTAGGTTTGCCGTCTGGTGTGACAGCAAGGCCCTAGATCCCCGATGGTGAACCTATGACACGCGTAGCAATTTTCGGTGACACGCGGCTGCATGTGGCCGCATACAGAGAAGCAGCGGCATTCCTTGCTGACACCCGGGGCGGATCGCTGATGCGCCCCCCCCCCCCCCCCGACGAAATCACCCCCCCCTCCCGGTGCATGTTTACCCGCTGGGGGGGTGCCGTGTGCGCTCCTATTGGCTCCCTCCGAGTCCTCCGCTTGTTCCCTCCCTGCTGCTCCCTCTGCCCCGGCTCCTGCACGGCCGTTAGGGGATCTTTGACCTCACTTCCGGCCGGCGGAGCAGAGAGCAGCGGAATGCCGTGGGGGACGCATCTCTGGGGGCCCTGTGATCGCCATTACCAGCAACCACATAACCACAGCAACCATCATCCAATCTACTGTTCTGGGGTGTCGTGGATTTCTAATTGACCATCATTACTGAGATAGGTGAGGGGGAGGCTGGGAGAGGCGAGGGCATGTGCTATGGGTGCCGTTTCCCGCCATTAGAAATAGCGGCAGCCATCTTAATTTACATAAGGTGGTCAGTTAGGCTAGTTAACCCCTAATTGCCTGCAGGGCTAACAGGCTATCTATAATTCTATCTTCTGTCACTGCCCCCCTGATGGAGAACCCAAAAAATAAAAAACCAAGGTTAAGTAAAGGAAGTGGTAGTAGCAGTAGCCGACCCTTTCAAGAGACATGGACCGAGATGTATGGCATTATAGAAAAAAAATGGCAGATCATTTTGCGTTCTATGTACTGAAACGGTAGTAAGCAGAACGTGGAATATAAATACACATTTTGAAACTAATCATTCCCAGCTCTTGAAAAAAAGTGAGGATGAAAGGAAGGAATACATTTCCAGGCAGCTACACTTTTATAAGAGCCAATCTAATTCCATCCTTAAATTTGTAAAAGGTTCTACAAATTTAACATCTGCAAGTTTGAGCATTGCTCACTCCATAGCTTAGCATGGAAAAGCACTCAGTGAGGGAGAATTTATTAAAGAAACTCTCCTAAGATGTGCACCAGTTCTATTTCACGATATGCAGAATAAAGATGCAATTATTAAGAGAATATCTGAGTTACCACTCAGTAGAAATATCATAAAAGACCGAATAATGAGACTGAACACAAACGTACAACATCAATTAAAGAGAGACATAAGTAATTGTAAATATTTTTCGATCTCTCTTGATGAAACTACTGAACCAAGGCAAAGTTCTTGAGCGCTTTGTGGAGTGCTTTGAAGAAATTAAGGTATTTCTTGAGGATAAGGATCTGGGAAACTTTCCTCAGCTCAATGATGATAAGTGGGTCAACACCCTGATGTTTTTTTACAGATCTCTCTGTTCATATTAATGAACTGAACTTAAAGTTACAAGGTTTTGGCAAAAGTATTGACGTTATGTTTGGATACATAAAAGCTTTTGAAAGTAAACTTAACATTTTCAAGTGAGATGTAGAAACTAAAACTTATAAGTATTTTCCTCGAGTAACAAAGTATTTTGAGAAGGCCAGTGCAGCTATACAAAATGAAATGGAACCCTTGCATATAAAGTACCAGCATGTTTTAGACTCGTTACATGACCAGTTCAGTGATAGATTTAATCAATTTAGAAACCTAGAACAGACCATGAAAATAATTAAGTATCCTGATGTAGTAGTCTACAGTAGTTTGGAATTAAATGGTTTCCAATGGATGCAAATTGATGATTTGGAGATGCAACTTGTAGAATTTCAAGACAGCATCTGGGCTCAGGTGTTTGTCGACTTGAGGTCAAAGCTTGAGAATCTGGAAAGGTGCCGCTTGGAGAATCAAGAGGAGTGCCACTACGAACAGGAAATTTGGAGTGCCTGGAACCGATTACCAGACACTTTTAGCACCCTGAAAAATATAGCAATGGCTTTACTCACAATTTTTCCCTCTACGTACTTTTGTGACACCTTATTCTAAGCGTTAAATAATATCAAAACCAACAAAAGAAACAGATTGACAGATGAAGTTAGTAGCGCTTGCTTGGGCTTGAAGTGTACAAAATACCAACCTTCAATTGAAGATTTAGCCAATGAAATTCAGCAACAAAAAAGTCACTAATAGGCAGATTAGTTAAAGAATTCCCCCTCCCCCTCACTTATCTTAGTTCACGGCACCCCACACAAGTTAAATAATATCAAGACCAACAAAAGAAACTGACTGACAGATGAACAAAGAAGTCACTAATCAGGTAAGTTAAATAATTAGTTTTTGGTTTATTAAATACAGTTATATATTACAATTATACATTTTTGTTATTTAAACTATAAATATCGCAAAATTATGGTTTTTTTCTCGAAGTGACACACCACCCGAGTTATGCTCTGGTTTTTGGCAAATTTTGACACACCAAGCTCAAAAGGTTGCCCATCAATGCCCTAGATCCTCGCTCTTGTCCTACACAGACCCTGCTTGAATACCTTCTACACTTGTCAGAATCTGGTCTCAAGACCAACTCCGTAAGAGTACACCTTATTGCGATTAGTGCTTATTATCGCGTGTAGAAGGTAAGCCTATCTCTGGACAGCCTTTAGTTGTTCGCTTCATGTGAGGTTTGCTTTTGTCAAAGCCCCCTGTCAAACCTCCACCAGTGTCGTAGGATCTCAACATCATTCTCACCCAGTTAATGAAAGCTCCTTTTGAGCCACTGAATTCCTGCCATCTGAAGTACTTGACCTGGAAGGTCATTTTCTTGGTGGCTGTTAGTTCAGCTCGTAGGGTCAGTGAGCTTCAGGCCCTAGTGGTGGATGCACCTTATACTAAGTTTCATCACAGCAGAGTAGTCCTCCGCACACACCCTAAGTTCCTGCCGAAGGTGGTGTCGGAGTTCCATCTTGCTGACATTCTTTCCCCAACTTCATGCCCATCCTGGCGAAAGCAGCTTTGCACATCTTGGACTGCAAGAGAGCTTTTACATGGAGCAGACGAAGCCCTTCAAACAGTCCGCCCAGTTGTTTGTTTCCTTTGAGCCCAACAGAAGGGGAGTCACCATTGGTAAATGCACCATTTCCAGTTGGCTAGCGGATTGCATTTCCTTCACTTATTCCCAAGCTGGGCTGACTTTAGAGGGTAATGTCACGGCTCACAATGTGAGAGCCATGCCCGCGTCAGTGGCCCACTTAAAGTCTGCCTCCATTGAACAGATTTGCAAGGCTGTGACATGGTCTTCAGTTCACATATTCACATCTCACTTCAGCAGGATACCCGACACGACAGTTGGTTTGGGCAGTTAGTGTTGCAGAATCTGCTTGGGTTCTAGAATCCAACTCCACCCTCCTAGGCCCTTTTTTGTTGTGTTCCAGGCTGCACTCTCAGCTAGTTTGTACATAGTTTCAGGTTGATCTACGTTATGTCCTTGCCATTGTGATGCCCAATTGACCAATGCTTGTTGTTTTGGGTGAGCCTGGATGCTATGGATACTCCGCTTGTGAGAATGATTCAGCCTGCTTGTCCTTGGAGAAAGCGAAGATACCTCCCCATGGAGTTTTTCTCTTTCTTTCTTCTTATGCTGTTGGATTAAACTGAGGACCTTGGTCGTGCGGCGGGCGGGAAGGCACTCTAGGGATGGCTGTAGAGAATGTTTTGCTGGCTATTATGCTGATTTCCGGGCCAACACGGATCGTTGACCCACGTGAGAATGATCAGCCTGCTGTCCTCAGAGAGTACTTGCTACAGGTAAGTATCTTAGCTTTTCTGAAAAATAGTAAAAAAATGTTGCTATGTTATATAAGACTAACTTGTTCTCTCAGCCTTCACCTTTTACCTCAGGAAGGCCCAATTTATGTAGATGAAGATGCTAGATGAATAGCTAAAGATAAGCTGGCTGTTGAGGAATGTTTTCTTTTCTCAGGCTCCAAAGTGATTTGTTTATGGTTAAGAAAGCATCAGTTGTTATAGTCCTGCAATTGGCCATCTGTATTCTGTCTAACCCCTGATCTTTGTATTTTGTTATCCATGAATAGAATAGATACATTACATCATCTCTAGATAAAAATGTAACCATTTTGGATTTTAGTGAGGAGAATCTACCAGGAAAGCAATGTCCCTATTGGGTTGTTCCGCCCTGTTAACAGACTAATTTATGCAATTCTAAGCTGGTTTCACTGACCTTTGGTAAATTTGGATATATTTTATAGGAGTTACATTTCAACAGAACAAATTCATAGAGTAAAAGTCCATAAATTACTGTTAGCCAAGTAGGCATCTCTGGGAGGAGCTGAAAGGAATGGATCTTTTCTTTGAAATCTGCTGGTTTTTCTGATTATCCAGAATGGTCAATGTTGAAGACAGGATGCTTGACGATGAACTTTTGGTGTGACCTAGGAGGGGATATCAAGTGTTCTTATGAATTGACGTATCCAGGTTCACAACCTTGTATTCTTCTACTGTGACAGGTACAGGTTAGGACCCTGTCACTTGGGTACTCCAGGGAGGGAGCTCTGAACCCTGTTTCTATGGTAAAACTAAGGTAAACACAAGAATTAGCATTTTCTTTTTAAGGGAATGACAGGTACCAGGCATGTCATGAGAAGGAATAGTTATATCTCATTTAAGCCAAGAAAAGAGGAGGTCCTGTTAGGAAAGCTCTGGCCCAGCTGTGAGAATCTGGGGAGGAGTAAGGCCCCTATCCTCAGGGGGAGGAGGAGGGGACAGTCTCAGCTATAAGTGGGGAATTAATTAGCTAGGTGGAGTGTAGAGCCAAATGACCTATAAAAGAATTCCCTGGAATGTTAGCAGACAGAATGTGAAATGAGGAAGATGACAGAGGAACAGCTGCCTGCTGCTGGTGAATATGGAGGATTGCTACCAGGAACTATGAGCATGAACAAGGTACTCACCTTAAAGCCTTAGCCATAGACTGTAAAGCTTGTCATTGAACTGGACTAACAGCTAGGGGTGGAGGAAAGGACCGTAAGGTCAAGGTTGAGTGTTGTCCTGTCCAAGCGGTAGTGGCTATTTAACTAAGTCCCTGCTACTCAGTCAAAAAGGTCAGTATTCATATTTTGCTATTTGGAAAAGGAGCTGTATGAAGAGAGAAACCTCCACAGAGCTGGTTAGAGAGGAGGCTGAGGGAAGGCTAATCTGTATGAGGCCTGGAAGAGGGGAGATTTATTTGCATATTCCCTAAGCTCGCTAATCAGGTTTGGTTCTTGTTGAAGCAGAAGAGCCAAAAGGCTCTAGAAGCAAGAAGGACTTCTTCAGGACCCACAGAAAGAGACTACTGGGTGTAAAGAAGTCCAGCTCAGGCATTCTGGAAAGTCATGCTGAGTGTACAGGGCACTGGCAAAGAGGACTATCATAGTAAAACCAGAAGCTAGAAGTTTACTATATCTGAGCTTTTTCTTAGATGCAAAAAGCATAATTGGTGTTCTGAAGGACTGCTGGTTGGGATCTTGTCATAATTTGGTGGTACTAGTCATGGTTGACCAAAGGGCCTCACCACACTGCTGTATCAACCCCAAAATATATTGTGTCAACAAGAACAAAAAGTGTGTTTAGGTCTCTGAAATGTTTAAAAAAATGATTGTTTATGGGCTTTGAAAAAAAATGTTCAGGTTTATAATCACATTATCTACAGGCTTGACGACAGAAATAAAATCATTACTTTTATGTTTTATTCTTCAGTTGGTTTGTTCTACTGACAGCTGTCATCCAGGACAGATTTTATCTGTGAAGATTGAAGGAGACAGCATCAATCAGAATGAAAAGAGAGGTAAGTTACGTGGATTTAGATCCAATTTAAGATTCAGAAGCTGTCATTAATAGAAAATATCTGTTTTATTTTATGCTACTCACAAAATATATTGGTGCTAAAAGCCACCAGCCCTAGTGCACTAGTTATCAGATATCCTGTCTGATTCACAGTAAACACATTTGAAACATTTCCATAAACTGGGACTAAAGAGCAGGTTGAAATATGCAAATGTATTGCATACTTTTACAGTGTGAATATCGTGAGAACCAAAGGCAAGGACCATGTGGACTAGATTGAGAAGTGCTAAGAGTATGTTTTAGATTCCAAAAGTTCACAGGGTGGGGAGAGCACTTTTCAGAACGTTTTTTCCATGGGTAAACACCTTCTGAAAGTAGTCTCCCTTCAACATAAGGGAAAATATGCATACTCTGCATAGCATATATACTTTTTAACATGGTATAATTAAGTGACACTGAAGCTGCTCAAGTAGGGTTACCATATTTGCAGAGACAAAAAAAGAGGATACAAAAATAAAATGATTGCTATCTTTGTTAAGTTTTTAATCGTAGCAAATATGTATATAGATTCTAGTTAATGAACACATATCAAACAGTGACTGACTTACAGTACAGCAGTAGACAATAATCTACTCTTCAAAAACTTCCAGATTTGAGTTTGACTGATTCTGAGCCCAAGCAATGGTGCTCAGTCACCTTGCTTCCCCACCCCCACACTACATGGTGCACAGTCACCTTGCCTTGTCTCCTGCTATACAAAGCCACAGTAGGCAGCAGTTGTTGCTGTTCACTCTCTCTTTCTACCCTGCTGAAATCACACTGCAAGAAGAGGAGAGTATGAAGGGCCGCATATTGGGCTGCTTCCTCCTCCTGTATCTGCCTGCCTAGAGAGTTGATTGTTCATGTGAACCATGTGAGGCTGTACAGAGACCCATGTGATTCATGAGCAGTTGGCTGTAGGCAGACACAGGAGGAGGAAGCAGCCCAATATGCAGCTGTTCACTCTCTCTACCTCTTGTATTGTGATATCAGCAGGGAAGAGGGAGAGAGTGAACAGTGCAGTTTGTATGTATGCTGAATTTTCACTAGATTTTGGAGCAACTTAACAGTGGTCATCTGTCTGAGGAGGGGGTCTGCACTACAGGCACAGCAGCAATACTAGCAGGTGCTGGCTCTGTGGGGGTGGTTTGGGGGCACTGGTGGCATGGGGTGTGGGGCCGATGGCACTAGCTGCACAGAGGGGAGCCTATGCACTCTGAGTGTGGTTGGATTTGTGGAAGCACTGGCGGCAATCACAGCTCTGAGGGCAGTCGGCTGTGCCTCTTAGTGTGCTTTCACTTCAGGTGGAGCACACGGGAAGTGAAAGCAGATAAAGCACCGCTGCTGACTCGGGATGGAGCATAAATTGATGCAGTGCAGGCGTAGCCCATTTCCCGGAAACCAGGACAAATGGTCAGAATTTCCAAAACTGGTTCTGTACGCTTAGCCGAGATTGGGTGGCAGAGCCGGTGGTGGGAGGCGGGGCTGGTGGTAGGGAGGCAGGGATAGTGCTGGGCAGACTTATACGGTCTGTGCCAGAGCAGGTGGTGGGAGGCGGGGATAGTGCTGGGAAGACTTATACGGTCTGTGCCAGAGCCAGTGGTGGGAGGTGGGACTGGTGGTTGGGAAGCGGGGACAGTGCTGGGCAGACTTATACGGTCTGTGCCCTGAAGAGGACAGGTACAAATCAAGGTAGGGTATACACAAAAAGTAGCACATATGAATTTATCTTGTTGGGCAGACTGGATGGACCGTGCAGGTCTTTTTCTGCCATCATCTGCTATGTTACTATGCTTGGACGCCTGACAATCTCCTAGAAAGGAGGACATGTCCGTGAAACCCAGACATATGGTAACCCTGTGCTCGGGCAAAGTATGTGTAAGAACCTGCAGGCTTACATTCAGTTAGAGATAACTGATTCAGAGGAATCCTAACTAGTTATCTGCTGCTAACAGAGTGATCCCTGGATTTTCAGCAGCACATAACCACATAGGGAGACCACGGCACTATCCACTTAGTGCTGGGATGGTCTGTGGGCAGAGTCAGGATGAAACAAGAGTTTATCTAGTTAGTATTCATAGTGGTGCCCAGCATAGGCGCCCGGTATAAGAGGCTTGCCACAGCAGGATGGATCAGCTGTTTCTATAGAAATGCTGAATAGTAATAGTAGTAGTTCTCAGGCGAGTCCCGCTGCTCTGGGGGGTTTAAATAGCAGCAGGCTGCAGTGAAAGCCATCTCTAGCCTTTTGTAACCAGTTGTAATTTGATTACCTGCTGGGAGAGCAGAGCAGGGGGGATTGGCTGGACGTGTCCTGGGTTGCCACGGAGATATTTAACTAGGCTGAATTTCTGCACATGAGCACTTCCTACCAAAGAGACTTGCTCTGACCCCTGAAATTTTAAAAGTGCTAAAAATAAGTTTTAAAAGTATTTGCATTAAATCTAATTGCAGAATTTAGGTGGTAGGAAGTGGGTTTGGTATGCTATCTACTCAAATTTGCTCAAGCCATATGCAAATTAGTCCATTTTGGGGAGGGGGGGGGGGTTCTCATTTGCATATTTATGGGTAAAAATTGTTGGAAATGTTTACAGCCTTAATGTTAGGGCATGGCTCTGATCACAAATGTGAAGTTTGATCCAAAACGAAGGGTTTAGCTAATGTTTTTGACTAAAATTCCCATTAGAGTGTCTGTATGTTAATCTGCATTCAAATAGAGCTCTCTGATTGGATGAGCAGCTCCTGTTAGAAAATCTGCCCGGGAACAGAGAGGAGAGGAGAGAATCAATGGGTGAGTGGGTGTGGATGGCTGGAGGGGGGGGCAGGGGAGAGGAGAGAATCAATGGATGGGTATGGATGGCTGGAGGGGGGGGGGCAGGGGAGCGAAGAGAATGGCTGGGTGGGTGTGGATGGATGGAGGGGGGCAGGGGAGAGGAGAGTTGCTGGACATTGATGGAGGAGAGGGAAGGGAGAGAGAAGAAATGCTGGACATGGATGGAGGGGAGGAAAGAGTGAGGAAGGAGATGAGATGAGGGAAAAGGAAGAGAGAAAAACTGCACATGGATGAAGAAAATAGGCAAAAGCTGGATCCACTGAACAGTCAAGTCTGCGGAGGACCCAGCTTTTACTTACGGATGTAGGACAAGAAATGAAGAAGAAAGGCAGAAAGTAAAGAAATAAATGGAAAGGAAGCCCTGGAAACGGAGTTAAGAGGACAGATAGCAGCAGAATCGAATACTGGGCCAGCATGATCAGAAAAACAAAGTCACCAGACAACAAAGGTAGAAAAGATCATTTTATTTTCATTATAGTGTTTGGAATATGTCCACTTTGAGAATCAGGTGCTCAACATTAAAAGTTTATATTTATTTATTTACTTATGTATGGCATTTTATCCCACATTAAACATGAATTAGGATGTTTTGTGGCTCTACATGAGAATTGTGTTATTATGATCCCTTGTTTCATATTGTTGACGGTCTGCATTTTCCATATGGGTGGTATATTGGTGTATTAGGTTCTGCCCAGTGTAATATTTATGATACAGTAAGGTTCTGAGTGTGTTTTTGCACAAAGTTGTGCATAGTGTTTTGCAGTTGAGCGATTGTGGTTAGTATATGCTTTAAGCAACCACTTTATTCTTTGACATATGATACATATCTAATATCTAAATTTAATAAAAGGTATTAATTGTGACTTTTATTTTTATTTATTTATTTTTTCTGTGTTATCAGACAATTATGGATTTAAGCTCCACCCCTGGCCCCACCCCTAACCCCGCCCCCTTAAGCCTCCCCAAACAGTTGGGCCACCGACCGCCTATGGTGCCCAGATAGAAGAAAGGCTGTCTTAACTTTATCCACTTTTATTATATGTACATCAGTCTCAAAATTGGCTGGCACTTGGGTAACTTCTGGCAGACATGGAAGCCTGGATATTCAGTGCCAGTGTCTGCATTAGGCCCGGTATTGAATATCTGGGTCAAGTTCTGCTGCGGGCTAAATATCAGCTCATTCATTTTTAACAACCTGTGTATGTTTCCCAGTGGTGAGTTTGCACTTACAAACTCTGTGGGTACTTTTATATCTATGATCCCTGCCAAGCCAGAAAATTTCAAAGGGACAGAATGGGTTAGATTGAATAAATGCCACCCAATGTTAGGCGTCAATATGATGTGCACTAAACTAGTATTCTACAAGACAAGCAGAGCAGAGAGATTAGTGCCCAACAAGGTACCATATGTAATGAGTTTATGATGTGATACTTCATATGGATACCTGTTCTTGATTTGTCCTTGCCATTTTCAGGGCATAGACCTTAGAAGTCTGCCAAGCACCATCCTTGTTCTAAATTTCTGAAGTTGTTGAACCCTCTGAAAAGCTCCACTATAGCTCACTCCACAGATATTAAAAGTCTTGCCCAGCACTGGCTTTGCTTCCCAATTACTGGTGTTGCTTCCCAATCTCTGCTAAGCTTCTTTGGATCCATTCCTTCTAATCAGGATTCCTTTGTGTTTATCTCACTCATTTTTGAATTCTGTTACCATTTTCATCTCCACACTTCCTGTGGGCATTCCAGGTACCTACCACCCTCTCAGTGAAGAAATGCTTCCTGACATTATTCCTGAGTTGGCCCCTTTTCAACCCCAGTTCATGTCCTCTAGTTCTACCACCTTCCCGTTTCTGGAACACGTTTGTCTGCTTATACCCACATCCAGGTATGTCCCAGTCGCAGGCGGTATCTAAGATTTCATGTAGGGAAGCACCACTGCCAGTATCGCATCCTTCCTTTTGGCCTAGTATCTGCTCCCAGGGGTATTCATAAAATGTGTAGCAGTAATCACAGTGTCGCTACATAGACTAGGAGTGCATGCAGGGCCGTGCCAACACGGTAAGCGGGGTAAGCACCGCAGGGGGGGGCGCCGCTGCGGTGCTGCCCCCACCATACCGCTCCTGCTGCTCCCGGCCTCCCATCCTACCTTTAAAAAAAATATTGTGAAGTGTCGTTGCAGGCAGCACCTTGCGTTTGCCCTGGTGCTTGTAAAAGAAGTAAATCTCTTCTCCTCTGAGGTAACTTCCTATTTCCACGAGGGCGGGACACAGTGAGGCCCGATGACGACGAGAAGAGATTTACTCTCTCCGGCTGTCTGGCTGAGGTGGTGTCTCGAGCTCCGGGCGGAGGCGGGACGAGAAGAGCTGCAGAGCCCGGTACCGGGGGTGAGTGAATGAGCGAACGAGCAAACGAGCTTAAGTTCCGACCATCCCCCCTCCTGCGCCCCTCACTCCCCTGGTGGGAGAGGCAGCCTCGGAGCGGGGCTGAGGGCAGCTCCTGGCTGGCTGATCGGCCCTGAATTTACCATTCAGGGAAGGGGAGGAGCTGCGGGATTTCAGCTCAAGGTGAACCGGCAGCCGTTCCCCGTTATGATTTATTATCTTTTCGCTGAGAGACCACCCCTGACCCCGCAGGATGTGCTACTTCCGCTTCTTGTGCCTGTCAGACATGGCCCTGTCCACTGCAGGTTACCTTCAGTACTAACCAGAATTAAGCTTGTCAAGTTCTAATTGTGACCCGCTGCTCCAATCCTGAACATAATCTCCTAATGTTGCGTGATGTCTATGGTACAAGTGCAATTCCGGATCCTTAGGATGTTGCTGCTCTATTTATTTATGGCAAATTCTGTGGTGCACACATGAAGAACATTTTTTTGTAAACACAGCACGGGAGAAATGCCTTAGAAATGGCCCTCTATGTATATAGTATGTAAACAGCTTTGGTTGTACTATAGAAAGGGAGTATGTCAAATGTGCTTTACCTTTCTATTATTATTCCTTCATTTGTGCATATACAGCAGATGATAGTTGTTAGCACAGATCATTGCAGCTTTGGGGTATTTTAAGTTTATCATGGGTTTTGATATACTGTCTATTTGTGGTACAACCAAGGCTGTTTACATTTATTATACGCAGGTACTTTCCCTACTGAGATTACGATCTAAGTTCTGGACCTGGGGAGATGGGGGGTTAAATGACTTGCTCAGAGTTAGAAAGAAGCTGCAATGGGAACTGAGCACAGTTCACCGGGTTCTCAGCCTACTGCAATAACCATTAGCCTACTCGTTCACTCTGGAGGTAGCCTAGCAGATAAGGAGTAAATACATACGTGCATACATACATCAGTTACATCTAGTACTTCTACTGTCATGCCAATCCTCTACTGTCACGCCAAGCCTCATCTCTGGCCATCTTCAAATCTAAGCTAAAAACCCACCTCTTCGATGCTGCTTTTAACTCCTAAACCTAACTCTTCAACTGTCCCCTATCCCTGATATGTCCTGTCTGTCCTAACCCTTATCCCTTACTTGTCCTGTCTATCTGTCTGTCATAATTAGATTGTAAGCTCTATCGAGCAGGGACTGTCTCTCCATGTTCAAGTGTGAAGCGCTGCGTACGTCCGGTAGCGCTATAGAAATGATAAGTAGTAGTAGTAGTACTTCTTTTACAAGCAGGGCAGACAGTGAATGGAAGGGGGAGAGAGAGAGAGGGCAGACAGAAAGATGGTGGATGGAAGGGGCAGAGATAGAGGACAGATGTAGATGGAAGGGGCAGGGAGAGAGGGCAGGCATTGAATGGAGGGGACAGCAGAGAGGGCAGACACTGGATGGCAGAGAGAGACCGAAGACAGATGCGGGATGGAAGGAAGACAGTGAAAAGAAGGACCCAGCTTTTACTTACGAATGTAAGGCAAGAAATGAAGAATAAAGGAGGAAAGTAAAGAAATAAATGGAAATGAAGACCTGGAAATGGAGTTAAGAGGACAGATAGCAGCAGAATCAGGTACTGGGCCAGCATGATCAGAAAAACAAAGTCACCAGACAACAAAGGTAGAAAAACTCATTTTATTTTCATTATAGTGTTTGGAATAAGTCCACTTTGATAATCAGGTGCTCAACGTTTATTTACTTATTTATGGCATTTTATGCTAGACGGGGGGGAGGGGGGGGCGCCAACTGATAGTCTGCAGGGGGGCACCAGAGACCCTAGGCACGGCCCTGAGTGCATGTGTTCCTTTACCTGGACGATTGGCTGGTAAAGAGCACATAAAAGGAGGGTGCTCAAGAACTATTTGAGTGTTAGAGTTACAAAGGTTTGTTAACAGCTACCCAAAGGTCCACCTTCTCACAAGCCAATAATTGGAGTTCATTGGAGCCCTGCTAGACACAGCCCAGGCTTGAGCCTTCCTTCCTCAGGCCAAAGCGGATGCCCTCTTCTGCATTGCTTGTCAGGTTCTGTACAGCCAGCAGGTCCTGCTTGGCAGATGTTGAAGTTGTTGGACCACATGACTTCCATGGTACATGTCACTCCCATAGCACGCCCCTGCTTGCAGGGCACTCAGTGAACCCTGGCTTCCCAGTAGTGTCAAGCCACAGGGAATCTGGTGGATGTCATCTCTGTCACTCCAGAATTAATGGAGTCGCTTCTATGATGGGCAACTCAAAGCAATTTGACTCTGGGACTTCCATTCCAAATTTTTCCTCCCCATAAGAAACCTGACCACAGATGCATTCAACCTGGGTTGGGATGATCATGTACATGGGCTTCATACCCTGAGTCACTGGTCTGATCAGGAGACTCAGTTCCACATTAATATCCTAGAGCTGCAGGCAATTTGGAATGCTCTAAAGGCTTTCAGAAATTGGCTCTTGAACTAAATTATTCTAATCCAGACAATCAGGTTGCAGTCAGGATGTGGCACTATGCCTCCAGCCCCACCATGGTACTCAGGACCACAATCTGGTAGCAAAGACAGCTTACTCCTTGATATGTTGTGGAGGAGTGGCCTAGTGGTTAGGGTGGTGGACTTTGGTCCTGGGGAACTGAGGAACTGAGTTGGATTCCCGGCACAGGCAGCTCCTTGTGACTCTGGGCAAGTCACTTAACCCTCCATTGCCTGCCGCATTGAGCCTGCCATGAGTGGGAAAGCGCGGGGTACAAATGTAACAAAAATTAAATTAATTAAATTCACTTGGATTCCAGGGCTCTGTTCTTTCCTGGTTCTCCTCTCACTTCGCACCTTTAGTGTGCACTCTGGTGGATCCTCTTCCACTTCTATCCCACTACCAATCGGTGTACCTCAGGTTTCTGTTCTCGGTCCTCTCCTGTTCTCCATCTACACTTCTTCCCTTGGCTCTCTGATATCATCTCATGGCTTTCAATGTCATCTCTATGCTAATGACTCCCAGATCTACCTCTCTACCCCTGAAATCTCAACCAGCATCCAGACCAATGTATCAGCCTGCCTATCTGATATCGCTGCCTGGATGTCTCAACGTCATCTGAAACTTAACATGGCCAAAACCAAGCTTCTCATCTTTCCCCCTAAACCCACCTCTCCTCTCCCCCCTTTCTCTATTTCTGTGGATGGCACTCTCATTCTCCCTGTCTCATCAGCTCGTAACCTTGGGGTCATCTTCGACTCCTCTCTCTCTTTCTCTGATCACATTCAGCAGATTGCCAAAACTTGTCGTTTCTTTCTCTATAACATCAGCAAAATCCGTCCCTTCCTCTCTGAGCACTCTACCAGAACCCTTATCCACACTCTTATTACCTCTCGCCTAGATTATTGCAGCCTGCTTCTCACCGGCCTTCCACTTAGCCATCTCTCTCCTCTTCAATCAGTCCAAAACTCTGCTGCGCGACTCATTTTCCACCAGAATCGCTATGCTCACATTAGCCCTCTTCTCAAGTCACTTCACTAGCTCCCTATCCATTTCTGCATTCAATTCAAACTTCTCTTTCTGACCTATAAGTGCATTTACTCTACCGCTCCCCAGTACCTCTCCACGCTTGTCTCTCCCTACGCTCCCCCTCGAGTACTCCATTCTGTGGATAAATCTCTGTTGTCTGTCCCCTTTTCCTCTACTGCTAATTCCAGACTCCATTCCTTTTATCTCGCTGCACCTCTCGCCTGGAATAGACTTCCCGAGCTTGTACGTGTAGCCCCGTCTTTGGCCGTTTTCAAATCCAGGCTAAAAGCCCATCTCTTTAATGCTGCAGATGCACTTGAGACAGCTACTTGAACTGGTGACTCCCCCTTGAAAAAGTAGTCACGAAACGGGGACCTGTGGGGGTTTTAAGAGCACCAACCTGTTCAAGCTAAGTGCTGCATAAAATTAGATGATAGCATATAGAAAAATAGAAAGAGCATTTCAATTTGCAGAAATTTGACCAGTACTTTTATCTACATATTCTCTTCCTTGATTGGAAGTGAATAGACCCCTGACGCAGGCTTCTTCTTGGGCTGCCCTTGAGGTGGGAGACGTTAATGCCATGGCCGCCCTTGATTTCGGCTCAATGGGATGTCCCGGAAGTGAGCCTCAAAGTGGCTACGGCTATGTCCCGCCTCTATCCTTTGCCTGAAAGTGAATGGGAGGCCTTTCTTTGGCCTACCGTGGATTCTTTAATCACTGCGGTGACTAAGAAAACGGCGTTGCCGGTGGAAGGTGGCACGGCCCTAAAGGATGCCCAAGACAGAAGATTGGAGGCGGCCTTAAGGTCGTCCTTCGAGGCGGCTGCTTTAGGTTTGCAGGCCTCAGTTTGCGGCTCCTATGTGGCCAGGGCGTGCCTAACGATTGTGCAGCGGGCTTCCTACTACTACTACTATTTAGCATTTCTATAGCGCTACAAGGCATACGCAGCGCTGCACAAACATAGAAGAAAGACAGTCCCTGCTCAAAGAGCTTACAATCTAATAGACAAAAAATAAATAAAGTAAGCAAATCAAATCAATTAATGTGAACGGGAAGGAAGAGAGGAGGGTAGGTGGAGGCGAGTGGTTACGAGTCGAAAGCAATGTTAAAGAGGTGGGCTTTCAGTCTAGATTTAAAGGTGGCCAAGGATGGGGCAAGACGTAGGGGCTCAGGAAGTTTATTCCAGGCGTAGGGTGCAGCGAGACAGAAGGCGCGAAGTCTGGAGTTGGCAGTAGTGGAGAAGGGAACAGATAAGAAGGATTTATCCATGGAGCGGAGTGCAAGGGAAGGGGTGTAGGGAAGGACGAGTGTGGAGAGATACTGGGGAGCAGTAGAGTGAATACATTTATAGGTTAGTAGAAGAAGTTTGAACAGGATGCGAAAACGGATAGGGAGCCAGTGAAGGGTCTTGAGGAGAGGGGTAGTATGAGTAAAGCGACCCTGGCGGAAGATGAGACGGGCAGCAGAGTTTTGAACCGACTGGAGAGGGGAGAGGTGACTAAGTGGGAGGCCAGCAAGAAGCAGATTGCAGTAGTCTAAACGAGAGGTGACAAGGGTGTGGATGAGGGTTTTGGTAGAGTGCTCGGAAAGAAAGGGGCGGATTTTACGGATGTTGTAAAGAAAGAAACGACAGGTCTTGGCGGTCTGCTGGATATGAGCAGAGAAGGAGAGAGAAGAGTCAAAGATGACCCCAAGGTTTCGAGCTGAGGAGACAGGGAGAATGAGAGAGCCATCAACAGAAATAGAAAACGGGGGGAGCGGGGAGGTGGGTTTGGGGGGGAAAATGAGAAGCTCGGTTTTGGTCATATTTAATTTCAGGTGGCGTTGAGACATCCAGGCAGCAATGTCAGACAAGCACGCTGAAACTTTGGTTTGGATGCAAGGTGAGATATCAGGGGTAGAAAGGTAGATTTGGGAGTCATCAGCATAGAGATGGTAGGAAAAGCCATGGGATGAGATTAATGAACCAAGGGAAGAAGTGTAGATAGAAAAGAGGAGGGGACCAAGAACAGAACCCTGAGGTACGCCGACAGGCAGAGGGATTGAAGTAGAAGAGGATCCACCAGAGTGAACACTAAAGGTGCGGAGGGAGAGGTAGGAAGAGAACCAGGAAAGGACAGAGCCCTGGAATCCAAGTGAGGACAGGGTATCGAGAAGTATGCTGTGATCGACAGTGTCAAAGGCAGCGGAAAGATCAAGAAGAATGAGGATGGAATATTGACCTCTGGATTTAGCCAGTAATAGGTCATTGGAGACTTTAGTAAGCGCAGTTTCGGTTGAGTGGAGAGGGCGAAAACCAGATTGTAATGGGTCAAGAATAGCATGTGAGGAGAGAAAATCAAGGCAGCGGCGGTGAACAGCACGCTCAAGTAATTTGGAGAGAAAAGGAAGGAGGGAGATGGGTCGGTAATTAGAGGGACAAGTAGGGTCAAGTGAAGGCTTCTTAAGGAGAGGTATGACCACAGCATGTTTAAAGGCAGCAGGGACAGTCGCAGTGGAAAGTGAGAGGTTGAGAATGTGACAGATAAAAGGAATAAGAGTAGGAGAGATGGCATTAAGAAGGTGGGTGGGAATGGGATCAGAGGAACAGGTGGTACATTTTGAGGAAGAAAGGAGAAGTGTAGTTTCCTCAATAGTAACTTCAGGAAAGGAGGAAAGGGAATGAGGGGAAGGAGAGAGAGGGGAACGGACTAGTGGAGGGAGAGGTGGTGAGGTAGAGAAAGCAAGGTTTATCTTTAGAAAGCAAGGTTTATCTTCCCCCTCGGATCCTTCCTTGAGGGCTGATTGGCCGGCCCTGGAATCGGGCTGGCTTATTTGGCAGACTTACTGTATGATGTCTTGAGAGCCTCGGCTAAAGGTATGGCTCAGACAGTCTCTGCGCGGCGGTGGCTTTGGCTGAAGCATTGGTCTGCTGACCACGCCTCTAAGTCCCGCCTGGCTAAGTTGCCTTTTAAAGGCAAGCTGCTCTTTGAGGTCGAGCTGGACAAAATTGTGACCGATCTCGGCACGTCTAAGGGCAAGAGGTTACCAGAGGTCAGGGCTTGGGCCAGTGCTCGCCCCGGTAACTCCAGAGGACGGTTTCAGGAAGCCCGTCGGTACCGCCCGGGCAAGTCGGGCTCCTCTGCCCCCTCTTCCTTCAAAAGGAACTTCTCCCCCAAGCAGCATTCCTTTCGCAGAGACCGCCGTCCCGGAGGTGCGCCCTCCAGTCCTCCCCCAGGGTCTCGTACCCAATGACGGGGCCCTGGTCCATGGCCCAGTGCAGATTGGAGGACGCCTGTCCTCGTTTCTGGGCGAGTGGACCAGGGTAACTTCAGACACTTGGGTGCTGGAAGTCATCAGAGACGGCTACAAGCTAGAGTTCTGCCGACCCTTAAGAGACGGGTTTGTACTCTCTCCCTGCAAGTCTCCGGTCAAAGCTGTGGCAGTGCAGCAGACCTTGGACAATCTGATCCGCCTGGGTGAGGTCGTTCCGGTGCCAGAAAATCAGCTTGGCAAGGGACGTTACTCCATTTACTTTGTGGTACCAAAGAAAGGAGGTTCTGTACGGCCTATCCTCGACCTCAAAGGGGTCAATCGGGCCTTGAAAGTTCGGCACTTTCGCATGGAGACTCTCCGCTCTGTTATAGCGGCAGTGAAGGCAGGGGAGTTCCTGGCATCCTTGGACATCAAGGAAGCGTACTTGCATATTCCCATCTGGCCTCCTCATCAACGCTTTCTGCGTTTTGCAGTCCTGGGCCGACACTTCCAGTTCAGAGCCCTCCCGTTCGGGTTGGCTACTGCTCCGCGGACCTTCTCCAAAGTAATGGTGGTCATCGCGGCCTTCCTGCGAAAAGAAGGAGTACAAGTCCATCCTTACCTGGACGACTGGTTGATCCGAGCCCCCTCTTATGCAGAGTGCGGCAAAGCTGTGGACCGGGTGATTGCTCTTTTGAACTCCCTGGGGTGGATCATCAACTGGGAGAAAAGCCAGCTGCGCCCGACTCAGTCCCTGGAGTATCTGGGAGTTCGATTCGACACCCAAGTGGGCAGAGTGTTCCTGCCGGACAATCGGATTGTCAAACTTCAGGCTCAGGTGGACCATTTCCTAGTAGCCTCTCCTCTTCGGGCTTGGGACTATGTGCAGCTGTTGGGCTCTATGACGGCCACGATGGAAGTAGTGCCCTGGGCCAGGGCTCATATGAGACCACTTCAACACTCTCTGCTGCAGCGCTGGACTCCGGTGTCGGAGGATTATGCTGTGCGCCTTCCCTTGGACCCAGCAGTGCGCAAGGCGCTGAGCTGGTGGCTGAAGACAGACAAGTTGTCTGCAGGAATGCCTCTGGTGACCCCGGAGTGGATTGTCGTCACGACGGACACCTCTTTGACGGGCTGGGGAGCCCACTGTTTGGGAAGGACAGCGCAGGGGCTCTGGTCTCCTGCAGAGGCAAAGTGGTCTATCAACCTCCTGGAACTCAGAGCCATTCGGTTGGCGCTTTTGGAGTTCCTCCCGGTACTGGCGTTGAAGCCAGTACGGGTCCTGTCGGACAATGCCACGGCTGTGGCCTATGTCAACCGCCAGGGAGGTACCAAGAGCGCCCCTCTAGCCAAGGAGGCCATGAATCTATGCCAGTGGGCGGAAGCGAGCCTGGAACAGCTGTCAGCGGCCCACATTGCCGAAGTCATGAATGTCAAGGCGGACTTTCTCAGTCGCCATACCTTGGATCCCGGAGAGTGGCAGTTATCGGCTCAGGCGTTCTTGGACATCACGAAGCGCTGGGGCCAGTCGAGCCTAGATCTGATGGCGTCATCGGCCAATTGCCAAGTGCCGCGCTTTTTCAGCAGAGGACGGGACCCTCGATCCCTGGGAGTAGATGCTCTTCTCCAACAGTGGCCGACACAGGAGCTTCTCTATGTGTTCCCGCCCTGGCCCATGTTGGGCAAGGGTGCATGACCGGGTGGCAAAGCATCCGGGCCGGATAATCCTGGTGGGTCCGGACTGGCCCAGACGTCCCTGGTATGCGGACTTGATCAGGCTCTCAGTGGACAATCCTTTGCGGCTGCCAGTGGAGCAGGGCCTGTTGCATCAGGGTCCCGTGGTGATGGAGGATCCCTCCCCCTTTGGTCTTACGGCCTAGCTATTGAGCGGCAGCGTCTGAGGAAGAAGGGCTTCTCAGACAAGGTCATCGCCACTATGCTGAGAGCGAGGAAGCGCTCTACTTCTACTGCTTACGCCAGGGTTTGGCGTACCTTTGCAGCGTGGTGTGAAGCGGGCTCACTTTCTCCCTTCACTGCTCCAATTTCTTCAGTGTTGGCGTTCCTGCAAGAAGGTCTGGAGAAAGGCCTGTCGCTCAGTTCCCTTAAAGTCCAGGTAGCAGCTCTGGCTTGCTTCAGGGGCCACCTGAAGGGTGCTTCCCTGGCTTCGCAGCCAGATGTGGTGCGTTTTCTCAAGGGAGTTAATCACCTGCGCCCTCCTCTGCACTCAGTGGTGCCTGCGTGGAATCTCAACCTGGTGCTAAGAGCCTTGCAGAAGCCGCCTTTTGAACCCTTGTCGAGGGCATCTCTGAAAGACCTGACGTTGAAAGCAGTCTTTTTGGTGGCTATCACTTCAGCCAGAAGAGTTTCCGAGCTCCAGGCACTCTCATGTCGAGAGCCTTTTCTGCAGTTCACTGAGGCAGGAGTGTCTATTCGCACAGTGCCTTCCTTCCTGCCCAAGATTGTTTCTCGCTTCCATGTGAATCAGCAGCTCTGTCTCCCTTCCTTTCGTAGTGAGGACTACCCAGAGGAATACTCTGCTCTCAAATATCTGGATGTGAGACGAGTCATCATCAGATACTTGGAAGTGACCAATGATTTCCGGAAGTCGGATCATCTGTTTGTCCTGTTTGCAGGTCCTCGTAAGGGTCTACAGGCTGCTAAGCCTACAGTGGCAAGATGGGTCAAGGAAGCCATTGCAGCGGCTTATGTGGCCGCGGGGAAGGTGCCGCCTATCCAGCTGAAGGCTCACTCCACTAGAGCTCAGGCGGCCTCGATGGCAGAGGCCGGGTCCGTCTCCTTGGAAGAGATTTGCAAGGCGGCAACTTGGGCATCGGCCCATACCTTCTCCAGGCATTACTGCTTGACTGTGGCTGCTCGGGCGGAGGCCCGGTTTGGAGCTTCAGTGTTGCGGTCAGGGATTTCAATGTCCCGCCCTGGGTGAGTACTGCTTCGGTACATCCCACCAGTCTATGAATTGATCAGCATGATGATATGGAAGGTAAAATTATGTATCATACCTGATAATTTTCTTTCCATTAATCATAGCTGATCAATCCATAGCCCCTCCCAGATATCTGTACTATTTATATTCTGGTTGCATTTCAGGTTCAAGTTTAGTCTTCAGTTCCGGTTCAGGAGGACTTCGTGTTCAAGTTTTTTCAATTGGATTCTTCAAGAGTTGAGACGAGTTTGTGTTACAGTGAGCTGCTGCATTCCTCTCCCCTCCGTTTTACGGGGCTGGATTGAGGCTTAAATTCTGCCGGCGCTCCCTCCTGCTTCGTGCGGCTGTAGGGCAGCTTTGTACCCCTCCCGCTTCGGCGGTGTTAGGGTCAGTCAGCTCCTCCCGCGATTGCGGTTGCAGGATAAGCCAGATCCCCCCGCATCGGCGGGTGTGGTGTCCCTCCCCCACTTGTGTGGGGATGAGCTGGGTTAATTCCCCTCCCCCGTTTCGGCGGTGGTGAGCTGGGCAGAGTGTCCCTTTGTGGGTGTAATTCTCTAAGTGCTGAGTCCTGCGGATGGAGCTTTGATATCGACATACTGAGGAGTTTCCGGTAGCACATGACCACATATAGGGAGGCAAAAGGATTGCTCTCTATCTCCACCTGCTGGTAGATGGACACAACCCACCAGTCTATGGATTGATCAGCTATGATTAATGGAAAGAAAATTATCAGGTATGATACATAATTTTACCTTAAACATACTAGACAACTTTGGTATATGTGGCACAGTCCACAAATGGTTTCAAGGATTCCTGAAATCAAGATCTTACAAAGTGAAAATGAAAGGAACCTTATCCTCTCCTTGGTCACCGGACTGTGGCGTCCCTCAGGGTTCTCCATTATCGCCCATTCTGTTTAATGTAATGATGTCACCACTAGGCAACAGACTAGAAACAGCAAGATTCAAAACATTCATATATGCTGATGATGTTACCATACACATAACCTTTGAATATAGACAGCAAACGAGAGTATGTTAAAAGGATAGCGTTGGGAGCCCTACCTGGGACCCCATAACTAGGTATCGGATACTGTGTGAGACATTGTTCGACACCTGGACCATAGGCCCTGATAGACAAGTAGTAGATGTTTTTGATATATTTGAAGGGTGTGGCCTTGTAAGAGTTGAACAGCCAGAAACACCATTAACCAGGCCTGAACCAGGAAATGTATTTGACTTTTGGCTTGTCACGTATAATATTGTCCACAATGGTTGGCAACCTTGGCTCTTCATTAGGACAAGAGGGAATCAAGGTCTTGAGATTTATTCCCTTTGTCCTGCTGGAGAACAACAACTTGGGGCCATAAGAATCCACCTAGGTACCCCAACTGTTGACTTACCCTGTTTTAATTGAAATCCTTTATCTAATCATTACTTGCCCTTTTAATTCTATTTAATTATACACCTTCAAAAAGAACATTAAAGGCATCTTACAAAAGGCCTGGGCCTCAGAATCCAAACTAAAGCTAAATAAAGAAAAAACTAAATTCATGGTCATTACCATCCTATTTGACCAAAACAACTACAACAGTTTCACAACTGACAACATTTCATTCCCCATTGACAATAATCTGAAAATTCTAGGTGTAATTATAGACAAACATTTAACATTTGCTACTCAAGTTTCCTCAGTAACGATAAAATCTTTCAGGTCTCTTTGGAAACTAAAAAGGATCAGACCCTATTTCTCATCAGAAACATTCAGACTATTGGTACAATCATTAACATTATTTATTTTTATTTTTTTTATTTTTATTTGTTAACATTTGTATCCCACATTTCTCCGAGGACAAGCAGGCTGCTTGTTCTCACTGATGGGTTGACGTCCACGGCAGCCCCCTCCATCGGAATCTTCACTAGCAAAGGCCTTTGCTAGTCCTCGCGCGCCCATGCGCACCGCGCATGCGCGGCCATCTTCCCGCCCGAAACCGGCTCAAGCCGGCCAGTCTTCTTTTGTCCGCGCTCGGTACGGTCGTGTTGCGCCGTTCGTGCCCCAGAGAGTCGACCTCGCGCGTCCTTTTTCGACGTGTTTTCTTGTTTTTTCTTCGTGAAAGAGTTCGGGAAGTGCTCCGGAAGTGCTCCGGAAGACCCTTTCGGGTTTTCTGCCCTTCCCGTATTTTCAAAGTTTTGCCCCGTAAGTTTTCTTTCGTCGTCGGGGTAGGCCTCATTTTGGCCTCGGTCGAGATTTTTCTCCCTCAAAGTTTTGGTGCTCTTTTTCGCCATTTCGGCTTTCGACTTCACTGGCGTGATGTTTCCGCCCATGACATCGAAGCCTTCCAGCGGCTTCAAGAAGTGCACCCAGTGCGCCCGGGTAATCTCGCTCACTGATAGGCACTCGTCGCGTCTTCAGTGTCTGGGGGACGAGCACCGCCCTCAGAACTGTAGTCTGTGTTCCCTGTTACAAAGGCGGACTCAGGTAGCGAGATTGGCCCAGTGGAACGTTTTGTTCTCGGGCTCTTCGTCGGCATCGGCACCGGGGACATCGAGTGCATCGACGTCGTCAGCGTCCAGACCGTCTTCCTCGGCTGCCAGTGTATCGGGTGCATCGAGGCATCGAGTCTCTGCATCGGCGCTGAGGCATCGGGCGACTGCATCGACGTCGGTGGTACCGGGACCTCGTCTGCTGATGTCGTCGGACGGTGGTGCATCGTCTGGAGTGCAGGTGAGGGCTGTCCATTCCCCTGCTGGTGGCGGTGAGCCTTCCGGTGGGTCTCCCCCTACCCTGAGGGCTCCTGCGGTACAGCCCCCCCGAGACCGACCTCCTTCGGCCTCGGCCCCGAGGAAGCGACGGCTGGATTCTACGTCCTCCTCGTCGGTGCCGGGAAGCTCCGGTGACGTGCTTCGGAAGAAGACGAAGAAGCATCGACACCGGTCCCCTTCCCGCATCGGCACCGAGAGCTCTGGGTCGCCGAGGCAGTCGGCACCCAGCAGGCATCGGCACCGAGAGGACCGTTCACCCTCTGTTCAGGAGGTGTCGATGCGCTCCACTCTGGACAGCCCGGAACAGCCTCCACGCCCGGAACAGGTTTTGACGTCGACGCCTGCATCGACCTCTCTGCCTTTCTCTGCAGCCGCTCTGAACGAGAGCCTCCGGGCCGTTCTCCCAGAGATTCTGGGAGAGCTGTTGCGCCCTACCCCTCCGGTACCGGCGGTGCTTGCGCCTCCGGTACCGTCGAGCGTGGCGCCGGCTGGCCCATCGCCCGGGGTGAGGTCCCCGACGTCGGTACCGCGTGCGGTGCCGACTGCGGCCATCTCCCAGGAGGGCTCCCCGGCTACGTCGGCGGAGGGAGCTTCGCCGATGCGGGCGAGGGAGTCTACCTCTCGACGCCCCCATCGTGGACGTGGCTCCACGGCGTCGATCCGGGCGAGGTTGCAGACACAGGTTCGTGAACTTGTGTCTGACACCGATGGTGAGGCCTCGTGGGAGGAAGAGGAAGACCCCAGATATTTCTCTGACGAGGAGTCTGAGGGTCTTCCTTCTGATCCCACTCCCTCCCCTGAAAGACAGCTTTCTCCTCCTGAGAGTCTGTCTTTCGCTTCCTTTGTCCGGGAGATGTCTACGGCCATCCCCTTCCCGGTGGTTGTGGAGGACGAGCCCAGGGCTGAAATGTTTGAGCTCCTGGACTATCCTTCTCCACCTAAGGAAGCGTCCACAGTACCCATGCATCATGTCCTGAAAAAGACATTGCTGGCGAACTGGACCAAACCATTAACTAATCCCCACATTCCCAAGAAAATTGAGTCCCAGTACCGGATCCATGGGGACCCAGAGCTGATGCGCACTCAGTTGCCTCACGACTCTGGAGTTGTGGATTTGGCCCTAAAGAAGGCTAAGAGTTCTAGGGAGCATGCTTCAGCGCCCCCGGGCAAACACCCTAGAACCTTAGACTCCTTTGGGAGGAAGGCCTACCATTCTTCTATGCTCGTGGCCAAAATCCAGTCTTACCAGCTCTACACGAGCATACACATGCGGAACAATGTGCGGCAGTTGGCGGGCTTGGTTGATGCTCTTCCCCCTGAGCAAGCCAAGCCTTTTCAGGAGGTGGTCAGGCAGCTGAAGGCGTGCAGAAAATTCCTGGCCAGAGGGGTGTATGACACCTTTGATGTTGCGTCCAGGGCCGCTGATCAAGGTGTGGTGATGCGCAGGCTCTCATGGCTGCGTGCCGCCGACCTGGAGAATAGACTCCAGCAGCGAATTGCGGACTCGCCTTGCCGGGCGGATAACATTTTTGGAGAGAAAGTCGAGCAGGTGGTAGAGCATCTCCACCAGCGGGACACCGCATTCGACAAGTTCTCCCGCCGGCAGCCTTCAGCATCTACCTCTACAGGTAGAAGATTTTTCGGGGGAAGGAAGACTGTTCCCTACTCTTCTGGCAAGTGTAGGTACAGTCCTCCTTCCCGACAGCCTGTGGCCCAGGCTAAGCCCCAGCGCGCTCGCTCTCGTCAGCAGCGTGCGACTCAGCAAGGCCCCTCGGCTCCCCAGCAAAAGCCATGGACGAGCTTTTGACTGGCTCCAGCAGAGCATAGCCGACATCCAAGTGTCAGTGACGGGAGACCTGCAGGTCGGAGGGAGGTTGAAAGTTTTTCACCAAATGTGGCCTCTCATAACCTCTGATCAGTGGGTTCTCCAAATAGTCCGACAAGGACACACCCTCAATTTGGCCTCAAATCCTCCAAATTGTCCACCGGGAGCTCAGTCTTACAGCTTCCAGCACAAGCAGGTACTTGCAGAGGAACTCTCCACCCTTCTCAGCGCCAATGCGGTCGAGCCCGTGCCATCCGGGCAAGAAGGGCTGGGATTCTATTCCAGGTACTTCCTTGTGGAAAAGAAAACAGGGGGGATGCGTCCCATCCTAGACCTAAGGGCCCTGAACAAATATCTCGTAAAAGAAAAGTTCAGGATGCTTTCCCTGGGCACCCTTCTTCCCATGATTCAGGAAAAAGATTGGCTATGCTCTCTGGACTTGAAGGACGCCTATACGCACATCCCGATACTGCCAGCTCACAGACAGTATCTGCGATTTCAGCTGGGCACACGTCACTTCCAGTACTGTGTGCTACCCTTTGGGCTCGCCTCTGCGCCCAGGGTGTTCACAAAGTGCTTGGCTGTGGTAGGAGCGGCACTTCGCTGGCTGGGGGTGCACGTGTTCCCATATCTCGACGATTGGCTGGTGAAGAACACATCCGAGGCAGGAGCCCTGCAGTCCATGCAGATGACTATTCGCCTCCTGGAGCTACTGGGGTTTGTAATAAATTATCCAAAGTCCCATCTTCTCCCAGTCCAGAAACTCGAATTCATTGGAGCTCTGCTGGATTCTCGGACGGCTCGCGCCTATCTCCCAGAGACGAGAGCCAACAATTTGTTGTCCCTCGTCTCGCGGGTGCGAGCGTCCCAGCAGATCACAGCTCGGCAGATGTTGAGATTGCTGGGCCACATGGCCTCCACAGTTCATGTGACTCCCATGGCCCGCCTTCACATGAGATCTGCTCAATGGACCCTAGCCTCCCAGTGGTATCAGGCCGCTGGGGGTCTAGAGGACGTGATCCACCTGTCCACGAGTTTTCTCAAATCCCTATATTGGTGGACGATTTGCTCCAATTTGACTCTGGGACGTCCCTTCCAAATTCCTCAGCCACAAAAGGTGCTGACCACGGATGCGTCCCTCCTGGGATGGGGAGCTCATGTCGATGGGCTTCACACCCAAGGAAGCTGGTCCCTCCAGGAACGCGATCTGCAGATCAATCTTCTGGAGTTACGAGCGATCTGGAACGCTCTGAAGGCTTTCAGAGATCGGCTGTCCCACCAAATTATCCAAATTCAGACAGGCAACCAGGTTGCCATGTACTATGTCAACAAGCAGGGGGGCACCGGATCTAGCCCCCTGTGTCAGGAAGCCGTCAGCATGTGGCTCTGGGCTCGCCGTCACGGCATGGTGCTCCAAGCCACATATCTGGCAGGCGTAAACAACAGTCTGGCCGACAGGTTGAGCAGGATTATGCAACCTCACGAGTGGTCGCTCAATTCCCAAGTGGTACGACAGATCTTCCAGGTGTGGGGCACCCCCTTGGTAGATCTCTTCGCATCTCGAGTGAACCACAAAGTCCCTCAGTTCTGTTCCAGGCTTCAGGCCCACGGCAGACTGGCATTGGATGCCTTCCTCCTGGACTGGGGGGAGGGTCTGCTGTATGCTTATCCTCCCATACCTCTGGTGGGGAAGACTTTGTTGAAACTCAAGCAAGAACGAGGCACCATGATTCTGATTGCTCCTTTTTGGCCGCGTCAGATCTGGTTCCCTCTTCTTCTGGAGTTGTCCTCCGAAGAACCGTGGAGATTGGAGTGTTTTCCGACCCTCATCACACAGGACGAAGGGGCGCTTCTGCATCCCAGCCTCCAGTCGCTGGCTCTTACAGCCTGGATGTTGAGGGCGTAGACTTTGCCTCTTTGGGTCTGTCGGAGGGTGTCTCCCGCATCTTGCTTGCTTCCAGGAAAGAGTCCACTAAGAGAAGTTACTTCTTCCATTGGAGGAGGTTTGCCGTCTGGTGTGACAGCAAGGCCCTAGATCCTCGCTCTTGTCCTACACAGACCCTGCTTGAATACCTTCTGCACTTGTCTGAGTCTGGTCTCAAGACCAACTCTGTAAGAGTTCACCTTAGCGCAATCAGTGCATACCATTACCGTGTGGAAGGTAAGCCGATCTCGGGACAGCCTTTAGTTGTTCGCTTCATGAGAGGTTTGCTTTTGTCAAAGCCCCCTGTCAAGCCTCCTACAGTGTCATGGGATCTCAATGTCGTTCTCACCCAGCTGATGAAACCTCCTTTTGAGCCACTGAATTCCTGCCATCTGAAGTACTTGACTTGGAAGGTCATTTTCTTGGTGGCAGTTACTTCAGCTCGTAGAGTCAGTGAGCTTCAGGCCCTGGTAGCCCAGGCCCCTTACACCAAATTTCATCATAACAGAGTAGTCCTCCGCACTCACCCTAAGTTCTTGCCAAAGGTCGTGTCGGAGTTCCATCTGAACCAGTCAATTGTCTTGCCAACATTCTTTCCCCGTCCTCATTCCTGCCCTGCTGAACGTCAGCTGCACACATTGGACTGCAAGAGAGCATTGGCCTTCTACCTGGAGCGGACACAGCCCCACAGACAGTCCGCCCAATTGTTTGTTTCTTTTGATCCCAATAGGAGGGGAGTGGCTGTAGGGAAACGCACCATATCCAATTGGCTAGCAGATTGCATTTCCTTCACTTACGCCCAGGCGGGGCTGGCTCTTGAGGGTCATGTCACGGCTCATAATGTTAGAGCCATGGCTGCGTCGGTAGCCCACTTGAAGTCAGCCTCTATTGAAGAAATTTGCAAAGCTGCGACGTGGTCATCTGTCCACACATTCACATCTCATTACTGCCTGCAGCAGGATACCCGACGCGACAGTCGGTTCGGCAGTCAGTTCTTCAGAACCTGTTTGGGCTTTAGGATCCAACTCCACCCCCCGAGGGCCCTGTTTGTTCTGTTCCAGGCTGCACTCTCAGTTAGTTGGTAAATTTTTTAGGTCAATCTCAGTTATGTCCTCGCCGTTGCGAGGTCCAATTGACCATGGTTGTTGTTTTGAGTGAGCCTGGGGGCTAGGGATACCCCATCAGTGAGAACAAGCAGCCTGCTTGTCCTCGGAGAAAGCGAATGCTACATACCTGTAGAAGGTATTCTCCGAGGACAGCAGGCTGATTGTTCTCACAAACCCGCCCGCCTCCCCTTTGGAGTTGTGTCTTCCCTTGAAGTGTATTGTCTTGCTACATACTGGACTGGCCGACTCGAGCCGGTTTCGGGCGGGAAGACGGCCGCGCATGCGCGGTGCGCATGGGCGCGCGAGGACTAGCAAAGGCCTTTGCTAGTAAACTTTCCGATGGAGGGGGCTGCCGAGGACGTCAACCCATCAGTGAGAACAATCAGCCTGCTGTCCTCGGAGAATACCTTCTACAGGTATGTAGCATTCGCTATAGGGTGGATCGAATTGGTGGAGGGGTAGCATTGTTTCTCTGAGGACAAGCAGGCTGATATTCTCACATGTGGGTGACATCACGTCGGCCCCGGAGGACTTTCAAGCAAAATCGCCAAAAGTCTCTTCTAGAGTGTTCCGTAGCGCGAGATGATCACACCGCGCATGCACGCGCACGAATTCCCGCCCGCCGCGCAGACACGCTCCTCAGTTGTTTTCTTTCTGCGTCTGAGGAGACACGGAGTTTCGCTTCGCGTTTCTTCGGGTCCCATGGAGTGAAAAGTTTCTTCGTCGAATTGATTTCACTTGTTTAAAAAAAAAACAAGTTTCCTTTATTTCCTTAATATTTTCTTCGCTTTAACGTTTCCTTTCTTTTTCGTTTGCGACCGTTCTTAGGTTGCTCGGTCGCTTTTTTCCCCTGTTTTGTGTCCCTTTTTCTGACACCATCGCTTCCTTTGATTTTGCGGAGGCCATTTTTCCCGCAATGTCATCAAAGATGTCCAGTGGCTTCAAGCCTTGCGCCCGCTGCAACCGGACCATCTCTGGCACTGATCCGCATTCCTGGTGCCTTCAGTGCCTTGGGCCCGACCATCTGCAGGAAAGCTGTAAGTTGTGCCTAAAAATGAAAAAGCGCACTCAGCTTTTTAGAGAGGCCCAAAGAGAAAAGCTTTTTGGGTCCGGTACCTCGACGTCGGCGTCGACATCGGTACCGTCGATGTCGAGGGCAGCGTTGGCATCGGGAGACTGGGTACAGGCTGCCAAAAGATCGATGCACGCTGGGAGCAGTGATGCATCGAGCGGGTCTCCACCTGCCTCGGCGCCTCCTGCTTTGCAGGCCCCCCGGGACCGAACTCTATCGGACCCGGCCCCGAGGAAGCGTGTGGATTCCACGTCTTCCTCACCGGTACCGAGGAGTCTCGATGATGGGCGTCGGGTGAAGGCCAAGAAGCACAGTCATCGATCTCCTTCTCGACACGGTACCACGAGCTCCGGGTCATCAAAGCATTCGATACCCGAGAAGCGTCGATGCTGAGAGGATCGCTCTCCCTCTGTTATGGAGGTATCGATGCGCAGGTCATCTAGCAGCCCAGTACCGGCTCCCCAGCCTCTGCAGATTCTGCCTCTGAAGCCCACACCGGCACCGCAGCCTTCCCCGATAGCTTCTGTAGATGAGCGCATCAAGGCTATTTTTCCTGATTTCATGGAAGCGGTGCTGCATCCTTTGCGCCCGGCACCGGAGGTACTGGTACTGATGGTGCCGGAGGCTCCCTCGGCATTGTGCCTTTCGCTGGTGGTGAGGTCTATTTCTCCGGTACCGCTTCCGGTATCGGGGTCGGCAGCCTCCCGGGTCGACTCTCCATTGCCTTCGATGGAGGAAGCTTCACCGGAGTCTCCTGGGGAGGCGACTTCTCGACACCATCATCGAGGCCACCGCACCTCCATGTCGAGACGGGCTCAGATCCGGGCTGCTCTTTCTGAGTTGTTAGCCCCATCCAATGATGGCTCATCTGATGAAGATGGGGGTCATGGAGTTTTCTCTGCCGAGGATTCTCTAGGTCTTCCATCTGATTCGACCCTCCTCCAGAGAGCTTGTCTTTTTCATCTTTTGTGTGGGAAATGTCTGAGGCCATTCTCTTCCCTGTGGAGACTGTGGATGAGACCAGGGCCAAGATGCTCGAGGTCCTGGATTATCCATCTCCACCTAAGTCTTCTACCACAGCTCCTTTTCATGATACACTCAGGGAAGTGCTGATGAGGAACTGGGAGAAGCCTCTTTCTTGTCCAACTATTCCCAAAAAGGCTGAATCCCAGTATCGGATCCACGGGGAACCCAGTTTCGTCCGGCCTCAGTTGCCTCATGACTCTGCGGTGGTGGATTCCGCTCTCAGAAGAGCTAAGAGTTCTAGGAACTTTGCCTCAGCGCCCCCGGGCCGAGAACATAGAACCTTGGATTCTTTTGGGAAGAAGGCGTATCAGGCTGGCATGCTCGCTTCCAAAATTCAGTCGTACCAGCTCTTCATAAGCATTCATTTGCGGAACTCAGTGCGGCAGCTTGAGAGCTTGGTTGATGCACTCCCACCGGGGCAGGCCGAGCCTTTTCGTCAAGTGGTCAGGCAGCAGAAGGCGTGTCGCAAGTTCCTGTCCAGGGGCATTTACGATACTTGCGATGTGACATCCAGATTTTCTGCTATGGGTATAGTGATGCGCAGACTTTCATGGCTGCGTGCCTGTAACCTGGAGGAACGAACTCAGCAGAAAATTGCGGATATCCCTTGCCGAGGGGATCATCTTTTCGGTGAGAAGGTTGAAGAGTTGATTGATCATCTCTATCAGCGTGATAACGCTAGGGACTCTCTCTCCCGCCAGGTGCCTCCTGCATCTGCTTCCTCATCTAGGAAGTTTTTTAAAGGGAAGAGAAGTGCACCTTACGCCTCTAGGGGCCGTAAGTACACTCCTACTTCTCAACAGCCGGTTCAGGCTCTGCCACAGCACGCTCGTTCTTGTCAACAGCGTGCGCCTAAACAGGCCCCTGCAGCTCCCCAGCAAAAACCAGAGACGGGTTTTTGACTGGCTCCAGTTGATCATAGCCACCATAAATGTGTCCGTGCCGGGCGATCTGCCTGTCGGAGGGAGGTTAAAATTTTTTCACCAAAGGTGGCCTCTGATAACCTCCGACCGGTGGGTTCTTCAAATATTCTGGTTAGGATACACCCTCAATCTGGAGACCAAGCCTCCAAATTGCCCACCGGGAGCTCAGTCTTTCAGCTCCCAACACAAGCAGGTACTTGCAGAGGAACTCTCTGCCCTTCTCAGCACCAATGTGGTCAAGCCCGTTCCACCAAGGCAAGAAGGGCTGGGATTCTATTCCAGGTACTTCCTTGTGGAAAAGAAGACAGGGGGGATGCGTCCCATCCTAGACCTAAGGGGCCTGAACAAATATCTGGTTCGAGAAAAGTTCAGGATGCTTTCCATGGGCACCCTTCTTTCCATGATTCAGGAAAATGATTGGCTATGCTATCTGGACTTAAAGGATGCTTATACCCACATCTCAATACTTCCAGCTCACAGGAAGTATCTGCGGTTTCGGCTGGGAACGCAGCATTTTCAGTACTGTGTGCTGCTTTTGGCTTGGCCCATGCGGATGACTATTCTAGTGCTGGAGCTCTTAGGGTTTGTCATCAGTTACCCAAAGTCCCATCTCCTCTCGGTTCAAAAATTGGAATTCATAGGGGCTCTGTTGTGCACAAAGACAGCTTGTGCCTTTCTTCTCGAGCCAAGAGCAGACAACCTTCTGTCTCTGGTCTCCAAGGTTCAAGCGTCTCAACAGATCACAGCTCGGCAGATGTTGAGACTTCTGGGGCACATGGCTTCCACAGTTCATGTAACTCCCATGGCATGTTTTCACATGAGATCAGCTCAGTGGGCCCTAGCTTCCCAGTGGTATCAAGCTACAGGGGATCTAGAAGATGTGATCCAGCTGTCCATCGACTTTCGGAATTCCCTTCAGTGGTGGACAATTCAATCCAGTCTGGTTTTGGGGCGCCCATTCCAAATTCCTCAGCCACAAAAAGTGCTGACGACGGATGCATTCCTCCTAGGGTGGGGAGCCCATGTAGATGGGATTCATACTCAAGGAGCTTGGTCCCTTCAGGAAAAGCGTCTTCAGATCAACCTCCTGGAGTTGCGAGCAATCTGGAACGCTCTAAATGCTTTCAGAGATCGGCTATCCAACCAAATTATTCTTATACAAACAGACAATCAGGTTGCGATGTACTACACAAACAAGCAAGGGGGCACCGGATCTCACCCTCTGTGTCAGGAGGCCGTGCAGATGTGGCTTTGGGCTCGCCAACAAGGCATGTTTCTCCAGGCCATTTATCTAGCCGGCGTAAACAACAGTCTGGCCGACAGGTTGAGCAGGATAATGCAACCTCACGAGTGGTCACTGAGCATGGCTGTCGCCAGAAAGATCTTCCGAGCGTGGGGCACCCCCTCGGTGGATCTTTTTGCCACTCAATTCAATCACAAGGTCCCTCAGTTCTGTTCCAGACTTCAGGCCCACGGCAGACTAGCGTCGGATGCCTTCCTCCTTCATTGGGGGACAGGCCTTCTGTATGCGTATCCTCCCATACCTCTGGTGGGGAAGACTTTGCTGAAACTCAAACAAGATCGTGGAACCATGATTCTGATCGCTCCCTTCTGGCCGCATCAGATTTGGTTCCCTCTTCTTCTGGAGTTGTCCTCCGAAGAACTGTGGAGATTGGAGTGTTTTCCAACTCTCATTACTCAGAACGAGGGGGCTTTTGTACATCCCAACCTCCAGTCTCTGGATCTCACGGCTTGGATGTTGAGAGCTTAGAATTTGCCTCTTTGGGTAAATTTATAATTTTGCCCATTGTTTTTGCTAATGAATTTTGGTTACCACATTTTTCTGGAAATTATATTGGGACAGATAAAGCGAGGTTACTAACCTGTAGCAGATATTCTCCAAGGACAGCAGGCTGATTGTTCTCACAATTGGGTGACGTCCAACGGCAGCCCCAGGATCGGAAGATCTTTCTAGCAACAAGTTTTGCTAGCCCTTGCGTCCACATATGTACTGCGCATGCGCGACCATCTTCCCGCCCGTAGTGCAAGCGTGTCCCTCAGTCAAATAGAAAGCAAAAGACAAGGGAAGACGCAACTCCAAGGGGAGGTGGGCGGGTTTATGAGAACAATCAGCCTGCTGTCCTTGGAGAATACCTGCTACAGGTTAGTAACCTCACTTTCTCCGAGGACAAGCAGGCTGCTTGTTCTCACGATTGGGGTATCCCTAGCCCCCAGGCTCACTCAAAATAACAAAACATTGGTCAATAGGACCTCGCAACGGCGAGGACATAAATGAGATTGACCTAAACAACAACAACTAACTGAGAGTGCAGCCTGGAACAGAATAAAATGGGTCTAGGGGGGTGGAGTTGGATTCTAAACCCCAAACAGATTCTGTAGCACCGACTGCCCGAATTGACTGTCGCATCAGGTATCCTGCTAGAGGCAGTAATGAGATGTGAATGTGTGGACAGATGACCATGTCGCAGCCTTGCAAATCTCTTCAATAGTGGCTGACTTCAAGTGGGCCACTGACGCTGCCATGGCTCTAACACTGTGAGCCGTGACATGACCCTCAAGAGTCAGCCCAGCTTGGGTGTAAGTGAAGGAAATGCAATCTGCTAGCCAATTTGAGATGGTGCGTTTCCCAACAGCCACTCACCTTCTGTTGGGATCAAAAGAAACAAACATTTGGGCGGACTGTTTGAAGGGGCTTGTCCGCTCCAGGTAGAAGGCCAATGCTCGCTTGCAGTCCAATGTGTGCAACTGAAGTTCAGCAGGGCGGGTATGAGGTCGGGGGAAAAATGTTGGCAAGACAATTGACTGGTTCAGAAGGAACTCCGACACCACCTTCGGCAAGAACTTAGGGTGATTGCGGAGGACTACTCTGTTATGATGAAATTAAGTATAGGGAGCATGGGCTACTAGGGCTTGAAGCTCACTGACTCTACGAGCTGAAGTAACAGCCACCAAGAAAATGACCTTCCAGGTCAAGTACTTCAGATGGCAGGAATGCAGTGGCTCAAAAGGAGGTTTAATCAGCTGGGTGAGAACGACGTTCAGATCCCATGACACTGGTGGAGGCTTTAGTACAAAAAACAGAAGAAACCAGTCTTCGCAAGGAAATCAACAAGAAAAAAACAGCAAAGATGACCAACAAAAGCAAAAAACAAAAAACATAAAAATAAAATATACATATATAAAAAAACAGTTTACTTTTGGCGGAAAAACTTTAAAACAGATTCAAAATACTAGTTCGGTTTGATTGCATAGATCAGAGACGCTGCTCTGATCTTCTCCGCTCAACAACTTTGTTTCCAGTACAATTGAGCACTATAGCTTCAGTTTATTGGTAAGACACACATATTCTTTTTATATTTGGATAGAATTAATAATCAACAGACGGCAGAGAAGACTCCTGATGCAGGCCAGTACGGCCGAAACACAGCTGTGTCGAGTCCCTTTCTCCCTGCTACAGTTTGGCTAATAAAGTTGATTCTTCATTTTTACATCCAAAGTGTCGCCTTTTTTATGTAATTTTTTGATTTTGATGGATTCATCTTTTAAATACATATCTTATGATTAATTTTAAATGTTGACGTTTTATATATATATATATATATATATATATATATATATATATATATATATATATTATTTTTTTGTTTTTGTTGGTCATCTTTGCTGTTTTGTTTCTTCTTCTTCTTCTTACTGGTGGAGGCTTGACAGGGGGCTTTGACAGAAGCAAACCTCTCATGAAGCGAACCACTAAAGGCTGTCCAGAGATAGGCTTACCCGCTACATGATAATGAAAAGCACTAATTGCACTAAGATGAACTCTTACGGAGTTGGTCTTAAGACCGACTCTGACAAGTGTACAAAGTATTCAAGCAGGGTCTGTGTAGGACAAGAGCGAGGATCTAGGGCCTTGCTGTCACACCAGACGGCAAACCTTCTCCATTTAAAAGAGTAACACCTCTTCGTGGAATCTTTCCTGGAAGCAAGCAAGACTCGGGAGACACCCTCAGAAAGACCCAAGGAGGCGAAGTTTACGCCCTCAACATCCAGGCCGTGAGAGCCAGAGACTGGAGGTTGGGACACTGAGAAGGGCGGAGAGTTCCTCTGCAAGTACATGCCTGTGCTGAAAGCTGAAAGATTGAGCCCCCCGGTGGACAATTTGGAGGTCTGGAAATCAAATTGAGGGAGTACCATAACCGGACTATTTGAAGAACCCACCGATCGGAGGTTATGAGTGGCCCCTGACCGGTAGATCATCCAGCACAGGTACTTTTATGGCGGCTATGCTCATTCAGAACCAGTCAAAAGTCCGTTCCTTGCTTTTGCTGGGGAGCCACATGGGCCTGTCTGGGCACATGCTGTTGACGCGAACGAGCATGCTGGGGTTGAGCCTGAGAAGGCTTTCGGGAAGGTGGAGTGTACCTATGCTGACTGTAAGTATAGGGAACACTCCTCCTTCCCCGGAAAAAATGTCTACCTGTTGAGGTAGATGCTGAAGGCACACGGTGGGAGAGCTTGTTAAGGGCGGTTTCCCGCTGGTTAAGCTGTTCTACCACCTGATCGACCTTCTTGCCAAAAATATTATCCCCCCCGGCAAGGGACATCTGCAAGCCACTGCTGGGCTCGATTGTCCAGGTCAGAGGCACGCAGCCATGAAAGTCTGCACATCACTATACTTTGAGCAGCGGACCTGGATGCAACATCAAAAGTGTCATAACCACCCCTGGACAGGAATTTACGACACACCTCCAGCTGCCTGACCACCTCCTGAAAAGGCCTGGCATGCTCCACAGGGAGCTTGTCCACCAAGTCTGCCAGTTGCTTCACATTGTTCTGCATATGAATGCTCGTGTAGAGCTGGTAAGACTGAATTTTGTATAAAACAAAAAGTGAGGAGAGTGGATGAGGATACCAAAAAATTTTTTTATTCACATGAAAATTAAAAATTTAAAAACCTGATGTACATAAGAATGACCCGACATGGCCGTGTTTCGGCCCTAAGGCCTGCCTCAGGGGTCTTTATAACCTAAATTGACCAATGAAACAAATAGAAAATATTGTTACAAATATATCATGAACATGGATATAGTGAATAAAATAACAGACACTAATTAAAAATGTATGACGTAAATATATGAACAAACAAACCACCAGATAATGATCTGTGACTGTGACTCATTCTGATAGTATAACATTGAATAATTAAAGTAAACCATATATATGAATATTTAAAAAGTTGTTTTTTTTTTAATTGTTTTAAAAGAATTAATAAGATATTATGGATTATTAACACACATGGATAATGCTTTAAACAATGTATCAAAAAATTTTTATATGTATAACACTGTATATTGTATCCAAATAATAAAGGTTGTAATTGCAATTGTATATAAATAGATAATTAAAAATTATGAATTGTTAAGACACATGAATAATACTTTAAACAATACATCAATTTGTAAAAATAAACAATGTGTGCAATTAATAAAAATAATTAAAATAGTGTTGAATAATGTATGAGTATATGTATTTGAAAAAGTATTTATACATTAATGTTTATACATTTATAATGAGCATGTGTTAATCTTAAAGAATTTTTTGTGTATTTTTCAAAAAAAAGATAGAAAGAGAAGATTTTTTGAAAATAAAATGAATAAATTGTAAAATACCTCAGAGAATGTAGCTCAAAACGTGTACTCCAAGGGAAATGACGAAACAAAACTCTCTAAGATCTGTGTGTCTAAAAAATAATGCAGAAATAATTGATGTGTTGCAGAGAGAATAAAATACTGTGTGAATTAAAACGTATAAAGTGATGTTAGATAAAACAGTGAAAGAAATGTGTATTATGATAACATGTGCCTGAAGAAACTTAATTATGAGACAACAACAGTATAAAACGGAACGTTAAGGTAGAGAGGATAAGCACTGAATGGAAAAATATTGAATAGATAACGATAGATATTATAAACTATGTATTGAAAACTAAATATGGTAGAATCTCTCTATGTGAACAGGAAATTCAATATATGTGCATACTGATATTGTGATTAATCAAATATGTAGAGGTAGAACAAACTTACCTCCTCTCTTCTAAAGAATATATATAAAAAATATATATTAAAAAGCGAAACAAGCTTGTGAAACTGCAAAAGAAATAAAAAGCTAGTTACACTGCAGAGAAATCGTGAAATTATGATAAAATAAATTTAAAAGTGTAAAATTGACGTGATATAATAAATGAATAAAAGAACGTAGTATAATGGACACTGAAGTCTCTATTCTAACATATATAAAGAATCGATATACCTAATGTTTATGTATAAAGGACACAAGACCGATGTTATTGTGTTGTTTATATATTGACAACAATTAAAATCCAGATAAAGTAAGAAATTATCTGTCTTAAACAATCGAAAGTCCATGGACAAATTTAGTCTTCAATAGAGATTTTTCAAAACGTTTGTTTAGTGAGCACTACGATATTTATATATATATCGTTTTACAAACCTATGAATTCTAGATCCACAAAGAGTTATATCCGTTTCAAAAGTGACACAAGTCTATTTACCCAATTTTAAATACCTAGTAGCGCGAAAAAGGTTGGTTTTTAGTGCTTACCTCCTCTCCGAAGGGATGTCTGCAATTGTAAAATATATTGAAAAATGGCGATAATGTCGGTGTCTCTTAAATAGGAAAATTAAAGGAAATGACGTTTTTCAAAAATTGGAGGGAAAAGGTAAACGTGCAGTTTCCAATTAGGAACAGCTAATGAATTAAGGAAATAAAATTGGAATTTACATAATCGCGCTTATTTTAAGGGCAATAGAATATACTATTGCAATTAGGAAAATAAAGTGCCGGACTAGAGTAATTATGTATGTGGGGAATCGGGGGATAGAATAACTATGATTAACAATGAAATGAAGTGAATAATAAGATAATTTTTACTTAATCACGCTTATTTTAAGAACAATAAAATGTGCTATTGCGATTGACAAAAAAAAATAATAATGAAAAATGATGAAATGGTTATATATAGGGAATCAGAAAATGAACATAAATTGAAAATGGAATGAATACTGTCATGAAAGAAAACTAAGAAATACTGAAAAATAATTATCACCCACATTAAGTGATTATTGATGAACGTAATGGATGCATAATATAAAGTGGTGTCAACATTATCTAACTATAAAATAATTAAGTGAAGAAACTTGAATGTAGTGTTTCTAAGTTTGTAAAAAAATATATACTATTTGGATTTAAAATGATATGTGACCAAGTGGAAAAAGTTTTTATTATATAACCAAGTGGAAAGACAATTTCTTGAGCCATGTCTGATAGGTGTAATTCGGTAGAAAAATAATAATTAAGGCTGGAGTGAATTGAACAGTGAATGAAAATGTATATTGGGAAGAGTAAATGTTTGAGGAAAAATGTTTAGAGAAAAAGAACGAAACGAACTAAACATCTTTAATTTGAATTGAATAATACTAAATTTTGAGAAAACTAACTGTTTGAAGAAAAGCTAGACAAACTGAATGTGTCTAACTTAAATGTGCATAAGAAATAAAGGAATTGTTTAACCTATATTTGCATAGAGCTAATAAGAAATAAAGACATCTGATTATTGATTTATAATGTGATATGAATGGTGAAAAATAAATGCCTAAAATTATTTGTAAATAAAGAAAGAAAAAAGACAAAAGTAAAAAAGTTATTAATGAGATAGTGCAAGATGCTTGTATATGTGTGGATTGAAAAATGTGAGAAATCTACTTGTGCACAAATCTACCGTAATTGATGTGAAGAAAAAAAAGGAAAAGAAAAGAAAATGCTGAAAGTGTGATGAAAATGGTATTGGACTTCGAATAATGGATATATTTGAGAAAAGTGTTGAAGAAAATGAATAAATAAGATAGTTATATTGTGTGAGTGTGATATATGATAGAGGTATAACTACTATAGTGAACTACATATGAAATGTGTAAAAGTGTAATGTGTAAAAAATACTATGTTAAAAAAGGTTAAAGGAGGCTAATGATAAAAGAAAGCTGCATGTAAATGATATTGCAATATTGTTGTGAAAGAATATACAGTAAAATGGAAATCTTAGAGATAGATACTAAAAACAAGTGTAATTACAACTAGATTGTGAAAAAATAAATGAATATTTAAGAATTCATAGGCATAAAAAAGGTCTACCTGTGTGTATGAAAATCTAAAAATAACAATTCTAACAAAATAAACCACTTGTTACAATTATCTATAGTTAAATGGAATATTTACAAAAATACATTGTAATCAATTTCTGCATTAAGTCCATGTAAGTAATATTGCAATATTGTTATAAAAGAATATACAGTAAAATGGAAATCTTAGACATAGAAACTAAAAACAAGTATGATTACAGCTAAATTGAGAAAAAATAAATGAATATTTAAAATTGCATAAGCATAAAATGGTCTACCTGTGTGTGTGAAAACTTAAAAATAACAATTCTAACAAAATAAAACACTTGTCGCAGTTATCTATAGTTAAATGGAATGTTTACAAAAATACATTGTAATCAATTTCTGCATTAAGTCCATTAGGGTGTAGACTGTTGAACAGAAAAATCAGTCTTTGCTCTTCTCTAAGAAGGAATGAATCCAAATCACCTTTGCGCCATTTTGGAATGAATTTCCTGAGAACAAAAAATTGTAGATCTTCTATGGAATGATTATGTGTATTCCAATGTTCAACCAGAGGTGCTGATACTGTGTTGCGCTTGATACAGCTTCTATGTTCAATTATGCGTGTTTTCACCTGACGCTTGGTTTTCCCGATATAAATCTTCTTACACGGACAGATGATGGCATAAATAACGTTGTCAGAATTACAGTTCGATTGGTGATTTAGAACATATTGCTTCCCCGTCTGGTGGTCCTCATAATGTGTGATGTTCAATGAGTGTATGCACACAGAACATGTGCCACATGAAGAATGACCACTGGGTACAGTCTGATTTGTAGATATTTCTGGTAATGTTGAAGGTACGAGAATTTCTCTTAAATTTTTGTTTCTGCTTTGTGCAAACACAATGTTTTTCTCTCTAAAGCAGTCATGTATCTCTAGAATGGGCCAAAACTTTTTAATGGTTTTTTTAATGTGGTGTGATAAATGTGAAAATTTGAGGACACATATGAGATCGGGGGGTAGCTTAGTCTCTGCTGGTTGTAACAAAATCTCTCGTTCTGCAAAGAGTGCTTTATGGTATCCTTTCTTGATGGTTGTTTCTGGGTATCCTCTGTCCAAAAATCTTTTACGCATAGTTTGTGCCTTAACTTTAAAATCACCAAGGTCTGTGCAAATTCTTCTCAATCTGAGGAACTGCGAGTAAGGAAGATGCTGCTTTAAGGTGTTTTGGTGAAAACTTTGGTAATGCAGATATGCATTTTTGTCTGTGGGTTTACGGTACATTGTGGTGGTAAATGAATGAGTGGATTTTTGGATCTGAATGTCTAAAAATGGAATAGAGGCTGAATCATAATGCATTTGGAATTTTAAATTCGGATTTCTGGAGTTCAACCATGTGTGAAATTCTTCAAGACGTTCTGATGATCCTTTCCATATGATAAAAATGTCATCTATGTATCATTTATAGAGTCTGACTTCGTTTGTGAAGGGATGTTCTGTGAGAAAAATCTCTTCAAAATGTGCCACATAAAGATTGGCTAGATCTGGAGCCATGGAGGCCCCCATGGCGGTGCCTTTAATTTGTTGAAAAAAGGTGCCTTGAAAGGCAAAAAAATTTTTTGTAAGGGCTATGGTGGCCAAAGCTAAAATGAATCTATTTGGAATACGACAAACTCCAGTTCTTCCTTTCAATGTTCGATCTATTACAGATAATGCTTCCAATTGCGGGATATTAGTATACAAAGACTCTATGTCTAGAGTGACTAGAATTGTGTCTGTAAGATCTCCATCGTAATCGTGTAACAAGTTGATCATGTGGGTAGAGTCACGGACGTACGATGCGATTTGTGGTACAAAGAGGCATATTTTCAAAGCACTTTGGGAGGCTAAGTTCCATATGTTTCTATGGAACTTTTGGAGGCTAAGTGCTTTGAAAATAAGTTTAAAAGGGTCTTAAAAAGTGGTCAACAAAAATGGACAGGGGTTCAAGTAAGGATCCATTTGCAGATATTATTGGTCTACCTGGAGGTTTAACCAAATTTTTATGTATCTTTGGTAATGTGTAGATAGTGGGAATCGTAGGGCTTTCTACTAGCAAGAAATCTTTTTCTTTTTGAGTGATATATCCTGCTATATGCGCAAACTGAACTATTTCTTTGATATCTTTCTGTAAATCTTCAGTAGGATCCAATTTTAAGGGAAGATAATATTCTAGATTGTATATCTGTCTATGGATTTCTGCTATATAATCTTCTCTATTTTGCACAACTATACCTCCTCCCTTATCCGCAGGTTTTATCACTATGTCATGGTTGTTAGATAATTCTCTCATCGCTATTTTTTGTACTTTTGTGAGGTTATGATATCTAGGGAATTTGGTTTTTTCTAACTTTGAAATGTCTGCCAAGATACATTGTTCAAAAGCTTGTATTTGTGGATCCATATTACCTGGTGGATACCATTTAGATTTCTTTTTGACAATTGAATTTTCTGTGTATGTTGTAGTAGACTCAGAAAAAAATAATGTTGTTTGCAATTTCCTTATAAATTTATGTAAATCGATCCTAGTTTGGAACGCATCATATTGTGCAGATGGTACAAAGGACAAACCTTTTTGTAATACAGAGATGTGGTTATTGTTAAACATAAAATTTGAAAGATTAAAAATGGGCAAATCTTGAGCCGCTATCTCATTGTGTTCCAACCTCTGGCTCTGCCTCTCCCTCTGCCTCTCCCTCGCATGGCGGGGTACTGTCTCTGTGAATATTGATCTCTGTTCTGGAATGTGTCTTGGTCTAACTTCTTTTTGTCTCTCGCCCATATGCGGTCTAAAAAAGACGCTCTTTCATTTTCATCATGATTAATGGCTGGACTACACGGAGGTGAAGTAAAAAACTCATCAGAATCACTTCTAATGCGTTTTTTGCTACGCAACTCCATGGTATAGTTTAATGGCTGTGTTGTGGAATTGTGTGGTCTAGCATTGTGCAAAGGAGGAAAAGGATGACTAGTACTGCGTGTGCGCGATGAGGACATAGGTCGTCTATAAGATTTCCTTCTATCTCTTGCTTTGCCCCACGGGTATACGTTACCCATACGGTAATCTCTCTCATCACGTTTGAATTTGTCTTTTTTGATTTGTTTAATTTCTGATCTAAAAGAATCCATGCGTTTATTAAAATCTTCGTGTGTCTGTTCAAAATTACTGTCTATTTTCTTTAAAGTATCAATTGATCCATTATATTCAATTTTCAAATTATCACTTCTTTTCTTAGAAGTTTCTGCCAGTAATATCATTAGGTCTAATTAACATTTGTTCAAAATTGCACACCACTGATCTAAAAAGTCTTGATCATATGTGAACATAGTGGGTGCTTTGGTGATCCTTAGGCCTCGTGGGATCCGTTTGTTTCTACAGTAATCAATAAGAGTCATATAATGCATTTCGTTTCTTATGATATTTTTCTTTGTATTCATCAGATTGAACCAAGAGTCTTCAAGGGATTCTGTGATGTGTTCATTATCTGAGAATACAGGCGGTTCTTGCAATAATCTTTGTAAGCGTTCATCGCTAATGCTAAGAACATTGTCCCACTGTTTAAAAACACCATCCTGGAGGTTCAGGACAAATATATTCCACGTATTAGAAAAAAGGGAAAAAAGACTAAACGTCAGCCGGCGTGGCTAAACAGTAAGATAAAGGAAGTCATTAGAGCCAAAAAACAATCCTTCAGAAAGTGGAGAAGAGAACCAACTGAAAGTAACAGGATAGATCATAAGGAATGCCAAGCCAAATGCAAAGCGGAGATAAGGAGGGCAAAAAAGGACTTTGAGAAGAAATTAGCGTTGGAAGCAAAAATACATAGTAAAAAATTTTTTAGATACATTAAAAGCAGGAAACCGGCCAAAGAGTTGGTTGGGCCGCTGGACGAAAATGGTGTTAAAGGGGCGATCAGGGAGGACAAAGCCGTAGCGGAGAAATTAAATGAATTCTTTGCTTCGGTCTTCACCGAGGAGGATTTGGGGGGGACACCGGTGCCGGAAAGAATATTTGAAGCGGGGGAGTCGGAGAAACTAAACGAATTCTCTGTAACCTTGGAGGATGTAATGGGTCAGTTCAGCAAGCTGAAGAGTAGTAAATCACCGGGACCTGATGGTATTCATCCCAGAGTATTAATAGAACTAAAAAATGAACTTGCGGAGCTACTGTTAGAAATATGCAACCTGTCCCTAAAATCGAGTGTAGTACCGGAAGACTGGAGGGTAGCCAATGTTACTCCGATCTTTAAGAAGGGTTCCAGAGGAGATCCGGGAAATTATAGACCGGTGAGTCTGACGTCGGTGCCGGGCAAGATGGTGGAGGCTATTATTAAGAATAAAATTGCAGAGCATATACAAAAACATGGACTGATGAGACAAAGTCAGCACGGATTTAGTGAAGGGAAGTCTTGCCTCACCAATCTAATGCATTTTTTTGAGGGGGTAAGCAAACATGTGGACAATGGGGAGCCGGTTGATATTGTATATCTGGATTTTCAGAAGGCGTTTGACAAAGTGCCGCACGAAAGACTCCTGAAGAAATTGCAGAGTCATGGAATCGGAGGTGGGGTATTATTATGGATTAAGAACTGGTTGAAAGATAGGAAACAGAGAGTAGGATTGCGTGGCCAGTATTCTCAGTGGAGGAGGGTAGTTAGTGGGGTCCCGCAGGGGTCTGTGCTGGGTCCGTTGCTTTTTAATGTATTTATAAATGACCTAGAGATGGGAATAACTAGTGAGGTAATTAAATTCGCCGATGACACAAAATTATTCAGGGTCGTCAAGTCGCAGGAGGAATGTGAACGATTACAGGAGGACCTTGCGAGACTGGGAGATTGGGCGTGCAAGTGGCAGATGAAGTTCAATGTTGACAAGTGCAAAGTGATGCATGTGGGTAAGAGGAACCCGAATTATAGCTACGTCTTGCAAGGTTCCGCGTTAGGAGTTACGGATCAAGAAAGGGATCTGGGTGTAGTCGTCGATGATACGCTGAAACCTTCTGCTCAGTGTGCTGCTGCGGCTAGGAAAGCGAATAGAATGTTGGGTGTTATTAGGAAGGGTATGGAGTCCAGGTGTGCGGATGTTATAATGCCATTGTATCGCTCCATGGTGCGACCGCACCTGGAGTATTGTGTTCAGTACTGGTCTCCGTATCTCAAAAAAGATATAGTAGAATTGGAAAAAGTACAGCGAAGGGCGACGAAAATGATAGTGGGGATGGGACGACTTTCCTATGAAGAGAGGCTGAGAAGGCTAGGGCTTTTTAGCTTGGAGAAGAGACGGCTGAGGGGAGATATGATAGAAGTGTATAAAATAATGAGTGGAATGGATCGGGTGGATGTGAAGCGACTGTTCACGCTATCCAAAAATACTAGGACTAGAGGGCATGAGTTGAAGCTACAATGTGGTAAATTTAAAACGAATCGGAGAAAATTTTTCTTCACCCAACGTGTAATTAGACTCTGGAATTCGTTGCCGGAGAACGTGGTACGGGCGGTTAGCTTGACAGAGTTTAAAAAGGGGTTAGATAGATTCCTAAAGGACAAGTCCATAGACCGCTATTAAATGGACTTGGAAAAATTCCGCATTTTTAGGTATAACTTGTCTGGAATGTTTTTACGTTTGGGGAGCGTGCCAGGTGCCCTTGACCTGGATTGGCCACTGTCGGTGACAGGATGCTGGGCTAGATGGACCTTTGGTCTTTCCCAGTATGGCACTACTTATGTACTTATGTACTTATGTACACTGTTCAAAGGCCATATGATAACCTCCGAAATGTCGAAGCAAAAACCAAAAAAGGAGGTGAAGACCCTCACGAAACCGTGAAGTATAAAACAAAAAGTGAGGAGAGTGGATGAGGATACCAAAAAATATTTTTTTATTCACATGAAAATTAAAAATTTAAAAACCTGATGTACATAAGAATGACCCGACACGGCCGTGTTTCGGCCCTAAGGCCTGCCTCAGGGGTCTTTATAACCTAAATTGACCAATGAAACAAATAGAAAAGACTGAATTTTGGACACGAGCATGGAGGACTGATAGGCCTTCCTCCCAAAAGAGTCCAGGGTTCTAGATTCTCGTCCTGGGGACGCCGAGGCAAAATCCCTAGAACTCCTGGCTCTCTTGAGAGCGGAATCCACAACCATAGAGTCGTGAGGTAACTGCGTCCTCATCAACTCAGGTTCTCCGTGAATCCGATACTGGGACTCAGATTTTTTGGGAATGGTGGGATTAGTTAATGGTTTCATACCAGTTCCTGAGCAATGTCTCCTTAAGGACATTATGCAAAGGAGCAGTGGACGACTCCTTAGGTGGTGAAGGATAGTCAAGGACCTCGAGCATCTCAGTCCTGGGCTAATCCTCAATTACCACAGGGAAGGGAATGCCCATAGACATTTCCCGGACAAATGAAGAGAAAGAAAGACTCTCCGGGGGAGAAAGCTTTCTTTCTGGTGAAGGAGTGAGATCAGAGGGAAGACCACAAGACTCCTCAGATGAGAAATATCTGGGATCCGCCTTGTCGCCCCACGAGGCCTCCTCCTCGGTGTCGGACAAAAGTTCTCGAACTGCAGTCGGAAACCGGGCCCGTCTCGACACCAAGGAACCATGTCCTTGATGACGACATCGAGAGGTCAACTCCTGTGCCGGCGGCGATGAAGCTCCCTCCAATGACATCGACGGGGAGTCGACCTGGGTGGCAGCTGAAGCCGATGCTGCAAGCAGCACTGGCATCGAAGACCTCACCCCGGGCAGAAAGCTAGCAGTAGCTTCCATCAATGGTACCGAGGGCACAAGCACCCCTGGTACCGGCACAGACTGGCGCAGCAGCCCTTCCAGAAGATACTACTACTTAACATTTCTAGAGCGCTACTAGGGTTACGCAGCGCTGTACAAATTAACAAATAAGGACAGTCCCTGCTCAGAAGAGCTTACAATCTAAAGGACGAAATGTCAAGTTGGGGTAGTTTAGATTTCCTGAGAGGAGGTGTAGTGATTAGGTGCCGAAGGTGACATTGAAGAGGTGGGATTTGAGCAATGATTTGAAGATGTGTAGGGAGGGGGCCCGGCGTATGGGCTCAGGGAGTTTGTTCCAAGCATGGGGTGAAGCGAGGCAGAAAGGGCGAAGCCTAGAGTTGGCGGTGGTGAAGAAGGGTACTGAAAGGAGGGATTTGTCAAGAGAGCGGAGGTTACGGGTGGGGACATAAGGGGAGATGAGAGTAGAGAGATAAGGAGGGGCTGCAGATCGATTGCATTTGTAGGTGAGTAGGAGAAGCTTGAACTATATGCGGTATCTGATCGGAAGCCAGTGAAGTGACTTGAGGAGAGGGGTGATATGAGTATATCGGTTGAGGCGGAAGATAAGACGTGCGGCCGAGTTCTGGATGGACTGAAGGGGGGATAGATGGCTAAGTGGGAGGCTGGTGAGGAGTAGGTTGCAGTAGTCAAGGCGAGAGGTAATGAGAGAGTGGATGAGAGTTCGAGTGGTGTGCTCAGAGAGGAGGGGGCGAATTTTGCTAATGTTATAGAGGAAGAAGCGACAGGTCTTAGCTATCTGCTGGATATGCGCAGAGAAGAAGAGGGAGGAGTCGAAGATGACACCAAGGTTGCGGGCAGATGAGACAGGGACGATGAGGGTGTTATCAATTGAGATAGAGAGTGAAGGGAGAGGAGAAGTGGGTTTGGGTGGGAACACAATAAGTTCCGTCTTGGCCATGTTTAGTTTCAGGTGACGGTTGGTCATCCAGGCAGCAATGTCGGATAAGCAGGCCAGTACTTTGGCCTGGGTTTCCGCAGTGATTTCTGGTGTGGAGAGATAAAGCTGGGTGTCGTCAGCATAAAGATGATAGTGGAAACCATGAGAAGAGATTAGGGAGCCTAAGGAGGGGCCCAAGGACAGAACCCTGGGGAACTCCAACAGAGAGCAGGATAGGGGAGGAGGATGAGCCATGAGAGTGTACTCTGAAGGTACAATGGGAGAGATAAGAGGAGAACCAGGAGAGGACAGAGCCCTGGAACCCAAAGGAGGACAGTGTGTCAAGAAGTAGGTTGTGATTGACAGTGTCAAAAGCGGCGGATAGGTCGAGGAGGATGAGGATTGAATAGTGACCTTTAGATTTGGTGAGGAGCAGGTCATTGCAGACTTTGGATAGTGCTGTTTCTGTTAAGTGTAGGGGGCGAAAGCCGGATTGAAGTGGATCGAGGATGGCATGAGAGGAGAGGAAATCAATGCAGCGACTGTGAATGGTGCGTTCAAGTATCTTGGAGAGGAAGGGTAGGAGGGAAATGGGGCGGTAATTGGAGGGACAGGTAGGGTCAAGTGATGGTTTTTTGAGGAGTGGTGTGACCACGGCATGCTTGAATGTGTCCGGGACAGTTGCAGTGGAGAGAGAGAGGTTGAGGATATGACAGATGGTGGGGGTGATAGTAGGAGTGATGGTGTTAAGTAAGTTGGTGGGGATGGGGTCTGAGGAACAGGTGGTGGATTTCGAGGAGGAGAGGAGATGGGCGGTTTCCTCTTCGGTGATAGCAGGAAAAGAGGAGAAGGAGGCCTGGGTAGGTTGGTTGAGAGAGTGGGTTATAGGATGAAGAGGAGGAGAAGGTTTAGTGGTGAATTCAAGGTTGATCTTCTGGACCTTGTCACGGAAGTAGTCGGCCAGAGATTGCGGAGAGAGTGAGGGGGGAGTGGGAGCGGAGGGCACTTTGAGGAGGGAGTTGAGGGTGGCGAAGAGACGACGAGGGTTAGAGCTGAGGGAATTAGTCAATTGGGTGTAATAGTCCTGTTTAGCGAGGAATAGGGAGGATTGGAAAGAAGATAGCATGAATTTGAAGTGAATGAAGTCATTATGGGCGCGAGATTTCCTCCAGCGGCGTTCAGCCGAACGGGCGCAGGAGCGAAGGTATCGGGTGCAAGGGGTCAGCCAGGGCTGGGGATTGGTACGCCGTGTGGGACGGGAGATGGACGGTGCAAGGGTGTCAAGAGCAGAGGAGAGAGTGGCATTGTAAGTGGAGACAGCTTTGTCAACAGATTTGGAGGACAAGATGGAAGGGAGGAGGTCAGAGATACAAGAGCATAAGGTGGGGGGGTCAACAGCCTGGAGATTTCTGGACGTAGTAGTTAGTATGGGGCGAGATTGAGGGTGAGGGTGCTGAAGTGTGAATGTGATTAGGTGATGGTCAGAGAGAGGAAGAGTTGAAACGCAGAAATTGGAGGGAGAGCAAGTGGAAGAGAGGACGAGATCAAGACAGTGGCCAGATTTATGAGTAGGGGTAGTGGGGCTCAGTTGGAGGTTGAAGGAGGAGGTAAGAGTGAGGAACTGAGAAACATATGAGTCGGATGGGTTATCAGTGTGAATGTTGAAGTCACCAAGAATGAGGGATGGGGATGAGGGCTCGAGAAAAACGGTGAGCCAGGCATCGAAGTCGGTAAGGAAGGAATGGAGGGATTTATCGGGGGGGCGGTAAATGACTGCAACTCTGAGTGGCAGTGGGTGGAATAGACGGATGGAGTGAACTTCAAAGGATGAGAAGCAGTGAGACTGAGGTAGGTGGAGCGGTTGAAAACTGCAGGAGGGCGAAAGTAGTAGCCCGACGCCGCCACCGCGGCCAGCTTGGCGGGGCGAATGGGAGAAAAGATAGCCTCTGTGGCATAGGGCTGCGATTGAGGCAGAATTGTCAGGGGTGAGCCAGGTTTCAGTTAGGGCAAGCAGTTGAAGGGAATGGGAGATGAAGAGATCGTGGGTAAAGGGAAGTTTGTTGCAGATCGAGTGGGCGTTTCACAGGGCGCACGAGAAGGGGAGGGAGGAGGGGGTAGGAGGGGGATAGAGATGAGATTGGAGCTATCGTGGGAACATTTGCATAGATGAGGTGAGGGCGAGGACAGGAGTGGGGGACCTGGGTTGGGATTGATGTCTCCTGCGGATAGCAGGAGAAGGAGCAAGACAGTGCGGAGAAGGGTGGGAGAGGAAGGTCGACGAAGACGGGATGCGCTTAGGGAGAAAGGGGAAGGGTTCATGGCAGGAAGGAGGTGTTGAAGGTTGAGAGCTAGGAAGGAGGAGGAAGACAGTAGGGATGGTGAGGTGGTGGGGGACAGGGGTAGGTAGGGTATTGCAGTAGCGAGGAGGGCGGGAGAGGACAGGGATGGGTAGTGAGATCGTGTGGTAGATGGCGGTTGGAGGGGGAAAAGATTGGGGAGGGACAGGGCAAGGAATAGGATGTGGATGGGGGCCATGGGTAGTGACTGAGGTGTTCACAGGGCAGGTCGGTGGGCTGGGAGACAGGCAGGTGGTGAGGGTGATCAGTCGGGGAGGGGAGTGATGAGCTGGTAGGGAGATGGGCTGAGAGGTGGTAGTCTGTCAGGTGTGTGGCTAGTAGGCGCAGGTGGATTGGGTAACAGGCGGGCAGGAGCAGGTGAGTGCGGTGGAGAGCACGGCAGTAGTGCTGGAACAAACTGGAATGGTTTGAGGCAGGAGCTGGCGGACTACACAAGCTGAAGCAGACTGGAACAGGCTAGAACAATCTAGAATAAGCTGATGCAGACGGGCTGGAACAGGCTGAATCAGGCAGGCTGGAGCAGGCTGGATCAGGCAGTTTGGAGCAGGCTGAATCAGGCAGTCTGGAGCAAGCTGGCTGGAGCAGGAGGTCTGGAGTAAGCAGGGAGGCTGGATCAGGCGGACTGGAACAAGGTGGAGCAGGATGACTGGAGCAAGCAGGGAGAAGCTGGAACAGGCGGGTTGGAACAAGCTGGATCACGCGGGCTGTAACAGGTAGGAGCAGATGGACTGGAGCATGCAGGGAGATCAGGATCAGGCGCACTGGAACAAGCTGGAAGAAGCTGGATCAGGTGGACTGGAGCAAGCAGGAAGAGGCTGGATCAGCGGACTGGAACAAGTTGGCTGGATCAGGCGAACTGGAGCAGCAGGGAGAGCTGGATCGGGCGGACTGGAACAAGCTGGATCAGGTGGACTGGGACAAGCTGGATCAGGCGGACTGGAACAGGCAGGAAGAAGCTGGGTCAGGCGGACTGGAGCAAGCAGGGAGAAGCTGGATCATGCAGACTGGAACAAGCAGGGAGAAGCCGGATCAGGCGGACTGGGGCAAGCAGGGAGAAGCCGGATCAGGCGGACTGGGGCAAGCAGAGAGCGCAGGATCGTGTGGACTGGAACAAGCTGGATGAAGTGGACTGGAAGATCTGGAAGGATGGCTCGGAGGTGCTTGTCCAAATTGTCGGGAAAGGCTGTGGGACCAGTGCAGGACTCGGAGGCAGAATCTGCAGAGGGCGAAGAGGCGGTACCGGGCTGTCCAATGACCGACGCACCGACACCTCTTGAATGGAGGGTGAGCGGTCCTCCCGGTGTCGACGCTTCTCGGGTGCCGAATCCTTCAACGCCCCAGAGCTCCCGGTACCGTGTCTAGAAGGAGACCAATGTCGATGCTTCTTAGCCTTCGCTCGAGGCACGGCATCGGTACTCCTCGGTACCAACGAGGAGGATCTGGAATCCACACGCCTCCTCGGGGTCGGGTCCGAAAGAGGTCGGTCCCGATGGGCCTGCACAGCAGGAGCCATCGAGACAGGTCGAGACCCACTCAATGGCACACTGCTCCCAGCGTGAGATGATCTCCGGACAGCCATTACCTGCGCTCCTGATGTCAATGCCATCTCCAGTGTTGACATCGACGCCGCCGACCTCGATACCACTGTCGACGTTGAAGTGCCGGGCAAAGCTCCAAACAGACAGTCCCTCTGAGTTTTTCTCAACGCCTGTGTCCGCTTTTTAAGACTGAGACATGCGTCTGGGCGATGGTCGGGCCCAAGGCACTGGATACACCACGCGTGGGGATCGGTACCTGAGATTGCCCAGCTGCACCGACCGCACTTCTTGAAGCCGCTGGGAATCCTCAATGTCATGGATGGAAAAATAGCGGCGGTGAAGTCAAAGTTCTCGATGGTGCCAAAAAAGAAGGGCACAAAAATGAGAAGCGCGTACACGCAGTTTAAGAGGGCCACAGCGGAAACGAAAAGAAACTTAAGAAGGGAAAGAAACCTAAAAAATATAAGGGGTACTCTTTTTTTTTTTTGTTTTTTGAAAACAGCTCTAACTGAGCAGAAAAAGAAAGAAACGTAGAAAAAAGGCGGAAAAACTCGCAAAAAAACGAAGGCTCTTTCACAGGGGCACAGAGAGAGACCATAAAACAGCCGCTCCCTACCGCAAAAAGAAAAGGACTGAGCAGGACTCTAGCGCGACGGGCTGGAAAATGGCCACGCCCGCGCGTGCTCGAAGGCTCTAGGAAACTTTTGTTGCTAGGAAGATTTCCGTTCTGTGGGGCTGCCGTGGACGTCACCCAGTCGTGAGAAAAAGCAGCCTGCTTGTCCTCGGAGAATTCAGGTTCCTCTTTCCCACATGCGTCACTTTGAACTTCCTCACATTAATATTTATCTGCCATTTAGACGCCCAGTCTCCCAGTCTCGTAAGGTCCTTTTGTAATTTTTCACAATCCTCCCGTAATTTAACGACTTTGAATAACTTTGTGTCATCAGCAAATTTAATTACCTCACTAGTTACTCCCATCTCTAGGTCATTTATAAATATGTTAAAAAGCAGCGGTCCAAGCACAGACCCCTGGGGAACCCCACTAACTACCCTTCTCCATTGAGAATACAGCGAATGCTACATACCTGTAGAAGGTATTCTCCGAGGACAGCAGGCTGATTGTTCTCACTGATGGGTGACGTCCACGGCAGCCCCCTCCAACCGGAAACTTCACTAGCAAAGGCCTTTGCTAGTCCTCGCGCCCAGGCGATGCGCACCGCGCATGTGCGGCCGTCTTCCTGCCCGAACCGGCTCGTGTTCGTCAGTCCCATATGTAGCAAGACAAAGATAAGGGAAGACACAACTCCAAAGGGGAGGCGGGCGGGTATGTGAGAACAATCAGCTTGCTGTCCTCGGAGAATACCTTCTACAGGTATGTAGCATTCGCTTTCTCCGAGGACAAGCAGGCTGCTTGTTCTCACTGATGGGGTATCCCTAGCCCCCAGGCTCACTCAAAACAACAAACATGGTCAATTGGGCCTCGCAACGGCGAGGACATAACTGAGATTGACCTAAGAATTTATCCAACTAACTGAGAGTGTAGCCTGGAACAGAATAAACATGGACCTAGGGGGGTGGAGTTGGATTCTAAAACCCGAACAGATTCTGAAGCACTGACTGCCCGAACCGACTGTCGCGTCGGGTATCCTGCTGCAGGCAGTAATGAGATGTGAATGTGTGGACAGATGACCACGTCGCAGCCTTGCAAATCTCTTCAATAGTGGCTGACTTCAAGTGGGCCACTGACGCTGCCATGGCTCTAACATTGTGAGCCGTGACATGACCCTCAAGAGCCAGCCCAGCCTGGGCGTAAGTGAAGGAAATGCAATCTGCTAGCCAATTAGATATGGTGCGTTTCCCCACAGCCACTCCCCTCCTGTTGGGATCAAAAGAAACAAACATTTGGGCGGACTGTCTGTTGGGCTGTGTCTGCTCCAGATAGAAGGCCAATGCTCTTTTGCAGTCCAATGTGTGCAGCTGACGTTCAGCAGGGCAGGAATGAGGACGGGGAAAGAATGTTGGCAAGACAATTGACTGATTCAGATGGAACTCCGACACCACCTTTGGCAAGAACTTAGGGTGAGTGCGGAGGACTACTCTATTATGATGAAATTTGGTATAAGGAGCATGAGCTACTAGGGCTTGAAGCTCACTGACTCTACGAGCTGAAGTAACTGCCACCAACAAAATGACCTTCCAGGTCAAGTACTTCAGATGGAATGAATTCAGTGGCTCAAACGGAGGTTTCATCAGCTGGGTGAGAACGACATTGAGATCCCATGACACTGTAGGAGGCTTGACGGGGGGCTTTGACAAAAGCAAACCTCTCATGAAGCGAACAACTAAAGGCTGTCCTGAGATCGGCTTACCTTCCACACGGTAATGGTATGCACTGATTGCGCTAAGGTGAACCCTTACAGAGTTGGTCTTGAGACCAGACTCAGACAAGTGCAGAAGGTATTCAAGCAGGGTCTGTGTAGGACAGGAGCGAGGATCTAAGGCCTTGCTGTCACACCAGATGGCAAACCTCCTCCATAAAAAGAAGTAACTCCTCTTAGTGGAATCTTTTCTGGAAGGAAGCAAGACACGGGAGACACCCTCGGAGAGACCCAAAGAGGCAAAGCCTAAGCTCTCAACATCCAGGCCGTGAGAGCCAGAGACTGGAGGTTGGGATGCAGAAGCGCCCCTTCGTTCTGTATGATGAGGGTCGGAAAACAGTCCAATCTCCACGGTTCTTCGGAGGACAACTCCAGAAGGAGAGGGAACCAGATCTGACACGGCCAAAAAGGAGCAATCAGAATCATGGTGCCTCGGTCTTGCTTCAGTTTCAACAAAGTCTTCCCCACCAGAGGTATGGGAGGATAAGCATACAGCAGGCCGTCCCCCCAATCCAGGAGGAAGGCATCCGATGCCAGTCTGCCGTGGGCCTGAAGTCTGGAACAGAACTGAGGGACCTTGTGGTTGGCTCGAGATGCAAAGAGATCTACCAAGGGGGTGCCCCACACCTGGAAGATCTGGCGCACTACTCTGGAGTTGAGCGACCACTCGTGAGGTTGCATAATCCTGCTCAACCTGTCGGCCAGACTGTTGTTTACGCCTGCCAGATATGTGGCTTGGAGCAACATGCCGTAACGGCGAGCCCACAGCCACATGCTGACGGCCTCCTGATACAGGGGGCGAGATCCAGTGCACCCTGCTTGTTGATGTAATACATGGCAACCTGGTTGTCTGTCTGAATTTGGATAATTTGGTGGGACAGCCGATCTCTGAAAGCCTTCAGAGCGTTCCAGTCCGCTCGTAACTCCAGGAGATTGATCTGCAGATCGCGTTCCTGGAGGGACCAGCTTCCCTGGGTGTGAAGCCCATCGACATGAGCTCCCCACCCCAGGAGAGACGCATCCGTAGTCAGCACTTTTTGTGGCTGAGGAATTTGGAAAGGGCGTCCCAGAGTCAAATTGGACCAAATCGTCCACCAATACAGGGATTTGAGAAAACTCGTGGACAGGTGGATCACGTCTTCTAGATCCCCAGCAACTTGAAACCACTGGGAAGCTAGGGTCCATTGAGCAGATCGCATGTGAAGACGAGCCATGGGAGTTACATGAACTGTGGAGGCCATGTGGCCAAGCAATCTCAACATCTGCTGAGCTGTGATCTGCTGGGACGCTTGTACCTGCGAGACGAGGGACAACAGATTGTTGGCCCTTGTCTCCGGAAGATAGGCACAAGCCGTCCGAGAATCCAGCAGAGCTCCTATGAATTCGAGTCTCTGTACTGGGAGAAGATGGGACTTTGGATAATTTATCACAAACCCCAGTAGCTCCAGGAGTCGAATAGTCATCTGCATGGACTGTAGAGCTCCTGCCTCGGATGTGTTCTTCACCAGCCAATCGTCGAGATAAGGGAACACATGCACTCCCAGCCTGCGAAGCGCTGCTGCTACTACAACCAGACACTTCGTGAACACCCTGGGCGCAGAGGCGAGCCCAAAGGGTAGCACACAGTACTGGAAGTGACGTGTGCCCAGCTGAAATCGCAGATACTGCCTGTGAGCTGACAATATCGGGATGTGCGTGTAGGCGTCCTTCAAGTCCATAGCCAATCGTTTTCCTGAATCATGGGAAGAAGGGTGCCCATGGAAGGCATCCTGAACTTTTCTTTGACCAGATATTTGTTCAGGGCCCTTAGGTCTAGGATGGGACGCATCCCCCCTGTTTTCTTTTCCACAAGGAAGTACCTGGAATAGAATCCCAGCCCTTCTTGCCCGGATGGCACGGGCTCGACCGCATTGGTGCTGAGAAGGGCGGAGAGTTCCTCTGCAAGTACCTGCTTGTGCTGGAAGCTGTAGAAATATCTGATGTCCTCCTCCTCCTCCCACGAGGCCTCACCATCGGTATCAGACACAAGTTCCCGAACCTGCGTCTGAAGCCGTGCCCGACTCGACTCTGTGGAAACACGGCCACGGTAGGAGCGTCGAGAGGTGGACTCCCTCGCCAGCATCGGCGTCGTCGGGGGGAGTCTGCCTGGGAGGCGGCCGTAGCCGGTACCGCAAGTGGTACCGGTACTGGAGACCTCACCTCGGGCAAGGGGCCAGCCGGCGCCTCACTCGACGGTACCGGTGGCGCAAGCACCCTCGGTACCGGAGGGGAAGGGCTCAACAGCTCTCCCAGAATCTCTGGAAGAATGGCCCGGAGACTCGTGCAGAGCGTCTGTGGAGAAAGGCTGAGAAGCCGATGCAGGCTTCGATGTCAGAGTCTGTTCCGGGCGTGGAGGCTGTTCCGGGCTGTCCAAGGGGGAGCGCATCAACACCTCCTGAACAGAGGTGAGCGGTCCTCCTGGTGCCGATGCCTACTGGGTGCCGACTGCCTCGGCGACTCAGAGCTCTCGGTACCGAGACGGGAAGGAGACCGGTGACGATGCTTCTTAGACTTCTTCAAGCGAAGCATGTCACCGGAGCTTCCCGGTACCGACGAGGAGGACGTAGAATCCAGCCGTCGCTTCCTCGGAGCCGAGGCCAAAGAAGGTCGATCTCGGGGGGGGGGGGCTGTACCGCAGGAGCCCTCAGGGCAGGGGGAGTCCCACCCGAAGGCTCACCGCCACCAGCAGGGGAATGGACAGCCCTCACCTGCACTCCAGACGAAGCACCACCGTCCGACGACATCAGCAAAGGCGGAGGTCCCGGTACCACCGACGTCGACGCAGCCTTTCGATACCTTGGTACCGACGATGCCGACGGTAGGGGCCTCGATGCAGTCGATGCCGAAGGTAGGGGCCTCGATGCAGTCGATGCCGAGGTCGAAGACTTCGATGCCGTCGTCCATGGTCATACGCCAGGAACCGTCACGTTTTCGGACTGGCCAGACCGGATTATTCCAATCTGTGGTGGCAGTTTTAGTAACCCCCTTCTCCATTAACTCTTTTATAGTTTTACTGATCTCAAGGTGCCCCCCAGGTAATCTATACTGTTTTAAATGAATAGTCCGTGTTGCTGGGGGAATCTCTATTGGGGTCATTTTCACCTTTCCCACAGTAATGGGACGAGATTGGATATACGGTTTAACTCCAAATTGATACCTCCCATCTTCTAACATTAATGACAATTCCTTTAATATATCTATGCTCAGTATATACTCAGGCACAATCATAAGTTTGTATTCCCTTTTAGGTAAATTTCCAATTTTTATTTCCACCCAGGTCTGTACAGCTTCAATTTGTTTTCCCCCCAATCTGGTAATGACAGCTTTCTGACCCTTAAATTTACGTGGATTCCCATATAATAAAGTGGCCTCAGCTCCAGTATCCACTAGAGCACGCACTTTTTAACAGGACCTATTTTTCCAACAAATTTCTATATTTACATGGGGCCGCAAATCTAAACGAGCTAAGTGGGTGGAAGCCTGGTCATTCTGTCAATCATATTTTCCTGTTTTTTTTAAAGATGCTGCACTTCTTTCCAGGGATACAAATCCTAATACCCCTGCCATTCCTCTTCCTCTTGTGGGGGCACGCTAGAACTAACTCTAGCACTAGGGGTTCCAGCCTCGGGGAGGAGGAACTGATCTGTCGATAATTACCTGAGCTCACTGACTGCGTACTACCTTGCCCCCATTTAATCCCCACTTTTAACTTTCCCTTTCCACTTTTTGTATTTATACAGTGCCACCCTTACTGCGGCACACTCTGCAATGGTCTTATCAGCTAACAATTTATTTTGACAATTAAGCATTACATTTTGACTATGCAAGTCACACATTTGTCGCTCTAATTTGCAATTTTCCTATGCTGTTCATCACAGTTCTGATGGATTTTCCGATAAGCGGTTAACAGAATCCATCCACGCCTTCCGACAGAATATTGTTCCTTCCCCTGTTCTTTCTTAATTTTTTGCATACATCTAACCACACCTAAGGGTTTTGACCCCTTTAAACAGGAGTCCCACTCCTCACACAAACCTGCACATTTTGACCACTCAGTGGCTATTATATCATATGGTACTGCATTCCATCCTGGGATCTCAATACTACTACTACTACTACTACTTAACATTTCTAGAGCGCTACTAGGGTTACGCAGCGCTGTACAAAATAAACAAAGAAGGACGGTCCCTGCTCAAATGAGCTTACAATCTAAAGAACAAAATGTAAGTTGGGCAGTCTAGATTTCCTGGGTAGAGATGTAGAGGTTAGGTGCCAAAGGTGACATTGAAGAGGTGGGCTTTAAGCAGAGATTTGAAGATGGGGAGGGAGGGGGCCTGACGTATGGGCTCGGGGAGTTTGTTCCACGCATGGGGTGAGGCAAGGCAGAAAGGGCGAAGCCTGGAGTTGGCGGTGGTCGAGAAGAGTACTGAAAGGAGGGATTTGTCTTGAGAGCAGAGGTTACAGGTAGGAGCGTAAGGGGAGATGAGGGTTGAGAGATAAGGAGGGGCTGCAGATCGAGTACATTTGTAGGTTAGTAGCAGAATCTTGAATTGAATGCGGTACCAGATCGGAAGCCAATGAAGTGACTTGAGGAGAGGGGTGATATGAGTGTATCGGTTCAGGCGGAAAGATAAGACGTGCAGCAGAGTTCTGAACAGACTGAAGGGGGGATAGGTGGCTAAGTGGGAGACCAGTGAGGAGTAGGTTGCAGTAGTCAAGGCGAGAGGTAACGAGAGAGTGGATGAGAGTTCGGGTGGTGTGCTCAGACAGGAAAGGGCGGATTTTGCTAATGTTATAGAGGAAGAAGCGACAGGTCTTGGCTATCTGCTGGATGTGCGCAGAGAAGGAGAGGGAGGAATCGAAGATGACACTGAGGTTGCGGACAGATGAGACGGGAACGATGAGGGTATTATCAACTGAGATAGAGAGTGGAGGTAGAGGAGAAGTGGGTTTGGGTGGGAAGACAAGAAGTTCGGTCTTGGCCATGTTCAGTTTCAGGTGGCGGTTGGACATCCATGCAGCAATGTCGGATGAGCAGGCCGATACTTTGGCTTGGGTTTCCGCAGTGATGTCAGGTGTGGAGAGATAAAGCTGGGTGTCGTCAGCATAAAGATGATACTGGAAGCCATGAGACGAGATCAGGGGGCCCATGGAAGAGGTGTAGATAGAGAAAAGAAGGGGTCCAAGGACAGAACCCTGAGGGACTCCAACAGAGAGCGGGATAGGGGTGGAGGAAGAGCCATGAGAGTGTACTCTGAAGGTACGTTGGGAGAGATAAGAGGAGAACCAGGAGAGGACAGAGCCCTGGAACCCAAGTGAGGTCAGTGTGGCGAGAAGTAAGTTGTGATTGACAGTGTCAAAAGCGGCGGATAGGTCGAGGAGAATGAGGATGGAGTAATGACCTTTGGATTTGACGAGGAACAGGTCATTGCAGACTTTGGATAGTGCCGTTTCTGTCGAGTGAAGTGGGCGAAAGCCAGATTGAAGCGGATCGAGGATGGCATGAGAGGCGAGAAAATCAAGGCAATGGCTGTGAACAGTGCATTCAAGTATTTTGGAGAGGAAGGGTAGGAGGGAGATGGGGCAGTAGTTGGAGGGACAGGTAGGGTCAAGTGAAGGTTTTTTGAGGAGAGGTGTGACAACAGCATGCTTGAAGGTGTCAGGGAGAGTCGCGGTGGAGAGAGAGAGGTTGAGGATATGACAGATGCGAGGGGTGATAGTAGGAGAGATGGCGATAAGTAAGTTGGTGGGGATGGGGTCTGAGGAACAGGTGGTGCATTTCGAGGAGGAGAGAAGATGGGCGGTTTCCTCTTCGGTGATATCAGGAAAAGTGGAGAAGGAGGCCTGGGTTGATTGGTTGAGGGAGTGGGTGATAGGATGAAGAGGAGGAGAAGATTTAGTGGTGAATTCGAGGTTGATCTTCTGGACGTTGTCGCGGAAGTAGTCAGCCAGTGATTGAGGAGAGAGTGAGGGGGGGTGGGAGCGGAGGGCACTTTGAGGAGGGAGTTGAGGGTGGCGAAGAGACGACGAGGGTTAGAGCTAAGGGAGTTAGTCAAGTGAGTGTAGTAGTCCTGTTTGGCAAGGAATAGAGAGGACTGGAAGGAGGATAGCATGAATTTGTAGTGAATGAAGTCAGTATGGGTGCGAGATTTCCTCCATAGGCGTTCAACCGATCGGGAGCAGGAGCGAAGGTAACGGGTGCAAGGGTTAAGCCAGGGCTGGGGATTAGTGCGCTTTGTGGGACGGGAAACAGACGGTGCAAGGGTGTCTAGGGCGGAGGAGAGAGTGGCATTGTACTTGGAAACAGCCTTGTCGACAGACTCGGAGGACGTGATGGACGGGAGGAGATCGGAGATACTAGCGGATAAGGTGGGGGGGTCAATAGCCTGGAGATTCCTGGAGGTAGTGGTTAGTGTTGGGCGGGACTGAGGGGGTGGGTGATGAAGTATGAATGTGATCAGGTGATGGTCAGAAATGGGAAGAGCAGAGACGCAGAGATTAGAGGGCGAGCAGGTAGAGGAGAGGACGAGATCAAGGCAGTGACCAGATTTGTGAGTAGGGTGGTGGAGCTCAATTGGAGGTTGAAGGAGGAAGTTAGGGTGAGGAATTGAGAAGCGTATGAGTCGGATGGGTTATCAATGTGTATGTTGAAGTCACCAAGAACGAGGGATGGGGATGAGGGCTCAAGAAAAACGGAGAGCCAGGCATCGAAATCAGTAAGGAAGGAAGGGAGGGACTTATCAGGGGGGCGGTAGATGACTGCAACTCGGAGTGGCAGCGTGTAGAATAGACGGATGGAATGGACTTCAAAGGATGAGAAGCAGTGAGACTGTGGTAGGAGGAGGGGTTGAAAACTGCAGGAGGGCAAAAGTAGTAGGCCAATGCCGCCACCACGGCTAGCTGTGCGGGGCGAATGGGAGAAAAGGTAGCCTCCGTGGCAAAGGGCTGCGACTGAGGCAGAGTCGTCGGGGGTGAGCCAGGTTTCGGTTAGGGCGAGCAGATGGAGGGAATGGGAGATGAAGAGGTCATGGGTGAAAAGTTTGTTGCAGATTGAGTGGGCATTCCACAGGGCACACGAGAAGGCTAGGGAGGAAGGGGGGAGGAGGGGAACGGAGATGAGATTGGAGATATCGCGGGAAAATTTGCATAGATGAGACGAGGACGAGGACATGTGTGGTGGACCTGGGATTGATGTCTCCCGCGGATAGCATGAGAAGGAGCAAGAGAGAGCGGAGAAGGGCGGGGGAGGTATGGCGCCTAAGGCGGGATGCACAGAGGAGGAATGGGGAAGGGTTCATGGCAGGAAGGAGGTGTTGGAGGTTGAGAGCTAGGAAGGAGGAGGAGGCCAGTAGGGATGGTGAGGTGGAGGGGGATAGGGGTAGGAAGGGTATTGCAGAAGTGGGCAGGACGGGGGGAGGATGGGTAGTGAGTCCATGTGGTAGATAGCGGAGGGAGGGGGAAGAGTTTGGGGAGGGATAGGGCGAGGAATAGAATGTGAAAGGGGGCCATAGGTAGTCAGAGAGGTAGGGAGAGAGTGAGCAGGCAAGTTGGACAAGCTGGTGGGGTGGAGCAAGCTGATGCAGATGGACTGGACGCTGGATCAGGCGGGCTGGAGCAAGCTAGTGCAGATGGACTGGATCGAGCAGGGGAAGCTGGATCCGGCTGACTGGAGCAAGCAGGATTGGGCGTGCTGGAACAGCAGGAGCAGAAGGCTGGAGAGCTGGATCAGGCTGACTGGAGCAAGCAGGATTAGGCGGGCTGGAACAGCAGGAGCAGAAGGCTGAAGAGCTGGATTAGGCTGACTGGAGTAAGCTGGATTAGGCGGGCTGGAACGGCAGGAGCAGGTGGCTGGAACGGCAGGAGCAGGTGGCTGGAATAAGCAGGAAGAGCTGGTTCTGGCGGAGTTTGGAGCAGATGGACTGGGACGAGCAGGAAGAGCTGGATCAGGCGGGCTGGAGCAAGCTGGATTAGGCGGGCTGGAACAGCTGGAGAGGCTGGAACGAGCAGGGAGAAGCTGGATCAGGCGGCCTGGAGCAAACTGGATTAAGTGGGCTGGAACAGCAGGAGCAGGTGGCTGGAACAAGCAGGAAGAGCTGGATCCGACGAAGGCTGGAGCAGATGGACTGGGACGAGCAGGAAGAGCTGGATCCGACGGAGGCTGGAGCAGGTGGACTGGGACGAGCAGGGGGAGCTGGATCAGGCGGGCTGGAGCAATCTGGATTAGGCGGGCTGGAACAGCTGGAGAAGCTGGAACGAGCAGGGAGAAGCTGGATCCCTAATCTCACTGATGGACGGCTACACTAAATCCCCTAGAGGCAGGCACTCGCAGGACTCAAGGCTTAGGCATGGCAGCTGTTCCCCAAGGCAGGCTTTTGTCTGGATCACCGGAGGCAGGCATAAACAACACTCTCAACTTTATTTTTCCCAATTTTTTGCTTAAAAAATTCCATTCCCCTCTACGAATCCTGCTCACAAGCACCAACTACTGTATTGCTTCGATGTTGCAGCCTGCTCACTTGATCACCACAGACTGCTCACAGAATAAAATACTACAGATTCTGTTGGGCAGACTGGATGGACCGTGCAGGCCTTTTTCTGCCGTCATCTACTGTGTTACTATGTTACTATGTTTAGATTCGTATTGGGTAAATGAAACTCTTTATTTGCACTTTAATTGGAGAGTGTATAAGTCATTCTCCGAGGACAAGCAGGCTGCTTGTTCTCATGAATGGCTGATGTCCACGGCAGCCCCTCCGATCGGAGATCTTCACTAGCAACAGCGTTTGCTAGCCCTCGTGTGCGCATGCACAGTGTGCATGCGCGACCGTCTTCCCGCCCGAATGCGAGCGTGATCGCCAGTCTTCTTTTTTCCGTGGCTCAGGACGGCTGTTTTCGGTTGGTCTGCGCCCCAAGGAGACCCCTTGCGTCTTTTCGCCGCGTTCTTCCATTCGGAAGTGTCCGGAATCTTTTTTTCCGTCGTGTTCGTCTTCATTTTTTTAAAAAATCCTTTATTTCGAGTGTTTTCCCGTTAAGTTTTCTTTCGTTGTCGGGCGCAGCCTTCTTAGCCGCCCTTACGCGTTTTTCTAACTTTTTTGGTGCCATTAGCCATCATTGCGAATTTTGACTTTGCCGGCGTGATTTTTCCGCCCATGTCCCCGAAGCCTGCCAGCGGCTTCAAAAAGTGCATCCAGTGGTGCCGGACTATCTCCCTCACTGATACGCACGTTTCGTGCCTTCAGTGTCTGGGGGCCAGGCATCGTTCCCAGGCCTGTACTCTCTGTCTTCTGTTGAAGAAGAGGACTCAGGCGGCGAGATTGGCCCAGTGGAACCTTTTGTTCGGTGCCTCGTCCGGTACCGAGGTCATCGTCCGGTGCATCGATGTCTGCGGTACCCAGCTCATCTGCCGGTGCTCCAACGTCTGCGATACCAAGGTCATCGGTGGTATCGATGTCGTCGGAGGGTGCTTCGTCTTCCGGAGTGCAGGTGAGGGCTGTCCATTCCCCTGCTGGTAGCAGTGAGCCCTCGAGTAGGTCTCCGCCTGCCTCGAGGGCTCCTGCGGTACAGGACCCTGGGATTGACCTCATGTGGACCCGGCCCACAGGAGACGTTTGGATTCGACGTCCTCCTCTTCGGTACTGGGAGGTACCGGTGACGTGCTTCGTGCGAAGGCAAAGAAGCATCGTCATCAGTCGCCTTCCAGATGTGGTACCAAGAGCTCTGGGTCGCCGGTGGCACCGGCACCCAAGCGTCAACACCGGGAGGACCGCTCACCCTCCATACAGGAGGTGTCGATGCGCTCCACTGTGGACAGCCCGGTACCGCCTCCACGTCCTGGACAGATTCTCAGCTCATCGCCTGTACCGGACTCCTTGCCTTCCTCGACAGCCGCTCTGAATGAGAGCCTCAGGGCCATCCTCCCAGGGATTCTGGAGGAGCTGTTGCGCCCTTCTCATCCGGTACCGGGGGTGCTTGCGCCGCCGGTGCCGTTGAGTGAGGCACTGGCTGGCCCCCTCGCCCATCGTGAGGCCTCCAGTCCCGGTACTGCCTGCAGTACCTGCATCGGCAGCCTCCCAGGCTGACTCCCCAACGACATCGATGGAGGGAGCTTCATCGCCGCTGATGCGGGAGTCCTCTTCTCGACGTGTCCACTGTGGCCATGTTTCCACGGAGTCAAGACGGGCCCGGCTTCGGACTGAAGTTCGTGAACTTGTGTCCGATACCAAGGGTGAGGCCTCGTGAGAAGCAGAGGAAGACCCGAGATATTTCTCTGACGAGGAGTCTGGTGGTCTTCCCTCTGATCCCACTCCCTCTCCTGAAAGGCAGCTTTCTCCTCCTGAGAGTCTGTCTTTCGCGGCCTTTGTCCGGGAAATGTCTACGGCCATTCCCTTCCCTGTGGTTATAGAGGATGAGCCAAGAGCCGAAATATTTGAGCTTTTGGACTATCCTTCGCCACCTAAGGAATCGTCCACTGTACCCATGCATCATGGCCTCATAAAGACATTGCTGGCGAACTGGGCGAAGCCTTTATCTAATCCTCACATTACCAAGAAGATTGAATCCCAGTATCGGATCCATGGGGATCCAGAGTTAATGAGAACCCAGTTGCCCCATGACTCTGGTGTGGTTGATCTGGCCCTTAAGAAGGTCAAGAGTTCTAGGGAGTACGCTTCGGCGCCCCCGGGCCATGACTCTAGAACCTTGGATTCTTTTGAGCAGAAGGCCTACCATTCTGCAATGCTCATTTCCAAAATCCAATCATACCAGCTCTATACAAGCATTCATATGCGGAACAACGTGCGGCAGTTGGCGGACTTGGTGGACAAGCTCCCTTCTGAGCAGACCAAGCCTTTTCAGCAGGTGGTCAGGCAGCTGAAGGCGTGTCATAAATTCCTGGCCAGGGGTATTTACGATTCTTTTGATGTTGCGTCCAGGGCTGCTGCTCAAGGTGTGGTGATGCGCAGACTCTCATGGCTGCGTGCCTCCGACCTGGAGAATAGACTCCAGCAGCGGATTAAGGATGCTCCTTGCCGGGGGGATAACATTTTTGGAGAAAGGGTCGAACAGGTGGTAGAACAACTCCACCAGCGGGACACTGCTTTCGACAAATTCTCCCACCGGACGCCTTCAGCATCTACCTCAACTGGTAGACGTTTTTATGGGGGAAGGAGGACTGTTCCCTATTCTTCTAATAAGCGTAGGTACAATCCTCCCTCCCTCCCGCCAGCCTGCTGCTCAGGCTAAACCCCAGCGCGCTCGTTCCCGTCAACAGCGTGCGCCTCAACAGGCCCCAGCAGCTCCCCAGTAAAAGCAAAGGGACGAGCTTTTGACTGGCTCCAGCAGAGCATAGCTGAAGTCCAAGTATCCGTGCCGGACGATCTGCCTGTCGGGGGGAGGTTAAAATTTTTTCACCAAAGGTGGCCTCTTATAACCTCCAACCAGTGGGTTCTTCAAATATTTCGGCTGGGACACTCCCTCAATTTAATTTCAAAACCTCCAAATTGTGCTCCGGGAGCTCAATCCTTCAGCTTCCAGCATAAGCAGGTATTTGCCGAGGAACTCTCCGCCCTTCTCAGCGGCAATGCGGTCAAGCCCGTACCACCAGGGCAGGAAGGGCTGGGATTCTATTCCAGGTACTTCCTTGTGGAAAAGAAAACAGGGGGGTGCGTCCCATCCTAGACCTAAGGGCCCTGAACAAATATCTGGTCCGAGAAACGTTCAGGATGCTTTCCCTGGGCACCCTCCTTCCCATGATTCAGGAAAACGATTGGCTATGCTCTCTGGATTTAAAGGATGCTTACACTCATATCCCGATACTGCCAGCTCACAGACAGTTTCTTTGATTCGGTCTGGGAACACGGCATTTTCAGTATTGTGTGCTACCCTTTGGTCTCGCCTCTGCGCCCAGGGTGTTTACAAAATGCCTGGCTGTCGTGGCAGCGTCTCTACGCAGACTGGGAGTGCAAGTGTTCCTGTATCTCGACGATTGGCTGGTGAAGAACACCTCCGAGGCAGGAGCTCTACGGTCCATGCAGGTGACTATTTGACTCCTGGAGCTACTTGGGTTTGTGATAAATTATCCAAAGTCCCATCTTCTTCCAGCCCAGAAGCTAGAATTCATAGGAGCTCTGCTGGACTCTCAGACGGCTCGTGCCTACCTTCCGGAAGCGAGGGCCGACACTCTTCTGTCTCTCATTTCCTGGGTACAGGCGTCTCAGCAGATCACAGCTCCGCAGATGTTGAGATTGCTCGGACACATGGCCTCCACAGTGCATGTGACTCCCATGGCCCGCCTCCACATAAGATCAGCTCAGTGGACCCTAGCGTCTCAGTGGTACCAAGCAGCTGGGGACCTAGAGGACGTAGTCCTGCTGTCCACAGGTTTTCTTCAGTCCCTGCATTGGTGGACAATTTGGTCCAATTTGACTCTGGGACGTCCTTTCCAAATTCCTCAGCCTCAAAAGGTGCTGACAACGGATGCATCTCTCCTTGGGTGGGGAGCTCATGTCGATGGGCTCCACACCCAAGGGAGTTGGTCCCTTCAGGAAAAGGGTTTACAGATCAACCTCCTGGAGTTACGAGCGGTCTGGAACGCTCTAAAGGCCTTCAGAGATTGGCTGTCCCATCAAATTATTCAAATTCAGACAGACAATCAGGTTGCCATGTATTATATCAACAAGCAGGGGGGCACCGGATCCTGCCCCCTGTGTCAGGAGGCCGTCAGAATGTGGCTTTGGGCTCACCTCAACGGCATGTTTCTTCAAGCCACCTATCTGGCAGGTGTAAACAACAGTCTGGCCGACAGGTTGAGCAGGATCATGCAACCTCAAGAGTGGTCGCTCAATTCCAGAGTGGTACACGAGATCTTCCAAGCGTGGGGCACCCCCTTGGTGGATCTCTTTGCTACCCGAGCCAACCACAAGGTCCCTCAGTTCTGTTCCAGACTTCAAGCCCATGGCAGACTAGCATCGGATGCCTGCCTCCTGGATTGGGGGAAGGCCTCCTGTATGCTTATCCTCCCATACCTTTGGTGGGGAAGACTTTGCTGAAAGTCAGGCAAGACCGAGGCACGATAATTCTGATCACTCCTTTCTGGCCGCGTCAAATCTGGTTCCCTCTTCTTCTGGAGTTGTCCTCCGAAGAACCATGGAGATTGGAGTGTTTTCCGACCCTCATTACTCAGAATGAGGGGGCGCTTCTGCATCGCAACCTCCGGTCTCTGGCTCTCACGGCCTGGATGTTGAGAGCGTAGATTTTGCCTGCTTGGGTCTCTCCGAGGGTGTCTCCCGAGTCTTGCTTGCTTCCAGGAAAGATTCCACTAAAAAGAGTTACTTCTTTCTAAGGCGGAGGTTTGCCGTCTGGTGTGACAGCAAGGCTCTAGATCTTCGCTTTTGTCCTACACAGACCCTGCTTGAATACCTTCTGCACTTGTCTGAGTCTGGTCTTAAGACCAACTCTCTAAGAGTTCATCTTAGTGCGATTAGTGCATACCATTACCGTGTGGAAGGTAAGCCGATCTCGGGACAGCCTTTAGTTGTTCACTTCATGAGAGGTTTGCTTTTGTCAAAGCCCCCCATCAAACCTCCTACAGTGTCATGGGATCTCAATGTCATTCTCACCCAGCTGATGAAACCTCCTTTCTAGCCACTGAATTCTTGCCATCTGAAGTACTTGATTTGGAAGGTCATTTTCTTGGTGGCAGTTACTTCAGCTTGCTGAGTCAGTGAGCTTCAAGCCTTGGTAGCTCATGCTCCTTATACCAAATTCCATCATAACAGAGTAGTCCTCCGTAATCACCCTAGGTTCTTGCCGAAGGTGGTGTCGGAGTTCCATCTGAACCAGTCAATTGTCTTGCCAACATTCTTTCCCCGTCCTCATACCCGCCCTGCTGAACGCCAGCTGCACACATTGGACTGCAAACGAGCATTGGCCTTCTATCTAGAGTGGACACAGCCCAACAGACAGTCCGCCCAATTGTTTGTTTCTTTTGATCCCAACAGAAGGGGAGTGGCTGTTGGGAAACGCACCATATCCAATTGGCTAGCAGATTGCATTTCCATCGCTTACGCCCAGTCTGGGCTGACTCTTGAGGGTCATGTCACGGCTCATGGCGGCGTCAGTGGCCCACTTGAAGTCAGCCACTATTGAAGAGATTTGCAAGGCTGCGACGTGGTCATCCGCCCACACATTCACATCTCATTACTGCCTTCAGCAGGATACCCGATGCAACAGTCGGTTCGGGCAGTCGGTGCTGCAGAATCTGTTCAGGGTTTAGAATCCAACTCCACCCCCCTAGGCCCATTTTTATTCTGTTCCAGGCTGCACTCTCAGTTAGTTGGATAAGTTTAGGTCAATCTCAGTTATGTCCTCGCCGTTGCGAGGCCTAATTGACCCTGTTTGTTGTTTTGAGTGAGCTTGGGGGCTAGGGATACCCCTAGCAGCCTGCTTGTCCTCGGAGAAAGCGAATGCTACATACCTGTAGAAGGTATTCTCCGAGGACAGCAGGCTGATTGTTCTCACCAACCCGCCCGCCTCCCCTTTGGAGTTGTGTCTTCCCTTGTCTATGTCTTTGCTATGCACTGGACTGATGAACACGAGCGCGTTCGGGTGGGAAGACGGTCACGCATGCGCACGGTGCATGCGCACGCGAGGGCTAGCAAACGCTGTTGCTAGTGAAGATCTCCGATCTGAGGGGCTGCCATGGACGTCATCCATTCGTGAGAACAATCAGCCTGCTGTCCTCGGAGAATACCTTCTACAGGTATGTAGCATTCGCTTTACAGGAGAAGACCCCAGAGACTCCTAGATACAATTTGGGAGACATGGGAAGAGGGCTAAGCCCAGGATAGAACTTGGTGGGTGTACCGCTATGGATTTACAGCCTGTCCCACTAACACAGACTGCTCAATGATTACCGTGGATTCTTTTGGATTTGTGATAAGTAAATGAAACCTTTATTGGAGGAAGCTAGATTCTACAATTGGTTTATATATATATATATATATAATGGTTGGCACATATACAATAATTAGCTCTATAAACACATTGGTTACATCACTGATTATTACATCACTGGTCTCTACATCTAAGCAAATGCAAAGAGTTCTTTAGACCAGGAAAAGAAACAATACATTAGATACATACAATCATCACTGGTCAGGAATTTCAGGCTCTTATCATCAGCTGGGGAAGCCAGGTCCAGCGAGAGCTTGAAGTCTGAACACAGGAACGGATCCATTGATCTCTACTTCTACAGAGCATGTCTGCTTGCAGATGACCTCAAAACTCTCGCTGCAGCATGATCTACTTTATAAAGAGTTCAGAGCAAAGGAAAATTACCAGAATGAACAGGAAGATGCAGTCACATGCTCTCGGCTTCAGACAACAAAAACCACTGGCCAGGTGGTTTTCCTCCTGAACCTCAAGCTCATCCTGCATCTCTTCCCCCCCCCCCCCCCCCCCCCCCCCCCCGTCCCCCGTCCCCGCACAAGCTGGCTTCAAGAACATTCTAGCCTGTTGTTTTTGTATTTACAAGAAAAGTTACTTTTAGTCCTTTAAGATGACACTTAAACAATGAATGAAACAGAATTACTTCTAATCAACAATACAGACCCCAAGTGCACTGCTCGTTCAAGACAGGGTTGAAAAACAATCTTTAAAATTCTATTCCATTACAATCGGTCCTTGATTTTCAACGCTATCTGAACGACAGTCCATACATAAGTCATTAATCTACATCAGGTAAAACAACTAAAAGAAAGTAACAAGACAGATTATACAAATGGATAATATACTGAGCACTAATTTCAGCAAACATACTAAAATTAACAGGAAGTATAATTTCTTTACAAATAGTAATAATGCTGCCCACTAATAACTAATCAAAATTCAGTATTACAAATAATACACACTGCTTAGTTACACTAAACTACACAATTTGCCCACAACAAAAGAGGTCAGAGCACAAGGCAATATTTGAAATTATTAATCAGGTTGTGGAAGGAATTCACTGGTAAAATTCACCTCCACAAGTATTCAGAGCTAGTCATCTTGAGCCTTATTCTTTTGCATAAGGGCAAATAGATGTTACAATATGCAAGTAGTACATTATGCTAAATTAATTTCTACTTGTAAACTATCTGAGTATAATCAACTATCTGACTATAATCAAAGAAAACTCTTATCATATTGCAAAATAATAGGCTGATCAATATAATTTCTACTACATTTTGTGTTGTCTAAATTTTCAGCATCAATAGCATTTATTATCTCTACACCTGTAGCAAAAGCTCCTAACAAGATATCATACTAAACTCATTTTACTCTACAATTAAGGCAATTAAGAGTACTACAGTTTTTACACAGGTCTTCATAGATATAGTATTCACACAAGAAGAATATAAACATTTGCTAATGGTGTAAATGTCAACAATGTCCACATTTCTGGGTCAACAATGCTGTATTGACTGTCTCTGACTTGTGCAAGTCATATTAAACTCATTCATGTGACAGGACTTCATTCCATATTTGAGTGTTGTTGACAGTTGCCACAGAACACATCTAGTTAGCCGAACATGTGTCGTCTTGTCAGATTTCACTCTGATTCTTCCACTGCCACGTCAGCTTGCCTTGTCTTTTGGTAGTAAGATGTAGTTGTCCACCGGGGGTAATGGCAATACCCAAAGACACCATAAGAAGGAGAATTATACTGACTCTTACAAGGATCTATAAATGAAACATATTAACAGATTAATTACTCTCTAAAATAACATTTATTTGCTGGGACATAAGTCCATTTTGCCCCGCCCAGATCAGAGGATCAGGATGGTACTGTCCGCCCCTTGGGCAATAATTTCAGCAGGCTGTGGGGGCCCATTTTCTTGGGTAACCCACACCTTTGCACCTGCAAACAGATTAGTGGATCCAAAGCCTTTATCCCCTCGTGTGGTAAAGGTGGTGGGTGGATCTAATTTCACAATCCTGGATTGTAGCACGGGTAAAATTAATAATTAAGCAATTCTATCATTAGCCTGAATTAACACATCATGTGGACCTTGGTTATTAAGTATAACCCTTACTTTTCATTGATAGTCTGTATCAATCACCCCTCCCAAAACCTGTATTAATTATTTGAATATCTCTTTGTAACAATTTAACCATTTGTAGAGCATATAAATCCAGCCCTGCCGCTCCTGGAGTGGCCCTGTAGGGCATCATAGCTCCTGCTGTAATTCCCCGATATCCTAATTGGTCATATTAGGTAGTCAAGACTTGTAGGTTAGGTGTAACCATTTGCATTAGGGGTGTTTCTGCCTCCCCAATAGGCCGATACCAAATTTATTTTCCAATTCTTTAATGATCCCCCTATTTTACATATTTATTGTTTCAACAGACCATTCATTTGTTATTATGGTCTGAAGCATATTGTTGCCAATTAACCTTCCATAAAGGGAACCATTATCAATTATCAATTCTACAGTTTTAATAGTGTTGTCTGCAAGGATGTGCAATTACATATCTATATATATAAAAGGCAACCCCAACGTTCTATGAAGCCTCCAGCCGGAAGTGTGAAGCGCCAGAGATATCCGGTTTCCCCATGAGTGAAGGAAAACAGCACAGCAGGAAATCCCTCTCTCTCTGTAACAGTGAAGGACTCGGAGGGGGGAGGGGAGAGAGATGCCCTCACTCTCTCTGTAACACAAACACAGCACAGCAGGAAACTTAACACTGAAGGACTGGACTCCGAGGGGGGAGGGGGAGGGAGAGAGGGCAGGGACACTCCCACATGCACACTCTGAAGAAAACCTTGCTAGCCCCCGTTTCATTTGCATCAGAAACGGGGCTTTTTTACTAGTCTAAAATAATTAGCTACTACTGTGCACACATATTTACATCCTTGCAAATTGGGTAAAAGTTCTGTCTAATCAGTCTACCAAATTTGTTCAGGTAATTTTCCCCTTTTTAATTACCCCTCAGACATGTGGGGAACAGATCGCCTAGTCTGGTATTAACAGGCCAGACATTCAACAATAACAATTTTAATAACATCTATAATTAAACTAATACCACGATCTGTTGCCCACCTGTGAGTGGCCTTTCTTCCCAGATGTTCACATTTTTGGTGCACCCATTTCACCAAACCTGAGCATTTATCTGGCTCTTCCACAGTTCTCCACCTCAAGAGGAGTGATTTTACTTTCATCAGCCATTGTGCTGTAGAGATGATCTAGAGTATGAGCATAATCATAAAAAACAACATTTATATTTTATACAATTCCCACAATTCTTTACCCCACAAATCTTTCATATTAATTTTCCAGTTATTTTTGTACCAAATGAATTAGCCATGTGGCTAATTCATTTACTACAGATCATGAATCAGTATATATGTATGACATTGCCCTAAATTTTCTGTTTTCAAAGCCATATAGGCAGCATACAGCTCTGCATATTGACTACTTGCTCCTTCCCCACTGCATTCTAGTGAATGCTTTATTTTGGGATTATGAGCTACTGCTTAATTAATTATAAACTTTTTCCTCACCTGACTGGGCTTTCCACCCATTCCAGAGGCTCTAGCCCAATAACATGCTAATAACTATTGTAAAAAAAAAAACGTATACCTAATTCCTGCCTCTGGTAACTTGCGACCCCAAAATCCTAAAGGCACCTGAGTATTTTGTTTCTGCCAGAGGCTCCAATTAGCATAATGACACACTTAGCTCTACCTCTCCTGGCTGCACTGGTCAGAGTTCTAAGGCAGTTTGTATTGCCTGTTGCGCTGCTTCAAAAGCTTGTTGTTTCTTTTCTCCCCACTCAAAATTATATATATTTTTTTGCCAAACTTTGCCCTAAGTGGGGTACATGTCTTCAAAAGCCAAATAATCCAATCCAAATTTTTCTGTTTAGCTCTTTGCAAAATTTCTCTTACTGAATGTCTAGAAATTTAACTATTTGGGACGGCCCTTGTATCTTATCAGGATCTCCCATCCTTTGTTCTTTAAATGTCATAATATCATCAATATAATGCACAATTTGCATATGATCAGCTAGAGGAAACTCATCTATACTGCCTGCCCTGCCAACTGAAAGCAAATTGATCCCAATATTTCTCATTAACTGGTCTGCCAGAATGTGTCTGTATTTTCTCTATCAAAGTAATAACATCTGGGACTGCAGCAATTAAAGCGGGCGTAACTTTGTTTCCTAATTAAAAAAAAACCCACGGCTCTAAAACCCCAGTGTTACCAAATTCCTATATTTTTGGCAAAAGCTCTTATTAACATAATTTTCATTCCCTAAGACACTTAATTAATTGAACTCACAGATCAAACAATTTGTCTGCTCAAAAGCCTGTTAAAAAAAAAAATCCTGTTGCTCTCTTTCCCTTGCTCAAGGTCATTCTTTCCTTGCTGATAAGCACTGCTTACAAAAGCTCCTATGTCTGACAGTTTCAGTTTCCCTGCCTGAAAACGGTCCTCGAGTCTCTATACAATTTAACTCCTAACCCCTTATTTTAAATGTGCAATTAATCTCCAAATGAGTCTAAACATATACTACGTCACACTTACAAAAGCTCTCGCTCAGTTAACTGCGTAAATCACACATAATTTCTTACTGCGTCACACTCAGTTATCTTAATTGCATAAATCACACAGCATTCTAACTATAAATCACACACTTCAAGCATTCCAATTCTGTACTTTTCCTATGCTGCTTAATCCCGTCTCTAACGGGCTTCCAGATAAGCAATACTGTTGCATAGCAACATAATAAATGACGGCAGATAAAGACCCGTATGGTCCATCCAGTCTGCCCAACAAGATAAACTCATTTTTACATAGTAATTCCCTCTCTCTTTCTGTTTTCAGATTTTGCCTGCAATAATTCCTTTAAACCGGAATCCTGCCATTAGGACCACTCAGTGGCTAAAATAACATATAATACTCATTCCAGCTTTGGAATTCAACTCTCCCCTGCATCTGCATTCCTCCTACAAAGGTGTCATTCTTTGTACGAATCCCATCCTTGTCGCCAAATTGTACCGCTATGGATTTACAACCTGTCCCACTAACACAGACTGCTCATTGATTACCGTGGATTCTTTTGGATTCGTGATAAGTAAATGAAACCTTTATTGGAGGAACTAGATTCTACAATTGGTTAATATATCTATATATATATATTTATATCTTTCTCCGAGGACAAGCAGGCTGCTTGTTCTCATGACTGGGTTGACGTCCACGACAGCACCCTCCGACCGGGAAAAAACTTCGCGGGAGGTCCCACACGCAGGGCACGTCCACTGCACATGCGTGGCTGTCTTCCCTCCTGTGCGCGACCGTTCCCGCTCAGTTTTTTCCTTTCCGCGCTGGAGAGAGACGTGTTTTCGTCCCTCTTCTAGTCAGCCCCGGAAACCGGATTGCGGCCTAGCCCGCGTTTTTTCTTTTCTTGTTGTTACGCGTTCGCGTTCTCTTTTTTCCTTCGTTTAAAAAAAAAAGAAAAAGAAGTTTTCCCTCGTCGTTCTTAGTCACGAGGGCGTGTCTTTTTCGGGTGTGCTTTTCACCACCACCATCGACAATTTTGACTTCGCCGACATGATTTTTCCGTCAATGTCCTCGAAGGTCCCGAGCGGATTCAAGAAGTGTGGTCGGTGCAGCCGGCAGATCTCGCAGACCGATACTCACGCTTGGTGTCTCCAGTGCTTCGGTCCGGAGCATAATTCCAAGTCGTGCACCTTGTGTCTCGGATTACGGAAGCGGACGCAGGTGGCGAGGCAAGTTCTTTCGGACCGTCTTTTTGGAACTTGTGCCGGCCCTTCGACGTCGACCTCGACGGCATCGGTGTCGACGGCCGGGTCTTCGGTGCCAGTACTGATGTCAACGGCGTCGGCGCCGACTACGGCATTGACCCCAGGAGCACAGGTACCTTTGGCCCGGCGACCTGCCAGCGATGGCGGTGGTGAGTGGCCGCGTGGGCAGTCTGCCCCGGCCACTCCCGCTGCTCAGGGCCATCGGGACCGAACCCTGTCGGATCCGATACCTCGAGGCTGTGGGGGCTCCACCTCCTCCTCGTCCCTTCCGCAGAGCGCCAATGACGGACATCGGAAGAAGGCCAAAAAGCACCATCATCGGTCGCCCACGACGCACGGGACTGGCAGCTCCGGGACATCGAGGGACGACTCGACGCCCAGGAAGTGGCAGTGCCAGGAAGAGCGTTCCCCCTCGGTCGAAGAGGTGTCGCTGCGCCGGTCGTCAGGTATGTCGGTACCGTCTCCTGGACCCGAGCAGCTTCCAGTACCGGCGCCACACCCGCCCCCCTGCCTTTCTCGACAGCGGGCCTAGACAAGTGCCTCCGAGCCATCCTTCCAGGGATCCTGGAAGGGCTGATGCGCCAGGCCCTGCTGGCACCGGGGGTGCTTGCGCCCTCGGCGCCGTTGATGGAGGCGCCAGTGGGCTCTGGCCCGGTGATGAGGCCTCCGACGCCGCTTGCGGCACCGGTATCGACCACCACTCAGGTGGAGTCGACGTCGATGGAGAGAGCTTCGTCCCCGCTGGCGCGGGAGTCCACCGCTCGACGCCATCATCGAGGACGTGGTTCCTCGCAGTCGAGATGGGCCCGGTTGCGGTCTGAGCTGAGAGAGCTCATGTCCGACACCGAGGAGGAGGCCTCGTGGGGGGAGGAGGAGGACCCCAGATATTTCTCCTCAGAGGATTCTGTGGGCCTTCCCTCCGACCCCACTCCTTCACCGGAGAGGAAGCTCTCGCCTTCTCCTTTGCCTCTTTTGTCAGGGATATTTCTATCAGCATTCCCTTCCCAGTGGTTACTGTGGATGAGCCGAGGGCGGAGATACTCGAAGTCCTCCACTATCCATCACCACCTAGAGAGTCTTCCACGGTGCCGTTGCACAATGTCCTTAAGGAGACACTGCTTCGGAACTGGTTGAAGCCACTATCTAATCCCACCATCCCCAAGAAAGCGGAGTCCTAATACAGAATCCACTCAGACCCAGAGTTGATGCAGCCTCAATTGCCTCATGACTCGGCGGTCGTGGACTCTGCTCTCAAGAGAGCACGGAGTTCAAGGGATACCGCCTTGGCGCCCCCTGGGCTGGAGTCTCACACTCTGGACTCGTTTGGGAGGAAGGCCTACCAGTCTTCCATGCTCGTGACCAGAATCCAATCATACCAGCTCTACACGAGCATCCACATGCGGAACAATGTTCGGCAACTGGCGGACCTGGTTGACAAGCTCCCTCCGGAGCAGTCCAGGCCATTTCAGGAGGTTGTCAGGCAGCTGAAGCCGTGCAGAAAGTTCCTGTCCAGGGGTATCTATGACACCTGTGATGTGGCATCTCGAGCTGCGGCCCAAGGTATAGTGATGCGCAGACTCTCCTGGCTGCGTGCCTCTGACCTGGACAACCGTACCCAGCAGCGGCTGGCGGATGTCCCTTGCCGGGGGGATAACATTTTTGGCGAGAAGGTCGAGCAGTTGGTGGACCAACTACACCAGCGGGAAACTGCTCTCGACAAGCTCTCCCACCGGGCGCCTTTAGCATCCACCTCTGCAGGTGGACGTTTTTCCCGGGCCCGGCAGGCTGCACCCTACGCCTACAGTAAGTGTAGGTACACCCAGCCGGCCCGAAGGCCTCCTCAGGCACAGGGACAGTCCCAGCGCGCTCGTTCCTGTCAACAGCGTGCGCCTAAGCAGCCCCCTGCGCCTCCACAGCAAAAGCAGGGGACGAGCTTTTGACTGTATCCATGGGAACATAGCCACCATCAAAGTAGCTGTGCCGGACGGCCTACCGGTCGGGGGGAGGTTGAAAGTTTTTCACCAAAGGTGGCCTCTTATAACCTCCGACCAGTGGGTTCTCCAAATAGTGCGGTGCGGATACACCCTGAATTTGGTCTCCACCCCACCAAATTGTCCACCGGGAGCTCAATCCTTCAGCTCCCTTCACAAGCAGGTACTTGCAGAGGAACTCTCCGCCCTTCTCAGCTCCAATGCGGTCAAGCCCGTGCCACCCGGGCAGGAAGGGCAGGGATTCTATTCCAGGTACTTCCTTGTGGAAAAGAAAACGGGGGGGATGCGCCCCATCCTAGACCTGAGAAGCCTGAACAAGTATCTGGTGCGAGAAAAGTTCAGGATGCTTTCCTTGGGCACCCTTCTACCCATGATTCAGAAAGACGATTGGCTATGTTCCCTGGATTTAAAGGATGCTTATACTCACATCCCGATACTCCAGCTCACAGACAGTATCTCCAATTCCGTCTGGGGACACATCACTTTCATTATTGTGTACTGCCCTTTGGGCTCGCCTCTGCACCACGGGTGTTCACTAAGTGTCTCGTGGTGGTTGCGGCGTACCTATGCAAGCTGGGGGTGCACGTGTTCCCGTATCTCGATGATTGTCTGGTGAAGAGCACCTCCGAGGCAGGAGCTCTTCAGTCCATGCAGTGCACTATTCAACTTCTGGAGCTGCTGGGGTTTGTGATAAATTACCCAAAGTCCCATCTCCAGCCAGTCCAATCTCTGGAATTCATAGGAGCTCTGCTGAATTCACAGACGGCTCAGGCCTACCTTCCCAAGGTGAGAGCTCAGAATCTTCTGTCCCTCGCTTCCCAGACCAGAGCGTCTCAGCAGATCACAGCTCGGCAGATGTTGAGACTCCTGGGCCATATGGCCTCTACAGTCCATGTGACTCCCATGGCTCGTCTTCACATGAGATCTGCTCAATGGACCCTAGCTTCCCAGTGGTGCCAAGCCACCGGGAATCTAGAAGATGTCATCCGCCTGTCCATCAGTTGCCACAATTCGCTGCGCTGGTGGACAATTCGGACCAATTTGACCCTGGGACGCTCATTCCAAATTCCCCAGCCCACAAAAGTGCTGACGGATGCATCTCGCCTGGGGTGGGGAGCTCATGTCGATGGGCTCCACACCCAAGGGGCGTGGTCCCCCCAGGAACAAGATCTTCAGATCAACCTCCTGGAGCTCCGAGCGGTCTGGAACGCACTGAAGGCCTTCAGGGATCAGCTGTCCTACCAAATTATCCAAATTTGGACAGACAATCAGGTTGCAATGTATTACATCAACAAGCAGGGGGGGCACCGGATCTTGCCCTCTGTGTCAGGAAGCCATCAGGATGTGGCGTTGGGCACGCCAGTTTGGAATGTTTCTCCAAGCCACGTACCTGACAGGCATAAACAACAGTCTCTAGCCGACAGGCTGAGCAGAGTCATGCAACCGCACGAGTGGTCGCTCCATTCCAGAGTTGTACGCAAGATCTTCCGAGAGTGGGGCACCCCCTCAGTGGACCTTTTCGCCTCCCAGACCAATCACAAGCTGCCTCAGTTCTGTTCCAGACTTCAGGCACAGGGCAGACTGGCGTCGGATACCTTTCTTCTCCATTGGGGGAATGGCCTCCTGTATGCATATCCTCCCATACCTTTAGTGGAGAAGACCTTACTGCAGCTCAAGCAAGACCGCGGCACCATGATTCTGATCGCGGCTTTTTGGCTTCGTCAGATCTGGTTCCCTCTTCTTCTGGAGTTGTCCTCCGAAGAACCGTGGAGATTGGAGTGTTTTCCAACTCTCATTTCGCAGAACGACGGAGCGCTTCTGCACCCCAACCTTCAGTCTCTGGCTCTCACGGCCTGGATGTTGAGGGCGTAGATTTTGGTTCGTTGGGTCTGTCTGAGGGAGTCTCCCGTGTCTTGCTTGCCTCTAGAAAGGATTCCACTAAAAAGAGTTACTTTTTCAAGTGGAGGAGGTTTGCCGTTTAGTGTGAGAGGAAGGCCCTAGAACCTCGTTCTTGCCCTGCTCAGAACCTGCTTGAATACCTTCTGCACTTATCAGAGTCTGGCCTCAAGACCAACTCAGTAAGGAATCACCTTAGTGCAATTAGTGCTTACCATTATCATGTAGAAGGTAAAGCCATCTCAGGAGAGCCTTTAGTCGTTCGATTCATGAGAGGTTTGCTTTTGTCAAAGCCCCCTGTCAAGCCTCCTGCAGTGTCATGGGATCTCAACGTCTTCCTCACCCAGCTGATGAAACCTCCTTTTGAGCCACTGAATTCATGCCATCTGAAGTACTTGACCTGGAAGGTCATTTTCTTGGTGGCAGTTACTTCAGCTCGTAGAGTCAGTGAGCTTCAAGCCCTAGTAGCAGATGCTCCGTGTACTAAATTTCATCATAACAGAGTAGTCCTCCGCACTCATCCTAAGTTCCTGCCAAAGGTGGTGTCGGAGTTCCATCTTAACCAGTCAATTGTCTTGCCAACATTCTTTCCCAGACCGCATACCCGCCCTGCTGAACGTCATTTGCACACATTGGACTGCAAGCGAGTGTTGGCCTTCTATCTGGAGCGGACACAGCCCCACAGACAGTCCGCCCAATTGTTTATTTCTTTCAACCCCAATAGGAAGGCGGTCGCTGTTGGGAAACGCACCATCTCCAATTGGCTAGCAGATAGCATTTCCTTCATTTACGCCCAGGCTGGGCTGACTCTTGAGGGTCATGTCACGGCTCATAGTGTTAGAGCCATGGCAGCGTCAGTGGCCCACTTGAAGTCAGCCACTATTGAAGAGATTTGCAAGGCTGCGACGTGGTCATCTGTCCACACATTCACCTCACATTACTGCCTCCAGCAGGATACCCGACGCGACAGTCGGTTCGGGCAGTCGGTGCTGCAGAATCTGTTTGGGGTTTGAATCCAACTCCACTCTCCAGGATCCGATTTTATTCTGTTCAGGCTGCATTCTCAGTTAGTTGTTCTTTGTAGGTCAATTTCTGTTATGCCCTCGCCGTTGCGCAGTTCAATTGACCTGGGTTCTTGTTTGAGTGAGCCTGTGAGCTAGGGATACCCCAGTCGTGAGAACAAGTAGCCTGCTTGTCCTCGGAGAAAGCGAATGATACATACCTGTAGCAGGTGTTCTCCAAGGACAGCAGGCTGATTGTTCTTACCTACCCTCCCTCCTCCCCTTTGGAGTTGCGTTTTTTTTTCCTCATTCCTTTGCATGTCATTCAACTGAGCGGGAACAGTCACGCACGGGCGGGAAGACAGTCACGCATGAACGGTGGGCAAAGTTTTTTCCCGGTCGGAGGGGGCTTCCGTGGACGTCAACCCAGTCGTGAGAACAATCAGCCTGCTGTCCTCGGAGAACACCTGCTACAGGTATGTATCATTCGCTATATCTATATAGATAGATAGATATAGATATAGATACGTATAATAGTAACATAGTAGGTGACGGCAGAAAAAGACCTGTATGGTCCATCCAGTCTGCCCAACAAAACTGTTCCCTCCAAGACAATTTCTAATCAGTCGATCTAAAAGCAAGGCAGCATTCACAACATCAAATATAGAAGCTAAATCCAACTACTCCCACCAGGTTGGCACATATACAATTAGCTCTATAAACACAATGGTTACATCACTGGTTATTACATCACTGGTCTCTACATCTAAGCAAATGCAAAGAGTTCTTTAGACCAGGAAAGGAGCAAACACAATGATTAACTGTGTAAACAATCATTACATCACTGGTCTCTACATCTAAGCAAATGCAAAGAGTTCTTTAGACCAGGAAAAGAAACAATACATTATATACATACAATCATCACTGGTCAGGAATTTCAGGCTCTTATCATCAGCTGGGGAAGCCAGGTCCAGCGAGAGCTTGAAGTCTGAACACAGGAACAGATCCATTGATCTCTACTTCTGCACAGCATGTCTGCTTGCAGATGACCTCAAAACTCTCGCTGCAGCATGACCTACTTTATAAAGAGTTCAGAGCAAAGGAAAATTACCAGAATGAACAGGAAGATGCAATCACATGCTCTCGGCTTCAGACAACAAAAACCACTGGCCAGGTGGTTTTCCTCCTGAACCTCAAGCACATCCTGCATCTCCCCCCCCCCCCCCCCCCTCCCCGCACAAGCTGGCTTCAAGAACATTCTAGCTTGTTGTTTTTGTATTTACAAGAAAAGTTACTTTTAGTCCTTTAAGATGACACTTAAACAATGAATGAAAGAGAATTACTTCTAATCAACAATACAGACCCCAAGTGCACTGCTAGTTCAAGACAGGGTTGAAAAACAGTCCTTAAAATTCTATTCCATTACAGTGGGTTTTGTCCTTCAAATGCAAGAAAAACTGATATAAACTGGTGAAGCCTCTAGGCTGTATCTGGAGGATGCTCAAGCCTAGGAATATAATTGTTCCACAGCCCTGCAGGTCTTCCACCCAGGAGGCCAAGTCTTGGTACTACTACCATTATCAGACATTAAGGAACTCATTTATAAACCTTATTCGCAAAATGGATGTCAGTCTCAGAACAATGTGCAAATTGACATTTTGGATGTGGGCAAATATGAACACATCCAAGCCTCAGCAATGCTGAAAAATGGACATACATGGAAGAGGCATGGCTGGGACATTCCCAGAGCATGTTAGGGGCAGTGACAAATGATGGACATCCAAATGTGATAACAGGTAACACAGGCATGTCCATACCAGCAAATGGTGATATGAGGATCTAGACCTGCTTTTTAAAGCATCTAAAAGGTGTGGTAAACTGTCTTTAGGGGCTTCTTGCGTTGGTGATGGCTGGAGGAGAGAGGAGACAAAAGTGTTTGTTCAGAGTACCATCACTGCCTTTGTGTGATACCTTTTACCCTGTACTGTCTTGTTCTTTGTGCTCACAGCTGTTTTTTAGGAATAAAAGACTGCTTGCATCACCTCTCAAATTAGTTATCACCAACCACCCACAATTTAGAGAGAAATAAAAGACTACGAGGGCCAGCATATGAGAAAGGCAATTCTTTAATTTCTTAGCAAGATCAAATACAAATGCTAGTTTCTCATGGGAGGATAGAACTGCTGCATATCCACGCTCTCTGTATCTAACACTCCAAAGTACAGAACTAAGACGGCTACTTTTATACACTTGTGCTTTACATTACTTCAGCACTTATTTTTCCTGAGAGATCATTCTGTTTTCTGTCCACACCATCTATCCCCACGTCACTAAATCACACATTCTTCTGTTCATCCATAATTGCACCTTTCCCAGGCCCTCCCAGGCCCGGTTGCACATAGGAATGTCTTATCAGATCATAAGTTCCTGGGCCTCACGATTTATGGCCTTTGTCTCTTTTGACTGTGCTCTAGGGTGCACAACTAAGTTTATAGTGTTTATTTAAGTGCTAGCAGACCATGAGCTCTGATTCAGTAAGGTGGTCAACTAAGAGATACTCAAATACTTAGACCTATCAGCCTATATGCTCTATTAAGCCTTAGCTCTTACAGGTCTTAACCATGGTTCATATTTCATAGTTCATACCTGCACCCATAATATTCATGTTCCCCCTTGAAGGCCTTAGTAAGTAAGGGCTTCACTTACCTTGAACCCTCGTATCGGGCTCCCTCAAGTTTCTGTTAGTGCCTAGGCCATAGGCTGTCTTAGGTTTCAGGCTGTCCTATCTTACCCGTCATTACCATATGACCTCATGAGCATTAATGGATGATCTCTCATTTTTCTGCGTAAGGGATAGCCCCTCTTAGGTTCCCATCAGTTTAGGTAGGGGGATTGTAGGTGTGAGTCACAATGTCAAATCCTTTTTACAGGTATCGGGCTATAGGTGACAAAAGAATGTGATTATTATGAGATATAAGTTACCCCTCTTTAACCTTCCCCAGGCCTTATGCTACTTATGATACCTTAACATCTAAATGATCCCAGAGGAAGATAATAATGCAAAACCAAGAGTATCACAAAGAAATTAAACATGATTTTCTACATTTTCAATTTCTGCGCTAATGCGTAGTCTTTCATACAGTACATATGCATGTTCTATAGGTTCTTTCTTACTTAAGGCAGTTTCAATTAACTGTTGCACTAAGCTTCTGATACAGGTTGTTATACAGCAGCTAAGAAGTACAAATACAGCAATAATGATTATCATTGTGATTAAACTAGATACTACGAAAGTTTTCCATTTCCCAAAAATATTGTCCATCCACCCAGTCTAGGTGGTATCTATACCAGAATTTTCAGCAAGTTCATGTGGCATCTAATTGAGCAGCAATACCTTTAACTGCATCTCGAATGTAATTAATGAAGCGCTGTTGATTATGTTTAAACAGTTTTTATTGAACAATAAAGAACAAATACAAATACTGTAGATTCATGTTCATCATTTTACAACAGTTTCCCCCTCATCCCTTCACTTTCCCACCCTCCCCTTCCCCAACTCCCCCCCCCCCTTCCCGTTTCTGATAAGCTCAACCAATAGACGTCTGGTGAGAAAAGGAGCCGTTTGCGTGCCACCAGGTGAAGTGTCATCAAAAATCTTTGCCACGTACATTTAAACTGTCTTTGCACAGCAAATGGGGCCTTTTGCAAACTACACCTCTCCAATTTTAACAAGTCTATCATATGTGTTTTCCACACAGATAGTAAGGGCCCACGTGTCTCTCTCCAATATAATAAAATCACTTTCTTCCCCATCAGTACTGACTTGTGTAGGAATTGTTGTAAAACCAATGGGGGTCTATCGCCTAGCTGGAAGTCCTCAAAGAGAATCAAAGCTGAAACTGGAACGGACCGCTTCCAGAGCTGAGATATTGTGCTCATGATCTGTTTCCAAAAGTTGTTAATGTCTGGACACTGCCAAAACATGTGTGCCAATGTGGCCAGTTCTTGTGAGCATTTAGGGCAATTACCCTTAGTGTCCATCCTCGCTCTGTATGCTCTTCGTGGTGATATGTAGAGCCTTAAGACAAATTTGTACTGAAGTTCCCAATATCTTGGAAATGTCTCTCGCCTTTGAATAGAAGTAAAGTGTTGATGAAATTGGTCCTCTGTCAAGGTAATTTGTAAATCCTCGGTCCATTGACCGATTAACTGTTTAAAGGTCATTTCTTCAGTTGTGTCCTTCAGATATCTGTTATGGAAACGCAAGGGTACTGCAGTACTATCATTCAATGTGAGAGCCTCACTCAACACATCCTGCACATCTTCCGTCAGGTTGGACCATCCTAAGGAGGTAATGGAATGCTTTATCTGTAAATATGCAAACCAATCAGTGGGCATCAATCCAAAAGACTGTCTCAAATCAGAAAAGGGTTTGATGACTCCCTCCTCTGTGATGATTTAGCTCAGATATTTTATCCCCTGCACTGCCCAGTGATGAAACACTCTCGACTCTGTACCGGCTGGAAAGTCTGGATTTTGGTGTATGGGCAAGTACTGGGTGCTCGCTGCAGAGAAACCATGCCTCCGACAGAGCCATCTCCACGTTGCTCTAGACGACCGCAACAGTGGGTTGCTCACCAGTCCCCGGACCCGTGCCCCGGGTATCGTGTGTAAAAGCCAACTGAGATGAGCGGACGGCATCAAGGCCCCCTCCGCTGATCTGTCCGAAAAGTCACTAGTCTCCGCAATCCAGTCTCATATGTGTCGCATGGCACAGGCTACGGACAGGTACTTAATATTGATCAACCCCATACCTCCCTGCTCTTTAGGTTTCTGCAAGCTAGAAATTGGTAATCGTGGTCTCTTTCCCCTCCATAAAAATCCCTGCAAAGCTTTATGTAATATTCTTTCTTCTCTTCAACGCCAGTGGTAGCATTTGGAACAAATACAGCCAGCGAGGCGCTAGCATCATATTAAATAATGAAATGCGTCCCACCAACGCCAAGGGAAACCTGCCCCAAAGACCCAACAGTTGTTTTGTTTCAATAAGTAAAGGAAGTACATTTTTCTCATACAGTTTCGTAAGATCAACAGGAATAGTCACCCCTAAGTAAACAAGTTGCTCCATTGCCCATGTCAGTGGAAATGACCCCCTCCAAGCCAGCTGAGTCTCCTCTTGTACCGGCATAGCCAAGGATTTAATAAGGTTTAACTTGTACCCCGACAGGAGACCATACTCCTCTATTACTTGAAACAGTTGTGACAATGAGCTCTGTGGTTCACTCAAAGAACAAGGAGGTCGTCTGCATATGCTAACACTTTAAGTTTACAATCATTCAGACATACTCCTTTTATGCCCCCATCCGCTCGAATCATACATAATAATAGCTCCAATACTAAAAGGAACAACAGTGGGGATATTGGGCATCCCTGTCTGGTGCCACGACCAATAGGAAAAGAATCAGTCTGCACCCCATTCACTAGCAGGCTAGCATGTGGATCAGTATACATAGCTTGTATAGCATCTAAAAACCACCCATGCAATCCCACCCTCCACAAAGTTGTGAACAGGAAAGGCCAGCCTACCCTATCAAATGCTTTTTCTGCATCTAAACTCACGATCAGATATGGGTTAAGGCTGACCTTCCCATGCAGCAGGGCGACTATGAGCCTCCTCACATTGATGACAGACTGCCTGCCCCTCACGAACCCTACTTGGTCTCCTTGAATCACCTGAGGTATCAACGGTGCCAATCTCTCTGACAAGATTCTGGACAAGATCTTTATGTCAACATTAATCAGTGAGATTGGCCGGTAAGAACCTGGGTGCAAGGGATCCTTCCCTGGTTTAGGTATAAGACTAATCAGCGCTGTGTTGGTGTGTTGGGGAAATTTCTTGTCTTCCACTACTGTTGCATAATAATCTAAAAGGGGGCCAGTAACCTGACTCTGTAAGATCTTAAAAAATTCTCCCTTGTAGCCATCGGGCCCAGGGGCCGAGGAGAACTTTAACGCTTTGATGGCTCGCTGAAGCTCCTTGGTGGAGACTGGGGAATTAAGCGCCTCCACCATCTCTTCCGACAAACATGGCATACCAGATTGCTCTATATATATTCCATCATTTCCACCTCTGACCTCTGCGAGATCTCTGGTATATAGGATTTGGCAAAATAATTCCTAAAAATCTTTGCAATGTCAGAGAGATCCATAGTGAGAGAGCCCTTTTCATCTTTCACCACCGATATGTAATGAGATCTCCGCATTCTCTTAGTCAATCGCGCCATCATGCCACCAGTTCTCTCCCCAAATCTAAAGAATCTATATTTCTGATAAAGGAGTATTCTAGTTGTTTTTTCATGAATTAAACTATTGAGAGTCACTCTAGTGGCTGTTAATGTCTCATACATGGTCTGTGTGGGACTTCTTGTGTATCTCTTTTTGAGCGCTCTCATCTTATTTTCCAGCTCCACTATTTTAGCAGTTATTCTACGATTTCTCCCACTGACATGCGATATTATATCACCTCTGATCACTGCTTTCGCAGTCGACCAAAACAGCACGGGGTCGTCTGCATGCTGACTGTTAATAGAGATAAACTCCTGCCATTTAGATTGTAAATAGGTGACAAACTCTTTTGAGGACGATAGTTAGGCTGGGAACCTCCAATGGGGTGCACACTGAAAATAATAAGGCGCCTCCAAATCCACCCATATCATCACGTGGTCTGAAATCCCCTTGGGCCCTATCATAGCTTCAGAGATGTGTTGGAAAAGATGCTGTGCTACGAAAATGTAATCCAACCGAGATTGGGTTTTATGCGCCCTGGAAATATGTGTAAAATCTATTCTCCGAGGACAAGCAGGCTGCTTGTTCCCACTGATGGGTGACGTCCATAGCAGCCCCTCCAATCGGAATCTTCACTAGCAAAAGCCTTTGCTAGCCCTCGCGCGCCGATGCGCACCGCGCATGCGCGGCCGTCTTCCCGCCCGAAACCGGCTCGTGCCGGCCAGTCTTCTTTTGTCCGCGCTCGGTACGGTCGTGTTTCGCCGTTCGTGCGACGGAGTGCAGTTGAAAACGTCCAAAATCGGCTTTCGATTATACCGATTTATTCGTTTTTGTGAGATAAACGTCTATCTCCCGATTTGGGTCGAAATCTAGGCATTTTTCTCTTTCAATTATAAGGTGGATAGCCACCAACAAGAACTCTCGCCCCTGCAAATTTACTTGAAGCCTCACAAATCGTCCCTCTTGTTATGACCCGGTAATAGTGAGCCCCTGTGCCCCGACTGTGCACGGCAGAGATGGAGTGACACCGCACTCGGTCAGGCAGCCAGACAACCCCTAGCTTCACCTGGGAAGCGACCACCGTTCACCGGGAGTTGAGCTCCCAGCTGCAGGTAGTCACCAGGGCTTCTGGAACCGGCGGGGTTGCACAGCCACTGACCAGGATAGCAGGAAACAGACACAGTCCAGAACCAGAACTCCAACAGGCAAAGAATAGTCAATTCAGTCCAGGGTCAAGGCAGGCAGCAAACAAGCGTAATCCGAGAAGACTAGCCAAGGTCCGGTACACAGGAAAACAGGAACAGAAGAAAGCCGGCGAACAGCACTCCGAAAGCAGCTCCTCAGAACAAATGAGGCCGAAGCAACGAAGGACTGAAGGCAGGGCTTTAAGTAGTGGAGGAATTAGGCTCAAGTATGTGCAGCTGATTCAAGATGGCTGCCCCCATCAGCAGAGGTGCCTTCATCCAAATATGGGCTTCCTTCCTGACCTCGTTACTCCAAGATGGCTGCTGTCCTTGATCCAACCCGGATGACGGCTGCCAGACTTAGGAAACTGAAACCGACCCTCCTAAGACTGAACCTTGTCCCTCTTGAACGAAGCTGAGGAATGACTTAGCCGGGAGGAGCGTCGAACAGGTGAGGGACGTAACAGTATCCCCCCCGAAAAGCCCCCTCCTCTCCCCGGCCCGGGTCAAGTAGGGTGAAGGGAATGGTACTCACGGACCAGGTCTGGAGCATGGACATTGGTTGCTGGCTCCCAGGAGTTGTCTTCTGGTCCGAAGTGCTTCCAGGACAGCAGGTAGAACAACTTCCCACCACACAGTTTCAAGTCCAGGATCCGGTCTACTTCGTACTCAGGGTCAGGATCACTCTCTGGCGCACCCACCTTCTTGGGCTCCGGATGCCACTTGGACCTACGGAAAGGTTTCAGCAGAGACACGTGGAACGCATTGTGCACTTTGAGCTGAGCAGGTAGCTGCAAGCGGTAAGTCACTGCTCCAATCCTGGAGCGCACCGCAAACAGGCCGATGAAGTGGGGAGCAAACTTGAGTGATGGTAGCCAGCTCCTGGCTGGAATGTGGGAGCAGCTTGTCTCCTGCGGTCGTATGTTTCCTTGGCCTTGACCGCTGCCTGACGCAGCTGCTCCTGAACCTTCTTCCATGTCTCTTGTATAGTTCGGACTGTGGGCTGTACCTGAGGTGGGACCTCTGTGGGCGAAATGGGTGGAGGCAGACGAGGATGACGCCCATAGATAGTGCTGAAAGGTATAGTCCGGGAAGCTGAATGTGGACTGTTATTGTAGGCGAACTCAGCCCAGGGTAACAAGGAGGACCAGTCATCCTGGCGCTAGTTCGAGTAAGCCCAGAGGAACGCCTTCACCGTCTGGTTGACCCTTTCCACCATCCCATTGGTTTGCAGATGGTACGCCGACGAGAAGAGCGTGGTTACCCCAAAGGCTGAACATAATGCTCTCCAAAAACGAGAGGTGAACTGGGAGCCTCGGTCACTTATGATCCTTTAGGGCAATCCATAGAGCCTGAAGATGTGGGTGATGAAACTGGAGGCAAGACTGGCAGCCGTGGGTAAGGTCTTCATAGGCACAAAGTGGGCCATCTTGGAAAACCGGTCGATCACCACCCAAATGGCAGTGTTACCCTGGGAGGCCGGCAGATCAGTGTTGAAATCCATGGACAGGTCCTCCCAGGGCTGCTGTGGTACTGGCATGGGCTGCATCAAACCCCACTGCTTCTGATGAGAGCTCTTAGTTCGGGTGCACACTGGACAGGTGGACATGTACTGCAGCACATCCTGTGCCATCCGGGGCCACCAGTAAGCTCGGGAGATCAGATGAAGAGTCTTGCGGAACCCGAAGTGTCCGGCGAATTCGGAAGCGTGCCCCCAGCGTAGCATCCTCCTTCGAAGACTCACGGGTACTACCTTCTGGCACGCGGCACTAGCCCCAGGTATAGCGGGAATGCAGGCTGGGTTCAGCATGGGATAGGGCTCCTCCTGGTCCCCGGGAGCCTCAAAACTGCGGGACAGGGTATCCGCCTGGACGTTCTTCTTCCCCGGCCTAAAAATCAGGCGGAAGTCGAATCTAGCAAAAAAACAGAGACCACCGGGCCTGGCGTGGATTCAATCTGGTGGCATTTTGGAGGTAGAGTAAGTTCTTATGGTCAGTAATCACCGTCACCGGATGTGCTGCTCCCTCCAGCAAGTAGCGCCATTCCTCAAACGCTAACTTAAGCGCCAGAAGCTCCTGATCCCCAACTGTATAGTTCCGCTCCGCGGGGGTAAACTTGCGGGAAAAGAAGAAGCAGGGATGCTTCTTCCCAGCAGCAGATGTCTGGGAGAGCACGGCCCCTACCCCCAAGGCTGAGGCATCTACTTCCACCACAAAAGGCTGGATAGGATCTGGACTGCGGAGAACCAGTGCGGAAAGAAACGCCTTCTTCAGGGTGGAAAATGCAGCAACCGCCTCTGGCGTCCAGTTCTTAACATCCTCACCCTTCCGCGTGAGGGCCGTTAAAGGAGCCGTGATAAGGGAGTAGTTCTTGATAAACTGCCGGTAGTAGTTGGCGAATCCCAGAAACCTCTGCAAGGCCCGCAGACTCTGGGGAGCCGGCCAGTCACGGATTGCAGCCAGTTTCCCAGGGTCCATTTGCAATCCGGTGGTAGAGACAATATATCCCAGGAAAGGCAGACTCTTCTTGTGGAAAGAACACTTCTCCAGCTTGGCATACAGCCGGTGCTCCCGAAGGCGCTGGAGCACCGTGCAGACATGGTCAACATGCTGTGACAGCGAGGTGGAGAAGATCAGAATGTCATCCAGGTACACAATCATGGAGGTGTAGAGCAGATCCTGGAAAATGATGTTGACAAAATTCTGAAACACCGCGGGAGCATTACATAGGCCAAACGGCATCAGCCGGTACTTGAAGTGACCCTCATGAGTGTTAAACGCTGTCTTCCACTCATCCCCCTCCCGGATCCACACCAGGTTGTAGGCCCCGCGCAGATCCAGCTTTGTGAAAATCCGGGCTCCTTGGAGGCGATCAAACAGCTCCTGAATGAGAGGAAGTGGGTACCGTTTTTTTCACCGTGATCTTGTTCAGGCCCCGATAGTCAATGCAGGGGCGAAGTGACCCGTCCTTCTTCGACACAAAGTAGAGGCCCGGATAAAGCCCTTGAGGAGATTCTCTTGGATGTATTCCCTCATAACACGGGACTCTTCACGGGACAGGGTGTACAGGCGCCCTCGGGGCGGATCGGTTCCCGGCAGGAGGTCTATGGCACAGTCAAAAGACCGGTGAGGCAGTAACGTGTCAGCCGTCTGGGCACTGAACACGTCCCGAAAATCCTGGTAGTCCTTGGGCAGTCCAGGCAAGCCCTCCTGCAGTGCTTGGAGCGGAGCAGAGCGGCAGAGGGGGGCTTGACCTGCTGGAGGCAGTGCTGGACACATCGGGAGCCCCATTGCCCGATCTCTCCGGTGGCCCAGTCGATCACAGGGGCGTGTAGACGGAGCCAGGGCAATCCCCAAATCACCGGATGGATGGCTCGGGCGAGAACCAGGAACTGGATCTTTTCCTGATGTAAAGCTCCCACCTGCAGATGTATAGGTGAGGTAATCCGAGTGATGGTCCGGGGAAGACTATCCCCCTGGATGGAGGTGACCCGAAGCTCAGGTTGACAGGGCACCGTGGAACTCCCCAACTGCGCCAGGAACTCTGCGTCGATAAAGTTCCCTCTGGCCCCGGAATCCAGTAGGGCCCTGGTATAAACCTGACGTTCCTCGTCTTGGAGCAGGACAGGAACAGAGTGCAAATTGTCCAGAAGGGAGAGCCACTCCCTTCATGGGGCTCGGGCCGGGGCGTTTCCCGACCTCCCAGGCTTGTTTGGGCAGCTGCCCGAGAAATGGCCGGCCTCCCCACAATACAAACATAGATGGTTTTGGAGTCGATGATTCCTCTCCTCCCCAGACAGGCGATGCCGCCCCAGTACCATGGGTTCCTCCTTGGTTCCTTCTGAACCCTCTTCGAAGGACCTGGGCGTCTCTGGGCGGCGGGGAAGGCCTCTGGATCTCTGCGGTGCCGGCTGCGTGGCCCTCTCCTGGGCTCGCTCCTGGAACCGGATATCGATTCGTGTGCAGAGTGCAATAAGGGCATCCAAAGTAGCGGGAATCTCTCTGCCAGCCAATTCATCTTTTATCTGGCCGTCCAGACCCTGCCAGAAAATGGCTGTTAAGGCCTCCTTGTTCCACCTGAGTTCCGCGGCCAAGGTACGGAACCGGACGGCATACGCCCCAACTGACCCGGAGCCTTGCTGGATCTGCAGCAGCTCCCCTGAGGCAGAAGAAGGTCGGCCAGGAACGTCGAATAACATCCGGAACTGCCGCAAGAACTCCTCCAGGTTTGCCAGAACTGGACTCCGCTGTTCCCACAGCGGGGACGGCCAAGCCAGCGCAGCACCAGAAAGCAGGGAGATGATGTAGGTCACCTTTATTTTGTCAGACGGGAAAGCCTCCGGTTGCAGCTCAAACAGGATCTGACACTGATTCAGGAACCCCCGGCAAGCTGCGGGAGTACCGTCAAAGCGAGGTGGCTCTGGAAGTCGCAGACGTGCAGCGGAAGTCTCCGCTCTAGAGCCTGGAGGGGCCACAGCCGCCTGCCGCTGGAGTCCTGGTAGCTGACTGCAGACCTCCTGCAAGGCGCTGGACAGGCGGGTTAGCTGCTCCTGCTGCTGGTGGAGAACCTGAGCCAGGTGACACAGCTCGGACCTGTTTGGTGAGCTCATGGCTTCGGCCTACTGTTATGACCCGGTAGTAGTGAGCCCCTGTGCCCCGACTGAGCACGGCAGAGATGGAGTGACACCGCACTTGGTCAGGCAGCCAGACAACCCCTAGCTTCACCTGGGAAGCGACCACCGTTCACCGGGAGTTGAGCTCCCAGCTGCAGGTAGCCACCAGGACTTCTGGAACCGGCGGGGTTGCACAGCCACTGACCAGGATAGCAGGAAACAGACACAGTCCAGAACCAGAACTCCAACAGGCAAAGAATAGTCAATTCAGTCCAGGGTCAAGGCAGGCAGCAAACAAGCGTAATCCGAGAAGACTAGCCAAGGTCCGGTACACAGGAAAACAGGAACAGAAGAAAGCCGGTGAACAGCACTCCGACAGCAGCTCCTCAGAACAAATGAGGCCAAAGCAACGAAGGACTGAAGGCAGGGCTTTAAGTAGTGGAGGAATTAGGCTCAAGTATGTGCAGCTGATTCAAGATGGCTGCCCCCATCAGCAGAGGTGCCTTCGTCCAAATATGGGCTTCCTTCCTGACCTCGTTACTCCAAGGTGGTTGCCCCTTCCTGAGCTAGCCAAGATGGCTGCTGTCCTTGATCCAACCCGGATGACGGCTGCCAGACTTAGGAAACTGAAACCGACCCTCCTAAGACTGAACCTTGTCCCTCTTGAACGAAGCTGAGGAATGACTTAGCCGGGAGGAGCGTCGAACAGGTGAGGGACGTAACACCTCTATATCATTAAATAATAGTTTGGCATTATAATATAGGGATTTATTGAATACAATGGCCACTCCCCCTCTTCGCCCGTCAGCAGGAGAATCATACACTTCCCCAACCCAATAACGCATTAACTTTTTATGCTCCTCTGAGGAGAGCCTCGTTTCTTGAAGACAAGCTATGTCTGCACCTTGCCTTTTCAAAGCCTGCAAAATTTTTGTTCTCTTAGCTGGCGACGTAATGCCGCAGACATTCCAGGATATAATTCGGACACATCTACCCTTATGTCTAGCCATTATCTATAAACCAGAACTTTATAAAGCGTGATGCTTTGAATCTCAGCCCCGGGGCGCCCAGCCACCCCCCAGGGAATCTCAAACTATTCTTTCCAGCATGTCTATTTGATTTCCACTGCATCCAATTACCATTCATTCGTCCAGTCCTTCGCCCTACCCAGACTAAATTAGTTCCTCTAATATATTTGTATTGCTTCCAATCTTTCTCCCCATCACCTTTCTCACCCTCTCTCTCCTCCCCTCCCCCTTTCCCTCCCTTCCTCTTGTATCCCTTACATGCATCCAACCCACCAGTGAGTCAGATATCCAGGTCATGTTCAATGCTATCGGCCCCATCCCAGTCTAATATAAAACATTCAAAATCTCATAATACATTTTTTTCTCTCTTTACCCAGTCAGTTGCATTGTTTAACAGTAAGCAATAAACTCTGTACATTTTATTTCAATACTCCATTATCAGTCAGGACATGTATTACCATTCTCGGTACCAGAAAATAACTATCTCACTTGTCCAACAACTGTGCCACATATTCTTGTGCAAGCTCAATGGTGGTAAATGACTTCCACTGATTATTGTGGTAGATTTTAAGAATCGCTGGATATAGCAGCAAAAACTTCATGTTGTTCTCATGGAGTTTCTTGCACAAGGGAGAGGAGAGTGGTAGCCGTGTTAGTCCACTCTTAAGGTTATCAATAGAAATCAAACAAAATAAAACATGGAAAAGAAAATAAGATGATACCTTTTTTATTGGACATAACTTAATACATTTCTTGATTAGCTTTCGAAGGTTGCCCTTCTTCGTCAAGAATATGTGGCACAGTTGTTGGACAAGTGAGATAGTAAAACGAAGAAGGGCAACCTTCGAAAGATAATCAAGAAATGTATTAAGTAATGTCCAATAAAAAAGGTATCATCTTATTTTCTTTTCCATGTTTTATTTTGTTTGATTTCTATTGATTGCACAAGGGAGTAAACTGCTTTCGTAGTTCCTGGAGCCTCATTGAATAGTCCTGAAATATGAGGATCTTATACCCTTTGTATTGAAGAGTAGCACGCTTCATACGATATCCCCTTAAAATTTCCATCTTGTGAGTATAGTTATGGACTTTTATCAGCACCGCTCTTGGAGTTCGGCGGCTATCTTGGAGTCTCCCCACGCGGTGCGCCCTCTCTAAGCATAAGGGCCCGAACGTGTCTGACAAGGCAAGTTCTTCGGCCAGCCACTTCTCCTGAATCGACGGGAGATTTCTATCTCCTATTTCTTCTGGGAGTCCTATGATTCGAAGATTCGCTCGTCGAGACCTATTTTCTAGATTGTCGATTTTCTCCGCCATCCTGCTCACCTGTTTCTGAAGCTGCTCTACTGCAGTTCCCGTTACCGGAGCTGCATCCTCTAGTGCGGAGACCCGACTTTCCAGTTCTCCTGCTCTTCTATTGATGTTTGTAAGTAAGGCTTCAACATTTACTATTTTCTCTTCTAAGCGAGTGATTTGCGGCTCCAATGCTTTCCCTACTGCAGCTATAATTTGCGCAACTTGTTCCTCGGAAAAAACTTCCCTCCTTTTTCTCCTCCATCTTTGCTCCAGGCGCCTTCACCTTCTCCTTCTCGCGTTTCGCACCCTTGCCTACCATGCCGCTCGGGGAACTCTCCAAAAACTTTTCCATTCACTCCGCACCCTCGTAGTTGACAGGGATTGATCCACAACTTTTTTATTGAGAGTTTAAATTGCGATTTTGGGATTGGGGCCTCGGAGAGCTAGTGCTGCACGTCTGGCTCTCTCAAAGCATCACGTGACCTCCCTCGAAGCGCTGTTGATTATAATAAATGTAATTAATCCAATCAACATTTTTGTTAATAGAGAATTCAAAACCTGCAGCAATTTGGTTGCGGGCCTTGAATTCATCTGGCACCCCCCTTGGTACACCTATAGAGTCAATATAAATTCTCTCATCAAAAGAACCAGGGATTTCTTACTTCTTTCTAGAAAGAACTGAATTATCAACTGCTTGGGTTACTATGGTGAGTGGAATTACTAATTAGACTAATTTGCCTTGCCAGTTGGTGGGCAGCATTGAGTATAAGGTTTTGGTTCCACAATATCACCATATGTCTGTCAGAAAAGTCAAGGTCATTGGTAGAGGTTAAGGTAGAGTTACTTGGAGGGGCATAATCGAACTGGGCGTCCATCTCCAAGGACGTCCCGACGAAGGGGCGGGGCATCCCGTATTATCAAAACAAGATGGGCGTCCATCTTTTGTTTCGATAATACGGTAGGGGACGCCCAAATCTTGACATTTAGGTCAACCTTAGAGATGGGCGACCTCAGTTTTCGCCAATAATGGAAACCGAGGACGCCCATCTGAAAAACAACCAAATCCAAGGCATTTGGTCGTGGGAGCAGCCAGCATTCGTACTGCACTGGTCCCCCTCACATGCCAGGACACCAACCGGGCACCCTAGGGGGCACTGCAGTGAACATCACAAATTGCTTCCAGCTGCATAGCTCCCTTACCTTGGGTGCTGAGCCCCCCAAACCCCACTACCCACAACTCTACACCACTACCATAGCCCTTAGGGATGAAGGGGGGTACCTACATGTGGGTAGAGTGGGTTTTGGAGGGCTCCCATTTACCACCACAAGTGTAACAGGTTGGGGGGGTGGGCCTGGGTCCGCCTGTCTGAAGTGCACTGCACCCACTAAAAACTGCTCCAGGGACCTGCATACTGCTGTGATGGAGCTGGGTATGACATTTGAGGCTGGCAGAGAGGCTGGAAAAAATGTGTTTTAATTTTTTTTTGGGGGGTGGGAGGGGGTTGGTGACCACTGGGGGAGTAAGGGGAGGTCATCCCCGGTTCCCTCCGGGGGTCATCTAGTCAGTTCGGGCACCTTTTCGAGGCTTGGTCGTGAAAAAAATGGGACCAAGTAAAGTCGGCCAAATGCTCGTCAGGGACGCCCTTCTTTTTTCCATTATCGGCCGAGGACACCCATCTTTTAACCCATCCCGCCTTCGGTACACTGTCGACACGCCCCCTTGAACTTTGGTCGTCCTTGCAACGGAAAGCAGTTGAGGACGCCCAAAATCGGCTTTCAATTATGCGATTTGGGCAACCTTAGGAGAAGGACGCCCATCTCCTGATTTGTGTCAGAAGATGGGCTCCCTTCTCCTTCAAAAATAAGCAGGTTAGTGAAAGGTTACCCATTGAGTAAGGATTCAAACATTTTTATTTTCTTGGGTTAAACAGGTCTCAAAAGTTGTCTAGGGACTGGTGGTCTGAATACTGGGGATGTTTTTGCTCCCTTTGGTAAGTCGGGGAACAGTAGGCTAAAAGAAAGGCAGTGTGGTTCAATAGTTTTAAACTCTGGATAGTATACTGAATCCAATCTAGCCACACATTAGCTTCACCGAAACCAGTCTCAAGAATAAAAGTTTTCTTAAGGCTGGTTACACTGAAGAGCTTAATAGGAGTCTTTGCTTCTGAAATCTGAGGTAGTAAGGGATTAAATGAACCAGTATTAGATAATAAGTACAAGGTTACATTTTCCCTCTTCACAATTTGTACAGTGTACTGGTTGTTGGACAAGGGTTATATTATAACATAAGGGATTATTCCAAGCCAATTGGTATTTTTCTGTGGGAAAATTGGGTCCGGTATGCTACCATACATTAGCCCATATCATGCAAGAAGATGTATACTGACTCATTTCAACATAAATACACAAATAAACATAATATTGACAATACCATCATTGCCAGTCTAAAGATCCACAAGAGGCTATACTGCAAACATCTAATTACAACGTGACTGTCTCATCAGTTATATTAGAAGTTATAGTAATCTTAACTGGATAGTGCCCCAGAGCATAATATCTATCCACCTTCTGAGGATCCAAGTAATCTGAATTAATGATTACAAGGGAGTCAAAGTCCCCCTCTACATCACTGTAGTGGGTAAGAGTGGCCAAGTTAAAAAGAGTGGACAGTAAACAAATGACAGGCATACTAGTGGTTATTCTAAACAAAAATAATACAGTTCTTTTCTAATAAAAACAAAATTATAACTAAAGTAAAAATAAGTAAAAAGTCCTATAAAATTAATGCTAAAACAAAGGTAAAAACAAACAAGAGTCCAATCACAGTGAGCTTAATATTGTGTGGTTCCAGACACTGCTGAGTCAGTGATATGGCGTTCTGAGTCTGCAGCCGTGGTTCTGTCAGAAGCATCAGGACAATGATAGATGCGAATGTCTTTCAAATGGACCCAGGAAGTATGGTCCTATAACTTTGCTGCTGTAACTGACAAGGCCTCAATTCAAAAAGGTCCAACATAAACAAGATGTTTCAAAATTTTGTGGGTGTAGTGTTTGCGGTGTACTAGATCTCTTATTTTCAAGGCCATGGGATTTACTATACCATCCCCCCTTTCGTCTGGTGTTTCCTCTGAAAAGCAAGACAAAATGTGATTAGAAAATTATAATGCAGTGTAGGAATTATGCCGTGGGGAGGCTCACACAGGCAGGCATCATGGTGCATCTAGAAGACTTCCATTTAGGGGGCCACATGGTGTCCAGAAAGTTAGAGTCCTTAAGGATGTGCTCAGATTTCATTCCTTACACAGGTCAAGATATATGTACGATATAATAAAAATCTTATTATGTAAACAGAAGCATTATCAAACATGAAACAATCAATTGTTTTAATAATATTAAAACTAATTGTGTTAACACATGAGTTTACACCTAGTAAGCAGAAAGAATGTAGAGTCAGAAGAAGAGAAATAAAGAAAGAAATCATCATAACTCAAAATGTAACTTAATTAATTAAAGATTATACAAAAAGTGTAATATTCCATCAAATCAAACCAACAGTTGAAATGCTAGAATTTAACAATTCACTCAATAAACGGAGAATGTATTTAAAGTACAGAAATGAATCCAACTAAAATGTCCTTCCAACAATGCAGCTGTAGGTGCCACTGTTTGGATACTATACAGTCCTTATACAATTCTGATGATAGTGAATTTAGAATAAAATGAATTTGCTAGTCTGGTCTTAACTAAAAGAATATATCATAATTCATATACATATCCCTGTGCAAAAGACTTCCATATATATTCATGTTGCTCATTCCTTCTAACAAATTTGCAATATCTTTTCTATACATGCTGTTATACCATCATGCCCTCCTGCCATGTGACCATTCACAGTATGTGTTTAAAACGGTTCACACAACTTGCCTATTTTCAGCTCATTACAAATAGACTTTCTCATTTGTTTAAAACATTGCTGCAACCCTGCACATAAAACCACTCCAAAATTGACTGGAAAATTGCTTCCAACGTCTGCAAAAGGTTTCTCCAATTCAAAACATAATTTTAAATCTTTACCATTGTGGTTTTCTGGGTAATCAGGTCTGCTTATAAACAAACCTCTACTGTAAAATCATTAGACAGACACATGTTATTAATAAAAAAAAATCAAATTAGGGAAAAATAAAAATACAGAAAAAAGACGAAAATAGTTTAATATGACAGCTGTTTACAATCACCATTAAAAACTATATATGTTATTTTAAAGCATCCCTCTTGTTTCTGAAATAATATGGTGAAAGAGAAAGCAATGTAAACCGTTTCTTGTGGGGTAATTTCTCTAGAATCTCAGCTACCTGAGGTAAAGTAACACAGATGGTAATGAACTAAAACACATTAAGTAAAACGAGATACAAATGTTAACCTTGCATTATTAGTACAGAAAAGAAATCCTTTAGTATAATGCATAAGCAACTAATTTGTATTCAGAAGAGAAATTGTTCATATGTACTAATTGTATTACCCACAAAATTGGAAGACAAAGAACTAACAGGTTGCACGTATTTCATAAAAAGAAGCAGGGGAAAAATATACAATAGTACTATGAGAAACTATTTGTACATACTGATTGTGCTATCCACAAAATTAAAGAAGATCAGAAATGGTCACTTATACTGAATGTATCTGATGGGTCACACAAAAATACACACAAACAGACAAAAGACAGAGTTTGAAGAGGCCATATATATCAGATCTGTCTTTTCAGATTCAGGATTGGACTTAATCTGCAAATAAACATAGTGTTATACAAAATAAAAATTATGTATGGTATCCAAGTGGATTACCAAAACAGTTTCTTTGAGCTAGAAGTACTTCTTATGTGCACAAATGAACAACACAGCATAGCCAGTCCAGAAATAGAAACGGCACAAGCATTACTTTTAAAAATGCTCCTAAGAGAGTCTTTTATCTCTGCAGCTGGTAAAAGAGGCTCTTTGGAGCGCATTCAAATAAAATTAAAAGACAAAAAATATTGTTTTATATTAAAATTATCTGGATGGCATGTATGAATAAAACCCTGATTCCATAAAAATCCTAAATTTGTAATTTGAAGTCTGAAAGAGAAAAAAAAGACACTCAGAAATTAATTCAGAAGGAGGGGCATAATCGAACGTCGCCGGCCAAATAGGTTGCCGGCGATCTATTTTGGCGGTGGCGCAACAGCTGGCCGGAACCGTATTATCAAAAAGATGGCCGGCCATCTTTTTTTTTTGATAATACGGTTTAGACCGGCCAAATGCCTTGGATGTCGCTGGGTTTGAGATGGCCGGTTTTGTTTTTCAGCAATATAGGAAAAAAATGTCGGCCATCTCCAACCCAGCGACATCCAAGGCATTTGGTCGTGGGAGGAGCCAGCATTTGTAGTGCACTTACATGCCAGGACACCAACTGGGCACCCTAGGGGTCAGTGTGGTGGACTTCAGAAACAGCTCCCACATGCATAGCTCCCTTACTGTGGGTGCTGAGCCCCCCCCAACCCCTTACCCACAAATGCGCACCCACTAAAAGTGCTCCAGGGACCTGCACACACTCAGGCCTCTAGGACTTGTTGCTGCTGTATAACCTTGGCACAGTAGTTGACACCTGAAGACTAATGTCTTTGAAAAAGTGCTTTATTTGAATAAGCACCTTTACTCACATTTAACAGCAGATCAGAGATTGTGCCCCACTGGCAAAGAGTCTCCCTGATACTGAGATTAGCAGTAGGTCTGAGCTGGCAGAATGCTGTACAATGTCCTCTTTCAGCAACATTCAAGGTAATAACGTTTTCTAACGTGGGTAACACATGAAAGGGATCTAAAACTGGCTTACAAAAATGGCCACTACCTCGTGGACTACTGGAAACAAAACAGGGCACACTCTGACCCAGTTAGCAGGGGGGGAAAGCACCATGGGAGTATAGCCCAGTACCCTACACCCACCACAATTCATTGCTGATGTGACTCTGCAGGGCACCTAACAGAAAAGGTGTCACACTCACCCGAGAGCCACATCGCAACCAAGGAAAGGCTGTCAGACGATACAACACATTCTGCTGTCATGGAGGTGGGTACGGGATTTGAGGCTGGCATACAGGCTGGCAAAAAAGGTTTTCATTTTAACTGTTGTAGTATGGGAAGGGGTTGGTGACCACTGGGGGAGTAAGGGGAGGTCATCCCCCATTCCGTCCGGTGGTCATCTGGTCAGTTGGGGCACCTTTTTGAGACTTAGTCGTGAAAATAAAAGGACCAAGTAAACCCGGCCAAATACCGCTTAACGCCGCTTTTTTTTTTTCCATTATCGCCGAAAGCCGGAATCTGGTAGCCACACCCATGCCCCGCCTTCGCTTCGCTGGCAACATACCCCCTTGAACTTTTGCCGGCGAGGCGATGGGAAAGCGGCAATGCTGTTAAAAAGCCAGCTTTCGATTATACGCTTTTAGCCACTTTTGTGAAATCGCCGGCTTGTGAAGGAGAACAAAGAAAAGGGCTCTACATCCAAACAAACCCTGCTGGGAAACAAGAAAAAGGAATGTTCAAAAATAAATAGCTCTCCTATCTGTACAACAGAAATCAAACAAAATAAAACATGGAAAAGACTCTCCTATCTGTACAATAGAGAAATCAAAATAAAACATGGAAAAGAAAATAAGATGATAACTTTTTTATTGGACATAACTTAATACATTTCTTGATTAGCTTTCGGAGGTTGCCCTTCTTCGTCAGATCGGAAATAAGCAAATGTGGTAGATGACAGTATATATAAGAAAAACTTCCAAGCATTTCATTGACAGTCTAACAGGGTGGGGATGGGTAGGAGGTATGCATGGGAACCTCAAAGCATTTCAGAGATAGTCTAACAGGATGGGGGTGGATAGGTGAGAGGAGGGTGATAAACATAGAAATACAACTTTTTGGTTTATAATGGGCTAGAAAACCCAGATCTTTGTTAAGTCCTGTCTGTTGGGTGTCAAAATATCGAATCATTCTGACTTCAAAGGTCTTACGTTCCTGTATTGTTTTAAAGTTATCTTTCAGGATTCTTACTATGAAGTCACTGGTACAGTGATCTGGTTTTCTAAAGTGCTGGCCCACAGGGGTGGGAACCCGGCTGGCACCAGTATTGTTCATGTGATGGCTATGTAAATTAAATCTTGTCTTTAGCATCTGGCCTGTTTCTCCAATATAGCATCCTTCGTTACATTTTTTACACTGAATGATATATACCACATTGGAAGATGAGCATGTGAAATATTCCTTTATGTTGAATATTTTTCCTTTGTGAATGACTGTGGGGTCCTGTGAAATGTTTTGGCATAGCTTGCAGCTGGATATATTGCAAGGATGTGTGCCCTTCTCTTCTTTTTCAGTCTGTGTTGGGAGTTTACTTCTGATTAGCTTGTGTTTCAAGTTGGGTGGCTGTCGGAAGGCCAGCATTGGTGGGGCTGGGAATATCTCTTTCAGAAATTCATCCTCTTGGCGTAGCGGCTGAAGATCTTTTATGTTTTTTCTTAATTTTTCCAGCTCCAGATTGTATGTCACTATAAGGGGGATTCTGTCTGTGGCTTTTTTTTTCTTTGTATTGTAGCAGATTTTCCCTGGGTGTTTTGAGGGCGGCGGCAATATTTTTGGAGATTATTTTGGGGTTGTAGCATTTCCGTTCAAAGGATGCAGTCAGGATTTCAAGATTTCTGTCTCTGTCCCTTGGGTCAGAGCAGATACGGTGGTATCTTGTGGCTTGGCTTGGCTGTAAATAATGGATCTCTTTGTATGTGAAGGGTGGAAGCTGGAGTTGTGGAGGTAGCTGCATCTGTCTGTGGGTTTCTTGTTTATAAATGTTTGTATATAGCCATCACTGATTGAGACCGTGGTGTCCAAAAAATTGACTTTTTCTGGGGAGTAGTCAATTTTGAATCTGATTGTAGGATGGTATATATTGAAGGAATTGTAAAATTGTTTCAGAGTTTCTTCCCCCTCAGTCCAAATCATAAAAATGTCATTGATGTACCTGTAGTATTTTAGAGGTTTGGTCTGGTATGTATTCAGAAATGTCTCTTCCAGCTCAGCATAAAAAGGTTGGCATATTGGGGTGCTGTCCTGGTACCCATCGCAGTGCCCATTATTTGTAGATAGATATCATTGTTAAAGCGGAAGTAGTGAGTTAAAATAAATTTGATTAATTTTGTAATAGTTTCTGGTGAGTATTGATGGTCCAGTGTGGATGTTTTTAGGAGTCTCCCACATGCAGCTATGCTGTCCGCATGGGGAGTGTTGCTGTATAGTGATTCTACATCCATCGTGACCAGAAGGGTGTTTGGTGGTAATTGCTTGATATTTTTCAATTTATTCAGAAAGTCTGTGGTGTCTTGTATGAAGCTGTTTGTTTTGTGCACGAGAGGTTTCAGAATTCTCTCTATGAGTCCAGATATTACCTCCATGAGTGTGCCAATACCTGATATGATTGGTCTGCCCGGGTTTCCAGGTTTGTGGATTTTGGGTAGCATGTAGAATGTGCCCACCGAAGGTTGGTTTGGTATGAGTTTCTTCAGATGTGGCTGTACTTGTTTAGGAAATGTTCTATCTGTACAAGAAACTCTCCAGCATTGTTTCTTATTTCATTTCAAAGTTCAAACAGTAATGAATGCTATGCCAAGCTTTTAGCCCTGTCACAATTCTCCAAGGCTCTCAGCAAGGCTAGGCGATAACAGGGCAGGAAAGATCCCTCCTTGGACCAGGACAAGAAAGAGTTAGACTTTATAACAAATTATGGCATTTTACATTGTACACTTTCTCTAATAAAAAAAATGCTGGTACACACAATTTTAAATACACTATCCATTTCTTACTGTCAATAAAAATTAACTTCCCTCTTCAAAATCCAAACAAAAAAAAAACCACACAAACATTCACAGCAGCCGGCTACAAACTGTCACGATCTCTGGCTTCTCTGACCCTGGGATAAACGTGAGCCCTTGGGCTACTGACGTAAAGCGGCAGCAGCAGGCAAAACCCCCCAACCAGAACTGGATTACCAAACAAACAAAGACAGTAGCTGCAGATGCAGACAAACAAGGCAAGAACACACAGGGCTAGAGATTGGAGTGGAACTAAGCTATAGGCAAGCAAAGCTGGAAAGACAGGACTGGACCAACTGGACTTCACCTGCAGTGGCCGCCGTTCCCCAGAGGTTGAGCCCCTAGGTGCGGGCGGCCTGCAGGACTTCAGGATTCCACACAAGACACACGGTACAGGAACAAGCTAGACTGAAGCAGAATTAGGGTTCAGAGGGGAAAGGAATAAACATGAGAGGCAAGGCAAAATACTAGGCTAGGACTCACAGACAAATAACACAACACTAGGCAGAAAACAGACAGATTAAGGAACAAGGACTGAAAGCTGTCAAGCAGCCACTAGGAGAGATACAATCAATATGCTAAAAGCTAAACTACACACAGACTGAACAGGAACCAGGCAAGACAAACAGACAAGAAACAAGACTAGGAAGTAATAAAACTTAAGCTAACCAACACAGACTGAACAAGAACCAGACAAGGAATTCAGACAAGAAGCTAAACTAGGCAGAAGTGCAACAGAGCACACCAACTCACCCAGAGACCTTTGGCAATGAAAAGGCAAAGTAGCAACGCCCACAGGTGCTTAATAAAGACCATCACCTGCTGAGACTCAGTTGTAGGAATCCCAAGACAAGTACGGGTGCTGCTTATGGACAAACAAGGCAAGCAATTCTGGCAGACAGGAAGATCCGGCCCGGCCTCTGACACAGGCTTGGGAAACAGCAACAGCTAGTCTATAGCAGTCACTGGTACTGGCCACCAGAGGGTGAGGGGAGCACAAACCAGGAAAACAGTCATAATCATGACACAAACTCATTTACATGCACACTTTCAAGCATACCTGATTTAAAACACCTAATAATAAAAATGTAAAGAGGTCACTTACCTATCTCTTCTGTGGTGTCAAGAATCCTGCAGCTGAACCTGACACCCTTGTACCTGGCAATCTCCGGACTGAACCCAGGATTCAATCTGAGTCTTCTGTTTCCTGGAATCGTCTGCTCCAGCGTCCCAGAGACAGACATATGATTCCCACTATATATATTTTTTGCTCTTTGTTTTTTTTTCTCTTTTTTTGTTTAAATTTTTTCTTTTTGCTTTGGCCCAACCTGAAATCCAGGTCAGTCAGAGGGTCCGTGCGCGACTCTTAACGGACAATCCCTGATCAACAATCCTGATCAACATCGGGGACACCAATCTTTTTTAGGAATAAAAGGCTGCTTGCATCACCTCTCAAATTAGTTCTCACCAACCACCCGCAATTTAGAGAGAGATAAAAGACTATGAGGGCCAGCATATGAGAAAGGCAATTTAATTTCTTATCAAGATCAAATACAAATGCTAGTTTCTCATGGGAGGATAGAACTGCTGCATACCCATGCTCTCTGTATCTATCACTCCAAAGTACAGAACTGAGACAGCTACTTTTATACACTTGTGCTTTACATTACTTCAGCACTTATTTTTCCTGAGAGATCATTCTGTTTTCTGTCCACACCATCTATCCCCACGTCACTAAATTACACATTCTTCTGTTCATCCATAATTGCACCTTTCCCAGGCCCGGTTGCACATAGGAATGTCTTATCAGATCATAAGTTCCTGGGCCTCACGATTTATGGCCTTTGTCTCTTTTGACTGTGCTCTAGGGTGCACAACTAAGTTTATAGTGTTTATTTAAGTGCTAGCAGACCATGAGCTCTGATTCAGTAAGGTGGTCAACTAAGAGATACTCAAATACTTAGACCTATCAGCCTATATGCTCTATTAAGCCTTAGCTCTTACAGGTCTTAACCGTGGTTCATATTTCATAGTTCATAGCTGCACCCATAATATACACAGCCACATTCCCCCACAGAATCCTGATGAGGACCAGTATAACGGCACTCCAGAATACCAGAGCAGTTATAGAAAGGACCTTTGGTCAAGAACAGATTTCACTCTTTGTATAGATCTGGAGGGAAATTACTGTATAGCCCACATAAGGTGTGCCAAACACTTATAGCCTGCTGCTTTTCGTAGTGCCTACGATGTTTTATGCTAGTTTTTATTGTGTTTGGTGATTTTATTCCTTGAATTTAAAGCTTAGCTCTGATGTGGAATTACATGTCCATGGTTGCCATGAGTCCTGTTTTATGATATAACTAGTAAAAAAGGCCCATTTCTGACACAAATGAAACGGGCGCTAGCAAGGTTTTCCTCGGAGTGTGTATGTGTGTGAGAGTGACTGTGTGAGAGAGAGTGAATGTGCGAGTGTGTGTGTGTGACAGAGAGAGACTGGGTGCGAGTGTTTCGGTGAGAGAGAGAGTGTGTGTGTGAAAATGAGTGTGTGCCAGGCCCCCCTCCCTCACTCCCTCCCTCCCTCCCAGGGTTGTCCGTCCCCTCCTTCCCTCCGAGTGCCAGGGTCATCCCCTCCCTCTCTCCCTTCGAGTGCCAGGGTCGTTCCCTCCCTCTATTCCTCCGAGTGCCAGGGTCATCCCCTCCCGTCCGAGTTCCAGGGTCGTTCCCTCCCTCTCTCCCTCCGAGTTCCAGGGTCGTCCCCTCCCGATTTATCCTTTATACGGAGAAGGAAACATTGTTGATTTAAACTCAGAATGAACTCTGTACTTATCTTATGGAGGAATTGTTGTGGTCATGAGTGAAGTTCGCCTTGCTGGGGTCCCAGTCGATACAGGGGCTCATTTTCAAAGCACTTAGCCTCCCAAAGTTCCATAGAAACCTATGGAACTTAGCCTCCCAAAGTGCTTTGAAAATATGCCTCAAAGTGACGTAAAAGTGGCTGTGGTGTACAGTCCAATCCCTGTTGGAGGTTTTTGATGTCCAGCCGTTAGTGTCTCATGCTCAGTTGACCCTCCGTGTTTCAGGGTCGTCCCCTCCCTCCCTCCGAGGTTCAGGGTCGTCCCCTCCCTCCCTCCGTGTTTCAGGGTCGTTCCCTCCGTCCCTCTGTGTTAGCCTCTGTAATCGGGATATTGGACAGCGCTGGGATAGCTCTACAGGGAGGAGGGGCCAGAGGGGTGATGCACCGAGGGGGGGGTTGATGCACCAAGTGGGGGGCTTCTGCTCCTGATCGCCGTGGCCTGGCTGCTGCTGGCTACCCTGCTTTTTTCACCTTCCCCGGCAGTGCAGTCGTGATCCACGTCCACGTCACGCGCCCCACTCCCTCCCAAGTCAGCCCCACCCCAGGGTGTGGCCACAATGGCAACGGTGACGTCAGCCAGGGCTTCGGAGCCTAGCAGACCAACGCTGAAGAAAGTCACGGACACAGGCAGCCAGACGCATAGAACGTTGGAGGTGAGAATTATTATATAGGATTTTTTATCTGTTGTCTCTTAGAAGTACTTTTTTATTTGAATGACAATTTTCACTGAATGAGAGGATCATTATGTGTCTATACCAAATAGGTTTAATTGACAGGAGATGATGGAAGCATGCTTGAACCATTATCTGGCCAGTAGGCAGAGCTTGCCGCCATATTGAGACACCCAACAATAGCAAACACTTATTAGAAATAAGGATCACCTATGTGTGGCTTGGCATGGATCAAGTTTGCTTTGGTTTGAGTACATCAAGGTGGTGGCTATGGCTTCAGACTTGTCATGTGACGCCATCTCCTGTCAATTAAACCTCTTTGATCTGCATCAATATCACTTGTCCAGAGAGGTGGCTTTTTTTCTTCTCCAACCTTGTTTCACTTTCAACTTGTTTGTGATTTTACTTTTTTCAAGAAGTTCTCAACCTTTTTTAGCATTCAGATGATGTTTCAGATTTCTTCCGAGGTTGGAACACATGGATGATGTCACTGGAATGCAGTGATGTCATTTGAACGCATGCATTGAAACACATGGGCTCTCATTTTCAAAGCACATAGACTTACAAAGATCCATAGGTTATTATCAGGCTCATTTTTGAAAGAGAAGGATGCCCATCTTTCGACACAAATTGGAAGATGGGCGTCCTTCTCACAGGGTCGCCCAAATTGGTATAATCGAAAGCCGATTTTAGGCGTCCCCAACTGCTTTCCGTCGCAGGGACAACCAAAGTTCACGGGGGCATGTCGGAGGCCTAGCGAAGGCGGGCTTGGGCGTGCCTCACACATGGACGTCCTCGACCCATAATGGAAAAAAAAGGTGTCCCTGACGAGCACTTGGACGACTTTACCTGGTCCTGTTTTTCTTACGATCAAGCCACAAAAAGGTGCCCGAACTGACCAGATGACCACCAGAGAGAATCGGGGATGACCTCCCCTTACTTCCCCAGTGGTCACTAACCCCCTCCCACCCTCAAAAAAAAATCTTTAAAATATTTTGTGCCAGCCTCTATGCCAACCTCAAATGTCATACTCAGGTCCATCACAGCAGTATACAGGTCCCTGGAGCAGTTTTAGTGGGTGCAGTGCACTTCAGGCAGGCGGACCCAGGTCCATACCCCCCTACCTGTTACACTTGTGGTGGTAGATGTGAGCCCTCCAAAACCCACCACAAACCCACTGTACCCACCTCTAGGTGCCCTGCTTCACCTGTAAGGCTATGGTAGTGGTGTACAGTTGTGGGTAGTGGGTTTTGGGGGGGATTTGAGGGGCTCAGCACACAAGGTAAGGGAGCTATCTACCTGGGAGCAATTTGTGATGGCCACTGCAGTGCCCCCTAGGCTGCCCGGTTGGTGTCCTGGCATGTCAGGGGGACCAGTGCACTACGAAGGCTGGCTCCTCCTACGACAAAAGGGCTTGCATTTGGTCGTTTCTGAGATGGACGTCCTTGGTTTCCATTATCGCCAAAAATCAGAAACGACCGAGTCTAGGGACGACCATCTCTAAGGATGACCTAAATTTCAGGATTTGGGCGTCCTCGACCGTATTATCGAAACAAAAGATGGACATCCATCTTATTTTGATAATATGGGTTTCCCCGCCCCTCCATCGGGACGTTTTGCGAGGACGTCCTCAGCAAAACTTGGGCGTCCCTTTTGATTATGCCCCTCCACGTAACTTCGTAAGTGTACGTGTTTTGAAAATACGCCTCACAGCATTCCAGCACTGTTTAAACTATTTTTAGGTATCTTAAGAACTTTTAAGATGTGTTTTTTTGGGAACAGCATGTAAAACATCTCAGTATATGTTTTTTTAAATAGTTTTTATTTCCCAAAAAACCCCACACCAGTAACCCGATGGATGGAAAGCTACAGCAGTGATTCAAATGGATTTTTTAAGAGGCTAGCAATGCTATTTACATCAATTATTATGTGCTTTGAAGGTGGAGTCATCAGATTGCGGTGTGCCTCAAGGTTCTCCTCTATCCCCAATTCTGTTCAACCTTATGATGATTCCTCTAGCTAAATCCCTTTCCAGACATGGTCTCAACCCTTTTATCTATGCTGACGATGTTACCATATTTATTCTCTTCAAATCTAACCTTGCAGAAATTTCCGACAAAATAACCAATGGTATGAAAATTCTAACTTCTTGAGCCAATGCTTTCAAAATGAAACTGAACAAAGATAAAACTCAATGCCTAATCCTCTCTTCCCACTATTCCACATTCCACCCAACTACTCTCACCACTCCTGATGTCACAATTCCTATATCCAACAATCTGAAAGTCCTTGGAGTTACATTAGATAAATACTTATCCCTTGAAGACAACGTAACATTCATCACGAAGAAAATGTTCAACAGGATGTGGATGTTGAAACGTGCGAAACCTTATCTCCCCTTGAATATCTTCCGCAGCTTGGTACAATCTACAGTACTCACCCACGCTGATACTGTAATAGTATCTTCATTGGATGTAAGACCCAAATTATGAAAAAACTTCAGACTGCCCAGAACACGGCAGCTAGACTTATTTATGGGAAGCCTAGATTCGAAAGTGCAACACCCATCCGTATGAAACTTCATTGGCTCCCTATTAGAGAATGAGTCAACTTTAAGGCCATTACACTAATCCACAAGATCATCTATGGAGTATTACCAAGTTACATGGTCAATCTATTAAACCTTACTACCAGAAACATGTCAACGTCTTCACGATCATACCTTAACCTGCACCTTCCCAATTGCAAAGGACTAACGTACAAAACCTACCATGCATCCAACTTCCCCTACCTGGGATCCCAACTCTGGAATGCTCTGCCCAGATACATTAGGTCAATTAGTGAATATCTTCCCTTTAGGAAACTATTGAAAACCCATCTATTCAAACAGGTTTACCCAAATGACCTGACATACCATAAGTAATCATAAGCCATCCATCTATTTACCGGTTCAACTAATTAATTAACAATGATTCAGAAAACATCGCCTACCAACCTTCTTACCCTCCATGCTCTTCCAAACTTCTCCTTTATCGCCCCACCTCCTTACCTATCCCTACCCTTTCTCTCACATCTCTTCTATTCCATTTACTCCTTGTTCATTTGTCCTATCACATACCTCCTTTGTTGATTCTGATACTACAGATTGTATTCTCTTGTTACTATGTAAGCTGCATTGAGCCTGCGATGAGCAGGAAAGCGCGGGGTACAAATGTAATAAATAAAATAAATTGTATGCTTTTTATAGATGGCTCTTCCTTTTTAATCCCTTTATTCATATATTTAGTTACTGCTTGCAATTCTGGGTTAGAGATACAGATGAGTGCAGTATACTTCCATCCTTCTCCATTCTCTTTTATTTTTGAGTTCTAGTCAGTTTGTCTTTTTAACTGTTATTTATCCTTTTTTTAAATCAGTTTTGTGAGGCTTGGACTTATATACCAGCTAAGCCACCCTCTCTTTCTGTGCATTGACTTATACATAATGGTTTTTCTTTTGTATGTCTGTTTGTATATATATTTTTTAGGCTAATATTTATTCTACTATGATTTATATTATATTCTTATAGGTTGACTATGTATTGTTCTTACTTTGTTTTTAAGTTTTAATATTTGTTTCCTTATGGTTTTGAACATGTTTTTTTTTTGTGGGTTTTTTTTTTGCGAATACCAAAATGTATATGTTTACAGTATTCATCTGTCCTTAAGGCAGCCATTTTGACAAAACATGGTCATGTCAGGTGAACTAGAAGTGACAATAAAGATAAAGACTGTTTTCTTCATACTGTCTGCATCTCTTCTTTCTTCTATATTGGATCTTGTGGACCATTTGCCTTGTTGCTTTCTTATAAACAGTTCAGGCGGGACTGGCAGCAAGAAAACAGCTCATACACAGACATTTTCTGTGAAGGTATGTTAATTTATTTTGAACAAATGTGGAAAAAGGTGCAGTGTGACACACTTTAGCTTTTCACCACACCCAGGCCCCCCTTATCCGCCCTTCCTCCACAGGCTCCCCAGTACCCACCAAGCAACCCAGTCCACAGCTCCTATTTTCCCACCCCTCCCCCTACTGACCTTCCCATCCCTAGTGCTGTACATAGGGTTACCATTTTTTGTCCTTAAAAAAGAGGACACTTGCCCCGCCCATGCCCTGTCCCATTTCACGCCCTCGCCCCACCCCTTTCACACCTTCTCCCCGCCCCTTGTCACACCTCGCCCCGCCCCATGTCATATTTCCCCTCCCCCTGGTCACCCCCTCACCTCACCTCCCCTCGGCCCCGTCACCATCTCTCCCCTTACTATCTTCCCTGGTGGTCTAGTGACTTCTTCGGGGCAGGAAAGAGCCCCCTCTTTCCTGCTCGGAGTGCTGCTCTGCATCCTGTATGCTGCCTGTGACGGTCTTGGCGAGATTCAAAATGGCCACCGAGAATTGAAGCGGCCTCGCAAGACTTCAATTCTTGGTGGCCATTTTGAATCTCGCCGAGGCTGTCACAGGCAGTATACAGGATGCAGAGCAGCGAGCCGGGCAGGAAAGAGGGGGCTCTTTCCTGCCCCGAAGTCACTAGACCACCAGGGAAGATCGTAAGGGGAGGGGAGGTCCGCCGCACGTCAGTGTCAGTCCGCCCATTTGTCCAGAAATCTGGACAAATGGGCAGGCTGGCCAAAACCCGTCTGGACGCCCGGACATGTCCTCAAAAAGAGGACATGTCCGGGCGTCCAGACGGGTTTTAGCCAAAAGAGGATGTATGGTAACCCTAGCTGTACACAACAGGATACACAGGGTACTCTGTGCTGTTGAAGGTTGAGTACCTGTGTTTCCCCAGATACACCATGTCGTCTTGCGATATTATAGATGATGATGTGGCTTGTGTCACCTGGAAGCACATGAAGGAACTTTGTGCACCACTGGTTAACACTAACATCTTCATAGCCTCTTTTACAACTGCACATGACCGGATAGAGCTATACATGGTTCTTGACACTTTCAATAACACTGTCTTTATCTTGATACAGACTGTGATTTTTTATGTTTCAACGTTTTTATTGATGACAAAATAGATATAATATACAACTGCTGAAAAATACAAATCTGCTGCTGTACAGTGATGTTTCACAGATAATTGTTAAACAGGCCATCATCAGAAGTTTTTTATATTTCCCCCCCCCCTCCCCACCCTCTCTTCCACCCTCCCTCCCCCCTTATTTCTTTGGATTCCAACCAATATTGGGGATAATGGGTTTAACCCTTCAGACCATGTGTATTTCCTCGATAGTTACAATAAATTAAGGAGCAAGCTTCGCCCCCGTGGACTAAGTCCATGTATATATCGTCCCCATATTGACATGAACTGCTTTTTTCATTTTGGGACTCCCTTTGCCTCTCTGGCTTCCCAGGTGGCCAACTCAAGTATCTGATTCCTCCAGTGCCAGTACACTGGTGGGTCTGGTTCTATCCACTTCTGAAGTATAGCCTTGCGTGCCACTAGGCATACCTTGCGACACCAAACTCTCTCGTTTTTTGTCTGATTCGCAAAAGCTGCCTGTGTGTCTAAGACATAATGGTCCCAAGTTCCATCCACTGGGATCTGCGTTATGTTAGTCAGATAGCTCTTTATTTGTCCCCAAAATGTATGTATCCTTGGGCAGCCCCAAAAAGCATGGTACAGGCTGTGAGGTGTATGATTGCATTTTACACATTTACTGTCGTTTGTGGCCCTCATGTGTCTCCATTGCTGCCCTGACATGTATGCTCGCATGACCACCCTGTACCCACATTCTCTCAACCTCTCCTCTATAGTAAGTGACGGAATGCGTCTCAGTGTTGCCCCGACGTCCCATCCTCCCAAAGAACTCCCGGAATCTCTTTCCTATTTTTGTATAATATATCCTAGGTTGTTTTGGGTGGCGCGTGACACTAGCGCTCTCTATAGAGTTGAGACTGACATTCCCGTGATATCTAGATTTTGAAAAAAAAGTGTTTACCTCGTGTCCAAGTTTCTGTCTTAGGGCTTGCTGGTTCAGATGGAGAATATAATGCTTAACTTGAGCATAGGCAAAGCGGTCTCCCCATGTATTCCCTATCTTATCTCTCAGTTCTTCAAATGATAGTATGTTCCCTTCTGGTCCCATCAGGTCCTCCACCCTTGTGATTCCTTTGTTTCCCCATCTTATAAATGTAGTGCTACTCTGCCCTGGCTCGAAATTCGGGTTTCCTCTGAGTGCTAACAGTTCAGATGTTGTTGGTGTGCCCCCCATGTTGATGGCCAGCCCTCTCCAAGCCCTACGCATAGGTTGTAACAATCGACAATGCTTAAACTGGATTGGAACCTGTCTTTGATCGAGATGTAGGAGGGTGAGAACATCAAAGGGGGCGAAGTATTCCCGCTCCTCTTCCATAGGCGTAAATATATTGGATTGTCCTATCCAGTCTCCCACATGTCTCAGTAGGCAGGCCTGGTTATATAAGGCTACATCAGGCATTCCCATCCCCCCCCTCCCCCCCCCCCCCCCCCCCCCAGTGCCAACCTCCCAGCAACCTTTTAAACTGTAGCTTAGGCTTCTTTTTCCCCCAACAGAATCTACTAAAAAGTTTTGTGACTTTCGCTAAATCTTTTCGTCGTAGCCAAATGGGAAGCGTTTGCATAAGATATAACCACCTGGGGAATATCACCATTTGAATTAAATTTATCCTGCCCCTCAAAAATAGCGGAAGGCCCTCCCACCCCTCTAGTTTGGTTTTTGTCCCTTCTAACAACGTATTGACATTTAAATCATGCAGTTTCTCTAAATCCATGGTCAGCTTGATCCCCAGGTATTTGAAGGATCCTTCTGCCCAGCTTAGTGGAAAGCTTTGACCCCATAGTGATTTCACTGTCGGTAAGGAAGCTAAAGCTTCTGACTTAGTCAAATTCAAGCTAAATCCTGCATAGTCACCGTATTCTTTGATCAACTCCATGAGTGCCGTAAAGGATGTCTGGGGTTCTGTCAGCAATACCAATAGGTCATCTGCAAAAGCCGCTATCTTAAATTTGGTCGTACCTACTCTAACACCTTGCACTGTTGGACTAGCCATTATATCTCGAATCAGCGGGTCTAGTGACAACACAAAGAGCAACGGGGACAATGGGCACCCTTGACGGGTCCCTCGGCATATCGGAAACTCCTCAGATTCCATCCCATTAACCTTTACCCTTGCTTTCGGATTACAGTAGAGAGCCCGTACCGCTGACAGAAATCTACCACCAAACCCATATTTCTCCAGCGTGGAGAACATAAATGACCAATACACCTTATCGAATGCTTTTTCTGCATCGAAACTGATAAGCAATGAGGGGGTGCCCTTCCTTCATCTCGTCTCCAATGCCCCTATTATTTTCCTTAAGTTCTTGGCTATAACTCTACCCTCCACAAATCCAACTTGTGCTTCATGCACTAGCCGTGGTAATACTTTTTTCATTCGGTTGGCCATAATTTTTGCTAATAGTTTAATTTCCACATTTAAAAGTGATATGGGGCGATATGACTCTGGTTGTTGTGGGTCTCTGCCTGGTTTTGGGAGTACCACTATTTGTGCTACAGATAAGATCTCAGGCACGCATTCCGCATCCACCATCGTATTAAAATATTTAGTAAGGGTCGGGGCAACAAGCTCTCCCATCATTTTGTAGAATTCTATGCGCATACCATCTGGACCTGGCGCCTTAAGAAGTGTACCCTGTCTAATCGCCAGTAGTACCTCTTCATCTGTAATTGGTTGATTCAACTTGTCTTTCTCTCGGTGACTAAGAGTTGGAAGTTCTAAATTATCTAAATATAGGGAGTCTAATATGGTCGACTCCTCTGGTTGCGCATACAGTTCACTATAGAATTTGGCAAAGGTCTCACAGATTTTATCAGCTGCACGTTCTACTGTCCCATGCGTCCCTCTGATTTGCAATACTTGCCTTTTGTTCCCTCTCGGGTTAGCTAATCGTGCCAGAAGGCGTCCCGTTTTGTTGCCAAAGCGGTGTAACTGAAATTTATAGTATAGTTGGGATTTAGAGGCCCTTTGGTGTAGAAGCATGTTCAATGAGGCTTGGGTTTCTAAGAGATTGCTGCGGTGGATGTCTGAGTGTGTCCTTCCATATGTCTGGCGTGCCTTACACACTAATTTACTTAAACGTAATATTTCCCTATTTCGTGTCTTCCTAACGTGATGATAGTAACTGATTATTTTCCCTCTCATCTCCGCTTTTGCCGCGTCCCAAAACAAAACTGGGTCTCCCATATGTTGTTGATTCAGGGTCTCATATTCCTCCCAACACTCTTTTAGTTTTGCCTGGAAGGCATCGTCTCCTGTTAAGTCTAAGGGAAATTGCCAGGGGTTCCCTTTGCGCGGGTTTATTCCAAGCTCCCAATCTAAACATACCCAAGCGTGGTCTGAAATCGTGTAAGGGCCAATGACTACATCTTTTACCCTCTCTAGCATTTCCTCTGATAAAAGTATGTAATCAATTCTAGCCTGGGACTCATGCGCTCGTGCGTAATGTGTATAGTCACGCTCAGTTGGGTGTAGTATTCTCCATGCATCTATTAAGTCTAATGTCTGCCCCATCCTTTTCAGGCCTTTGTTTGAAGCCACCCTGTCAGTCCTCTGGCCCTTTGAGCTATCTATTGAAGCATCCCATACCGTGTTGAAATCCCCGCCCACCAAGACATGTTCCCCCTGGTAGGAACTCAAGTGGTGTATCACCTGGTTATAAAATTGCCTATCATACTGATTGGGAGCATATACATTACATATTAGCAGCTTCTGGCCCGACACTTCTATTTCCAGCAAAACATATCTACCCCCAGGATCTGCTACTAATGGGTTTACTGAAGTCGCTACTCCTTTACGGAGCAGCACTGCCACTCCTCCTTTTTTCCCCCTTGTGCCCCTGCAGAGACACACTCCTCCACCCACCATGTTTTTAATTTTGCATGCTCCTCTGGGCTGAGGTGTGTCTCTTGCAGTAGCTATATCTATATGATGTCTTTGTAGATGTTGTAAGATTTTTGTTCTTTTTATTGGGGAGTTGATGCCCCCCACATTCCACGTGACTAACTTAACCATGGTCTATATGTGGTCTAGTCTTCTGTTGATGTTCTCTTAGATCACATGTGTTCCTCGGGTGGACGCCCCAGCCTGCATCCCCCCAAGTATATCCTCTATGAGAATTTTGGTCTCTATTTACTACCCCATTCTTTCCCCGATAGAAAAATGTTACCCCCCCCACCCTTGCCCACCCTTCCCCGTTTAGCCCCCACCTACTCCTTGTCGGCACCTTTGGTGCTCTACTTCCGTGCACCCGATCAAGGACCCCATCAAGTTTGCTACATTGTATTTTCCTCCCCTTCACGCATAGTAAACAGTATTTAACATCAACTTTGAACATATAACTTAACGGCCCAAGGTGCCCAAACATCCCTTCAGACGGGCTTGAACGATGCCCGTCCCCCCCTGGTTTATACGAAACAGCATTATCAACATCATCATTTAGCTTAATTAGTTATAACAGTTAAACATCATATACTGTAATCCTGAACATTATATATTATACATTGTCTCCTCTTTACTTCTGATCACCATAACTAGACCTGAAACATTTTAGCCGTTTGGCTCATGTCTTGGATGTGCTCAGTTTTTCACGTTCCAGCTGATCCACGAATGCCCGGGCTGCCTCCACAGTTTCGTAAAATTGTACTGTTCCGTTATATTGTACTCGTAACTTTGCCGGGTACAACAGGCTAAACCGCACTTGTAGGCTGTGGAGTCTTCCGCAGACCGGGGAAAATTGTTTGCGTTGGAGGGAGACTTTAGTAGAATAGTCCTGAAAACACATAATCCGTTGTCCCTCCACTTCCAGCTTCCCACCATTCCTGAGAGCAGCCAGTATTTCCATCTTATGATGATAGTGGAGTAATCTAAGTATCACTACCCTCGGTCTATCATTGGTGCCTCTCCTGGGACCCAGCCTATGAGCTCGTTCTATTTTTACTGGGCCCACAGTACTTTGAGACAACAAGGTCTTAGAAAGCCATGGCTCCAAGTAGCCTCTCAGTTCAGCTTCTTTTATCGATTCAGGTATTCCAACCAATCTGAGGTTGTTTCTTCGAGACCGGTTCTCCAGGTCATCTACTTTGTCTTCCAGTGATATCATTGTTTTCTTAAGATATATTAAGATAAGTTTGTAAACTTCTGGTCCATTCCGTCTAGTTTATCCATTATTTGTTGTAATTGATGGCTCAAAGTCTCCTCCACTGCTGTTTTCACTTCAGCAACAATTTCCGATGTCCATGCGGAGCTTACCGACGGGGATGGAGGCGAGCTCTTGTCAGCCATCTTGGGCCCCCCTCCTCTGGCTTTCTCCGCCTCCTTTTTGGATCCTCGGGCTGCCATACAATTATTTAAAAGATGGCCCTTGTGTGGTAAAGTACCGTTGTCGCTTATTGTGTGCCAAAGTGATGTTTCAAACTGGGGTGGTTGGCTGCCTGGGGGCGGCTCTTGCACTCCCTATATTATGCTTGTCAATGCTCCCAGGCCTTCTTTCCACACCCAGTTATAACAGGAGGGGTAAAACCGGCAGAGCAAAGCCCGCCCGAAAAATTGCTGTCTTCCTAACCCTTCCTCCTCGGTTTTGCTTTGGGCAACAGGTCAGTGGCCTCCCATCCGCCAGTCCGTTCCCCACCTTGCTGTGTATGGCCGCCCGCTTCGTCGTGCTTCGCTTGTGGCCCCTCCCCCTCTCGGGTCTGTACACTTGCCTGGTCTTATGTCGCCACTGGGGCTCCCGAATCGGTCTCCCGACTGCCAGCAGGTTAGCCCCCGGTCTCCTCCAACGTCGCCGTTGTTTCAAATTTGCCAGCCTCCGCTTTTGTCCCGTGCCGGGCGAACGCGGTAACTTGCGGGGGAGGGGCAAGTCGTCACGCCTTCCTTTGTTTGGCTCCCGTTTGCTTACGGACTTCTAAAGCTGTTCACATGTCGTTTGGTCTCAGCTGACTCCCGAACGGTTCTCAAGATGTTTAGCGCCGTGTTGGGGTCGCGCTATTCGGGGGCCCTCGATCGGGAACTCGTGGAGCTCACAGAGTTGCGGCCATCTTGGCCGGCCGCTCCACCGGAAGTCCCAGACTGTGATTTTTTATGAGTAAGGAGGGTGAGTGGGATCCTTGTTTGGATGACTGTTTAGGTGAATTAACAAGATCCCTAAGGGTGAGCATATCACAGAGTTTGTCTCAGCCGGTCCTAAAACATATGGGTACAGGTTATCCAGTTGAGAGACCCATCTGAAGGTAAAAGGTATCACATATAGATGCAGTAACTGATTAGCACAGAACACGCTACTCTCTGCCTCAGCCCGCCCCAGCGCTAAAACCTAAAATCTATTTTTTAGCATGTGGGAAGCATGCACCAATCACAAAATTACTGTGGGAAGCCTGAGCATGCCCTGCAGTAAGGCCTTTTTTGCTGCGGTAAGCATGCATTAATGCTTACCTCAGCTTAGTAAAAGGACCCCTATGTTACTATGTATATATTGTTTTGTCATATATTGTTTTTTTATATAACATTTAATCTGCAAACTAATTCTGTGGAGAATATGTCTATATGTACAGTGTTCACTTTTCTGTGTGGTCATTGATTTTTTATCAGATTATGTTTATAAATGTCAAAATATCACTTTTATTACGGTTTGTTTTTATATATGTTAATGCAGTTTGAGACCCTCTCCCCCCATTAAGGTTTTTCCGCCGAAACATATTCCGTGTCAGACCTCTCTGTACACCATTATATTTGGGATTACAATAAGCTTTCAATTTAGTGGACAATTATGTTTTACAGCATTCCTCTCTTTGGTCATCTCCGTTCCAATCTTTGGTCTCTTTTTACAAAGCCGCACTAGCGATTCTGGCACAGCAAATGCAACAAAGTCCATTCAATTTCTTTTTTTTTTTTAATTTATAAAGGTGTTTATTAAGCATTAAAAAAACAATACAACAGCCCATGGTACAAAACAGTAAGGGCAAAATACACTACAGTGTACATCCAACCTTGATCCATAAGGCATATTATTTAAGAATGCATAAAGAAACAATAATCAATGCTGCAATGAGTATCAATTAAACCTCAAAATTTTTTATCGTATTTTCAATCAAAACCACCCAACCCGCCCTCCCCAACAAGCCTCAAACCCCCCACTGCCCTTCCAAACCTCCATCCTTAGCAAAACAGACTTACAAACAACCCCAGCACACTGAACAAGCTGACACAAAAGGGTCCCACACCATCTCCCACTTAGACAATGTTTTCTTTTTCACCGCAGTCAAGCGCTCCATCTCACATATATACCAAACCTTCGATATCCAACTCACAACCGAAGGAATCTTAGACGATTTCCAACTCTTCGCCAGATTAATGCGGGGAGCATGTAAGGCTCCCCGTACCAACATAAACTGAGTAGCTGTAAGTCCCACAGGTCTCTGCCCAAGCAAAAAAATTTCAGGATGCCACTGCACCAATCTACCCACCCAGATTTGGATACGGAACTGCACCCCTTTCCAGTAAGCCCTTGCCTTAGGACACAGCCACCAAATATGACCCATTGTTCCCAACTTCCCACATCCTCTCCAGCACCTAGCCAATTCCGTGCCAAACATATGGTGTAATCTTACCGGAGTAAGATACCACCTATAAAACACCTTAATGGCATTTTCCTTCAGAGCAACCAACAAAGAAGATTTCAAAAGACCTTTTTCTAAGTGCATCCAAGAATCATCTGACAAAGTAAAGTCCAACTCCTTTTCCCAATTCCTCCTATGCAAAAGATAAGGCTTGAGACGCAACTCCAAATATCCATATAAAGTAGTTATCATGCCCCTAGTGCTCCTATTATCCACACACATCTCTTCCAAAAGAGTAACCTCTCGAGTCAGTGGAACTTTATAACTTGGGAGCTGCAAAAAATGTTTCATTTGTAAATAAGCATAGCGGTCACTCGGCCTAAGCCTGTAAGATGCCACTAAAGTCTCAAAGGAGACAAACTCCTCCCCCTCATAAAGCTGCCCCCACAAGTTCAATCCTAAGGACGCCCAATGCTGAAAAGCTGTATTCCCGATACCTGGCTCAAAGAAGGGATTATCTCCAATGGGCACAAGCCTAGACAACAAAAGCTGTCAAGCCGGAAACAAAAGATCCCAATAATAAAATGTGGCCTGTACTGTAGGTGGAAACCTCTCAACCCGACCCCTATACTTACAAGGAAGCCACATCAAGTGCCCCAATGGGCAAGTACCAATCAAATCCTGCTCAGTATGAACCCACAATCTATGATCTTCCTTTCGAAACCACTCTATTGCCGATCGCGACTGCGCCGCACAGTAGTACCAGAAAAGATTTGGTACCCCCAACCCCCATCTCGCTTACTCTTATACAAAAAGGTTCGCAGCAAACGCGGATGCTTTTGATTCCAGATAAAGTGAATTAAACTATCTTGCAAGCTGGAAAGAAAAGACCGCAACACGAGTGACCCCTATTGATTCGCACACAAGCCTTGGGAGAAGTATAAAAAGCTCTTATCTAGGAAGTATAGAAGGGCCCACCCCAAATTTAGTCAAGACCTTATCAAGATATCCCCAATGGACCCTATCAAAGGCCTTCTCCGCATCAAGCCCCAACAAGACAACAGGCAGATCCTTCACTTGAGATACATAAAGTAAATTCAAGGTCCTCCTGATGTTATCCATAGCCTGTCTGTTTGCTACAAACCCTACCTGGTCTGGATGAATCAAAGTGGGGAGCACAAGCGCCAACCAGTTAGCAAGCACTTTTGCCAGTATTTTAACATTCATGTTCAAAATAGAAATAGGACGATAGGATGCACAATCAGTCTTATCTTTCTCCGGCTTCGGAATAACAGCCAACCATGCCTCCATCATAGACGGTGGCAAAGGTGCACCCTCTCGCACCAACACTAAATATGGAGCCAACTCCCTTCATAAATCTTAAAAAACTCATTCGTAAATCCATCCAATCCAGGGACTTTACCTGTTGGCAACTCCTTAATAACCCTCAAAACCTCCCCCACTGTCACCAAGGCTTCCAACTCCTCCCTCTGATGGTCAGACAATACCGGCAAACCATGTGCAGCCAGATAAGTATCAATCGCCCCATCTTGCACAGTGGCATCCTCCTTATACAAATTCTGATAAAACTGTGCAAAGCGCTCCCGAATTTGAGTGGAATTCTGTATCTGCGCACCCCCTATATCACGCACTCTTAAGATTTGCCGATCAGCTCTTATCTGTCTCAACTTGCCAATAAACGCCCAGGTTTATTAGTGCATTCATAATGAACTTGCTTCAAACATGCATGCAGAAACTTCAAACTTTCATCATGCAGGGCAGCTAATTCCAACCTCACAGCCTGGAGTTCCCTAAGGACAGACACCGAGCCATAAGCCCTATATCTGTCCTCCAAAACACCCAGTCTTTCCATACATTCTTTCAAACATACCCTCTGGACCCTAGCTCGCTGACTTGCACACTTAATAAAGTAACCCCTGGAAACTGCCTTAAAAGCATCCCACACCATACCCAACGATGCGATCCCAGATTAAGGTGAAAATACTCCTTTAAGATAGGAACAAAATTTTTAACAGTCTCAGGCTCCTGTAGTAAACAGTTATTGAAAGATCCTTAACTTCCTCCCTTAAAGATGGAATAATAGCCCAAACCGGAGCATGATCAGAGCATGAAAAGAATCACCTCCCCCATCCGACAAAGTTTTATCGAAAAAAACATAATCCAATCTGGAATGGGACAGATGAACATGAGAGTAAAAAGTATAATCTCTAACCCTCGGGTGTCCCACTCGCCACACATCATATAGGCCCAAAGATTCCACTAAACTCCCCAGAGTCTTAGAAATCTTATAATCAGTCGAAACTGGAGGAGCCGTTTTATCCAATCTGGGCTGCAAAGTAGCATTAAAATCCCCTGCAACCAACAATTTACCCCGGACAAAGATCTGCAAATCCCTCTGGAGCCAAACAAAGAACTGTTCCTGACGCTCATTTGGGGCATAAACACAGACCAGAGTGAACTCCTCCTGTTCCAACAGGACGTGCAAGAAAAGATAACGACCATCAGGGTCCCTCTTTAGATGCAAAAGCTGCACCTGCACATCCCTGTGAAACAGAATGGCCACCCCCCTCTTTTTAGCTCCCTGTGCATCAGAAGCACAATACACATGTGGATATTACGCGGAGAATAATAAACCCTCATGTTTTTTCAAAAAATGAGTCTCCTGCAAAAACACCACATGCGGTTGCACCAGACGCAACTCCGTGAGTAAGGAGTGTCTTTTAAAGGGAGAATTTAAGCCCTTAACATTCCTTCCTTCTCTCTTCCCTTAATCTTTGTACATTACTAACTGTATCTGATATCATGGAATGATTATGTCATAACCAAACTCTGTAAGCCACATTGAGCCTGCAAATAGGTGGGAAAATGTGGGATACAAATGCAATAAATAACATAAGTCAAAATCTTAACATCAGCCATTCAAATGTTTTCCTATTTTGATACTATAAGGACAGAGAGAAACCAACCAATCCCCCAACCCTCCAAATCCCCCCCTAGCCCCCTCCCCCTTAAGCCCCTCCTCCAACCCCTTCTCCCCCCACCCCCCTTCCACCACCTGGCCTAACGCCCCCCCCCCCCCCGGTACATACACTCCCCCTCCAACTGCACCTGGGAATCACAAGAAAATAACATCCCCCAACCCCCCCAGACCACTCAATTCCTACTTCCATACCCCCACCTAACAAATACAACCTCCCGCCCCATCAGTCCCCCCACTTCCCCTTATTGCCCCCTATACTTCACACATTCCTCCACTAGGATTTCCTACTAAAAAATTTTTACCCCCAGCCCACCATATATCCACTACACAATCTTCCCCCCAATACCCCCCACATGCATCCAAAATAACACATATTAACATCCAATGGAAGAACAGCAGCCCAAGCATTTCTAATGGACATTAATAACATCTGCAGCTATAATTAAATACTGTCCCAATTGAATGCTCAAGTGGCTGCCCCAACTTTCTTGGCTTTCCCCTCCACTCTCTTCTTCCTCTGTAGCTTGGCTTTCACACTCATATGCTGGTCTGCAGCCACCAGTGCTTGCGCGGAGGTCACTCCTGCGTCCTGCAGTATCTTCCACACTTCTTCGATAGTACGAATACTGTGCCTCTTACCCCCCGCTGTGAAGCAAAGGGAAAGGCCCACCTGTATGGGATTTTCTGCTGATTTAAGACCTCTAGCACAGCCCGCCTCTGAATAAGAGTATATTGAGACAAGTCCTGAAAAACTGTGATTGGGGCTTCATTGTATTCCACCGTGGACATCTGACGCTCCTTTGGCAAAATTTGTTCCTTCACTGGAAAAGCAGCAAAGTGCACTATAATGTCTCGCGGCCTATTAGCAGGTTTAGCAAACGCCCGATGTGCTCTCTCAATCTCAATTTCTTCTGACCCCAACAATTTCCCACATATCACTTTGACAGTTGTAGGGACATCTTCCTTATCTCCCACCTCAGGCACACCTCGCAGGCGGAGATTCTTCCTTCTCCCCCGATTCTCCAAATCATCCAATTTGTATTGTAAATCCTCATAGACTGTGGTGAGCTTGTTAAGGCGCGATTCAGTACTACCCAATTGTTCGTCGTGCTCCTCCACACGACCTCCCAGCTCATGGAGATCCGAGCACAGGGTGTCCATTCTTTCTAAAATTTCTTCTTTAGAGGATTTAATATCCTCCCTGATGTCCGCCAGCGTTTTTTCCAGCTCTTTGGAGAAGCTCAAACTCGATGCCTTCACTGCGGTTCCAACCTCCGCCGCCGACTGTGCGGAATCGGAGTCAGATCGTGGAGGAGAAGCATGGTGGCGCGGAGTCTTTGCCAGCGACTTGGCGGGCTGTCTCGCATTGTCCTTCTTTGCCGCCAACATCCCCCTGACTCGCACAGCTAAATTTAAGCAGGGAACCCGCGGCAAACTTTGGAAGCTAATGCAAGCTGATGCAGCTAATAAAAGGTGGGGAAGTAACAGAGCCCAAGAACTAAGCAGCCATTAGGTCGCGTGACGTCACTTCCTCCAAACTCCATTCAATTTCTAAGGGCTTTGTTTCATTTGCACTGCCAGAATCGCTAGTATGGCATTGTATAGGAGCCATATGTGTGTTGTGACTAGATTTTCTAGGCTATGGGCACTCGTCTGCTTAATTCAGGTCTTACTAACTTCAGAAAGTCTGAAAGGGAAGCATCCAGAGAAGGTGATGTAGAACAATCAGGGAATGTTATTTCCTTATAAAGCTGATAAGTTCTCAAGAAATGCTTTTGCTGTTATGAATAACCAATTCACACCTAGCCCAAATAAAGTTTTGAAGTGGAGCTTTTTAAATGCCCTTTCTTTTTAAATAACACTTGTTAGAGACAGTTTGCAGTTTACCACCTAATACATAAGCATGTTACTAGCAACTCATTTCTAACCAGTATTGTTATGTTAAATGCCTAGATTCCCACAGTAATGAAGAACTGAATGAACCTTGGTTTGATGCCAAAGAAAACCAGACAGTAATGGATCTCTCAATAACAGCTCAAGGGAATGTGAAAGAATTATCCCCACAAAAAACAATTTCTTCTCCAGCAGGTGAGCTGCATGATGGCTTGTTTCTGAAAACTATTGTTATCAGTGCACTTATAGTTTGATAAACATTGATATGAGAAGTAGATGAATTCTTAAATGCTGTAAAGAAAATAATTTTTCTTTAAATATTTTTAGCCTTTATTGTAGAAAGAGAAACAAATCAAATTATATTGATGTGTTGTGGTTTCTGTTTGTGTATATATGCAAGCATGTATCATAACTTTTGAAGGTTATAGCTATCTTAACCAAATTGTTGTGGAGCTAGGTTGTTGAGGACAGATCAGACCATAGGGCAGTTTTCAATACAGTCAAGATTTTTAAAAATCCTCACAAATCTTATAAATATATTGTAACCAGGTTTCCCTTCCAGGTGGGAGCCGGGGTGGACCCTGCTTAGCTTTCACTGGCTTCCGTCTGCTTTCCTAGCCAGCCACCGCACTTTCACTTGCTCTCCCTCTCCACCTTGCCAGCTGCTGAGAAAATCAGTCCCACTCCAGCAGAAAGAGCAATCCAAGTTCTTTATTGTTACAGATGTCAGCCTTGTCTAAACACCTCCAATTATCAGCAAACTTTAATCCATTTTCAATTACAGGCTTTTGTTTTAAATTCTCTCTCCCCAAACCTCCAGCCACACTATCTTCACCGCAGATAGTTTTGGAGATTTAACTGGAACCACCTCCTCTCTCACCTCTTACAGTTTAAGTTCCCCCAAAATGCACATGCCTTTCTGTCTTAAAGCCCTTCCCCCCCTTCCACAGCACTACCTCTTGGGAACAGCCAATATGGTAGCAAGTTGTGCTTTCCAGTTGCTCCCCCACTGCTTTGCTCCCAGCTTCCCCCTACTCCACAACCGGGGCAATGCTGAGGCCACAAAAGCTCTCACCCTGTCTGCACGGGTTAGAGCCAAACCACCCACCTCCATACATTCCCCCCTACCTTCTCCTTCTACCTCTGCTTTATTCCACTCCATCTCCTCCTCCTCCCCAAGCTCCACCAGCTGTTCCCCATCTCCAGGATCAGACCTCATCTCCCAATCAGTCATTCCACCCTCCCCCTCCTGAGAGTTCAGCTGACCCTGCACTGGCTTCTGGGGAGTGTAGTTTTTCTCCTGCATTACAGCTTTCCCTGGCAGTTTGATCCCTAGAGGGCGCCCTGCTCTCCTAGCTGGGCTGAATGACCTGGGATGATGCCGGCTGAAAGAACCACTATCCCCTCTCCCTCGTACCAGCCCTCCAGAGTGCTCACACACCCCCCGGCTCAAACGATTGCCAGTCTTCTCCTGTCCTGTACTGGCCATTCGAGAAAGAACATCCGCGTTTGTCAGAAATTTGCCTGATCTATGCTCCACCTTGAATTGATAGGGCTGTAAAGCCAGATACCACCTTGTGAGACGACCATTACTATTTTTCATCTGGCCTAACCACCTCAAAGGCGCATGATCAGTAACCAGAGTAAATTTACGCCCATCTAAATAGTAATGGCACATCTGCACTGCCCATTTTATCGCTAAACATTCTCTCTCTATGGTCGAGTACCGGACCTCATGGGGGAGCAGTTTCCGGCTCAGATACATCAGGGGATGTTCCTGTGCCTCGTGTACCTGAGACAACACAGCCCCCAAACCTACCCCCGAGGCATCAGCTTGCAGTACAAAGGGCTTATCAAAATCCACGGCTCTCAGCAGGGGTTCCTGACACAGGGCCAATCTCAATTCATTGAACACCCGAAGCCCTCCCTCCTCCCATCGTAGACTGTTGGGGGACCCCTTCTGAAGTTTATTAGTGAGGGGTGTAGCAATGGAGGCAAAGTGGGGTATGAACCTCCTATAGTACCCCACTAGGCCCAAAAAGCACCTTAACTGTTTCTTATTTTTGGGGCAGGGAAAGTCCCGGATACTCGCTACCTTATCCCAGAGCGGAGTTATCTGACCATTCCCCACCCGGTATCCCAGATATTTAACCTTCTCCTGCCCAAAGCAACACTTTTGAGGGTTCAAAGTCAAAATACCGCCCTCACTCTTATCATATGAGAGGGCCAATCCTCACTCTGAATGATAACATCGTCCAGGTAAGCCGCCGCATATTGCTGATGTGGTCTTAAAACCTGATCTAACAACCGCTGGCAGGAAGCTGCTGCGGAATTAAGACCAAACGGCATGTGTTTAAATTGATAGAGCCCCATGGGTGTAGAAAAGGCTGTCTTAGGCTTGGCCTCCTGAGTCAGAGGGATCTGCCAATACCCTTTGGTCAAGTCCAGGGTGGACAGATATCGGGCAGTATCCAACCGATCCAATAGTTCATCGATACGTGGCATCGGATAGGCATCAGAATCTGACAGCGCATTAACTTGTCTAAAGTCGATGCAAAACCGCCACGTACCATCGGACTTGGGCACTAACACCGCAGGACTTGACCATGGACTGACAGATTCCTCAATGACCCCAAAATCCAGCATCTCCTGTACCTGTCGGACCACCTCTTGTTTCTTTGGGGGTGAGAGACGGTAACGTCTCTGTCTGACCACCCGGCCCGGCTCCGAGATGATATCATGCATGATAAGGTGGGTTTCCCCTGGGCAAGGAGTCAGGACATCCCGAAACTCCTCCACAAGTGCCTGAACCTCTTTCTGCTGACTCCCTGGCAATGTAGTCGCAATCTGCGGTTCTCCTGCCTTAAATATCTCCGTGATCTGTGGTCCTAATTCTTCCTCAGCTTCTATCCTAGCCTGACCAAATAGTCCCCTTCTCTCCTGCCAAGGTTTAAGCACATTAATATGATAGGTCTGCCCCCGGCCTTGCTCATTCCTTACTAAGTAGGTGACTGGACCTAACTTCTTTTCTATGACAGCAGGACCCCTCCAGCGTCCCGTGAACTTATGAGGTGAGTCTGAAACCATGATCAAGACTTTGTCCCCCACCTCCAATGCCCTCTCCTCCCCTTTCCGGTCATAATAGGCTTTCTGATAATCCTGACTCCTCTCCCAGTGTTGCTGAGCCCCGCGGCTCAATTTATGCAACCGTTCCTTCAGCTTCACTAGATAGTTCACTACATCCCGATCCTCCTCTTCCGGAGGAACCTACTGCTCCCTTAACACATCCAACACTCCCCGGGGTGATCTCCCATACATCAATTCAAATGGTGATACGCCCAGAGAGGCCTGAACATTCTCCCTACACACATACAAAACAAATGGTAACAATAGATCCCATTCCTCATGGGAGGAACCTAACCCTTTCCTCAACAACATTTTCAAGGTTTTATTGAATCTCTCCACCAGGCCATTAGTCTGAGGATGGTAAGCTGCGGTCCGAATATGCTGTATCCCGAAAGCCTCCCACACCTGGGCCAGGGTTCGTGACATGAAATTGGTCCCCCGGTCGGTAATCATTTCCCTAGGAAACCCCACCTCACAAAAGATCCGAATTAGCTGGGCCGCAATAACTTTCGCTGAGGTGGTACGAAGCGGCACGGCCCAGGGATACCTTGTGGCCATATCCATGATCACTAGAATATAGGAATACCCCCTTCGGGACTTATCAATGGGCCCGATCATATCCATTGCCATACGGGTAATAGGAGTCCCTATACGGGGAAGGGGTCGTAGGGGCACTCTGTTCGGTGTTTGCTCTGATACCCTCTGACACTGACTACAGGAGCTGCAAAATTGTTCCACCTCTTTATACACCCCGGGCCAGTAAAATCTGTTTAATACCTGCCGGAGAGTATTCTGAGCCCCTTGTGACCCCCTAAGATATGATCATGAGATACCCGTAACACCAGGTCCCTAAACCCCCTCGGTACTACTAACTGTTTCTGAGGTTCCTTCCCCCCTGCTAAACAGGACAGCCGATATAGCAACCCCTTGTCACTAACAAACCGAGGGAAGCTGGTTTCTCCCTCTTGATCTACCCGCTCCCACGCATACTGCAATGTCTGGTCATCTTTTTGCTCTTTGGAAAAATCAGGGAATCTCTCTAACACCTGTTCCGTATCCCCTGGGAACCTCCCCTGATGAAGGAGCTCTTGACAATGCTGCCGCCTTTGCTCCTGACCTTGTTTCTTTTGCTGAGAGCCTTTCCTGGTCTTCCCCGGCCGCCCCATAACCTCTCCCTGGAATGGAAATACTTGTGCCAGGGACAGTTCCTGCTCCTTCTCCTGCCTCTCCTGGGCCCGGGTAGATACCAAGGCTTGCTTACCACCAAGGCAGTATGTGAATGGAGCCCAATCCCGTCCTAAAATGAGATCCTGAGGTAGCCTAGGAAGTACAGCCACCCATACCCACTGAAGGCCCTCCTGGTCCTGTATGTCTACTAGCCGGACCGGATACCTTGAGGAGGCCCCGTGTATGCACTGAATAGCCACGGACCGGTCTCTCTTCCTACCCTGCTGACCCCCTTTCCGGGCAATCTGCCCCCACAACTTCTGGGAGCACATTGTCTGGTCCGCTCCTGAGTCTAAAAGTCCTTCCACTGGGACCCCTCCTATCTTAACCCAATGCGTAAACTGGGGTTCCTTAGAGGGGGTTACCTGAGATATGAGCCCCAACTTGGCCCTACAATCCCTCCTCACATGTCCCGACTTCCCACATCGGTAGCACATTCTATCATCCTCCTTAGGACCGTCCTCCCTCCACCCAGATCCTTTGAACATTTTACCCCGACCACCCCGCCAGACCCCCTCTCCCCCCCCTGAGTATTGTGACTCCAGGAAGTATTCAAAGCCTTTGATAGCTTCTTCCAGAGTCTCACATCCCTTCCTGATCAAATTAACCCTGATACTGTCCGGTAGAGCCTCTAAAAACTGCTCCAGCACCAGATCCTGCATCAACTGAGTCACTGCCCTCTTATCAGGCTCTAGCCATTTGGTAGCCAAGTCCATCAGCTTCTGAGCCAAGGCCTTCGGAGTCTCCCCCTCCCTCCACCTCCAACTCCGAAAGCGCCTGCGATAAGTTTGTCTGCTTACCCCATACCGGTCCAAAATAGCCGTTTTCAGCTTCTGATAATCCACCACGTCCCCTGGCAACAGGCTCCGAAAAGCTGCCAGGGCTTCCCCCGACAGGGCAGGAGCCAGTCTAATGGTCCATTGCTCTTGAGGCCAGGCAGCCGCCAATGCTACCCTCTCAAAAGTCCCCAGATAATCCTCAATGTCGTCCTGCTCTGTTAATTTGCCCCAAGGCAACCAATTAACTTGTCCAGGCTCCATGCTTCCAGGCACAGCTCCAGTAGCTGTAGCCTCCAACGAAGTACTCTCCTTCCTCGGTAGGGGTACTGCCCGTAACAATTCCTGCACCACCTCCAGCACCGGTTGTATCTGTGCTCGAGAAGCAGCCAAGGAATCCTCTAGAAGTCTCTGAGCCATTTCCTGCTGCTTTTGGAACTGGTGGGCCATAAAAGACAGCAGCTCCTTCGACTCCATGTCGTCTTAGCCACTGGTACCTGTGAGAAAGGGAAAGACAAAGAACACTCTCCAAGTGCGGTATTACCACCACTCTGGCCCTCTATATCCCCCTCCTCCTGGTTACCCGAGTCCCGTATATGCTTACCGGAACTCGGAGTAATACACGCTTCTTTATCCGGCGGGTTGTTCAGATAATCCCACCACTGCCACCACTTTGTAACCAGGTCCCCCTTCCAGGTGGGAGCCGGGGTGGACCCTGCTTAGCTTTCACTGGCTTCCGTCTGCTTTCCTAGCCAGCCACCGCACTTTCACTTGCTCTCCCTCTCCACCTTGCCAGCTGCTGAGAAAATCAGTCCCACTCCAGCAGAAAGAGCAATCCAAGTTCTTTATTGTTACAGATGTCAGCCTTGTCTAAACACCTCCAATTATCAGCAAACTTTAATCCATTTTCAATTACAGGCTTTGTTTTAAATTCTCTCTCCCCAAACCTCCAGCCACACTATCTTCACCGCAGATAGTTTTGGAGATTTAACTGGAACCACCTCCTCTCTCACCTCTTACAGTTTAAGTTCCCCCAAAATGCACATGCCTTTCTGTCTTAAAGCCCTTCCCCCCCTTCCACAGCACTACCTCTTGGGAACAGCCAATATGGTAGCAAGTTGTGCTTTCCAGTTGCTCCCCCACTGCTTTGCTCCCAGCTTCCCCCTACTCCACAACCGGGGCAATGCTGAGGCCACAAAAGCTCTCACCCTGTCTGCACGGGTTAGAGCCAAACCACCCACCTCCATACATTCCCCCCTACCTTCTCCTTCTACCTCTGCTTTATTCCACTCCATCTCCTCCTCCTCCCCAAGCTCCACCAGCTGTTCCCCATCTCCAGGATCAGACCTCATCTCCCAATCAGTCATTCCACCCTCCCCCTCCTGAGAGTTCAGCTGACCCTGCACTGGCTTCTGGGGAGTGTAGTTTTTCTCCTGCATTACAGCTTTCCCTGGCAGTTTGATCCCTAGAGGGCGCCCTGCTCTCCTAGCTGGGCTGAATGACCGGGGATGATGCCGGCTGAAAGAACCACTATCCCCTCTCCCTCGTACCAGCCCTCCAGAGTGCTCACAATATTAAGGCTGCACATTTAGGAGGCATTTTGCAAAGCTATGCTAGAGTTGTTAGCTTGCAGTAAATATCAGCTGGCGGTAAACGCTAAAATTCCCATAGGAATATAATGGGCATCTCAACGATTATCACCAGCTGATTTTTACTGCAAGCTAAAACACTAACTCAGCTTTGTAAAAGACCCCCTAACCTCTGGATTCTATATATCGCTTCGAGATTTCCACATGAAAATGTTCATAAAAGTCAGATGACTTTTGAGTTCATGGAAGAAAAGTCACTTTGTAGGAAAACATTGTGACAACTGAGTGATGAACCACAATATTTATAGTGGAGTCTAGGGTTATATGGTCCCCTCTGCTAACCACCCAGTCTTAGGCTATAATATGTGGTAATTCTTTTTCTGGTCTTTCTACTTACCGTAGGAAATATACCAATAGGGTTTTCTGGCTCCTTACACCCACCCCAAGATACAGTGGACCAGCCACCCCCAAGATATGGGGTGACAGAAAGGACAGAAGCTATGTTTCTTCCAAGTAGAAAGTTTTTATGACTTACCAATCCAGACAATAACAAAGCAATCAGCCCAATAACAAATAGCAATTTGTTATGAGAGGGAGAGAGAGATTACTGCTGTAAAACGTTACTCACTGATAATCATCTCAGCCTCTAAGTACAGTACAACAGTGCCTTATATACAGTGGATTGGGCATCATTTCCCCTCCCAAATCATACAACCTTGCAACTTCAACTAATTTCTGTCTTACTGCATTGTTTACATAAAATGGAAAACATTATCTGAATGGTATGGAATACAGAACACAATACTAAATGTTTATGGAACACAGCATCTTATAACAAGTCCAAGGTTTCTTTTCACAGGAGATTGTAGTGCTATTTTGCTACAGGAATCTTTCCTGGACCCAGGTCTTATCATTGTTTTATCTAGTAACCTCAACACATTCTTTGCTTTCAAACTGTGTACATTCTTTGTGTCCTTGTAATGTCTCAGTCAGTGGCACCCAATCAGTCAGGGAGGGTGAAAAACGCTCCTTGCTGAATCAGCATGACCTCGAATTCTCAGCTCTCAGCAGAAAGCACAGAAATATGAAGTTTGAGCCTTTAGCTATGTAGATCATGGTCAGTGGTCAGAAAAGTGGAAATCAATTCATTCCCCTCTTGATGATTGTGAAATCATCACCTTTACAGATAATAATCCGCAGGGTGCCCATTCAATGTCCATCATGAAGGGTACAACAGTTTGAAAAGGAAGGAACCCAAACTAAACCTATCTATGCCTGGGGAGCTGAAATAAGCTCTAGAAGGATAAACTCATGTAACAATTAAGTGGCGAAACCAAGAAAAGTGCTAAAGATAAATTTAAGCATTCAATTTCATAAAGACAAGATTCAAAATGGGTGAAATAGGTACCAAAACAAAAAATATATGTATAAAAGAAGAATATATATAATATTTCAACTAAAAGCAGTATGAGCTAAATAAATGTCTTCCTGAAGGAGGTATACTTGTGTTACAGGCAGTAAATGTTCTAACAATAATAAAATTAATAAAGTCAACAGTAGCAGGTCTACACAACATTCATGAAGGAAGTACATTTTGTCTTGTGCTGAGAGTAGTAGCAAGACGTTTAAAGACAAGCCCACGAGCACAGGGGGCTTGTCATGAGTAAAAGTGGTATGTATACTATAATATTGTAGGGGTGACACACTGGTCTGGTTCCAGTGTTGTATAAACGTATCTAACAGGAACCGTAATGTGCACTATTTTCCTTTTTTTTGTGTTTTTTTATGCTATTAATATGTGAAAATTCTAAAAATATATATACATATATTGTAAGAGTGCTTAGTAAAGTGCCAATTGCTACGGCTGGTCTACAGAATTGCAACAGGCATATTCACCCCATCATCGCACTCAGCCCTACCTCCATCCTCTATGTTTGAGATCTTATTAAAACAAAATCGCTACTTAACTTTGGCTGGATAACTGTTGTTTGATAGTTGTCAGAAATGGCAAAACTGTAGACCCACTGTGCTTCAGTGAAGTGAAAGTGCTCGTGATTAAAACATACTCGAACAGCCTTTTTCAAACTTTCCGTCCATTTTCTTCAATCGTACTCCAATCCTTTCTCGTTCTCTCGCTCCTCTTGCTTGTTCTCAACACCACGTGTGTTTCGTGATTTACGCGTCTTCAGGAGAACTTAACCAGCTCAGAGCGTTATCACCAAAGAACTCATTCTGCAATACATAATTAGTAGTTCATCATCCTTTTTAGATGAATCCATAAATAATATATTGTTCTTCTTTTGTTATGATAATATGAGACATATCTTGATAATAATTCCAAGGCTCAACTGAAAAGGAAGGCAGACCATCTCATGTGAGGCTAACCGTCAAACGCCGGCGCATGCGTTCTACAAATATATAGGACGCCAGATGACATCATTTCCTGATTATTTGAGGAGCCATTCAACTTCACGATTTAGACCAGTAGAGGCAACGGTATCCCATTGAAATATGAATCGTTGTTACTTACGTTTAAGTAATGTAGCTACATTGCCCCCAAATGGATGATGAACTACTAATTATGTATTGCAGAACGATTTCATTCTTTGGTGATAACGCTCTGCGCTTGTTAAGTTCTCCTGAAGACGCGTAAATTGCGAAACACACGTGGTGTTGAGAACAAGCAAGAGGAGCGAGAGAACGAGAAAGGATCGGAGTACGATTGAAGAAAATGGACAGAAAGTTTGAAAAAGGCTGTTCGAGTATGTTTTAATCACGAGCACTTTCACTTCACTGAAACACAGCGGACCTACAGTTTTGCCATTTCTGACAACTGTCAAACAACAGTTATCCAGCCCAAAGTTAAGTAGCGATTTTGTTTTAATAAGATCTCAAACGACTTCCGGTAGAGCTGCTGGCCAAGATGGCCACAACTCTGTGAGCTCCACGAGTCCCCGATCATGGACCCCCGCATAGCATGTTCCCAACATCCTGCAGCGCGATTGAAATCAGCCCGGGAGTCCGCTGGAAACGGGAGGCATGCACACAATCCAGCAAGCAAGAGCCGTTAAAAAAAAAAAAAGAACGCTGAGATGGCCTGCCCTTCCCCCGCAGGAAACCGCATAAGCCCAGCACCGGAGGAGAAGAACCGGAGAAAGGCGAAATAAGAGCCCACGCTGAGGGCGACGAATGACCTCCAGCATTGCCTGCAGTCGGGGGGTTGATTCTGGAGACCCGGTGGTGGCACAAACCCAGGCAAGTTTAAAAACCCCGAGAGGGGGAGGGGCGCAAAACGAGACGAGGAGAGGCGGGCAGCCATTAAAGGAAGTAAGAGGATTGAGCTGCAATCGAGAGGCAATTGAAAGACTCAAAAAAAAAAGAATAACAAGCTGCAGGCATAAACTTCAGAGTGAAAGAGCCCGGTAGAAAGCCACACCTTAGAAAGGTTCAAATCAAATATCTTCCTCTCTTCTGAAGTACCTGGGCAAGTCCTTCAGCACAGCTTTGAGAGTACAGGAAATAACAGCTGGTAGAAGGGGTTTACAACCTGCAACAGCACTCTAACCTACCAGGAGTAATAACAGGTCTTCAATACAACAGTGCCATCTTTAATACATTTGTATGGCGGCCCGAGGATCAAAAAAGGAGGCAGAGAAAACCAGAGGAGGGGGACTCAAGATGGCTAAAAAGAGCTCTCCCCCATCCCCGTCGGTGAGTTCTGTATGGGCCTCGGAAATAATTGCAGAAGTGAAAACGGCAGTACTACTACTACTACTACTATTTAGCATTTCTATAGCGCTACAAAGCATACGCAGCGCTGCACAAACATAGAAGAAAGACAGTCCCTGCTCAAAGAGCTTACAGAGGAGGCTGTGAGTCATCAACTACAACAAATAATTGATAAGCTAGATGGAATGGACCAGAAGTTTACAAACTTTACTGCAGATTTGCAGGATGTTCAGCAAAGACTAGGCAACGTAGAAACCAAGGCGCAGGAATCAACAACAGATATTGAACATCTTAAGAAAGCAGTGACATCACTGGAAGATAAAGTGGACGATTTAGAGAACCGTTCTCGAAGGAACAACCTCAGACTGGTCGGAATACCTGAATCGATAAAAGATGCTGATCTGCGGGGTTTTTTACAACCTTGGCTTTCTAAGACATTGATAACTCAGAGTATCGCGGGCCCAGTAAAGATAGAACGAGCTCATAGGCTGGGTCCCAGGAGAGCTCTCAACGATAGACCAAGGGTGGTAATACTGCTCCACTATCACCATAAGATGGAAATACTAGCTGCTCTCAGGAATGGAGGGAAGCTAGAAGTGGAAGGGCAACGGATTATGTGTTTTCAGGATTATTCCACTAAAGTATCCCTTCAAAGCAAACAATTTTCCCGGGTCTGCGGAAGACTCCATAGCCTACAAGTACGGTTTAGCCTATTATACCCGGCAAAGCTACGAGTTCAACACAATGGAACTGTACAATTCTACGAAAATGTGGATGCAGCTCAAGCATTCGTGGATCAGCTAGAACGTGAAAGGCCGAGCACATCCAAGACATGAGTCAAAGCACTAAAAATACTTCAGGTCTAGTTATGAAGATCGGAAACACAGAGGAGATAATGCGCAATATTCAGGAATACTGTAAATGATGTTTAAATGCTTTAGACAAATTAAATATTGATGATAATGTTGATTAGTATATGCAAAGGGAGAATGTGCATTGCTCGGGAATGCTTTAAATGATATTTAAATGTTTTGGGTCATTAAGTTACATGTTGATGCAATGCTGTTTTAATATGTGTAAAGGGAGGGAAAACACACTACAGCAAACTTGAGGGGGTCCTTGATCGGATACATGGAAGTAGAGCACCAATGGTGCCAGCAAGAAGTAGGAGGGGGCTGGAAGGGGAGGGGTGGGTAGGGAAGGGGGGATAACACTTTTGCATTGGGGAAGGACTAAGGTAATGAATAGGGATCAAATTTCTCATGGAGGATGCACTTGGGGGGACGTAGGCTGGGACGTCCACCCGAGGAAAATACTTGATCTGAGAGAGCACCAACAGAGGAATAGGTTACATATAGACCATGGTTAGGCTAGTCACATAGAATGTGGGGGGCATCAACTCACCCATAAAAAGAACAAAAATTTTACAACATTTGCAGAGACACCATATAGACATAGCTCTACTGCAAGAGATGCACCTCAGCCCAGAAGAACATGCAAAATTAAAAACATGGTGGGTGGGGGAATGCATCTCTGCAGGGGCACAGGAGAAAAAAGGAGGAGTGGCAGTGTTACTCTGTAAAGGAGTGGTGGCCTCGGTACGCCCATTGGTAGCAGACCCCGGAGGTAGATATGTTTTGATGGAAATAGACGTTTCTGGTCAGAAGCTACTAATCTGTAACATATATGCTCCCAATCAATATGACAAACAATTTTATAACCAGGTGATACATCATTTGAGTTCCTACCCGGGTGAACATGTCTTGGTGGGCGGGGATTTCAACACGGTGTGGGATGCTTCAATAGATAGTTCACAGGGACAGAGGAGAGACACGGTGGCTTCCAACAAAGGCCTGAAGGATGGGGCAGACATTAGATCTAATAGATGTATGGAGAGTGTTACACCCCACTTAGCGGGACTATACACATCACGCACGGGCACATGAGTCCCAGGCTAGAATAGATTACATACTCCTATCAGAAGAAATGCTTGAGAGGGTAAAGGATGTGTCTATTGGCCCTTACACGATCTCGGACCATGCCTGGGTATGCTTAGATTGGGAGCTGGGAATAAACCAACGCAAGGGGAGCTCTTGTTAATTTTCCTTGGAACTAGCAGAAGATGACATCTTGAGGACAAAACTAAAAGAACGCTGGGAGGAATATGAAACTTTGAATCAACAACATAAAGGAGACCCAGTTCTGTTTTGGGACGCGGCAAAAGCAGGGATAAGAGGGGAAATAATCAGTTATTATCACCACGTTAGAAAGACGCGAAATAGAGAAATATTGCATTTAAGTAAATTAGTGTGTAAGGCACGCCAGACATATGGAAGGACATATCTGAAAAACCAGCGAACACCTACCCTTCCGAAAGCTGCTGAAGACTCACCTACTCAATCAAGCCTACCCAGACGACCCTACAAAGTCTCCGACCTAACCCACACCACAAACAATGCCCACACTCCAGTCCTTCCCCACATCGCACACTACTGTCCCACTCTTTATAAATGTGTTATCTCCTTGATACTTTGTACAATACTTTGTATTATCTCCTTGTAACTTTGTACCATACTTTGTATTATCTCTATGATACTATCCTGCTTATAATCGAAAGAGAAAAACGCCTATATTGCGACCCAAATCGGGAGATAGACGTTTATCTCCCAAAAACGAATAAATCGGTATAAGCGAAAGCCGATTTTGGACGTTTTCAACTGCAGTCCGTCACGGATGCGGACAAAGTTGATGGGGGCTTGTCAGAGGTGTGGCGAAGGCGGAACTGGGGCGTGGTTATTGGCCGAACAGAGATGGGCACATTTCACCGATAATGGAAAAAAAGTATGCGTTTTTAGCTAGAATTTAGGACACTTTTCCTGGACCCTGTTTTTTCACGAATAAGGCCCCAAAAAGTGCCCTAAATGACCAGATGACCACCGGAAGGAATCGGGGATGACCTCCCCTGACTCCCCCAGTGGTCACTAACCCCCTCCCACCACAAAAAATGATGTTTCACAATTTTTTATTTTCACCCTCAAATGTCATACCCACCTCCCTGGCAGCAGTATGCAGGTCACTGGAGCAGTTATTAGGGGGTGCCGTGGACTTCAGGCAGGTGGACCCAGGCCCATCCTCCCCTACCTGTTACAATTGTGCTGCTTAATGCTTAGTCGTCCAACCCCCCAAACCCACTGTACCCACATGTAGGTGCCCCCCTTCACCCCTTAGGGCTATAGTAATGGTGTAGACTTGTGGGCAGTTGGTTTTGAGGGGGATTTGGGGGTCTCAACACACAAGGGAAGGGTGCTATGCACCTGGGAGCTCTTTTACCTTTTTTGTTTGGTTTTGTAAAAGTGCCCCCTCGGGTGCCCGGTTGGTGTCCTGGCATGTGAGGGGGACCAGTGCACTACGAATCCTGGCCCCTCCCACGAACAAATGCCTTAGATTTATTCGTTTTTGAGCTGGGCGCTTTCATTTTCCATTGTCGCTGAAAAACAAAAACGCCCAGCTCACACATTGTCGAATAAAACATGGACGTCTATTTTTTGCGAAACTACGGTTCAGTCCGCCCCTTCACGGACCCGTTCTAGGAGATAAACGCCCATGGAGATAGACGTTTTCGTTCGATTATGCCACTCTATGTACCATACTCTGTAAGCCGCACTGAACCTGCTATTGAGCGGGAAAGAGCGGGGTATAAATGCCACAAATAAATAAATCTAGAAACTCACCACAGCAACCTCTTAGAAACCCAAGCCGGACTGAATATGCTTCTACATCAAAGGGCCTCTAAGTCCCACTTATACTACAAATTCCAGCTACATCGCTTTGGAAACAAAGCAGGGTGCCTTCTGGCATGTCTAGCCAACCCGAGAGGGAATAAAAGACAAGTATTGCAAATCAGAGGGGCCCAAGGGACAGTAGAACATGCGAACGTGCAGCTGATAAAATTTGTGAGATCTTTGCAAAATTCCGTAGTGAATTGTATGCGCAGCCAAAGGAACAGGTCATGCCGGGAACCCTGTACTTAGATAATTTAGAACTTCCAATTCTCGGTCAACAAGATAAGGATAAGTTGAACCAACCAATTACATATGAAGAGGTATTACTGGCTATTAGACAAGGTACCCTTCTTAAGGCGCCTGGTCCCAATGGCATGCGCATAGAATTTTACAAAATGATGGGAGAGTTCATTACACCGACCCTCACCAAATATTTTAATACAATGGTAGATGCGGAACGAGTGCCTGAGGTCTTATCCTTAGCACAAATAGTGGTGCTCCCAAAACCAGGTAGAGACCCACAACAACCAGAGTCATATCGCCCCATATCACTTCTCAATGTGGAAATTAAATTATGAACTAAAATTATGGCCATTCGAATGAAAAAAGTACTACCAAAGCTAGTGCACAAAGCGCAAGTTGGATTTGTAGAGGGCAGAGTTATAGCCAAAAACCTAAGGAAAATAATTGGGGCATTGAAGACGAGACAGAGTAAGGACATCCCCTCTTTGTGTCGCGTCTCTCGCGCTTGCCGCGCTCTCGAGGACCTTGGCATACCTTCAGGCTTCTTCCCCGGGAGCGCGGGGTTTGTGAGTCCATAGGCCACTACCGTGGAGCGGCAGTGGCAGGCAAAATCACCTTCCAGGTAGAGAGGAAACAAGACTGGACCGGGACTCCGGACTGGAGTTCTACACCGGAACACTCGGAACTGGAACGCACCGGACGGGTGCGCACTGGAGTGGGGCCCGCTGGACTGGACACACTGGAGTGGCCCCACTGGACTGGAACATACAGGAGTGAAACCCGCTGGACTGGAACACACTGGAGCGGAACCCGCGGAACTGGAACACCCTGGACCTAGGCTTCACCTACACTTGACTGCCTTTCCCCGAGGGTTGAGCCCTCAGGTTCTGGCAGCCGGTAGGACTTACAGGAACAGCAGGAATGAAGATCCAGGAGTGCCCCCTGGCACCTAGGCGAAGGCAAGGCAGACAAGCCGGGACTGTCCGGGTTCTGGTAGTTGGCAGGATTCAACACAATGACTAGTAAACTGTACCCAGGCTAATAGGAACGCTATACCCAGGCAAACCAGTCATACACAGGAACCTACACAGAGCAAACTCAGGAGACTTGGAAGGCTACCGTGTTTCCCCGAAAATAAGACACTGTCTTATATTAATTTTTGCCCCCAAAAATGCACTAGGTCTTATTTTCAGGGGCTGTCTTATTTTTCAGGGAAACGTTGGGGTTGGATCAGGGTTGGCCCGCCTGCCCTCCGTCGCTCCCGGAACTAACCTTAAACGCCTCCCTTCACCTTCACAGCAAGCAGCAGCAGGGTAGGCCACTCCTTCCTTCCGTGTCCCGCCCTCACCTGACGTAACATCCACGAGGGCAGGGCACGGAAGGAAGGAGAGGTCTGCCCTGCTGCTGCTTGCTGCGAAGGTGAAAGGAGGCGTTTAAGGTTAGTTCCGGGAGCGACGGAGGGTGGGTGGAGGGGGGGGCCCGGCGACCTCGGATGGGGGGGGGGCAGCCCGGGGGCGGCCTTGTCTGGCTCTCGGCGGCCCTGCTTTCAAACAAAAATTTGCTAGGTCTTACTTTCGGGGGAGGCCTTATATCTACCAATTCAGGAAAACCTCTACTAGGTCTTATTTTCGGGGGATGTCTTACTTTCGGGGAAACAGGGTATACACCAGCTAACAACTACGCTGTGCCCAAGCTAACAAGTCATGCACTGGAAACAACACAGAACACTAGCAAAGCTTTACACAGGCTACAAGCCACACGGTGCCTAAGCTGGCTAGTCAAGTATTAGGAACAAACCCAGGGAACTAGCAAAGCTATACACAGGCTACAAGCCACACGGTGCCTAAGCTGGCTAGTCTATCACTAGGAACAAACACAGAGAACTAGCAGAGCTATGCACAGGCTACAAGCCAGGCGGTGCCTAAGCTGGCTAGTCTATCACTAGGAACAAACACAGAGAACTAGCAGAGCTATGCACAGGCTACAAGCCAGACGGTGCCTAAGCTGGCTAGTCTACACTAGGAACAATCACAGTCTCGGGATAGTGACTAGCAAGGGCGGCCAGTCTGACCCTAGGAACAAACACAGTCTCGGGATAGTGACTAGCAAGGGCGGCCAGTCTGACACTAGGAACAAACACAGTCTCGGGAAAGTGGCTAGCAAGGGCGGCTAGTCTAACACTAGGAACAAACATAGTCTCGGGATAGTGGCTAGCAAGGGCGGCTAGTCTAACACTAGGAACAAACACAGTCTCGGGATAGTGGCTAGCAAGGGCGGCTAGTCTAACACTAGGAACAAGCACAGAAAACTAGCAGAGCTATGCACAGGCTACAAGCCAGACGGTGCCTAAGCTAACTAGTCATGCACTGGAAACAAACACAGAGAACTAGCAGAGCTATGCACAGGCAACAAGCCACACGGTGCCTACGCTAACTAGTCATGCACTGGAAACAAACACAGAGAACTAGCAGAGCTATGCACAGGCAACAAGCCACACGGTGCCTAAGCTAACTAGTCATGCACTGGAAACAAACACAGAGAACTAGCAGAGCTATGCACAGGCTACAAGCCAGACGGTGCCTAAGCTAACTAGTCATGCACTGGAAACAAACACAGATAACTAGCAGAGCTATGCACAGGCTACAAGCCAGATGGTGCCTAAGCTAACTAGTCATGCACTGGAAACAAACACAGAGAACTAGCAGAGCTATGCACAGGCTACAAGCCAGACGGTGCCTAAGCTAGCTAGTCTAAACAAACATAGAACACTAGCAAAGCTATACACAGGCTACAAGCCAGACGGTGCCTAAGCTAGCTAGTTTAAACAAACACAGAGCACTAGCAAAGCTATACACAGGCTACAAGCCACACGGTGCCTAAGCTAGCTAGTCTGAACAAACATAGAAACTCACACAGAGCAAACACTGAAACCGTGTACAGAGCACTCTATACACCAGGACCTTTAGATGAGATGCAAAGGCCAGGACTGTAGTCTCCAAGTGATTAATAAAGCCCTTCAACACCAGAGCCACAGCTGCAGCAATCACCTTGCAACCAAACAGAGGCTTGACACAGAGCAGTCATCCCATAGGAAGGAACAGCGGGAGCCATCTTGGATACTGGCAAAGAGGAAGAGGCGGCAGCCATCTTGGAAGAGGCATAGCCCACACAGGTGAGGTTCAGTAGGGCAATCAGCACACAGAGCCAGAGAGAACCTAAGACAGACACAGACACAGAGAAAAGCAGAAGCCAGCACAGACACTGACTCCCAGAAACAGGGTAAGTCTGAGGGTTGTCACGGCCCTACAGACGGGACACTTTGCTTATAAGCTTCGATGCAGAAAAAGCATTTGATAAGGTGTATTGGCCATTTATGTTCTCCACACTGGAAAAATATCGGTTTGATGGTAGATTCCTGTCAGCAGTCCGTGCTCCTTATTGTAATCCAAAAGCACAGGTGAAGGTTAATGGGATGGAATCAGAGGAGTTCCCGATATGCTGAGGAACCCGACAAGGGTGCCCATTATCCCCGTTACTCTTTGTATTGTCACTGGACCCGCTGATTAGAGATATAATGGCTAGCCCAACAGTACAAGGTGTTCAAGTGGGTCGGACCGTATTTAAAATAGCGGCTTTTGCGGACAACCTATTGGTATTATTGATAGAACCTCGGACATCTTTTGCGGTACTCATGGAATTGATGAAAGAATACGGTGACTATGCAGGATTCAGCTTGAATTTGACTAAGTCGGAAGCCTTAGCTTCCTCAGCGACAGTGAAATCACTATGGGATCAAAGTTTTCCACTAAGCTGGGCGGAAGGATCTTTTAAATACCTAGGGATAAAACTGACTATGGAATTGGAGAAATTGCATGACTTAAACGTCACAACTTTGTTAGAAGGGACAAGAACCAAACTAGAGGGACGGCCTCCCGCTGTCCTTGAGGGGCAGGATAAATCTAATCCAAATGGTGATATTTACCAAGTGGTTATACCTCATGCATACACTTCCCATTCGACTACGACGAAAAGACTTAGCGAAAATCGCAAAACTTTTCAGTAGATTCTGCTGGGGAAAAAAGAAGCCCAAGATGCAGTTTAAAGTGTTACTGGGAGGATGGCACGGGGGGAGGGGGGGGGAATGGGACTGCCTGATATAGCTTTATATAACCAGGCTTGCCTGCTGAGACATGTAGGAGACTGGATAGGCCAATCAGATATATTTACGCCAATAGAGGTGGAACGAGAATATTTTGCCCCCTATGATGTTCTTACCCTCCTGCATCTCGATCAGAGGCAGATTCCGACCCAGTTTAAACGTTGCCGACTATTACAACCCATGTGCGTGGCTTGGAGAAGGCTGGCTATCAGCATGGGGGGGGGGGCACACCAGCAACATCGGAACTGTTAGCACTCAGAGGAGATCTACGGATCCAAGATGGCGCTGGATTGAGTTGTTACTCCAGACGTGCCTCCGTGACTTACCTCAGTTTGAGCTGAGTAAGGCAGCTGGTTTCCCTTAGTTATGGGGAAACGGCGTGGTAAAGTGAGGGAGGCTCCTGTTACCCCCGCTGGTGCTGTCTTATCGAGGCAGATGACCCTGGAAAGCTGCGGTGTATCGCTGGGTCCCCGGGCTACATCTTCTCCCGCTACCCGACCGGTTTTCAATAACTCGGCCAGCAGTGTAGACGGGGCTTCCTTGAGCCCCGACGTCCGTGCAGCGCCACCACAACCAGGAAGTGCCCGAGAGGCTAGAGATTCGACAGCCCCGGAGCCTGAAATGGAAGGGACCCTCGAAGAAAGGAGCCCAGCCGAACGTGGAGGAAGTGAAGGAAACCTGGTAGGACAGGGGTTTACAAATTTTCCCTTAACAATGAAAGAGAATTTACAGCGGATTTCCAACACCCCCTTCCTGAGTTTAATATCGTAGCGGTGAAACCAGCTGTAGTGACTGTTGAATCACTATGGGATCTAACTTTTTCAATGCACTCTTCGCTTCAGTTAGTCTTGAAAAAAAATGCTGCGGAGATTAAGATATTGTCGGAAGCCCTGTTAACTCAGGAGCAAATTAATGCCCAACAGTTGTCTGAAATAAAAGTATTTGACAGCAAAATTACAAATCTGGAGAATTTGAATAAAGTCACAATTAAGGACAGTAATTTCGTTAAAAGGAAGTTGGAATATCTTGAAAACCAGCAGAGGAGACTTAATTTGAGACTTGTCAATTTCCCCAGATCTCCTGTTATCTCTGCGGTTGAAATGGTTAAAAGATATTTGAGAGAGGTTTTGGGGATGCCGGGTGAAGCTCTACCACCCATTACGAGAGTGATATATCTCCAGACTTCAATACCATCTAAAGCTGGAGGAGAACAGGCGGTTGTGGATGGAGGACTGAACCTAACATCCTTCTTGGAATCCTCTCTAGAAGTTGTTACGCAAAGGACAACAGCGGTGGTGACTTTTGCACTTGAGATAGATAGGGAGATGGTGTTAAAGTTATTCTTTAAACATATGGACTCGATGTTTTTTGGTGCAAAAATTAGGATTTTTCCAGATTTAGCTAAAGAAACTCAGGCTAGGCGCAGAGCCTTTTTGGCTCTACGCCAAAGAGTATTAAATTTAGGGGCAACATTTACTCTCAAATTTCCTTGTATTTGTCGTTTTATTTATTTACAAAATAATTACCAATTTTCTGATCCAAAACAACTCGAGGACTTTATCAATGCTAGAGAAGCTGAGAATGTTATTGTTAAAATTTAGATTTCCATGCGGACACTGTATGGTAGATTGAGAATGTACCCGGAGCATGTAACAATTTGTTATTATTTTCCTTTATGTATTATAAGTATATCTTGGATCCATTTAAGTATTTCCAATATTGTGGTCGATGTTTAAGGTAAAAATGTTTCCACTATTGAGACAAGTAGTTGTCCCAAGAATGTGATTATTTCCTTTAGTTTCTTTTTTCTTTGTTACTGTATACTTCTATGAGAAGATGTGTAATTTTGAAACTATAAATAAATAATTTAAAAAAAAAAAAAACACTCAGAGGAAATCCGAATTTTGAGCCAGGGCAGAGTAATACTACATTTATAAGATGGGGTAATAATGGAATCACAAGGATGGAGGACCTGATGGGACCAGAAGGGAGCCTACTAACATTTGAAGAATTACAAGATAAGATAGGGAATACTTGGGGAGACCGCTTTGCCTATGCTCAGGTTAAGCATTACATTCTACATCTAAACCAGCCTGCCTTAAGACTGAAACTTGGACATCTGGTAAACACATTTTTTCAAAACCTAGAGATAGCGGGAATGACAGTTTCAACCCTATACAGAGCACTAGTTTCACGCTATCCCCAAAATAATTTAGGATATATCATACAAAAATGGGAAAGAGACTCGGGGAGGTCATTAAGAGGATGGGACATCAGGGTAACACTGGGACGCATTCCGTCACTCACCATAGATGAGAGATTAAGGGAGTGTGGATATAGGGTGGTTATGCGGGCATATATGTCAGGGCAACAATGGGGACATATGAGGACCACAAATGATACTAAATGCGTAAAATGCAATCATGCACCTCACAACTTATACCATGCTTTTTGGGGTTGCCCAAAGGTATGTGCCTTTTGGAGACAAATCCAGAGTTATCTAACTAAAATAACACAGGTCTCAGTAGGTGGAACCTGGGATCATTATGTCTTAGATACACAAGCAGCTTTTGCGACCCAGGCGAAAGGAAATAGAGTTTGGTGCCGCAAGGTATGTTTAGTGGCACGCAAGACTATTCTACAGAAGTGGATAGACCCGGACCCACCGGGTTCATGTCAATATGGGGCCGATATATACAAGGACTTAGTCCCACGGGGGCGAAGTTTGCTCCTCAATCTATTGTGAGTTACCTTGGCAGTACACATGGTCTGAATGTTTAAACCCACTATCCCCAATATTGTTTGGCACACACAGAAGTAAAGGGGGAAGGAGGGAGGAATAGAGGGTAGGGAGGAGGGGAGGGGGGAAGTATACAAAAAATTTGATGATGGTCTGTTCAATACTTATATGTGAAGTTCCACTGTACTGTTGAAGTTTTATATTTTATGGTATCTGTTATACCATATTTATTTCATCATCAATAAAAACGTTGAAACATAATAAGATCTCAAACATAGAGGACGGAGGTAGGGCTGAGTGTGATGATGGGGTGAATATGCCTGTTGCAATTCTGTAGACCAGCTGTAGCAATTGGCACTTTACTGAGCACTCTTACAATATATGTATATATATTTTTAGAATTTTCACATATTAATAGCATAAAAAAACCACACAAAAAAGGAAAATAGTGTGCATTACGGTTCCTGTTAGATACGTTTATGAGTAAAAGTGGGCCATGAACAATTAAAACTATGGTGACATATGTCTTACACAAGGACACAATAGAAAAAACAAATCACACAACATATTCTTACACAAGAACACAAACCTGAAAACCAAGCATCAGTAGAAAAAACAACAGGAAGAGCATTTGCATACAGAATAGTAAATTAAGAAATTTTCAACAGGTCATATGGAATTTTCTGATGCCACTTAGCATTACTTGCGGCCTGCAAGGCAGGAGTAAAGAAAGAAACTGCACCAAGTTTAGTGAAAGAAAATAAAATTCAGCAGGAATAGAAAATCAAGCGTACAGGTGTACAGATACCAGAAGTATTCCCAAGAAGATATGGGTGTAAATGAGTGGAACAATGCCAGAAAATGTCCATAGAAGGAAAAACAGCATGAATAGAATTAAAAGGGATAGTGGTCACACTAGAAAATAATTGACCTAAATGTTGACATGTACCAGAAAAGGAAATACATAGAAGAGCAGAAATAAGAGGATAAGCTGCAAAGACAGGTGAAAGAGATAGTGGACAATTGAAAGAATTCAGTACAGTTAACTGCAATACAAAAAAGAGTAACCAGTATAGCAGCAGACAGCATAAGATACGAAGCATTAGAAAACTAGGCAAAAGAAGCCAGAGACATAGCATGAGTAGTATTAATGGTAAGAATAGAAACAAAGGGTGGAGAGTGAGCAACAAGAATAGGAGAACAGCAAACAGTTGTAAGAATAAAAAACAAATTCATCATTATGGCAAATACTTCATTATGGCAAAAGTCCAAAATATGAAGTCCAAAATGCACAAAACAGTAGGTGAAGGGCGAAGATCAGTTAGATGGTTACAGGAAGAATGTCCTTGAAGGAAAGATGATGTTGGGGTAAGAGTCCAAATGCAAAAGGATCCAAAATAGACAGGAGCACGCCAAACTGGGGACTCCACACTCTTGTCTCAGTCAATTGTTCACGTGGATCATCTGGATCAGATGCTAAGGCCTCCATTTCGAACCTAAATTATCGCTTGGGTTATTATTTTCTTCACCGGGTTTGAGACGAGGGTTCCTATTGAAGCACCTCCCCTTTGCAATCAATTCAACAGCTTGGAAGGTAGTGTTTGATACTACCTTTTAGTGATCTTTAATGTCTATAGCATGGGCTACAGGCAGTATATGGCTGTGCAAACAATCCATAGGAAACCCAGTCCAATGAACGCAGTCCTTAACATGCTGGGCATTACGCTTAAAACTTGTGACCAGGAATAAACAATGCTGCAACAAAAGTTGAGTGGCATACAATATACTTCTTTGAGTCTATGCCACAGTCCCTGTAGACACTCATGCTTATTAGTCTCTGACAATGCAGTTTATAGTTCATGGAGAAAAAAAATATACTACATGAAATGATGTTGCAATAAACACACAAAAGGAAATGCATAATGTCATATAGCAGTACAGGTGCAATACAGTATCAATAGTGTATAAGTATTGCAAGCAAAGCTATTAATAATACTATCTAAGCATAGGAAAAACCTAGGAAAAATAACCTACAGAGTTTATTTGCACTAGAATGACAGTAAACATCATTGGAATGTAGTAACTTACCCTAATATGTATTATGACAATGCAAACAAAATGAAAGTGATACAAAATAATACTTGATCTACCTTATAAAATATAGATAAACTGCACTGTACTAGATGTACAAGTCGTTGGTGAGGCCCCACCTGGAGTATTGTGTTCAGTTTTGGAGGCCGTATCTTGCTAAGGATGTAAAAAGAATTGAAGTGGTGCAAAGAAAAGCTACGAGGATGGTATGGGATTTGCGTTACAAGACGTATAAAGAGAGACTTGCGGACCTGAACATGTATACCCTGGAGGAAAGGAGGAACAGGGGTGATATGATACAGACGTTCAAATATTTGAAAGGTATTAATCCGCAAACGAACCTTTTCCAGAGATGGGAAGGCGGTAGAACGAGAGGGCATGAAATGAGATTGAAGGGGGGCAGACTCAAGAAGAATGTCAGGAAGTATTTTTTCACGGAGAGGGTGGTGGATGCTTGGAATGCCCTCCCGCGGGAGGTGGTGGAGATGAAAACGGTAACGGAATTCAAACATGCGTGGGATAAACATAAAAGAATCCTGTGCAGAAGAAAGGGATCCTCAGGAGCTTAGCCTAGAATGGGTGGCAGAGCTGGTGGTTGGGAGGCGGGGCTAGTGTGGGCAGACATATACGGTCTGTGCTGGGGCTGGTGGTTGGTAGGCGGGACTAGTGCTGGGCAGACTTATACGGTCTGTGCCGGGGCTGGTGGTTGGGCGGCGGGGATAGTACTGGGCAGACTTGTACGGTCTGTGCCAGAGCCGGTGGTGGGTGGCAGGGATAGTGCTGGGCAGACTTATACGGTCTGTGCCAGAGCTGGTGGTTGGGAGGCGGGGTTGGTGGTTGGGAGGCGGGGATAGGGCTGGCCAGACTTATACGGTCTGTGCACTGAAGAGGACAGTACAAATAAAAAAAGTAGCACATATGAATTTATCTTGGGCAGACTGGATGGACCGTGCAGGTCTTTTTCTGCCGTCATCTACTATGTAAACTATGTATAAGTACTATGAGTAAAACCATAAAAATGGAGAAAACCTTACTCTTATCATATCAAATAACAATAATAAAATATCCAAGCATAAAACATAAGAGAAAAGTATCACTTAGAACATATATCATTGTCAGCAAAATAACACAATGCAATGAGGCAATTGTAATGCGGAAACAAGTGTTATACCAACAAGCAAACCACTAGATATAAAAACACTCTGATGTGATATAAAGGTAATTATCTTTCTACCTAATACTTACTATATATACATGAACTATTTAACACAAAAAGAAATGTTTATTTAGGAAAAACTAAATGTAAATGTCATAGGTGAAAACATATATGTGTGAATAAAAGGCTGTATAACCTAAGTGATACAGGTGTACCAATGTTTATGTACCTAAACTAAACTTGTTACTATAATAGGTATAGACGAGTAATGTAGAAAGGGAACCGGTACATTATGCCCTCCTCTGTTTAGGAGGTATGTATGTACATACATATTTAGGATAACAAATCTGTTTTCACAAGTATGAAATGTATGCATATAATTTTGAAATTGAATTGGAATTTGAATTTCAAAAGGTGCACCACAGTTTTTAACATAAGCACTTTGTTATTGCTTTTGGACCTTACAGTATACCTCAATTTTTTTTCTGGCAAAATCATACAACCAAAAGTAATGCATAAGGCAAATAATGCTATGGCCATAGGCAAAAGCAAAAATTAAACCATAGTTTATTTCTTTGCTATAGCATAACAAAACCAGTGATCACATACTCATGGCAAATGAAAATTAAAATGGAAAAAGGGTGTGCCCATTGGTAAAAATGATCCCGTGTTTGTAATTGTCAGGATCCATGACAGAAACAGTACCTTTACGTGAAAGGTCAAAATGTTGCTTCAAAAATGGTTCAACAACCAGCTGGACAGTGTACACTTAACAAAAACCAACAAGGGACAACAATACTGTCCTCAACAGTATAACACTAACAGTATTTACAAGGTATTAGTCATGGGACCACCCAGAGGTTAGTGCTAGACATGACACTCTAGTAAATTAGTAATGTAAACTCCTCCCCCACCCCCCCCCCCCATTTCCATTCTTGAAGACCTGGAGAGGCAGAACTGAATGTTTGGCTTCTCTGGAAAACATAAATACAACAATTATTCATCCGACCCAAGGATTTCCTAACTTTATTTCTCGCTCAGGATGGCAGTAGGCTTCCTAGGATGATACGGCCTGAGCTGATTAATATGGACACACTTCAGTGTACCTTCTTCATCACCGGGCTTCCTAATGCAGAGTTGATAGGCTAGAGGTGACGCCTTATCAACAATTTGGTAAGAGTCATTCCAGATAGGGCTAAATCCCGTAAATTTGTACCTTTCTCTTTCAAAATTAAAATAGAAGGCCTTATCACCAACTTGATATTCCTTTGCAGTAGTTCTTAGATCATAATAGGCCTGTTGTCCTTGGGCTGCCTTCTCAAGATTTCTTTGTGCAAAAGAAGAGGCTGCCTGTAAGTGTTGGTGTAGATGGGTGTTGTACTCATGTACAGTGGCAACGCTAGTGATATTAACATCCTGTGTTTGATATAGCAGGTGGATGGGCAGAGTCATTTCCCTACCTGTCATCATTTCAAAGGGTGGCAATCCTGTGGAACAATGAGGTGTGGGCCTGATAGCCTTTCATATCCCAATCTTTATCAGAGATGGAGACATACTTTTTAAGTATGTCAACAATAGTTTTGTTTAACCTCACCACATTCCCATGACCAGAATGACCTGGGTTAGTTTCTGGTTTGAGTTCCAGAAGGCAGGGGGCAGATGACTTTTGGACGTTAATGCAAATTCCTTTGTCCGCTCAACTTGACAAGACCTACTAGCTCCTTTAACATGTTTTACTCACCCGTATGGAATAGGATGATTAACCTGTGCCCACATTATCGCCTGATATAATCCAGAACAGGTCAGAACCTTTTTAGAAGTTCATTGCCCAACAATAGTTCATTCCCCAAATACTTAAATGAATAGGTGCTTGATTTTTATCTTACCCACCTGAAGAATGACCCATTCCTGACCCATGATGTCTACCGTAGGCCATCAGGGAGGCATCACAGAGAGACAAATGTAGGCCTTCAACTTCTCAAAGAGGTCTTGAATCATCAGTGGACTTCCAATGCAGTATCGATCAACCTCTCAAACCAGAAGGTCCCCTACAGTAACATAGGGTATACCTTTGTCTCTGTGAATGAAGGGCACCTAAGAAATACTGGTGACTAGACAAGGAGTCTTTAGTTTTGGTGGAGTACTTGGGGGTTAAATCCTTATGGCCGTCAAGTGAATATATGTGGGCATCAGAGTAATCTATAAGCTGTCTGGGCACATCAGGAGTCAGTAGTTCAAAGGTTTCAACTTGTCATTGGCTCAATTTTTCCATAGAAGAACCGGCTCTAATGTCTAAGGGTGCAGGACCAGAAATGTCTGGCTCCGTTTTCTTTAAGAACTTCTTCCACTTCCCCTTGGAAGGTTGCTCTGGACTTGTGTTCATCTGATCCAAAAAGCATTGAAGGAGGGACTCAAGGCTGTCCAACCTCTTCAGGTATTCTGTGTTGGGTTTACTCATGTCCTGTTGGGGAGCTGGCTATGTAGAGGGTTCATGAGAGAAGCTTCTCTTTCTGCACACTTAGATGACTTTCTGGTCCATCTTGGTTGTTCTGTCTTGCTAGCAGGTGGCCTGGCAGGAGGCATCTTCCTATTTTGTAGAGGGACAGGGGACTCATCTTCCTCTAGTGCCAGTGTATCTTGGACTGAATTAACTCAAGACTGTCGACCTATGTTCTTCTGTTGGTCCTTTTTTTCCACGATCCTGACTCGCCATACTACTGGACTTCATTTCATACAACTTCTTGGCTCAACTGACCAAAGTGGAGATGGGCTCATGTTCCCTATCTGCCAGATAGGTTTTCAGATCGGGTATTAAGATTCTCAGAAATAAGGCTTTGTGTCGCATTCTCGAGGACCTTGGCATTCTGTCAGGCTTCTTCCCCGGGAGCACTGGGTTTGTGAGTCCTTGGGCCACTACAGTGGAGCGGCAGTGGCAGGCAAGGTCACCTTCAAGGTAGAGACGAGGCAAGACTGGAACCCCGGACTGGAGTTCTGCACAGGAATACACAGGACTGGAACACACTGGAGCGGAGCCCACTGGACTGGAACCCACGGGACCGGAACCTGCAGGACAGGAACACACTGGACCTAGGCTTCACCTATGCTTAGCCACCATTCCCCGAGGGTTGAGCCCTCAGGTTCAGGCAGCCGGCAGGGCTTACAGGAAAATCGGAACTGGAACTAGCAGGCAGGAACAACAGGAGTCAGGATACAGAAGTGCCCCCAGGCGAAAGCAAGGCAGACAGGCAGGGAATGTCCGGATTCCGGCAATAGTCAGGACTGACCGCAGGCAGAGAATATCCGGGTCCAGGCAGTAGGCAGATCAGACAGCGGGCAGACAGTAGTCAGATTCAGGCAATGGTCAGGTCAAGGAGCAAGCAGAGAATATCTGGGTACAGGCAGTGGTCAGGTCAAGGAGCAAGACTATGGCTGGAGCTCCAGTAACAAGGAGTACTGGCAACAGACAGAACTAGGGCTGAAGCTCCAGAAGCAAAAGAAAACACACACGGGAAAACCAGAAAGCTAAACACAAGAAGACTAGAAGCTGTACACAAGCTAACAGGAAAGCTGTGCCCAAGCTAACCAGTCATACGCTAGAAACTCACTCTAAGCAAACACAGGAGAACTAGTAAAGCTGTACACAGGCTAACAAGCAAAGCTGTGCCCAAGCTAACTAGTCATACGCTAGGAACTCACACTAAGCAAACACAGGAGAACTAGTAAAGCTGTACACAGGCTAACAAGCAAAGCTGTGCCCAAGCTAACTAGTCATACGCTAGGAACTCACACTGAACTGGACAATGTAGCAGTGCACAGAGCACTCCAAGTACTCCACCAAAACATACCAGGGACCTTAGACGATGCAAAGGCTGTAGTCTCTAAGTGCATCCCCTTTCCGGGATGGCTGCTTCCTATTCCCCTTCTTGATGGTGTGGGCCACCAGGGTTATTGAGCAGAAGCATGGCCTATGTGATGGTTCTAAGGTCATGCTTCACCTGGTTGGCACATTTCACAGCTCCCCAGTGTCTAACTGCAGGTTAGCGATCTGATTCTGAGTAAGTAGGCACTGGTCTCTCACACCATTGAGTTCTTTTTACACATGGTCCAGGCATTCTAACACAACATCATCAGATGGATTCACTTGAGGACACACATCAATGTCCCTCTCTCCTTTTACTGGGGGAAGGCCGACAGTCGTTCAAAAGCACATGGTTCGGAATAAGGTATCTTTCAAAGATATCACCAAAACAGGGAAGATAGGGTATCCCGATAGTGAGGTTGCAAAAGAGACCATAGTAGATCAGGTGTCCTTAAATAAAGATTAAAAAAAATCAGACAAAAGATTGCAAATTAATACTGTCAAGTACTGAGCATGATGTAAATAGGAACAACAAACATAGCTTGAAATGTCTATATGTGAATGCCAGAAGCCTAAGAAATAAGATGGGAGAGTTAGAATATATTGCACTAAATGAAAAATTAGATATAATAGGCATCTCTGAGACCTGGTGGAAGGAGGCTAACCAGTGAGACACTGTCATACCGGGGTATAAATTATATCCTAGTGATAGGGTGGATCAAATTGGTGGAGGAGTAACATTGTATGTTAAGGAGGGCCTTGAATCAAATAGATTGAAAATTCTGCAGGAAACAAAATGTCTTGGAATCCCTATGGATTGAAATTCCATGTGTAAAGGGGAAAAGGATAGTGATAGGAGTGTACTACCATCCCCCTGGCCAGGATGAACAGGTGGATGTAGAAATGTTAAAGGAAATTAGGGAGGCTAACAAACTGGGCAACACAATAATGATGGCTGATTTCAATTAACCTGATATTCACTGGATAAATGTAATATTAGGGCATACTAGGGAGGTAAAATTCCTTGACGAAATCGAGGACTGCTTTATGGAGCAGCGGGTACAGGAGCCGACAAGAGAAGGAAAAATTCTAGACCTAGTCCTTAGTGGATCGCATGATCTGGTACGGGAGGTAACGGTGCTGGGGCCGCTTGATAACAGTGATCATAATATGATCAGATTTGATATTAGATTTGGAGTAAGTATACAAAGGAAATCCAATACGTTAGCATTTAACTTTCAAAAAGAAGATTATGAGAAAATGAGAAGAACAGTGAAAAAAAAAAAAAACTTAGAGGAGCGGCTGCAAGTGTCAAAAATTTACATCAGGCGTGGATGCTGTTCAAAAATACCATCCTGGAAGCCCAGGCCAAATATATTCCGCGCATTAAAAAAGGAGAACGGAAGACCAAACGACAGCCGGCATGGTTAAAAAGTGAGGTGAAGGAAGCTATTAAAGCTAAAAGAAAATCCTTCAGAAAATGGAAGAAGGAACCGACTGAAAATAATAAGAAACAGCATAAGGAATGTCAAGTCAAAAGCAAAGCGCTGATAAGGAAGACAAAGATGGATTTTGAAAAAAAGATTGCGTTGGAGGCAAACACACATAATAAATTTTTTTAGGTATATTAAAAGCAGGAAGCCAGCAAAAGAATCGGACTGCTAGATGACCAAGGAGTAAAAGGGGCAATCAGGGAAGACAAAGCCTTAGTGGAGAGATTAAATGAATTCTTGCTTCGGTCTTCACCGAGGAAGATTTGGGAGAGATACAGGTGCCAGAAATGGTTTTCAAATCTGACGAGTCGGAGAAACTGAATGAAATCTCTATAAACCTGGAGGATGTAATGGGGCAGTTTGACAAACTGAAGAGTAGCAAATCTCCTGGACTGGATGGTATTCATCCCAGAGTACTGATAGAATTGAAATATGAACTTGCGGAACTATTGTTAGTAATATGTAATTTATCTTTAAAATAGAGCATGGTAACGGAAGATTGGAGAGTGGGCAATGTAACGCTGATTTTTTAAAAAAGGTTCCAGAGGAGATCTGGGAAATTATAGACCCGTGAGCCTGACTTCGATGCCGGGCAATATGGTAGAGACTATTATAAAGAACAAAATTACAGAGCATATGCAAAAGCATGGCTTAATGAGACAAAGCCAACATGGATTTAGTGAAGGGAAATCTTGCCTCACCAATCTACTACATTTCTTTGAAGGGGTGAACAAACATGTGGATAAAGGTGAGCCAGTTGATATTGTGTATCTGGATTTTCAAAAGGCGTGTGACAGAGTACCTAATGAAAGACTCCAGAAGAAATTGGAGAGTCATGGGATAGGAGGTAGTGTCCTATTGTGGATTACAAACTGGTTAAAAGATAGAAAAGGGAGAGTAGGGTTAAATGGTCAGTATTCTCAATGGAGAAGGGTAGATAATGGGGCTCCCCAGGGGTCTGTGCTGGGACCACTGTTTTTTAACATATTTATAAATGATCTAGGGGGAGTCACGTGATGCACTGAGAGTGGTAGCAGCGTAGCAGCTGAGCTCCGGGGTCCCCGCTTCTCTTTTCTGCAATATAATCAGCCAAACCATCTAGAAAGTGGAGAATTTTACCTGTAAGTGAAAGCATCAGCATGTATGGAACAATTCTTGGTCCCTATGCCGACTGGAACATCAAAACGGAGTGTGAGAGTTGAAAAGGGAAAGCTCTCACCGACGATTGCGGAGCCCAAAATGGCGGAGGTTGGGCTCGATTCACGGGCTGAATTTTCGGAGCGCCAGCTGACACAGATATCTGCAGCGGTCGGGGCTGTCTTAGAGCCGCGGTTTGAAGTGTTGGCAAGCCAGCTGGGGAAGTTGGATGCCAGCATGACTGAAATTTCGAGGTGCACTCTCGACCTGGAAGAACGGATGTCTGACATGGAAGACACGTGGGCGGCTACAACACCAATTACATTCATAAGGAGGAGATTATGCAATGCTACAAGGCTAAGAGAGACTCCTTAAAATATGAAGGCAACTCAATACTGATTTTTTCTGACTATTCGGCAAGCCTGCAAGAGAAGCGAAGGCGATTTCATCCTGTATGTTCCACTCTGGCGGAGAAGAAGATCCGCTTTACACTGTCTTATCCAGCGGTGTTAAAAATACACTTGGCAGGAAAATGGAACTCTTGCGACTCTGAAAAATTAGCCATGGACTTTGTGAATAGAGAGCTGGCGAATCAGTCCGGTACTTAAGACAAGGTGTAATATTACGTGGCTCAAATTGGATGATAAGTTTGTAATCACTTTAGTCTCTAGTACGAAGATGAAAAAGAGGTTTGGCTAAGAGACTGTTAAAACAAACAAAAAAAAGGTTTACTGTATTGTTTTATAATAATGGCAGTAAGGTGGAACAGAGAGGAGCGGGGACTCTAGCATATGGGTGACTTTTGTGACGACATGAGAATATTGTCAGCTCTTGGTTTTCTGTGGGAGGAGGATGCAAGGGGGTTATTTTGGGAAAAGGGAAGGTGGGGAATATAAGGGTAGGATGTTGCCGGGTGGGACAAAAGATGGGGGGGGGGGAGATCGAGGGAGGGAGGGTGAGCTGCACTAATTTGATCTCTGGGGGTGAGGTACAGCAATTTTGTGTAGAATTCCTTGTTGGTGGGGGAGTCGAAGGAGATGGTGAGGAAGGTGGGGGAAGGGCTGGGCCCCTGGCCTTGACGACATTAAATCGCTAATTTCTTGGTTTGGTCTTCAGGATATGGGGGTCTTCTAAATATAAACTACTAACGTGGAATGTGGGGGGGATTTCCTCTCTGATAAAGTGGAAAATAATTCTAACGCATTTAAAGAGGCTCAAGGTAGATATTGCTTGTCTACAAGAGACAAGATTGTCGGATGAAGAACATAAGAAGTTACAGCGGATGTGGGTGGGGCAGGTAGATTTTGTCTCCTCGAGAGCAAGACGAGGGGGAGTAGCAATCCTTTATCATAAACATCTTACTTACTCCTCAGAGACAATCCTACAAGATAAAAATGGCAGGTTTCTGATGGTGAAGTTGTGTCTCTAAGGGAGGGAAATGTATTTGCTATCAGTGTATGCCCCTACCCCACAAGAACCCGACTTTTTCCCAGATCTTTTAAACTCCCTGCTTCCATACCAAGACAAAGAAATAATATTGGCAGGTGATATGAATGCCCTAATGGACCCTGAAGTAGATTGCACGGGGCGTAGGAGTCTAGGGGTTTCTGGCAGGCATGCGCAGGGGATCTTGGAGTTCTTTGTTACCTCAATTGGGTTGGAGGATACATGGAGATCCCTCCATCCGGGTGAGAGGGATTATATCCATAGGTCAAGAGCTCATGGGATGTGGGCCCGTTTAGATTATGTGTTTGTGTCCACCTCTTTATTTTCCCATGTTAAAGAAGCTCAAATAGAGCAAGAGGTGATCTCCGACCATTCCCCGGTAGGGATAACTCTTGAGGTGTTAACGGGTATACAAGCAGGCTGAAATTGGAGATTCCCAAGTTATCTAGTAAGGGACCCGGATTTTCAAACTTTCTTACAGCAAAAGTGGGATGATTTTTCGTTACGTAATCAACAACATAGATCAGATCCGGGTCTGTTTTGGTGCACTGCCAAGGCAGTCATGAGGGGGGAGGTTATCTCCTACATAGCATCCAGAAGGAGGAAAATAGCGGCTAGCCTCCTTAATTTGTCCAACCAGTTGCGTGGGGCTAAGCGCACATTCATAAAGTTCCTATCTTCAGTTAATAGAGATAATTACCTATCCCTGCAGGTGACCATCAATTCTTTAATCCATGAGCAAACTCAGAGATGTCTAGTTTTTCAAAAATACAGATGGCAAAGGCATGGAAACAGACAGGGGGGTGTAATGGCCCGGATGGTTAAAGCTTGTACAGGGAACCGTACCATTACGGCATTGAGAGATTTGCAGGGCCGTGTAGTGAGTCAGACATCAGATCTATTGGAAGTTCTTGAAAATCATTTTGGGGATCTCTATGCTGCTGGGGATCCCCCATCCAGAGCGACTGTAGAAAAATTTTTGAATGCATCTGGGATGCCAAAACTGTCTAATGAAATGCAACAAACTTTAGAGTCCACAATACAGCCTAGAGAGTTACAGAAAGCTATTAAGGGTTTGAAGTCAGGTTCGGCACCTGGGATTGATGGTTTCTCCAGGGAATTCTACAAATGTTGCAGGTTTCCCTGGTTAGCCCGTTACTAGAATACTATCAAGCTGCGATTGAGGCCAGGGAATTTCCCACCTGTGAGAATACGGCTTTGATTACCCTGCTGCTTAACCAGGAAAACAGACATTTGAACCAGATTCTTATAGGCCCATTTCCTTAATAAATGTAGATATCAAGCTACTGGCCAAGGTTTTAGCAACCAGACTGATGGGTTATATCCCAAACCTGATAAGCACAGTGCAAGTGGGGTTCATCCCAAAGAGACACTCCGTATTACATGTACGCAGAATTCTCATGGCCATGGCCAAATCAGGAGCCTATTCAGGAGCCTCTTATGTTGGTTAGTCTGGACGCCGCCAAGGCTTTTGATCACGTAGATTGGGCATACCTATTTCAAGTGCTTCAGTGGTTGGGATTTCCAGATGGGTTCCTTCAAAGTATCAGGGTATTATACGAAGGGTTGGGGGCCCAAATTATAGCTAATGGTGGGAGATCTACATGATTTCCTGTGCAGAGAGGAACGAGGCAGGGGTGCCCACTATCCCCATTCGTATTTGATCTCTCCCTGGAGCCATTGATAAGAATGTTAAATGGGCTACCAGAGATTAAGGGAGTGCAGGTCGGGCCTGAGGAGGTGAAGACTCTAGCTTATGCAGATGATATTATGCTGGTGCTGACAGAGCCTCAGGTCTCCCTCCAACACGTGCTAGCGGTGGTGAGACAATACTGCACTTTGTCAGGATTTTCTCTAAATCTACAGAAATCATGTGCACTAGCGGTTGATGAAGAGGTGCAACACTCTTGGCAGGGAGATTTTAAGTTAAGGTGGGCAGATAAAGAATTGAAGTGCCTAGGTATATTAATCCCACGAGATCTAGCTACCCTTTATAAAGTCAACATACACCCGCTGCTGGAAATGATGAGACACAAATTGATCCTATGGAGGGCGTTGCCCATCTCGCAGTGGGGCCGTATTGCCCTTTTTAATATGTTAATAGCCCCCAGATGGCTTTACATATTCCAGCAGCTCCCATTGTTCTTGAGGGGAAAGGAGGAGAAGGTCATACATAGACTCATTCAGAGTTACCTATGGCAGGGTAAGCGCCCCAGACTCCCTATGTCTGCGATCACTGCCCCAAAGGAATATGGGGGTATAGGATTGTTGGGTCCGAGGAATCTATCAATCGCTTTTGCTATGAGGCATATAAATGATTGGTACCAAGGAACGTCGGAGTTCTCCGTTACTACGGCGGAAGTGTCTGTCTTTCCTCAAACGCATTTTAGTTACCTGTTACATTCAGGTAGTAGATTACCTTTGCATGCTTTTGAGAGACATCCACTCTTGCCGGCCCTCAGAGCAACTTGGAGGTGGGTGTGCAGGAGACATGATTTCTCAGCAAAAACAACCCCTTGGCTGTCAATTTGTAACAATCCAGATTTCCCTCCGGGGCAAGGGAAGAGCACTTTTAGTCACTGGGCAAAGGGAGGTGCTGTTTATCTGGCACATGTAATTAATGAAGAAGGGCGTTTAAAACCTTTTGCTGATCTTTGTAAAGAATTTGGCATCTCAGAGAGACAACAGTTTGCATATCTTCAATTACAGCATTACGTGTCCACTTTAGTATGGACGGATTTAACTGAGGATGTGGTAGATGTCTTGACTGAAATGTATTTTCTGGGGGCTCAGTTGTCGGTTCCCTTAAAGTTTCACCACCAACAACTGAAAGACACCACTACTGAGCTTGACTATATGCACTTGGCCCAGGCCTGGTCAGGGGATATTGGGTGTATAATCTCGACAGACGTATGTGAGGCATTTATAGGGAAATTGTATAGGATGAACCTGACAGTCACGCAACGGGAGAAATTGTATAGGTTTCTTCTGAGAACCTACATGCCCCCAAAGAGACTTCCCCGGATGCTGGAATCTGTTGATGGAAGTTGCCTAAAGTGTGGGGGCCAGTCTGCTACCCTAGGTCATATGTTTTGGCTGTGCCCAAGGGTCCTTCAATTCTGGGGGGACATACTCCGTTTGATAAAACAAATGTGGGGTTGTACAGTGAAATGTGATCCCCTGATGCTTTTTTAAAGTTACACTTGTACTGGGTCTTTACCCCGAGGGTTCAAGAGGTTTACACAATTAGCAATTCTTTATGGGATCACCACTATCTTGAAATACTGGCATTCTGGAGAGCGCAATTGATTCAACACATGAAACTTGATAGATGTTCTATTCGTTCGATGGATAGTATGTTGGGAGGCAAATTTCGTGCACAATGGGAACCTCTTTGGCTGACCTTGCCTCCAAAAGGGAGCAGTTATATTCTGAATATTTGACAGCTCATGGGTGGGAGGGGGGAGGGAAGGGTGTTGTTTGGGGGTTATCAGGAGGGCCAGTAGGGGAAGGGTTGTGGGTTGAGAGGGTAATTGTACTAAATTTACTTATTATTATTAATTTTTTTAAATTCTTTATTTATGCTTTTAAATACAATATTCAAGGATTACCTTGTACAGAGGTAGAAATGAAAACATTATTATTCCAAACTTTCACATATAATAAGTTTAAGGGACTACATAAAGAAAAGACAATATTTGGAAAGTTTTTACAAACAATATAATATATAAACTTTCTTAGACCCCAATTAGGAAAGGGGGGGGAAAGGTGGCTCGAAAGGCTTAGCATGAGAAACTTTTTTCGGATCGGTACGGTCCTTCAACATCGGCATCGACATTGGTACCGAAGTTGGTGGCGTCGAGGGAAGCATCGACATCGAGAGTTCAGCTAATGGCTGCCGAAAGACCCCAACGTGCTGGGAGCAGCGAGGCATCGAGCGGGTCTCCACCTGTCTCAAGGCCTACTTCTATGCAGGCCCCCTGAGACCAACCGGCGTCGGACCCAGCCCCGGCCCCGAGGAGGCGTGAGGATTCCACATCCTCCGGTACCGAGGAGTCTCGATGACAGGCGTCGAGCGAAGGCGAAGAAGCACCATCATCGATCTCCTTCCATTCTCCGAGAGAGTCTGCACCTGAGAAGTGTCGGCGCCGGGAGGACCGCTCACCCTCCATTCAGGAGGTGCCAGGGTCATCTGGCAGCCTGGTACCGGCTCTCGAGCCCCCTCAGATTCTGCAACTGACTCCTCCACCGGCCCCCCAGCATTTTCCGATGGAAGCTCTCGACGAGCGCATCCAGGCCCTTCTTCCAGAGCTCCTGGAAGGGTTGCTGCACCAGTCTGCCTCGGTGTCGGGGGGGCTTGCACCATCCGTACCGACTGCAGAAGCGCTATCTGGGCCATCGCCTGTGAGCAGGTCCCTGTCCTCTGAGCCACTTGCGGTACCGGCGTTGGCTTCCACCCGGGTCAATTAGGTGGAGGAAGCTTCGCCGGAGTCTAGGCAGGGGTTGACTTCTCAACACCTACCATGAGGTCGTCGATCCTCGACGTCGGGACAGGCTGTGGTTCGGGCTGCTCTTAGGGGACTTTTGTCCGACACCGATGAGGAGCACTCGTGAGAACAGGAGGAAGAGTCATGTGGGGTTCCCTCTGATCCTACTTAGCCAATTGAGAGTAGAATGTCTCCACCTGAGAGTCTCTATTTTTCATCTTTTGTTAGGGAAATGTCTAAGGACATTCTATTCCCTATGGAGGTTGTGGATGAGCCCAGGGCCGAGATGCTCGAGGTCTTGGACTATCCTTCTCTGCCTGCTGAGGTTGCTACGGCCCCCTTGCATAATACACTGAGGGAAGTGCTTATGCGAAATTGGTCGTGCCCTCTTTCTAATCCAGTTGTCCCCAAAAAATCCGAGTCCCAGTACAGAGTCCATGGAGAGCCTGTAATGGTGAAGGCCCAACTTCCTCATGATTCCATGGTTGTGGACTCTGCTCTCAGAAGAGCCAAGAGTACTAGAGACTATGCCTCGGCGCCCCCAGGCAGAGAGTCTAGAACCTTGGATTACATAATAACATAGTAGATGACGGCAGAAAAAGACCTGCATGGTCCATCCAGTCTGCCCAACAAGATAACTCATATGTGCTACTTTTTGTGTATACCCTACTTTGATTTGTACCTGTGCTCTTAAGGGCACAGACCGTATAAGTCTGCCCAGCATTATCCCCGCCTCCCAACCACCAGCCCCGCCTCCCAACCACCAGCCCAGCCTCCCAACCACCAGTTCTGGCACAGACCGTATAAGTCTGCCCAGCTCTATCCTCGCCTCCCAACCACCAGCCCTGCCTCCCAACCACCGGCTCTGGCACAGACCATACAAGTCTGCCCAGCACTATCCCCGCCTCCCAACCACCAGTCCCGCTTCCCACCAACGGCTCTGGCACAGATCGTATAAGTCTTCCCAGCACTATCCCCGCCTCCCTACCACCAGCCCCGCCTCCCAATCTTGACTAAGCTCCTGAGGATCCATTCCTTCGGCACAGGATTCCTTTATGCTTATCCCACGCATGTTTGAATTCCGTTACTGTTTTCATTTCCATCACCTCCCGTGGGAGGGCATTCCAAGCATCCACTACTCTCTCCGTGAAAAAATACTTCCTGACATTTTTCTTGAGTCTGCCCCCCTTCAATCTCATTTCATGTCCTCTCGTTCTACCATCTTCCCATCTCCGGAAAAGGTTCATTTGCGGATTAATACCTTTCAAATATTTGAATGTCTGTATCATATCACCCCTGTTTCTCCTTTCCTCCAGAGTATACATGTTTAGCTCAGCAAGTCTCTCCTCATACGTCTTGTAACGCAAATCCCTACCATTCTCGTAGCTTTTCTTTGCACCGCTTCAATTCTTTTTACATTCTTAACAAGATACGGCCTCCAAAACTGAACACAATACTCCAGGTGGGGCCTCACCAACGACTTATACAGGGGCATCAACACCCCCCTTTCTTCTGCTGGTCACACCTCTCTCTATACAGCCTACCAACCTTCTAGCTACGGCCACCGCCTTGTCACACTGTTTCGTCGCCTTCAAATCCTCAGATACTATCACCCCAAGATCCCTCTCTCCGCCCGTACCTATCAGACTCTCCCCACCGAACACATACGTCTCCTGTGGATTCCTATTTCCTACGTGCATCACTTTGCATTTCTTCGCATGAATTTTAATTGCCAAACCTTAGACCATTCTTTTAGCTTCCTCAAATCCTTTTTCATGTTTTCCACTTCCTACCGGGTGTCCACTCTGTTACAGATCTTAGTATCATCCGCAAATAGGCAAACTTTACCTTCTAACCCTTCGGCAATGTCACTCACAAATATATTGAACAGAATCGGCCTCAGCACCGATCCCTGAGGCACTCCACTACTCACCTTTCCCTCCTCCGAGCGAATTCCATTCACCACCACCCTCTGGCGTCTGTCCGTCAACCAGTTCCTAATCCAGTTCACCACTTCGGGTCCTATCTTCAGCCCATCCAGTTTATTTAAGAGCCTCCTGTGGGGAACCGTGTCAAAGGCTTTGTTGAAATCTAAGTAGATTACGTCCATAGCTCGTCCCTGATTAAATTCTCCTGTCACCCAATCAAAGAACTCAATGAGATTCGTTTGGCATGATTTCCCTTTGGTAAAACCATGTTGTCTCGGATCTTGCAACTTATTTGCTTCCAGGAAATTCACTATCCTTTCCTTCAGCATCGCTTACATTACTTTTCCAATAACCGAAGTGAGGCTTACCTGCCTGTAGTTTCCAGCTTCTTCCCTATCACCACTTTTGTGAAGAGGGACAACCTCTGCCATTCTCCAGTCCCTCGGAACCTTTCCCGTCTGCAAGGATATATTAAACAAATCTTTAAGAGGACCCGCCAAAACCTCTCTGAGCTCCCTCAATATCCTGGGGTGGATCCCATCCGGTCCCATGGCTTTGTCCACCTTTAGCTTTTCAAGTTGTTGATACACACTTTCTTCCGTGAATGGTGCTCTATCCATTTCATTCTCATTTGTACTATTTCCAGTCCATTGCGGTCCTTCTCCAGGATTTTCTTCTGTGAAAACAGAACAAAAGTATCTATTTAGCAAATTTGCTTTTTCTTCATCATTTTCCACATAGCGGTTCACAGTATCTTTTAGTCTCATAATTCCCTTTTTAGTCATTCTCCTTTCACTAATATACCTAAAGAAATTTTTGTCACCCCTCCTTACATTTCTAGCCATTTCTTCTTCCGCTTGCGCTTTTGCCAGTCGTATCTCTCTCTTGGCTTCTTTCAGTTTCATCCGGTATTCCTCCATGTGTTCCTTTTCTTGAGTTTTTCTGTATTTCTGGAACGCCAACTCTTTAGCCTTTATTTTCTCAACAATTTGCTTGGAGAACCTATCGGTTTCCTTTTTCTCTTGCTTTTATTTACTTTCCTTACATAAAGGTTCGTGGCCCTATTTATAGCTTCTTTCAGCCTGAACCATTGTCCTTCCACTTCTTGTACTTCCTCCCAGCCCATCATCTCCTTCCTCAGGTATTCCTCCATTTTACTAAAGTCAGCACGCTTGAAATCCAGGACTTTGAGTTTTGAGTGGCCGCTCTCCACTTTAGCTGTTATATCAAACCAAACCGTTTGATGGTCACTGTAGCCCAGGTGGGCACCCACTCGGATATTTGACACGCTATCCCCATTTGTGAGCACCAGATCCAGTGTCGCTCCCTATTTCTGGGATAAGCAGTATAAAATGTTTTGTACATTTTTGGGATCTTGCCAGGTATTTGTGACCTGGATTGGCCACTATTGGAAACAGGATGCTGGGCTTGATGGACCTTTGGTCTTTCCCAGTATGGCAATACTTATGTACTTATGTACTTGCGGAACTTGGTGAGGCAACTGTCCAGTTTAGTTGAAGCTCTCTCTCCGGAGTTTGCTGAACCTTTTCACCAGATGGTCAGGCAGCAGAAGGCGTGTCGCAAATTCCTGGCCAGGGGAGCTTACGACACTTTTGATGCCGTATCCCGAGTAGCTGCTCAAGGTATAGTGATGCGCAGACTCTCATGGCTGCGTGTCTCTGACCTGGATCAGAAGACCCAGCAGCGAATGATGGATGTTCCTTGCCGGGGGGATAATCTTTTTGGAGAGAAGGTTGAGGATATGGTCGACACCCTCAAGAAGCACCATAATGCAATGGATTCTCTCTCCCACCGCATGCTTTCTGCTACCACCTCCTACCTCTCGGCAGCCTGTTCAAGCTTGCTCGCAGCAGGCTCGCTCTCGTCAGCGGCGTGTGCCTAAGGCCCCTAGGGCTCCCCAGCAAAAGCAAGGGACGGGCTTTTGACTGGCTCCAGTGCAGCATAGCCTCAGAAAAGGTGTCAGTGCCAGACGGCTTGCCTGTCGGGGGGAGGTTGATATTTTTTCACCAAAGGTGGCCTCTATAATCTCCGACAGGTGGGTTCTTCAAATAGTCCGGTTAGGATACACTCTCAACCTGGTATCCAAGCCTCCAAATTGCCCACCGGGAGCTCAGTCCTTCAGCTCCCAGCACAAGTAGGTACTTGCAGAGGAACTTTCCGCCCTTCTAAAGGCCAATGCGGTCAAACCCATTCCACCAGGGGAAGAAGGGCTAGGATTCTATTCCAGGTACTTCCTTGTGCAAAAGAAAACAGGGGGATGCATCCCATCCTAAACCTAAGGGTCCTGAACAGATTCCTGGTCCGAGAAAAGTTCAGGATGGTTTCCCTGGGCACCCTTCTTCCCATGATTCAGGAAAGTGATTGGCTATGCTCTCTGGACTTAAATGATGCCTATACTCACATTTCGATACTTCCAGCTCACAAGAAGTATCTTCGATTTTGGTTGGGAACTCAGCATTTTCAGTACTGTGTACTGCCCTTTGGTCTCGCATCTGCACTCAGGGTATTCACAAAGTGCTTGGCAGTTGTCACAGCATCGATACGCAGACTAGGAATACATGTGTTCCCTTATCTCGACGATTGGCTGGTGAAGAGAACCTTGGAGGCAGGAGCTCTACAGTCCATGCGGATGACTATTCGACTGCTGGAGCTACTAGGGTTTGTAATCAATTATCCCAAGTCCCACCTTGTCCCGGTTCAAAAATTGGAATTTATTGGAGCTCTGTTGGACATACGGACGTCTCAAGCTTATCTTCCCCAGGCAAGGGCAAACAATCTCCTGGCCCTAGTGTCCTTGGCTCGAGCGTCTCAACAGATCACAGCTCGGCAGATGTTGAGACTTTTAGGGCACATGGCCTCCATGGTTCATGTGACTCCCATGGCACGCCTTCATATGACATCAGCTCAATGGACCCTAGCTTCCCAGTGGTGCCAGGCCACAGGGAATCTAGAGGATGTGATCCATCTCTCCACAGAATTTGCAGTTCCCTTCAGTGGTGGATCATTCAATTCAATTTGACCTTGGGACGTCCATTCCAAATGCCTCAGCCACAGAAAGTGCTAACGATGGATGCATCCCTCCTGGGGTGGGGAACTCATGTAGATGGACTTCATACTCAAGGGGTTTGGTCCCTTCAGAAAAAGGGTGTTCAGATCAACCTCCTGGAATTGCGAGTGATCTGGAACGCTCTCAAGGCTTTCAGAGATCAGCTGTCCAACCAGACCATCAGGTTGCTATGTATTACACCAACAAGCAGGGGGCACCGGATCTCGCCCTCTGTGTCAGGAAGCCGTCAGGATGTGGCTTTTGGCCCACCATCACGGTATGTTTCTCTAGGCCACATATCTGGCAGGTGTAAACAACAGTCTGGCCGACTGGTTGAGCAGGATCATGCAACCTCATGAGTGCTCCCTCAACATGGACGTTGCCCGCAAGATCTTCCAAGCGTGGGGCACCCCCTCGGTGGATCTTTTTTCCACTCAGACAAATCACAAAGTCCATCAATTCTGTTCCAGACTTCAGGCCCACGATAGAGCAGCGTCAGATGCCTTTCTCCTACATTGGGGAACAGGCCTTCTGTATGCGTATCCTCCCATACCTCTAGTAGGAAAGACTCTGCTGAAATTCAGGCAAGACCGCGGAACCATGATTCTGATTGCACCTGTTTGGCCCCGTCAAATCTGGTTCCCTCTTTACTGGAGTTGTCCTCCGAAGAACCGTGGAGATTGGAGTGTTTTCCAACCCTCATTACCCAGAACGAGGGGTCGCTTCTACATCCCAACCTCCAGTCTCTGGCTCTCACGGCTTGGATGTTGAGAACTTAGAAGTTGCCTCTTTAGGCCTTTCAGAGGGTGTCTCCCGAGTCTTGCTTGCTTCCAGGAAAGATTCCACGAAAAGGTGTTTTTCTTTTAAGTGGAGGAGGTTTGCCGTCTGGTGTGACAGCAAGGCCCTAGATCCTTTTTCTTGTCCTACACGGACCCTGCTTGAATACCTTCTACAGTTATCAGACTCTGGTTTCAAGACCAACTCCGTAAGTTCATCTTAGTGCGATTAGTGCTTATCATCAACGTGTAGATGGTCAGCCCATCTCTGGACAGCCTTTAATTGTTCGCTTCATGAGAGGTTTGCTTTTGTCAAAGCCCCCTGTCAAACCTCCACCAGTGTAATGGGATCTCAACGTCGTTCTCACCCAGCTGATGAAAGCTCCTTTTGAGCCTCTGAATTCCTGCCATCTGAAGTACTTGATCTGGAAGGTCATTTTCTTGGTGGCTGCTACTTCAGCTCGTAGAGTCAGTGAGCTCCAAGCCCTGGTAGTTCATGCACCTTATATCAAGTTCCATCATAACAGAGTAGTCCTCCGCACTCACCCTAAGTTCTTGCCAAAGGTGGTGTCGGAGTTCCATCTGAACCAGTCAATTGTCTTGTCAACATTTTTCACCGTCCACATACCTGCCTTTTACTTGTAGCGCACTAAGCCCTACAGACAGTCCGCCCATTTGTTTGTTTCTTTCAATCCCAACAGGAGGGGAGTTGCCATCAGAAAATGCACCATCTCCAATTGGCTAGCAGATTGCATTTCCTTCACTTATGCCTAAGCTGGGCTGACTTTAGAGGGCCGTGTCTCCGCTCACAACGTTAGAGCCATGGCTGCGTCAGTGGCTCATTCGAAGTCAGCCTCCATTGAAGAGATTTGCAAGGCTGCAACGTGGTCATCAGTCCACACATTCACATCTCACTACTGCCTTCAGCAGGATACCCGATGCGACAGTCGGTTTGGGCAATCTGTGCTGCAGAATCTGTTTGGGGTTTAGAATCCAACTCCACCCTCCTAGACCCATTTTTGTTCTGTTCGAGGCTGCACTCTCACTTAGTTGTGTTTCTTTTCAGGTCAATCTAAGTTATGTCCTCACCGTTGCGAGGCCCAATTCACCAATGTTTATTGTTTTGAGTGAGCCTGGGGGCTAGGGATACCCCAATCGTAAGAATATTGAGCCTGCTTGTCCTCAGAGAAAATAAAGATACATACCTGTAGCAGGTATTCTCCGAGGACTGCAGGCTCAATATTCTTACAACCCTCCCTCCTCCCCGTTGGAGTTGTTATAGATCTATACTTTGCTTTTTACTAACTGGTTTGGGCACGCTCGCATCGCGAGAAGCCGTTCGCACATTCGCAGTGCATTTGGCCCTTGCGATGGTGCGTTGCTGGAAAGTTCTTTTGTTTTTTGGTCTCCTGGGCCGTCGCAGACAACGACCAATGCATAAGAATATTGAGCCTGCTGTCCTCGGAGAATACCTGCTACAAGTATGTATCTTCATTTCTCCAAGGACAAGCAGGCTGGATATCATCACACATGGGTCGTCGTCTGCTACGGCCCAGGAGACCGGAACTATAACAAAAAAGCTTTAGAAGGTTCCAGAGCAGCGCGGCGTGCACGGGGACAACGCACCACGCATGCGCGAGTGACTTCCCGCGGCGACGCCCGTGCGCTTCCTTCAGTTTCTTTTTCTCCACGCTGCAAAGGAGTGGTGTTTTTTCTCTACTCCTCGTGTTGTTGCCCAGGAGATCGCGCTTATCGCACCCTTTTTCTTTCTTTTTATTTCTCTACTAGTTTATTCTCCGGGGGGAAAAAAAGTTCTTTTCCCTTCATTTTTTAGGTTTTTCTCATTTTTTTCTTCCTTTCTTTTTCGTTGCAGCCATCCTTAGGCCGCTCGGCCGCGTCTTTTTTCCCTTTTTTTGTGCCTTGATTTCGCAGATGCTTTTTTCCTGCCCATGTCATCGAAGACTCCCAGCGGCTTCAAACGCTGTACTCGCTGCAACCGCACCATCTCGAGTACCGACCCTCACGCGTGGTGTCTCCAGTGTCTTGGGCCCGATCATCTTCCAGCTGCTTGTAAGCTGTGTAAATTAATGAAGAAGAGGACCCATGTGGCGCAAGAGGCTTTTTTCAGATTAGTCCGGTCCTTCAACGTCGACATCGGTACCGAGGTCGGCGGCATCGGTGTTGATATTGAGGGAAGCAGCATCTAGAGCCCAGGTAATGGCTGCCGAGAGACCACTTCGAGCTGGGAGCAGCAAGGCATCGAGCGGGTCTCCGCCCATCTCGAGGCCTACTACTATACAGGCCCCCCAGAACCGACCTGAGTCGGACCCAGCCCCAAGGAGGCATGAGGATTCTAAGTCCTCCTCATCGGTACCGAGGAGTGTCGATGACGGGCGTCAAGCAAAGGCGAAGAAGCATCATCATCGATCTCCATCCAGACATGGCACTGAGAGCTCCGGGGAGCCGAGGTTGTTGGCATCCGAGAAGCGTCGGCGCTGGGAGGACCGCTCACCCTCCATTCAGGAGGTGCTGATGCATCGGTCATCCGGCAGCCTGGTACCGGCTCTCGAACCCTCTCAGATTCTGGCACCGACTCCTGTACCTGCCCCACAGTCTTTTCCGATGGCAGCTCTCGATGAGCGTCTCCGGGCCCTTCTTCCAGAGCTCCTGGAAGGATTGCTTCATCAGTCTGCCTCGGTGTCGGGGGTGCTTGCGCCTCTCGTACCGACTGCTGAGACGGCATATAGGCCATTACCTGTGAGGAGGTCCCCGCCCTCGGTACAGCATGCGGTACCGGAGCCGGTTACCACCTGGGTTGACTCCCCCTCGACGTCGGTGGAGGAAGCTTCGCTGGAGTCCAGACAGGGGTCGACTTCTCGGCATCCCCCATGAGGACATCGATCCTCGACGTTGAGACAGGCGCGGGTTTGGGCTGCTTTTAAGGAGCTTCTGTCCGATACCGAAGAGGAGCGCTCATGGGGAGAAGAGGAAGACCCCAGGTATTTTTCAGAGGAAGACTCCTATGGGCTTCCATCTGATCCTACTCCACCCATTGAGGTTAGACAGTCTCCGCCTGAGAGTCTTACTTTTTCATCCTTTGTAAGGGAAATGTCTAAGGACATTCCATTTCCTATAGAGGCTGTGGATGAGCCCAGGGCTGAGATGCTCGGGGTCCTGGATTATCCTTCTCCACCTGCAGAGGTTGCAACGGCCCCCCTGCACAATACACTCAGGGAAGTCATGTTGTGGAATTGGTCTTGCCCTCTTTCTAATTCAGTTGTCAACAGGAAGTCCGAGTCCCAGTACAGAGTCCATGGAGAGCCTCTGATGGTGAAGGCCCAACTTCCTCACGATTCCATGGTGGTGGACTCTGCTCTAAGAAGAGCCAAGAGTACTAGGGTCTATGCCTTGGTGCCCCCAGGCAGAAAGTCTAGGACCTTGGATTCTTTTGGGAGGCCTACGTATCAGGCCAAAATGCTCACCGCCAAGATCCAAACATACCATCTGTACACGAGCATTCACTTACGGAACTTGGTGAGGCAACTGTCCAGTTTAATTGAAGCTCTCCCTCCGGAGCTTGTTGAACCTTTTCACCAGGTGGTCAGGCAGCAGAAGGCATGTCGCAAATTCCTGGCCAAGGGAGCTTATGACACTTTTCATGTAGCATCCCGAGTAGCTGCTCAAGGTATAGTGATGCGCAGACTCTCATGGCTGCGTGTCTCTGACCTGGATCAGAAGACCCAGTAGCGAATGGCAGATGTTCCTTGCCTGGGGGACAATCTTTTTGGAGAGAAGGTTGAGGATATGGTCGACACCCTCAAGAAGCACCATGATGCAATGGATTCTCTCTCCCACCGGGCGCCTTCTGCTACCACCTCCTCCTCTAGGAGGTTTTTTGGAGGGAGCAGGAGTGCTCCTTATTCCTATAATAGGCGTAGGTACACTCCTACCTTTCGCAGCCTGTTCAAACTCGCTCCCAGCAGGCTCGCTCTTGTCAGCGGCGTGCGCCTAAAGCCCCTAGGGCTCCCCAGCAAAAGCAAGGGATGGGCTTTTGACTGGCTCTAGAGCAGCATAGCCGCAGTAAAAGTATCTGTGCCGGACGATCTGCCTGTTGGGGGAAGGTTGATATTTTTTCACCAAAGGTGGCCTCTTATAACCTCCGACAGATGTCTTCTTCAAATAATCCGGTTAGGATACGCTCTCAGTCTGGAATCCAAGCCTCCAAATTGCCCACCGGGAGCTCAATCTTTCAGCTCCCAGAACAAGCAGGTACTTGCAGAGGAACTCTCCGCCCTTCCAAAGGCCAATGCGGTCGAACCCATACCACCAGGGGAATCGCTCCCTTGCATGGTCTGTAGCCCCGCCCAGCGCATCCCAGGATGCACTGGGTGGGGCTGGGCACCGCCATTTTGCGGCGGCGTCAACCTAAGGAAGAGGAGGGAGGCAGGCTGCGTCCCTCCTCCAACTAAGGTAGGGGGGCTGGGAGGGGTTGTCCTTTACGCTGGACCACCAGGGATTGGTCAGACAATGCTGGAGGAGGGAGTTGAGGTGGGCTGGATGTCCGCTGGCCCTCCATCCCCCCCGTCGCTCACTGGGTGGGAGGGTGGGAGGGGGTTTGGCCGGCGGCCACTAGACCACCAGGGACCATTTTCTTGGGGTTTGGGGGGGCTGGAGACCCACCGGATCTCCAGCCCTCCCTGAACCTGGGGCGGGAGGGGTGGGATCGTCAGGGACTGCATGCTGGACAGGGCTCTCCATTCCTCCCCAATGATCTGCAAACCCTAACGCCAGCTCGGAGCTGGCGTAGGGTTTGCCATGGCCAGCGACCCAAATTTTGGCGCGCTGGCCGCTGATCATTGGCGATGAACATGCTGAGCCCTGTTTAGCATTCTTTAGCATGCTACTTGCACAAAGAGCCCTCCAGCGCGTTGGCTCGAGGGCTCTAGGGCTCTAATCATGGGGCGGTAGCAAACGCCGGTGCTAGTATGGCGCTTAACAGCCTCTAGCTCCGGCGTTTGCTTTTGATCATGAGGGCCTCAATTAGTAGACTTTATCTCCTAATGGGTCGTCCTCCCATCTTTACATATTGCAGACTCATTTTCTCCTTGACAACTGCAGTTTTCTGCTTCAAATCCCACCAAACCTCCAGCAGCACAATCTTATCAGCAGACAGTTTTGGTGATTAGGTGATGCCACATCATCTCTTACACAATACAGTCTGAGTTTTCCAGTGCACAGTCCTGCTCAGAAACAATCTAACTTTCAACAGCACTACCTTTTGTGAGCAGACAGTACTGTAGCAAGTTGTACTCTCCAGTCTCTTCTCCACTGCTTTACTCCCAGCTTTCCCCAACTCCACAGCCGGGGCAATGCTGAGACCACAAAAGCTTTTACCTTGTCTGCCTGGGTTAGAGCAAAACCAACCACTTCCATACATTCCTCCTCCCCTTCTTTTCCCACCTCCTCTTTATCACAAACCATATCCTCCTCCTCCCTAAGCTCCTCCAGCTGTTCCTCATTTCAGACCTCATCTCCCAATCAGTTATTCCCCCCTCCCTCTCCTGGGAGTCCAGCTGACCCTGCACTGGCTTCTGGGGAGAGTAGTTTTCCTCCTTAACTAAAGCTTTCTCCAGCAGTTTGGCCCCTAGAGGGCTCACTGCTCTCCTATCTGGGCTGAATGACCGGGGATGCTGACGGCTAAAAGAACCACTATCCCCCTTTTCCCGCACCAGCACTCCAGAGTGCTCACATTATGTTATGTCCTCGCCATTGCGAGGCCCAATTGACCAATGTTCATTGTTTTGAGTGAGCCTGGGTGCTAGGAATACCCAATGCTTGATGATATCCAGCCTGCTTGTCCTTCGAGAAAATGAAGATACATACCTGTAGCAGGTATTCTCCGAGGACAGCAGGCTGGATATCATCACAACCCACCCTCCTCCCCTTTGGAGTTGTTCTTCTTCTCGTTTTGCTTTTTATGTAAGTGAGGGAAGCTTGCGGGCGTCACCGGCGGGAAGTCACTCGCACATGCGCGGTGCATTGTCCCCGTGCGAGCCGCGCCGCTCTGGAACCTTCTAAAGCTTTTTTCTTACAGTTCTGGTCTCCTGGGCCGTCACGGACGATGACCCATGCGTGACGATATCCAGCCTGCTGTCCTCGGAGAATACCTGCTACAGGTATGTATCTTCATTTTTCTTTCAAATGGAGGAGGTTTGCCGTCTGGTGAGACAGCAGAGCCCTAGATCCCTTTTTTTGACCTACACGGACCCTGCTTGAATACCTTCTACACTTATCAGAGTGCAATTAGTGCTTATCATCAACGTGTAGAGGGTCAGCCTTTATTTGTTCGTTTTATGAGAGGTTTGCCTTTGTCTAAGCCCCCTGTCAAACCTCCATCAGTGTCATGGGATCTCAATGTCGTTCTCACCCAGCTGATGAAAGCTCCTTAGAGCCACTGAATTCCTGCCATCTGAAGTACTTGACCTGGAAGGTTATTTTCTTGGTGGCAGTTACTTCAGCTCGTAGAGTCAGTGAGCTCCAAGCCCTGGTAGTCCATGCTCCTTATATTAAATTTCATCATAACGGAGTAGTCCTCCGCACTCATCCTAAGTTCTTGCCGAAGGTGGTGTTCCATCTGAACCAGTCAATTGTCCTGCCAACATTTTTCCCCGTCCACACACCCGCCCTGGTGAGGACAAGTTGCACACCTTGGACTGTAAGAGAGCATTGGCCTTTACATAGGAAAACGCACCATCTCCAATTGGCTAGCAGATTGCATTTCCTTCACTTATGCCCAAGCTGGGCTGACTTTAGAGGGCCATGTCACGGCTCACAATGTTAGAGCCATGGCTGCGTCAGTGGCTCACTTAAAGTCAGCCTCCATTGAAGAGATTTGCAAGGCTGCAATGTGGTCATCAGTCCACACATTCACATCTCACTACTGCCTTCAGCAGGATTCCCGACGCGACAGTCGGTTTGGGCAGTCGGTGCTGCAGAATCTGTTCGGGGTTTAGAATCCAACTCCACCCTCCTAGGCCCATTTCTGTTTTGTTCCAGGCTGCACTCTCACCTAATTGAATTTATTTTCAGGTCAATCTCTGTTATGTCCTCGCCGTTGCGAGGTCCAATTGACCAATGTTTATTGTTTTGAGTGAGCCTGGGGGCTAAGGATACCCCACACGTGAGAATATTGAGCCTGCTTGTCCTCGGAGAAAATGAAGATACATACCTGTAGCAGGTATTCTCCGAGGACAGCAGGCTCAATATTCTCAAAACCCACCCTCCTCCCCGTTGGAGTTGTTACAGTTCTATACTTTGTTTTTTACTAAGTGATTGGGGCATGCTCGCATTGCGGGCGGGAAGCTGTTCACACATGTGCAGTGCGTTCTGTCCACATGACGGCGCGTTCTGGAGAGTTCTTTTTGTTTTCAAAGTTCCGGACTCCAGGGCTGTCGAGGACGACGACCTATACGTGAGAATATTGAGCCTGCTGTCCTCGGAGAATACCTGCTACAGGTATGTATCTTTATTTTCTGTACAGCACTGCACTGCTGTGCACCTCCTCTCCCCAACGCAACACTACCAACCAACCAACCAACCAACCAACAGTCAGCACAAGTTGGACTTACTTGAATAGACAGTAGACCCTGGTTGCAGTGCACTCAAGGTGAATAATTGGGAGACTTTTGTGGAGATTGGGATTGATGGGGGGGGGGGGGGGAGGGAATAGGAATGGTGGAGGAGGGGTTGAACAAGGGGTAATATATATGCTGGTCATCAATGCCAGCATATATATTTCCTCACCAACCCCTGGATAAAAGCCAGGATCAGCAGCCATTCACTGATACCCAGAGAAGACTCCACTAGACACTAATTGTGCTGATAAGATTGGGTATCAGTGAATAGCTGCTGATCCTGTACTGATTGTGTTATTTTCATAAAAACACTTAAAATACACACAGTCTGCAATAATGGATTCATATGTACTAAATTAGTTTACTTTTCCCTATGCAGAATATGTCTATGTATTTTGTACTTTCTACATTACATTACAATTTGCAATTTTGTATTTGTATGAAAATTTAATAAAATTTCTGGAAAAAAAACACTTAAAATGATAGAGCATAGAGGATAAACCAGGAGATAGGCAGACCAGTATATTGCTAGTTAACGGATTTAATGCTAGAAGATGGGAAAGGAAGGATTTTATTGAGCGTCCCTTCTATGAAATTTATAAATTGTAAATTAATTTGGGAATGCTCTTTCATTTTTCAAAGTGTAAAAGTTTGAAATATTATTCCAATTGAAATTCGATGACTAGTATCTGATCTTTTGTTTAGAAAGACCTTGAAAATCTATTTCTTTTCTGTGTTTAACTTTGTTAGATAGGAATGATATTTGTGTTAAGTTGAAGCATATTATTTTAGGCTTTTAATTGTCAATTCTTCTGGTAAGTTATTTTATTATCTGTAACCCACTTTGCAACTTGAGGGTTAGTAGTGAAATATAAATTCCTTAATATAATACAATTTTGGAGGAAGGAACAGGGCAGGGAAACAGAGCAGGAATGCTGGACATAAAGGCTGATGCACACTCAAGTTAGGTGTTATAAGAAAACTAGAAAAAAAAGGCCCGCTTCTGTTTTAAAGGAAACGGGCGCTAGCAAGGTTTTCCTCGGAGTGTGTATGTTTGAGAGAGTGTGTGTGAGAGTGAGTGTGAGAGAGAGTGAATATGTGAGTGTGTGTGTGACAGAGAGAAAGAGTGAGACTGGGTGCGAGTATGTGCCAGGGTTCCCCCCTCCCAGTTCCAGGGTCGGTCCCCCCTCCCTCCCTCCGTTCCTTCCTTCCTTTTTCCCAGTTGCAGGGTCTGTCTGTGTCCCCCCTCCTTTTGTCCTCCACGTTTTAAGGCACTGTCTATCCAGTTGAAACAGCTTTAGACTTGTTTCAGATGGAACAACATTTTAAAAACGACAATGTGAAGCAGGAGCTCCTAGGTTAGCTTGTTTTTGAGTGTATAGGAATGACGGCTGCATAGGGGAGTGGAAACAGAGATTAACCAATAGGCTTCCTTGCTTACCGTATACTTGCTTTGCTCAGTTCCACTTCTGTGTATTAAAGGTCCTGCAGCATCTAATAGGTTTGCTTGCTTTGTGTGAACGGGGATGACGGCAGCGGACCCGCAGCTATTTGCCTCCCCCCTCTTCAGTGTCGAGCGATTCGTAGGCAGGGAGAGAAGTAGGGAAACAACGCTCTGCGTGTTTCCCTACTCCTCCCCCTGCCTGGGTCGCTGTTTGCTCCTGGCTGGGTTGCCGTTTGTTGGTGTGCGTCGGGCTGCTCCTCCCCCTTCCTGGGTCGCTGTTTGTTGCTGGCAGGGTCACGGTTTGTAGCTGTGCGTCGGGCTGCTCCTCCCCCTGCCTTGGTCGCTGTGGTTCTCCGAGGACAAGCAGGCTGCTTGTTCTCACGACTGGTTGACGTCCACGGCAGCCCCCACCAACCGGAACAGAACTTCGCAGCCGGTCCCGCACGAAGGGCACGCCCACCGCGCATGTGCGGCCGTCTTCCCACCCATGCGCGACCGTTCCCGCTCAGGTTTTTTCGATTCCGCGCTGGAGAGAGACGTGCTTTTGTCTCTCTCTCTCTGTCAGCCCCGGAAACTGGATCGCAGCCTAGTCGCGAGTTTTTCTTCGAGGTTTTTCTCTTTGTGCACATTCGCGCTTCGTTTTTTCCCTAAAAAAAAAAAAGAAGTTGTCCCCTCGTCGTCTTTAGCAGGGGCGCCACGTTGCGGCCTTGTGGCCGCATGGTCGTTTTCTTTTCGGGTGTGCTTTTCACCGCCACCATAGACAACTTTGATTTCGCCGTCGCAATTTTTCCGTCGATGTCCTCGAAGGTCCCGAGCGGATTCAAGAAGTGTGGTCAGTGCGGCCGGCAGATCTCGCAAACCGATACCCACGCTTGGTGCCTCCAGTGCCTTGGGCCGGAGCATAATACCAAGACGTGCACCTTGTGTCTCGGCTTGCGGAAGTGGACACAGGTGGCGAGGCAAGTTCTACAGGACCGTCTTTTTGGAACTTGCGTCGGCCCATCGATGGCATCGGTGTCGACGGCCGGATCTTCGGTACCGGTACCGATGTCGATGAAATCGGCACCGACGATGGCATCGAGTACAGGTACCGTTGGCTCGCCGGTCTGCCGGCGACGGCAGGGGTGAGCGGCCGCGCGGGCAATCGGCCCCGGCCACTCCCTCTACCCAGGGTCGTCGGGACCGAACCCTGTCAGACCCGATTCCTCGAGGCCGGGGGGGTTCTACCTCCTCTTCATCTCTGCCACCCAACGCCGATGATGGGCACCGTAAGAAACCGAAAAAGCACCGGCATCGGTCGCCTACGGCGCATGGGACCACCAGCTCTGGCACCTCCAGAGATGATTCGACGCCGCGGAAGCGACAGTGCCGAGAGGAGCGTTCCCCCTCGGTCGAAGAGGTGTCGCTGCATCAGCCCATGGGTGCTTCGTTACCATCTCCTGGACCCAAGCAGCTTCCGGCACCGACACCCGCCTTTCCCGGCAGCGGACCTTGACGAGTGCCTCCGAGCCATCCTTCCTAGGATTATGGAAGGGCTGATGCGCTAGGCTTTGCCCCCCGGCGCCGTTGATGGAGGCGCCGGTGTGCTCCAGCCCGATGCCGAGGCCTCCGACACCGACGCCGCTTGCGGCACCGGTGTCGACCGCCACGCAGGTGGAATCCCCGTCGACGTCGATGGAGGGAGCTTTATCCCCGCCGACGCGGGAGTCCACTGCTCGACGGCATCATCGAGGACGTGGTTCCTCGCAGTCGAGACGGGCCCGGTTTAGGTCAGAGCTGCAAGAGTTCATGTCCGACACCGAGGAAGAGGCCTCGTGGGGGGAGGAGGAGGACCCCAGATATTTCTCCTCAGAGGAGTCTGAGGGCCTTCCCTCCGACCCCACTCCTTCACCGGAGAGGAAGCTCTCACCACCTGAGAGCCTCTCCTTTGCCTCCTTCGTCAGGGACATGTCTATTTGCATTCCCTTCCCCGTGGTCTCTGTGGATGAGCCGAGGGCTGAGATGCTCGAGGTCCTCGACTATCCATCACCACCTAGAGAGTCTTCCACGGTGCCGTTGCACAATGTCCTCAAAGAGACACTGCTTCGGAACTGGCTGAAGCCATTATCTAATCCCACCATCCCCAAGAAAGCGGAGTCCCAATAGAGGATCCACTCTGACCCAGAGTTGATGCGGCCCCAATTGCCTCATGACTCGGCGGTCGTGGACTCTGCTCTCAAGAGAGCACGGAGTTCGAGGGATACCGCCTCGGCGCCCCTTGGGCGGGAGTCTCGCACTCTGGACTCGTTTGGGAGGAAGGCCTACCAATCTTCCATGCTCGTGACCCGCATCCAGTCATACCAGCTCTACACAAGCATTCACATGCGGAACAATGTGAAGCAACTGGCGGACCTGGTCGACAAGCTCCCTCCGGAGCAGTCCAGGCCTTTTCAGGAGGTGGTCAGGCAGCTGAAGGCATGCAGAAAATTCCTGTCCAGGGGTATCTATGACACCTGTGATGTGGCATCCCGAGCTGCGGCCCAAGGTATAGTGATGCGCAGACTCTCCTGGCTGTCGTGCTTCTGACCTGGACAACCGCACCCAGCAAAGACTGGCGGATGTCCCTTGCCGGGGGGATAACATTTTTGGTGAGAAGGTCGAGCAGTTGGTGGACCAACTGCATCAGCGGGAAACCGCTCTCGACAAGCTCTCCCACCGGGCGCCTTCAGCATCCACCTCAACAGGTGGACGTTTTTCCCGGGCCAGGCAGGCTGCGCCCTACGCCTACAACAAGCGTAGGTACTCCCAGCCGGCCCGAAGGCCTCCTCAGGCACAGGGACAGTCCCAGCGCGCTCGTTCCCGTCAACAGCGTGCGCTTAAGCAGCCCCCGGCGCCTCCACAGCAAAAGCCGGGGATGGGCTTTTGACTGGATCCATGGGAACATAGCCGCCATCAAACTGTCCGTACCGGACGGCGTGCCGGTCGGTGGGAGGTTGAAAGCGTTCACCAAAGGTGGCCTCTGATAACCTCCGACCAGTGGGTTCTCCAAATAGTCCAGTGCGGATACACCCTGAATTTGGCCTCCACTCCACCAAATTGCCCGCCGGGAGCCCAATCCTTCAGCTCCCATCACAAGCAGGTACTTGCAGAGGAACTCTCCGCCCTTCTCAGCGCCAATGCGGTCGAGCCCGTACCACCCGGGCAGGAAGGGCAGGGATTCTATTCCAGGTACTTCCTTGTGAAAAAGAAAACAGGGGGGATGCGTCCCATCCTAGACCTGAGAGGCCTGAACAAATACCTGGTCAAAGAAAAGTTCAGGATGCTTTCCTTGGGCACCCTTCTACCAATGATTCAGAAAGACGATTGGCTATGTTCCCTGGATTTAAAGGACGCTTATACTCACATCCCGATACTGCCAGCTCACAGACAGTATCTCAGATTCCGTCTGGGGACACGGCACTTTCAGTATTGTGTGCTGCCCTTTGGGCTCGCCTCTGCACCACGGGTGTTCACGAAGTGTCTCGTGGTGGTTGCGGCGTATCTACGCAAGCTGGGAGTGCATGTGTTCCCGTATCTCGCGATTGGCTGGTCAAGAACACCTCAGAGGCAGGGTCTCTCCGGTCCATGCACAAACCTCCTGGAGCTGCTGGGGTTTGTGATAAATTACCCAAAGTCCCATCTCCAGCCAGTCCAATCTCTGGAATTCATAGGAGCTCTGCTGAATTCACGGACGGCTCAGGCTTTTCTTCCCGAAGCGAGGGCCCACAACCTCCTGTCCCTCGCTTCCCAGGCCAGAGCGTCTCAGCAGGTCACAGCTCGGCAGATGTTGAGACTCCTGGGTCATATGGCCTCCACTGTTCATGTGACTCCCATGGCTCGTCTTCACATGAGATCTGCTCAATGGACCCTAGCTTCCCGGTGGTGCCAAGCCACCGGGAATCTAGAAGATGTCATCCGCCTGTCCCCCAGTTGTCGCAATTCGCTGCACTGGTGGACTCTTCGGACCAATTTGACCCTGGGACGTCCATTCCATTTTCCGCAGCCCACGAAGGTGCTGACGACGGATGCATCTCGCCTGCGATGGGGAGCTCATGTCGATGGGCTTCACACCCAAGGACTGTGGTCCCTCCAGGAACAAGATCTTCAGATCAACCTCCTGGAGCTCCGAGCGGTCTGGAACGCACTGAAGGCCTTCAGAGATCGGCTGTCCTATCAAATATCCAAATTCGGACAGACAATCAGGTTGCAATGTATTACATCAACAAGCAGGGGGGGCACCGGATCTCGCCCCCTGTGTCAGGAAGCCGTCGGGATGTGGCGTTGGGCCTGCCAGTTCGGCATGCTTCTCCAAGCCACATACCTGGCAGGCGTAAACAACAGTCTGGCCGACAGACTGAGCAGAGTCCATGCAACCAAACGAGTGGTCGCTCCATTCCAGAGTGGTACGCAAGATCTTCCGAGAGTGGGGCACTCCCTCGGTGGACCTTTTCGCCTCTCAGACCAACCACAAGCTGCCTCTGTTCTGTTCCAGACTACAGGCACATGGCAGACTAGCATCAGATGCCTTTCTCCTCCATTGGGGGACCGGCCTCCTGTATGCTTATCCTCCCATACCTTTGGTGGGGAAGACCTTACTGAAGCTCCAGCAAGACCACGGCACCATGATTCTGATAGCGCCTTTTTGGCCCCATCAGATCTGGTTCCCTCTACTTCTGGAGTTGTCCTCCGAAGAACCGTGGAGATTGGAGTGTTTTCCGACCCTCATTTCGCAGAACGACGGAGCGCTTCTGCACCCAACCTTCAGTCTCTGGCTCTCACGGCCTGGATGTTGAGGGCGTAGATTTTGCTTCGTTGGGTTTGTCTGAGGGTGTCTCCCGGGTCTTGCTTGCCTCTAGAAGGGATTCCACTAAGAAGAGTTACTTTTTCAAGTGGAGGAGGTTTGTCATCTGGTGTGAGAGCAAGGCCCTAGAACCTCGTTCTTGCCCTGCACAGAACCTGCTTGAATACCTTCTGCACTTATCAGAGTCTGGTCTCAAGTCCAACTCAGTAAGGAATCATCTTAGTGCGATTAGTGCTTGTGTAGAGGGTAAAGCCATCTCTGGAGAGCCTTTAGTCGTTCGATTTATGAGAGGCTTGCTTTTGTCAAGGCCCCCTGTCAAGCCTCCTGCAGTGTCATGGGATCTCAATGTCGTCCTCACCCAGCTGATGAAACCTCCGTTTGAGCCACTGAATTCCTGCCATCTGAAGTACTTGACCTGGAAGGTCATTTTCTTGGTGGCAGTTACTTCAGCTCGCAGAGTCAGTGAGCTGCAGGCCCTGGTAGCTCATGCTCCGTATACCAAATTTCATCATAACAGAGTAGTACTCCGCACTCACCCTAAGTTCCTGCCAAAGGTGGTGTCGGAGTTCCATCCTAACCAGTCAATTGTCTTGCCAACATTCTTTCCCAGACCACATACCCACCCTGCTGAACGTCAGTTGCACACATTGGACTGCAAGCGAGCGTTGGCCTTCTATCTGGAGCGGACACAGCCCCACAGACAGTCCGCCCAATTGTTTGTTTCTTTCGACCCCAATAGGAAAGGGGTCGCTGTCGGGAAACGCACCATCTCCAATTGGCTAGCAGATTGCATTTCCTTCACTTACGCCCAGGCTGGGCTGGCTCTTGAGGGTCATGTCATGGCTCATAGTGTTAGAGCCATGGCAGCGTCAGTGGCCCACTTGAAGTCAGCCACTATTGAAGAGATTTGCAAGGCTGCGACGTGGTCATCTGTCCACACATTCACATCACATTACTGCCTCCAGCAGGATACCCGACGTGACAGTCGGTTCGGGCAGTCGGTGCTGCAGAATCTGTTTGGGGTTTGAATCCAACTCCACCCTCCAGGACCCGATTTGTTCTGTTCAGGCTGCACTCTCAGTTAGTTGTTCTTCGTAGGTCAATTTCTGTTATGCCCTCGCCGTTGCGAGGTTCAATTGACCTGGGTTCTTGTTTTGAGTGAGCCTGAGAGCTAGGGATACCCCAGTCGTGAGAACAAGCAGCCTGCTTGTCCTCGGAGAAAGCGAATGATACATACCTGTAGCAGGTGTTCTCCGAGGACAGCAGGCTGATTATTCTCACCTACCCTCCCTCCTCCCCTTTGGAGTTGCGTTTTCCTCATTCCTTTGCTTGTCATTCAACTGAGCGGGAACGGTTTGCGCACGGGCGGGAAGACGGCCGCGCATGCGCGGTGGGCGTGCCCTGCATGAGGGACCGCCCGCAAAGTTTTGTTCCGGTTGGTGCGGGCTGCCGTGGACGTCAACCAGTCGTGAGAACAATCAGCCTGCTGTCCTCGGAGAACACCTGCTACAGGTATGTATCATTCACTTTTTTTGTGGGCGGTTATTGTTTGTGGGTGGTTCGGGAGGTTGGCAGCTAGTGTCGAGCGATTCGTAGGCAGGGGGAGGAGTAGGTAAACACTCCTCCCCCCTGCCTGGGTCTCTGTTTGCTGTTGGCTGGGTCGCTGTTTGTTGCTGTGCGTCAGGCTGGTGACGTCAGGTTTATCTATTCCATGAAGCAGACCACCTCCGAGGGATCCACAGTTTCAGGCAGCCTCAGAACACTGGAGGTGAGAATTATTATATAGGATAAGCATTGCCTTTTTGGAACAGATCGAAGATCCATCAAGCTCAGTATCCTGTTTCCAACAGTGGCCAATCCAGGTCACAAGTACCTGGCAGGATCCCAAAACAGTACAATACATTTTATGCTGCTTGTCCTAGAAATAAGCAGTGGATTTTCCCAAGTCCATTTTAAGAATGGCTTATGGACTTTTCTTTTAGGAAATTTTTGAAACCTTTTTAAAGCCCTGCAAGCTAATGGCTTTTACCACAGTGTCTGGCAACAAATTCCACGTTGAGTGAAGAAATATTTTCTCCAATTTGTTTTAAATTTACTGCTCAGTAGCTTCGTTACATATGATCCCCTAGGCCTTGTATTTTTGGAAACAGTAAACAAGCAATTCATGTCTATTCATTCCACTCCACTCATTATTTCATACACCTCTATCCTCTCTCCCTTCAGCTGTCTCTTCTCCAATTTGAAGAGCCCTAGCCTCTTTATCCTTTCTTCCTAGGGAAGTCATCCCATCTCATTTGTCATTTTCGTCACTCTTCTCTATACCTTTTCTACTTCAGTTACATTTTTTTTTTAGATGCGGTGACCAGAATTGCACTCAGTATTCAAGCTGCAGTTGCACCTTGGAGTCATACAAAGTACTATTCTAAGTTTTGTTTTCCATTCCTAATAGCTTAAGAGACAATGGGGGGGGGGGGGGGGGGGAAGAAAATAGAAGACTTTTGGGGACTGGGAATGAGGCTGAGCATGGGGGAGATATGCTGGATAAGGAGACAGGAGGAAAGTGGAAGAGTGAACAGGGAGACAGCATGAATGCTTGACATACAGGGAATACATATTATAGTTTTCTTGGTTTGTGTTTACAGAGTTTTCACTGCACATAATCAAGTCTTCATGTTAAAGTGTACAGCACTGCGTATATCTAGTAGTGCTATAGAAATGACAAGTAGTAGTAGTAGAAATGCCGAAACGAATCTGTTCATTTACTGACACGATGAAAACGAAATACCTGCGGGTCGATAAGACTGGGAAGTGGAATGCATAACACGTGGTGGTGAGACTTACATTTTTGTTGCGCACCAAGGTGCACTTGATTTAGAGGCGCACATCAGAATATCGAAACATGTTAAGGATGTTCAGAGAGAGCTCGTCTATGAAACAGATTTTTTCTTAACACCGTGTTCCAAAATCGATGATTCTGTTTAACTGCTGAAGTAACATTGGCGTTTCATGCAGTTAAACATCATAAGTACATAAGTACATAAGTAGTGCCATACTGGGAAAGACCAAAGGTCCATCTAGCCCAGCATCCTGTCACCGACAGTGGCCAATCCAGGTCAAGGGCACCTGGCACGCTCCCCAAACGTAAAAACATTCCAGACAAGTTATACCTAAAAATGCGGAATTTTTCCAAGTCCATTTAATAGCGGTCTATGGACTTGTCCTTTAGGAATCTATCTAACCCCTTTTTAAACTCCGTCAAGCTAACCGCCCGTACCACGTTCTCCGGCAAACGAATTCCAGAGTCTAATTACACGTTGGGTGAAGAAAAGTTTTCTCCGATTCGTTTTAAATTTACCACACTGTAGCTTCAACTCATGCCCTCTAGTCCTAGTATTTTTGGATAGCGTGAACAGTCGCTTCACATCCACCCGATCCATTCCACTCATTATTTTATACACTTCTATCATATCTCCCCTCAGCCGTCTCTTCTCCAAGCTGAAAAGCCCTAGCCTTCTCAGCCTCTCTTCATAGGAAAGTCGTCCCATCCCCACTATCATTTTCGTCGCCCTTCGCTGTACCTTTTCCAATTCTACTATATCTTTTTTGAGATACGGAGACCAGTACTGAACACAATACTCCAGGTGCGGTCGCACCATGGAGCGATACAACGGCATCATAGCTATAAATCAATGGACTGCAGTTGCAAGTTAGTAAAAACAATATTCTCCGAGGACAAGCAGGCTGCTTGTTCTTACGACTGGGTCGACGTCCACGGCGGGCCCACAAATGGTAATCTTCCATAGCAACAAAACTTTTGCCAGAGCCTTCCAGCGCCGCGAGCAGGCGTTCCGCGCATGTGCGGCCATCTTCCCGCCCATCGCGCGAGAGTCCCGCTCAGTTGTTTCTTTTCTGCAGTTAGCCAGTGACTGCTTGTCGGTCTCTCTCGTTTCGGGCCGAAAAGAGCCTTCGCTTTTCGAGGTTTTTTTCCTCTTATCTCTCGTTTTTCGTTTGTTTGCCCTGTTCCCTTCAAATTTAAAAAAAAAAAAAAAAAAAGAAAAGAAAATCCTTTATTTCCTAGTTTTTGTCCTTTTTTTAAAATTTTCACGAAGTCTTTATCACCAGTAAAACAAGTCATGTTGCTTACATACCATACAAGCAATATTTTGTTTCATTGGTTACATCAGGTTACAGCACCCATTATATTAACAAACATTGAATATAACATCTTTAACCAATTTCCCAAGTAACTTCAATCTTTTCTTGTTTTTTAACATAGAATTGTAACCCTGCCCTACCCCCTTCCCCCCTCCACCCCCCCACCCCTAACCCTCCTTCCCCTCCCCCGGGATAAGTCTTCACATACATCCATACTTCCACAAGGTTCAACAGGACCTTTCAACTCACTATGAGCACTGAGCTTGGAATGCACCCCACACCGCCTCGCAACTGTTCATCCGCTGTTTGCGCTCAGCTAATAACCTTTCCATTTCACAGACATATTTCAATTTGGTAAGCCATCTCTTAATAGAGGGTACACCCTTCTGTTTCCATTGAGAAGCTACAGTCACCCTGGCCACTCCAACCGCTAAGCATACCAGAGTCTGCTGCTGTGGCTTTAGCCCAGTTGCCTTGACAGAGAACAGGCCTATTTCTGGGGTCCACCGAAAGTAACTCCCAACCCACCTTTGCAATCTACTATGGACTGCTTTCCAGAATGCTTTGGCTTACCACATGTCCACCATATGTGTCCCATGGTGCCCCTTTGTCTGCAACCTCTCCAGCAAAGGCCCAAAGCGGAGGGATATATTCGTTGTAAACGGTCCGGTGTAAGGTACCACTGAAACAGGACCTTTACTGCGTTTTCTTTTAATGGAACATGGGTGGACACTCCTCCCGCCCTCTTTTCAATTCTTTCCCATTCCGCCTTCCCCAAGGTCACCCCAAGCTCACTGTTCCAACTCTTTCTATGGAGATCATAGCATGGGTACCGATCACTGATGCATTTATATAATCGGCTGATTAAGCCCTTGGAGGAGTGACTCTGTTCGCAAATATCCTCTAAGCTAAGTGTTTCCCGCTTCATAACCTCTCGCACTGCCTCTGTTTGAAGGAAGTGGGCCAATTGGAGGTATGCAAATGTGTCCTTTCTCACCTCTGGGTATTGTGTCTGCAGGCTCTGAATGGGTAGCAGCTTCCCTGCTTCGAACATCTGTCCCCAGTGTTTCAGGCCCCCGCATACCATTGTGTAAATGTCCCTGTCTCAGGTCCTGGCAGGAAAAGGGGATTGTATGCTATAGGCGTCAGTTGTGTAAGTATACATTTTCCCTGCGGGAAGAGGCTGTCCCAGTAGTGAAGAGTTATGCTAATAGTTGGACATTCACCCTCCCCCAGGGTCCTAAAAGTCTTTGGTGTCCACATAAGTGCCCCCAGCGGAGTGCGGCCTAGTGAAACCCAAGTGTACCCACTGCCTATCTGGGTAATCCTGATACCACTCCACCGCCACCTTCCCTTGGGCCGCTCTATAGTACCACATGAGATTCGGGACTCCCAGCCCCCCTTTCTTTCTATCTTGGTATAGTAGAGCGCGCGATAAACATTGACGTTTACCTGCCCAGACGAACCGCATGATTTTATCCTGCAACATTGCCAAAAATCGCCTGGGCATCATTACAGGCAGCACTTGGAAAAGATACAGTAACCGGGATAATACGTTCATTTTGACGACAGCTATTCGTCCAAACCAGGAAAACGCCATATCCCCCCCCACCTTTCCAGGTCCACCATAATGGTCCGTCCCAATTCCCTATAATTAGCGTTTAAAAAGCTCCGATGGTTCCGAGGTCAGGTTAACCCCTAAGTATCGTATGCGCTTGGTAGCCCACTGAAATGGGAGGATGCCCTCAAGAAATCTACCTCCTGGTCAGGTAACGTAACATTCAGAGCCTCCGATTTGGTCATGTTAACTTTGAACCCCGATACTGCCGAGTATTCCTCAATAGTGTGCAACAGGCTGGGATGTGAGACCCTAGGTCAAGTGACTACCAGCAGAACATCATCCGCGAAAAGTGCCAATTTATGTGTTCTGCCCACTATTTGTAGGCCTGAGATTCCCGGATTTGTCCGTATTCTAGAGGCAAGAGGCTCCATCACCATGGTGAAGAGCAAAGGGGACAAGGGACAGCCCTGCCGAGTGCCTCTATGCAGCGTAAATAACTCCGAGTTACCCTACTACTACTACTATTTAGCATTTCTTTAGCGCTACAAGGCATACGCAGCGCTGCACAAACATAGAAGAAAGACAGTCCCTGCTCAAAGAGCTTACAATCTAATAGACAAAAAATAAATAAAGTAAGCAAATCAAATCAATTAATGTGGACGGGAAGGAAGAGAGGAGGGTAGGTGGAGGCGAGTGGTTACAAGTGGTTACGAGTCAAAAGCAATGTTAAAGAGGTGGGCTTTCAGTCTAGATTTAAAGGTGGCCAAGGATGGGGCAAGACGTAGGGGCTCAGGAAGTTTATTCCAGGCGTAGGGTGCAGCGAGACAGAAGGCGCGAAGTCTGGAGTTGGCAGTAGTGGAGAAGGGAACAGATAGAAGGATTTATCCATGGAGCGGAGTGCACGGGAAGGGGTGTAGGGAAGGACGAGTGTGGAGAGATACTGGGGAGCAGCAGAGTGAATACATTTATAGGTTAGTAGAAGAAGTTTGAACAGGATGCGAAAACGGATAGGGAGCCAGTGAAGGGTCTTGAGGAGAGGGGTAGTATGAGTAAAGCGACCCTGGGGGAATTGTAAATGCCTGTATCCAGCCCCTGAACTGGGTCCCAAACGCCAACACCTCCAAGGTCTTATACATAAACGGCCAATGGACCCTGTCGAAGGCCTTCTCTGCATCTAAACTGAGAAGAAACAGTGGCCTTTGACCTCGCTTAGCTAAGTACATTAAATCAAGCACTCTCCTTATATTGTCCATAGCTTTACGGTGTGTTACAAAGCCCACTTGATCGGGATGTATCAATACCGGAAGTATTGGAGCCAGCCTACGTGCCAGCACCTTGGCCAGGATTTTAACATCAGCATTCAAAACTGAAACAGGTCTATATGATCCACATTCAGAGTGATCTTTATTCGGCTTGGGCAGCACCGCTATCCATGCCTCCTTCATTGAGGGGGGCAGCTCCTCTCCCTTCCCCACCTGATTAAATAAATCTGCCAAGAGTGGCGCCAACTCAGTGGCAAATCTTTTATAAAATTCATTGGGGAGTCCATCCAGCCCCGGGGACTTACAAGATGGCAAGCTACGGATAGCCTCCTGTATCTCCAACGGAGTGACAGGTTTGTCTAGTTGCGCCTGTTGTTGTAAAGTCAGTGGGGAGAGATCACTGTCTGCCAGGTATTCTGCAATAGAATCCTCGGACGGGTTTATCTCCTGGTCATATAGGGCCTGATAAAATTCCCTGAAACGTCTCCGTATTTGCTCAGAACTACGCACAAGGTCTCCCTTACCATCTTGCACCTGTGTGATGGTGCGATCCACTTTCCGTTGCCGCAGCCTTATGGCCAGGATGCGCCCCGCCTTGTTTGCGAATTCATACGAGCGCACCCGTTGTCGACTATGCAAGTGGCTAAGCTGTTCAGAATAAATGGAGTCGAGCAACAACCTCTGCCCTCTCAGCTCTTGTAAGATCTGGGGAGACCTGCTAATCTTATGTTGGGCCTCCAGCCTTTGTATGCTGTCCAAGCACCCCTTGAATCTGTGCTTTACACATTCAAGAGCGTGTGCTAGCTATTTTCAGGAAAAAGCCCCTGGTAACCGCTTTCATTGCATCCCATACCACGTTAAGGTCGGGTCCAAATTCTATGTTAAACTCCAAATATTCCCTTAGTATTTTCCTGTACCCCTCTGTCACCTCCATGTCCTGCAGCACACTGTTATTAGCATCCATCTCCTGTCCTTGTGTTCTACCTTTATTTTGGTAATACCGCCCAGATTGGAGCATGGTCAGATAGGGTTGCACTTCCAATTTCAGCGTCTGGCCCCATTCCACCAGGGTTGTGTCTAAGAAAATGTAGTCAATGCGTAAGAGTCATGTACTGCCGAGTAAAATGTGTAATCCCTGTCTTTCATGTGTGTCAATCTTCATATGTCCAAAACACCCAACGAGTAGGCTAGGAACTCCAACGCCTGTGACTCTTTGTTGTCCACTGTAGTATGGGCCCCCGAGCGATCTATTTTTGGGTGCATGACTGTATTAAAGTCCCCCCCCCCCCACACACACACACACACACACTACCAAGGTTCCCTGGGCAAATGTAGACAAGACATTTTTAACCTTGACAAAGAAGTCCACCTGTCCTATATTTGGGGCGTATATAGATGCTATAGTGAACTCCACCTGATCTATTGTAAGGTGTAAAAACAGAAAACGCCCACCCGAGTCCATCTACCTTTATCACTTGCACAGCCAAGGAAGAATGCATCAGTATCGCCACTCCACCTGCCCTGGATCCCTCGGGGGAGGCAAAATAGGTCAGAGGGTAACTAGGATGAGAAAGAAGCCTCTCATGCTTCCGTCGTAGATGGGTTTATGCTGTTGCAACTCTTTAAATAGTTTCTGTCTCTTCTGTGTCATATTCAGGCCTTTAACATTATAGGATAATATCTTTAAGTCTGTGGTCATTTCTTAAGTTATAATTGTAGCATTATTCCAAAACGTTCCTGCGGTGAAAGCAAATCCCATTGCCCTTTCTATTAGGTCCCCTCTTGCCCCTGGTTCGTACCATATCCCTTCTACCCCTGCCCTCCCCTCTATCCCCCCCTCCTTCCTGAAACCCATCCCTATCCCAAACAGTAACACCACCCAGAGGTCTATTCCCTCCAAATGGGAATCAGGAAATGACCCACCTCTTCAATGTCACCCCAACCCCCTCCCCTCCCTTTAGTTTTAGTCAACACTTCCATCAGTTTCCCTTTAGTTCAGCCTTGTTCGCTCCCCACATACACCCCCATCCGTACCACAAACCATCCCATGTAACATACACAAACACACTTCTTCCCCTTTCGCCCCTCTTGCCCACTTAACTCTCCAATCTGGGCATCATAGACATAACAGTTTAACCAAACTCAAACATTCCAACTGCTTGCCTGCATGAACAGGAATAGTGGAAACCACATCTCTGCATCAGTCACAATAAAACATGAATGTTCTGCAACCAAACCTTCTCCGCCAAGTCCTCTCAACGCTTCGGGTGTTGCGCCTGGTAGGCCTCTGGTACCCGCTTCCACTTTTGCAGTTTGGCTCTGGTGGTGGGGGCCACTGCCCCAGGTGGATTCTGCGACATCACCAAGCCTTCTTTAAACAGCACTCTCCAGGCCCTCCATTAAAGATTGTACTCTACATTTGTTTCCCTTCAACACAAAATCAGGGAGAATGGGAAGCCCCATCTGTACTGCACCTGATTTTTAACCAGAATGTCCAGGGCCGGTTTCATCTGTCGTCGCTGTTGGAGGGTGTATTGCGACAAGTCCTGATATACCGAAATTTTTGCCCCTCCATACTCCAGGTCTTGCACTTTCCGGGCCCGCACCAGAATCCGCTCTTTAGCTTCGTACTTGTGGAACCGCACTATTATATCCCGTGCTTGCTGTTCTTTCTGCGCTCCCAGGGCATGGTGCGCTCTATCCAGTTCCTCCAGCGCTTCACCGAAATACCTTTTTTGTTGGCGAGGGGTGCAATTCTGCCAGGGATAGGGCTGTCCGAGTCAGTCTTGAGGCCAGCTCAGGAGACTCGTGGCATTGTGCTGCCCTTCCCCCGCGCTTTTCTCCCGCTTTTCTGCGTCCTTTTTTCAGGTGGCGGTCGCTTTGCTCATGGCGATTTTTGTGTGGGGTGTTCACGTCGCTTTTTTCCGCTTCAGTGGTGCTGAAGATCGCTGTTGTTCGCTGCAAGTGGGTTTTAGGAGACGGAGCTCCAGTGTTAGGCAGCCATGTCGAACAGTGACGTCACTTCCCTAGTTTTTGTCCTTTTAAGTTTCTTTTCGCTTCCGTCATGGCCTCTCATTTTTGGTGCCCTTTACTTTGGCACAATTGAGAATTTTGACTTCGCCACCACTATTTTTCTGTCCATGTCATCGAGGATTCCCAGCGGCTTCAAGAAGTGTACTCGGTGCAACTGGGCGATCTCAGGTACCGACCCCCACGCGTGGTGTCTTCAGTGCCTTGAGCCCGACCATCGCCCAGACACCTGTAAGTTGTGTCTTAGCCTTAAAAGCGGACACAGGTGTCGAGAAAAGCTCTTCAGGATCGTCTTTTTGGAGCTTCGCCCGGTTCTTCGGCGTCAATGTCGACATCGGTACTGAGGTCGTCATCGTTGATATCAGCACTGGAGATGGCATCGACTTCAGGAGTGCAGGTAATGGCTGTTTGAAGACCACCACACGCTGGGAGCAGTGAGCTGTCGAGTGGGTCTCCACCTGCCTCGAAGACTCCTGCTGTTCAGGCCCACCAGGACCGACCCTGAGGAGGCGGTGGATTCCACATCCTCCTTGTCGGTACCGAGAAGTATCGATGACGTGCATCGAGCGAAGGCTAAGAAGCACCGTCATCGGTCTCCTTCTAAGCACGGTACTGGGAGCTCTGGGGCGTTGAGGGATTCGGCACCCATGAAGTGTCGACGCCGGGAGGAACGCTCACCCTCCATCCAAGAGGTGTCGATGCATCGGTCTTCGGGCAGCCCGGTACCGCCTCCTCAACCTCTACAGATTCAGCCGCAGATTCCTGCACCGACCCCACAGCCTTCCTCAACAGTGACTCTGGATGAGCGTATTCGAGCCATTCTTCCAGGTCTTCTGGAAGGGTTGCTGCGTCAGTCTGCTCCAGTGCCGGGGGTGCTTGCGCCCTCCATACCGTTGATGGAAGCGGCAGCTGGCTCTCTGCCTGTGGTGAGGTCTCCGACGCCAGTGCTGCCTGTGGCATCAGCCTCGGCTAGGTCGACTCCACATCGACAGCGCTTGAGGGAGCTTCATCGCTGCCGGCATGGGAGTCGACTTCTCAACATCACCATCGAGGACATGGTTCCTCGGCGTCAAGACGGGCCCAGTTTCGGACTGCAGTTAAGGAACTCTTGTCCGATACCAATGACGATGCCTCGTGGGATGAAGGGCAAGATCCCAGGTATTTGTCTTCTGAGGAGTCTTGTGGTCTTCCCTCTGATCCTACTCCTTCTCCAGAAAGAAAGCTTTCTCCCCCGGAGAGTCTTTCTTTCTCTTCATTTGTCCGGGAAATGTCTGTGGCTATTCCCTTCCCTGTGGTATCTGAGGATGAGCCCAGGACTGAGATGCTCAAAGTCCTTGACTATCCTTCGCCACCTAAGGAGTCATCCATGGTTCCTTTGCATAATGTGCTCAAGGAGACTCTTATGCGGAACTGGATGAAACCAATGAGCAATCCCATCATTCCCAAGAAAGCTGAGTCCCAATATTGGATTCATGGAGAACCTGAGTTGATGAAGTCGCAGTTACCTCACGCTCTATGGTTGTGGATTCCGCTCTCAAGAGAGCCAGGAGTTCTAGAGACTTCGCCTCGGCGCCCCTGGGGAGAGAATCTAGAACACTGGACTCTTTTGGGAGAAAGGCCTATCAGTCTTCTATGCTCGTGGCCAAAATTCAGTCTTACCAGCTCTACACGAGTATTCACTTGAGGAACACGGTGAAGCAACTGGCGGACTTGGTCGATAAGCTCCCTCTGGAGCAGGCCAAGCCTTTTCAGGAGGTGGTCAGGCAGCAGAAGGCGTGTCGTAAATTCCTGTCCAGGGGTGCTTACGATTCTTTTGATGTTGCATCCAGAACCGCTGCCCAAGGTATAGTGATGCGCAGACACTCATGGCTGCGTGCCTCTGACCTGAACAATCGAGTCCAGCAGCAGATTACGGATGTTCCTTGCCAGGGGGATAATATTTTGGTGAGAAAGTCGAACAAGTGGTTGATCAGATCACTCAGCGGGAAACTGCTATGGACAATCTCTCCCGCCGGGCGCCTTCTGCTACTACCTCATCAGGTAGACGTTTTTTTCTGGGGAAGGAAGAATGCTCCCTATGCTTATAACAAGCGTAGGTACAATCCTCCTTCTCAGCAGTCTTCTCAGGCTCATCCCCAGCGCGCTCGTTCCCGTCAACAGTGTGCGCCAAGGCAAGCCCCTGCAGCTCCCGAGCAAAAGCAAGGGACAGGCTTTTGACTGGCTCCAGCTGAGCATAGCCACGGTAAAAGTGTCCATGCCGGACGGCTTGCCATTCGGAGGGAGGTTAAAGTTTTTTCACCAAAGGTGGCCTCTCATAACCTCCGACCGGTGGGTTCTTCAAATAGTTCAGTTAGGATACTCTCTCAATTTGATATCCAAACCTCCAAATTGCCCTCCGGGAGCTCAGTCCTTCAGCTTCCAGCACAGGCAGAGGAACTCTCTGCCCTTCTCAGTGCCAGTGCAGTCGAGCCCGTTCCACCAGGGCAAGAAGGGCTGGGATTCTATTCCAGGTACTTCCTTGTGCAAAAGAAAACAGGGAGGATGCGTCCCATCCTAGACCTAAGGGCCCTGAACAAATTCCTAGTCCGAGAAAAGTTCAGGATGGTTTCCCTGGGCACCCTTCTTACCATGATTCAGAAAAACAACCGGCTATGCTCTCTGGACTTAAAGGATGCTTATACACACATCCCGATACTTCCAGCTCACAGGAGGTATCTTCACTTCTGTCTACTACTACTACTACTTAACATTTCTAAAGCGCTACTAGGGTTACGCAGCGCTGTACAGTTTAACATGGAAGGACAGTCCCTGCTCAAGGAGCTTACAATCTAGAAGACAGGTGTACAATCTAAAGCTTACAATCTAAAAGACAGGTGTACAATCTAAAGACAATCTAAACAATCTAAAGACAAGTGTACAGTCAAAAGACAAGTGTAGAGTCCGTCTGATAAGGCATACTATATTTCACGAAAGGTTAGGTGCCGAAAGCAGCCTTGAAGAGGTGAGTTTTAAGCACAGATTTGAAGATGGGTAGGGAGGGGGCTTGGCGTAGGGATTGAGGAAGATTGTTCCAAGCATAGGGTGAGGCAAGGCAGAATGAGCAGAGCCTGGAGTTGGCAGTGGTGGAGAAGGGAACTGAAAGGAGGGATTTGTCTTGTGAGCATTTCCAGTATTGTGTGCTGCCCTTTGGTCTGGCGTCTGCACCCAGGGTCTTTACAATATGCGTCGCTACGCAGACTGGGAGTGCATGTGTTCCCTTATCTCGACGATTGGCTGGTGAAGAACACCTCAGAGGCAGGAGCTCTGCATTCTCCGAGGACAAGCAGACTGCTTGTTCTCTCTGATGGGTGACGTCCACGGCAGCCCCTCAGAACGGGAGAGTTTCTCTAGCAAACTTCAAAAGTCTCGCGGGAGGTCCAGTGCGCGGGGCACGCCCACCACGCATGCGCGGCTGTCTTCCCACCCGTGCGCTCCCGCTTCCGCTCAGTTTTTTGTTTTCTGCGGTGGAGAGAGACTGCGCTGTGTTCCTCTCCTCTCAGCCCTCGGAAACCGGTTAAGCGATTTTCTCGCTTTTTTCAGGCACCGTTCGCGCTTCTTTTTCAGTAAAAAAAAAAAAATTTTGTTTCCTGAGTTTTCCTTTACTTTCTAGTTTTGTCCTCTTTAAGTTTCCTTTCGCCGCCGTCGTGTTTCTCCCTGTTTTGCGGCCTTTTTTCCGCCACCATCAACGATTTTAATCTCGCAGCCGCGATTTTTCTGTCGATGACATCGAGGATTCCCAGCGGCTTCAAAAAGTGTGGTCGGTGCAGCTGGGCTATCTCGCTTTCCGACACCCACGCTTGGTGTATTCAGTGCCTTGGGCCTGAGCTTAACCCTACAGCGTGTAAATTGTGTCTCAGCCTTAAAAAGCGGACACAGGTGTCGAGGCAAGCTCAGCGGGATCGTCTGTTTGGATCTGGGCCCGGTCCTTTGGCGTCGACGTCGACAGCATTGGCAATGTTGGCTTTGGCACCGGAGATGGCATCGACCTCAGGAGAGCAGGTAACAGCGGCCCGACGACCACCCCTCGCTGGGAGCAGTGAGCAGTCGAGTGGGCCTCCACCTGCCTCGAAGGTACCTGCTGTGCAGGCCCATCGGGACCGACCATTCTCGGACCCGACCCCGCGGAAGCATGTGGATTCCATGTCCTCCTCGTCGGTACTGAGGAGCGCCGATGACGTGCATCGACGGAAACCTAAGAAGCATCATCATCAGTCTCCTCCTTCACACGGTACTGAGAGCTCCGGGGCGTTGAGGGATTCGGCATCCGAGAAGCGTCGATGCTGGGAGGACCAAGAGGTGTCGGTCGTTGGGCAGTCCAGTACTGTCTCCGATCCCCGTACGGATTCTGTCTCCGAGTCCTGCACCAGCCCCTCAGCCTTTCCAGACAGAGACCTTGGACGAGCGCATCCGAGCCATTCTTCCGGGTATCCTGGAAGGGCTGCTGCGCCAGTCTCTCCCAGTGTCGGAGGTGCCTGCGCCCTTGGCACCGCTGATAGAAGCGCCGGCTGGCTCAGGCCCTGTGGTGTGGCCGCCGGTACCGCTTGCGGTATCAGTCTCGGCTGCCACTCAGGTGGACTTCCCGTCAACGTTGATGGAGGGAGCTTCGTCGCCGCTGGCACGGGAGTCCACTTCTCGGCGTCATCATCGAGGACCTGGTTCCTCTGAGTCGAGATGGGCCCGGTTTCGGACTGAAGTCAGAGAGCTCATGTCAGACACCGAGGAGGAGGCCTCGTAGGGGGAGGAGGAGGACCCCAGGTATGTCTCTTCCGAGGAGTCCTGTGGTCTTCCCTCTGACCCCACTGCTTCGCCGGAAAGGAAGCTTTCTCCACCTGAGAGCCTTTCCTTTGCCTCTTTTGTAAGGGATATGTCTGTGTCCATTCCCTTCCCTGTGGTCACTGTGGATGAGCCTAGGACTGAGATGTTCGAGGTCCTCGACTATCCATCACCACCTAGAGAGTCTTCCACTCTTCTGTTGCATAATGTCCTAAAGGAGACATTGCTTCGGAACTGGATTAAGCCTTTATCTAATCCCACCATTCCGAAGAAAGCTGAGTCCCAGTATAGGATCCACAGCGACCCGGAGCTGATGAGGGCTCAGTTACCATATGATTCTGCGGTGGTGGATTCTGCTCTCAAGAAAGCCAAGAGTTCTAGAGATACCGGCTCGGCGCCCCCGGGAGGAAGGCCTTTTGGGAGGAAGGCCTATCATTCCTCCATGCTCGTGGCCAAGATCCAGTCTTACCAGCTCTATACAAGCATCCATATGCGGAATAATGTGAGGCAACTGGCGGACCTGGTTGACAAGCTTCCACCGGAGCAGTCCAGGTCGTTTCAGGAGGTGGTCAGGCAGCTGAAGGCATGTCGCAAATTCTTGTCCAGGGGTATTTATGACACTTTTGATGTTGCATCCAGATCCGCTGCCCAAGGAATAGTGTTGCGCAGGCTCTCATGGCTGCATGCCTCTGACCTGGACAACCGGACCCAGCAGTGGCTGGTGGATGTCCCTTGCCGGGGGGATAATATCGTTGGTGAGAAAGTCGAGCAGTTGGTCGAACAGCTCCACCAGCGGGAAACCGCCCTCGACAACCTCTCCCACCGGGCACCTTCAGCATCTACCTCATTAGGTAGACGTTTTTTCAGGGGAAAGAAGACTGCTGCTTACGCTTATAACAAGCGTAGGTACAATCCTCCTTCCCGTCAGCCTTCCCAGGCTCAGTCCCAGCACGCTGTTCGCGTCAACAGCATGCGACCAAGCAGGCCCCTGCAGCTCCCCAGCAAAAGCAAGGGATGGGGGGTCACGTGGTGTGATGCAGGAGTGAAGCCGCATTCCAACAGAGCTCCTGCTATTCCCCCTCATCTAACGCTATTATCAGTCTCAAAGGGGAAAAACGAACCCTTGCATCGCCAGCATAACAATTTAGAGACCGAGTGGGGGCCTGCCTGACAGTCTTGAGTAAGAAGAATGGTGGCGAAAATGCTTAGAAAAGACAAAGAGAAAGGCAAGGCCGCAGAACCTAAGATGGTGCCAGGGCAGCAATCGCCGAATTCGAGTGTTTGCTCGGCATGGACTGCTGAAATCACTGCGGAGGTAACAGCAACGGTAGAGGTGGCTCGCGATAAAAAATTGCAAGCGCTGTGTGACCGGGCAGAATCTGCCCACGAACGTCTTGACGAGTTTCACCTTGACATGGACCACATGCAGCAGCGGGTCAGTGACCTGGAAGACCGAACGGCAGCATCAGAACAACCTGTGGAGGCCCTACAGAAGAAAATTGTGGAGCTAGAAATAAACTGGATGACCTAGAGAACAGGTCTCGTCGTAATAATTTACGACTAATTGGACTCGGAACAGATCAAGGACTTGGAGCTGGGGAGTTTTTTAGAGACTTGACTTCTGAGCACATTGAAGCTGAATAACTTACCGGGCCCACTGCGTATTGAGAGAGCGCACCGGCTGGGGCCAAGGCAACAGGGCGCAGCGAGACCGCGGGTGGTAATATTGAAGATTCTTCATTACAGCCACAAACAGGCAATATTGCAGGCTGTACGGGCCGGAGGAGAGCTTAACCATGAAGGCCAAAGAATCCTCTGCTTCCAGGATTATTCTGCATGTTTGGCCGTGGTGCGAAAGGAGTTTGTGCCCGTGTGTGCGGCCCTACACAAGAGAAGAATCAGGTTTGCACTGATTTATCCCGCAAAATTGAAGGTTTTTATTTATTTATTTATTGCATTTGTATCCCACATTTTCCCACCTATTTGTAGGCTCAATGTGGCTTACAGAGTTCTGTTATGGCATTGTCATTTCAGGATATCATATACATTTATTGATGAGAGTAGGTTAAATAAAGGGAGAAGAAAGATTTAAGAGAATAGTAAAGAGGGTAAATGATCAAGTCTAGGATGGGTTGGTGAAGTGATTCAGTAGAGCTATGGGTTTTCTTTGTAGGCCTTGTTGAAGAGGTATGTCTTCAGAGATTTACGAAAGTTGGTTATTTTGTCAATTGTTTTCAAGGCAGTCGGTAGTGCATTCCACAGCTGCTTGCTAGTGTAAGAGAAGGTAGTAGCATGTATCAGCTTGTATTTTAGTCCTGAACAGCTGGGATAGTGTAGATTGAGAAATTTGCGTGATGATCTTTTGGCGTTTCTGGGAGGCAAGTCCACGAGGTTTAACATGTAAGTTGGGGCGTCAGCATGGATAATTTTGTGTACAATTGTGCAGATCTTGAACGCGATGCGTTCCTTAAGTGGAAGCCAATGAAGTTTCTCTCTTAGGGGTTTTGCACTTTCATATTTAGTTTTTCCAAATATGAGTCTGGCTGCGGTGTTCTGAGCTGTTTGGAGCTTTTTGATAGTCTGTTCTTTGCAGCCAGCGTACAGTGCGTTGCAGTAGTCCAGGTGACTTATTACCATTGACTGTACCAGGGTATGGAATATGTATCTCGGGAAGAAAGGTTTTACTCTTTTGAGTTTCCACATGGAGTAGAACATCTTTTTCGTTGTATTCTTTACGTGGGTGTCGAGTGTGAGGTTTCGATCAATGGTAACTCCAAGAATTTTCAGATTTTGTGAGACGGAAAGAGAGCAGTATGGTGTGGTTATGGTGGTGAAGTTGTTTGTGTTATGTTGTGAGGTGAGTACAAGACATTGCGTTTTTTATGTGTTAAGTTTAAGCTGGAATGCATCCGCCCAGGAATGCATGATTTGGAGGCTTTGGTTGATCTCGTTGGTGATTTCGTTAAGATCATGTTTAAACGGGATGTAGATCGTGACATCGTCTGCATATATGTAGGGGTTGAGGTTTTGATTGGCTAGTAGTTTGGCTAAAGGTGTCATCATTAGGCTAAAGAGGGTCGGTGAAAGGGGGGATCCTTGGGGGACTCCGCATTCAGGTATCCATGGGGCTGAAATGTCCGTGTTCGTTGTTACTTGGTATGATCTTGTGGTCAGGAATCCTTTGAACCAGTTGAGAACTGTACCTCCTATTCCGATGTATTCTAATATATGTAATAGTATTCTATGGTTAACCATGTCGAAGGCACTGGACATGTCGAATTGTAAGAGAAGAATGTTGTTGCCAATTGCAATTGCTTGTTTGAATGAGCTCATTGCAGACACTAGCACAGTTTCGGTGCTGTGGTTCGACCTAAAACCTGATTGAGCCTCGTGCAGAATTGAGTGTTTATTTAAGTATTCGGTGAGTTGTTTCGTCACTATGCCTTCCATGAGTTTGGTTATAAGCTTGATAGATGCTATTGGGCGATAGTTGGTTAGGTCCATTGTGCTTTTCTTAGCGTCTTTAGGCAGGGGGAGTAAGTAGGATGTTTCCTTTCTCCGTAGGGAAGAGACCCTTTTGAAGTCTGTGGTTTACGTGTTTCGTGAGGTCTGTTTTGAATTGTTTCGGGGCAGATCTTATTAGGCTAGAAGGGCAGCTGTCTAATTTGCATTGCGACTTGGCGTATCTTCCAATCATTGTGAGATTTTGTTTGCCGAGAGCGTGTCAAAGTTGGTCCATGATCGATCTGCTGGGTATTCCCCAGGTATTGGATCTAGACATTCAAGGATGTTTGTATACTTGGTTAGGTTGGTAGGTAGCATGAGTCGGAGCTTTATCATTTTTCATTGAAGTACTTTGCAAGATTGGTTGCAGATGCAGAGGTAACCGTGTGGTATTTAGTAGTTTGTTCACAAGTACGAATAGCTTGTGGTGTATCCTTGTAGTTTGGTCCTATTTTGGTTTTAGAATATGTTCTTTTAGTTTGTCTGATAATTATTTATATTTTCTTTGTAGTTGTTTGCAGTCTTTGAGTGTGTGTTCATCTTTTTTCTTACTCCATGCTCTTTCTATTCTTCTGACTTGTGTTTTAATTCTTTCAATTCCTCGTTAAACCATGGTATTGAGTTTTTCTATGTGAGGTTCTGTTTGCAGAGGTGCTATGCTATCTAGTACTGTTCTGCATCTGTTGTCCCATTCTAGGAGAAATTGGGGTGAGTCTGTAGGTGTTGTCCATATCGTTGGTATAGAATTGTTGCCAAAATGTTACATGGGTCTATTTTGCCTCTCGTAGTATAAGTTTGTTGCTTTTGTTTTTGTTGTGCCTTTTTTGTTCTCCAGTGAAGGGAGAGGTTAGCTCTGTTGTGATCGGACCATGGCGTGGCTATCCATTTTATATCTATCAGTTTGAGATTTGGTTCAGATGAGAATTTGTGGGTAATGCTATCTAGTGTGTGTCCTTTGTTGTGAGTGGGTTGTATGTTTGGCCAGTGGAGCTCCCATAGTTGGAGGAAGTCCTTGCATTCGCGTACATTGCTTGAGTTAGTGTCTTCAAGGTGGAGATTGATATCTCCTGCTATGAGAAGGTTCTGGGTGGAGACGCAAGTGTTCGAAATGAAATCCATGAATTGCGTTTGGGAGTCTTGCCAATTTCCTGGTGGTGTGTAAAATAGTATTAGGTTTAGGTGATCACGTAGGGTTGGGTGGTTGATTCTGACTGAGGCTATTTCAAGTTGGGGAAGAATGGATTCTGCTGTTGTTGTGATTGTGAATTGAGATTTGTAGATTATAGCTATGCTTCCTCCTCTTTTTCCGTCTCTTGTCCAATGGGTGATTTTGTATCCTGGAGGACAGAGCTCTAAGATTATGGGATCTTTGGGGTCATGGATCCAAGTTTCGCTGATAAGTAGGAGGTCGAGATGGTCGGCTGTGATCCAATTGGTTATTATCGTGATTTTATTAACTGCCGATCTGGCATTGATGTAGCCTATTTGTAGTAGTTGGTGGGGTTCAGTTGGGTTTGAGGTCGTGTTGATTTTTATCAGTTGTCTATCTTCTTGGTATGTGAGTTTGTTAAGTTCTGTCTTTCCTTTCTGTAGATAGTGTCCGTGGTTAACAGGTTTTTCGTGCCATTTTTTTTTTTTTTTAGATAGTCATATTGTGTGTAGTTTGTGTGGGTGATTTGTGTATGTTAGGGATATTGTTAGGTTCAACATGAGGGCGCAGAGAAATTCTTTGAAGAGGTGTCTGTAGCTAAAGAGTTTCTCAAAAGTTTGTCACAGGAGTCTGCAACTTGATGTCAAAAGGACTGCGGAGAAGGCTGCTTAAAAAATGGAAGACTTCCTTCTGGTTCAGTGAATTGAACAGGGACTCTGAGACTTGCGCTGGACTGATAAATCTGGGACCGGGAGAATGATAAGTATGCTTGGGGACTGAATGTTAATATCTGTGCCCAAGTCTCAAGTGGGTAGTTGGAAGGGGGGTTAAGGGAATAGATATGGACTCAATAAATGGGGGTAGGCATTAATTGTAAATGTTTTGGTATTCCCTAATGAACAGATGGATATATGACAGGGAGGGGAAAGGGGCACCAATACGTGATGAGTTCCTTCTTGGAACTCAAGGGTTTGGGGTTTGGAAGGGAAAGGGGGAAGTACTTGGGGGGAGTTGGAGGGGAGTGGGAGAATAGGGGATGGGGAGGGGGGAGGGTCTGCTCGAGTACAGGTTGCAAAAGGGGTAGGGGATGACAATTGGGAGTTGCTGAGGGAGAAAAAGAAAGCAGAGAGAGGTGTAGGCTGGGACGCCTCTCTCTTTACTACACATTTAACAACATATTTGGGCTAATTCCGACAGGATATGGTTAAGCTCGTATCTTGGAATGTGGGGGGGTATTTCCTCCCCAATTAAAAGGAGTAAGATCTTACAGACTTTAAATAGACAAAAAATACATATAGCAATGCTATAGGAGACACACTTAACAGCAGTGGAACATAAGAAGTTATGTAAATGGTGGGTGGGGGACTATGTGGAGAGTCCGTCACCTAACAGGAAGGCAGGAGTTATCATCTTATTCTGCAAGGGGCTCCATATTACTAAGAAGCGGGTAATTACGGACCCGATGGGAAGCTATGTTTTCTTAGAGGCCCACTGTGAACAACCAAACTTTTTTACGAATTAATGTGTATGCACCGAACTAGAGGTCTGCACGGGAACGGGGTTTGCGGGGATCCCGCAGAATCCACGGGAATCCCGCGGGTTTCTCCTCCTGGTCAGCGGGAGTGCCGCGGGAACGGAACCATTGTCAGCGGGAGTGCCGCGGGGAGGGAACAAAACATGCGGGATTCCCGCGGGGATCGAGGCCGACCAAAAATTGCGGACGGCCAAAAAAAAAAACGCCAAAAAATCGAGGCCAGCCCAAAAAAAAAAAAGCGGGATTCCTGTGGGGACGCATCGCGCACATACCTTTTGCATCAATCACCAACAATCCCGCAGGTTTCCTTTTCCAATGCTCCGTAATCTCTAACCTGGCAACAACATTTCTTCCTGCTCTGCTGCGTCATGCCCAAGGAGGTTGGATCATCTGCCACACCAACCAATACTGTGCTTAGGGAGGCTTCCAATAAAAAGAGACTACTCGGAATTCTGGGATTTGTGGTTTCTGGGTCAGTGTACATTGTGCACAGTGCAAGGCAATGGACTGCAATCCCAGTGTCCTCCAAGAAGGGCTCGTTGTAACTCTTCCACTCATGCTCAGTAGGAGCATGTGAAAATAAAGAGCTCCTTTCTTGTTTCCTGTTAATGTGTTTGCAGAAATGGTAGGTGCTATTAATATTACTGTTTGGAGATGTGGGTTTGAGACAGCATGGGCAGAGAAATTCTATGTTAACTTTTCAATTTTGCAAGTGATGGAGGAATGTCATATGGTTTAGATTACTTAGAAAGTCTAGCTTTGGCTAGGCTAAAGGTTAGAAAGGTCAGAGAGAAATGAAACTTTCTCTGTCCCTTTTTGGGGTTAAGGCTAGTTCATAGATATTACCTTACCACATCTGTATACCATTATGAACAAGGCAAGCAGGCAGTTTGTTTTAAAAGTAGGCTGAATGCTGTTTAAATAATTCTAGATATTCTTGATATGTAGATTATGTCTTATAAGGAATTTGATTTCTGCTTATTTTAGAATATGTTTTATTCTGTGTAATTAATATTTCTATGTAGAATATCTGTTCAATTCAGTGTTACTTTTCAAGTAAGAGTTTAAGAGGTCAGCATCTGGTTTGAATTATCCACAGTCCTAGCAAGTTCTGTGAAGGAAGCTAATAGGTGAAAAAGGTCAGGAAAAGCCTTCTCCTTGATTGATTAGCTAAGTATAGGAATGGTCCTGAAAGTAATAACAAACCATATCCCTTAGCCCCTAAATGAACCTAAGTTATGAAGTTAGCTGAGAAATTAATCATAATAAAATGCAATCTATTCTTTGCCATCTGGTGAGAAGGGGGGGCTAGAGAGGGGGATAAAACTGTATATAACTGGGAGCAGAGGCAGCTTACGTTGGAACAGACAGAAGAAGGAGAGAGAGGACAGACAAGAGATGCAGGATCCAGAGAGAGCTGAAGAAGAGACTTAGTGCTGATGTTCTACTTTGTTTGCTGGCAAATAAGAAGATTTCTCCCTCATTCTGGTGTGTGCTGTTTGACTCCTGAAGTACCACAGATTCTGCTAACAATAGTGGTAATTCCTGCATCAATTCCTGCAACAATTCTTGGTGGCAGCGGTGGGATCCCGGACCCTGCATCAATTTCTGGCACCCAACTGACTGAGGAACATTAGCCGGGTATGTATTTTGTATTCTGTATTCTGTATTGTAATCCTAGCTAGGAAACTGTAAACCAGCCCCTCAAAAATTGAGGGAAGGGGAGTCTGATCAACTCTCAGCGAAGGCCTTAGTACCTCTAGTCTAGTGGAGATTAGTAGGGAAACCGCCTGAGCTTATCTGTATCTTAGAAATCTGAAATTGTTGGGTGGGATTTTTGTGCAGAATGTGTGTGATGCCTGAATGTTAAACGAGTGTGGACTTCTTATAGCTGCGTTTCCAGTTAACGCGAGTTCAATTGGCCAGCGACGGAAGGAAGCGATTGTTGTCTGTCTACCATTTTGTCTCTGGATCTGTGGACCCCTAACCACACTTCCAAAAACTCCCTCCCTTTTGTGTGTTGTAACTGTAAGCATTATGGGAGGGACATCGTCTAGAAAAATTGATACTCCCCTTAGATGTATGCTTAAGAATTTCAAGAAAGGATTTTTAATTAATGATTATGGACAGACTTTAAGCTTAAGTACTCTAAGAACCTCGTGTGAAGTTGAGTGGCCATCTATGGGAGTGGGGTGGCCCCCTAGTGGCAGCTTAGATATTGAAGTAATCCGGAAGGTCTACAGCATAATTGTAGGAGAACCAGAATATTCTGAACAACTCCCCTATATAGATTCCTGGGACAGCCTTGTGACTGACCCTCCCTCTTGGTTGAAAACTTATATGGGATCCCCAGTAAAGTTCATGTTGGGCCGCGTTCAAAGAAAGATTATTAGAAAATCTAAAATGGAAGAGGGAAAGAGCCCCAGGAAGCCTACCACCCAATCGGTGGCTTCCGCCCTACCCTGTCCGAGAAACCCATACTCTCTGATGACCCCTCAGATCTTGAGCCACCACCTTATGGCCCATTGTTGGGGTTCCGTTCCACCCCCAGAGATCCACGGCGTCCTGCCCAAGCCTCTCCAGCACAGGCTTCTCCGGATAGTTCCTCCCCTTCTGTGCAAACCCCGCCACATCCTAGGGTGGACCTTTCAGCCAGCCTCTACCCTCCTCTGTCACATTCTCCCCTGTTAACCTCCAAAGACCCGCTTTGGGCTGCACCCCCTGACTCCTCAACTCCCGACAGCCCAGCCTCTCCTTCTAGTACCCCTACCCACTCATCAGGGGCCCGGCATCCCTTTCAATGGACTGAATCACCTGTGACCACCTCTCAGTCTATGAGTACCCCTCCCCATCCCTCAGGGGTTCAACACGCCTCCTCTGAATGGGTTAGACCCGCTGCAATCACTTTTGAGCATGATAGGAGGGTAGCTCCTAGCTCTGCCTCAGGTTCCATTCCCACCTCCTCGAGAGCTCTGCCCTTGCGCCAGGTACCCACCACTCGACCGGATCCTAATAATCCGGGTCAGGTTATACAGGCACAGGCCTACCAGTATGTACCCTTCACAACCACCGATCTCCTGAATTGGAAGACGCATTACCCCTCTTATACTGAAAAGCCTCAGGCAGTGGTGGACCTAGTGGCTAGCATTATGGCCACTCATAACCCAACCTGGACTGATTGTCAACAACTTCTCCTGACCCTCTTCACAACTGAGGAGAGGCGGAAGATTTTACAAAATGCTGAGGCCATCACGCAAGCGCGTGTCCCCAAGGGGACACAGGACCCAGAGGAATGGGTTAGAACTCGGTTTCCTCGCGCAGCTCCAGTTTGGGATCCAAATAATGGGCAGCACTATGAACTGTTGTCTGGCTATTGCCGGGACTTGCTGGAAGGTATGAAGAAAGGCATAAAGAGGCCCATTAATCTGGCAAAGGTCTCTGAAATTCTCCAAGGGGCAACTGAAGCCTCTGGGGCCTTTTTAGAGCGACTAATTGAAGCCTACAGAACATACACCCCCTTTGACCCTGAAGCACTAGAAAACCGGAGAATGGTGAATAGCGCATTGGTGGCCCAGAGTATGCCAGATATCCGGAAGAAGTTGCAGCGTCAGGAGGGATTCGCAGGGATGAATACCACCCAGCTAATTGAGATCGCAACAAAGGTTTTCGTTAATACAGATCAGGAGATGCGCCGAGAGGCTGACCGGAAGATGCAGAAGAAGGCCGACTTTTTGGCGGCAGCCATTACTAATTCCACCCTTAACCGAGGTCGACCTCTAGCTAATGGGAAGCCAAAGTGGGACCCCGGACCACCAGCCAGGCCCCGAGATTCCTTCAATCAATCCCGGCCACGAGGGGAGATCCCAGACCACCGATTGGAGAGGGATCAGTGCGCCTACTGCAAGGAAAGAGGGCACTGGAAAGATGAATGCCCCCAGAGGCACCAGGGACTGAGAAGGGGACCAGGAGATCGAGGAAGCCGAGGCCGAGTTCGAGAGGGAAGGTATGAGCCTCCTGAATCTGACATCATTGGGATAGCCGAGATGGCAGAATGGGACGAATAGGACAGACCGGGTTCCTACAAACTGGGCTCCCAGGAACCTATGGTCAAGTTAACTATAGGGAGCCGCTCAATTCCATTCATGATTGATACAGGAGCTGAACATTCTGTTGTGACGGAGCGATTAGCGCCTGTGTCTGGAAAAACTGTCCGAGTGGTGGGAGCCACGGGGGTGCAGAACCGGAGGCCCTTCCTGACGACCCGTAGATGCCAATTAGGCTCACACATAGTCACTCATGAATTCCTGTATATGCCAGACTGTCCAATCCCTTTGTTAGGCCGGGACCTGTTGTCCAAGCTTAGGGCCCAAATTTCCTTTGACTCAGATGGCCAGACTTCAATCTCCTTTCGGCCCCCGACATCCAGCCCTAAGGGTATATTGAGTTTCTGCTGCCCCCTTGAAGAAGAATGGCGGCTGCATCAGTCGCATGGCCAAGTTGACCTACCCCTGGCCGACAGTTTCCAGGTCAATGGGGTATGGGCAGAAGATAATCCCCCAGGGTTGGCCCGAAATATTCCTCCTGTTCATGTAGACTTACTTCCGGGTGCCCGGCCAATCCATCTTCGCCAATACCCAATTCCCCGAAAGGCTCTGGAAGGGATTCAAGCACATTTGAATCGTCTGTTATCCCATGGAATTATTCGTCCTTGCCAGTCTCCATGGAATACGCCATTGTTGCCAGTTCAGAAGCCAGGGACTGAGGACTACCGGCCAGTCCAAGACTTACGAGTGGTCAACAAATCCACTATTTCATTACACCCTGTAGTGCCTAATCCATATGTCCTACTAGGATTGATACCTTCTGGAGCTACCCATTTCACGACACTAGACCTAAAAGATGCCTTCTTTTGTATTCGGGTGGCCCCCGCCAGTCAACTGCTTTTCGCCTTTCAATGGGAAAACCCAGTAACAGGAAGGAAGCTTCAGTATACATGGACCCGCCTGCCACAGGGGTTCAAGAACTCCCCCACCATTTTTGGGACTGCCCTAGGACAAGACCTTAAGACTTTTAAATCTGAGCCTTCCAGGCGAGTTTTACTCCAGTATGTAGATGACCTCCTGATTGCAGCAGTGACCCAGGAAGAGTGTTTTGAGGCTACCAGAGAATTGCTGGAGCTACTCTTGGATGCAGGCTATAAGGTCTCACGCTCAAAGGCCCAACTCTGTCAGTCAGAAGTGAAGTATCTGGGCTTCTGCATTTCCCAGGGAAGTCGGAGACTGGATGTCAGTAGGAAGCAAGCGGTTGCTGCAATTCCCCAACCCAAGTCCAGAAGGGAAGTTAGGGAATTTCTGGGAGCAGCCGGATTCTGCAGAATTTGGATTCCAAATTTTGCATTGATGGCGAAACCCCTTTACCAGGCCACAAAGGGGGGTGAAAAGGAACCATTTGAATGGGGACCTATAGCTCAACAATCCTTTATCGCCATAAAGAAAGCCCTACTCCAAGCCCCTGCGTTAGGCCTTCCTGATGTGGAGAAACCTTTCTCACTGTATGTTCACGAGCGACAGGGGGTTGCTCTGGGTGTGCTGACCCAGATGATGGGATCCTGGCAGAGGCCTGTTGCATACCTGTCTAAACAACTGGATGGAGTGGCTAAAGGATGGCCAGCCTGCCTGAGGGCCATTGCAGCAACAGCCTTACTGGTCCAGGAAGCTGATAAGTTGACCTTGGGGCAAGAACTGGTTGTTAAAGTCCCCCACGCAGTTCTCACCCTCATGGAGTACAAGGGCAACCGTTGGTTTACAAATAACCGCATGGTTAAGTACCAAGCCAGCTTATGTGAGAATCCACGGATACACCTGGAAACAGTGGCTACATTCAATCCCGCCACTCTTTTGCCAGCATCTGAGGGACCACCGGATCATGATTGTATCCAAACCATGGATGAAGTGTACTCCAGTCGACCAGATCTTAAAGATGTTCCGTGGAGGGACCCAGATGTAATTCATTTCACAGATGGAAGCAGTTACGTGGAGAACTCCAAGCGATTGGCAGGCTATGCTGTGGTGACAGAGGACAAGGTGATAGAAGCAAGAGCCCTGCCCCAAGGAACTTCAGCTCAGAAAGCAGAACTTGTGGCCCTCATACGAGCTCTGGAGCTAGCAGCAGGACTGGTGACCAACATTTATACTGATTCCAAGTATGCCTTCACAACTCTACACGCTCATGGAGCTTTGTATAAGGAAAAGGGACTCATAAATGCTGCAGGCCAACCTGTTAAGTATGGACCCGAAATACTTCAGCTGCTAGAGGCTGTTTGGGCCCCTAAGAAGGTAGCTGTCATTCACTGCAGGGGACATCAAAGGATAGATACTCCAGTGGCCCGAGGGAACCGCCATGCTGATCGGGTGGCCAAGGAAGCTGCTCGAGGACCCCCAGCAAGTACTGTGACTCCCCTGTTCCAAATTCGACTGCAAGAATGGACGCCTATGTACACCCAAATGGAAGAGAAATGGGCTCAAGAGGAAGGTGCAGTAAGGAGACCTGATGGCTGGTTACATCTCCCTGATACCAGAGTTCTGGTGCCACGCCACCTAGCTTGGCCTGTAGTGTCTCAAGCTCATGACCTGTCACACTTAGGGAAAACAGCACTAGCCCGCCTACTCAGTCGAGTAGTGGTGGTGGAAGGATTGGATAGTCTGGTTGCCACTGCCTCTGCTCGATGTACTCTCTGTGCCCAGAATAATGCTCGTCAGGGACCCCGTATTCCACCAGGAGTTCAGTCTAGAGGACTATCACCCTTTGAGTTCCTAGTCATAGTCTTCACAGAAATGCCCAGGAGCGGTAGGCTCCGATACCTCTTGGTCATGGTCTGCACTTTTTCTGGGTGGGTGGAAGCATATCCTACAGTCACTGAGAAAGCCACAGAAGTAGCTCGAGCCCTCCTTAGGGATGTCATCCCCAGGTATGGACTGCCCCTTGCCATAGGTTCAGATAATGGTCCCGCCTTTGTTGAAGCTACACTTCAGGCCCTGTCCCGCGCATTGCGCATTACCTGGAAATTGCATTGTGCCTACCGTCCCCAGAGTTCAGGGCAGGTTGAGCGGGCAAACAGAACCTTGAAAAATAGCCTAGCAAAGATTTGTCAGGAAACCCAACTGAAATGGCCACAGGCACTGCCATTAGCCCTCTTCCGCCTCCGATGCACCCCAACTAAAGGAACAGCCCTCTCTCCCTTTGAAATTGTGTATGGGAAGCCCCCAGCCATTTTGCAGGGAATTAAGGGAGACAGAGGGACTTTAGGGTCTGCCCAGGTGCAGGAGCAGGTAGCCCTCTTGGGCAGGATAATTTCTGAGCTTTAGTCTTATGTGAGAGAAATAAACCCTGTCCCCTTCCAGGCTCAGGTACATTCCTTCCTGCCAGGGGATAGAGTTTGGGTGAAAGACTGGAGGCTCCAGCCTTTGGGGCCCCGATGGAAAGGACCTTTTACTGTTTTGCTTTCTACCCCTACAGCTGTGAAGGTCGCAGGGATAACTCCATGCGTCCATTGGTCTCGAATCAAGTCTGCTGACCAGACTGAGCCCAGCACAGATCAGACGGAGCCTAAACAGTGGAGAGCAGAAAGTGATCCAGCGGAGCCATTGAAGTTGCGCTTGACCCGAACCAAAGAATCTACTAGCTGAAAAGAAGGGTCAACTGCATACCGCAGGAGCTGCTGGACTTCGGCTTCATACTGAGACTCTTTCTTGCCCAGATTCTGGCTTTCCTGGAATTTGAGAGCTTGATCCTTGTCAGTTGAGGTTCTATCCCAACTGGTATAAGAACTCAAAGACTGAGAACATTATATTAGAGTAATCTGTGATTAGCACAGACTGTTGGAATATTATTGCTTAATTAGTTTGCTGTATTTGTTTAGATTAGGAAGAAAGAAAATGTTAGTAGTTTGGGTGCTTTTGTTGTTCTCTACTCCTTGCCTCCTTTTTCCTAATACCCCAACTCGCTCCAACCTTTGGTTACACTCTGTCCAGGAACTAATTAGCCAGGCAAAGATTACTTCCCCTTGTATTGTGTGTTCCCGATTTTCTCCTTATACTACAGATGTCCCAGCTGTTCCTGTCCCTGTGCCGCTTACAGCTCTTATACCTCCCTACTTTTCGAGTTCAGGCCCTTGGAGCCAGGATTATACTTGGTGGTCCTTTTATAATGCTACTTCCCCCTCTGAATCTTCTCTAAGGCCAGTCTTTACGTCTCCCTATCCAGCTTCTGGAGTGTTTTGTTTAACAAGAAACATCTCAACTGTTCTTCCCATTCCCTGTAACTATACCAATGTTCTCCCAGAGAAAGGGGAATCTATGTGGGTAGTCTCTCCAGGTACTCCTATGTGCCCTACTACCGTACCTGCAGATTATGACCCAGGTGATTATCTGGCTCCTAACCGTACCACTAAGAGGACTATAGTGTCCAAGCTTATTTTCTACTTTCATAAGTCCCCGGGGTATGAAGAGTTTATAACAAATGAGCAGCCTGTCACAATTGGGGATTGGCACCTATGGTGTGCAAAGTCTCCATTTCGTCTTCGTTCTCCCTGGGATAGGGGCTCGCATTATGGGCATCCTAAGTACCTTGTCCAGCCTGAGCCAACATTTATTGGGAACTTTCCTCACCCTCTCCTTGGTCATTACTGGCTCTGTGATAATGTCCTCCACATGATTCTTCCCCCCACGTATGATTTTTGTGTATTGGTAACCTTGAATTATTTTCCTAAAGTTATTCCTCTTCCCAGGCCATCATCCCCGCACCGCTCTAAGCGAGAGGCTTTGTCCTTACCCTCTTCCGTTGCCACAGAGGATGAGGCGATTGAATTAGCCCTCCAGTACATCAATTCTACTTATCCTCTGACTAAAAAGAGACTTGTAGCCCTTTCTGCTACGGCCTGGATTCCAATTGGGGGCCCGGTAGCGGGTATTACTGAACTAGGCATGGCTACCCGGAGACTTCAGTCCCTACTCCATGTTTTAGTTCATGAGCTGAACGTGGTAGTCAATGCATTGCAGGATCAAATTAATGAATTAAGTATAGTTTCTCGGTATAACCGTATGGGCCTTGACTATCTCTTTGCAGCCCAGGGTGGCCTCTGCACAGTGCTAAATTCTTCAGAGTGCTGTACCATTGTCATAAATAGGACGCATGTAGTTAGGCATGCCATGGATAAAGTCCTACAGTTGGCTAGCCTTAATGTGGAGGATTACCGAGGAGGATTAGACCTTACCTCCTGGTGGTGGTCATTGACCTCATGGATACGTCCCTTGTTCATTTCCCTAATAGTTTTAGTTTTAGCAGGATTGTTGTTTTGTTTCCTGGCCTCATGTGCTTCGGCAGTATGCCGTCGGACCTTAACGAGTAGGGTAATGGTGATTCACAAGCCTATTCCTAGTTAGGATCACTATAATCTCCAGAGTTTGAGTTGTGAGACTTATCTCTGCATAAGCTGATTTTAGTCTCAAAGGGGGGAATGAGACAGCATGGGCAGAGAAATTCTATGTTAACTTTTCAATTTTGCAAGTGATGGAGGAATGTCATATGGTTTAGATTACTTAGAAAGTCTAGCTTTGGCTAGGCTAAAGGTTAGAAAGGTCAGAGAGAAATGAAACTTTCTCTGTCCCTTTTTGGGGTTAAGGCTAGTTCATAGATATTACCTTACCACATCTGTATACCATTATGAACAAGGCAAGCAGGCAGTTGTTTTAAAAGTAGGCTGAATGCTGTTTAAATAATTCTAGATATTCTTGATATGTAGATTATGTCTTATAAGGAATTTGATTTCTGCTTATTTTAGAATATGTTTTATTCTGTGTAATTAATATTTCTATGTAGAATATCTGTTCAATTCAGTGTTACTTTTCAAGTAAGAGTTTAAGAGGTCAGCATCTGGTTTGAATTATCCACAGTCCTAGCGAGTTCTGTGAAGGAAGCTAATAGGTGAAAAAGGTCAGGAAAAGCCTTCTCCTTGATTGATTAGCTAAGTATAGGAATGGTCCTGAAAGTAATAACAAACCATATCCCTTAGCCCCTAAATGAACCTAAGTTATGAAGTTAGCTGAGAAATTAATCATAATAAAATGCAAGAGTTCTGGTGCCCCACTGTCTGGTGTGAGAGGCCCCAGGTCATAGGTCAGTTTAGGAAATATATCAAACCTATGTAACTGATATTTTTAAAGTAATGTATAGAGATGATTGGTTGAGACAGGGTAATCAATCTATTCTTTGCCATCTGGTGAGAAGGGGGGGCTAGAGAGGGGGATAAAACTGTATATAACTGGGAGCAGAGGCAGCTTACGTTGGAACAGACAGAAGAAGGAGAGAGAGGACAGACAAGAGATGCAGGATCCAGAGAGAGCTGAAGAAGAGACTTAGTGCTGATGTTCTACTTTGTTTGCTGGCAAATAAAGAAGATTTCTCCCTCATTCTGGTGTGTGCTGTTTGACTCCTGAAGTACCACAGATTCTGCTAACAATAGTGGTAATTCCTGCATCAATTCCTGCAACAGGTTTTTTTTTTTTTACAACTGTTGAGATTTATTTTGCGAGTATTAGTATTTTCACTTCCACCTTATTTCAAGGCATCTGGTTAGGAAATACAGTGCCTAGAAAAAAAAAAGTTATTTTTAGCAGTGGATGAACCCTGTAACTTGTACTAATCCTGACCCGCTTTTTTGTTTTAATAAATTAGAGACGTAACTTGATCTTTTATGCATTATTGGGGGTGATAGAGGGGGTTGTGTTCTTTATTGTCACAACAATTTTATGTTTATCAGCTTCTGCAAATCATCACACAGACACTGTTCAGATTTTGTGACCTTTGTTTCGGCTCCTTAGTTTACATGTCCTTGTGGTGTGGCACATACGTAAATTAGGTCGGGTGCCTAATGTGATTTTAATGTAGGTGTATAAAAGGGTAATGACTACATTTCACTTTTTTTGTTATTAATAACCCCCCACCCCCCACCCCATTTACAAAGCAGCACTAGCTGGTGCTGTAATGCCAGCCCAGCCCATTTTGAATGGGCTGTGCCTGTCGGCATTGCCACACAGCTTTGTAAGCGGGGGGGGGGGGGGGGGGGGGGGGATGCTGTCTGTGATTTTATGTAATGTTTTGCTGGATGGTCTCCCTAATACTGCCAGTTTTGCAGTTTGCTTGCTGTGCTTCTCAAGTATAGTACGAATAATTATACCTTTGTGCTACCCTGATGTCCTATGTGTACTATATTGTATATGATGAGAAACGTTGGGACTGTGATCAAGTTTAAGCAAAGAGGCAATTTACACAGCAGTTATAAAACTTTGAGAAAGAAATAGAATTAAAAAAAAATTGTTTCTTAGCTAGAAAGAAAGAAAGAAGGGACGTCTGAGGAGGCCTTCTGACTCGCCGATCAGCTGTTCTTGCCCGTGCAGCAGAGGTGAGAGGCGCTGCACGGGCCGGTAAGGCAAAGGGGGGGGGGGGTCGTTGGAGGGGGGGGAGCGGCAGCCACGACCAAAGGGGGGGCGGCGGGGGTGGGGCACGGGGCCGGAGCATGGTGGGAGGCGGAGCTAGTGTGGGAGAAGACACAGGAAGGGAGGAGGGCCGGCCCGGGGCTGGGGCTGCTAAAATTTGAGTTTTTTCGTGCGGGGGGGGGGGGGGGGGGGGAACAGCGACCTCGGGCGGGGGGCAAGGACGGCCATACAGGACGCTCCTCACGAGCGCCTTTCCCCCCCCCCCCCCTTTTTTTTTATTTTTGTTTTGATTTGGGAGCCATGTGCTTGTGTTTTGGCTGTTTGTGGCATGCGCAGAGCAGCTAACATAACGATTGGCTGCTCTGCGCATGCTTCAGGGGCCGATTACTGACGTGTATTGTGATTCTTTGATACATTGTACTTTTCAATACCGATCCGAGCATGTGTGACTTGTTGTTTTGGTGCATTCTTCGTTTTTTAAAAATCGTTAGGGACTTTAACGATTTAGATTTTTTAAGGTTTGCTTGATGCATCTGCCTCTTAGGTAGCTAATCTCCCTTTGAGGCATACCTTATCTATCTTTGGGGACACACACACATTTTTCCTTAAACATTAACTGCCAAGATTAAGCAACCACCTATGCCTGTGTATAAATGCATGCCATTCTGTTACTTACCGGTATCTTATGAGTTACTCTGGATATCTTTCGTTCTGTTCCCCTCTGCTCTACCATAATTTGCTCTTTTCTCCAATAAGTCCCATTGCAAATACTTAGTCAAGTTCCTCTTTTCATTTATATTTCGACATAAGTTCTGTTAGAGTCACAAGCTGGCTTTGCTGGCAAATGTGTGAATTTGGTTTCCTGATACCACTTTCGTTTAATTTGTTTTTTTCCAAAGCTTTTAAATTCATGTTTGTCATACCACAATATGCAATCTCCTTGCTCTATTTATTCTAACCTGCTTTATTTACCTCGCACCCTCTCAGTTATGGTTTTCTTTACACTGGATCCCTTTCTGGTATCTGCTCCCATGAGCTTACTTATATTTTATCGCTTCATTTGTTTTCCCCTTCCAGAGGTTTATTTTTGGGGCTCCTGCCCACTATCTGCTACCCTCAATAACCCTTTTTCCCTTTTCTTTTTCCACTTTTTATATTTCATCTGCACCTTGTAATGTTTTTATATTTTGTCACAGTTCAGCTTCTGCACCTGGTTTTCACTGCTATGCAGCAAACTACACCTGTGCTGCTCTTATACTGTATATTCTTTGCCTGGTCTCTTCCTCACCCCCCTCCCCCACCCCCCCCCCCACCCCCCCCCCCCCCCCCCCCCCCCCCCCCCCACACACACACACTTCTGCTTATTCTCTCTTCTATCTGTGTTACGCTAGAACTATTGGCTTGCGTACCGATGCCCGGGAAAGGCTTACACCCGTCTAAGGGGCAAATTTTTGTCCCTTTGGTGGATGATGGTACCGAAATTGTTAGGGATTGGGCCACTAATACCACCCAGTTTTCAGGGTGCGCATGGCCCCATAGTCTTGAACCCTTGCTTCTCTACCAATTGGGTTGGACTGGTATCGGCGATGTTTGAGGGACGCCTCTGCACTGACTCCTACCGGCTGATGCAATCAGAGGCCGTAAAATTACAGTTCACTTAGTTAAGGATCCGTTGGGGGTTAGTTGAAGGCGATGAAGCCTCCTAACAGGCGAAGACCCATTGGACCTCTGTTATTCAAATTCATGGAACCCTTCTTTCGCAGTTCCCCGAATTCTTTGAGGGGTAGTAGCACCCCCCTTCTTTAGGGGTTCTATCATGGAGTGAGTAATGCCCATGGCCAATAGCAGCCGGAGAAGGCCCTTGACAGCCAGTAGAAGCCGAAGAAGGCCCCTGACTTTAGAAGCCTACCCTGGAGAACAGCATTTTTTTTTTTTAGATAGTCACACTAGCGTATACTCTTACTTTTACCTTTTATCCTAATATGAATACTCTATACTTCTCCTCTATAGCCTTGTAACATAACTGGCTCACTTGCTTGAACCTACCCACCTTTTGAAACATACTTTTAAGTGTACTAGTTTTATTGTTTTACGGTCAAGACTTTATGCTAGCACTCTAGTGCATGGAGTTCCCGCCAAAGGATCATATCTGTTCTAGACTCTCTACACTTGATTTGGTCCCTATGCCAGACACGTGAGTATTTCCTTATCTTACTGCATGTTTAAGTGCTGGGATAATTAGTTCATGTTTTAGCAGCTTGTTATTTCCGTTTACTTAATTCCAGTACTGCCACATCACACTATACTACCTTTACATTGCTGTGCTAGAACATTGTTCTGGAGACATTGTTCTAGACTATCCCTAATCTTGACCCTTTCTCTTTTGTCATAATGTCCTCTCCTTGTGCAGATGGGTATACTCCCATACCCTGTAGCTATTCAGACAAGCCTCCTGTTGATGGCTCGTCTATTATTTACCCACCGGTGAAATTTACTCTTAATAGTCTCATAGCGGTACATATCTCTGGCACTGTAGGACTATCACCACTTCCAACCCCTGGACATCAAGGTCCCAGGCCTTACCGCCAGGACCGTAGAAATGACTATCCTGACTCCCGGGGGCGTCAACCCCAGAGGGGCCCCCAGAGAGGCTCGCCAGATAACAATAGGCGACCTAGGGACTACCGCTCCCAACCTAGTCCCAACCGCCGTGCCAACGTGGAATGTTTCCGTTGTCACCAGCTTGGTCATTATGTGGCCGAGTGTTCTCAGCCACTTCAACACTGGCCTAGAAATCAGACTCACCGGCAATCATTCCCTTTGGGGAACCCGGACCACCGCCGGCCGCAGTGACTAGGCGTGGTCCATGCCACGGCGACCCAATGACAACATTACTCATTTGTGATGTCTCTGTCCCCTTTCTAATTGATACAGTCGTTTTCCGCTCTGTGCTCACTCATGTTCAGTGACTAGCCGCCCTTGGCTTCTTTGTTTCCTTAAACCATTTTCACATAATACTTGCTGCTCTCAAAGCTGCCTCCGGCTTCAAACGGCTTTCCCATTTCCCTTCGTTGACACTTTGAAGAATACATTATGCTTGCCAATTGTTAATAATGGGTTTTAATTCTTGATGTGAAATATCTTGTTTCCTGTAAATATTTTCTGTCCCTGCTATGGGTGACATATGTATGTAAATAACCTTGTTTCCACTGCTCTATTTATAAAGATTAAATCAAAGGTTTAGTTATGTATATATGTATATCTGGTGGTACCATACCGATGACGTAGCTAAACCAGCTGATTATTGACTTTCTTAAATCCATGCATAGCCCTCCTGAGGATTTCCTATCAGCTGCAGGGATAGGCAATCTCCAGAGGATGTCTCTTTTTTGTTTTTTTCCATATGCCTTAATCCTGGGTTAGCTATGCTATTTAACTCCATACAGGATGCCTTTTAAATACAACAATGTATTGCTCAATATTGAAATTTTTATATGCTTTAATTAAATTCTGTGTTGTCGTGGTTTGCAAGTGGGGAAGTACTTGGTCTATTTAGCATTATAAAGTGAAGCGACAGTCACTTTTCAGTATTATAAATGAATATGAAGCATTAATGTTTGAAGTCTCTTTATGATGTGCGTATGATCTGAAAGCTTTCATTACTTCCTTATCTACAGTAAGCAGAAATACTTAACAACTATTATCTAGAATCATAGGAGCCAACTTTTCAAAATTATTGGAGGTGCTAAGCCCAATGGAAATGACCCCTCCCTGGACACACACAAGGAATTTTCTCAATAATGGGGGTGCTCAAGCACCCACAGAGTCAGCTCCAATGTCAAGAATGGATAGCTCTGCTATCCACTTCCAGATTACATAAAACTTTTTTTCCCCTCATAACTGCTGGGGAATGAGCTGCGTGAAATTACTCTCTTGAACTGGCCATTCAGGGGAGATTTTTGCGTTACCCATGGATCCACCCTTGTCTTATTTTCTTGTATTCCTAAACAGGGAATAGGTGAAGCTTTCAGAACAGATTAAGAACTCTACTTCCTGATTCCTTTCTATTTAAAACAGGAAGCGACACTGTCATTTGGTTTGCAAGCTGTTACGCTTTCAATCTCTCTGCCTTTCAGAGAGAGGCATTGCAAGTGAATGTGAGGAGGACTGGGGAAATGTGGTTTTTCCATACCATACTTTTACATTTATCGTCATACATACTATCATGTAGGGGAATTACTTTTCTACTTTTTAGCATCACTTTTAAGCTATTATTTATTATCGTTCAGTGTTCTACATTTTATGCCTGTTGTCCATTTATGCTATACTGTTTGTGTAAATGGTAGCTGTCTTGGAGTTTATGCTGTGAGTTCTTGGCTTCCCCCTGTTTCAACTTACTCTTGCCAAGTTGCTGCTATGTTGTTTTGTCTTGAAACAATGTGCTATTTCCTGCTTCTTCGATTGGTTATAAAGTGTTACTTAAACTCTACGTGAAGGTCGATCAAGGGTGTCTGCTCTTTCTAATATTTTTTTCTTTTTAAAGGTGCTTTTTCTTGCACTGCAAACTACATATGCCCTGTTGTAATGCAGGTATATGGTATTTTCATACATTTATTGACTCAAAACCATTTTGACTTTTTTATCTTTCCTCTCTTAGGCATTAATTTGAAATTTTGGTTACACATCAATTATTCCAGTACATTCTTTTTAAGTTCTATTTTTAATTTTAAACAATTCAGAGTGTATTTCTAAATTTTAATTTTTGTATATGTTCTCAATGAATTGTTTAAACGGATTACCCTTACCCTGCCTCGCCCCTTCCCCTGCCCCCTTCTCTGACACACCCTCAACCCGCCTCCCTCTGTTACCCCTCTCTTTGTTGTTGTTCCGCCTCCTCCCTCCCTCTATACCTCACCCTGGTCCACCCCCTTCATATCCCCATTCTCAATGTCGGCCCTCCCCCTGATGCTCCTTCTACCACACCCCATGCCCCATCTCCTACGACCATGTAGCTGCACCCCTTGCCCCTCTTCATTTCGCACCCTCCCCTCGACAGACACCCCCATACCGTTGTCTGTAACCCCACCCCGACACGCCTCCTGACCCTTCTCGTACTACAACCCCTCCCCTTTTCTGAACTACTCCCCCTCTCCTACCCTTTCCGAAAATCACAACCCGGTCCTGACTTTTCCCCCCACACACCTATTCCCCACTGAGTCTCTACCACACATGTAGCACTAAAAATTATGGAATTAACTGTCTGTTCTCAGTTCAATCTTTTCCCAGATGGATATAGAAGTAAACTTGGCGGAATAGAAGCTTATTTCAGTGATGAACACCATGCTGATGCGCTGTATCCAGTGGTGTGCTGGTAAATTTTTAATAACAGGCTCTCTCCCCGGTCCACCTCTGCGCCCCCCCCCCCCCCCCCCAAAATTGCAGAGCTGTCTATAGCCGGGGGGGGGGGGGGGCAATGCATTATTCTCTCCAGGAAAAAAAAATTAAATGATCCCAGGTTCCAATCTAATTCAAGTTTAATATGGGATAAAATGCCATAAATAAGTAAATAAATATAAACTTTTAACGTTCAGCACCTGATTCTCAACGTGGACATATTCCAAACACTATAATGAAAATAAAATTATTTTTTTCTACCTTTGTTGTCTGGTGACTTTGTTTCTCTGATCATGCTGGCCCAGTATCTGATTCTGCTGCTCTCTGTCTGTTCCCTTGACTTCGTTTCCAGGGCTTCCTTTCCATTTATTTCTTTTCTTTCCTCCTTTCTTCTTCATTTCTGGGCCTCTGCAGACTTGACTGTACAGTGGATCCAGCTTCTGCCTATTTTCTCCATCCATGTGCAGCTTCTCTCCTCACTTCCTTTTCCCTCATCTAATCTCCTTCCTCTGTCTTCCCGCCATGTCCAGCATTTCTGCTCTCTCCCTTCCCTCCCCTCCCCTCCATCCATGTCCTGAAACTCTCCTCTCTCCCCTGCCCCCCTCTATCCATCCATACCCAGCAATTGTCTTCTCTCCCCTGCCCCCCCTACCCATCCATGCCCAGCAATTGTCTTCTCTCCCCTGCCCCCCCACCCATCCCTGCCCAGCAAATGTCTTCTCTCCCCTGCCCCCCTCTACCCATTCCTGCCCAGCAATTGTCTTCTCTCCCCTGCCCTCCCCTCCTGCTCCCAAACATGTCCAGCGATTGTCCTCCCTCCCCTGCCCCTCCCCTCCTGTTCCCAAACATGTCAAGCGATTGTCCTTCGCCCCCACCGTCCCCTCATGCTCCCATCCTTTTTATTAACTCTCCGTTGAAGCGCGCGTTATTTAAAGCCCTGCTGCCCGTCTCCAGCCTTCCCTGTTTGCTTTGATGAGTTCGTTCATGCCCTTAGTCCCGCCTTCTGATGTCTGACGTCAGACGGCGGGACTAAGGGCACGAACGAACTCATCGAAGCAAACAGGGAAGGCTGGAGACGGGCAGCAGGGTTTGAAATAACACGCGCTTCAACAGAGAGGTAATAAAAAAGATGGATGGGAGGGGGAGGGGACGGTGGGGGCGAAGGACAATCGCTGGACATGTCTGGGAGTGGGAGGGGAGGTAAGCATGGCCTGTGATGGCGCCCTCCTGCCAAGCTTACCTCCCATAACGGAGCCGGCTCGCCCCCAAGAACAACCGGCTCGCAAGAGCTGTCAAAATTTTACAAGCGGCTCTTGCGAGCCGGACCGAGCCGGCTCCAGCACACCACTGGCTGTATCCTCATCATCCTTATTTGCACTACAGACGTGTCTTACATTCCACATTCGAATCCTGAACTTCTTCAATCCTATAAGTCCTGCAGGCCTCCTGAAGCTATGGGCTCATCCCATGGTGAAAGGTAGTCAAAGCAGGTGAAATTTCCATACTTATCTATAGCTACAATACCATTCTACCACATTTGCTTCCAATTACTTCTGCAAGTAAGAGCTACTAACCGCCCGGCCACGATGACTGCACTAATGACAAATCTGCGTCCGAATGATATCTTTAATTTCAGCCCTGTTTGACTGCTAGTGCATATTCAATCTTTTTGACCATTTTTGTGCATCATGTTTTCCAGATCCTGCACGCCATTACCCATGTACTACCTGGTGTCCCTTCTATCTGTCTTGCTTCATCCGCATTATGCAAGCCAGAAGTGGGGATACATTCTGAAAATCCCAGTTCCTTGAACATAAGAGACTTTGCCTATAGAAATTTAACACTTTCACTGTTGAAGCTGTGACCTCAACCATTATCAGGAGATAAATAATTTCATATTTACTATTACTATTTGTGGACTTATATTGTTCAATTATATGGTTTCCCTTTTGGTTTTAGATTTAATTATCGGTGTATTTTTATGTTAGCATTGTCTTTCATGTTTCTTGAAATCTATCTATTATTTCTGCCCACCAAGATACAATAATTTATTAGTAAATGTAATATGTTTTAGATGCTATAGAATGACATGAGACTAATTTTGTCTTTCCTTTAATTCCTCTGCCAACTTCTGATCCCTGATGGACTAATTATGATTACATTGCCATAGGGGGGAAGATAGGATAAAAGCATGGAAAGATCCAATTCTGTACACCGCAAGTATTATGTCCTCCATGATCACACATCCTGTGCCCATTTGACAGATATACCAGTTTATTTTGCTGCAGAATGAAGCGAGCGACAGACCCCGCCTCTACTGAGTTCTCCTGCCCCGTTAGATTTTTCAGAGCTTCCAGCTCTTCCAGATTCTTCAGAGCTCCCATTTACTCCAAGTCCGTCATCATCACCACCATTCCAATTGCAAGCGGCAACAGCAGTTAAAGAGTGGTTACCTCTGCTTTTCTAGCTTCCACTTCCACCTACTGAGCGACGTGCCTGTATTGAAAGTATACGGGTTGCGATTGGACAATTGATGTCTCCTGAATCTCCAGATTTCTTTGTCCTCCAGAACATACACCTTGAAGTTTCCGACCTGCTCGACAGTTGGCATCTTTTCTTTCCCCCACAAGATTAACTAAATGCAACAAGATCCAGTCACAAGAGATCATCAGTACAGCACCTACCCATACATCTTGGGTGCACCTGAAAGACATTACAGTCTTCAATAAAGTCCAGAACTCAGAATCACAGCGGTAGATATCTCAGAACCAGAACCTCCGACAAAATACAGTCAAGCAAAACCAATTGATAATTAATTTGACATTCACAGTTGCTAATTTATGGACATTATGGACTCATATTTTATTTTCAATTTAGCAGTGATCCTGTTTATATTTTGGAAGGGTTTTATTTTTATTTTCTTATTATATTCCCTTTCTAGCTTATGACACATTTTCTATTATGAATGGATGTTCATAATTGGACCATCATTGTCTTTATTCCCATTTTAGCATCAATTTTGAATGTTTCATGAAGACCCTTTCCTGCTATTTCTGTAATTCAAATCGATACTGCTCATACAGGGGTAACATCAAACCCTAATACTGGCCAAGATATCATAATGTAGGTGTAAACCCCTACAATTATTTTTATAGGCTTACCCAGTTGCATGTCTCTCTGCAGGATTGACTAAGCTCCAAGTGGGGTAATGGTAAGGGATATATAAAACCCTGGGGTGGGCTCGTGCTCATATAAAGGGGAACTCCATTAATCTCATCCCATGGCTTTTCCTACCATCTCTATGCTGATGACTCCCAAATCTACCTTTCTACCCCTGATATCTCACCTTGCATCCAAACCAAAGTTTCAGCGTGCTTGTCTGACATTGCTGTCTGGATGTCTCAACGCCACCTGAAATTAAACATGACCAAAACCAAGCTTCTCATTTTGCCCCCCAAACCCACCTCCCCACTCCTCCCGTTTTTTATTTCTGTTGATGGCTCTCTCATTCTCCCTGTCTCCTCGAAACCTTGGGGTTATCTTTGACTCTTCTTTCTCCTTCTCTGCTCATATCCAGCAGATCGCCAAGACCTGTCATTTCTTTCTTGACAACATCCGTAAAATCCGCCCCTTTCTTTCTGAGCACTCTACCAAAACCCTCATCCACACCCTTGTCACCTCTCGTTTAGACTACTGCAATCTGCTTCTTGCTGGCCTCCCACTTAGTCACCTCTCCCCTTTCCAATCGGTTCAAAACTCTGCTGCCCGTCTCGTCTTCCGCCAGGGTCGCTTTACTCATACTACCCCTCTCCTCAAGTCGCTTCACTGGCTCCCTATCCATTTTCGTATCCTGTTCAAACTTCTTCTACTAACCTATAAATGTACTCACTCTGCTGCTCCCCAGTATCTCTCCACACTCGTCCTTCCCTACACCCCTTCCCGTGCACTCCGCTCCATGGATAAATCCTTCTTATCTGTTCCCTTCTCCACTACTGCCAACTCCAGACTTCGCGCCTTCTGTCTCGCTGCACCCTACGCCTGGAATAAACTTCCTGAGCCCCTACGTCTTGCCCCATCCTTGGCCACCTTTAAATCTAGACTGAAAACCCACCTCTTTAATATTGCTTTTGACTCGTAACCACTTGTAACCACTCGCCTCCACCTACCCTCCTCTCCTCCTTCCTGTACACATTAATTGATTTGATTTGCTTACTTTATTTTTTGTCTATTAGATTGTAAGCTCTTTGAGCAGGGACTGTCTTTCTTCTATGTTTGTGCAGCGCTGCTTACGCCTTGTAGCGCTATAGAAATGCTAAATAGTAGTAGTAGTAGTAGGAGCTCCCCAGTCATTATGCCTATGTCAACGCTTATGTATGGCCCTTCTTAAATATTATTTTCCTAGGTTCTCTCCCTGTAAAGTTTCATAATTACAAAGATATATGGGCTTGACCCATAGGAATTGCTGCTACCATCTTGCTGTATGATGCAACCTTATGACTGCTACCAGCTTCTTAGTGCTCATGATTGGATGGCTATGATGGGTAATAGTAAGGCCCAGGAATTCCAATCTGCTTAAGGATTCTGGACACCTACAACCTAAGACAGCCTGCAATCGGAGTACTAATCATATGTTTGTTGAGTCCATAACAATAAGGAGTTGGCTTTACAGGATTAGTAGAATGCTTAATTGAAACTGCCATAAGCAAGAAAGAACCTACAGGACAATATGTCATGTATGACAATCTCTTCCCCAAGTCCACTGAGACTATCTCCCCATGCATTGGCCAACCCGCTATGCCATACAATAGATGTAATAGAAGCCATAGAACGACCTGCAACTATTCAGTAGTATGGTACGTATGAGATTGCTACTATTTGCAAGATAATGCTGAATATAAAACAATGTCAAATAATGGTAACCCATATATAACCTGCGAAAATATGTATAATATGCTTATGTTGAAACTTTATGAGGATACATATTTTTGTTTCATGAAAGTATGCTTGCAGAATTAACACGATAAGCCTTGTAGATTTTTATAGATGTACCCATAAACCTTTCTTACCACAGGTTTGAGCAAGTCTCAAGAGGGGTGACATCAGGATTAGGGCCCAAGGGGTTGGGTAATGAAAAGGGAATTCCATACGCCGCGGAAGATATATCAATACCTCAGACTGAAGTTTCCTACTTTGTAGCGACAATTCCTAAGGCCAAAACACGCCCTCTCATTTGATAGCTTGGCACCTTCTGGAACGGATGGTGACAAACTTGGTGTCACCCCAACTGATGGGGTGACAAGAGGGGAATGTAGAATTATGGTACTACTACTAATTGACATTTCTAAAGCGCTACTAGGGTTACGCAGCGCTGTACAATTTAACATGGGGAACTCCAACAGAGAGCGGGATGGGGGTGGAGGAAGATCCATGAGAGTGTACTCTGAAGGTGCGGTGGGAGAGATAGGAGGAGAACCAGGAGAGGACAGAACCCTGGAACCCAAATGAGGACAGTGTGGCAAGAAGTAAATCATGATTGACAGTATCAAAAGCAGCGGATAGATCAAGGAGGATGAGGATGAGTAGAATTATGGTACAGCTAGAAGCCCCCACTGGAAGGGTGGGAAGTCAAACCTCAGAGCTCAGGCTATTAGAAACTCTGGCCAAAGTCAAAAATCTGATGGCTAGTATGACTAGGAGCTTGCTGGAAAAGCATGGCCTAGTTTTTAGCCCGGATTGAGGCCTAAATGACCTGAATTGGAAAAGTTAGGTCAAGAAATCTGAAATCAAAATGGAAACTGTCAGTCACAAAATGGATTCTCTTATTTCTGTATCTGAGTTAGAAAAAACTTGTTTTTCTGAAGATAATGCCAGGTGCAAAGGAAATAGGGAAGTAGCTGTCCAAGAGGGGAGGGAGTCCTTCCGTCAGAGCATCTTGTGGTTAGTTAAGAAAAGTGGTAAACAACTTTAATATGGGAGCCAATGTAGACCCATTAAGTTGAATGGAAGGAAGAGGGTATAAAAGTTGCTGCAAATCTGGGTGTGGCAGAAGAAGTCCCAGCTGCCATCCAGAGATGCTGTCAGATAGATCAGAAGTCAGATTGATGTTCCTGATTGCCCTGTATTGCCTTGGTAAGGAATAAAAATATATCTTTGCAATCTATCCTTCCTATCTCTTTCTTATACAATATTTAAAGTGGTAATTAATCTCGGGGATGGAAAAAGGTATAGGCATGTGCTTATATTTTCCCCCACTAACACAAGAGTCAGATGGTCATTGCAAAAGCCTTCTAGGAAGCCTCCCTGATATGTGGGTAGTTAACCTGCGTACCAGGGGGGCTCTATGGGGTAGTCTCCCCTCATAAAATTCATTCACCGGATAGATGGGTTAGTTTCTTAGCAGTAGAGGGAGGGAAGGGGAAACCAGAGGGAGAATCTATTCTCACATGTAAGAAATATCAGTTGGTGAATTGGGTTGATTTAAGACAGATGCAGACAAGATTACAATGGTATAGTAGATAGATTCTTGGAGAATGCACTGGGGAAGGAGAAGGATGATGAGGGACTGGAAGCTGGGACAGTCCCTTCCTATTACCAGTGGGGAGATAATATAAAAACTACACTGGCTACCAATCAAAGAACTTATTGCTTTCAAAATCTGCACCCTGGTTCATAAAATTATCTTCGGCAAAGCCCCGGGATACATGACAGACCTCATAGACCTATCAACTAGAAACACATCCGAATCAGCACGATCATATCTAAATCTCCACTACCCAAGCTGCAAAGGACTTAAATAGAAATCAACCTGCGCATCCAGTTTTTCCTACATAAGCACACAACTGTGGAACGCATTACCAAAAGCCTTGAAAACAACGTATGACCACCTAAACTTCCGGAAATCACTAAAAACTAACCTGTTTAAAAAGGCATACCCTACCGATCCAATTTAAATGCTTGAACTCTGCAACACAACGAAACATAGTAACATAGTAGATGACGGCAGAAAAAGACCTGCACGGTCCATCCAGTCTGCCCAACAAGATAACTCATATTTGCTGCTTTTTGTGTATACCCTACTTTGATTTGTACCTATGCTCTTCAGGGCACAGACCGTATAAGTCTGCCCCGCACTATCCCCGCCTCCCAACCACCAGCCCCACCTCCCAACCACCGGCTCTGGCACAGGCACAGACCGTGTAAGTCTGCCCAGCACTATCCTCACCTCCCCACCACCAGCCCTGCCTCCCAACCACCGGCTCTGGCACAGACCGTACAAGTCTGTCCAGCACTATCCCCGCCTCCCAACCACCAGTCCCGCTTCCCACCACCGGCTCTGGCACAGACCGTATAAGTCTGCCCAGCCCTATCCCCGCCTCCCAACCACCAGCCCCGCCTCCCAATCTTGACTAAGCTCCTGAGGATCCATTCCTTCGGCACAGGATTCCGTTATGCTTATCCCACGCATGTTTGAATTTCGTTACCGTTTTCATTTCCACCACCTCCCGTGGGAGGGCATTCCAAGCATCCACTACTCTCTCCGTGAAAAAATACTTCCTGACATTTTTCTTGAGTCTGCCCCCCTTCAATCTCATTTCATGTCCTCTCGTTCTACCACCTTCCCATCTCCGGAAAAGGTTCGTTTGCGGATTAATACCTTTCAAATATTTGAACGTCTGTATCATATCACCCCTGTTTCTCCTTTCCTCCAGAGTATACATGTTTAGTTCAGCAAGTCTCTCCTCATACGTCTTGTAACGCAAATCCCATACCATTCTCGTAGCTTTTCTTTGCACCGCTTCAATTCTTTTTACATCCTTAACAAGATACGGCCTCCAAAACTGAACACAATACTCCAGGTGGGGCCTCACCAACGACTTATACAGGGGCATCAACACCCCCTTTCTTCTGCTGGTCACACCTCTCTTTATACAGCCTACCAACCTTCTAGCTACTGCCACCGCCTTGTCACATTGTTTCGTCGCCTTCAAATCCTCAGATACTATCACCCCAAGATCCCTCTCTCCGCCCGTACCTATCAGACACTCCCCGCCTAACACATACGTCTCCCGTGGATTTCTACTTCCTAAGTGCACCACTTTGCATTTCTTCGCATTGAATTTTAATTGCCAAACCTTAGACCATTCTTCTAGCTTCCGTAGGTCCTTTTTCATGTTTTCCACTCCCTCCGGGGTGTCCACTCTGTTACAGATCTTAGTATCATCCGCAAATAGGCAAACTTTACCTTCTAACCCTTCGGCAATGTCACTCACAAATATATTGAACAGAATCGGCCCCAGCACCGATCCTTGAGGCACTCCACTACTTACCTTTCGCTCCTCCGAGCGAATTCCATTCACCACCAACCTCTGGCGTCTGTCCGTCAACCAGTTCCTAATCCAGTTCACCACTTCGGGACCTATCTTCAGCCCATCCAGTTTATTTAAGAGCCTCCTGTGGGGAACCGTGTCAAAAGCTTTGCTGAAATCTAAGTAGATTACGTCCATAGCTCGTCCCTGATTCAATTCTCCTGTCACCCAATCAAAGAACTCAATGAGGTTCGTTTGGCACGATTTCCCTTTGGTAAATCCATGTTGTCTCGGATCTTGCAACTTATTGGCTTCCAGGAAATTCACTATCCTTTCCTTTTTTTTGTTACATTTGTACCCCGCACTTTCCCAGTCATGGCAGGCTCAATGCGGCTTACATGGGGCAATGGATGGTTAAGTGACTTGCCCAGAGTCACAAGGAGCTGCCTGTGCCTGAAGTGGGAATCAAACTCACTTCCTCAGTTCCCCAGGACCAAAGTTTATCACCCTAACCACTAGGCCACTCCTCCACTCCTTCAGCATCGCTTCCATTACTTTTTCCAATAACCGAAGTGAGGCTTACCGGCCTGTAGTTTCCAGCTTCTTCCCTATCACCACTTTTGTGAAGAGGGACCACATCCGCCGATCTCCAATCCCTCGGAACCTCTCCCGTCTCCAAGGATTTATTAAACAAATCTTTAAGAGGACCCGCCAGAACCTCTCTGAGCTCCCTCAATATCCTAGGGTGGATCCCATCCGGTCCCATGGCTTTGTCCACCTTTAGCTTTTCAAGTTGTTCATACACACTCTCTTCCGTGAACGGTGCTCTATCCACTTCAATCTCATTTGTACTTTTTGCAGTCCATTGCGGTCCTTCTCCAGGATTTTCTTCTGGGAAAACAGAACAGAAGTATCTATTTAGCAAATTTGCTTTTTCTTCATCATTATCCACATAGCGGTTCGCAGTATCTTTTAGTCTCACAATTCCCTTTTTAGTCATTCTCCTTTCACTAATATACCTGAAGAAAATTTTGCCACCCCTCCTTACATTTCTAGCCATTTGTTCTTCCGTTTGCGCTTTCGCCAGTCGTATCTCTCTCTTGGCTTCTTTCAGTTTCATCCGGTATTCCTCCTCGTGTCCCTTTTTATGAGTTTTTTTGTATTTCTGGAACGCCAACTCTTTAGCCTTTATTTTCTCAGCCACTTGCTTGGAGAACCATATCGGTTTCCTTTTTCTCTTGCTTTTATTTACTTTCCTTACATAAAGGTTCGTGGCCCTATTTATAGCTTCTTTCAGTCTGGACCACTGTCCTTCCACTTCTTGTATTTCCTCCCATCCCATCAGCTCCTTCCTCAGGTATTCCCCCATTTTACTAAAGTCAGCACGTTTGAAATCCAGGACTTTGAGTTTTGAGTGGCCACCCTCCTCTTCAGCCGTCATATCAAACCAAACTGTTTGATGGTCACTGCTGCCCAGGTGGGCACCCACTCGGACATTTGAAACGCTAGTGTGCACTTGTAAAAGGACCCCAAAATAATTCAACAGTTCTCCACTTAAAGGGCAGATATCCTTGCATTACTTAACTCCGTTTGATTTATTAACCATAAAACATTTTTGGTCTCATTCATTGAGGAATGTATTAATGCAGAAAAATAGATTTTCCTAGCACAACAGTCATATTACTATTATACATTATAACCTGTATGTGTATATTTAAAATTGAAACAGTAAGCCTGTCTTATTTTTTAACAGTTGGTGCAGCAGCTTGTATTTTTTGATTGAGTAAAGCAGAAAAATTCTACCTGCAATGATTGCTTTTTTATATATATATATTTTTTTTTTCCATCCTCTCAGAGACAAAGACAGTGGAGTCTTCATCAAGTGAATCAAAGAAGAGGTTTTATGTTTTTGTTGGCAGCTTATGTCCTTCAATATCAGAGGTAATTAAGAACTCCTGATTTTACAATGTACTTAACTTTTATTATTCAACGATAAGGTCAGACAAACTGTAGTCCATAGCCACATTGTTTTAATAATAATATATAATACCTTCTCTATTTTGTCAGATATAATCCTTTTTGTATACAAATCTCTGAATATGTATGGTAGATCATAATGGAGTGGAGAAGTAACCTAGGGGGGCTTTTAAAAAGGCGCGGTAGCATTTCTAGCATGCGCTAAACACTAGAGACACCCATAGTAGTAGTAGTAGTAGTAGCACATGCTTATTTTTAGCACTCACTAAAAACGCTAGCGCACCTTTGTAAAAGGATCCCCTAGTGATTAAAGTAGCAGGCTGCGAACCAGGGAAGTCAGGATTCAAATTTCCCTTCTCCCACTATTGTTCTTTGTGACCCTCAATAGTTATAAACTTACAGGTCAATATTTACACTCAGCAGCTGGCCATGGTGTTTGAAGTTATATCTGAATATTCAGTGCCAGCTGCTATCTGGATATCAGCACTGAATACCAGGTATGGTGGGCAGAGAAACAGTTATCCAGAGCAGGGACATAACTATGGGGGGCCTTGGGGACCCAGGCCCCCCAATCTTGTATCGGGCCCTTCTAGTCCAGTGCACAGCATAGGCACCCAGTATACAATTTTGCTCACCTGCTGCCTTTCCCTCTCTCTCTCCCCACCCTGAGTTCCCCAGCCAGCATACAAAAGTCTGGCCTCCAATGATAATTACAAAGCTGACAGCCATGGGAGATTGTGGCTCTCTCCACACTGCAGCTGCTTCCAAGGAGGTTAAATTCAGAACAAGAGACAGTATGAGACTATCTAGCCCATTATATGGGTTGAAGCCAATAGGTGGAGATTGCCACTACACTGGTTCACCCAAAACAATAGCAAACACTATTGAAAATAATAGCAAACGATTATTAGAAATAACGGACTGTCTATGCGTGGTCCATCTGTAAAAAGTCAAAAGCTGTTCCAGTTGGATAGGCAGTGCCTTAAAAGGTGGAGGAGAAAAGTTTTTTTTAATCCTATTTGACAGCTTTTTAATTTATTTGAGAGGTTCCCATATATAGATATAGATATCATGAAATAAAAACTGAATATTACTAAAACAGCTTCAAAAATTATTGTAGCTGGTAGAAACAGCACTAATAAAGGCTGTATTTTGTGCTCATTTTTCTACACAGTTTTATGCAATACAGTAATACATGGCCAAATTTCAGTGAGGATATCCTCTTTACTGATGGGTTCATCTTAATTGTTTTAATCTGCTTTGGGAAGCCTGGTGTTATAAAGATTGAAGGTAAAATTAAACTCTCCTTTCGTTGGGACACATAGAATCACATCTTCACCTCATCTCTATTGTACAAATGGATTATTCTGTTTTGAGCATGTTTCAGGACAAGTGGTTTTCATAAGTCAAAATAGTAACAATAAATATTTTCTTTCATGCAGATCTCTCATTTCTTTAAACATAACTAAATGGGTTATAAGCCCCCAATGCAGTCCATTGGTTGTCTTATATTTTGATACTGTGCCAAAACTGGAAATACAGTGAGACAGGATAATATAATTCAATAATATCCAAAACCTATTAATTAACATTATAATTGTGTTTGCATTTGGATAATAGCTGAGAAAATGCTGTTATCAAATCATATTAGGAAGCCATCATTATTCTCGGGACTCATTTATATACAAACACACGGCCGGGAGACAAAGATTAACTCCCCCTCCCAAACAAAAATGCCTTTTACAACCAAATAGACTTGAAGAATAAATATATAGCACAGAACTGGAAAATGTTGCCACATTTAGACTGCCCTCATTACTTAATATATCTCTTTTAAATAATAGTAATAAACAATATTATTTTTATAATATACCACTGCATTCCACAAAACAAAAGGAGGAGCAAGTTCACTCAACCCATCTTTCTCTTTTGATCTAGGCACAGGGAAAACATTTTAAATGCTTCCAGGTTTCAACCTAATTCATTGACTCAGCTCTTTCCTTCGGACCACAGGTTTCCAATGTCATGAAAACAGGCCTCTTTTTTTCTGCATCATCTGAGATCAATCAGAAATCTGATTGACCAAGAGGGGCTTAATCAAAAGGGGTACCCAAGTTTTCCTGAGGATGTCCTCGCAGGACGTCCTGGCGAAGGAGCGGGGAAACCCGTATTATCGAAACAAGATGGACGTCCATCTTTCGTTTTGATAATACGGTCGAGGACGCCCACACTGCGAAATTTAGGTTGACCTTAGAGATGGTCATCCTTAGAGATGGTCATCCCCGATTTTTGCTGATAATGGAAACCGAGGACGCCCATCTCAGAAACGACCAAATCCAAGCCATTTGGTCATGGGAGGAGCCAGCATTCGTAGTGCACTGGTCCCCCTGATATGCCAGGACACCAACCTAGGGGGCACTGCAGTGGACTTCATAAATTGCTCCCAGGTGCATAGCTCCCTTACCTTGTGTGTTGAGCCCCCCCAAAACCCACTCCCCACAACTGTACACCACTACCATACCCCTAAGGGGTGAAGGGGGGCAACTAGATGTGGGTACAGTGGGTTTGTGATGGGTTTTGAAGGGCTCACATTTACCACCACAAGTGTAACAGGTAGGGGGGGATGGGGCTGGGTCCGCCTGCCCTGAAGTGCACTGCATCCACTAAAACTGCTCCAGGGACCTGCATACTGCTGTTGTGGAGCTGGGTATGACATTAGAGGCTGGCAAAAAATATAAAAAAAATTTTTTTTTAGTGTGGGAGGGGGTTGGTGACCAATGGGGGAGTAAGGGGAGGTCATCCCTGATTCCCTCCAGTGGTCATCTGGTCAGTTCGGGCACCTTTTTGAGGCTTGGTCGTAACAAAAAATGGATCAAGTTGCCCAAGTGCTCGTCAGGGACACCCTTCTTTTTTCCATTATCGGTCAAGGACGCCAATGTGTTAGGTGTGCCCCAGTCCCACCTTTGCTACGCTTCCGACACGCCCCAGTGAACTTTGGTCGTCCCTGCAATGGAAAGCAGTTGAGGACGCCCAAAATCGGCTTTTGATTATGCCGATTTGGGTGACCCTGGGGGAAGGATGCCCATCTCCTGATTTGTGTCAAAAGATGGGCGCCCTTCTCTTTCGAAAATAAGCCTGCAAGACTTTCTATCCATGCTTTTTTATGCATATGTTAATACCAGGTATGATTACTGTAATACAGCCTATGCAGGAATGACCAAGGCGCACCTCAAGAGGCTTCAGACACTACAGAACACAGCAGCTCAAGGGGCAAGTAGATACAATTGAGCTACTCCACTCCTTTAATGCCTTTATTTATTACCAATTGAATACAGAATTAAGTTTTAAAATCTTACCTTAACAAATAGAGCTCTTTATACGACTATTCCTTCATACTTTGGGGCCCTTTTTACTAAGCCATGTAGATGCCTTATGCGCATCAATTTTGAACTACCACCTGTACCGCATGGCCCGGGCAGTAATTTCATTTTTTATGTGCATCCACTAAGCGTGGGCGGTATCCGGACTTGTACACGCATAGACTATTACTGCCCAGTTAACATGTGAGACTTTACCACTAGGTCAATGTGTGGCGGTAAGGTCTCAGGCCCAAAATGGACACGCACCAATTTTTATTTTATCTGCACGTCCATTTTCAGCCAAAAAAGGGCCTTTTTGGCAGGTGCGCTGAAAAATGGACCTGCACGCGTCCAATACACATGTCTACACCAGCACAGGCCACTCTTCGGCGCACCTTAGTAAAAGGACCCCTTAGCTTCTCTAACTGTACCCTATACCCCAGGTCATACTTTTTGATCTTTAGTTGATAATAAGTTAGTTCTGCCATCTCTATCAAGAGCGAGGTGGGAATCTACACGCAGCTCTGCATTCTGTTTTCTGTCTCCTGCATTATGGAATTCATTTCCTTGACACATTCGATTGGAAAGCTCTTTTAGTCTGTTTTGCAAGGCTTTGAAAACACACTTCTTTCAGCTATCTTTTCAGATTCTTTAACTTTTCTAGGCAATTTTCAGTAAGGTCTGCAGTGTAAAATACTAGAGCCTGTCCTCATTTGGATGAATATTATATGAGAGCGGTTGCTGCATTATGTCCCGTCTTATATCCCTCCTGCAGCAGAATAGTTGAGTCTTTTTACCCTACAGGTTTATGAATGCTATGTAAGTGTATGATTTTTTTTTATGTAGGTCCTGTGCTTACTTTTCATAATTTGTATTTCCTGTCTTATGTGTTGGTCTTTTGTCCTTTCCTTTATTTTAATGGAGTTCTTTATGTTGCTTGTTTTCTGTTTTTTAATTAATTTTTATATTATACATTGTAAACCGATTAGACTTGCCATGCAATATTGTCAGTATAGTAAAATTATTAAACAATAAATAATAAATGATGTATGATGTTTAATTTGGGATATAAATGTCATAAATAAGTAAATAAAAAGATAGAAGCTCTGAATGTTGAGCTCCTGATTCTTATAACATGATGTCTGTTTTAGTGGCCCTTTACCAGGAGAAAATAAATCTCTGTACAAATATAACACGTGGTAGGGTGTTCCTATAACCAGCCCCTCCAAATGACACACTGATTATGATTTATAACAAATTACTACTCTACCTATGAAAAGTTATTACGTTATTATACTTCCTCTATGTACATCCATATGCTGCATACGCTGCCATGTTTGAAAATGTAAGTGAGATTACATAAAAACCAACAATAAAGAATGACAACATGGATGCATCAACTCATAGGTTTGTTTCCTTTGTTTTGAGTGTAGATAGAAAGACTGCTGCGTGGGGAAGAGGAAACAGAGGCAAACATAATTGGCTTCAACTTTTTGCCATTATGCCATCTCCTGTTCTCAATCAAACTTCCTTGGCTGCTTCCTTCCAGCCAGCCCCGCTTTGGCTACTTACTCTGAAAGAGGAAGTTGTATCAGAGGAGGCGGGGCTGGCTTGCAGGAAGTAGTCACAGCATTCAGAGAGCCGCACTCCCCACAGCTGTGCTTTGTAATTATCACCGCAGCCGGCATTGATGGCAACTGAATGGAAGGATGGAAAACTGTTGCATGCTGGTTGGGGGAGAAGGAGGGAGATTGACAGGAGCAATGCGGTAGGAGGGGGCAGGGAGCGAGACAGGAGCAATGCCAGGGGGGCGAGACCGGAAGTGTGAGGGGGCAAGGAGAGAGACGGGAGCAAGGAGGTTAGATTGAGAACAGGAGATAGCATGAGCCTATCTAGGCCATTATATGGGCAGAAGCCAGTAGGCGGAGATTGCCACCATTTTCGCTCACCCAAAAGAATAGCAAAAGAAATAATGGACTGCCTATATGTGGTCCATCTGTAAAAAGTCAAAAGCTGTTCCAGTTGGATAGACAATGCCTTAAATGGTGGAGGATAAAATATTTTTTTTGTTTACTTATTTTACAGCTTTTTAAAATTTATTTGAAAGCTTCCCATATGCAGCTTTCAAATAAATTAAATTGAATATCACTAAAACAGCTTAAAAATTATTGTAGCTAGTAGAAATACCACTTATAAACTCTGTATTTTGTGCTCATTTTTCTACACTATTCTATACAATATAGATGGCCAAATGTCATTAAGGATATCCTGTATCCTGATGGGTTCACTTAAACTGATACTGCAATCTGCCTTGGGAAGCCTGGTGTTATAAAGATGGAATATAGTGTGCATTGAGCTTGAGCCTATGTTTGTCTTTTTGGCTTTGTATATGATGTTTGCACTACTTTTATATTGTCTTCAATAAAAATGTTGAAACATAAGATGGAATATATTTAAATTAAATGGAAGTAAAATTAAACTCTCCTTTCATTGGGGCACATGGAATCACATCTTCATTTTGTAGAAGTTTACATTTTAGATACACAAATGGATTATTCTGTTTTGAGCATGTTATAAAACAAGTGGTTTTATAACTCAAAATAAATATTTTGTTTCATGCACATCTCTTGTTTAAACATAACTAAATGGGCTATATTTGCTGCTTTTTGTGTATACCCTACTTTGATTTGTACCTGTGCTCTTCAGGGCACAGACCGTATAAGTCTGCCCCGCACTATCCCCGCCTCCCAACCACCAGCCCCTCCTCCCAACCACCAGCTCTGGCACAGACCATATAAGTCTGCCCAGCACTATCCTCACCTCCCAACCACCAGCCCCGCCTCCCAACCACCGGCTCTGGCACAGACTGTACAATTCTGTCCAGCACTATCCCTGCCTCCCAACCACCAGTCCCGCTTCCCACCACCGGCTCTGGCACAGACCGTATAAGTCTGCACAGCACTATCCCTGCCTCCCAAACACCAGCCCCGCCTCCCGATCTTGACTAAGCTCCTGAGGATCCATTCCTTCGGCACAGGATTCCTTTATGCTTATCCCACGCATGTTTGAATTCCGTTAAATTTACAGTAAATTCACACTGCTTTCTTTACATTTTGCAGAGTGCCGTTTCTATTTCTCTTTTTCTAGTGTTGCACTGCCTGCAGAGTATGGCTTTTTAGGGTTTAAATTTAAATTTTGCATATGTATTCATATTTTAACTATGTGCTCACTTACCCCCCCCCCCCCCCCATTTACTAAGCCGTATGGCAACACCGACACAGCCCATTCAACGTGAATGGGCTGTGTTGGCATTAGCGCATCATCAGCCGCTAGCATAGGCGCCGACTCAGTGGGTGCTGTGGGTGCTCTAGCACCCCCAATAGTCACCCACCGGAAGTTCCCTGCAGGGCGTCCCCCCTCCCTCCAAAATTTAAAAGTCACTCATCTTACCTCCTCGTCGGAGGAATTACATCTGCAGCAGCAGCCCAGGAAAAAGCGTGCAGGCAGGAGACTCAGAGCTGTTCCATTTGGTCTCTCTGAGCTCTGGTCCCACCCTCATTTCCTGTTTACGCAAGGGCGGGACCAGAGCTGAGAGAGAGCAGAAGGAACAGCTCTGAGTCTCCTGCCTGCACGCTTTTTCCTGGGCTGCTGCTGCAGATGTAACTCCTCCAACGAGGAGGTAAGATGAGTGACTTTTAAATACCACCTTTTAACTTTTACCTATTTTGCTGTCCAAATTAATGAGTGCAGAAAAAAATTAAAGCAGAACTTCTGGTTAGCAATAGAACAATAGAAATCACAAATCCTGCAAGAACCTATGTTAGATTGTAGAAATCTGAATACAAGTGAATTGAGTCGCAGTATAGAACTTAGAAGGGGAGAACATGTGGATTCCAAAGCTAAAAGCATAAGATAACAGTGCTAAGAAAATGTTTGTGAACTCCAAGTAAAATAATACTTACAAATGCTCACTTCCATATCATCAAGCTGATCAATCCATAGACTGGTGGGTTGTGTCCATCTACCAGCAGGTGGAGATAGAGAGCAAACTTTTGCCTCCCTATATGTGGTCATGTGCTGCCGGAAACTCCTCAGTATGTTCTCTATCTCAGCAGGTGGTGGTCACACACAGCAGCAGCTCTGGCTAGGCCTCCAAGCCTAATCCTTAGGTTTTGTTGAGGCCTGGGGTTGAGGGCTCTTTTGAGCAAGTGCAAACCTGGTGGTGCCAGGTCCCTCCTTTTCTCCCCCCTCCCGCTGGCTCCGTTTAAAAAAAAAAAAAAAAAAATTTTAAACGTCTTTAAAGGCGTTTAATTCGACGTTTCTTTAAACGTTCATTGCAGCTACTCACTGGGACACCAGTTCGTTACAGCTCGGAGCGGCAAGCAGGTAATTTTACCTTTTTATAGCGGGCAGGGGGTTCCCCGATTCTTCTCCTCGTGGCATATGGCGTCGGAGGGCGAGGGCGCAAAGGGTCGCTCCCCGGATCGCTGGAGCGCTTCTAGAGGGGATGCGGGGGTTTTACAACCTGATTCGCCCTTGATGGGTGACAGTTTAGTGACCGATGAATGTCCCGGTCGTTCCTCCGGCGTGGCGGTTTTTTCCCGCCATAAACGCCCATCCCCCGCTCCTCGCCTCCGCCATCTTGGCCGGCCACGCGGCTCGGACGGCTTCTTCGTGGGCCGCCCTTGAGGTTGGAGACATTAATGCCATGAACGCCCTTAATTTGGGCGACGGCACAAGCGGCTAAAGTTAAGCGCCGTTCTTCCCGCGCGGCTCCTTCGCGGAGTTTCGCGCCGGACGCCATTTTGGATGCGCAGCATGTCTCTCCCCCGCTATTGCGAGCGCCGGTTGAGAGTGCGTCTAGGGCTGTTGCCCAGGCTGCGGAAGTGCACAGTCTGGGGGGTTTCTCCCCCGAGTTTGTTTTGCTGCTGCATCAGGCTTTCCTCATGCAAACGCTGCCCCTGCTCCCTCTTCTGATAAAGAGGTTGAGGTTCCCAGAGGTAAACGCCCTCGGGTTGATTTCCAGGCCTTGGAGGACTTTGTCTCCTCCGATGTAGATGAGGGCAGCGTGTCTGAGGTCTCCCAACGGTCCTTTGCGGTTTCCTTGGAGGAGATAGATCCCCGCTCGGATGGAGCGGATGACCCCTCTGCAGCGCGGCTTTTTAGCCCAGAGGATTTGCCCAACCTGTTTTTACAGGCCATGGACACTTTGAAGATTTCCTCTCCGGAGGACGTCTCTCCCTCAGCCCCTGTTGGCTCTGCCCTTATGCTGGGGACGAAGCGCCCGCCTAGATCCTTCCACGTGCATGATGCCATGCACACCTTAATTGCGGCTCAATGGGATGTCCCGGAAACGAGCCTTAAAGTGGCTAGGGCTATGTCCCACCTCTATCCTTTGGCTGTGAGTGAACGTGAGGCCTATCTGTGGCCTACCGTGGATTCTTTAATCACTGCGGTGACTAAGAAAACGGCGTTGCCGGTGGAAGGTGGCACGGCCCTAAAGGACGCCCAAGACAGAAGATTGGAGGCGGCCTTAAGGTCGTCCTTTGAGGCAGCTGCTTTAAGTTTGCAGGCCTCAGTTTGCGGCTCCTATGTGGCCAGGGCGTGCCTGACTATGGTGCAGCGGGCTTCCCCCTCGGATCTTTCCTTGAGGGCTGATTGGCCAGCCCTGGAATCGGGCTTAGCCTATTTGGCAGACTTGCTGTATGATGTCTTGAGAGCCTCAGCTAAAGGCATGGCTCAGACAGTCTCTGCGCGGCGGTGGCTTTGGCTGAAACATTGGTCTGCTGACCACGCCTCTAAATCCCGCCTGGCTAGATTGCCTTTTAAAGGCAAGCTGCTCTTTGGGGTCGAGCTGGACAAAATCGTGACCGATCTCGGCACGTCTAAGGGCAAGAAATTACCAGAGGTCAGGGCTCGGGCTAGTACTCGTCCCGGTACCTCCAGAGGACGGTTGCTGGAAGCCCGTCGGTACCGCCCGGGCAAGTCGGGTTCCTCTGCCCCCTCTTCCTTCAAGAGGAATTTCTCCCCCAAGCAGCATTCCTTTCGCAGAGACCGCCGTCCCGGAGGTGCTCCCTCCGGTCCTCCCCCAGGGTCTCGTACCCAATGACGGGGCCTTGGTCCACGCCCCAGTGCAGATTGGAGGACGGCTGTCCTCGTTTCTGGGCGAGTGGACCACTATAACTTCAGACGCGTGGGTGCTGGAAGTCATCAGAGACGGCTACAAGCTAGAGTTCTGCCAACCCTTAAGAGACGGGTTTGTACTCTCTCCCTGCAAGTCTCCGGTCAAGCTGTGGCAGTGCAGCAGACCTTGGACAACCTGATCCGCCTGGGTGCGGTCGTTCCGGTGCCAAAAAATCAGATTGGCAAGGGACGTTACTCCATTTACTTTGTGGTTCCAAAGAAAGGAGGTTCTGTCCGGCCTATCCTCGACCTCAAAGGGGTCAATCGGGCCTGGAAAGTGAGGCACTTTCGCATGGAGACTCTCCGCTCTGTTATAGCGGCAGTGAAGGCAGGAGAGTTCTTGGCTTCCTTGGACATCAAGGAAGCGTACCTGCATATTCCCATCTGGCCTCCTCTCCAACGCTTTCTGCGTTTTACAGTCCTGAGACGACACTTCCAGTTCAGAGCCCTCCCTTTCGGGTTGGCTACTGCTCCGCGGACCTTTTCCAAAGTAATGGGGGTCATAGCGGCCTTCCTGCTAAAGGAAGGAGTACAAGTCCATCCTTATCTGGACGACTGGTTGATCCGAGCCCCCTCTTATGCAGAGTGCGGCAAAGCTATGGACTGGGTAGTTGCTCTTGTGAGCTCCCTGGGATGGATCATCAACTGGAAGAAGAGCCAGCTGCGCCCGACTCAGTCCCTGGAGTATCTGGGAGTTCGATTCGACACCCAAGTGGGCAGAGTGTTCCTGCCAGACAATCGGATTGTCAAGCTTCAGGCTCAGGTGGACTAGTTCCTAGTAGCCTCTCCTATTCGGGCCTGGGACTACGTGCAGCTGTTGGGTTCTATGACGGCCACGATGGAAGTAGTGCCCTGGGCCAGGGCTCATATGAGACCACTACAGCTATCTCTGCTGCTGCGCTGGACTCCGATGTCGGAGGATTATGCTGTGCGCCTTCCCGTGGACCCAGCAGTGCGCAAGGCGCTGAGCTGGTGGACGCAGACAGACAAGTTGTCTGCAGGATTGCCTCTGGTGACCCCGGAGTGGATTGTCGTCACGACAGACGCCTCTTTGATGGGCTGGGGAGCCCACTGCTTGGGAAGGACAGCGCAGGGGCTCTAGTCTCCTGCAGAGGCAAGTGGTCTATCAACCTCCTGGAACTCAGAGCCATTCGGTTGGTGTTATTGGAGTTCATCCCGGTACTGGTGTCGTAGCCTGTACGGGTCCTGTCGGACAATGCCACGGCTGTGGCCTATATCAACCGCCAGGGAGGTACCAAGAGCGCCCCTCTAGCCAAGGAGGCTATGAGTCTTTGCCAGTGGGCGGAAGCGAACCTGGAGCAGCTTTCAGCGGCCCACATTGCCGGAGTCATGAATGTCAAGGCGGACTTTCTCAGTCGCCATACCTTGGAGCCCGGAGAGTGGCAACTATCTGCTCAGGCGTTCTTGGACATCACGAAGCGCTGGGGCCAGCCGAGCCTAGATCTGATGGCGTCATCGGCCAATTGCCAAGTGCCGCGCTTTTTCAGCAGAGGACGGGACCCTCGATCCCTGGGAGTAGATGCTCTTCTCCAACAGTGGCCGACACAAGAGCTCCTCTATGTGTTCCCGCCCTGGCCCATGTTGGGCAGGGTGCTAGACCGGGTGGCAAAGCATCCCGGCAGGGTAATCCTGGTGGGTCCGGATTGGCCCAGACGTCCCTGGTATGCGGACTTGATCAGGCTCTCAGTCGACGATCCTCTGCGGCTGTCAGTGGAGCAGGGCCGGTTACATCAGGGTCCCGTGGTGATGGAGGATCCCTCTCCCTTTGGTCTTACGGCCTGGCTATTGAGCGGCAGCGTCTGAGGAAGAAGGGCTTCTCAGACAAGGTCATCGCCACTATGCTGAGAGCGAGGAAACGCTCTACTTCTACTGCTTACGCCAGGGTTTGGCGTATCTTTGCAGCATGGTGTGAAGCAGGCTCACTTTCTCCCTTCACTGCTCCAATTTCTTCAGTGTTGGCGTTCCTGCAAGAAGGTCTGGAGAAAGGCCTGTCGCTCAGTTCCCTTAAAGTCCAGGTAGCGGCTCTGGCTTGCTTCAGGGGCCGCCTGAAGGGTGCTTCCCTGGCTTCGCAGCCAGATGTGGTGCGCTTTCTCAAGGGAGTTAATCACCTGCGCCCTCCTCTGCACTCAGTGGTGCCTGCGTGGAATCTCAACCTGGTGCTAAGAGCATTGCAGAAGCCGCCTTTTGAACCCTTGTCGAGGGCATCTCTGAAAGACCTGACGTTGAAAGCAGTCTTTTTGGTGGCTATCACTTCAGCCAGAAGAGTTTCCGAGCTCCAGGCGCTCTCATGTCGAGAGCCTTTTCTGCAGTTCACTGAGGCAGGAGTGACTATTCGCACAGTGCCTTCCTTCCTGCCCAAGATTGTTTCTCGCTTCCATGTGAATCAGCAGCTCTGTCTCCCTTCCTTTCGTAGGGAGGACTACCCAGAGGAGTACTCTGCTCTTAAATATCTGGATGTGAGACGAGTCATCTTCAGATACTTGGAAGTGACCAATGATTTCCGGAAATCGGATCATCTGTTTGTCCTGTTTGCAGGTCCTCGTAAGGGTCTGCAGGCTGCTAAGCCTACAGTGGCAAGATGGGTCAAGGAAGCCATTGCAGCGGCTTATGTGGCCGCGGGGAAGGTGCCGCCTATCCAGCTGAAGGCTCACTCCACGAGAGCTCAGGCGGCCTCGATGGCAGAGGCCGGATCCGTCTCCTTGGAAGAGATATGCAAGGCGGCAACTTGGGCTTCGGCTCATACATTCTCCAAGCATTACCGTTTGACTGTGGCTGCACGGGCGGAGGCCCGGTTTGGAGCTTCAGTGTTGAGGTCAGGGATTTCAATGTCCCGCCCTGGGTGAGTACTGCTTCGGTACATCCCACCAGTCTATGGATTGATCAGCTTGATGATATGGAAGGTAAAATTATGTATAATCATACCTGATAATTTTCTTTCCATTAATCATAGCTGATCAATCCATAGCCCCTCCCAGATATCTGTTCTGTTTTTATTCTGGTTGCATTTCAGGTTCAAGTTTAGTCTTCAGTTATTTCAGAAAGACTTCGTGTTCAAGTTCTTTCACTTGTATTCTTCAAGAGTTGAGACGAGTTTGTGTTACAGTGAGCTGCTGCATTCCTCTCCCCTCCGTTTTACGGGGCTGGATTGAGACATAAATTCTGCCGGCACTCCCTCCCGCTTCGTGCGGCTGTAGGGCAGCTTTGTACCCCTCCCGCTTCGGCGGTGTTAGGGTCAGTCAGCTCCTCCCGCGGTTGCGGTTGCAGGATAAGCCAGATCCCCCCGCATCGGCGGGTGTGGTGTCCCTCCCCCGCTCCGCGGGGATGAGCTGGACGGATTCCCCTCCCCCACTTGTGTGGGGATGAGCTGGGTTAATTCCCCTCCCCCGTTTCGGCGGTGGTGAGCTGGGCAGAGTGTCCCTTCGTGGGTGTAATTCTCTAAGTGCTGAGTCCTGCGGATGGAGCTTTGATATCGACATACTGAGGAGTTTCCGGCAGCACATGACCACATATAGGGAGGCAAAAGTTTGCTCTCTATCTCCACCTGCTGGTAGATGGACACAACCCACCAGTCTATGGATTGATCAGCTATGATTAATGGAAAGAAAATTATCAGGTATGATTATACATAATTTTACCTTTATTTCACATTTATTTGGTATATCACATATGTTAAGAAATTCTAAGTAGTTTACAATGGTAAAACAATATAGAAATAATATAAAATTAACAAGATACAAAAGTAGGGATAGAGCTGGACAAATAGGAAATAAACAAGAGGAACTGTATTATGTTAATGTGTAGCAAACCTAATTGTAACACAAAAAGGAAAATGAGAGTGCCTTAGTCACGTCACAGCATGCTGCATGCTTGGATAAGGTCATCAGGCAGTCTAATAAATAGGCAGCTTGTTTAACCCTCTTGGAAGTCCTGATTTTAAAAAATGGGGTTTTTTTCTATATGAAAGTTTGAATTTCTTAAATTAAGTTTAAAGTTCTAAGTTTAGGGCAATGTTGCTCCAAAGGGAGGGTGCTAATAGTCTGAAGCAAGAGATTCTTATAAAATTGAGACAGATTTTATGGTGGGAGCAATTACTAATAGTTGGTGTTGCTTAATCTGAGCACACTACCAGAACCCTCATCCACACTCTTATCACCTCTCGCTTAGACTATTGCAACTTGCTTCTCACAGGTCTCCCAGTTAGGCATCTCTCTCCTCTTCAATCTGTTCAAAATTCTGCTACACGACTAATATTCCGCCAGTGTCATCATGCTCATATTAGCCCTCTCCTCAAGTCACTTCACTGGCTTCCTATCCGTTTCCGCATACAGTTCAAACTCCTCTTATTGACTTATAAGTGCATTCACTCTGCAGCTCCTCAATATCTCTCCACGCTCATCTCTTCCTACATTCCTCCCTGGGAACTCCATTCACTGGGTAAATCTCTCTTATCTGCACCCTTCTGCTCCACTGCTAACTCCAGACTCCGTTCCTTTTATCTTTCTTCACCATATGCCTGGAATAGACTTCCTGAGCCGGTACGTCAAGCTCCATCTCTGGCCGTCTTCAAATCTAAGCTAAAAGCCCACCTTTTTGATGCTGCTTTTAACTCCTAACTTGTTCAGAACCCTTATTTTATCATCCTCACTTTAATATTCCCTTATCTCTTATTTGTCCTGTTTGTCTGTCCTAATTAGATTGTAAGTTCTGTCGAGCAGGGACTGTCTCTTCATGTTCAAGTGTACAGCGCTGCGTACGTCTAGTAGCACTTTAGAAATGATAAGTAGGAGGAGGAGGGGAGGGGGCCTGGCCTGGCCTGGCCTGGAACTGGGAGAGTGAGAGGGGGGGCTAGAACTCGGAGGCAGGGAGGGACAGGGGAGGAGGGGAGAAGGGGAATGCACCACCTGTAAAAAAAAAATTCAGCACCCCCAATCATTTTGAAAAGTTGGCTCCTATGGCCGCTAGCACAGCTTAATAAACAGGGGGGTTATTCTGTACCTAGCAAGAGTTTATTTGAGTTCATTGATCAAGGCCAACTACTCTATTTGCATGGAGTTTCTACTTAAGCATCTGTGATTATTCAGTTTGTTCAGTTTCCCAATAGGCATATTGATGTTCTAGGTCTGACTACAAAATTTACTATGTTGCATTTTCCTAGGTAGGGTCCTTGTTGTGTTACCTCTGTAAGTTAGTGGTGTTATGGTAAAGTAGATTAGCACAGGTGCCCCGTATAACAGGCTTAGCGTCCCCAGCCCAACCGTGACCTTCCCCTGGCTGCTGCCCCCCACAAATGCAGGGCTGGTGCAGCGCTGCAACCAGGCAGCTCTCCGGCGGTCTCTCCTTCCTTTCCGCCCTCAGCTTACCGACTGGCAGCCCTCCTCCCCCCCCCCCCCCCTCAACGCGTGCGTGTGTTTTAACCTTTTTACTTTCCGTGGCAGCAACATCAGTGATGAAGAAGGCACTGTGGGCTTGCTTCCGGCTCCAGCTTCTCCCTTCCCTCTTCACACAGTGTCCTGCCTTCTGCGATGATGCATTTCCTGTTTCCGCGAGGGCAGGAAACTGTGAAGAGGGAAGGGAGAAGCTGGAGGCGAGCCTGCAGTGCCTTCTTCACTGACGTTGCTGCCACGGAGAGTAAAAGTGTTAAACGCGTGGGGGGGCAGGAAGGAACAGAGAGGAGGGCTGTCAGGGAGCTGAGGGAGGGCAGGGAGAATCGCTAGACATGGGTGGGAGGGGAAGGCAGGGGGAGAGAAGAGATCGCTGGAGGGGAGGGCAGGGGGAGAGAGAAGAATTGCTGGACATGGATGGATGGAGGGGAGGGCAGGGGAGAGAGGAGACTTGCTGGACATGGAGGGCAGGGGAGAGAGGAGAATTGCTGGATATGGATGGAGGGGGCAGGGGAGAGAGGAAATTTGCTGGAGATGGATGGAGGGGAGGGCAGGGGAGAGAGGAGAATTGCTGGACATGGATGGATGAATGGGGGCAGGGGAGAGAGGAAATTTGTTGGATATGGGTGGATTGAGGAGAGGGCAGGGGAGAATGGAGAGTTCCTAGACATGGATGGAGGGGAGGGCAAGGGAGAGAGGAGAATTGCTGGACATGGATGGATGGAGGGGGAAGGGGAGAGAAGAAATTTGCTGGATATGGATGGATGGAGGAGAGGGCAGGGGAGAATGGAGAGTTGCTGGTCATGGATGGATAGAGGGGAGGGCAGAGGAGAGGAGAATTGCTGGGCATGGATGGATGAATGGGGGCAGGGAAGAGAGGAAATTTGCAGGATAAGGGTGGATGGAGGAGAGGGCAGGGGAGAATGGAGAGTTCCTGGACATGGATGGAGGGGAGGAAAGGGCAGGGGAGAGAGGAGAATTTCTGGACATGGATGGAGGAGAGGGCAGGGGAGAATGGAGAGTTGTTGGACATGGATGGATGGAGGGGAGGGAAGACAAGAAGGAGATGCACATGGATGGAGGGGAGGGAAGAGAGGAGAAATACTGGACATGGATAGAGGGAAGGGCAGGAAAGAGAGGAGAAATGTTGGACAAGGATGGAGGGAAGAAAGACAAAGGGAAGGAGATGCACACGGATGGAGGGGATGGGAGAGAGGAGAAATGCTTGACATGGATGAAGGGGAGGGTAGACAGAGAAAGTAGATGTACATGGATGGAGGGGAGGGGAGTGAGAAGAAATGATGGATATGGATGGAAGGGAAATTGATGAATTTAAGGGCTGGATCGGAACACTTTGAGGGCAGATGTTGAAACTGGAGAAAGGATAGGGACAGGGCTACAGATGGTAGACAGGATGCATAAGGACACAGAAGGATTGTGGACATGGTGAGAGAAAAAATATCAAATGGAAAGAAGACACTGCATAAAACAGAAGACACTGGGACCAAAGCTAATAGAAAAACTAAATGCTCAGACAGCAAAGGTAGAAAACATTTTTTTATTCAGAATGTATTAATTGGAATATGTCAGCTTTTGGAAATTTGCATCTGTGATATTTTGCATGTAAGTTTCAATTTTTCTAGTATTGCTGCATGCTGAGTCTGACTTCTTGAGGTAATTTTCCAGTTCAGTATTTTGCCTTCATATCTGTTGTGTCATGTGTTTTTCATGTCTGATCAACATGCAGTATTCTGCTAGCATGTAGTATTTGCAGCCCTTTTTGTTTTGTTTTTGTTTCACTAGGTTGTGTACTAGTGTTTTAGAGCCCGGTATAATTATAGTGCTGCCTTTCCAAGCATAAGGTTGTAGCTCGCCCTGTCCTTGGAATTAGTGCTGTTATGGTTTGGTAAGGTTATGAGTGTGTTTTTGCACAAGTTTGTGTATAGTGTTTTGCAGTGGAGAGATTGTGTGTTGGCCGTACTGGGAGCATTTTATGAAGTCCACTGCAGTGGCCCCTAGGGTGCCCAATTGCTGTCCTGGCATCTTAGGGGGACCAGTCTACTAAAAATTCTGGCTCCTCCCACGTCCAAATGACTTGAATTTGGACGTTTCGAAAATGGCCGAAAATCAAAGACGTCCAAATTGCAAAACGTCCAAATCCAAGGACGTCCATGGTATTTTCGAACACAAAAGATGGACGTCCATCTTTTTTGAAAATGACCTTCTTCCCACTTCGGAATTCGGACGGCTTTGTAAAATGTCCAAATTCTGACTTAGACGTTTCTTTTGAAAATGCCCCTCCACATTTAAAAATGTCAGTGTTTTTTCATTTTTCTATAAGTGTTCGTGGGGTTTATATTGCTGCAGGGACAGCTGTTGGGCAGAGTGTTTACTTCGAAATTCATCATCAAATGCACTCTGAGGCATTATTTAGGAGTACACCAAGCACTACTCACCCCTAGTGCCCCCCCCCCCCCCCAATATTAAATCTGGGCCCTCTCAAAATAACAGGTCTGGCTATGCCCTGATCCAGAGAACAGCGAAATTCAGTGCCATTACCTGGATATCCAACTGGATAACGTAGGGCAGCTTTTTTGCTAAGTTATCTGAATACCAGTGATGAATATGGTTGGTCTCTGGGTAACTCCCTATTTTGTCCAGGCTCTGCCCTTGGATTGACCAGCACTATCTGGATAACAGGGTGGTTTGCAGAGATTTTGAGCTACGTTATTTAGGTAATGCCACTGAAAATCCAGATATGGCCACAGTTAGCAGCACCTATCCAGTTATCTGCTGCTCAGATAAATGCCGTTAAATATTAAGTGGTTAAGCCCTCTTAGGAAGGGAATTAACTGCCTACTGTATCTGACTGTGACTTGTCGAGCTGAGAGCTGGAAAAGCAAGTAATCAAATCTAAAATCCAAATCCAACAAACGCAGTTTTTTTCTTCTTGTTTTTGGCCAGTGATATTTTGGTGGTCATTTTAGAAGTGTTATTCATCTTTTAAACATGGATATCCTGGCACATCAACATATAAATCCAAAAAGTGTCTAAAACACAATCTCAGAACGGGTGAGAATTAAACGTCGATGCCACAAAAATGTAGAAAATAGCCAGAGACATGTTGGGGGCGTTCAGGGGTGTGTCATGGGGAGTGTGGTGTTCTCGCTGTTCACCCCCTGATTCCAGGTAGTACATCGACATGCAGAGAATACAAGAAAAATATTGAGATTTACATCTCTACTATAATAAAAAGCACCTCCAACGTTCTGAAGCTGACTCCGTGGCTTCAATGAAGTGAAGGGTTCGTAAGATTCGTCAGTCTGTCACCATCTCTCTCGGCCCCGCCCTCGCGTCAAAACGTGATGACGTTGAGGGCGGCGGACCTATCAGAGGCGCGAGGGCGGGGCCAAGAGAGATGGTGACAGACTGATGAATCTGACGAACCTTACAAACCCTTCACTTCAGTGAAGCCACGGAGTCAGCTTCACAACGTGGCAGGTGCGTTTTATTACACTACACAGCTCCCTAATTTTGCAGTTAAACATCGCAGGGTGGCTGGAGGGGGGGGGAGAGAGGGGGGGCAACGACCCTGGAACTGGGAGGGGGGGCGGTCCCTGGAACTTGGAGGGGGGGGCGGGCAGACCCAGGAATTGGGAGGGAGGGAGGGAGGGGGGTGACCCTGAAACTGGGAGGGAGGGGGAGAGGGCCGACCCTGAAACTGGGAAGAAGGGGGGGAAAACCCTGGAACTGGGAGGGAGGGGGGCCCCTGGCACACAATCTCATTTTCACAAACACACTCTCGCACCCAGTCTCACTCTCTCTGTCACACACACTCACACATTCACTCTCTCTCTATCATACACTCACTCTCACACACACTCTATAAAACACACACACTCCGAGGAAAACCTTGCTAGCGTCCAGGGCTGTGCCAACACGGTAAGAGGGGTAAGCACCGCAAGGGGGCGCCTGCCTTCAAGGGTGCCGCTGCGGTGCTGCCCCGCCATACCGCTCCCGCTGCTCCCAGCCTCCCATCCTACCTTTAAAAAAAATATTGTGAAGTGTCGTTGCAGGCAGCACCTCGCATCTGCCCTGGTGCTTGTAAAAGAAGTAAATCTCTTCTCCTCGTCGTCGGGCCTCTCTGTGTCCCGCCCTCCTCTGAGGTAACTTCCTATTTCCGCGAGGGCGGGACACAGTGAGGCCCGATGACGACGAGAAAAGATTTACTCTCTCCGGCTGTCTGGCTGAGGTGGTGTCTCGAGCTCCGGGCGGAGGCGGGACGAGAAGAGCCGCAGAGCCCGATACTGGGGGTGAGTGAATGAGCGAATGAGCAAGCGAGCTTAAGTTCCGACCATCCCCCCTCCTGCGCCCCTCACTCCCCTGGTGGGAGAGGCAGCCTCGGAGCGGCTGAGGGCAGCTCCTGGCTGGCTGATCGGCCCTGAATTTACCATTCAGGGAAGGGGAGGGGCTACGGGATTTCAGCTCAAGGTGAACCGGCAGCCGTTCCCCGTTATGATTTATTATCTTTTCGCTGAGAGACCACCCCTGATCCCGCAGGATGTGCTACTTCCGCTTCTTGTGCCTGTCAGCCATGGCCCTGTCCACTGCAGGTTACCTTCAGTACTAACCAGAATTAAGCTTGTCAAGTTCTAATTGCGACCCACTGCTCCAATCCTGAACATAATCTCCTAATGTTGCGTGATGCACAAGTGCAATTCTGGATCCTTAGGATGTAGCTGCTCTATTTATTTATGTATTTATTTATGGCAAATTCTGTGGTGCACACATGAAGAACATTTTTTTTGTAAACACAGCACAGGAGAAATGCCTTAGAAATGGCCCTCTATGTATATAGTATGTAAACAGCTTTGGTTGTACTATAGAAAGGGAATATGTCAAATGTGCTTTACCTTTCTATTATTATTCCTTCATTTGTGCATATACAGGAGATGATAGTTGTTAGCACAGATCATTGCAGCTTTGGGGTATTTTCAGTTTATCATGGGTTTTGATATACTGTCTTTTTGTGGTACAACCAAGACTGTTTACATTTATTATACGCAGGTACTTTCCCTACTGAGATTACGATCTAAGTTCTGGACCTGGGGAGATGGGGGGTTAAATGACTTGCTCAGAGTTAGAAAGAAGCTGCAATGGGAACTGAGCACAGTTCACCGGGTTCTCAGCCTACTGCAATAACCATTAGCCTACTCTTTCACTCTGGAGGTAGCCTAGCAGATAAGGAGTAAATACATACGTGCATACATACATCAATTACATCTAGTACTTCTACTGTCATGCCAAGCCTCTACTGTCACGCCAAGCCTCATCTCTGGCCATCTTCAAATCTAAGCTAAAAACCCACCTCTTCGATGCTGCTTTTAACTCCTAAACCTAACTCTTCAACTGTCCCCTATCCCTGATATGTCCTGTCTGTCCTAACCCTTATCCCTTACTTGTCATGTCTATCTGTCTGTCATAATTAGATTGTAAGCTCTATCGAGCAGGGACTGTCTCTCCATGTTCAAGTGTGAAGCGCTGCGTACGTCCGGTAGCGCTATAGAAATGATAAGTAGTAGTAGTAGTACTTCTTTTACAAGCAGGGCAGACAGTGAATGGAAGGGGGAGAGAGAGAGAGGGCAGACAGAAAGATGGTGGATGGAAGGGGCAGAGATAGAGGGCAGGTGTAGATGGAAAGGGCAGGGAGAGAGGGCAGGCATTGGATGGAGGGGACAGCAGAGGGCAGATACTGGATGGCAGAGAGAGACCGAAGACAGATGCTGGATGGAAGGAAGACAGTGAAAAGAAGGACCCAGCTTTTACTTACGAATGTAAGACAAGAAATGAAGAATAAAGGAGGAAAGTAAAGAAATAAATGAAAATGAAGACCTGGAAATGGAGTTAAGAGGACAGATAGCAGCAGAATCAGGTACTGGGCTAGCATGATCAGAAAAACAAAGTCACCAGACAACAAAGGTAGAAAAACTCATTTTATTTTCATTATAGTGTTTGGAATAAGTCCACTTTGATAATCAGGTGCTCAACGTTTATTTACTTATTTATGGCATTTTATGCTAGAATGGGGGGGGGGGGCGCCAACTGATACTACTACTACTACTTAACATTTCTAAAGCGCTACTAGGGTTACGCAGCGCTAGTCTGCAGGGGGGCACCAGAGACCCTAGGCACGGCCCTGGCCTCGCCTCTCCATGCCTGGCTGTGGTGTTGACTTGTCCGTGATAAGCTCGTTCCTGCTTTGTTTGTTTAGTTTCCCTCTAGCTTCCTTTAACCCTTTATGTGCAGTGCTTGGTATTTGTCTTTTGTGAGCCCTGCCTCTTTTAGGCAGCTTTTCTGTGGTGTCTATTTTAACCCTTTCTGTACTCTTGTGAGCCCTGCTTCTTTCCTGTCTTTATATTTGAAAGCAGCCTTTCTCTGTAGTCTGCTTTTGCTTGTTTGTTATTTGGTCCTGTGGGCTTTGGCCCTTTTCTTGTTTGTGTATTTGAAGGCAGCCCTTCCCTGTGTTGTGCTTTTACTCTTGGTGCTCTGTGTTTGTTATTTGGCTTTGGGGAGCTGTGTTCCCCTTTCCTGGTTTAGTTAGTTAGAAGCTGCCTTTGCTTTCTGTCTGCTTTTGCCCTTGGCCTGCTGTGTTTGTTTTGGCACTGGTGGGTCCTTGCCCTCTTCCATCTGGTGGATTCTAGCAGCCCCTTTTCTTCAGTCTGTCTTTTCCTGTTCGGCCATTTCTGTGGAGCTTCGCTCCTTTAGGTTCCGTGAGTCTATAGTGTCCTGCTCTGACCCTGCCTTTCCCTTTTCCCCTATGGCCACTGCCTTCCGCTATCTGGGTTACTATGTAGCCTTTGTTTGTATTCTCTCCCTCTGGTTGTTGTCTGTATCTGCCAGTTTGGTCTGACGTCCTTCCCTTTGTGTTTTTGCCTGGCGCTGTGTTTGCCACCTGAGCCCTAGTCCCTTCTGGGATCTTTCGTTGTTCTTTTTCCTTCCCTAGTGTATGATTTGGTTCCAGTTCAGCCTTGTGGCCCATACGCTTGAACTGTGTACGAGTGGGTTCCCAATCGGCCTTGTGGCCCGCATGAGTGGTCTATTTCCCTTTTCTGGTGGTGCTTGCTGATTTCCTTGAGTGTACAGGGCTTTGTGGCCCGTGTTACTGCATAGTGCCTGTTTGGTCTACCCTAGGCCTTGGCCAAGGCCATTCCTAGGCCGCGGCCTAGGCACAAGGGTTCACAATCAGAATAACACACAGGGATAGACACTGGATGGCGAGAGAGACACACACACACTCGATGGGGTAGAGAGAGTGACCCTGGATGAGGAACAGAGAGAGATACTGGATGGGGAAGGGAGACACAGAGCTAGACACTTGATGGAAAATATAAAGAGAGAGAGATACTGGCTGGAGTAGAGAAAAAGAGAGAGAGAGAGAGACCCTGGCAGGGGAAGACAGAAAGAGACACACGCATTGATGGGGAAGAAAGAGAGAGAGAGAAGCTGGATGGGGGAGAGAGACAGAGAGAGAGAGAGAGAGACTGGATGGGGAAGGGAGACAGAGAGAGAGAAAGACACTGGGGAAAAGAGACTGAGAGAAAGAGACACACTGGATGAGGTAGAGAGATAGAAACACTGTATGGGGTAGAGAGAGAGAGAGAGACACTGGATGAGGTACAGAGAAAGAGAGAGAGAGAGAAACTGGATGGGGAAGAGAGAGACTAGATAGGATATATATATATAGAGAGAGAGAGACACTGGATGGGGTAGAGAGAGAAAGACACTGGATGGGGAAGAGAAACAGAGCGAGAGAGAGACTGGATGGGGTAGAGAAAGAGAGAGACTGGATGGGGGAGAAACAGAGAGACACTGGATGGTGTAGAGAGAGAGAGAGAGAAAGATGATGGATGGGGAAGAGAGAGAGAGAGACGATGATGGATGGGGAAGAGAGAGAGAGAGAAGTTGGATGGAGAAGGGAGATGCTGGATGGGAAAGAGAGACAGAGAGAGATGCTAGATGGGAAAGAGAGAGAGACGCTGGATGGGGATGAGAGACAGAAAGAGAGAGATATGCTGGATGGGGAAGAGAAACACAGACTGAGAGAGGGAAGAGAGAGACACACACACAGAGATAGAGACGGAGATGGGGTGATGCTGCATGAGGGGGAAGAGAGGCAAAGATGGGTGTTGATGGATGGTGGGGATGAGAGAGATGAGGTGATGCTGGATGGAGGGTAGAGAGACAGATGGGGTGATGCTGAATGGGGAGAAGAGAGACACACAAATGCTGGATAGACAAGCAGAAAGAGAGAGAGAGACTGGATGAAGCATTCTGTATTTTTAATGAATAAATCAACAAAATTTGCCTATTCATACCTTCTTTATTCTTCCTTAAATCTGAATTTTAAAAGTGCTGCCTGAGAGTCCAGAAAATCTGAAAATCCACCTTGACCCAATCCCTGAGCAGTCCGAATTTTTGGACTTGTAAGACATGTCTCTACCCTTACTCTGCCCTAGCTCCACCCCTCAGGACATCTACTATGCAAGTAAGTTGCATTGTTTGTACTTTTAGGCATGACCTAATTTTATAGAGGTCTTTTCTACGCAAATATTGGAATTTGACATATAGAAAGTATTATAAAATTACTTCCATGATATGCAAAATTCCTGGTCATAACAGCACAAGGTTTATTACTGCAGAATTTAATAAATTGTGCTACTGATTCATGTGACAGTGATAGGAGCAAGTAAGTGCTATTTTGAAAACTGTTGGTAGCTAAGGCTAATCAAGTTTAAATTTCAAATTGCTACATTTTATGAAGAAGGCTGAGCATTGAAAGCAATTTTAAAGCCCTTTGGAGCGCTTGTATAACATAGCATTTCATGATGTAATTTTTCATCAATCAGTTGTTTACATTTATTGTTCCAATTAAATGTTTTGTTTCTTTTGCAGGTTGATATAAAATCATATTTCCAGAAGTATCATGTTTCTGAAATTCTAATCCATAAATTTTCAATGAAAGTTAGGTAATTTTTAATTCAAATTTAAGTCAATTGAATATTAAAAAACATGGGTAATGTGTGATTAACAAAATATAGATGGAAGATTTGTGGGCCTACTGAATATGCCATTTTAATTTGCCTTTTAATTAACTTGCAAGCAAAATTGCACAAGTAAGTGTAAATTTCAATAAAAAATCCTAAAAAAATATTTGGGTGTGGTGCTGACCTCTGCTAATTATTGGATAATGGCAATATTCGCGCCATTATCCAGATATCATTCTGGATAACTTAGAACAACTTTTTTTCTGCCCTAAGTTATCCTGATAATTATCAGTGCTGAATATCATCAGTCTCCGGATAAATCCTGGCTCTGCCCCAGGACTATCCTGTCCCTATCTAGATATCACCGGGGCGTTCTGTAGTGATTTTCAGTGGCATTATCAGAATAATGCTGCTGAAAATCTAAGGATGGCTCCATTCAGGGCTACTTATCCATTTAGCAGGTGCTCCTACCTGGATAAGTAGCTTTGAATATCAGACCCCTTATTTTCTGACCTACAAACTAAGTAGCTCTTTTCTTAAAGATGCAAGTTATTGTCCTGATCACTTGGGAACACAAGCATGATCAAGAGAGTAGATCTCTTGGCCACTACTTTTAGGGAATTGCTAAGTACGGAAGTTAGGTCTAAATATGGAAAACACTCCTTCTTTCATCCTCCAACCCTCCCTTGTACACCTTGCACCTTAGGCACATAATAAACACTACTCATCAGGGGAATTTCCTCATCAGGAAGGCCTAAAATCTTCTTACGATATTTCTTGAAGAGTTGCAGAGGGAAAGAAGTAAACCTGTTAAAGCTCAGAATCCACAGATTAGAAATCCTGACAGAGTTTTCTAGATTTTCTAGTCTACAATGGACAGTGTCCTTATCCTGCCCAAATTTAGCTGAACTGCTGCAGCCTGGCCCAGGTCCCCTTCTGTTTTATCCAACTGAGAGTCCCACTGAAGTACACTAGTTTCCTGGGATAAAACTCTGTTATCAAATTGTGCAGAATTGCTATCCTCCTCTAAATGAATCAGAATACCTTTTAATCAAGCTAGAAGAGGAGAAACCAAGCTGGCTGCTCATAATATACCAAGCATAACAACACATCATCTATGCAAGATATTTGATCTGATTACAGAGGTAACCTTGAGTTTCCCTAGGCTGGTGATCATGGGAAACTTTAACCTACATATTGAAACCCCAGATACCACAACAGATGTCTACCTAGACATAATGACAGCACTAGGATTCACAGAGGTAAGCAATTCTCCAACCCACAAAAAGAGTCATATACTAGACTTGGTGTTCTACAAGAGGGTTTACATCCCACAACACTGGGATAGCAGTATTGAAATCATGGACAGACTATTTTCTTATCAAAGTTTCTCTAAGTGACCATTTGAAATAAATGGTACTTCCCAGAGTTTGGAAGGAGATCAGAGACAAGAAAAGGCTGACTGCTGAAAATTTCCTAGAGGCCTTGGACTATCCATTTGTGGATGAAAAGACAGCTACAGTTCAAATCAGGTTGATTTTCATACTTGGTCTGATTGTTAAACTGAGGCTACCTGGGTCCTGCTCTTAATATCTTCCTGATAAACTATTGACTCCTTATTCTATTTCACCCCCTTTTTATTCTATCCTATTACCAAAAATAAAAAACAACAACCCTGACTCCTTTTACTTGACCTGTAAAAGTTCCTCATATTTCTTCATCCTATTGCCTATAACCTGAAATTGTTCTTGCACTGTGACATTAAAACATTTTTGTATATTCATAATCGGAGTACATTTGCTGTATAAAGTTAAAATGTAATGCCAAGAAGTGTAGAGTGATGCACTTGGGGTGCAGAAACCCAAAAGATAGATACCAGGTAGGAGGGGAGGGATTAGTAAGCTCAACTCAGGAGAGAGACCTTGGGGTGTTGGTGTCTGAGGATCTAAAGGTAAAGAAACAATGCGACAAGGCGACGGCCATGGCCAAAAGGATGCTAGGCTACATAGAGAGGGATATAACCAGCAGAAGAAAGGAGGTGTTGATGCCCCTCTACAAGTTGTTGGTGAGGCCCCACTTGGAGTATTGTGTTCAGTTTTGGAGGCCGTATCTTGCTAAAGATGGAAGTGGTGCAAAGAAAAGCTATAAAAATGGTATGAGATTTGCGTTGCAAACCGTACGAGGAGAGACTTGCTGACCTGAATATGTATACCTTAGAGGAAAGGAGAAACTTAACCCTCCATTGCCCTAGGTACAAATAAGTACCTGTATATGTAAGCCGCATTGAGCCTGCCATGAGTGGGAAAGCGCGGGGTACAAATGTAACAAAAAAAACCACAGGGGTGATATGATACAGACGTTCAAATATTTGAAAGGTATTAATCCGCAAATGAACCTTTTTCAGAGACGGGAAGGCGGTAGAACTAGAGGACATGAATTGAGGTTGAAGGGAGCAGACTCAGGACTAATGTCAGGAAGTATTTTTTCACTGAGAGGGTATTGGATATGTGGAATGCCCTCCTGCGGGAGGTGGTGGAGATGAAAACGGTAATGGAATTCAAACATGCATGGGATAAACACAAAGGAATCCTGTTTAGAAGGAATGGTTCCGCGGAATCTTACATAGTAGATGACGGCAGAAAAAGACCTGCACGGTCCATCCAGTCTGCCCAACAAGACAAACATATGTGTATACCTTACCTTGATTTGTACCTGCCTTATTCAGGGCACAGACCGTACAAGTCTGCCCAGCAGTACTTCCCGCCTCCCAACCACCAGTCCCGCCTCCCATCACCGGCTCTGGCACAGACCGTATAAGTCTGCCCTCCACTATCCTTGCCTCCCAACCACCCACCCCTCTTCCCCCCACCTGCTCCGCCACCCAATTTCGGCTAAGCTTCTGAGGATCCATTCCTTCTGCACAGGATTCCTTTATGCATATCCCACGCATGTTTGAATTCCGTTACTGTTTTCATCTCCACCACCTCCCGCGGGAGGGCATTCCAAGTCAGTGTGTAGCTAGACACTGAAGGAGAAGGACATACTACAGGAGGCTCTGTTGTTGGAGGAAGGGAGGGGAGCAAGGCTTAGCTCCCTTCCCAGCCATGAGGCAGGGCTCTGGGAAGCACTCCTCAGGGCAGGGCCTGGCTTTGGAGACAGCTGGGCCCAGCTACCAGGAGAGCCAGAGAAGCAGCTCTCAGCCGAGCCTGGCCCCTGGGAGAAGAGAGCGGAGTCCCCTGGACTGTGGAGCCTCGAGGTCCAGGGGGGACAGTAGATCCAGCACCCCTCCCATGACCCAGCGGTTACCGGGTAAGGAGCATGAAGAGCATGGGAGGGGGAGGCAGAGGGTGAGGGTCCTGCAGGCCCAGAAAGTGGCAGAACAGAGGATGGAAGAGGGTCAGGAGCTTCAGCCGGTGCTGGACCCGTTGTACAGTGAGGATGAGTGGTCTGAGGAAGAGGAGGAGGAGGGGGTGGGGCAGCTGGGAAGCAGCAGCCCAGATTCTTCAGCCAGAGGTATCGTGGGCAGGGTGAGGAGGATTGAGGCCCTGGGGAAGGAGGTGGAAGTGCTGGGGAAAAAACTAAACAGGGCCAGAACCCTGCAGAAGTTGGCCATCAGCACAGAAGAGTCTGTATGGAAAGGAAGAAGCTCATTTGAGAAAGCAGCTTTGTCTGAAAAGAAAGGTGTTGGACTCCCTGAAGAAGGGCTCTGATAACCCTTTAAGGGAACTCTATATTACCAGGGAAAGATTTCAACCCAGGACATTGCCAAACCAGAATCAGCCAGAGGAAACAGGAGAGTTGGTATCTGAGGATTGTTTTACAAAACACCAGGTTGCAGTAGATAAGGTGTTGGGGACAAGCAGTCAAGACACTGTACAATTTATGAAGAATCTAGCAACTCAGAACCCTGCAAACCTTACCTTAGAGGCAGTTGCCAGGGAAGAGAGGGAAGGAGTTGAAGAGACCTCAGTTAGTGCTGCAGAGACTATAGCTGAAAACAAAATGGAGTTGGAACTTAGTCAGTCTACACATTCTGCTGTCTTTGAAATTGAGGACTGTGACTTGGGGTTTTGTGTTATTTCACAAAAAGTGCCTGCATTACCCAACACTGATGCAGGCAACAGTTTGACAGGGAAGGTGAACAGTGGAAAGCAAGCTGGAAAGCATACTGGCATTGGGAGTTTGGAGACTAATGAACAGCAGGTCTTAGGGCTGCAGACACAGGTGAGCTTAGTTAGCTCCCTGATTGAGGCACCAGGTTTTCAGCCACAAGTGATGGATTCAGCAGCACGGCCAGGCTCAGGGAACCCCTGGCACAGAAGGGAGGATGGGCAGGATTGGTTTGCCAATCAGGAGATAAACTCTGGCTCTGTACCAGCTGTAAGCAGCCTCACGCGGGACCTGCGGGGGCAGGGAGAACAGAGCTCTCCTCAGAGTGTGTCAGCAGTCTCTCTGACAGAAGATATTGCTGGGGGATCGGCAGCCCAGGCAGAGGGAGCTCACTCCCAGGGAAGCATTGTGAAAGTTAAGGACTGTTCAGAACTGGTTATAGAGTCCAGGGAGCTCAGTTCTCTGGGCACTGACTGTGGGCAGGGGGGAGGGGGGATGCTGTTCAGGATATGTTGATTTCTGATGTGAGGGAGGGGGGTGAGGGGGAAGGGGCAGAGGGTTTGGGGAACTGTTCTGTTGTTGAAAAGGTTGTTGAACGGGTTGCTGTTCCTGTTTGTGGAAGGGGGGAGGGGGTTGATGGGGAGATGGTAAGGGAAGGTAAAGGGGGTGGGCAGGATCAGCAGGGGGGGAAGGAATCTTCAGGCAAGGAAGGGATAAGCTCAGGGAGGAGGGGAAGTCAGTGGAGGCAGGGTCAGCCCTCCTTTGCAGATGTGGTTAATAGGGAGTGGAGGAGTGGCCTAGTGGTTAGGGTGGTGGAATTTGGTCCTGGGGAACTGAGGAACTGAGTTCAATTCCCACTTCAGGCACAGGCAGCTCCTTGTGACTCTGGGCAAGTCACTTAACCCTCCATTGCCCCAGTTACAAATAAGTACCTGTATACAATATGTATGCCGCATTGAGCCTGCCATGAGTGGGAAAGCGCGGGGTACAAATGTAACAAAAATAAAAATAAGGAGGAAGAGGGAAGGGACAGTTTTCCTTTAGTAATGAAACAGATGCACTCCGCTCCATGGATAAATCCTTCTTATCTGTTCCCTTCTCCACTACTGCCAACTCCAGACTTCGCACCTTCTGTCTCGCTGCACCCTACGCCTGGAATAAACTTCCTGAGCCCCTACGTCTTGCCCCATCCTTGGCCACCTTTAAATCTAGACTGAAAGCCCACCTCTTTAACATTGCTTTTGACTCGTAACCACTTGTAACCACTCGCCTCCACCTACCCTCCTCTCTTCCTTCCCGTTCACATTAATTGATTTGATTTGCTTACTTTATTTATTTTTTGTCTATTAGATTGTAAGCTCTTTGAGCAGGGACTGTCTTTCTTCTATGTTTGTGCAGCGCTGCATATGCCTTGTAGCGCTATAGAAATGCTAAATAGTAGTAGTAGTAGTAGTTCGGGGGAGGTAGGGGTTTTGGGCAACTGCCCAAGAGAAGGAATGTGGTCCAAATCAAGTGGGTGGGGGAGGAGGGAATGCCTTCACGTGATACAGTGTTGAAACTAGTTTTGGGGTTAGGGTTTGTCCCAGAAGACCTCTATGCCTGTATTCATCCAGTTAATCTCCCAGAATACGATGTCAGTTTTCTGACCCAGAGAGGCATGGAGGTCTTCTGGGAAAAGTATGAGGGGGTAAGAGGAAGGGGTGATTGGAAATGTTATAGGGTAGTTCCCATCAGTCAGCCAGATCTGGTGCAGGTGACTCTGCTAGTCCGTAACAAGTCCATCTCAGGGGCAGACTTGGCCTTTTGGCTGCACAGGTATGCCGAGTTGAGGACTCCATTGACTAAGCTTCCGGATCCAAGTAGAGTCTGGGCGGGGGGGGGTGGGGGGCTTTGGTTAAACTTCACCAGGTAGGGCACGTAGTACAACACATTCCTTCAGCGGCTTTTATTGGAAGGGACAGAATCCTGTGTTTCTACAAGGGACAGCCAAGACAATGTTTCCGGTGTGGGTCTTTCCGCCATTTCAGCATGTCCTGCCCAGTACAGCAATGTGCTAAGTGCGGATCGAAAGATCATCCCACCGAAGAGTGTTCTTCGATCAGGTGCAATCTTTGTGGTGGTCTGGGGCATGCCTTCCGGGACTGCCCTAGGGCTTCGCATAATGGGGGGAGGGAAGAGGGGGGGAGGGAAGAGGTGCAGGAGGAGGGGGTGGGGGAGGGGGGTTCCGAGTCGGGATCAGGGGGCTAGGGGGGCACAGAGGGAGGTCGTGGAGGTGGTGGTTCCAGAGGCAGCAGCACAGGTGGTGAAACGGGCAAGGGCTGGAGGAGGTAGATGAGTGGGCCCAGGTCCCCAGGAAGCAGAGGGGGGTGAAGGGGAAGGGTAGAGGGATTTCAGGGGGGTCAGGAGAGGGGGCTCGGTGAGAGAGGGAGATAGGAAACCGGTTTCAGGTTTTGGCAGAGGAAGAGGAGGTGGTGGAAGAAGAAGGGGAAGGGGTCGGTGGGGTTGTGGGGGGAGGGGAGGAAGGGAAGAGGAAATTAGAGGGTGGGAGGGAGAGGGGGGTAAGCGTAAGAAGAAGGGGGGAAGGTTAGGAGGGTGAAGATTAGTGTGGAGGGTTGGACGGGGAGGGGGGAGAGGGGGGCAGGAGAGGGGGAGAAGCTTATGAGGCGATCAGATAGAATTCGAGCTCTACAGGGGAAGGATCACGTGAGTGAGAGGGGGAGGGGGGGCAAATAGAGGAAGGAGGGCGGGGGGTTGTCTTTGTCAAGAGGAGGGGGGTTGGATGAGTCTAAGAAGAAGAAGGGAAGGAAGAAGGGAGGGGGGAGGGGGTGGGGAAGGAGGGAGTTTTTGAAGCTGGGGTTAGGGATTGGGCGGAGAAAGAAGTGGTTGAAGAAGGGGTTTGGGCTCTAGGTAGGGGTGATGTGAAGGAGGCAGTTCGGCAGGAAGAGGTTGGGAGACAGTCATCTTTCCCTACATAATGGCAGGTATTATATTATTATTTGCCACCCTGAATGTGGCGAGTGTGGCCTCCCAGAGGGCGCAATGTTTGGCCTTTGATGGCCTCTCCACGATCCAGGCAGACTGTTTCCTACTCCAGGAGACATGCTTGCAAACTATGGAGGCAATGAGGAAGGCCTGGAGATGGGGGCCTTCGGTTTGGGGCTTGGCAGGGGATAGGTATGGGGGGGGTAGGGATATTATTTAAAACACATAAGGTACAGATTCAAAGGGTGATGGAATTAGGAGTAGGGAGGTGTTTGGTGGTGGATGTTTTGTGGCATGGGGTGGCTTCCCGGATTATTAATGTTTATGGGCCACAAATTAAGAGGGAACGTTCACTGTTATTTGGTAAAATTAAACCCTGTTTATACACAGCACGTCAGGTGGTTTGGGGGGGGGGGGGATTTTAACACCATTTTGAGGAAACAGGATAGTGGAGGAAGGGCAGCGCAGGTGAGGTATGATGGGATACGGCTAGCTGGGATAATGAAAGGGGCAGGGTTGGTAGATGTGCACCTTGAGTTTTCACCAGAGGTGGAGGGTTTCACATTTGCACGGGGACAGTGTAGGAGCAGGATAGACAGATTTTTGGTCCGGGAAGGGGCATGCATTCGGGGGCCCAGGTTGGTGGATGTGGACTTCTCGGACCATAAACTGGTATTGGTGGAGGTGGGGGGTTGGGCGGGACATAGGCCGAGGAGGGGGTTATGGCGGCTTAACCTTAAATGGGTTACCGATGAGAAGGTCAAGGAGGAATATCGGGCCTTTTTGGGTGACCAGCTTTCGATCCAGGGTATTTTTCCCTCCATTGGAGAGTGGTGGGAGTTAGTGAAGAGGCGGACGAGGTTTTTTTTCACCCGTCAAGCACGGAGAGAAGGAAGGGAGAGAACTCGGCTGGGGACTGCCATTAAGAAACGAAGGGACTATCTACTCTCCAATGGAGGGAGGAAGGAGGATATTTTGGATTTGCAGGAGCAACTTGAAAAGGTCCAGTATGATCGATATTCCTCCTTGGTCTATGAACGGGACTTTGGGAAATTGGTCAGCCCAGACCCGTTTATGTGTTGCAAGGAGCGGAGGGAGCATAGGATTGTGGGGGGTTTAAGGGACATGGGAGGGGTAATTCAGGTGTCAAAGGAGGGGATTCTAAAGGTGGTGGAAGAGCACTGTGCACGATTCTTTTCAGATAAGCAAGTGGATAAGGAAGTGATGGGTCACTATATTGCAGGGACACCGGGGGTGGGAAGGGGGGGCCGTCTCTTCAGGCCCTGTTGCGCCCCTGGTCGCTGGGGGAGGTAGAAGAGGCCATCGGGGCCTTAAGGAGGAAGACAGCACCAGGGCCAGATGGACTCACAACAGAGTACTATCAGGCATTTAAGTACCTTCTGGCCCCAATCCTGCTGCAAGTCTGGGAGGCTGCGCGTCAGCAGGGGGTTTTACCCCAATCCCTGACCGAGGCGGCGTTGATACTTCTGAGTAAGGGAAAAGATCCAGAGTCCTTGGCCAATTGGCGTCCGATTGCCCTGCTCAATGGTGATCGGAAGATATTCGCGCATATGCTTCTGAATAGGATGAAGGAGGTGGTGGTGGGGGGGTGTTGGCAAGTTCACAGGCCTGTGGGATTAAAGGGAGGGGGGTTCTGGAGGCAGCGGCTTGGGTAAGGGAAGGTGTGGAACATAGTCAGGGGGATGGAAGACTAATGGTGGCATTAGATCAGGATAAGGCTTTTGACAGGGTACAATGGACGTTTCTTTGGCAGGTTTTAGAGCACTATGGGTTTCCTAGGGTTTGGGTGGCTCAATTGCGTTTACTTTACACGAGGGCACGGTGTTTTCCCCTGGTGAACGGTTGGAAAGGGAGTAGTTTCAGGGTTACAGCAGGGGTGCGGCAGGGATGTCCTTTAAGCCCGGTACTTTATGCTTTTGCAATTGATCCCTTTGTTAGGCGGTTAGAGCAGGGAGGGCAGGAGGGACTTCGGGGGGTGGAGGTGTGTACAGGGTCTCAAGGGTGGTGGCTTATGCTGATGATTTCACGGTGTGGGTGGCGGACACAACGGAGGGGGAGAAATTGAAAGGGGTCATTTCTGGGTACTCACAGGCTTCAGGGGCTTTGATAAACTTCCAGAAAAGTCAGAGTCTGTGGGTGGGTCCTCCAGGGGGTTCTTTTGAATTGGGAGGGGGGTTTCCGGAGGCCATTAGCAGACTGCGGGTATTAGGGGTATACTTTGAACAGGGGGATTATGCAACCTTTAATTGGCAGCGGTGCATACAGGGAGCTAAGGAAAAGGTTGACAGATGGAAAGGGTGGAGAATGTCCATGGCTGACCGGGTTCAGCTGATTAAATCTCACCTGGTGCCTATGTTTTTGTTTGTCAGTTATATTTGTTTGTTGCCAGTGCATTGTTATACCACCCTATATAGTGTTTTTTTTCAGATGTTGTGGGGGAATCGGCTGAACCCGGTCAAGCGCAACATCACATACTTGGCCCAGGAAGAGGGGGGGTAGGGATGGTAAACCCTGTACTTTTCTTTAGTTCCCTGTTCATTCAGTTTAACCTGGGACGGGCACTGGACAGGGATCCGCCAGGATGGGCAGGTAGCGTTCTGTCTTGGTGGGAGAGATTCTGGCTCCCGTGGAAGCTGGGAAGGAGGGTGGGGGTGGTAAGGAAGGGGGCTCCGGATCAGGTTGGGTACTATAGGCCCTTAGTTAGGCTGGTACGAGTTTGGGGAATTTTGGCAGAGGAAATAAAGACAGGGAGGAGGGAGGTATGGGTGGAACGGGTGAGGTCCCAGACATTCTCATCGCCCCTGGTACTGAAGGATGCACCTGGTCCAGTGCTGAGGCAGGGCTTGCGGTTGGTGGCCTCACGGAGGATCCCGCCGAAATATAGAGACATGGCTTGGCTGTCTTTTCATGGGAAATTGTATGTCAGAGGGAATATTAACTACAGGAATGTGCAGGAACGGGATTGCCCAAGGGGGGAGTGTGTGGGGAGGGAGGAAACGATGGAACATTTTTTACGGGAATGCCCTTTTACACGAATGGTATGCGGCAGGGTAGCATCATTATTAAATATCCCGAGTTTTAATTCATATTCATATGCAGATTGGGTTTACGGGCGGCAGGGGGGAGGTGGGTGGTTAGATCCGGTGACGGAGTTCCTCATCTCGGTGATACTCCGGTTTAGCATCTGGATGGCTCGGTGTGGGGTCTCCTTGCACCAGGACTACTGATCAGCCGATAGCGTTAGTTGGGAGGTGGTTCGGGCAGTCCAGGGGGTAGCCCAGTGGGAATGGGTGGCGGAGGGGATAGCAAGAACTAATGTTTGGTGGAGGCATGTGCACTTGAAACCTCCATAGAGGGGTTGGACAGTTTATTTTGAATTGGCTTTGAATTTTTATTTGAATTTTATGTTCATTTAAGGATGGGTGGGGGTTGACAGTGTATATAGGTATATAGGTGGATTTAAGGTGGGGGACTTGTTTGTATATATTTGGTTTGGGGTTATATGTTTCTGTATGGCTTTGCGTTTCTTTTTTAATAAAAGAGTTCTCCAAGCATCCACCACCCTCTCTGTGAAAAAATACTTCCTGACATCTTTCCTGAGACTGCCCCCCTTCAACCTCATTTCACGTCCTCTCGTTCTACCGCCTTCCCATCTCCGGAAAAGATTTGTTTGCGGATTAATACCTTTCAAATATTTGAACGTCTGTTTCATATCACCCCTGTTCCCCCTTTCCTCCAGGGTATACATGTTCAGGTCAGCAAGTCTCTCCTCATACGTCTTGGAACGCAAATCCCGTACCATTCTCGTAGCTTTTCTTTGCACCACTTCCATTTTTTTTAACATCCTTCGCAAGGTACGGCCTCCAAAACTGAACACAATACTCCAGGTGGGGCCTCACCAATGACTTGTACAGGGGCATCAACACTTCCTTTCTTCTGCTGATCACACCTCTCTCTATACAGCCTAGCAACCTTCTCGCTACGACCACCTCCTTGTCACACTGTTTCATCGCCTTCAGATCCTCGGATACTATCACCCCAAGATCCCTCTCCCCCTCAGTACCTATCAGACTCTCCCCGCCTAACACATAAGTCTCTCTTGGGTTTCTACTCCCTAAGTGCATCACTTTGCATTTCTTCGCATTGAATTTTAATTGCCAAACCTTAGACCATTCTTCTAGCTTCCTCAGATCCCTTTTCATGCTTTCCACTCCCTCCCGGGTGTCCACTCTGTCCACTCTTAGTATCATCCGCAAATAGGCAAACTTTACCTTCTAACCCTACGGCAATGTCACTCACAAATATATTGAACAGGTTCGGCCCCAGCACCGATCCCTGAGGCACTCCACTACTCACCTTTCCCTCCTCCGAGCGAACTCCATGTACCACCACCCTCTGTCGTCTGTCCGTCAACCAGTTCCTAATCCAGTTCACCACTTCGGGACCTATCTTCAGCCCATCGAGTTTATTTAAGAGCCTCCTGTGGGGAACCGTGTCAAAAGCTTTGCTAAAATCTAAGTAGATTACGTCTATAGCATGTCGATGATTCAGTTCTCCAGTTACCCAATCAAAGAATTCAATGAGATTCCTTTGGCACGATTTCCCTCTGGTAAAACCATGTTGTCTCGGATCTTGCAACTTATTGGCTTCCAGGAAATTCACTATCCTTTCCTTTTTTTTGTTACATTTGTACCCCGCACTTTCCCAGTCATGGCAGGCTCAATGCGGCTTACATGGGGCAATGGATGGTTAAGTGACTTGCCCAGAGTCACAAGGAGCTGCCTGTGCCTGAAGTGGGAATCAAACTCACTTCCTCAGTTCCCCAGGACCAAAGTTTATCACCCTAACCACTAGGCCACTCCTTCAGCATCGCTTCCATTACTTTTCCAATAACCGAAGTGAGGCTTACCGGCCTGTAGTTTCCAGTTTCTTCCCTATCACCACTTTTGTGAAGAGGGACCACATCCGCCGTTCTCCAATCCCTTGGAACCTCTCCCGTCTCCAAGGATTTATTAAACAAATCTTTAAGAGGACCCGCCAGAACCTCTCTGAGCTCCCTCAATATTCTGGGGTGGATCCCGTCCGGTCCCATGGCTTTGTCCACCTTTCGCTTTCCAAGTTGTTGATACATACTCTCTTCCGTGAACGGTGCTCTATCCACTCCATTCTCAGGTGTACTTTTGCCAGTCCCTCGTAGTCCTTCTCCTGGATTTTCTTCAGTGAAAACAGAACAAAAGTATCTATTTAGCAAATTGGCTTTTTCTTCATCATTATCTACATAGCGTTTCGCTGTATCTTTTAGTCTCACAATTCCCTTTTTAGTCATTCTCCTTTCACTAATGTACCTGAAGAAATTTTTGTCCCCCTCCTTACATTTCTAGCCATTTGTTCTTCCGCTTGCGCCTTCGCCAGACGTACCTCTCTCTTGGCTTCTTTTAGTTTCATCCGGTATTCCTCCCCGTGTTCCTCTTCTTGAGATTTTCTATATTTCTGGAACGCTAACTCTTTAGCCTCTTTAGCTAACTCTTTATTTTCTCAGCCACTTGCTTGGAGAACCATATCGGTTTCCTTTTTCTCTTGCTTTTATTTACTCTCCTTACATAAAGGTCTGTGGCCCTATTTATTACTTCTTTCAGCCTGGACCACTGTCCTTCCACTTCTTGTATGTCCTCCCAGCCCATCAGCTCCTTCCTCAGGTATTCCCCCATTTTACTAAAGTCAGCACGCTTGAAATCCAGGACTTTGAGTTTTGAGTGGCCACCCTCCACTTCAGCCGTCATATCAAACCAAACTGTTTGATGGTCACTGCTTCCCAGGTGTGCACCCACTCGGACATTTGACACACTATCCCCATTTGTGAGCACCAGATCCAGCGTCGCTCTCTCCCTCGTGGGTTCTGTCACAATTTGTCTGAGCAGAGCACTTTGGAAGGCATCCACGATCTCTCTACTTCTTTCCGATTTCGCAGGCGGAACCTTCCAATGTACATCCGGCAGATTGAAATCTCCCATCAACAGAACCTCTTTTTTATTTCCTAATTTTTGAATATCTGTGATCAGATCTTTATCTAGTTCCTCTAATTGTGTCGGGGGTCTGTAGACAACACCCACGTGGACAGAGGTTCTATCCTTTCTTTTTAAGGTGATCCATATCGCTTCTTCTTTTCCCCAGGTCCCTGTCATTTCAGTCGCCATGATATCATTCTTTACATACAGAGCTACTCCTCCACCTTTTCGACCCTCTCTATCCTTCCTAAATAGATTATAGCCTGGTATGTTTGCATCCCATTCATGGGAACCATTGAGCCACGTCGCCGTGATTGCAACAACATCTAATTCTGCCTCCAACATCAGGGCTTGAAGGTCATGAACTTTATTGCTATGAGCATTTGTGGCCATCGCTTTCCATCTATATTTCCTGGTATGTGTTTCAACATTTGTGATTTGGGGGTGTCTTTTCACTTTGGGTACCTTCGTATCTTTTTGTTCCAACTTTATTGCTTTTTCCTCTGCCTCAGTTTTATTTTTAGGAGCATCACAGTGCTGTAATGTTTTATTTTCAGGAGCATCACAGTGCTGTAATGGAGCAAAATAATTCTTTAGTGGCAACACTTGTGCGGGTGGATGCTTCTATGTCACCTGACGAAGTCTGCCTGAGCCTACTGTGAACCATCTGTTCTTATGTGGTTTTATTCTTTGAGGCAGTGGTGAGAAGTTATTATTCTATGCAGTCCTAGAAGCTGCTTTAATTGCATCCAATTCATGCATTACTTTACTGAACTCTTGTTTTAAACTGGATAGCTGAAGACAGATAGGACACGCTTTAAGTCTCCAGATGATTGGCCTTGAAACAAAAGCACCACAATTATTGCAGAGAATAAAAGTCATCCTGATTGGTTGAAATGGGTATGAACAGGTGTACTATGTTGGGGTTAACAGTCTGCAAGACTGCGGAGATTGGGTGACAATGCCCATAATTGAGAAACAAAATGGGAGCTGGGCAGACTTCTACGGTCTATGCCATGATTGTGACTGAATAGATAGGGATGGACTGGAGTGTAAGTTTAAGGGGCTTTGACGTTAGCTCCAGAACTTAGTACAAGAACAGAGCTGGGTAGACTTCTACGGTCTGTACCCTGAAAAAGGCAAGGTCAAATCAAACTCGGGTATACATATAAAGTATCACATACCATGTAAATGAGTTTATCTTGTTGGGCAAACTGGATGGACCATACAGGTCTTTATCTGCCGTCATTTACTATGTTACTATAGGACAACAATCATACTTGACAACATTGCTGCAGAACTTAGTAGAATTGAGAGGGAGAAAACTCAGGGAGTCTGGAAAGCTAACTGAAAAAAGTGTTTTCAGAGCAGTGCGAAACAAAGTATATTAACTTTCAAACTGGATCTGCTGGAAAAATCAGTTCTATAAAGCAGGAGAAAGAACGTAGAAAGCAGAGTTGTGTGTACATTTCCATCTAGCCCTCGATGGAGGTGTCAGAACTAACCTATTATCAGTCAGAGATTGAAGAGTGCAAGTTGGATTGTAAGGAATAGTTAGAGAAGATAAATAAGAAGGAATAGTGTTGTGCAGAACTTGTATGTCAGAGCAAGAACTTTATCCTATATTCTATTGGAAGCCAGTGAAGGTGTTGAAGAAGTGGGGGCTCTACAAATAATGTGAGTTGCTATATTTTATAGTGTCTGAAGTCTTTCAATGTTTGCTTTAGTGATACCAGCATAAGCTACATTGCAGTAGTCGTATCGGGCACTGACATATGCATAAAAAATGCATGTATAGAATCTTGGTCAATCAAATTCCATATTAATCTAAGAGGGCGTAAGAAAAGAAACCAACTTTCATAATATTAGAAACCTGAGGTTCAAATGAAAGGGCTGTATCAATGATAATTCCCAGGTATTTAAATGAAGATACTGGAACAATTTGCCTATCAAACAGGAATGGATTCATCGAAGGCGGAGGAATAGAACCTGAAATCCAAATGGCTATTGTTTTGTTTGGGTTAAGGACTAAACGATGTTCTAGAAGCCAGTTGGCCACTTCCCTGAGACAGTTTTGTAAAGGGGTCAGATTGATGGAATATGGATCAGTATAATGTATTAACAGAAAGTCATCTGCTTAGGAATAATAACTAAGGACTAAGAAGGAGTGGCCTAGTGATTAGAGCATCTGTCTTGACATCCAGAAGTGGCTGGTTCAAATCGCACTGCTGCTCCTGCAAGTCACTTAACCCTCCATCGCCTCAGGTGTAAACTTAGATTGTGAGCCCTCCAGGGACAGAGAAATACCCAGTGTACCTGAATGTAACTCACCTTTGAGCTACTACAGAAAAGGTGTGAACAAAATCCCATAAATAAAATAATTCCATGTGATTGAATGAGTAAGGCTAATGGACTGACAAATAAATTAAATAATGATGGTGATAGAACAGAACCCTGAGGCACACCACAGGAGAGGAAGTAAGAAGAAGAAATGGAGAAAGATTGTGAAACATTGAAAGAACAGCCAGACAAAAAAAAGACAAGAACAATTTGTGTACAGTACCAGTTAAGTACATAAGTATATAAGTGTTGCCATACTGGGGCAGGCCAAAGGTCCATCAAGCCCAGTATCCTGTTTCCAACAGTGGCCAATCCAGGTTACAAGTACCTGGCAAGATACCAAAACAGGACACTACTTTTTATGCTGCTTATCCCAGAAATAAGCAGTGGATTTTCCCAAGTCCATTTTAATAATGGCTTATGAACTTTTCTTTTAGGAATCTAGCCAAACCTTTTTTTTAAACCCCGCTAAGCTAACTGCTTTTAGCACATTCTCCAGAGTTTAATTACATGTTGAGTGAAGAAATATTTTCTCCAATTTGTTTTAAATTTCCTACTTTGTACCTTCATTGTATGCCCCCTAGTCCTAGTATTTTTTGAAAGAGTAAACAAGTGATTCACATCTACCTGTTCCACTCCACTCAGTATTTATATACCTCTATTATATCTCCCCTCAGCCATCTTTTCTCCAAGCTGAAGCGCCCAAGCCATTTCAGCCTTTCCTCATAGGGAAGTCGTCCCATCCCCTTTATCATTTTTGTCGCCCTTCTGTGTACCTTTTCTAATTCCACTATCCAGCTTATTTTCGAAAGAGAAAGACACCCATATTTCGACCCAAATTGGGAGATGGGCGTCAGTTTCCTGTGGGCGCCCAAATCGGTATAATCGAAACCCGATTTTTGCCGTCCTCAACTGCAGTCCATCACGGAGACTAACAAAGATCACGGGGGCGTGTCGGAGGCGTGGTGAAGGCGGGACTGGGGCGTGGTTATCGGCCGAGGAGAGATGGGTGTCTTTAGCTGATAATCGAAACAAGAAGGGCGTTTTGGACGAGAATTTGGTCTGCTTTATTTGGACCCTTTTTTTTTCAGGTCCAAGTCCCAAAAAAGTGCCCCAAATGACCACCAGAGGGAATCGGGGATCACCTCCCCTGACTCCCCCAGTGGTCACTAACCCCCTCCCACCAAAAAAACCCCACTTTACAAACTTTTTTTCCCAGCCTGTATGCCAGCCTCAAATGCCTTACCCACCTCCATGACAGCAGAATGTGTTCTATCCTCTGACAGCCTTTCCCTGGTTCTGATGTGGGTCCCGGGTGAGTGCGACACCTTTTCTGTTAAGGGCACTGCAGAGTCACATCAGCAATGCATTGTGGTGGGTGTAGGGTATTGGGCTCCGTGATTCCACTAGCTTGTGTTACAAGCTCACGATGTTGGTAGGCTCTACTCCCATGGTGCTTTCCCCTCTGCTTTCTGGGTCAGAGTGTGCCCTGTTTTGTTTCCGGTAGTCCATGAGGTAGTGGCCATTTTTGTAAGCCAGTTTTAGATCCCTTTCATGTGTTAGCCACGTTACAGCACTTTGTTCTTACCTTGAATGTTGCTGAAAGAGGGCATTGTACACCATTCTGCCAGCTCGGACCTACTGCTAATCTCAGTACCAGCGAGACTCGTTGCCAGTGGGGCACAACCTGTGATCTGCAGTTAACTGTGAGTAAAGGTGCTTATTCAAATAAAGGATGTTTTCAGTGAGATTAGTCTTCAGGTGTCCACTGCTGTGCCAAGGTTATACAGCAGCAACAAGTCCTGTCCCTGGAGCACTTTTAGTGGGTACTGCAGTGCACTTCAGGTAGGCAGGTCCAGGCCCATCCCCCCCCCCCCCACACCCATACCACTTGTGGTGGGAGGCCTCTAAAACCCACTGTACCCACATGTAGTTGCCCCCTTCACCCCTAAGAGCTATGGTAGTGTTGTACAGTTGTCCCTCCCACGACCAAATGGCTTGGATTAGGACGTTTCTGAGCTGGGCGTTTTTAGTTTCCATTATCGCTAAAAAAACAAAACGCCCATCTCAGAAAGGACCAAATCCATGGCATTTGGTCCGTCCAAACCATATTTTCGGAACGAAAGATGGATGCCCATCTTTTTCGAAATTATGGTCTGTCCCGCCTCTTCACATACCCGTTTTCAGACATAGACGCCCATGGAGATGGGCGTTCGCGTTCGATTATGCCCCTCCACATCTTTTTTGAGATGCGGCGACCAGAATTGCACACAATATTCAAAGTGCGGTCGCATCATGGAGCGATACAAAGGCATTATACCTTTCTCATTTTACATCCCTTTCTAATGATACCTAACATTCTATTTGCTTTTTTGCTGCTTCACACTGAGCAGAGAGTTTCAAAATATCGTCAACGATGACTGCTAGATCCTTATCCTGGTCCGTGACTCATGACGTGGAACCTTGCATCACGTAGCTATAGTTCAGGTTCTTCTTTCCCACATGCATCACTTTGCAGTTGCTCACATTAAACGTTATCTGCCATTTAGATGCCCAGTCTCCCAGTCTTGTAAGGTCGTCTTGCAGTTTTTCACAATCCTCTTGCAATTTAACAACTTTGAATAACTTGTGTCGTTGGCAAATTTAATTACTTCACTAGTTATTTCTGTATCTAGATAATCTATAAATGTGTTAAAAAGCAGCGTTCCCAACACAGACCCCTGCGGAACCCCACTATCTACACTTCTCCATTGAGAAAACTGACCATTTCACCCTACTCTGTTTTCTATCTTTTAACTAGTTTTTAATCTACAATAGGACACTATCCCATGACTTTCCAATTTCCTCTGGAGTCTTTCATGAGGTACTTTGTAAATGGCAGAAGCCGCAAAAACGGAACACTATGGTCCACTACGTGTAAGAATCCTTGCCAAAAGAATAGTGAGACCAGCAGGGCTCTTCCAAGAACAACAGAAAGACGAAAAGTCAGATGAAAATACTTTAATTGGTAAAACCCGACACGGCACCATGTTTTGGCAAAGTGCCTGCCTCAGAGGTCTATAATAAATAATACAAATGTAAATAAAAACTACAAATGTGTGTACATACATATAGATAAAATAAAATACATGTATAAAAATGTAATATTAATTTTCCTATTGTGACATTCATCCTAAATGCAAATTAACAAAACACATCTATACAGCATGTATTCTCTATATCTCAACTATTTTTGCTAAATTATCTTGATTTCCAGTTTAATGTTCCCAATTGTTCACGCTAACTTTTGTCATAAATGAAGTTTAACCTATTACCTTTAGCTCTTATCATAAGACGAACTTTCCTCCTGTAACCTAACCCAATCTGGCCCTCTACCTCAACTATGTATTTCTCCTGTTCGGAACTGGTAATCACCACTTACGGAACTATGTAAGCCACATTGAGCCTGCAAATAGGTGTGAAAATGTGGGATACAAATGTTATAAATAAATATATTAAAAAAAAAAAAATATATATATATATATATACACATGTATGTGTACTATGGGTTAAGAAATTATACTCATGCATATAAAAGAGGAACAAACATCCTGAAAACAATAAAATCAAATTGAAAATCAAAGACCAAATAATCATGAATATTGAAAAAAGGATGGAAGAGGAAAAAACATACCTTGATGTTAAAAGCCAATATGTGTAGGCTTGTATGTTTAAACACTTCCTGTCTGTGATAGGAAAAAGGAATAAAGAGGAGGATGAATATAAGGTATTTTGTTATAAAGTGGAGTGGTGAGGTAAATTAGAAATGAAATAACATAAAAGAAAATTTATAATATAAAGTGAAACACAAAATATAAGTTGATGAAATCTGAGAATGGGAGCAGTGTGAAACAACGTAAATTTTAAAATGGGTTATAAATTACCACTAAGTGAATGGAAAATAAAAGCGCATCGGCAATAATCAAGACAAAGAATTAGTGTGTGAAGTATTGTGTGAACCACTATACCAAAAAGAAAGTGATATGTAGACATATATCAGAAGGCTAGAAAGTAGTATGGGGCGGGGCAGGCGGTGCAGCGGAGACTGGTGCTGTACGGACGCTTCAGCTGGTGGAGGTTCGAGACTCCTGCCTGCCAAGATATTTGGACGCGATGGCGGCAGGGGGTGCAGTGGGCCAAAATCCCCCCCCCCCTCACTTTGGGCTCTGAACCCCCTCAATGTCAAGGTCTGGCTACGCCACTAAGCCTGTTTCCAACAGTGGTGAATCCAGGTAACAAGAACCTGGCAGAAACCCAATTAGTAGCAACATTCCATGTAGAACCCCCAAAAGTAGTAACATTCCATGTAGAACCCCAAAGAGTAGCAAGATTCTGGACTCTTAAAGAGTAGGAAGATTGTGGAATCCTAAAGAGTAACAAGATTCCAGAATCCCAATTAGTAACAACATTCCATGCTACAAATCCCAGGGAAGAAGTGGCTTTCCCTATGTCCATGTCAATAACAAAACAAAATTTTTATGGTTGGGTCCATCAGATTCAGTGGAGCAACCTCTACATTTTTCCATAGGCTCTAACACCACCTTTGAGTCTATAATATTGTTAATATAAACTGTTCTAAAACTGTGATAAAACACATGCAGGTGGTACAAAACACAGACGCCAGACTTGTAACCACTCGTAACCTCCTCTCCTCTTTCCTGTACACATTAATTGATTTGATTTGCTTACTTTATTTTTGTCTATTAGATTGTAAGCTCTTTGAGCAGGGACTGTCTTTCTTCTATGTGCAGCGCTGCGTACATCTTGTAGCGCTATAGAAATGCTAAATAATAGTAGAAGTAGTAATATTTTCTGCTAAACGATCTGATTCTGTTTCTTTATTATTTAAGAAGTTACATTGGCTGCCTGTGCATGCTAGAGTACAATTTAAACTCATCTTTCGGATTTTGTATGGTGCTGCTCCACTATATTTAGTCAACTGGGTAGTCCTTCTTTCTAATGGCGTGAGCAGTAGGACTCGTAATCAATTTCTGTTTTGTTTCCCATCACCTAGAGGGGTCATTTATTAAAGGTTTTCGCCTATTGTGTGTCAGTAGGGCAAATGCTTAGTAAGTAAAGTCCTTAAATTGTAAGCCCTGTGAGGCACAAAATTCCACCCATTAAATTAACTAATGGTGGTCGGTCCTGCCGTGTTCCCCCCTCCCTGTAACCCCAACTCACCCTAAGAGGTCTGAGAAATAACAGAGACAGGAGAAATCTCCACTCGTTCTTGCTGCAGTGGCTGCCTCCTCTAGAATGACATTTGACCCCTAGCAGTAGTCTTGAATAATACCTCCGCAGTCTTCTCCCCAGTGGTAGTACAGTAAGACCACAGATAAGGGTCAAGTGCTTTTGTGTGGAATTGTTTACCACAGTCGACCCGCATTCTATCAAACTATTTGATTTTTCAAAAGAATTTAAAGACTCATTTGGAGATGTCTAAAATTGATTTATGTTTTATCATTTTTATTGATAATAAACAAAAATCTATACATCCAGTAACCAGTAGATACAGAAATACAGTTAGCAAAACATTCAAACTAACAAGATACATAAACGTCTATCATCAACCATTTTCACATTTTCTCCCCTCCCCCCTGCTCACCCTCCCTCCCCCTCTTCTCAATGGTACTCTGTTGGCAATATTATCTGTAGTTGGCAGCTAATGAAATAAACAAATAGGTCTTGTAGGAGTAACATCTGACTGTGGAAGAAATATCGCTCAGCGTCAGTGAATCAAAATGTCAACTCCCAGGCATGTCCAAGTATCCGTGATTTGTCTAACTGCCTCCTTGCTTCTATGCCACGTTATTTTATTGATGTTAAGCAAGAAACAATGGAAACAATCAACAGGGTTAAGTACTTTTCATCAGCATATTCCAATTAACTGTACCATGGTATAGTTTATAATCAAATTCACTCTTACACCCTGTCTCCTTCCCCTCCCTCTACTTCTCTCCCTCTGGTATTAGTCTTGTTCACTTGTTACTCGGCATTCTGTTCCATAAGGTTATAATGTCTTAACTTTATAGCGTAGTGTCATCTCACTAGAGAGCGAATCTCTTAGCCGTTAGCCTGTAAATGAACACTTAAACATTTCAAATGAGATTATCATTATAATTGTATGCCTCATCCCCCCTTCTCCATTCTTATCCTCCCCCCTCCCCTTAACTCCCTTACCCCTATGTTTAAGGAGTTAGTGTCCTTCCAAACCCGCTAGTCTTCCGCTTGATGAGTGTACCCTTTGTTTGTACCATTGCCCGGAGTCCAATATCAAGTAATACTCTTATACCTGGATATAATTCTGTGTCTAATTCGCCTACGTCCCACACAAATAAAAGAAAACCAGTTCCTGAGAATATTAAAAGTTTAACAGCAAACGTCTACCTCTGGGGGTTTGGGTGTCCCACAAGGGTTCCCACTGTGCCCGAAATCTTTGGCCTATAATACTATCCATGTCCTGAACCCCACACTTGTCCACCCGCATTTGCTTTATTAACTGGGACCTCCATATCTGGAGGGGGGGTTCTTCTCCCACTCTCCAAAACTGTAGTATAGTTGTTATTCCAAAATATACTGCTAATCTGACAAACGCCTTGAATCCCTCTGGGGGATCTGTCGAATATTTAAAGTTATTAAATAGCAACATAGTGTCCCAGACAAGTGTACACCCCCATAACCCATCCACCCCTCTAAGTACCCTGCGCCAAAAGCGTTCTATGCTTTTACAGCACCAGAACGTATGCCCTAAGGTGGCTGGTCCTTGTTTACACTTAGGGCAGTTACTGCTTGTTGCAAACCCAGCTCGGAATGCTTTGTGTGGGGTTATATGTGTCCTAAGTATCCACCTATATAATCTCTCTCTGCGGTATAGAGAACCGCCACTTATATAAAGATTTTATAAACGTTTCACAAGTCTCCACCGATACCTTATACCCAAGATCCTCTGACCACGCTAGGGCCAACCCAACAAAGTCTAACTCTGCAGTCGTGTCTTTTAGTTGTTGTTGGTGAAACCTCAGTGGTACCGTTAATTGAGCCCCCAGAGTGAAATCCTCTGGTAAAACCTCCACAACGTCCTCAGTAAGGTCAGTCCACTCCAATGAGGCTACATAATGTTTTAATTGGTAATACTCAAAAAGGTGTCCTGACTGGATCTTATATCTCAATTGCAGCTCTGGGTATGAGAGTATCTTTCCTTCTTCTGTCACTATGTGCGCTAGATATACTATTCCCTTCTTGGCCCATTTGCTAAATATGCTCCTTCCCTTACCCGGGGGGAAAGCCGGGTTATTACAAATAGACAGCCATGGGGACACATGAGCCGAGAAGTGGTGTCGTCTACAATCCAGCGCCAGGTTTCTCTAAGAGCCCGTAATAATGGGTGTATTTTAAAGGCCTCTCCTGGCAGTGCAGCCCCTGTGTGGAGTAGGTGGCTGAAGTGCGTTCCTGGGAACCTAGAGATCTCTAACTCTGTTAAGGAGAACTCAGATGATCCTCGATACCAGTCATTAATATGTCTCATGGAGCAGGCGACCATCATTAACTTAACATTCAATAGTCCCATGCCCCCTCCATCCCTAGGGGACGCAATCAGTTTGTATGGTATTCTAGGCTTCTTACCCTGCCATTGGTATTCTTGTATTAACCGCTGTAACTTTCTTTCATCTTTGTTCCTCAGAAATAGAGGTAGTTGTTGGAATGCATATAGCCACCTAGGAGCGATCACCATATTAAATAATGTAATTCTTCCCCATATTGTGAGGGGCAGTTCCCTCCACATGGTTAATTTATTTTTGGTCATTTCCAGTAGTGGATCAATATTATCTCTATATAGGGAGGCTTGTGCACTTGAAAGGTGTATCCCCAGGTACTTCATTTTGGCATCTATCCATTTAATGGGGAATTCCCCCTTTCACTTTGTTCTGATAGTATCATCTAAGAGCATCGTGCCTGACTTATCATAATTGAGGGTAAACCCTGATAACTTACCATACTCCCTGACTACCCTCAAGGCTACTGATAGTGACCTCTGCGGCTCTGTGAGAACTAGGAGAATGTCATCTGCATATGCGAGCGTTCATACCTCATGGTCTCCTATCGCCACCCCGCTGATCTCTGGTGCTGAGTTCAAGAGCCTTAACAAGGGTTCCAGAGTTAAGTCAAATAATAGGGGGGAAAGGGGACAACCTTGTCTTGTTCCTCGGCCCATTTGAAAACTATATGATAGGCCCCCATTTGCCACCACTTGTGCTGTCATATTAGTGTAAAGGGCAGTTATTGCCTGTAGTACCCCATTGGGGAGTCCCACCCATTTTAATACTTCAAACAGGAAATCCCATCCGACCCTGTCAAATGCTTTGGCAGCGTCCAAACTTACTATAATCCCTGGAATTTGTTGGTGCTTGCATTGGGCCATTGCTAACAGGACTCTCCATACGTGCAGCACCGAATGCCTCTTGGGGAGGAAGCCCACCTGTGCGGGACCAATGATGTTCGGTAAACATTTTGCCAGGCGTACTGCCAAAATCTTAGCCAACAATTTAATATCCACGTTAATTAAGGATATGGGCCTATATGACTCCGGGTCCTCTGCGGCCTTCCCTGGCTTTAATAATAGGGAGATGCTTGCGGCATTTTCGTGTTTGGGAAACTGTCCCTCCTGGATAACAGCTTGGTGGTACGCGAACAGAGGGCCTATCAGGGACGTTTGCATATATGTGTAAAATTCTCCCGTATATCCGTCCACCCCAGGGGCCGAAAAGGATTTTAAGCCCCTTATCGCCTCCTGCAGTTCCCTGGGCTGCAATGGGGCGTCAAGGAGAGATATCTCTGTTTCTCCCAGTCTTGGCATTTGGGCCCGCTGTAGTAACTCTTTTATCGCTATCTCACCCCTGGGGGGATCAGTTATATACAGTTCTTTGAGATGTTCCTGCAGAATCTGAAGTATCTTCTCTGGGTTGTTAGTGAGCGCCCCCAGCTTATCTTTCATTATCGGTATCGTTCTGTTCTCCCCCTTCCTCTGCACTAGTCTAGCTAATAGTCCCCCTGCTCTATTACCAAATCTGTGGAACCGGTATTTTTGATAGAGCTGGTTCCTCTGCATCTTATCATGTAGCTGTGAATTAATAGCTGCCTGAGTGGATAGGTATTTATCCCTATTCACTTCTGTTGGCTGTGCCAAGTAACGGCGTCTGGCATTACACAAGTCTTTATTTAACCGTATGAGATTAATTGCCGTTCTTTTCCTCCTTGCCGCCACATAGGCTATCAGGTCTCCCCTTAGAACTGCTTTACCCGTACACCAGAATATTTGGGGGTTCGACATATGGTCTTTATTATACCATGCATACTCTTCCCATTTTGTGGTTAAAAATTTCTGAAATGACTTGTCTTTTATCAAATGACTGGGGAATCTCCATCGCCTGGCTGGTTGAAAGCTGCTAGGGGCGCCCAATTCCACCTATATGGGTCCATGGTCTGAGATCATGATCTCTTCAATTTTTGAATCATTGACACAGGAAAAGAGGTCCTCTGATGTTAAAATGTAATCTAACCGCCCCCAAGTTCCATGGGCCCTGGATCTGTGCGTATACTCTCGTGCCTCAGGGTGTAAGATCCTCCACGCATCCACCATTGAAAGTGAATTCCTGAATTCCTTCAGTAATTTATGCCCCTTTGCTCCCCCTCCTCTGGCTCCAGTACAATCTATCATAAGATCTAGCAGTGTATTCATATCTCCCATAATGATCAATTGCTTATTTTGATAAGGGAGCAGGCGTTTTACTAACTCAGGGAAAAAGTTATTATCAGGTGGAGTGGGGGCATAGACATTTAGTAGGTATAATTCCCGTCCCTGTAGCCATAATTTAACCAGGAGGTAACGCCCCATTGGATCTTGCATAATCTTTTCTACGGAATAAGCCAAACTTTTGTTAAAACATATTGCTACTCCCCCTTTTCGTCCATCAGGGAATGCATAAAGGACTTGCCCCACCCATCCCTTGGCTAGTTTTTCATGTTCGGTGTCTGTCAGTCTAGTTTCTTGCAGGCATGCTTTTAGATGTTTTAAATGTGCTAGAATCTTTTTCCTCTTAATCGGGGAGGTTATACCTCCCACGTTCCAGGTAGTTATTGTACAATGTGTGGGAAATCATGGGACTATAGCTTTTCAATTTAACTTTAAAATCTGGGTCTCTGGGTCCCAGCCCTCCCCCAGGGTATTCCCCTCTTTTCTCAATATGGTCCTCACTACGTTTTGATCTAACATATGGGTTAACACAGTTATGCCGTGCTGTAGCACTCTCATCAGCGCTAACTTTTGTATGTTGTAGCTCCTCCTGTTCTTTCCTCCGGTTGGTATGCCATCTCTGTCCACTCCTATCTTCCCCCCATCCCCTGCCCCTCCCCTCCCTCCCTTCCCTTCCAGCCATTCCCAGTGTTCCCCTGTGCCTTGACGTCTGTTACCCGCTTAAGGTCCCTAGCTAGCCTAAACCCGTGTAGTGTGTATATCCCCTCCCCCCTATTGTCTATATCTCCCACTTTTCGGTTCTGTTTAACTTGCCCCATATAACAAACCGCCCATAACAGATAGGCAACTCAAAACATTTAACATTTTACCTTAACACCAATCATCTGATACCCGCATCCAGGCACATTATGGGCAGACACCTTTTCCACCTGAAATCTGCTTTCATGTCCCTTGTGTTGGCCCAGCAGTAAGATTTTTATCCCTCTGGTGCTTTCAATTCAGTGTCTATGAACTGCTGGGCCTCTTGCACCGACCCAAAGGTGTGCCACTGGTTCCCATTCTGGATCTTCAGGATTGCGAGATATACCAGCATAAATCTGGTTTTCTTAGTCACTAATGTTGAGCACAGGGGGTGGAAACGGCGTCTTTGTTCTTGCACTCCTGCTGAATAGTCTTGGAAAATTTTTATCGGAACGCCTTCGTATGTTAGAGAGTCTCGCTTCAGTCGGAAACCTCGCATGATTTCCTCTTTGTGGAGATAGTTATATATTTTAATGATAACAATCCTCAGTCTCTGCTGCCCTTGTTGTCGTTTGCCCAGCCTATGGGCGTGCTCTATACATAGCGCTCCATAACTGTCTGACAAGGCCAATTTCTTTTTTAACCATTGTTCTAGGATAGGGCCCAAGGTCTGTTCTGGGATTTTTTCCAGCAAACCAACTAGTCTCAAGTTACATCTCCTTGCTCGATTTTCCATGTCCTCAATTTTATCCTGTTATGATTTAAGTTGTTCCCTCAGTCATGTGACTTCTTGTGTACTCTGTGCCCTTTCATCCTCCACTGCCGAAATCCGGCTCTCTGCCTCCCCCAGGCGCTTTACTGTGTCGGCCATGGACGATTCCAGATTTTTTAATTGGCCTGTCAATAAGTCAAATCTGGGGTTCAGGGCTGCACTCACTGCCATCGTGATCTGTGCCAGCTGTCTCTCGCTGAATTCACCTGGGTCCTCGTGTTTCGCCTCCGTCATCTTAAGGCGGACTTCGGGGGCGAAGTTTTTTCTTTATCAAATTTCGTTCCTCTGCGTGTAGTACCGGCTGGCATGGGCCTTAAGAAAGGCTCCATATAGTAAGTGTATTTTCCTCTTGCAGTCTCTGAAAGCCTTTGTATTAATTCCAGCAGTTATGTGTGTCAGGGGCTTGGAAATATGAAAGTTGTTGCTGGCTGCGTTCCTCTCTTCCCCTGTGGCTCAAATCAGCCTTGCTGATCAGTGCTTAGCGGTGCTTTTAGTCTCCTTGGGTGAGATTCCCGCTAAATTGCCAAGTATAGGCTCTTGCGTTGTATCCTGCTTTAGTTTGTAATTGCTTTGATCTCTGCGTGCCTTCCGCACTCTGGGCTCGTCTTCGGGGATCGCCCTCTGCTATTTTACTTTATTAGCAGGTTTGCTTCATCGCGCCCTCTTGCCAGCAAATTAAACATTCTATCTTTGTGTTTCTTCGCCCAGCGGACGGCTTATGGCGAGTTTCGGTGCTCCCGGGCTTGTTACTCTGAGGGGGGGGGGGGGGCTACGTGCGTTCTTATATTACCTTCGGTATACCCCGGCAGCTCATCTCTACCTCCGCTCTCCGTGGCTCTTGATCCAATCTTGCCGTTCGGTGTGGGTTGGCTTCTGCATTCTGTGTTAAGGCGCCATCTTGGATCTCGGCTGCAAGCGGATCGTCGCTACGTTTTAGATCTTCCCGCTGGCTGTGGTTACCCTTGGCTAGCAGTTATCGATGCCTACACACCTCCACCGTCCCCCGTTGTTGTTCTAGGGTTCCAGGGATGGGTTCAGCGCCAGCACGATCGGGACTTCAGTCCAGGCTCAGCGGAGCTCGCAGTGCAGCAGCCATCTTGCTCCACCGGAAGTCTCCCTAAAATTGATTTATAATTTTTTTTTTTTTTTGAAATTCCTGGATTACTGGTCCAATTCTCTTAATTATGTAATCTGCATAGAACTATTTTTTTTTGTTATTGCTGAATAGAAAAGTTGTGTAACATAACATAACAGACTATGGACTTTTCCTCCAGGAACTTGTCTAGACCTTTAAACCCAGATACGCTAACTGCTGTTACGACATCCTTCAGCAGCAAGTTCCAGAGCTTAACTATTATTTGAGTGAAAAAATATTTGCTCCTATTTGTTTTTAAAGTATTTCCATGTGGGGGAGGAAGTGACGTCACGGAGCCGAATGGCCACTTGAGTCGGTAGCTCCGCACCTTCTCACCAGAACTAAGCCCTAACTGCGGTCAATTGCAGCGCCCGGTGAGTGACATCGCTCCGGGAAGGAGGAGAAAGCTGATACCCACCGCAATGAGCAAAAAAAGTAGCGGGACGCTACGGGAGGGCGAGCGTCTGTCCACAAGGCAGCTGGTGAAGGGCCTGTCACAGCCTGCATCCCCCAAGCCGTGGAACGCGGCAGAATCGGAGCAGCGTGCCCTCAGAGAGGAGTGCGAGATCCCTGCCCCTATAACAGCACTTCCGTCTGAACTGAAAAAGTGTTTAGACGAGATTCGAGCGGAAATACTGGCGTCAAAGGAGGAGATCCTTGAACACGTGGACGCAGTGAGTGCAGATCTGTGGGAATTGGGGGGCAGGGTGGAAGTGTTGGAAGAAAGGGCAGACGAGCAGTCGGAGAAAAATGAGGAAGTGGACCGCAGACTTAATAAAATGGCGGAGCAGGCTGAGGACATGCAATACCATTTAGATGATATTGAAAACAGGGGACGCAGGCAGAATCTCCGCTTCCGTGGGGTCCCAGAAGCCGGGGGAGTGGAAGACGTACCAGCAGTAGTGCGTGCCCTTTGTTCCCAGCTGATGGGTGAAAGTTTTGACTCTGGAGCAATGGGCATTGATAGAGCCCACAGAGCGCTGGGGAAGACAAAAGACAACAGACCAAGGGACAACGTGGTCAGATTTACAGCATACGGGAGTAAAGAGCAGATATGGCAGAAGGCGTGTCAGAACACACCATTGGATTACAATGGGGCTCGAGTAGCGATATATCAGGATCTTTCCCTGTTCACTTTGAATCAGAGAAGACACATGAGACCAGTAACGGAAATTTTGTCCAGGGAAAAGATACCCTACAGATGGGCGTTTCCGTTCGCCATTTGTTTTGAGGTTAAAGGAGAGTGGGCCCGTTGTAGGAAAGTGTAGAAGGCGTGGCAGTATTTATTCTCAGTGGGATTGGTACCGACTGAGGCCCCACCGGCCAAGATGGCACCCTCCACGAAGGCGCGACTACAGCGGTGGAAGAGAGTGGAGAAATCACAGAAGAAGACTGCAGCCCAGACTTGAATGGTGGTTGTATTGATTGACTAAGCAGTTTCTGGGTCCTATTGCAGGCCAGCAGAGAATTCTGGCACGCATGAATGACAGACGCTGAAAGAACATATTACATGGGTTGGAACGGATGATGGGTAATTGGGAGTGTGTGATAGTAGAGTGGGTGGGATGTAGGGTGCGGGGTGGCAGGCTCGAGGGGCATTAAGTTTGTAAGTATATTGATAAGTTGTTACATTAGTTAACGTGTTTGACTTTTTGGGATTTCTTTCTCTTTGGTCCCAAGTAGTGTGGGTCACACTGGTTGGTGGGTGGTTACTGGATGGGGGGGTAAGAGGGATGGAAATGGGAGGGAGGGAGAGGGGAGTAGGGGGGGAGTGGAGTGGGGACAGGGTAGGCAGGGGGTGGGTGGGGTGGGGGGGGACTAGAGGACAGACCAAGCAATGCGGCAATAGTGAGCTAAGAAAGTATTCTATGAGATGGCTAGCCTAAAATTTCTGACTTACAACATAAAAGGGTTGAACTCTCCCTACAAGAGACACGCATTAGGGCGAGAATTACGCCTGATGCACCCGCAGGTGGTCTTTTTACAGGAGACCCACCTGAGGAGGCAGAACGAGGGGTTGCTGTCCTTTAGGCAGTACCCCTTGGCGTGCTGTGCATCAGATACGAAGGGAGCAAAGAAAAGAGGAGTGGCAATCATGTTCCACAAAGATGTTCAGGTTCAGATATTGCATGAAAAGCGGGAGGCGGAAGGGCGTTACCTTTTCCTGCATGTAATGCTGGAACAGGAGGAGTGTACACTAGCTAGTGTATATGCGCCCAATGAGAGGCAGGAGCATTTTTTCCTGCGTCTTCAGAGGGAACTGCAGGCCTTTGCCAGGGGCAGGTTGCTGGTAGCGGGAGACTTTAATGTGACCATGCAGCCTGGCCTGGACAGATCGGCTCCTCCTGCTTCCAGTGACAACAGAGCCTCTCTGGCATTGAAAAATATGGTGGATGGGTTGGGGTTAGGTGACTTGTGGAGACTGGGTCACCCTAGAGGGAGGGATTACAGCTTCTATTCCCGGGTGCACTTATCTTATTCCAGGCTGGACTACATGTTCGTTGACAAGGCCCTGTTAAGTGAGGGAGGTGACTCCTCTATAGGGCATATTACAATTTCAGATCATGCTCCAGTCTGGGCTAATATCCCATCCCTGAGGGTGAAGGTTAGAGATAGAAGGTGGTCCCTAAACAACTGTATGTTACAGGACCCGGATATTGTGTCCAATTTTGTTCCAATCCTGAAGGAATACTTTGACATCAATATGGACTCAGGACCCACTTTGGCCACAGTGTGGGATGTCTTTAAAGCAGTAGCGAGGGGCTATTTTATTAAGTGTGCTAGTCAAAGGGCTAAGGAACGAAAGGTACGTTTGGTTCAATGTATGGAGCGACTGGGAGAGTTGGAGGCCAGATACAGGGCCACAGGTTCTGTGTCTGACTATCGTAGGCTTCAAGAGGTGAGGCTGGAGATGGCTGATTTGCACGAGGAAAGCTTGCGGTTCGTACAGGCCCGATTAAAACAGGTATACTATGAAAGCACCAATAAGCCGGGAAGGTTGTAGGCCAATAAGTTGCGAAAGCTGAGGGCAGACCGGCAAGTATTGAGAGTGAAAGATGACAGGGGGAACATGGTACAGACCTCAGCCTTGATCAGGGAGCGATTCGTGCAGTACTATGAGTCACTTTATAAGGAGGATGCTGCTGTACAGACTGGGGGGATAGAACAATATTTGAAAGACAGAGGCATGGCGGTGCTGTCAGAACAGCAAAGGAGAGATCTAGAGGCCCCAGTGCAGGTAGCTGAAGTGCTTCAGGTTATTAAATCACTGCCCGTTGGTAAAGCCCCGGGCTTAGACGGGTACACAAACGAGTTTTTTAAGACCTTTGGTGGGGTGCTGGCACCATATCTGGTGAAGGTAATTAATTCTGTGAGACAGGGGGCTAAACTACCCCAAACCATGATGGAGGCCTGGGTGGCAGTGATCCCAAAACCAGGTAAGGACAAGGTGGAATGTGCATCCTATCGCCCCATCTCGATACTCAATGCAGATGTCAAGATAATGGCCAAGGGGGGGTCACGTGACGCTATGTTCGGGAGAGGACGCTGATAGCTTCGCTCCCGCTCTCTACCCGCCAAATCGGCAATTATCGGCCTTGAAAACAGCGTGAAATTCACCCAATTTGAAAGACAAATAAAGCGGAAACCGCAACCAAACGCCGAAAAGAATTCCACAGATGGCAGCGAAGAATTTGAGAAAAGATAAAAGCAAAGTAACGGAGGACAAGATGGCGGCTCCGGCAAGCCCGGCGGCCTCGCAGGTAGGATCCGCCTGGGCAGCCGAAATTGTCGGGGAGGTCACGAGCGCCATGGAAGTGATCCTGGAGACAAAACTGGGCACTTTGGCTACGAAGTTGGAGACTTTAAATAATAATGTAGCCCAAATAGGAGTGGATATGGCAGCATACCAGCAGCGAGCTAGTGATGTGGAAGACCGCATGGTGAAACTAGAAGAGGCACAAACCAAGCTCACAAAGCAGGTTGAAAGTTTCGCGGCTAAAATAGAGGATTTAGAAAATAGATCTAGGCGCAATAATTTGCGGCTAGTGGGAATCCCTGAAAATCAGGGAGAACGCGACTTAAAAAGTTATCTGGAAACGTGGTTGGCGAAGGAACTGGAGCTACCTGCAACACTGGGACCTTTGCGGATTGAAAGGGCACACCGCTTGGGATTAAAACAGGCAAATGTGATAAGGCCCAGAGTGATAATCTGCAAAGTCCTCAATTTCGCTCATAAAACAGCAATTTTACAGGCGATTAGAAGTGGTAAGGAGCTGCTAAGCGGAGACCAGAAAATATTATGTTTTCAAGACTATTCAGCAGGGGTCTCAGCTCAACGGAAGCTGTTCTCTCCCATCTGCACAGAATTAGTGAAACGTAAGATTCGCTTCGCGTTGATGTACCCAGCAAGGCTCCGGATTACATATAAGTCATCTACAGAGATTTATTCATCAGTGGAGGAGGCGCAAAGGTTTTTACACCAACTGGATTGTGAGCGCTGAGACGGAAGTAAAAACCATAATCGATTTGGCAAATTGGAAGGCGCAGTGGCGCAGACGGAATTTATCTGTTAAGAGGATTCGTTTAAAAGAGTTTCAGTTTTGGATTTTAATACTTCACCAAAAGAAAGAAAAAGAAAAAAGGAAGAAAGAAAAGGTCACTGAGAAACTGTACAAGACCATAAACTGGAAAAGTGGAAAACTTTGAGCTGCATTAAAACTAACTAACGGAGACTCTATCATGGTTTGGTTAAAGTTAATCAGGGACACCAGATCTTGGAATGTATAAGCAGCATTGAAATGAGACAAATAGAAGGGTAAGATTGGTTGCAGAAAGAACACTAATGTTTTACAATAATATGATAAGAGATAGAAAGACTTGAGTAAGATCTTGGGTGGATACAGAGAATCATAAAAGGGTAAACAAGGAGAATGGGTTTTAAGATTTAAGGTTTGGGGGTAGAGGGGGCGTTAGAGGTGACCTAACTCCTTCGGGGGACATCGGGGAAAAGGAAGGGCAGGGTAACTTTAGGGGAAGGAACAGGGGAGGGAGGGGAAGAAGGGGAAGAAGGGGAAGGGGTTCAAACAGGGGGATTACACTGTGGATAATGGAAATAAAAGTTGTTATATATGGGTATATGGAAAATAGGTCAACATCAAAACAAAGGATTTGGGGGAAGAGGAGAAGGAGGGGCCGGAGGCTGGGCTGGCTTTTCCAAGCAGAAACGGATGTGACATGGCACATTGCCTATGAGCAATTAAGAGAACATGGTTAAAATAGTAACATGGAATGTTGGAGGTATAAATTCCCCAATAAAGAGATCCAAAATATTACATTATTTACAACGAATAAGAGCAGATATAGTGTATCTGCAAGAAACGCATCTAACTGACAGTGAACATGCTAAATTAGAGAGATGGTGGGTGGGCGACTGTATTGCCTCTGCAGCTGTTGGGCGTAAGGGGGGAGTGGCTGTGCTTATCAGGAAAGGAGTGGCCTCTCAACTCACGAATATCGTGAAAGACCCAGAGGGACGCTTTATTTTTGCTTCAGCGATGGTGGCCCGTCAGCAGGTTGTGCTGGGCAGTATATATGCTCCAAACCAGTTGGACCTAAATTTTTATAAAAGGTTAGTGGCAGTGTTGGTTAAAGTAGACGCATCCCCCTTGTTGTTGGGAGGGGATTTTAACACGACGTGGGACCCAATAGTGGATAAGTCTAACCCTCCTTTGGGACAGAGAAGACCTGTGACTAAGGGATTACCTAATTTCTGTACATTACTCAATCTTATAGATGTTTGGAGGACACTTCACCCCACAGAAAGGGAATACACCCATCAATCTAGGGCCCATAACACACATTCTAGAATAGATTATCTGTTGTTCTCGCGATCGCTTTTCTCGGAGGTTTCAGAGGCTGAAATTGGCCCCTGCGTAATATCGGATCATGCTGCGGTATGGTCAGTTTGGAACCCGGGGTCGCAAAATATCATGGCAAAGACCTGGGCATTCCCCAGTTATTTGTATAACGATGGGCAGTTTAAAGAATATTTATTAGGGAAGTGGATAGAATACCTGCGACATAACGAGGGGCCCACAACAGATGACGCATTACTATGGGAGGCGGCCAAATCAGTGCTGCGCGGCGATATAATCAGCTATGTTAGCCATTATAAAAAGGCCAGGGACAGAGAGATCTTACGGTTGGAAAGGCAGTTAAGACAACTGCGACAGCTGTTTGGCCAACGCCCCTCGTCTGGAGTCCAGCGGGACATCCTGGCGGTCCAAACTACTTTAAATTCGTTAATTCATGAACGAGCGGTCAAATCACAACAGTATTATAAATATCATCTCTATAAATATGGGGATAAAGGCGGAAAAATGTTGGCGAGATTGGCATCCCCAAAGAAAATCAAGAGACAAATACTGACACTTCGACAGGGGGGGCAACTTCTTCACACCGATGAGGAAATTAGGGAAGTATTTAAAACTTTTTATGAACAATTATACGATACAGAGGACGAGGAAGGCCTAGCAAGTGATTTGTATTTGGGTAATATTACAACACCTACCATAACACAATTAGACAACAAAAGACTGAATGGGCCTGTTACCACGGATGAGGTTAGCTGGGCTATTGCTAAGAGTAAGATGGGGAAAACACCGGGCCTGGATGGACTTAAGGCAGAATTTTACAAAATGATGGGAGACCCTATAGTGCCAGTGCTGACTAAAGCATTTAATTCCTGGGTAACACAGGGCCGTTTGCCGAGTCATCTTAACCTAGCTCAAATTATAGTATTGCCAAAACCACAACGAGACCCTACACTAGTGACATCATATAGACCTATATCCCTCCTAAATCAAGAGGTAAAATTATTGGCGAAAATACTTGCCAATAGATTGAGTGGAGTGCTCCCAGATATAGTACATGAAGCACAAGTGGGGTTCGTGCAGGGAAGATCGGTGACAAGGAATTTAAGACGTATTTTAGCTTCCTTAGAAAAAATAGAGAGGACAGGTAAGGCCTCAATTATGATAAGTTTTGACGCGGAAAAGGCGTTTGACCGCGTGGAGTGGCCTTTTTTGTTTTCTGTTCTACATACATATGGATTTCAGGGATGGTTTATACAGGCGATTAAAACTTTATACTTTGACCCAAGGGCTAGAGTGATGGTGAATGGGGTAAACTCTGGAGAATTTGAGATACGAAGGGGGACCAGGCAGGGGTGCCCTCTGTCTCCCCTGCTATTTGCCCTGTATCTGGACCCCTTGATCCGAGATATATGCTCATGTCGGGCGATACACGGGGTGCCGTTTGGGACTCAAGAGTTTAAGGTTGCGGCGTTCGCTGATGACCTCTTGGTATTACTTACGGAACCGCAGGAGTCCCTGGCAGCTCTCTTGGAACTTTTTCAGGAGTTTGGGACTTTCTCGGGGTTCAAATTGAATTTTGAAAAATCAGAAGCATTAGCAATACCGGAAAACACGAAGCGATTATGGGCGGACCAATTCCCGCTGAGGTGGGAGGTGGAATCGTTTAGGTACCTGGGGGTCTTACTTACCACACAGACAAAGAACCTTTATAGTTTAAATGTTAAAAGACTTCTGGACAAAACAGAGCAGCAATTGGAAATATGGCGCCCACTGACACTGTCCCTATCGGGAAGGATATGTCTCATTAGAATGGTAATCCTACCCAGATGGTTATATACGTTACAAATCTTACCATTAGCTTTGTTAAAAAAGGACTTAAGACTTTTCTATCGCTTAGTTTCGAAATTCTGCTGGGCACACAAAAAGGCCAAAATATGTTTAACGCGTCTATGGGGAGGGTGGCAGCAGGGAGGGCTGGGGTTACCTAATATGCAATATTATAACATAGCATGTCTCTCACGTCATGTTAGGGACTGGGCGCTTTCCACTGATTATCATACACCCATCGATGTGGAGGAAGATCTTTTTAAACCATATACATTGGTATCCTTATTGCACACAAATAGACCAACACTGCCAAGGGCTATTCGGCAGTCAACGCTTTTAGGACCACTGCAGACTGCATGGAAATTCTTGGGGAAGTGTTTGGGGGGAGACGCACACACAACAGGGCTTCTCACTATTGTGGGGAACCCAGGATTTCAACCTGGATTAGAGAATCAGGCTTTTGTGAGGTGGGCACAGGCAGGTATTAGGAACATAGGACAGGTGGTTAATTCAGAGGGTCAGATCAAACAATTAGGGCAAATATTCCAACAGGGGGAATTAGCATGGGGCGATATATATGCTCACTGTCAGTTGAAACATTATATCAAGACCCTGGATATTGAAGCACTAAAAAATGGTTTAGGTAAAAAGATTCAGGAGCTGTTTATAGAGATCTCAGAAGAAGCCCCATCCGTTTCTGCCATTCAAGGGAAGATATGGTTGTTAAGACCTGGGGCAGAGTTAGCCCAGCTTAGACAAAGATGGGAAGCTGATGTGGGGACAAGTCTTGCAAATTGGGATATTGTAGCTCATATAAAAGGAATACCTAAACTGATAAGTGGGGCACTTTATCGAGAATGCGCTTTCCGGGTTTTATACAGGGCATACTTCACGCAAGTACAACTATTTAGAGCAGGAGGTATACATACGCCCATATGTTTGAAATGTAATAGCACTGAAAATACTTACTATCATGCATTTTGGGAATGTATAAGAATACAACAGTTCTGGAGAAGAGTGGAGAACTTTGTGTCCCTTGTGGTGTCACGGCGGGTCCGAGGAACAGTTATACAATTGGTCCTGGATTGCCCGGACTCTTTTAGGGGAGTGAGGGCAGATGAAAAGCTACTTTGCCGCAAATTGTATTTACTTGCAAGGAAATGTATCTTGCAGTCATGGACTACATCTGCTCCTCCTGAGTACTGGCATTGGAGAAATCAAATACACCAATTGTTGATGTGGGAGCTGAAAGAGGCTAAAAGCTCCTACAAAAGGAAAAATCGATTTTTAAAGATTTGGGGACCCTTTATAAGTACTCTTACACATCGTGGTAGAAGTCTTGTACTTAACAAGCTATGATGGGCCAGAATGATGTCATATGATAGGAATTTGTAATAAACGCAGTGTAATCCTTGGGGGAGGGGGGAGGGGGGAAGGGGGGGGGAGGGGAAAAAGGGGGGGGAGGGGGGGAAGATAGGAGGAGAGGAAAATACAAATTTGAAGATGAAGCAATGTATAATAAGGTATTACAGAGTGTAACAGGATACAGTATTTCTGAATATCAGGTACATCCTATTGTGAAGTGTAAGTTCAGTTTGTCTTCAATAAAAATTGTTGAAACATAAAGATAATGGCCAAGGTGCTTGCTAACCGACTGGGCGAGGTGCTTCCCACTCTGATCCAAGTTGGATTCGTGTTGGATTCGTGGCTGGGAGACAGGCAATGGACAATATACGCAGAACGTTAAATTTGGTATACAGGGCACAAGTAAAGGCCACTCCGGTAGTGCTGCTAGGGCTAGATGCGGAGAAGGCCTTCGACAGGGTACATTGGGAATACCTGGACAAAGTATTACAGCGAGTGGGGATAGGTCAGTACTACAGATCTTGGATTCGTGCACTTTACTCAGCCCCACAAGCATGTGTGAGAATAAATGGGGGGAACTCGGGGGCCTTTGGGTTGGGAAGAGGAACCAGACAAGGGTGCCCTTTGTCTCCCTTGCTGTTCGCATTGGCAATGGAGCCTTTGGCGGCGGCAATACGCGAGAACATCGACATTACCGGGGTCCAGATTGGTGCCCAGGAACACAAAATAGCGTTATTCGCAGACGATGTTCTCCTGTATCTGACAAAGCCTTTGGTATCACTTCCAAACTTGATGAAGGAGATAGAGGATTATACCAGGATTTCTGGTTACAAGTTGAATACTAGTAAATCGATGGGTATGGTGGTGGGAGTCCCATCGACGGTGTTGGATTCACTGAAGGCTTCTTTTGCGTTCAAATGGGCAGCAAGGGAAATAAGGTATCTGGGGGTGCAAATTCCGAAACACTTATCTGAACTGTTTGAGGTTAACTATCCGGGACTCAAGAGAGAAATAGTATGGGACCTAGACCGATGGTCGTCTATGGGACTATCATGGCTTGGCCGGATAGCCACTATCAAGATGAATGTGTTGCCCCGGCTTCTGTACTTGTTCCAGGTAATCCCTATGCGTGTGTCCAGGTCTTTTATATCAGGGTTGCAGGACAGTGTAAACAGGTTCATCTGGGATCATAAGAGACCGAGACTCCCTAGAGCGCTACTGTACAAGAGTAGAAAGAAGGGGGGTCTGGGAGTTCCTGACCTCTTTTGTTATTACTGCGCAGCATAGGCAAGGCCGGCGGTAGAGTGGTTCTGCAGTGATGAACAAAAACTGTGGGTATACATGGAGCAAAGCTTGGTGGGCTCCCGTAAATTAAGACATCTCATGTGGTTGCCGATGCGGTATAGAGGACAAATAGATAAATTTCCACCCGCGGTGCAGGCCACTTTCTACTACTGGGATCTTATGTTCGAGGAACATTAGCCCCCAATCTCTGGCCTTGCACCAATTGTGGATAATCCGGGGTTTCCTCCGGGTGTGGGGGATACTACCTTTGGCAGGTGGGCGAAGAATGGTTTAGACATGTGGGGACAATTGCATGTGGGATCCAGTGTGATACCATTTGAGAACTTAGCGGAAGACTATAGACTCAAACCGGAGGATCGTTATGCTCACTTGCAGACCTTGCACTATGTGCAGGGACTGCCTACTTAGGATGCATGAAGAGGGAGGCTCACTCCATGGAACTACTGTGTGTCAATTTTAAGACCACCCGTGGAATGTTTGCATCCCTATACACACATCAGATAGCTCGACACAGACCCTCACACTTACATAGGAAGAGGTGGGAGCAAGAGTTGAATTTTTCTTTGCCAGATAAAAGTTGGGAGCAGCTGGAGAAAGGTTTACTGAAGTTGGTATGATCGGTGGCCTTGCAGGAGAGTGCAATCAAGGTTTTTTACAGGTGGTATCTCACGCCTGCAAGGTTACACCATATGTATCCGTCAGTTCCGGGGGCATGTTGGAGGCAGTGTGGGGAAGCAGGAAATATGGGGCACATATGGTGGTCCTGCCGGAAGGCACAGGCGTATTGGAGGGGGGGGGTTCAGTACAGAATACAAAACTGGGTGGGGCGATCTGTGCAGTGGCATCCCCTGATCTTTGTACTGGGGCGGAGGCCAGTAGGCTTAAAAACACATCAATGGTTGTTGGTGAGGGGATCCTTGCACGCCGCCAGGATTAACCTGGCAAGGCATTGGAAAGCATCGAAAGTCCCCTCGCTGGTAGACTGGATTACGATGGTGAAATATATATGTGAGATGGAGGGATTGACAGCTGTGAGACGGAGAACTATGGCCAAGTGGGAGAGAGTATGGCTGCCATTTCTGAATGAAAGTGCGCAAGACTAGCTGGATGGTCTGAGGGGGGAGGTAGGGAAGAGGGGGGATTTGGGAGGGAGTTTCTTGGTAGGAGAAGGGGAGGGAGGTTAATAGGGGGGCAGGGTATTAATAAAGTTGATAAAATTGAAGTTTAAAATATGTTAAAAGTGGGACTAATAACTGTTAAAGGTTCTTCTCATTTTATGTTCAGTGTATTGGCTGCCCACTTGGAATAAGATGTAATGAGCAGTGTACAGCTTGACCGGTGTTATGTTCATTTTGCTCAATAAAGACTTCGGTAAATTAAAAAAAAAAAGTATTTCCATGTAATTTCCAGTGTCCCCTGGTCTTTGTCCTTTATGAAAAAGTGAAAATTCGATTCACTTTTACCCATTCTACACCACTCAGGATTTTATAGACCTCAATCATATCCCCCCCTCCATTCCCTCTTTTTTCGCAAAGCTTTTAGAAAATGTCATCTTTCTCAAATGGAATCCTCAAATGTCCTCCATTTCATACTGGTTTCAGTAGTGAAACGGTTTTGACTTCACTTCTCAGTGAACTTCACAGTAACTCTGAATCAGGTTCAGTGGTCCTTCTAGTCTAAGGGAGGACTCTACAGGAGTTCTGCTGGGTGGAATAGCAGAGGAGGATTTATTTAAAGATTGTACTATTTATTGGAATGTTCCTATGTTTTCAAGTTGAAGAATAAACTGTTTGAGTTTTAAGCTGCTTCCTGTAGAGTGGTCATTTGGACTAGCAGGGGTACAGCTGTCCCCCTACAGGCAGCCTATCTTAACTGCCAGCCTTGTTTCCCACAGAGATTTTGACCTTAACTTTCAGGTTCCTGGGGGAGAAGAGTCACCCCACCTGCTAACACTTCTTTCCCCAGGTGGAGACACTATGCGCCAAGTAAGTGAGTGAGCGAGGGTCCGACAGAGCTTGCCCTTCACGGGGGCTCTAGCCCACTTAGATCCCAGACCCAGAAGTGCCCAGGCAAAGGGGCGTTACATACAGAGAAGAAGCTGGAAACTGCAGGCTGGTAAGCCTCACTTTGGTTATTGGAAAAGTAACAGAAGCGATTCTGAAGGAAAGGATAGTAAATTTCCTGGAATCCAATGGGACTCAGGGGCGTAGCCAGACACCCAATTTTGGGTGGGCCTGGGTCCAAGATGGGTGGGCAGAAGAACTCCATTTGTCCCACAGGTTATTTGTTCTCTCCCTCTCTCGCCTGCATGCCATATGGTCTCTCAAACATCCTCCCCCCCTCCTACATACCTTTGAAATAGCAGATTTTCACCAGCAGTGAGCAACAACTAATACATACTGCTCATGTTGGTCCCACAGCCTTCCCTCTGATGCAACTTCCTGTTTCCGCATAGGCAGGAATACATCAGAGGGAAGGCAGTGGGGCTGGTGTGAGCAGTATGTATCAGTCACTGCTCAATGCAGGTGAAGATCTGCTATTTACAAGGTATGCAGGAGGGACAGTCATTGGGAGTTTTTGGCTGGTGAGGCTTGGGGATCCCTGCCAGCCACATCATAGGTGTGCTGCTACTGGGTGGGCCTGAGCTCAAAGTGGGTGGGCCTGGGCCCACCCAGGCCCACCCTTGGCTATGCCACTGCAATGGGTTACAAGATCCGAGACAACATGGTTTTACCAAAGGTAAATCATGCCAAATGAATCTCATTGAATTCTTTGACTGGGTGACCAGAGATCAAGGACGTGCAGTAGATGTAATCTACTTAGATTTCAGCAAAGCCTTTGACTGGATCCTCAGAAGCTTAGCCGAAATTGGGTGGCCGAGCAGGTGGGGGAAGAGAGGTTGGTGGTTGGGAGGCGAGGATAGTGGAGGGCAGACTTATACGGTCCGTGCCAGAGCCGGTGATGGGAGGCGGGACTGGTGGTTGGGAGGCGGGAAATACTGCTGGGCAGACTTGTACAGTCTGTGCCCTGAAAAAGGCAAGTACAAATCAAGGTAAGGTATACACATGAGTTTGTCTTGTTGGGCAGACTGGATGGACCATGCAGGTCTTTTTCTGCCGTCATCTACTATGTTACTATGTTTGACTGGGTGACCAGAGATCAAGGACGTGCGGTAGATGTAATCTACTTAGATTTCAGCAAAGCCTTTGACACAGTTCCTCACAGGAGGCTCTTGAATACACTTGACAGGCTGCAGATAAGACCCAATGTGGTGAACTGGATTAGGAACTGGTTAACAGACAGATGCCGGAGGGTGGTGGTTAATGGAATTCACTCAGAGGAGGGAAAGGTTAGTAGTGAAGTGCCTCAGGGATCGGTGCTGGGGTCGATTCTGTTCAATATATTTGTAAGTGACATTGCCGAAGGATTAGAAGGTAAAGTTTGCCTTTTTGCAGATGATACCAAGATTTGTAACACCCTAGAGGGAGTGGAAAACATGGAAAAGGATCTGCAGAAGCTAGAAGAATGGTCTAATGTTTGGAAATTAAAATTCAAAACAAAGAAGTGCAAAGTTATGCACTTAGGGAGTAGAAATTCACAGGAGATGTATTTGTGAGGTGGTGAGAGTCTGATATGCACAGACAGGGAGAGGGATCTTGGGGTGATAATATCTGAGGATCTGAAAGCGACAAAACAGTGTGACAAGGCGGTGGCCGTAGCCAGATTGGTGCTCGGCTATATAGAGAAGGGTGAGCTCTTTGAGCAGGGGCTGTCTTTTTTGTGTATGGTGTACAGTGCTGCGTATGCCTTGTAACGCTATAGAAATGATAAATAGTAGTAGTAGTAGGTGTAACCAGCAGAAGAAAGGAAGTGTTGATGCCCCTGTACAAGTCGTTGGTGAGGCCCCACCTGGAGTATAGTGTTCAGTTTTGAAGGCCATATCTTGCTAAGGATGTAAAAAGAGTTGAAGCGGTGCAAAGAAAAGCTACAAAAATGGTATGGGATTTGTGTTAAAAGATGTACGATGGTATGGGATTTGTGTTACAAGATGTACGAGGAGAGACTTGCTGATCTGAACATGTATACCCTGGAGGAAAGGAGAAACAGGGGTGATATGATACAGACATTCAAATATTTGATAGGTATTAATCCGCAAACAAACCTTTTCTGGAGATGGGAAGGTGGTAGAACTAGAGGACATGGTTGAAGGGGGGCAGACTCAAGAAAAACGTCAGGAAGTGTTTTTTCATGGATAAAGTGGTGGATACTTTGAGTGGAGGAGTGGCCTAGTGATTAGGGTGGTGGACTTTGGTTCCTGGGGAACTGAGGAACTGAGTTTGATTCCCGGCACAGGCAGCTCCTTGTGACTCTGGGCAAGTCACTTAACCCTCCATTGCCCCATGTAAGCCGCATTGAGCCTGCCATGAGTGGGAAAGCGCGGGGTACAAATGTAACAAAACAAAAAAAAGCACTCCCGCAGGAGTTGGAGGAGATGAAAACTGTATTGGAATTCAAAAATGCGTGGGATAATCACAAAGGAATCCTGTTCAGAAGGAATGGATCCACAGAAGCTTAGCGTAGATTGGGTTCCCACCTTATCCTCTAGTATCTCTAATCTCCTCCCTTCCATCTTGTCTTCCGAGTCTGTCTCCACTTACAATGCCACTCTCTCCTCTGCTCTGAACTCCCTTGCACCATCCATCTTGTCCTCCGAGTCTGTTGACAAGGCTGTCTCCACTTACAATGCCACTCTCTCCTCTGCTCTCGATTCCCTTGCACCATCCATCTCCCGTCCCACTAGGCGTACTAATCCCCAGCCCTGGCTGACCCCTTGCACCCGATACCTTCGCTCCTATACCCGATCGGCTGAACGCCTCTGGAGGAAATCTCGCACCCTTACTGATTTCATTCATTACAAATTCATGCTATCCTTCCAGTCCTCCCTATTCCTCGCCAAACAGGACTATTACACCCAATTGACTAATTCCCTCAGCTCTAACTCTCGTCGTCTCTTCGCCACCCTTAACTCCCTCCTCAAAGTGCCCTCTGCTCCCATCCCCCCCCCTCACTCTCTCCTCAATCACTGGCTGACTACTTCCGCGACAAGGTGCAGAAGATCAACCTCGAATTCACCACTAAACCATCTCCTCCTCTTCACCCTCAACCAACCAACCCAGGCCTCCTTCTCCTCTTTTCCTGACATCACCAAAGAGGAAACCGCCCATCTTCTTTCCTCCTCGAAATGCACCACCTGTTCCTCTGACCCCATCCCCACCAACTTACTTAACGCCATCTCTCCTACTGTCACCCCCCCATCTGTCATATCCTCAACCTCTCTGTAGTCACACCGCTCCTCAAAAACCCATCACTTGACCCTACCTGTCCCTCCAACTACCTCCCCATTTCCCTCCTACCCTTCCTCTCCAAGATACTTGAACGTGCCGTTCACAGCCGTTGCCTTGATTTTCTGTCCTCTCATGCCATCCTCGATCCGCTTCAATCCGGCTTTTGTCCCTTACACTCGACAGAAACGGCACTTTCTAAAGTCTGCAGTGACCTGTTCCTCGCCAAATCCAAAGGTAACTACTCAATCCTCATCCTCCTCGACCTATCTGCCACTTTTGACACTGTCAATCACAATCTACTTCTTGCCACACTGTCCTCATTTGGGTTCCAGGGCTCTGTCCTCTCCTGGTTCTCCTCTTATCTCTCCCACCGTACCTTCAGAGTACATTCTCATGGTTCTTCCTCCACCCCCATCCCGCTCTCTGTCAGAGTTCCTCAGGGATCTGTGCTTGGACCCCTTCTTTTTTCAATCTACACCTCTTCCCTGGGCTCCCTGATCTCATCCCATGGTTTCCGATATCATCTTTATGCTGATGACACCCAGCTTTATCTCTCCACACCAGACATCACTGCGGAAACCCAGGCCAAAGTATCGGCCTGCTTATCCGACATTGCCGCCTGGATGTCCAACCGCCATCTGAAACTGAATATGGCCAAGACCAAGCTTATTGTCTTCCCACCCAAACCCACTTCTCCCCTCCCTCCCTCCACTCTCTATCTCAGTTGATAATACCCTCATCGTCCCCGTCTCGTCTGCGCCTAATCTCGGAGTCATGTTCGACTCCTCCCTCTCCTCTGCACATATCCAGCAGATAACCAAGACCTGTCACTTCTTCCTCTATAACATTATCAAAATTCGCCCTTTCCTCTCTGAGCACACCACCCGAACCCTCATCCACTTTCTCATTACCTCATGCCTTGACTACTGCAACCTACTCCTCACTGGCCTCCCACTTAGCCATCTATCCCCCCTTCAGTCTGTTCAGAACTCTGCTGCACGTCTTATCTTCCGCCTGAACCGATATACTCATATCACCCCTCTCCTCAAGTCACTTCACTGGCTTCCGACCAGGTACCACATACAGTTCAAGCTTCTCCTACTAACCTACAAATGCACTCGATCTGCAGCCCCTCCCTACCTCTCTACCCTGATCTTCCCGTACGTTCCTACCCGTAACCTCCGCTCTCAAGACAAATCCCTCCTTTCAGTACCCTTCTCCAGTTCCTGCTTATCCGACATTGCTGCCTGGATGTCCAACCACCACCTGAAACTGAACATGGCCAAGACCAAGCTTATTGTCTTCCCTCCCAAACCCACTTCTCCTCTCCCTCCACTCTCCATCTCAGTTAATAACACCCTCATCGTCCCCGTCTCATCTGCCCGCAACCTCGGAGTCATCTTCGACTCCTCCCTCTCCTTCTCTGTGCATATCCAGCAGATAGCGAAGACCTGTCGCTTCTTCCTCTATAACATTATCAAAATTCGCCCTTTCCTCTCTGAGCACACCACCCGAACTCTCATCCACTCTCTCATTACCTTTCGTCTTGACTACTGCAACCTACTCCTCACTGGCCTCCCACTTAGCCATCTATCCCCCCTTCAGTCCATTCAGAACTCTGCTGCACGTCTTATCTTCCGCCTCAACCGATATACTCATATCACCCCTCTCCTCTTCACTGGCTTCTGATCAGGTACTGCATACAGTTCAAGCTTCTCCTACTAACCTACAAATGCACTCGATCTGCAGCCCCTTATTACCTCTCTACCCTCATCTCCCCATACGTTCCTACCCCTAACCTCCGCTCTCAAGACAAATCCCTCCTTTCAGTACCCTTCTCCACCACCGCCAACTCCAGGCTCCGCCCTTTCTGCCTCGCCTCACCCCACGCCTGGAATAAACTCCCTGAGCCCATACGCCAGGCCCCCTCCCTGCCCATCTTCAAATCCTTGCTCAAAGCCCACCTCTTCAATGTCGCCTTTGGCACCTAACCATTATACCTCTATTCAGTAAATCTAGACTGCCCCAATTTGACATTTCGTCCTTTAGATTGTAAGCTCCTTTGAGCAGGGACTGGCCTTCTTTGTTAAACTGTACAGCGCTGCGTAACCCTAGTAGCGCTCTAGAAATGTTAAGTAGTAGTAGTAGTAGCAATGGCACATGGCAAATCAGCCCTACAGCAGGAGCCAAGCAGTAGTGCTTGTGTGCGCAGTACACCATTTCCAGTACTCAAAAAATAATTTTATTTATTTAGTTAGCACTGGGGGCTTATCTGGTGGTAATCCAGTTACCACCAGGTTAGCACAGGAGCCCTTACCGCCTCCTAAATAGAAAGCAGTAAGGGCTCCCCAGGAAATGGCCTCATGGCAAGTGCTTAACTTACCGCATAGCCATTTCCATTTTTTTCAAAAAAAGCATCCTTTTACCTGTTGCGGTAAACGTAGGCCTTAGTGCACAGCAAACCTGCAAGCCAATGCCACTGCAGGGGTCCTAAAGGAGCCCTAAGAGAGATGGATGTCTTGATGATGGGCTAAGAAATGACTAGGATAATAATGAGATTTGTATGGAAGATATGACATATAATTAAGTCCTGAGTATTGTATAGTTTTATTTTCGTAGAAAGTGGATTAATAGTAGTGGATTTGCTAATAACATGAAACAAAATGTATCTTTTCTGTAAATTTTCACAGTATAAAAGTTTTTTGGAAGTTTTATAGAATTTTGATCCTCATATTAATTTTTATTTAATATTTCTAGTTATGCCATTCTCGCTTTCAAAACAGCCAATCAGGCACAACTGGCTGTGGAAGAAACGGATGGAAAAGAGATTCATGGAAAATCCTTCAAAATTCATCACATAAAAGTTGCAAGAGAATCTATGTCTCCAGCTTTCCAAGCACTTTCAGATCTAACGTCTACAAAATGTCATGTCACATTTGGAAAAAATACTAAAGAAAATAGGTCCAGTTCTGCTCCTTGTCTCCCAACAGTGTTTAGCTCTAGCCAAGACCCCTTGGTAGAGGTCACACCTAACACTTTCCATTTTCTGGGGACAAACTTTATTCAATCATCCAAAATGATAAAAAGGTCCACTACAGTCACTTCCACCTCTTCTGTGGGACCCTTCAATGCAGCTAATACTGTCCTGGGCCTATCCAGTACAGCTGGTTCTGTTCCAAGCCTCTCCAATGGGACTACTGCTGCCTTGGATCCCTCTAAAGTGACCAGTACTACCCCAGCCCTCTTCAAGGCAGGTGACTCTATATGTGCCATTTGTAAAGGATACCTCTCTGCCTCAGCCTTCTCTACACCAAGAGCCACTGCTTCTATAGCTGCTAGCACGATCTTGAAACCTTCTGGATCTGAATTTGGCTTTGTTACTTATCAGGTAATATTTTCTTCTATGTTTGTGCAGCGCTGCGTACGCCTTCTGGCGCTATAGAAATGCTAAATAGTAGTAGTAGTAGTAATATAACTGTTGTTCTTACATTGATGGAAATCTCATAAAGTGTAATATTAATGCTTAATGTCCTTTATGCCAATACTTAAAATTTGCATATTTTTATTTTTTGTTACATTTGTACCCCACACTTTCCCACTCATGGCAGGCTCAATGCAGCTCACATGGGGCAATGGAGGGTTAAGTGAGTTGCCCAGAGTCACAAGGAGCTGCCTGTGCCTGAGGTGGGAATTGAACTCAGTTCCTCAGGACCAAGGTCCACCACCCTAACCACTAGGCTACTCCGCCATATATATATTATTGATGACTTAAAGCACACAGGAAAGCCCTGAGCAGTGTTACTTTCCATGACAAATCCATTTTTAAAAACATCCACAAAGGATTCCCTTGGGGTTTTGCACATTGTGAGAAACCGGCACTGTACATTAACAGAATAATCTTTTCCTTTTCCACAAAAGTAAAGGAAATATTGTTAATCAAGAATTTTAAGTTAGACATTTTGGGAACAATTTTCAAAGAAACTTCCATGGGTAAATGGATATTCAATCCCAGTAAAAACCCTTCAAATATTGCCCTGGGCCCTCAGCAGACTAAAAGCATTGATCTGCTGACAGTGCACATGCTTTTCACTGTGGGGGAAATAGGCATCTCTGGGGATAAGGCTGGACAAGCCTAAAAAAGAAAGCCCAAGGTTTTTATTTTGAGATTCTCCATTACACAGGTTTTACCTGCATACGTTACACCTACAAAGCATGCAGGTTAAAGATTTTCTGCTGGCATAGGCTGCAGTGAATTTTCAAAAGGAAATCCTGCTGGGAGTTTCATTTTGAAAACCCACTTGTAGACTTCCACTTACAAAGTAAGTTATTCTTTTTGAATATTATCCAAACATTTTGGAGCTACACTGGCTGTCTGAAAATTTTCTTCCATTACATTTTTTTCAATATAGCTTCTGTGAAATCATGGATTTAAAATGAGAAGGAAGTAGCAGTGATGTGACCATGTTGTGGAGGAGGAGCACAGCAATAGTATTAGAGCTTTAGAGGAGGAAGGAAAAATGGTGGAATCAAGAGGGAGGAGAGGCTGAAGGCAGCAGGACCAAGAAGAAAAGGAACATGAATTTGAAGACTGCAGCTTTAACATTTAGAGGGAAGGGGGTAGGCAATACCATTAGACAGGAGGGAGGGTGGCATGTGGTGATGGGGACAGTGGATGATCCAGGGCAATAGTTAAATGCATTGGACTGGTGTGAGTAAAGCTGGTACTGAGGGCAGCATCTGGAAAGAGGCAGGTGGTATCACTGGAGTGAGGGAGGCCGGTGCTGGCAATAACATTATTTAATCACTCTGTACTAATCCTCCCCATTTGGCTAATTTTCCTCCACCTTTTCCATCCCTCAGCAGGTTTTGCTCTTTTGCCCTTTCCCCATTGCATTGGCATCTTTGGTTTTCCTCCCTGATGTGTTCTAGTCTCCCTTCCCCCTCCCTCCCTGCACTTGCCTCCCCCTACTTTCTATTTTCTTCTCCTCTTATTGACATATCTTACTTGGCATACCCTGCCTTCTCTCCTGTTCCAGCAAGTCTGTGACAGTCTGCACTGCATCAAGCAGGCTGGCTGATGTGGGAGGTCATGATCATGTGCTTCCATTTCTGCAGCTCACTGTGAGGTAACGGGAGTACATATTCATGCTGGTTGGCCTACATAAGACAACACTGACTGCCACAAAGTGAGCAGCTGGATTGGAGAAGGAATCTGAAAGGGTAGCGAAGCTGAGAACCATGGACCAAAAAATGAGGTGTGTTGCCACAGAGGATGGAATGCAGCAGGTAAATGGAGTCAACAGTCATGAAAGGAGAGAAACAGAGACAATGATTAATAGATATTAGTAATTCAAAAGTTATTTGTGGAAGTATGCACTGCAGTGGGAGGAATAGGAGGTAAGAACAGCTCAGGAGCAAGTGCTCTGAATCTTTTTCCATACTGCTCATGTCTTGTCATCCCTGGAGATGAAGGTGAAGGTCTTCCATCAGAAACCTGCACTTTCGCTTTCACTATCTTTTTTCCCTTTTATACATGGAATTTCTATCCGTAAGGATTCCAAGGTGTATTTTGTGTCCTGCAGAAATGTTGACCAGTCATTCACCAATTCTGCCTTGCTAGGAGCCACTTATGAAACCAAATTTAGGCTCATAGGTAGAAAACTCAAATCTAGAACCTTCAGGGTAGAGTTTTCAGAAGTGCTCCCTGTTCCAAGCGCAGGATTCAAGAGACAGGTAGAGCTCCGGAGTCTTAGTGCATGAATGAGATAATGGAGTAGGGAGGATAGTTTTAGATTTGTTAGGAACTGGGCAACATTTTGGGGAAGGGGGAGCCTATTCTAGAACAATGGACTCCATCTTAACCAGAGTGGAACTAGGCTGCTGGTATCAATATTTAAAAATGAGATAGAGCAGCTTTTAAACTAGAAACTGGGGGAAGGCTGACAGTCACTCAAAAGTGCATGGTTCTGAACAAGGTATATTTGAAGGACATCACCAAAACAGGGAAGTTAGGGCATAACAATAGTGAGGTTGCAATAAAGTCCACAGTAGACCAGGTGCCTTTAAATAAAGAGGAAAAAGACTTGCATTTAGCAACCAAGCCAGTATTCTCTATCTACAGCAGGCGGGATAGCAGCTCTTGTATGCTGTGGTGACTTCTGTGTGGCCTCCTGTCCTGCTTACAGGTTCAGTTGAGTTTGGGGTTGAGAATATCCTGTGCCTCAGATGTAAACCTAGTGGTCTAGGTCCCTCCTTGCTCCCCAGCTATTACGGTTCTCTTTAAGAGCATTTGTGTTGTGGGAAGATTGTGGGATTTCAGTTCCTTGGAGGTCATAAGACTGGCTGTTTTCTGTGAATATATTATTCTCTATGTCTGAGCCTATTAAGTCTTGTGCATGCTATGGGGGTAAGCTCTCGTCTACAGGTTCCTGCATGCTTTGCTTTACCATACCACTTTTGCCTACTTTGGCTGTCAGTACTCCATTTCCAGGAGTTCAGCCCTACTATGATGGTAGTTTTAGCAGATGGTCACAACCCATTTGTCTGGACTGATCCTTGGGACATAATGGAATTTAAGTTACACTACTCACTTAGCAAAGGCAGTTTAAGTAATAGTTTTCTTTTGTGTTGTTTTTTCTTGTTTGGGTTTTTTTTTTAGCATTTAAAGTCTCTGGTACAGTTTCATAGGCTAGCATTTAAAAAGACTATTTTTTAAAGTTACCATTGTATCAGCATATAGCGCAGCTAATAGTCACAGGAAACCTCAGTTAAGAATTTAATTCCTTCCTACCCACCCCTGGCATGATCTCTGATTAATAGGCCCTTGAACCAATTAGAAGACTAGAAATTTAATTAGGGCATTTCATCAGCCAATAATTAGCTCTTAGAAATACAGTCTACTTAGATCTATAGAGGGGAATCTACTAATAGCATTAATAATAAAAACTAAATATTAGCATAACCTAGGATATAACTGGCAGTCTTAGGGGACTTTAGTTTACGTATTCACCTAAAGAGAGAGCATCACCATGGAGAGGTAGGAAGTGATCCTGTAGCCAAGACCCACCCTCCAGAGGATGCAAAATCTTCACACACTGAGGATGTGTCTCCAGGAGCTTCTGCCCAGGAGGGAAGGGTTAGTCTGGCCTTGTTAGTTGGTGATTTGATCATTAGGCATGTAGATGGCTGATGGATGTGAGGATTGCTTGGTCACTTGCCTGTCTGATGCAAAGATGACGGACTTCACGTATCACGTAGACAAGATTTCAGACAGTTCTGGGGAGGGGCCTGCTGTCTTAGTACAAGTGGGTACCAGTGACATAGGAAAATGTAGGAGGGAGGTTCTGGAAGCCAAATTTAGGCTGTCAGGTAGAAATCTGAAATCCAGAACCTCCAGGGTAGCATTTTCAGAAGTCCACTCACAGGACCCAAGAAACTGGCAGAGCTCTGGAATCACAATGCATGAATGAGATGATGGTGCAGGGGGGAGGGTTTTAGATGTGTTAGGAACTAGGCAAAAAATTTTAAAGATTGCAAATTACCATTGTCGACTGCTGAACAAGTTGTAAATAGTAATAACAAGCATCGTTTGACATCTGTATGCAAAAGGCAGAAGCCTAAGAAATAAGATGAGTATATATTAAAGAGGGTCTAGTCTAAAAATTCTGCAGGACACAAAACATACCTTGGAATCCCTATGGATAGATATTCCATGTGTAAAGGGGAAAAGGATTGTACTACTGTTTCTCTGAGGACAAGCAGGCTGGATTATACTCACAACTGGGTCATCTTCCACGACGTCCCAGGAGACCGGGAAAAAATTTGCACAGCGTGCCCTCCTCAGTTGCTTTTTTTCTCCGAGGACAAGCAGGCTGCTTGTTCTCACTGATGGGTGACGTCCACGGCAGCCCCTCCAATCGGAAACTTCACTAGCAAAGTCCTTTGCTAGCCCTCGCGCGCCCGCGCGCACCGCGCATGCGCGGCCGTCTTCCCGCCCGAAACCGGCTCGAGCCGGCCAGTCTTCTTTTGTCCGCACTCGGTACGGTCGTGTTTTCGCCGTGTCGAGCCCCGGAAAGTCGACCTCGCGCGTCCAATTTGTTTTGAACGTGTTTTTTTCCTTCGGGAAAGCTTTGTCCTAGTCGGGAAGTGCTCCGGAAACCCCCCGCCGGGTTTCGTGTAAATCCTCCCCGTACTTCCAGCTTTTTTGCCCCGGTAAGTTTTCTTTCGTCGTCGGGGTAGGCCTCTTTTCGGCCTCGGTCGAGATTTTTTCTCCCTCTAAATTTGGTGCTTCAAATTTCGCCATTTCGGCTTTTGATTTCGCCGGCGTGATTTTTCCGCCCATGACATCGAAGCCTTCCAGCGGCTTCAAGAAGTGCACCCAGTGCGCCCGGGTTATCTCGCTCACTGATCGACACTCGTCGTGTCTTCAGTGTCTGGGGGCCGAGCACCGCCCTCAGAACTGCAGTCTGTGTTCCCTGCTTCAAAGGCGGACTCAGGTAGCGAGACTAGCCCAGTGGAACGTGTTGTTCTCGGGCTCTTCGTCGGCATCGGCACCGGGATCTTCGAGTGCATCGACGTCGTCAGCGTCCAGACCTTCTTCCTCGGCCGCCCCTGCATCGAGTGCATCGAGGCATCGGGCCTCTGCATCGGCGCCGAGACATTGGATAGCTGCATCGACGTCGGTGGTACCAGGACCTCGTCTGCTGATGTCGTCGGACGGTGGTGCATCGGGTGGAGTGCAGGTGAGGGCTGTCCATTCCCCTGCTGGTGGCGGTGAGCCCTCGGGTGGGTCTCCGCCTACCCTGAGGGCTCCTGCGGTACAGCCCCCCCGAGATCGACCTTCTTCAGTCTCGGCCCCGAGGAAGCGACGGATGGATTCGACGTCCTCCTCGTCGGTGCCGGGGAGCTCCGGTGACATGCTTCGGAAGAAATCGAAGAAGCATCGACACCGGTCTCCTCCCCGTGTCGGCACCGAGAGCTCTGGGTCGCCGAGGGATTCGGCACCCAGCAGGCATCGGCACCGAGAGGACCGCTCACCCTCTGTTCAGGAGGTGTCGATGCGCTCCGCTCTGGACAGCCCGGAACAGCCTCCACGCCCGGAACAGGTACTGACGTCGACGCCTGCATCGACCTCTCAGCCTTTCTCTGCAGCCGCTCTGAACGAGAGCCTCCGGGCCGTTCTCCCAGAGATTCTGGGAGAGCTGTTGCGCCCTACCCCTCCGGTACCGGCGGTGCTTGCGCCACCGGTACCGTCGAGCGTGGCGCCGGCTGGCCCATCGCCCAGGTTGAGGTCCCCGACGTCGGTACCGCGTGCGGTACCGACCGCGGCCACCTCCCAGGAAGGCTCCCCGACTACGTCGGCGGAGGGAGCTTCGCCGATGCGGGCGAGGGAGTCTACCTCTCGACGCCCCCATCGTGGACGGGGTTCCACGGAGTCGAGCAGGGCGAGGTTGCAGACACAGGTCCGTGAACTTGTGTCTGACACCGAGGGTGAGGCCTCGTGGGAGGAAGAGGAAGATCCCAGATATTTCTCTGACGAGGAGTCTGAGGGTCTTCCGTCTGATCCCACTCCCTCTCCTGAGAGACAGCTTTCTCCTCCCGAGAGTCTGTCTTTTGCCTCCTTTGTCCGGGAGATGTCTACGGCCATCCCCTTCCCGGTGGTTGTGGAGGACGAGCCCAGGGCTGAAATGTTTGAGCTCCTGGACTATCCTTCTCCACCTAAGGAAGCGTCCACTGTTCCCTTGCACCATGTCCTGAAGAAGACATTGCTTGCGAACTGGACCAAGCCATTAACTAATCCCCACATTCCCAAGAAGATCGAGTCCCAGTACCGGATCCATGGGGACCCAGAGCTGATGCGCACTCAGTTGCCTCATGACTCTGGAGTTGTGGATTTGGCCCTAAAGAAGGCTAAGAGTTCTAGGGAACATGCTTCGGCGCCCCCGGGCAAGGACGCTAGAACCTTAGACTCCTTTGGGAGGAAGGCCTACCATTCCTCTATGCTCGTGTCCAAGATCCAGTCTTACCAGCTCTACACGAGCATACACATGCGGAATAATGTGCGGCAGTTGGCGGGCTTGGTTGATGCTCTTCCCCCTGAGCAAGCCAAGCCTTTTCAGGAGGTGGTCAGGCAGCTGAAGGCGTGCAGAAAATTCCTGGCCAGAGGAGTTTATGACACTTTTGATGTTGCGTCCAGGGCCGCTGCTCAAGGTGTGGTGATGCGCAGGCTCTCATGGCTGCGTGCCGCCGACCTGGAGAATAGAATCCAGCAGCGGATTGCGGACTCGCCTTGCCGTGCGGATAACATTTTTGGCGAAAAAGTCGAGCAGGTGGTAGAGTCTCTCCACCAGCGGGACACCGCATTCGACAAGTTCGCCCGCCGGCAGCCTTCAGCTTCTACCTCTACAGGTAGACGATTTTTCGGGGGAAGGAAGACTGTTCCCTATACTTCTGGCAAGCGTAGGTACAATCCTCCTTCCCGACAGCCTGCGGCCCAGGCTAAGCCCCAGCGCGCTCGCTCTCGTCAGCAGCGTGCGAATCAGCAAGGCCCCGCGGCTCCCCAGCAAAAGCAAGGGGCGAGCTTTTGACTGGCTCCAGCAGAGCATAGCCGACATCCAAGTGTCAGTGCCGGGCGACCTGCCTGTCGGAGGGAGGTTGAAAGCTTTTCACCAAAGGTGGCCTCTCATAACCTCCGATCAGTGGGTTCTCCAAATAGTCCGGCAAGGATACACCCTCAATTTGGCCTCACTTCCTCCAAATTGTCCACCGGGAGCTCAGTCCTACAGCTTCCAGCACAAGCAGGTACTTGCAGAGGAACTCTCCGCCCTTCTCAGCGCCAATGCGGTCGAGCCCGTGCCATCCGGGCAAGAAGGGCTGGGGTTCTATTCCAGGTACTTCCTTGTGGAAAAGAAAACAGGGGGGATGCGTCCCATCCTAGACCTAAGGGCCCTGAACAAATATCTCGTAAAAGAAAAGTTCAGGATGCTTTCCCTGGGCACCCTTCTCCCCATGATTCAGCAAAACGATTGGCTATGCTCTCTGGACTTGAAGGATGCCTACACACACATCCCGATACTGCCAGCTCACAGACAGTATCTGCGATTTCAGCTGGGCGCACGCCACCTCCAGTACTGTGTGCTACCCTTTGGGCTCGCCTCTGCGCCCAGGGTGTTCACAAAGTGCCTAGCTGTGGTAGCAGCGGCGCTTCGCAGGCTGGGGGTGCACGTGTTCCCATATCTCGACGATTGGCTGGTGAAGAACACATCCGAGGCAGGAGCCCTGCAGTCCATGCAGATGACTATTCGCCTCCTGGAGCTACTGGGGTTTGTGATAAATTACCCAAAGTCCCATCTTCTCCCAGTGCAGAAACTCGAATTCATCGGAGCCCTGCTGGATTCTCGGACGGCTCGCGCCTATCTCCCAGAGGCGAGGGCCAACAACTTGTTGTCCCTCGTCTCGCGGGTGCGAGCGTCCCAGCAGATCACAGCTCGGCAGATGTTGAGATTGCTGGGCCACATGGCTTCCACAGTTCATGTGACTCCCATGGCCCGCCTTCACATGAGATCTGCTAAATGGACCCTAGCCTCCCAGTGGTATCAGGCCGCCGGGGGTCTAGAGGACGTGATCCACCTGTCCACGAGTTTTCTCGAATCCCTGTATTGGTGGACGATTTGCTCCAATTTGACTCTGGGACGTCCCTTCCAAATTCCTCAGCCTCAAAAAGTGCTGACCACGGATGCGTCTCTCCTGGGATGGGGAGCTCATGTCGATGGGCTTCACACCCAAGGAAGGTGGTCCCTCCAAGAAAGTGATCTACAGATCAATCTTCTGGAGTTGCGAGCGATCTGGAACGCTCTGAAGGCTTTCAGAGATCGGCTGTCCCACCAAATTATCCAAATTCAGACAGACAATCAGGTTGCCATGTACTATGTCAACAAGCAGGGGGGCACCGGATCTCGCCCCCTGTGTCAGGAAGCCGTCAGCATGTGGCTCTGGGCTCGCCGTCAAGGCATGGTGCTCCAAGCCACATATCTGGCAGGCGTAAACAACAGTCTGGCCGACAGGTTGAGCAGGATTATGCAACCTCACGAGTGGTCGCTCAATTCCCGTGTGGTGCGACAGATCTTCCAGGCGTGGGGCACCCCCCTGGTGGATCTCTTCGCATCTCAAGTGAACCACAAGGTCCCTCAGTTCTGTTCCAGGCTTCAGGCCCACGGCAGACTGGCGTCGGATGCCTTCCTCCTGGATTGGGGGGAAGGTCTGCTGTATGCTTATCCTCCCATTCCTCTGGTGGGGAAGACTTTGTTGAAACTCAAGCAAGACCGAGGCACCATGATTCTGATTGCTCCCTTTTGGCCGCGTCAGATCTGGTTCCCTCTTCTTCTGGAGTTATCCTCCGAAGAACCGTGGAGATTGGAGTGTTTTCCGACCCTCATCACGCAGGACGAAGGGGCTCTTCTGCATCCCAACCTCCAGTCCCTGGCTCTCACGGCCTGGATGTTGAGGGCGTAGACTTTGCCTCTTTGGGTCTGCCAGAGGGTGTCTCCCGCATCTTGCTTGCTTCCAGGAAAGACTCCACTAAGAGAAGTTACTTCTTTCATTGGAGGAGGTTTGCCGTCTGGTGTGACAGCAAGGCCCTAGATCCTCGCTCTTGTCCTACACAGACCCTGCTTGAATACCTTCTCCACTTGTCTGAGTCTGGTCTGAAGACCAACTCCGTAAGGGTTCACCTTAGTGCAATCAGTGCATACCATTACCAAGTGGAAGGTAAGCCGATCTCAGGACAGCCTTTAGTTGTTCGCTTCATGAGAGGTTTGCTTTTGTCAAAGCCCCCTGTCAAGCCTCCTACAGTGTCATGGGATCTCAATGTCGTTCTCACCCAGCTGATAAAACCTCCTTTCGAGCCACTGAATTCCTGCCATCCGAAGTACTTGACCTGGAAGGTCATTTTCTTGGTGGCAGTTACCTCGGCTCGTAGAGTCAGTGAGCTTCAGGCCCTGGTAGCCCAGGCCCCTTACACCAAATTTCATCACAACAGAGTAGTCCTCCGCACTCACCCTAAGTTTCTGCCAAAGGTTGTGTCGGAGTTCCATCTGAACCAGTCAATTGTCTTGCCAACATTCTTTCCCCGTCCTCATTCCTGCCCTGCTGAACGTCAGCTGCACACATTGGACTGCAAGAGAGCATTGGCCTTCTATCTGGAGCGGACACAGCCCCACAGACAGTCCGCCCAATTGTTTGTTTCTTTTGATCCCAACAAGAGGGGAGTGGCTGTAGGGAAACGCACCATATCCAATTGGCTAGCAGATTGCATTTCCTTCACTTACGCCCAGGCTGGGCTGGCTCTTGAGGGTCATGTCACGGCTCATAATGTTAGAGCCATGGCAGCGTCGGTAGCCCACTTGAAGTCAGCCACCATGGAGGAAATTTGCAAAGCTGCGACGTGGTCATCTGTCCACACATTCACATCTCATTACTGCCTGCAGCAGGATACCCGACGTGACAGTCGGTTCGGGCAGTCAGTTCTTCAGAACCTGTTTGGGCTTTAGGATCCAACTCCACCCCCCGAGGGCCCTGTTTGTTCTGTTCCAGGCTACACTCTCAGTTAGTTGGTAATTTTTTTAGGTCAATCTCAGTTATGTCCTCGCCGTTGCGAGGCCCAATTGACCAATGTTGTTGTTTTGAGTGAGCCTGGGGGCTAGGGATACCCCATCAGTGAGAACAAGCAGCCTGCTTGTCCTCGGAGAAAGCGAATGCTACATACCTGTAGAAGGTATTCTCCGAGGACAGCAGGCTGATTGTTCTCACAAACCCGCCCGCCTCCCCTTTGGAGTTGTGTCTTCCCTTGAAGTGTATTGTCTTGCTACATACTGGACTGGCCGGCTCGAGCCGGTTTCGGGCGGGAAGACGGCCGCGCATGCGCGGTGCGCGCGGGCGCGCGAGGGCTAGCAAAGGACTTTGCTAGTGAAGTTTCCGATTGGAGGGGCTGCCGTGGACGTCACCCATCAGTGAGAACAATCAGCCTGCTGTCCTCGGAGAATACCTTCTACAGGTATGTAGCATTCGCTTTCCGTGACTGTGGCAACACAGAGTTTTTTTCAAGCTCGGTATTGCATTCGGCCCAGGAGATCGCGTATCAGTTTTTTTCTCTTTATTTTGCCTCCTTTTTTGTTTAGTTTCTTCTAAATATAAAAAAAAAATAAAAAAAAATTTTTTAAGTAGTTTTAGCCTTATTTTTCTTAGTTTTTTCACATTAGTTATAAGTTTTCTTTTTTTTCATTGCGGCCTACTTTTGGCCACGCGGTTGGGATTTTTCCCCTTTTTTCTCTTTTTTGTGCCTTTTCTGTTGGCACAATCGCATCTTTTAATTTTGCAGGTTCAACGTGAGAAACTCTTTGTGGATCGGTCTGGTCCTTCGACATCGACATCGAGAGCGCAGGTAATGGCTGCCGAACAACCGCATCGTGCTGGGAGCAGCGAGGCATCGAGTGAGTCTCCACCTGTCTCGAGGCCTTCTGCTATGCAGGCCCCACGGGACCAACCTTCGTCGGACCCGGCCCCGAGGAGGCGTGAGGATTCCACGTCCTCCTCTTCGGTACCGAGGAGTCTCGATGACGGGTATCGAGCGAAGGCTAAGAAGCACTGTCATCGTTCTCCTTCCATGCACAGTACTGAGGGAGCCGAGAGAGTCGGCACCCGAGAAGTGTCGGTGCCAGGAGGATCGCTCACCCTGCATACAGGAGGTGCCGTTGCGTTGGTCATCTGGCAGCCTGGTACCAGCTCTCGAGCCCCCTCAGATTCTACCACTAACTCCTGCACCGGCCCCCCAGCCTTTTCCGATGGAAGCTCTCAACGAGCGCATCAGGGCCCTTCTTCCAGAGCTTCTGGAAGGGTTGCTGCTCCAGTCTGCTTCGGTGTCGGGGGTGCTTGCGCCTTCTGTACTGACTGCGGAAGCAGCATCTGGGACATTGCCTGTGCTGAGGTCCCCATCCTCGGTACCGCTTGTGGTATCGGCGTCGGCCACCACCCGGGTCGACTCCCCCTCAACGTCGGTGGAGGAAGCTTCGCCGGAGTCCAGGCAGGAGTTGACTTCTCGACACCCCCACGAGGTCGTCGATCCTCGACGTCGAGACAGGCTCGGGTTCGGGCTGCTCTTAGAGAGCTTTTGTCCAATACTGACGATGAGCACTCGTGGGAAGAGGAGGAAGACCCCCAGATACTTTTCAGAGGAAGAGTCATGTGGGGTTCCCTCTGATCCTACTCCACCAATTGAAAGAAGAATGTCTCCACCTGAGAGTCTTTCTTTCTCATCTTTTTGTGGATGAGCCCAGGGCTGAGATGCTCGAGGTCTTGGACTATCCTTGTCCACCCGCAGAAGTTGCAACGGCCCCCTTGCATAATATGCTCAGGGAAGTAGTTATGCAAAATTGGTCGTTCCCTCTTTCTAATTTAGTGGTCCCCCAAAAATCCGAGTCCCAGTACAGAGTCCATGGAGAGCCTGTAATGGTGAAGGCCCAACTTCCTCACGATTCCATGGTGGTGGACTCTGCTCTCAGAAGAGCCAAGAGTACTAGAGACTATGCCTCAGTGCCCCCAGGCAGAGAGTCTAGGACCTTGGATTCTTTTGGGAGGAAAATGTATCAGGCCACATTGCTCGCCGCCAAGATCCAAACATACCAGCTCTACACAAGCATCCACTTGTGGAACTCGGTGAGGCAACTCTCCAGTTTGGTTGAAGCACTTCCTCCAGAGCTCGCCAAACCTTTTCACCAGATGATCAGGCAGCAGAAGGCGTGTCGCAAATTCCTGGTCAGGGAGTCTTACGACACTTTTGATGTGGCATCTCAAGTAGCTGCTCAAGGTATAGTGATGTGCAGACTCTCAAGGCTGCGTGTCTCTGACCTGGATCAGAAGACCCAGCAGCGAATGGCGGATGTTCCTTGCCGGGGGGGATAATCTTTTTGGAGAAAAAATAGAGGACATGGTCGATCAGATCAAAAAGCACCATGATGCTATGGATTATCTCTCCCGCCGGGCGTCTTCTGCTGCTACCACCTCCTCCTCTAGGAGGATTTTTGGAGGGAAGAGGAGTGCTCCATAGTCCTATAACAGGCATAGGTACACTCCTGCTTCTTGGCACCCTGTTCAAGCTCAGCCCCAGCACGTTCGTTCCCATCAACGACGTGCGCCTAAGGCCCCTAGGGCTCCCCAGCAAAAGCAAGGGACAGGCTTTTGACTGGCTCCAGTGCAGCATAGCCTCAGAAAAAAGTATCCGTGCCGGACGGCTTGCCACCAAAGGTGGCCTCTTATAACCTCCGACAGGTGGGTTCTTCAAATAGTCCAGTTAGGATACACCCTCAGTCTGGTATCCAAGCCTCCAAATTGCCCACGTCAATCTGGTATCCAAGCCTCCAAATTGCCCACCGGGAGCTCAGTCCTTCAGCTCCCAGCACAAGCAGGTACTTGCAGAGGAACTCTCCGCCCTTCTAAAGGCCAATGTGGTCAAACCCGTTCAACCAGGGGAAGAAGGGCTGGGATTCTATTCCAGGTACTTCCTTTTGAAAAAGAAAACATGGGGGATGCATCCCATTCTAGACCTAAGGGCCCTGAACAAATACATAGTCCAAGAAAAGTTCAGGATGGTTTCCCTGGGCACCCTTCTTCCCATGATTCAGGAAAATGATTGGCTATGCTCTCTGGACTTAAAGGATGCCTATACTCACATCTTGATACTCCCAGATCACAGGAAGTATCTTCGATTTCGGTTGGGAACCTGGCATTTTCAGTACTGTGTACTGCCCTTTGGCCTTGCATCTGCACCCAGGGTCTTCACAAAGTGCCTGGCAGTTGTCGCAGCATCGCTAAGCAGACTGGGAGTGCATGTGTTCCCTTATCTCGATGATTGGCTGGTGAAGAGCACCTCAGAGGCAGGCGCTCTACAGTCCATGCGAATGACTATTCGAGTGCTGGAGCTACTAGGGTTTGTAATCAATTATCCCAAGTCCCACCTTGTCCTGGTTCAGAAGTTGGAGTTAATTGGAGCTCTGTTGGACACACGGACGTCTCAAGCTTATCTCCCCCAGGCAAGGGCAGACAATCTCCTGTCCCTAGTGTCCTTGGCTCGAGCAGGGTGGGGGGGGGGGGCGAGGCAGCGGATAATTGGCGCAGCGTGGGCCGGGTGACTGAGGTGGGGGGCGAGGCAGCGGGTGATCAGCGTCAGGGAGTGCTGCTGGCCATCTCCTCGATCGCAGCACTGTCCCTTCTGGCATGGGGAGCCAGGAGACCTGGGGCAGCTGACCCCTAGGCCCTGCTGTTGTTCCTTCTAGCGTGGGGAGCCAGGTGACCTGGGGCAGTTGATCCCTAGGCCCTGGTGTTGATCCCCTCCCTCAGGCCCACTGTTCATGTCTTTGTGATTCCGTGCTGGCTCTGGTCCTTACCTCTGCCCGGCTGCCCTGCTGCCCTGTCCATCTGCCACTGGTCCTTTTGTCCCAGCTTGCTCCGGTCCTTCGGCTCTGGCCTGTTCCAGTCCAGATTCTTTCAGTCCGCTGCTCTGCTCCTCTGCTTCTGCTCTTGCTTCTCCCAGTCTGTCTGTTCCAGCTTGTTCCGGTCCTGCTGCTCCACTGCCTTCTGCTCCAGCTCGTCTCAGCCCATCTGTCCAGCTTGTTCCTGACTTTTAGTCCAGCTTGTCCCAGTCCATCTGTTCCAACTTGTTCCAGTCCATCCGTTCCAACTTGCTCCAGCCCGTCTGTCCCAGCGTGTTCTAGTCCCGCTGCGCCGCTGTCTTCAGCTCCAACTTGCTCCAGTCCATCTGTTCCAGCTTGTTCCAGCCGTCTTTTCCAGCTTGTTCCAGTCCATCTATTCCAGCTTGTTCCAGTCCGTCCGTTCCAGCTTGCTCCAATCCGTCTGTTCCAACTTGCTCCAGTCCACCTGCTCCAGCTTGTTCCAGTCTGACTGTTCCAGCTTGCTCCAGTCCATCCAGATGATGTTTAATGTGAGCAAGTGCAAGGTGATGCATGTGGGAAAAAAGAACCCGAATTATAGCTACGTCATGCAAGGTTCCACGTTAGGAGTTACGGACCAAGAAAGGGATCTGGGTGTCGTCGTCGATAATACACTGAAACCTTCTGCTCAGTGTGCTTCTGCGGCTAGGAAAGCGAATATTCTCCGAGGACAAGCAGGCTGCTTGTTCTCACTGATGGGTGACGTCCACAGCAGCACCTCCAATCGGAAACTTCACTAGCAAAGTCCTTTGCTAGTCCTCGCGCGCCCATGCGCACCGCGCATGCGCGGCCGTCTTCCCACCCGAACCGGCTCGTGTTCGTCAGTCTTCTTTTGTCCGCGCTCGGAACGGTCGTGTTTTGTGCTGTTCGCGCCCCTTAAGTTGACCCTCGCGCGTCTTTTTGACTTTTCGCTTAAAAAAAAAAAAAAGGGATTCCGGAGAAGGGCCTTTTGGTCTTTTTCCCTTCCCCCTATTTCTACTTTTTGGCCCCGTTAAGTTTCTTTCGTTTTCGGGGTAGGCCTCTTGAGGCCTCGGGTCGAGTTTTTTTCTCCCCATCTTTTTGGTGCCTTACCGCAATTACGAGTTTTGATTTCGCTGGCGTGATTTTTCCGCCCATGTCATCGAAGTCTCCCAGCGGCTTCAAGAAGTGCACCCAGTGCGCCCGGGTAATCTCGCTCACTGATAGGCACGCGTCGTGTCTTCAGTGTCTGGGGGCTGGGCACCGCCCGCAGGCCTGCAGTCTTTGCGCCCTTTTACAGAAAAGGACTCAGGTAGCGAGATTGGCCCAGTGGAACGTTTTGTTCTTGGGCTCTTCGTTGGCATCGGCACCGGGAGTATCGAGTGCGTCAACGTCAACACCTCCGCCCTCGGCCACGACGGTATCGATTGCATCGAGGCATCGACCCTCTGCATCGTCGGGGCCGAGGCATTGGAAGGCTGTGTCGGCATCGGTGGTACCGGGACCTCCGCTTCTGCTGATGTCGTCGGACGGTGGTGCTTCGTCTGGAGTGCAGGTGAGGGCTGTCCATTCCCCTGCTGCTGGCGGTGAGCCTTCGGGTGGGTCTCCCCCTACCCTGAGGGCTCCTGCGGTACAGCCCCCCCAAGACCGACCTTCTTCGGCCTCGGCCCCGAGGAAGCGACGGTTGGATTCTATGTCCTCCTCGTCGGTACCGGGAAGCTCCGGTGACATGCTTTGTTTGAAAAAGTCAAAGAAGCATCGACACCGGTCTCCTTCCCGCATCGGTACCGAGAGCTCTGGGTCGCCGAGGGAGTCGGCACCCAGTAGGCATCGGCACCAGGAGGACCGCTCACCCTCTGTTCAGGAGGTGTCGATGCGCTCCACCTTGGACAGCCCGGAACAGCCTCCACGCCTGGAACTGACTTCGTCTTCTGCATCGGCTTCCATGTCTTTCTCCACAGCCGCCCTGCACGAGAGTCTCCGGGCCGTTCTCCCAGAGATCCTGGGAGAGCTGTTGCGCCCTTCCCCTCCGGTACCGGGGGTGCTTGCACCACCGGTACCGTCGAGTGAGGCGCCGGCTGGCCCCTTGCCCGGGGTGTGGTCTCCGACATCGGTGCCGCTTGCGGTACCTACTGCGGTCGCCTCCCAGGAAGGCTCCCCGACGACGTCGGCGGAGGGAGCTTCGCCGGTGCGGGCGAGGGAGTCTACCTCTCGACGCTCCCACCGTGACCGTGGTTCCACGGAGTCGAGCCGGGCACGGCTTCAGACACAGGTTCGTGAACTTGTGTCTGATACCGATGGTGAAGCCTTGTGGGAGGAGGAGGAGGACATCAGATATTTCTCTGACGAGGAGTCTGATGGCCTTCCTTCAGATCCCACTCCCTCCCCTGAAAGGCAGCTTTCTCCTCCCGAGAGTCTGTCTTTTGCGGCCTTTGTCCGGGAGATGTCTACGGCCATCCCCTTCCCGGTGGTTGTGGAGGACGAGCCCAGGGCTGAAATGTTTGAGCTCCTGGACTATCCTTCTCCACCTAAGGAAGCATCCACAGTACCCATGCATCATGTCCTAAAAAAGACATTGCTGGCAAACTGGACCAAGCCTTTAACTAATCCCCACATTCCCAAGAAGATCGAGTCCCAGTACCGGATCCATGGGGACCCAGAGCTGATGCGCACTCAGTTGCCTCACGACTCTGGAGTTGTGGATTTGGCCCTAAAGAAGGCTAAGAGTTCTAAGGAGCATGCTTCGGCGCCCCTGGGCAAAGACTCTAGAACCTTAGACTCCTTTGGGAGGAAGGCCTACCATTCCTCTATGCTCGTGGCCAAAATTCAGTCTTACCAGCTCTACATGAGCATACACATGCGGAACAATGTGCGGCAGTTGGCGGGCTTGGTGGACAAGCTCCCTCCTGAGCAAGCCAAGCCATTTCAGGAGGTGGTCAGGCAGCTGAAGGCGTGCAGAAAATTCCTGGACAGAGGGGTGTATGACACCTTTGATGTTGCGTCCAGGGCCGCTGCTCAAGGTGTGGTGATGCGCAGACTCTCATGGCTGCGTGCCTCCGACCTGGAGAATAGGATCCAGCAGCGGATTGCGGATTCGCCTTGCCATGCGGATAATATTTTTGGAGAAAAGGTCGAACAGGTGGTAGAGCAGCTCCACCAGCGGGATACCGCTTTCGACAAGTTCTCCCGCCGGCAGCCTTCAGCTTCTACCTCCACAGGTAGACATTTTTATGGGGGAAGGAAGACTGTTCCCTACTCTTCTGGCAAGCGTAGGTACAATCCTCCTTCTCGACAGCCTGCGGCCCAGGCTAAGCCCCAGCGCGCTCGCTCTCGTCAGCAGCGTGCGACTCAGCAAGGTCCCTCGGCTCCCCAGCAAAAGCAAGGGACGAGCTTTTGACTGGCTCCAGCAGAGCATAGCCGACATCAAAGTGTCAGTGCCGGGCGATCTGCCGGTCGGGGGGAGGTTGAAAGTTTTTCACCAAAGGTGGCCTCTCATAACCTCCGACCAGTAGGTTCTCCAAATAGTCCGGTGCAGATACACCCTGAATTTGGCCTCCACTCCACCAAATTGCCTGCCGGGAGCCCAATCCTTCAGCTCCCATCTCAAGCAGGTACTTGCAGAGGAACTCTCCGCCCTTCTCAGCGCCAATGCAGTCGAGCCCGTACCACCCTGGCAGGAAGGGCAGGGATTCTATTCCAGGTACTTCCTTGTGGAAAAGAAAACAGGGGGGATGCGTCCCGTCCTAGACCTGAGAGGCCTGAACAAATACCTGGTCAAAGAAAAGTTCAGGATACTTTCCTTGGCCACCCTTCTACCAATGATTCAGAAAGACGATTGGCTATGTTCCCTGGATTTAAAGGACGCTTATACTCACATCCCGATACTGCCAGCTCACAGACAGTATCTCAGATTTCATCTGGGGACACGGCACTTTCAGTATTGTGTGCTGCCCTTTGGGCTCGCCTCTGCACCACGGGTGTTCACAAAGTGTCTCGTGGTGGTTGCTGCATATCTACGCAAGCTGGGAGTGCATGTGTTCCCGTATCTCGACGATTGGCTGGTCAAGAACACCTCAGAGGCAGGGGCTCTCCGGTCCATGCACAAACCTCCTGGAGCTGCTGGGGTTTGTGATAAATTACCCAAAGTCCCATCTCCAGCCAGTGTAATCTCTGGAATTCATAGGAGCTCTGCTGAATTCATGGACGGCTCAGGCTTTTCTTCCCGAAGCGAGGGCCCACAACCTCCTGTCCCTCGCTTCCCAGGCCAGAGCGTCTCAGCAGGTCACAGCTCGGCAGATGTTGAGACTCCTGGGTCATATGGCCTCCACTGTTCATGTGACTCCCATGGCTCGTCTTCACATGAGATCTGCTCAATGGACCCTAGCTTCCCGGTGGTGCCAAGCCACCGGGAATCGCTGCACTGGTGGACTCTTCGGACCAATTTGACCCTGGGACGTCCATTCCATTTTCCGCAGCCCACGAAGGTGCTGACGACGGATGCATCTCGCCTGCGATGGGGAGCTCATGTTGATGGGCTTCACACCCAAGGACTGTGGTCCCTCCAGGAAGAAGATCTTCAGATCAACCTCCTGGAGCTCCGAGCGGTCTGGAACGCACTGAAGGCCTTCAGAGATCGGCTGTCCTATCAAATTATCCAAATTCGGACAGACAATCAGGTTGCAATATTACATCAACAAGCAGGGGGCACCGGATCTCGTCCCCTGTGTCAGGAAGCCGTCGGGATGTGGCGTTGGGCCTGCCAGTTTGGCATGCTTCTCCAAGCCACATACCTGGCAGGCGTAAACAACAGTCTGGCCGACAGACTGAGCAGAGTCATGCAACCGCAAGAGTGATCGCTCCATTCCAGAGTGGTACGCAAGATCTTCCGAGAGTGGGGCACTCCCTCAGTGGACCTTTTCGCCTCTCAGACCAACCACAAGCTGCCTCTGTTCTGTTCCAGACTACAGGCACACGGCAGACTAGCGTCAGATGCCTTTCTCCTCCATTGGGGGACCGGCCTCCTGTATGCTTATCCTCCCATACCTTTGGTGGGGAAGTCCTTACTGAAGCTCAAGCAAGGCCACGGCACCATGATTCTGATAGCGCCTTTTTGGCCCCGTCAGATCTGGTTCCCTCTACTTCTGGAGTTGTCCTCTAAAGAACCGTGGAGATTGGAGTGTTTTCCGACCCTCATTTCGCAGAACGAAGGAGCGCTTCTGCACCCCAACCTTCAGTCTCTGGCTCTCACGGCCTGGATGTTGAGGGCGTAGATTTTGCTTCGTTGGGTTTGTCTGAGGGTGTCTCCCGGGTCTTGCTTGCCTCTAGAAGAGATGCCACTAAGAAGAGTTACTTTTTCAAGTGGAGGAGGTTTGTCGTCTGGTGTGAGAGCAAGGCCCTAGAACCTCGTTCTTGCCTTGCACAGAACCTGCTTGAATACCTTCTGCACTTATCAGAGTCTGGTCTCAAGACCAACTCAGTAAGGAATCATCTTAGTGCAATTAGTGCTTACCATCATCGTGTAGAGGGTAAAGCCATCTCTGGAGAGCCTTTAGTCGTTCGATTTATGAGAGGCTTGCTTTTGTCAAGGCCCCCTGTCAAGCCTCCTGCAGTGTCATGGGATCTCAATGTCGTCCTCACCCAGCTGATGAAACCTCCGTTTGAGCCACTGAATTCCTGCCATCTGAAGTACTTGACCTGGAAGGTCATTTTCTTGGTGGCAGTTACTTCAGCTCGCAGAGTCAGTGAGCTGCAGGCCCTGGTAGCTCATGCTCCGTATACCAAATTTCATCATAACAGAGTAGTACTCCGCACTCACCCTAAGTTCCTGCCAAAGGTGGTGTCGGAGTTCCATCTTAACCAGTCAATTGTCTTGCCAACATTCTTTCCCAGACCACATACCCACCCTGCTGAACGTCAGTTGCACACATTGGACTGCAAGCGAGCGTTGGCCTTCTATCTGGAGCGGACACAGCCCCACAGACAGTCCGCCCAATTGTTTGTTTCTTTCTACCCCAATAGGAAAGGGGTCGCTGTCGGGAAACGCACCATCTCCAATTGGCTAGCAGATTGCATTTCCTTCACTTACGCCCAGGCTGGGCTGGCTCTTGAGGGTCATGTCACGGCTCATAGTGTTAGAGCCATGGCAGCGTCAGTGGCCCACTTGAAGTCAGCCACTATTGAAGAGATTTGCAAGGCTGCGACGTGGTCATCTGTCCACACATTCACATCACATTACTGCCTCCATCAGGATACCCAACGCGACAGTCGGTTCGGGTAGTCGGTGCTGCAGAATCTGTTTGGGGTTTGAATCCAACTCCACCCTCCAGGACCCGATTTGTTCTGTTCAGGCTGCACTCTCAGTTAGTCGTTCTTCGTAGGTCAATTTCTGTTATGCCCTCGCCGTTGCGAGATTCAATTGACCTGGGTTCTTGTTTTGTGTGAGCCTGAGAGCTAGGGATACCCCAGTCGTGAGAACAAGCTGCCTGCTTGTCCTCGGAGAAAGCGAATGATACATACCTGTAGCAGGTGTTCTCCGAGGACAGCAGGCTGATTGTTCTCACCTACCCTCCCTCCTCCCCTTTGGAGTTGCGTTTTTACTCATTCTTTGGCTTGTCATTCAACTGAGCGGGAACGGTCGCGCACGGGCGGGAAGACGGCCGCGAATGCGCGGTGGGCGTGCCCTGCGTGCGGGACCGCCTGCAAAGTTTTGTTCCGGTTGGTGGGGGCTGCCGTGGACGTCAACCCAGTCGTGAGAACAATCAGCCTGCTGTTCTCGGAGAACACCTGCTACAGGTATGTATCATTCGCTATTAATAAATCTGACTTCTCTCAGGATGGTATTCCACCACTTAGTACCTAGATGAGAGAAATCTTTAGCCAGTATGGACTTATATTTAATATTTTTGTATCAGGGAAAATGTAGTGCAAGATAGTCTCTTGTGCCTGAGATAGTGTTGTAAGAGGGAAGTTCAACCATATCTAGCATGAAATTTGGTGCTAGGCCATAGATGATCTTGTAGATTAAAGTACAGATTTTGAAAATGATTTTCACTTTTATAGGAAGCCAGTGCAATTTAATGAGAAGGGGAGATACCCTGTCGAATTTAGAGACTCTATAAATGAGCCTAGCAGCAGTGTTTTGGATAGTTATATGATTGTAAAGACAAAATTCCAATCATTGAGACATATCCTGATGACGGATATAAATAAATATAAGCCCAGAATGTTTATCCAAACATTACAGTGATGACAGCGTAGGATGCTGAGAAGTTGAAGGAAGCTCTCTCCCTGAGGGAGAGACTTTTTGAAATGCAGTGCTGAGACTGAGATTTATGCTGGACTAATCAATTATCATAATGGCATCATTACAAAGTTAGAATAAGTATGTGCTTGGGGGTAATTCTATAAGGAGCTACCTAGTTTTAGGTGGCAAGAACATGTGTAAATGTCAGTATTCTAGTCATTTGTGCACTTAAATGAGCAATTTCTGGTTAAGCAGTATTCTGTAATAATGCACCAAGATGTGATGGCACGTACTTTGTGGATGGGCATTCAACATGGACAGAGTTTGGTAGGGCACATATTTACATGCATACTTACATGCAATCTAGGCATGAGCATTTACACCACCTCTATGGCACGTTTTCGGCCACATGCTAGTATTCAATAAAGAAAAGTAGACACCTACTTTTCTTTATAGAATAGAGTTCAAATAGGGGCTTGCCTAGTGCCTTAATCTAGGTGCCTTCTTAAAGAATTATCCTCTTGGTGCTGACATTAGATCAAAACGTAGTATGTAATACTGGAAATGGTGTTCCGCATTTACAAATCTGATACATGTCCTGGATGTGTTTCTATGAGGGTGTAAGTGTCCTTCAAATATAAGGAGCATGACTGGTAATTAAAAGGCCTATGAACACCATCTTGAATTCTTTCTGTGTTAGAAAACTGCCAAGCTCCTGAGGCCTAAAATGGAACAAAGACATCCTATTTATTGGTATAAAGAAATCCTAATAGGACATGAGCAGTAAGAGGAAAGGTGATTTTCTTTAAACTACTTGAGATGTTTCAGTGGTTGTATCTTGAGCCTTTGCATACTGGATGGGATACCCAGTATTTTGGGTTTTTTTTATGGTGAGCGGTCTCTGTGGGAATAATCTATTTCTCCTGAACCTGGCATTGTGCATTGATGGATACTTATGCCAATGCTTCTTCGCTTTTACTTGATATTTTGAAACCAATAAAGCAGAACCCTTTGTTTTTATCAGGGGGGAAGAACTAAAGAATGCTTTGTCTCCCTGGCTTCTGCTGGATTCTTATTTCAAACTCAATGTTAATGACCACTAGCATTTAGTGCAGCTCAAGGCTCTTCAAGGTTGATGCCACTAATGCAGCTGGATCCAATTTATCTAAAATAAGAGCCTTTTGATATGCATTTGTCTATTTCAAATACCTCTGGGAAGACTAAGGATATTGTGCCCAGCATCTAGAGACACCAAGATACCTCATAAGAATTGGTAACACACTTTATTCAGCTGCACCAAGGGATCACTGTGAAACCACTGTCCTCTGCTTTCTTTATCTGGGGCATTGACCAAAACTAGGTGCAGCAAAATCAAATGACTGTTTGGAAGAACAACTAATGAATGCTTGCTCAATGCACCAATACCAGTAAAAGTCTGAGGCTGAGAAAAAAACAATGAAAACCTGAAAAATCAGATAAAAGCACTAAGTAATACAGAAGGGCAACTAAACTGATCTGAGGGGGACCAAATGAATACGCAGTGTTAAAAAGTTCAATTTTACTGTGATCAATGAGTATACTTCTGTCCTTGGGCTCCATGTTAAAAACAGAGCTGACAGGGGCCCTCCATGAAAGATGAAGCAGGATGTTTTTCCATACTCAGTAGAGTATGTTAAAAAGATGTTCTGACTCTGAGCTCCATCCAGCAGCATTATATCTATGTGAGGACTTATATTCTGCTTATTCTCAGAGAAAAACACTTTCTTTATTGAACTATGCACATACTTTTACCTGCATATAGGTAGCAAGTAGCATGCTTTTTACCCATAGAAATTACTTTGAAAACTGCCCTCTTGATACATATAAGAAATGAACAAATAAATAAATAAATACTTGAACTTTGAAGATCAGTTGTCTGTGCTTATGAAATTACTATACTGGGGTAATTCTATAAGGAGCTGCCTAGCTGTAGGCATAAGAAGTTGTGAAAATAGTAGTATTCTGGTAATTTATGCACCTAAGTGGACACTTCTGCATTGAAATACCCTCATTTAGGGATCACGTGACACCATGCTGGAGAGCAGTGGCAAGTGAAGAGCTCTCCAGCCCCTGACTTCTCACCCTGCACATAGGGCCGTTTTCGGTCACCCCAAAAGCAAGCATCTGAAGGCAGAAAGGGCGCGGAGTACCTGTTAACGAGATTGGAGGACCGGGAGAGGAGAAATGGCATCAAAAGCAGCACAAAAAGAGAAGCTGAGAAATAAATTGGCAGAATCCAAGATGGCGTCTCCATCGAGCAGCGCCAGCACCTCGATTTCCTCCACATGGGTGGCGGAAATCACTTCGGAGATGACCACAGTGCTAGAGGAACTGTTGGAGAGGCGTTTGACACCAATAGATACAAAGCTAGAGAAGCTGCAATCGCATATGGATGATCTGACCCGCAAATGTGTGGCATTTCAGACAAGAACAAGTGAGGTGGAGGACAGAGTATCAGAAATAGAGGGGGAGCAAAAAAGTTTCCGAAAGCAGCTCTTGGCTTTGGTGCAGAAGGTGGAGGATTTGGAGAATCGATTGAGGAGAAACAACTTGCGCCTGGTGGGGATCCCTGAGAATCTGGGGGGCAAGGACCTGGCAATTACCATGGAAAGATGGCTTGCTGATAAAATCAACTTCCCTACCAGTATGGGGCCCTTAAGGGTGGAGAGAGCGCACCATATAGGACCCCGCCAGGCGAATGGCTCCAGACCGAGAGTGATAATACTGAGGGTGTTGAATTTTGCCCATAAGCAATATATTCTTCAAGCCTTAAGATCGGAGAGTACTTTAATGTATGAGAACAAAAGGATCCTGTGCTTTCAGGATTATTCAGCAGGGGTCTCTGGGAAACGACGAGCGTTTTTATTGATTTGTGCAAAGCTGTACGCCATGAAGGTGCGGTTCACCTTAATGTTCCCGGCCACACTGAAGGTCAGCCACAAAGGGATCGCATGATCTTTTGAGTCAGCAGAGGAAGCGAGGGGATTCGTGACCCAATTGGAAGAGGAACACGCGCTTAATGCAGACAGAGGCGCACCACCTTGAAGCAGTAACGGGACTTTTATTCATTGAAGCATCGTTTGAGGGGAAGGAACGAGAGCCGGATACTCAGGTGTCTGCTGTTTGGGCAGCGAAATGTGGGGACAATGCAATGCACAAATGGGGCAGGTTGTTAAAATGTTAAGACTGTTAAGGTTGTAATAGCCCCTCAGCAACAAGATGGTAATGGGGATTGAGAGCGGAGGGGAACTAGGTAGTGTTGAATAACAGTTAAGGGGCTGTGTGATATGGGGGCTAAGAAATGTAGGGTAAGGGGTCTGTGTATAGATTTGTCGGTGGCTTAAGAGAAGCACTGTAAAAATATCTTTTAAAAAGGGGAGGGGATTAAGCTGGGGTCTAAAAGAATCCTGTAATGTGGGCCGGGGGGGGGGGGGAGAAGTGGGAAGGTGTCAATGCATGATGGTTCCCTTGCAGGGAGCAAAGGTTGTGGGGGGGGGGGGGGAGAGGGGAAGGGGGAGGGTAGGAAGGAAGGGACGGGAAGCTGGGGGGATCTTAAAGAATTATAGGTTTTGTATAAGTAACATGCAGAGTAGAACACATGGCAGCATAGGAGTGCGGGAGGTCATAAGGGCGAGGAAGAGGAAGTGTGTGCAGCGATCTTGGGATTGCCTGGGGGGGTGGAGGCTGGGACATCGCCCTGGGGAGAATAGGAGGACTTATGTTGATAACAGATATACACTGTTGATGATAAAACTAGTCACATGGAACATAGGGGGCATTAGCTCCCCCATAAAGAGGACTAAAATCCTGCAACACCTACAGAGACATAAAATAGATATAGCACTTTTACAAGAAACACATCTGAACCAAGTAGAACATGCTAAGCTGAAAACGTGGTGGGTGGGGGAATGTATTTCGGTGGAAGCCAAGGGAAGGAAGGGAGGGGTAGTGGTGTTAGTACGCAAAGGGGTGGCAATGGCAGTTCGAGTTATTCATTTGGACCCGGGGGGAAGATATGTTTTGGTTGAAATGGACCTTCAGGGTCAAAGAGTGCTGGTATGCACCCAATCAATATGATAAGCAGTTTTATAACTCATTGAAATGCTAAATAGTAGTAGTAGTAGTAGTAGTCATTGATAGGACAGCTACTTAGATATCCTAATGAGAGTATGGTGGTGGTTGGGGACTTTAATACGGTGTGGGACCCACTGATGGATAGTTCACAGGGTCGGAGGACTGATGCGGGGGCATCTAGTAGAGGCCTGCAGAGATTAAGTAGTTTGGCGGACCTGATAGATGCATGGAGAGTGCTGCACCCAACGGAAAGGGATTACACCCACATGTCACGTGCGCACTCTAAGCAGGCAAGGATATTTGCTAATTGCAAAGAAAATGTTTGGTAGAGTCACAACGATAAATATTGGACCCTATGCAATATCGGTCCATGCATGGGTATACATGGAATGGGAGGTAGGCCACCCAACCCTCAATATGGCTCTTGGAAATTCCCTGTAGAGCTCTATGGAAATGAGGCCTTCAAGGAAAGGATAAGAGACCGATGGAATGATTATGAAATTTTGAATGCAGACCATGAGACAGATCCGGTTTTGTATTGGGATGCAGCTAAAGCAGTATTACAAGGAGAAATCATCAGCTATTCACATTATATTAGAGTAGCGCGTAATCGGGAGATTCTTAGACTAAGCTCTTTGGTGTGTAAGACCCGTAAGCTATACAGACAGACTCTGTTGGTGGCCCACAGAAGTAGACTGTTGGAACTGCAGGTGGCGCTGAATGAATTGTTACATCAACGTGCCGTCAAATCTCAAATGAATTATAAATACCAGTTGTATAGATATGGTAATAAAACAGGTTGCCTTTTGGCACGCCTAGCACGCCCTAGAGGCAGTAAAGGGAGAGTTCTCCAGTTAAGGGATAGTCAAGGGATAGTCAAGGAACCGTGGTGCATAAAGATATTGATATCTGTGAGGTTTTTGCTGGATTCTATGGCCGTCTATATGATAGCCCCCCAGATCAGGGTTTACCAGGCTCTCTTTATTTGAACAATCTCAAACTGCCCAAGCTAACTCAGAAAGATTTAGATATGTTGAACCACCCAATACAGGCGGATGAGGTAACCTTAGGGATAGCAAAAGGCCACTTGTTAAAGGCTCCAGGACCGGATGGATTCAGAATGGAGTTCTACAAAATACTGGGAGATGCTATAACACCAGCTTTAACTAGGTATTTCAATAGAATGGTTGAAGTAAAACAGTTGGCACCGGGCTTGTCATGGGCGCAGATTGTAGTGCTACCAAAACCAGGGAAGGATCCCTTGAAACCAGAGTCTTATCGTCCTATCTCTTTATTAAATGTGGAAGCAAAGTTGTTGGCCAAGATCATGGCAACTCGGTTTGCAAGAGTTTTACCAAAATTGATACATGAATCACAACTGGGATTTGTGGAAGGGAGGGCAGTAGCCAAAAACCTGAGGAGAATATTGGGGGCATTAGAGACGCTAAGGCAGAGAGGTTCCCCATCACTGCTAGTAAGCTTTGATGTGGAAAAGGCATTTGACAAGGTACAATGGGACTTTTTGTTCAGTTCTATGAAGGCCTATGGATTGGTAGGACGGTTTACATCTGCAGTTAAAGCACTCTATCATTCTCTGCGAGTTAAGATTCTGGTAAATGGAGTGGAGTCGGCATTATTCCCCATATGTCGAGGTACGAGACAGGGGTACCCTTTGTCTCCGTTATTATTCGTGCTAACTGTACAGTGCTGCATAACCCTAGTAGCGCTTTAGAAATGTTAAGTAGTAGTAACATTGGATCCTTTGATACGAGACATCTTGGATAATCCGTCAGTAAAAGGGATACAGTGAGGTAAGAGTGAATTTAAGATAGAGGGAATATAGGGATTACGTGGGGCTGAGCTTAAATCTAAGCAAGTCAGAAGCTTTGGCATCCTCGATGGAGGTGAGACGGATGTTGGGCCCGGACTTTCCACTGAGTTGGGCTGAGGGATCATTTAAATATTTGGAAATTAGGTTGACCATGGACTTGAAGCAGTTATATGATCTCAACATCACCACTCTGTTGGAGGATACGAAGAATCAATTGGGAAAGTGGGAAGGTCTCCCTTTGTCCCTGCGAGGTAGGGTGAAATCTTATACAAATGGTGATATTCCTTCATTGGCTATATGTACTACAGACACTCCAGCTCCGCTTACTCCACAAAGACCTAAAGAATATATATATATAACCTTTAGTATCTTTTGCTGGGCAAAGAAGAAACCTAAATTGAAGTTTTCTAGTATGGTAGGGGGGTGGCGGCAAGGAGGACTCGGGATACCGGATTTGTACTTGTACAATCAAGCATACTTATTGCGACATTTAGGAGACTGGATAGGTCAAACTAGTGTGTTTACCCCGATAGAGCTAGAGAGGGAGTACTATGCCCCCTATGACTTTGTTACATTGCTACACCATAAAAAGGCCCAGCTTCCGCCTCATCAAAAATACTGTACATTACTGCAACCGTTAAGAGAGGCGTGGAAGTTCTTGGCTAAGAGATTAGGGGGGGACCCTTCGATATCAGATCAACTGGCTTTGAGAGGTAATATGGATTTCAGGCCTGGGCAAGATAATTTAACATTACTCAAGTGGGAGAGATTGGGAGTCACGAGAGTGGAGCATTTAATGGGAGAAACAGGGGACCTAATGAGTTATGAAGTGCTGCAAGCTAAGATTGGAGACAACTGTGGAAATCCCTTTGCCTATTCCCAAGTTAAACATTGCATATTAGCGCTAAACCAGGACTTGTTGAATACCCGGATTAGGACATAAAGTAAGGGCATTTTTTGAAGAAATGGAGGTAAGGGATTTGTCAGTGTCTTCATTGCATCAGGCACTAGTGAAAAGGAACAACACCAAAAATTTCTTAGAAATCAAAAATAAATGGGAACAGGAATCGGGAGGGCCACTAGTAGGCTGGGATGTGGGAGCCACGCTGAGGGATATTCCAGCTTTGGCTTTTGATGAGCGGCTACGAGAATGTGGCTATAGAGTGGTTATGGTGGCATATATGTCTAGACAACAACTGGTCCATATGGGAAATTCGCAGGAGGCCAGGTGTGTTAAGTGTGGACAATCCCCTCATACTCTTTTTCATGCCTTTTGGAACTGCCCAGGGGAGCGTGTTTTCTGGGAACGCATTAGGAGATACATGTGTCAAATTTTGGGGACCCTAGTGACTGGGACTTGGGCACATTATGTGTTAGATACGCAACACGCTTTTAGTACACAAACCAAGGGTGCCCGGTTATTGTGCCAAAGGATTGTGCCAGACTCAAGAAAAAATGTCAGGAAGTATTTTTTCACAGAGAGAGTAGTGGATGCTTGGAATGCCCTCCCGCGGGAGGTGGTGGAAATGAAAACGGTAACGGAATTCAAACATGCGTGGGATAAACATAAAGGAATCCTGTTCAGAAGGAATGGATCCTAAGGAGCTTAGCCGAGATTGGATGGCAGAGCCAGTGGCGGGAGGCGGGGATGGTGCTGGGCAGACTTATACGGTCTGTACCAGAGCCGGTGGTGGGAGGCGGGACTGGTGGTTGGGAGGTGGGGATGGTGCTGGGCAGACTTATACGGTCTGTGCCAGAACCGGTGGTGGGAGGCGGGGCTGGTGGTTGGGAGGCAGGGATAGTGCTGGGCAGACTTATACGGTCTGTGCCCTGAAAAGGACAGGTACAAATCAAGGTAAGGTATACATAAAAAGTAGCACATATGAGTTTACCTTGTTGGGCAGACTGGAAAACTCTTTTTATTGGAAAAAACTAAAAACAAATAACATACAAATCAAAAACAAGCCCCTAGCTATACATGGTCCTCCTATCTATGTACACCCCCTCCCCTTCCTCAATAGTACAGTGGAAACTGTTTATTAGAAAAACCAAAGAAGAAAACCGGACATGCAAATCAAACCCCAAGCTCCTAGCTAGACATGGTCTGTCTATCTATGTACACCCCCTCCCCCTCCTCAATAATACAATGGATCAAACCCCCCAAACCCCTTCAGACAACTGGCACACAATCCCCTGGGTAGCATGTCCCCTCATGGCGGCTTAAGCCTCACGTGTTTCCACCACCTCGAAGCCACCCCCACCCCTTTTTCCACCCTTTCCCACTTCGCCGCTTCCTGTACCGCCCTTACCACATACCAGCTGACTACCTCTGCCGGCCGGACCTCCTGATACAGGGACACCCTGCAGCACGCCATTCAGAGGCAGTACCGCAATATCACAGAAATCAAAAAGCGTGTTACCGGATCCCCGCGTCCCCCTCCACCCTCTGGGCCATACACCCAGTCCGCATAGCTGTAGTTACGGAAACTGGGGATCTGCAGCAACGAGGAAACCCGGTCAGAGACCTGGACTGTAAATGGGCACCTCACCAGGAAATGCTCCATCGTCTCTTCAGTTCCAGCACATTCCTCCCGTGGGCACCCTCTATCCCGCACATTGCGATATTTCAAATTTCCTCGGACGTACAGTCTACCGTGAAAGGACAGCCACGCCAGGTCTTTATATTTCGCCGGGATGCGGTTCGAAGCAATCAACCGTAACCCCTGCTGCACCCGTGGGGCCGGCGCATCCCTCAGCGCCAGAGGAGCTGAGAACACCTGGGCCCGTACTCTGTCCATCCAGACCCCCCGTTGTCCTGCCTGGCAGACTGGATGGACCGTACTGGTCTTTTTCTGCTGTCATCTACTATGTTACTATGTGTCTCGTAGCTCGTAATTGTATTTTGCAATACTGGATATCCCCAGAATCATCACCTTATTGGCACTGGAGGAACCAGGTACATTTGTTGGCAACCTGGGAAGCTAGGGAAGCAAAGGGGTCAAGGAAACGGTTGCAACGTTTTACACAGATTTGGAGTCCTTATGTTCAAAAAATGAGCCCAAGGGGACGCAAAATGTTACTTAACATGACACAATAATGAGATATATGTCTCGTTATTAAACTCAAGAGGAATCCCTATGTTACTTTCTGTCTGGAAGTAGGAACCAAGGTGGGGGGAGGCTCACTTGGACTATCAGAGTACAAGTCTGGGTGGGAAGGTGGTGGGGGGGACATAAGAACATAAGCACTGCCATACTGGGAAAAGACCAAAGGTCCATCAAGCCCAGCATCCTGACTCCGACAGTGGCCAATCCAGGCTTCAAGAACCCGGCTCCCTCCTCCCCCCCCCCCCCCAAAAATTAATAATGTTCAATGGACTTTTCCTACAGGAATCTGTCCAAACCCCCTTTAAACTCCGTAAGGCCAGCTGCTGTCACTACATTCTCCGGCAACGAGTTCCAGAGTCCAACTACACACTGAGTAAAGAAAAACTTTCTCCTGTTTGTTTTAAATCTACTACATTCTAGCTTCATCTTGTGTCCCCTGGTTCTATTGTTGTTTGAAAGTGTAAACAAACGCTTCACATCTGTCCGCTCTACTCCGCTCATTATCTTGTAGATCACCCCTCAGCCATCTTTTCTCCAAGCTGAAGAGCCCTAACCTTCTCAGTCTTTCCTCATAAGGAAGTCGTTCCATCCCTTTTATCATTTTCGTCGCCCTTCTCTGCACCTTCTCCAATTCCTTTATATCTTTTTTGAGATGCGGCGACCAGAATTGGACACAATATTCGAGGTGCGGTTGCACCATGGAGCGATACAAAAGCATTATAACATTCTTGTGTTTATTTTCCATCCCTTTCCTAATAATACTCAACATTCTGTGTGCTTTTTTAGCCACCACAGCACACTGAGCAGAAGTTTTTAACGTCTTATCCACGATGACTCCCAGATCCCTTTCTAGGTCTATGACTCCTAACGTGGAACCTTGCATGACATAACTGTAATTCGGGTTCCTCTTACCCACATGCATCACTTTGCACTTGTCAACATTGAACTTCATCTGCCACTTGGACACCCAATCCCCTAGTCTCACGAGGTCCTCCTGTAATCTTTCACACTCCTCCTGCAACTTGACGACCCTGAATAATTTTGTGTCATCTGCAAATTTAATTACCTCACTAGTTACTCCCATCTCTAGGTCATTTATAAATATGTTAAAAAGCAGCGGTCCCAGCACAGACCCCTGCGGGACCCCACTAACTACCCTTCTCCATTGAGAATACTGACCATTCAATCCTACTCTCTGCTTCCTATCTTTCAACCAGTTCTTAATCCGTAGTAATACCCTACCTCCGATCCCATGACTCTCCAGTTTTCTCTGGAGTCTTTCATGAGGCACTTTGTCAAACGCCTTTTGAAAATCCAGATACACAATATCCACTGAGTACGGGACTGAGGTGGGGAAGGAGAGAGGCGAAAGGGACTCGGGTGGGGGTGTTCAGAGGGGAGAAGGGGACTGGGGTGGGGATCTCAGACAGGGGAGGGGAGGGGAAAAGGGGACTGGGGTGGGGGTCTCAGACGGGGGAAGGGGAGGGGTGGGGGTGTTCAGAGGGGAAAAGGGGAGGGGAGAAGGGGACTGGGGTGGGGGTCTCAGACAGGGGAGGGGAGAAGGGGACTAGGGTGGGGGTCTCAGATGGGAGAAGGGGAGGGGAGAAGGGAACTGGGGTGGGGGTGTTCAGAGGGGAAAAGGGAAGGGGGAGAAGGGGACTGGGGTGGGGATCTCAGATGGGAGACGGGGAGGGGAGAAGGGGACTGGGGTGGGGGTCTCAGACAGGGGAGGGGGAGGGGAGTGGGGATCTCAGACGGGAGAAGGGGAGGGGAGAAGGGGACTGGGGTGGGGGTCTCAGACGGGAGGGGGAGGGGAGAAGGGGACTGGGTTGGGGATCTCAGATGGGAGACGGGGAGGGGAGAAGGGGACTGGGGTGGGGGTCTCAGGAGAAGGGGAGGGGAAAAGGGGACTGGGGTGGGGGTGTTCAGAGGGGAGAAGAGGACTGGGGTGGGGGTCACAGACAGGAGAAGGGGAGGGGAGAAGGGAACTGGGGTGGGGGTGTTCAGAGGGGAAAAGGGAAGGGGGAGAAGGGGACTGGGGTGGGGATCTCAGATGGGAGACGGGGAGGGGAGAAGGGGACTGGGGTGGGGGTCTCAGACAGGGGAGGGGGAGGGGAGTGGGGATCTCAGACGGGAGAAGGGGAGGGGAGAAGGGGACTGGGGTGGGGGTCTCAGATGGCAGGGGGAGGGGAGAAGGGAACTGGGTTGGGGATCTCAGATGGGAGACGGGGAGGGGAGAAGGGGACTGGGGTGGGGGTCTCAGGAGAAGGGGAGGGGAAAAGGGGACTGGGTTGGGGATCTCAGATGGGAGACGGGGAGGGGAGAAGGGGACTGGGGTGGGGGTCTCAGGAGAAGGGGAGGGGAAAAGGGGACTGGGGTGGGGGTGTTCAGAGGGGAGAAGAGGACTGGGGTGGGGGTCACAGACAGGAGAAGGGGAGGGGAGAAGGGGACTGGGGTGGGGGTGTTCAGGGGGGAGAAGGGGGCTGGCACTGGGGGCTGAAAAAGGGGGCAGAGAGAGAGGGGACAGATCCTAGATGGAAGGGGGAGTTAGAGGGAGGGCAGACCCTGAATGGATGGGAGAGGGAGGGCAAATGGTGGATTGAAGGGGCAGAGAGAAAGGGCAGACAGTGGAGTGGATGGAAGGGAAAGGGCAGACAGTGAATGGAAGGGGCAGAGATAGAGGGCAGATGTGGATGGAAGGGGCAGGGAGAGAGGGCAGACATTGGATGGAGGGAACAGCAGAGAGGGCTGACACTGGATGGCAGAGAATGAAGACAGATGCTGGATGGAAGGAAGACGGTGAAAAGAAGATGAGGAAAGCAGAAACCAGAGACAACAAACTGTAAATAAAATATATATTTTTGTTTTTTGCTTTAGGATAAAGTAGTATTGTAGCTGTGTTAATAAATGTTTATAATAGAACATGTAAATAAGGTAATCTTTTTATTGGACTAATTTTAATACATTTTGACTAACATTCGGAGAACAAAACCCCCTTCCTCAGGTCAGGATAGGATACTGTAACAGCACTTTCTCCGAGGACAAGCAGGCTGCTTGTTCTCACGACTGGGTTGACGTCCGCGGCAGCCCCCACCAACCGGAAAAAGCTTCGCGGGACGGTCGGCACGCAGGGCACGCCCACCGCGCATGCGCGGCCGTCTTCCCGCCCGTGCGCGACCGCTCCCGCCAGTTACTTTTTTCCCGCGACTGAGAGAGTCGTGTTTTTGCAACTCTCTCGTTTCAGCCGCCGGAATTTTCGACCGCGTTTACGCGGGTCGTCGCTCTTGGCCCTTTTGGCCTCTTCTTCTTTCAGTTTCGTTTGTTATCCAAAAAAAAAAAAAAAAAAAAAGAATTTTGCGCGTGTGGAGCACGCGCTCCTCCTTTTTCCCTCGCTTTCTAGCGGGGACGCCTCGTTGCGGCCTAGTGGCCGCTCGGTCGGTTTCAATTTTCGTGGTGTGATTTTAGCCACCATTGCCGACTTTGACTTCGCCGACGCGATTTTTCCGTCGATGTCCTCGAAGGTCCCGAGTGGATTTAAAAAGTGTGGTCGCTGCGGCCGGCCGATCTCGCAGACCGACACCCACGCTTGGTGCCTCCAGTGCCTCGGGCCGGAGCACAATCTCAAGTCGTGTGCTTTGTGTCTCGGTCTCCGGAAACGGACTCAGGTTGCGAGGCAAGTTCTGCGGGACCGTCTTTTTGGAACTTGCGCCGGCCCCTCGACGTCGACCTCGACGGCATCGGTATCGAAGGCCGGTTCTTCGGTACCGGTATCGATGCCCGAGACATCGGCACCGATGGCAGCGACCCCAGGAGAACAGGTCCCGTCGGCCCGCCGGTCCGCCGGCGAGAGTGGGGTAGAGAGACCGCGTGGGCAGTCGGCCCCGGTCACTCCCTCAACTCGTGAGCCACGGGACCGAACCCTGTCGGACCCGGTACCTCGAGACCGAGGGGGATCGACCTCCTCCTCCTCCATGCCCTCCGGCACCGGTGACGTGCACCGGAAGAAGGACAAGAAGCGCCGTCACCGGGAGCCCTCGGTGCCTGAGGAGGTGTCGACGCCGAAGCGTCATCACAGAGAGGAGAGATCTCCGTCGGTGGTGGAGGTACCGACGCGTCGGGGTTCCGGCACCTCGGTGCCGTCTCCTGGCCCCCAGCAGCTTCTGGCACCGACACCCTTGCCGGCCCCACCGCCTTTCTCGGCAGCGGGCCTGGACGAGTGCCTCAGAGCCATCCTTCCGGGGCTCCTGGAAGGGCTGATGCGCCAGGCTGTGCCGGCGCCGGGGGTGCTTGCGCCCTCGGCGCCGATGACTGTGGCGCCGGCGAGCTCTAGCCCGGCGCCGGGGCAGTCGACACCGCCGCCGCTTGCGGTGCCGGTCTCGACAGCCACGCAGGTGGAGTCCCCGTCGACGTCGATGGAGGGAGCTCCGTCCCCGCCGGCGCGGGAGTCCACCGCTCGACGACACCGAGGCCTCGGTGCCTCGACGTCGAGCCGGGCCCGGTACCGGACTCAGCTACATGAGCTAATGTCCGATACCGAGGATGAGGACTCGTGGGGGGAAGAGGAGGACCCGAGATATTTCTCCTCAGAGGAGTCTACGGGCCTTCCCTCGGACCCCACGCCGTCACCGGAGAGGAAGCTCTCACCTCCTGAGAGTCTCTCCTTTGCCTCCTTTGTGCGGGATATGTCTATAAGCATTCCCTTTCCCGTGGTCTCTGTGGAAGAGCCGAGGGCCGAGATGCTCGAGGTCCTCGACTATCCATCACCACCTAGAGAGTCCTCCACGGTACCGCTGCACAATGTCCTGAAGGAGACGCTGCTCCGGAACTGGGTGCGACCATTAACTAATCCCACCATTCCCAAGAAAGCAGAGTCCCAGTACAGGATCCACTCTGACCCAGAGCTCATGCGGCCCCAGTTGCCCCATGACTCAGCGGTCGTGGATTCTGCTCTCAAGAGGGCACGGAGTTCGAGGGATACCGCCTCGGCGCCCCCGGGGCGGGAGTCTCGCACTCTGGACTCATTTGGGAGGAAGGCCTACCAGTCCTCCATGCTCGTGACCCGCATCCAATCGTACCTGCTCTATATGAGCATCCACATGCGGACCAATGTGCAACAGCTGGCGGACCTGGTCGATAAGCTCCCGCCGGAGCAGTCCAGGCCTTATCAGGAGGTGGTCAGGCAGCTGAAGGCGTGCAGAAAGTTCCTGTCCAGGGGGATTTTTGACACCTGTGACGTGGCATCTCGTGCTGCGGCCCAAGGTATAGTGATGCGCAGGCTCTCATGGCTGCGTGCCTCTGACCTGGACAACCGCACCCAGCAGAGACTGGCCGACGTCCCTTGCCGGGGGGATAACATTTTCGGTGAGAAGGTCGAGCAGATGGTGGACCAACTGCATCAGCGGGAAACCGCTCTCGACAAGCTCTCCCACCGGGCGCCTTCAGCACCCGCCCCCACGGGTGGGCGTTTTTCCCGGGCACGGCAGGCTGCACCCTATTCTTTTGCAAAGCGTAGGTACAACCAGCCGGCCCGAAGGCCTCGTCAGGCACAGGGACAGCCCCAGCGCGCTCGTTCTCGTCAACAGCGTGCGCCTAAGCAGCCCCCTGCGCCTCCACAGCAAAAGCCGGGGACGGGCTTTTGACTGGATCCACGGGAACATAGCCGCCCTACAAGTGTCCGTACCGGACGATCTGCCGGTCGGAGGGAGGTTAAAATTTTTTCACCAAAGGTGGCCTCTCATAACCTCCGACCAGTGGGTTCTCCAAATAGTGCGGTGCGGATACGCCCTGAATTTGGCCTCCCTGCCTCCAAATTGTCCTCCAGGAGCTCAGTCTTTCAGCTCCCATCACAAGCAGGTACTTGCAGAGGAACTCTCCGCCCTTCTCAGCGCCAATGCGGTCGAGCCCGTACCACCCGGGCAGGAAGGGCAGGGATTCTATTCCAGGTACTTCCTTGTGGAAAAGAAAACAGGGGGGATGCGTCCCATCCTAGACCTGAGAGGCCTGAACAAATTCCTGGTCAAAGAAAAGTTCAGGATGCTTTCCTTGGGCACCCTTCTGCCAATGATTCAGAAAAACGATTGGCTATGTTCCCTGGATTTAAAGGACGCATACACTCACATCCCGATACTGCCAGCTCACAGACAGTATCTCAGATTCCGCCTGGGCGCACGGCACTTTCAGTATTGTGTGCTGCCCTTTGGGCTCGCCTCTGCCCCACGAGTGTTTACAAAGTGCCTCGTGGTGGTAGCGGCCTACCTACGCAAGCTGGGAGTGCACGTGTTCCCATATCTCGACGATTGGCTGGTCAAGAACACCTCGGAGGCAGGAGCCCTCCGGTCCATGCAGTGCACTATTCAACTTCTGGAGCTGCTGGGGTTTGTGATAAATTACCCAAAGTCCCATCTCCAGCCAACTCAGTCTCTGGAATTCATAGGAGCGCTGCTGAATTCCCAGACGGCTCAGGCCTACCTTCCCGAAGCGAGGGCCACCAATCTCTTGGCCCTGGCTTCGCAGACCAGAGCGTCTCAGCAGATCACAGCTCGGCAGATGTTGAGACTTCTGGGTCATATGGCCTCCACAGTTCATGTGACTCCCATGGCTCGTCTTCACATGAGATCTGCTCAATGGACCCTAGCTTCCCAGTGGTTCCAAGCCACCGGGAATCTAGAAGATGTCATCCGCCTCTCCACCAGTTGTCGCACTTCACTGCTCTGGTGGACCATCCGGACCAATTTGACCCTGGGACGTCCATTCCAAGTTCCGCAGCCCACGAAAGTGCTGACGACGGATGCATCTCGCCTGGGGTGGGGAGCCCATGTCGATGGGCTCCACACTCAGGGTCTGTGGTCCCTCCAGGAAAAGGATCTGCAGATCAACCTCCTGGAGCTCCGAGCGATCTGGAACGCACTGAAGGTTTTCAGAGATCGGCTGTCCTGTCAAATTATCCAAATTCGGACAGACAATCAGGTTGCAATGTATTACGTCAACAAGCAGGGGGGCACCGGATCTCGCCCCCTGTGCCAGGAGGCCGTCGGGATGTGGCGTTGGGCGTGTCGGTTCGGCATGCTCCTCCAAGCCACATACCTGGCAGGCGTAAACAACAGTCTGGCCGACAGACTGAGCAGAGTCATGCAACCGCACGAGTGGTCGCTCCATGCCAGAGTGGTACGCAAGATCTTCCGAGCGTGGGGCACCCCCTCGGTGGACCTTTTCGCCTCTCAGACCAACCACAAGCTGCCTCTGTTCTGTTCCAGACTTCAGGCACACGGCAGGCTAGCGTCGGATGCCTTTCTCCTCCATTGGGGGACCGGCCTCCTGTATGCTTATCCTCCCATACCTTTGGTGGGGAAGACCTTACTGAAGCTCAAGCAAGACCGCGGCACCATGATTCTGATAGCGCCCTTTTGGCCCCGTCAGATCTGGTTCCCTCTTCTTCTGGAGTTGTCCTCCGAAGAACCATGGAGATTGGAGTGTTTTCCGACTCTCATTTCGCAGAACGACGGAGCGTTGCTGCACCCCAACCTTCAGTCTCTGGCTCTCACGGCCTGGATGTTGAGGGCGTAGACTTCACTGCGTTGGGTCTGTCTGAGGGTGTCTCCCGGGTCTTGCTTGCCTCTAGGAAGGATTCCACTAAAAAGAGTTACTTTTTCAAGTGGAGGAGGTTTGTCGTGTGGTGTGAGAGCATGGCCCTAGAACCTCGTTCTTGCCCTGCACAGAACCTGCTTGAATACCTTCTGCACTTATCAGAGTCTGGCCTCAAGACCAACTCAGTAAGGAATCACCTTAGTGCGATTAGTGCTTACCATTATCGTGTGGAAGGTAAAGCCATCTCTGGAGAGCCTTTAGTCGTTCGATTCATGAGAGGCTTGCTTTTGTCAAAGCCCCCTATCAAGCCTCCTACTGTGTCATGGGATCTCAACGTCGTCCTCACCCAGCTGATGAAACCTCCTTTTGAGCCACTGAATACCTGCCATCTGAAGTACTTGACCTGGAAGGTCATTTTCCTGGTGGCAGTTACTTCCGCTCGTAGGGTCAGTGAGCTTCAAGCCCTAGTAGCTCATGCTCCATATACCAAATTTCATCACAACAGAGTAGTGCTCCGCACTCACCCAAAGTTCCTGCCGAAGGTGGTGTCGGAGTTCCATCTTAACCAGTCAATTGTCTTGCCAACATTCTTCCCCAGGCCGCATACCCGCCCTGCTGAACGTCAGTTGCACACATTGGACTGCAAGAGAGCATTGGCCTTCTACTTGGAGCGGACACAGCCCCACAGACAGTCCGCCCAATTGTTTATTTCTTTCGACCCTAACAGGCTAGGGGTCGCTGTCGGGAAACGCACCATCTCTAATTGGCTAGCAGATTGCATTTCCTTCACTTACGCCCAGGCTGGGCTGACTCTTGAGGGTCATGTCACGGCTCATAGTGTCAGAGCCATGGCAGCGTCGGTGGCCCACTTGAAGTCAGCCACTATTGAAGAGATCTGCAAGGCTGCGACGTGGTCATCTGTCCACACATTCACATCTCATTACTGCCTCCAGCAGGATACCCGACGCGACAGTCGGTTCGGGCAGTCGGTGCTGCAGAATCTGTTTGGGGTGTAAATCCAACTCCACCCTCCAGGACCCGAATTTATTCTGGTCAGGCTGCACTCTCAGTTAGTTGTTCTTCGTAGGTCAATTTCTGTTGTACCCTCGCCGTTGCGAGGTTCAATTGACCTGGGTTATTGTTTTGAGTGAGCCTGAGAGCTAGGGATACCCCAGTCGTGAGAACAAGCAGCCTGCTTGTCCTCGGAGAAAGGGTATGATACATACCTGTAGCAGTTGTTCTCCGAGGACAGCAGGCTGATTGTTCTCACCTTCCCTCCCTCCTCCCCTTTGGAGTTGTGTTTCATACTTTATTGCTTGTCATTCAACTGGCGGGAGCGGTCGCGCACGGGCGGGAAGACGGCCGCGCATGCGCGGTGGGCGTGCCCTGCGTGCCGACCGTCCCGCGAAGCTTTTTCCGGTTGGTGGGGGCTGCCGCGGACGTCAACCCAGTCGTGAGAACAATCAGCCTGCTGTCCTCGGAGAACAACTGCTACAGGTATGTATCATACCCTATACTGTACTGACCCGAGGACGGAGGTTTTGGCATCTGAAAGCTAAATGTATTAGTCCAATAAAATGGTATTATTTTACTTTCTATATTTGTTTTATTTCTATTTGTTAATTTGTAAAGTAGTGATTGGTACTTGTTTATTTTTTTCAAATTTACATCTGCTGTCTTTATATTTTGCACAGTACTAGGGGACAGTTTCTGTTTCTGTGGTGTTGCATTGTATGCAGAGTCTGGCATTGGGGGTTCAGTTTAATTTTTGTCTAAATAGAAAGTTTATGATTACTTATTCTATAGTGGATTAGGGTGTATCTGTGTTTGTGAAAAAGACATGGCTTTCAGTTGGCATTGACTGTGCAGGATCTATGATCTGTACTATTCTGTCTGATTTTGTTTTACAATAGGTGAATTGATGTTCTAGTGCTCACTGTAGTGTTTAAGATGCTTTCCTTTTCCTTGTGTGACTCATAGAAATGACTGCTTATGGTATGGTAGAATTGCTCTATAGGTCCTGAGTGTTTTGTATTCTCGGCATGCCTAGTACTAGATTTTTTCTTTTTGGGGGGGGGGTGTTAAAAAATGACCGGCCCCGGGTGTCAACTACCCTAGGTACGCCACTGCACTATAGTCTTCCAGTACCACACCTGATTTTAGTGATAGATTGCATATTACTAATAGTAGCTCTACAAGTTCATTTTTCAGTTCTATTAATACTCTTGGAAGGGGAAATAAAGGTTGGAGGTAGGGGGGAAGGATAGGGGGGAAGAGAGTGGAAGGAGGGGGAGGTTGTTATAGTATAAAAGTTGATGATGATATGTAAGGCTATGTAATGCTACAATATGTTGTTGGCCACCTGAAATGAAGGTGTTGTTTACTTTGACCAGTCATCAATAAAAAGTTGAAAAATAAATACCCTCATTTAGAATACTGGCTAGCACAAAAGAATACACCATGATTTAATGGCCCGTACTTTGACAGTGGGCGGGGGAATGGGTAGAGTCTGGGTGGCGTTTAGACAGGCAAACAGGCATATGCATACATTATAGAATATTATCATTTTTGCATATTCTATCACACACCTAAGCGTGGGCATTTACACCAGTTAGAGGGCTGGAATAAATGCTCGCTCTTATTATTTAAGCCACTCCGTATCTAAAATCCACTGCTTATTTCTAGGATAAGCTGCATAAAATCTATTTTAATCTTTTGGGATCTTGCCAGGTACTTGTGACCTGGAATGACCATTGTTGGAAACAGGATACTGGGCTTGATGGACCTTCAGTCTGTCCCAATATGGCAATGCTTATGCCAGTTCTCGGCCAAGTTGTACTAATATTCTATAAAGAAAAGTTGGCACCTGCTTTTCATTATAGAATAGGCTTGAAATCAGGGCCGGTCTTAGGCAGAGGTGACCGAGGCGGCCGCATAGGGCCCCGCGCGGCGTGCCTCAACTCTGCCTCACTCCGATCGACCCCCGCTCGGATGACCGCATCATGATCCCGCTCGGCCTCCGCCGCTCCGCTCCCGGCATGGTGCCCACCCCCCCGCTGAGGCTGCCGTCAGCAGCCTCCCACCTCCCCGGACCCCGACAGTTGCACCGACAGCCCCGACAAACAGTTGCAGCGCCAGTGCAACGGCCCCGGCTCCCGACAGAGAGTTGCAGCAACGGCTCACCCCAGCGTTTCACTTCCTGCTCAATGTCCCGCCTTCTGATGAGGTATTTCCTGTTTGGCGGGCGGGAGTCACTGAGCGGGAAAGCTGCCTGGAGCCTGGTCAGAGGTGAGCCAGTGTGCGAGTGAGTGCGACTTAAAAATAAATAAAGACAGTCAAGTGGAGCTCGAGCTGGAGCAAGTTTGTGCCATTGCCATTCAAAGGCAAGCCAGGTATGATGATAGCTTTTCTTATAAGGAAGAAGGAAGTTTCAAACCCCTTTTGTGCCATTTTAAAGGTAAATACTATTGCAGTAGTCTATTGTTTTCCCATCAGTGTCAAAATTCAGTGTTTTATGAAGGGCAGTGACAGGAAAAGATTAAGAGGTTAGCTAAAGTGGTGCGTGTATGTGAGGGGTGGGGACAGGGGCAAGTGGAGAGGGCTAGAGTAGTGTCAGACTTTACTGTTAATTTGCCCAAAGTTATTGAAAACCTAAAGAATCCCAAGTGGGCAGACTAAAAATTGTCCATCTAAAGGTACTTATCTTGCTAAGCTGGCCAGATCATGTGTATTTAGGAGAATTTGAGTTTCCAAAGCAAATAGCATTTTAGCCTCAAGAAAGAGGGGCATTTCTCTAAGCACGTTCAGCTTAGGAGAGGAAAAGAGCACATATAAAATCCATTTCCAAAGAACCTTTTTAAATTAAATAATAGGGGAATTTGAAATTACTGGATCTTTTCTTAGTATTTTTCCTTTATTCTCCTTTGTTATGAGAATTAGAACTACTAATTGTAGTGGACTTGAACTGAATTTCTGGGGGGGGTCATGATAGCATTGTGCTTATTATTTCAATCAGTTTTTTTGTACAAGTTGTACAAGTTTAGCTTCATTTGTCTTTATTTGAAATTTCATAAATAAAAAAATTTCTAAAAATGGAATAATCTTATCAATGGGGTGGAGCTAGGGTGGGGAGGGGCTAGGATGGGGCCCCACCAAAATTGGTCTGCACAGGGCCCCGCACTTGCTAAGACTGGCCCTGATTGTCATACCCAATGCTTTTAGTAGGCATCTGTTATAGAATTAACCACTGCATTTATTTTTTCAACTTTTTAATTGTCATCACAGGGTACTGGAGGAAATTCCATGCAGATGCAGTCAGTACAGGTTACTGAAAAAGCATCTGCTTCCTACATGCCTCAGAATATTGAAAGACAGAGCAGCTTTAGAAAATTGATAAAGAGACTTTCTGAATTACACCCCGAGGCTAACAGGTAAAACATTTGTCTCTTCATTGGCAAGTATACAGGTGACTGGATGGTTTATTAGACTTGTTTATCATCAATATTATCTGAATTGTATTTTATTTATTTATTTGTCTCATTTGATATACTGCTGGAGCCTACACATAGGCACAGAGTGGTTCACACACAAATATCTGTACAGGTACTTTCTGTCCCAAATGGGCTCACATAAGTACATAAGTAATACCATACTGGGAAAAGACCAAGGGTCCATTGAGCCCAGCATCTTGTCCACGACAGCGGCCAATCCAGGCCAAGGGCACCTGGCAAGCTTCCCAAACGTACAAACATTCTATACATGTTATTCCTGGAATTTTGGATTTTTCCAAGTCCGTTTAGTAGCGGTTTATGGACTTGTCCTTTAGGAAACCGTCCAACCCCTTTTTAAACTCTGCTAAGCTAACCGCCTTCACCACATTTTCCGGCAATGAATTCCAGAGTTTAATTACACGTTGGGCATTGGAGCCGACTCTGTGGGTGCTGTGGGTGCTTGAGCACCCCCAATATTGAGAAAATTCCTTGTATGTGTCCAGGGAGGGATTATTTCCATTGGGCTTAGCACCCCAATAATTTTGAAAAGTTGGCTCCTATGACGTTGGGTGAAGAAAAATTTTCTCCAATTTGTTTTAAATTTATTACACTGTAGTTTAATCGCATGCCCCCTAGTCCTAGTATTTTTGGAAAGCGTGAACAGACGCTTCACATCCACCTGTTCCACTCCACTCATTATTTTATATATCTCTATCATGTCTCCCCTCAGCCGTCTCTTCTCCAAGCTGAATAGCCCTAGCCTCCTTAGTCTTTCTTCATAGGGAAGTCGTCCCATCCCTGCTATCATTTTAGTCGCCCTTCGCTGCACCTTTTCCAATTCTACTATATCTTTCTTGAGATGTGGCGACCAGAATTGAACACAATACTCAAGGTGCGGTCGCACCATGGAGCGATACAAAGGCATTATAACATCCTCACACCTGTTTTCCATACCTTTCCTAATAATACCCAACATTCTATTCACTTTCCTAGCCGCAGCAGCACACTGAGCAGAAGGTTTCAGTGTGTTATCGACGACGACACCCAGATCCCTTTCTTGGTCCGTAACTCCTAACGTGGAACCTTGCATGACGTAGCTATAATTCGGGTTCTTTTTTCCCACATGCATCACCTTGCACTTGCTCACATTAAACGTCATCTGCCATTTAGCCGCCCAGTCTCCCAGTCTCGTAAGGTCCTCTTGTAATTTTTCACAATCCTGTCGCGAGTTAACGACTTTGAATAACTTTGTGTCATCAGCAAAGTTAATTACCTCGCTAGTTACTCCCATCTCTAAATCATTTATAAATATATTAAAAAGCAGCGGTCCTAGCACAGACCCCTGAGGAACCCCACTAACTACCCTTCTCCATTGTGAATACTGCCCATTTAACCCCACTCTCTGTTTCCTATCCTTTAACCAGTTTTTAATCCACAATAGGACATTTCTTCCTATCCCATGACCCTCCAATTTCCTCTGTAGCCTTTCATGAGGTACCTTGTCAAACGCCTTTTGAAAATCCAGATACACAATATCAACCGGCTCCCCTTTGTCCACATGTTTGTTTACTCCTTCAAAGAATTGAAGTAAATTGGTCAGGCAAGATTTCCCCACACAAAAGCCGTGCTGACTCGGTCTCAGTAATCCATGTCCTCGGATGTGCTCTGTAATTTTGTTTTTAATAATAGCCTCTACCATTTTCCCCGGCACCGACGTCAGACTCACTGGTCTATAATTTTCCAGATCTCCCCTGGAGCCTTTTTTAAAAATGGGCGTTACATTGGCCACCCTCCAATCTTCCGGTACCACGCTCGATTTTAAGGATAAGTTGCATATCACTAGCAGTAGCTCCGCAAGCTCATTTTTTCAGTTCTATCAGTACTCTAGGGTGAATACCATCCGGTCCAGGAGATTTGCTACTCTTCAGTTTGCTGAACTGCCCCATTACGTCCTCCAGGTTTACCGTGAAGTCAGTAAGTTTCTCCGACTCGTCCGCTTGAAATACCATTTCCGACACCGGTATCCCACCCAAATCTTCCTCAGTGAAGACAGAAGCAAAGAATTCATTCAGTCTCTCCGCTACGTCTTTGTCTTCCTTGATCGCCTCTTTTACCCCTCGGTCATCCAGCGGCCCAACCGATTCTTTTGCCGGCTTCCTGCTTTTTTTTAATATACCGAAAAAAAATTTTACTATGTTTTTTTGCCTCTAATGCTATCTTTTTTCCGTAATCCCTCTTGGCCTTCTTTATCTGCGCCTTGCATTTGCTTTGACACTCCTTATGCTGCTTCTTGTTATTTTCAGACTGTTCCTTCTTCCATTTTCTGAAGGCGTTTCTTTTAGCCCTAATAGCTTCCTTCACCTCACTTTTCAACCAGGCCGGCTGTCTTTTGGAGTTCCGTCTTTCTTTTCTAATTTGCGGAATGTGTATGGCCTGGGCCTCCAGGATGGTATTTTTGAACAGCGTCCACGCCTGTTGTACAGTTTTTACTCTCTCAGTTGCCCCCCTAAGTTTTTTTTTTACCGTTCTTCTCATTTTATCATAGTCTCCTTTTTTAAAGTTAAACGCTAACGTATTTGACTTTCTGTGTACAGTTACTTCAAGGTCGATATCAAAACTGATCATATTATGGTCACTGTTATCAAGCGGTCCCATTACCATAACGTCCCTCACCAGATCATGCGCTTCACTAAGGACCAAGTCTAGAATTTTTCCTTCTCTCGTCGGCTCCTGCACCAGTTGCTCCATAAAGCTGTCCTTGATTTCATCAAGGAATTGTATCTCTGTAGTGTGTCCCGATGTTACATTTACCCAGTCTATATTTGGATAATTGAAGTCACCCATTATTATCACATTGCCCATTTTGTTCGCGTCTCTGATTTCTTTTATCATTTCTGTGTCTACCTGCTCATCCTGGCGAGGCGGACGGTAGTACACTCCTATCACCGTTTTTTTCCCTTTTATACATGGAATTTCAACCCACAATGATTCAAAGGTGTAATTTGTGTCCTGCTGAATTTGTAATCTATCTGAGTCAAGGCTCTCATTAATATACAATGCTACCCCTCCACCAGTCCGGTCCACCCTATCACTACAATATACTTTGTACCCCGGTATGACAGTGTCCCACTGGTTATCCTCCTTCCACCAGGTCTCAGTAATGCCTATTATATCCAATTTTTCATTTAGTGCAATATATTCCAACTCTCCCATCTTATTTCTTAGACTCCTAGCATTTGCATATAGACATTTCAGAGTATGTTTGTTGTTCTTATTTGCATGATGCTAAGTACCTGACACTATTGATTTGACATCTTTTGTCTGATCTTTAGTTGTATTTAAGGGCACCTGGTCTACCACGGTCTGTTGTGCAACCTCACTATCCAGAAACCCTATCTTCCCTGTTTGTGAGGTATCTTTGCAAGATACCTTTTCCCGAACCATGCGCTTTTGAGCGACTGTCGGCCTTCCCCCCATTTCTAGTTTAAAAGCTGCTCTATCTCCTTTTTAAATGCCGATGCCAGCAGCCTGGTCCCACCCTGGTTAAGGTGGAGCCCATCCTTTCGGAATAGGCTCCCCCTTCCCCAGAATGTTGCCCAGTTCCTAACAAATCTAAAACCCTCCTCCCTGCACCATCGTCTCATCCACGCATTGAGACTCTGGAGCTCTGCCTGTCTCTTGGGCCCTGCACGTGGAACAGGTAGCATTTCAGAAAATGCTACCCTAGAGGATCTGGATTTGAGCTTTCTACCTAAGAGCCTAAATTTGGCTTCCAGAACCTCTCTCCCACATTTTCCTATGTCATTGGTACCCACATGTACCAAGACAGCGGACTCCTCCCCAGCACTATCTAAAATCCTATCTAGGTGACGCGTGAGGTCCGCCACCTTCGCACCAGGCAGGCAAGTCACCAGGCGATCCTCACGTCCACCAGCCACCCAGCTATCTATATGCCTAATGATCGAATCACCAACTACAACAGCTGTCCTAACCTTTCCCTCCCGGGCAGCACTTGGAGACATATCCTCGGTGCGAGAGGATAGTACATCCCCTGGTGGGCAGGTCCTGGCTACAGGAGTACTTCCTACTTCACCAGGGTGATGCTCTCCTTCTAGGAGACCTCCCTCCTCCAAGGTAGCACAAGGGCTACTAGACTGGAGGTGGGACTTCTCTACAACATCCCTGTAGGTCTCCTCTATGTACCTCTCTGTCTCCCTCAGCTCCACCAAGTCTGCTACTCTAGCCTCAAGAGAACGGACACGTTCTCTAAGAGCTAGGAGCTCATTGCATCGGGCGCAAACATATGACATCTCACCAACTGGGAGATAATCATACATGTGACACTCAATGCAAAAGACTGGATAGCACCCCTCTCGCTGCTGGACTGCTGACTCCATCTTAGTGTTTTTGAGTTTTTCAATAATTTAAAACTTGCTACAGTATTAAGGATATTAGCCTAATATAAAAGTGTCTTTTACTTTATATAGTATATTGTATGATTTATTTAGTATATCCTTCTTAGATGGTGATGAAATGTATTTAAAACTCTATAAGAGCACTCCTTGCTTGTTACCCTAATTACAATAACTGACTATAAATGAGGAGTTGTCCTAGGGGTGGGTGGGTGTTGGGGAGGGTGGGGGGGAATACTAAATTAGATCCTGCAGTGGCTGTTAGATTCTATCTGTTAATGCTGTGGTACAAAGCTTTTAAAACTAAGTGGAAAAGACTATGGAGATTAGCTGTTTTCTGTTAGCTGTTGAAATTTGCTTTTTAATTTTGCCTACACTAACCTACAATTCCTCCTTTAAACCCCAATCTTTAAGTTCCCAAAGTAGCGTTCACTTACCACTTACTCACTCACAATAAGTATTATTTTGTACCTGGAGCAATGGAGAGTAAAGTGACTTGCCCAGGGTCACAAAGAGCTGTATTGAGAATTGAACCCAGCTCCCCAGGATCTTAGCACACTGCACACCATTAGGCTACTCCTCCACTCAAGGGGCAATGGAGGGCCTAGGGTCACGAGTTACAGTGGGAATCAAACCCAATTCCCCGGGTTCTTAACCCACTGCCCCAGTTGTTAGGCAGCAGCAGGAATCAAACTCAGTTCCCCAGGTCCACAACCCCCCTGCACCTAACCACTAGACCGCTTCTCCCATCAAAATAAAACTCTGGGACTCAAACCTCTTGTGCCAGTAGTTCTGAACTGAGACTTCTGGAATGTCCTAGCTAGTTTGGTTTTTAGGATATCCACAATGGAGGTAATTCTCTAGAGGTTGTCTAAAGTTGGGTGCTGGGACGATGCATACTAAATTCAAATTCATTATCAGCAATTATGTGTGTAATTGCAATTATAGAATATTATAATGGTAGCTCAGTGGCTGGTGTAAATGCTCATATCTAACTGCTGTCAGATAGTAACTGATAAGTAAGGTAAGTGCTAGGCATGCCTCTGACCTGCCCTTATCCCTCTCGGAACCACACCCCTCTTTCAGTTTTTGCATGCTTAATTTATACAATACTAAAGGCAGTTCTCCGAGGACAAGCAGGACATCACATTCACATATATGGGTAATGTCATCCGACAGAGTACAGTGTGAGAAAATTCCCAGCTTCTTTTCCAGAAGTATTTGGGAGTGCCACCACACATGTGTGTGTGTCTTCTCATCCACTGTCACTACAGAGGACCAGCCATTCCTGGTTCTTCTGTAGAGCATAAGTACATAAGTATTGCCATACTGGGAAAGACCAAAGGTCCATCGAGCCCAGCATCTTGTTTCCAACAGTGTCCAATCCAGGTCACAAATACCTGGCAAGATCCCAAAAATGTACAAAACATTTTATACTGCTTATCCCAGAAATAGTGGATTTTCCCCAAGTCCATATAATAACGGTCTATGGACTTTTCCTTTAGGAAGCCGTCCAAACCTTTTTTAAACTCCAATAAGCTAACCGCCTTTACCACATTCTCTGGCAACGAATTCCATAGTTTAATTGCACGTTGAGTGGAGAAACATTTTCTCCGATTCGTTTTAAATTTACTACATTGTAGCTTCATCACATGCCCCCTAGTCCTAGTATTTTTGGAAAGCGTGAACAGACGCTTCACATCTACCCGTTCAACTCCACTCATTATTTTATAGACCTCTATCATATCTCCCCTCAGCCGCCTTTTCTCCAAGCTGAAGAGCCCTAGCCGCTTTAGCCTTTCCTCATAGGGAAGTCGTCCCATCCCCTTTATCATTTTCGTCACCCTTCTCTGCACCTTTTCTAATTCCACTATATCTTTTTTGAGATGCGGTGAGAATTGAACACAATATTTGAGGTGTGGTCGCACCATGGAGCGATACAAAGGCATTATAACATCCTCATTTTTGTTTTATTTATTTTTTATTTTTGTTACATTTGTACCCCGCGCTTTCCCACTCATGGCAGGCTCAATGCGGCTTACATATACAGGTACTTATTTGTACCTGGGGCAATGGAGGGTTAAGTGACTTGCCCAGAGTCACAAGGAGCTGCCCGTGCCTGAAGTGGGAATCGAACTCAGTTCCCCAGGACCAGAGTCCACCACCCTAACCACTAGGCCACTCCTCCACTCCTCTATCATGTCTTTTCCATTCCTTTCCTAATAATACCTAACATTCTATTTGCTTTCTTAGCCGCAGCAGCACACTGAGCAGAAGGTTTCAACGTATCATCAACGATGACACCTAGATCCCTTTCTTGGTCCGTGATTCCTAACGTGGAACCTTGCATGACATAGCTATAATTCGGTTCCTCTTTCCCACATGCATCACTTTGCACTTGCTCACATTAAACGTCATCTGCCATTTAGACATAAGTACATAAGTAATGCCACACTGGGAAAAGACCAAGGGTCCATCGAGCCCAGCATCCTGTCCACGACAGCGGCCAATCCAGGCCAAGGGCACCTGGCAAGCTTCCCAAACGTACAAACATTCTATACATGTTAGTCCCGGAATTGTGGATTTTTCCCAAGTCCGTTTAGTAGCGGTTTATGGACTTGTCCTTTAAGAAACCGTCTAACCCCCTTTTAAACTCTGCCAAGCTAACCGCCTTCACCACGTTCTCCGGCAACGAACTCCAGAGTTTAATTACGCGTTGGGTGAAGAAAAACTTTTTCCGATTTGTTTTAAATTTACTACACTGTAGTTTCATCGCATGCCCCCTAGTCCTAGTATTTTTGGAAAGCGTGAACAGACGCTTCACATCCACCTGTTCCACTCCACTCATTATTTTATATACCTCTATCATGTCTCCCCTCAGCCGTCTCTTCTCCAAGCTGAAAAGCCCTAGCCTCGTTAGTCTTTCTTCATAGGGAAGTCGTCCCATCCCCGCTATCATTTTAGACGCCCAGTCTCCCAGTCTCGTAAGGTCCGCTTCTCCCGCGATTTAACGACTTTGAATAACTTTGTGTTATCAGCAAATTTAATGACCTCACTAGTTACTCCCATCTCTAGGTCATTTATAAATATGTTAAAAAGCAGCGGTCCCAGCACAGAGCCCTGGGGAACCCCACTAACTACCCTTCTCCATTGAGAATACTGACCATTTAACCCTACTCTATCTTTTAACCAGTTTTTAATCCACAATAGAACACTACCTCCTATCCCATGACTCTCCAATTTCCTCTGGAGTCTTTCATGAGGTACTTTATCAAACTCCTTCGGAAAATCCAGATACACAATATCAACCGGCTCCCCTTTATCCACATGTTTGTTCATCCCTTCAACCGGCTCCCCTTTATCCACATGTTTGTTCATCCCTTCAAAGAAAAGTAGTAGATTGGTGAGGCAAGATTTCCCTTCACTAAATCCATGTTGACTTTGTCTCATTAATCCATTCTTTTGAATACGCTCTGTAATTTTGTTCTTAATAATAGTCTCTACCATTTTGCCCGGCACCAACGTCAGACTCACCAGTCTATAATTTCCCAGATCTCCTCTGGAACCTTTTTCAAAAATCAGCGTTACATTGGCCACCCTCCCATCTTCCGGTACCACGCTTGATTTTAAGGATAAATTACAGCAGTTAAAACATATTTGCCCATCTCTCTCTCACAGTTTGTATCCGATTTTTCTCACATATTTTTCTCTTTGTAAGTGCTATGCAGGACCAGTATTACAGGGGTAGTATCAGTAATTAATCACCAGGAGTGGTAGGACAGAGACATGTAAAAAATAATTATTTTGCGCTCTGGAATAATGATAAATAACGATATGCCTCCTATTCAGCAGACCTTGATCTCTAATATCCCAAATATATACTGATAAGCTCCTAAAGCATACATTATTGATAAGAATAATAAGGAAAGATTTATTTACAAGATTCAAATATATTTCAACGGTTTTGAAAAGGAAATAACTAGGATTTGAAAGTTGTTTATAAAAGTTAAGAATGTAATAGAATAACTTAGAATAAAAGTTAAAAGAAAGGCAAGAATGAACAATTAACAGGTATCAAGTGCAATAAACACACACTCCTTGAGGCCAATATACCTTCTGTTTATTCCCCAAAAGTGATTACAGGTCTTGACCATACAACCTGTGTGTGATGCAAGTCTCTCTCAGGAATGGATTTCTGCTAGGTTCTCGTGATCTGGATTGGCCACTTTTGGAAGCAGGATACTGGGCTAGATGTACCCTGACCCACTATGGCTATTCTTATGTTCTTATGGCTCAATCAGTAGGTAGTTGTCACAGGCAGTGCTCACGCTGAAGAATTCTGATGATGATGAATGGATGAGAAGAGTTGAAGAGATGAGATAAGATAAGATGGCAGATACCCTTTTATCTCAAAACCAAATGGGGTTCACAATTTCCACAAAAGTTCAACAGCACAAAAGGAAGTGGAAAAGAAACCAACTTCAAGAGATCAATCCAAATACCAGGGTGAGATGCTCCAAAACACAAACTTTATTTGGACCCAAAACACAAACTTTATTTGGACCCAAAACACAAACTTTATTTGGGTCCAAATAAAGTTTGTGTTTTGGAGCATCTCACCCTGGTATTTGAATTGATCTCTTGAAGTTGGTTTCTTTTCCACTTCCTTTCGTGCTGCAGATACCCTTTTATATCATTTTGACATCAGCAATGTCTCCGATGATTAGATAATTGATTGGCCTGTGCCCTGATTTTATGGTTTAAGACATTATTCTAGAGGCTTTTCTCTAAATTCTGGGCTCTAAGCAGGCTGGAGTCAATATGACTGAGAGTCCTTTCATATTGCCCACATTTCATTGTCTTGCGTCAGCCAGATCACAGGTTCTTTCTTCAGAAAAGATTTGACTATGCAAGTTTTAATCATATGTGATGATTAAGGCACTGTCCCTTTGTTTACCATACCCTTGTTGCAGCCAGGTTCACACACAAGGAGCTGCAGGAGAGGTTTAAAGCTAAGAGGAGGGGAGGAATACCCAGAACAGAGCCTCTGGATTGGGAGGGGATTGTTCTTAAGGCTGCAACAGTCCTAGGTGGGCACATTGTTAACCGTTAAGAGCTAGTAGTGAAAGAAAGAAGCAGTGCCAGGCAGACGCCCCTTACATCATGAATTTACCTTTAAAAAGGAAGTATCTTCTTTTCCCTATGCTGCATGGAAAGGTTACTCACCCTGAGGGGAGGGGACGTAGAAGCCTAGTCTTGAAGTGGGCTGTTCAAAAGAGCTGGGCCAGATCCCATGGAATCACAGAGGAGGGAAGTCTCAACTCTTAACCACTTTCCTGGGAGTACGTTCAGTTCATGCTCCGCCCCAGAGCTTCTGACTGTCTCTGTTTTTGACCTGCAACCAGCTAGGAGCTAGAAAGCTGCAGAGAGCAAGCAGTGCAAAGGAAAGGGGGCTGATGGATGGGCAGCCAGCTGAAGGGCCAGAACAGGGGGCTCCTGTCTCAGGGACTGCATGAGAAGGGAACCTGAAGTAGGTTTACCCGAGGCCTAACCCAGAGCTTAAAGGTATGTTTAATCAACCTGTTTATCCCTCATTTCCCTTTAGGGAGGAACCAGTATGTTATTAAGTGTGACTGGTGAGAGGGTGGAGAAAGGGAAAAGAAAGGAGGGTCTCCCTAAACTCCTTTAATTTTTAAGTGGTTGATTTATGCCAGAAACTTGGTTAGGAAACTCAGGGCCACCGAGAGGGGGGGGGGGGGGGGGACAGGGGGGACAAAATTCCCCGGGCCCTCCATCGCTCCCTGGCATTAATCTTAAGTGCCTCACCTTCGAAAGCGCAGCAAGCAGCGGCAGACCACTCATTCCTTCCGTGTCCCACCCTCGCCTGACGTAAATTCCACAAGGGCGGGACACGGAAGGAAGGAGTGGTCTGCCGCTGCTTGCTGCGCTTTTGAAGGTGAGGCGCTTAAGGTCAGTGCAGAGGGCCCGGGGGTGGAGAGAGGGCCCGGCCCGGTGGCGGGTGGGCCCGGCGACCTCGGGTGGGGGGGGGCCCGGGGGCGGCCTTGTCCCGGGCCTGGCCCAGTCTCTCAGCGGCCCTGAGGAAACTTTAAAGATATGTTTCCCAGTGGAGGAGGAAAGACCTCTCGAGGGGACTGCTGAAGGGAGCAGGCAGTCCCGGTGTGTACAGAGAAATCCCTGGAGGAGAAGTATGCCAGGACTCTGATAAGTCTCCTGAATAAACTTCCTGAGCCCCTACGTCTTGCCCCATCCATGGCCACCTTTAAATCTAGACTGAAAGCCCACCTCTTTAACATTGCTTTTGACTCGTAACCACTTGTAACCACTCGCCTCCACCTACCCTCCTCTCTTCCTTCCCGTTCACATTAATTGATTTGATTTGCTTACTTTATTTATTTTTTGTCTATTAGATTGTAAGCTCTTTGAGCAGGGACTGTCTTTCTTCTATGTTTGTGCAGCGCTGCGTATGCCTTGTAGCGCTATAGAAATGCTAAATAGTAGTAGTAGTAGTAGTAGTAGTAGTAGTCCTGTTTAAGGGGGGAGGCAGTATCCCTAACCCTGAGATTGGAAGGAAGAAGAAGCCTGGGAGTAGGCACAGCAAGCACGTTGTGTATTTGTTTCTAAAGCCTTACTGGCACGGCCCTGTGAAGACAGAGAATTGGCTTAACTGCTTCATTCCTTGGCTCCCTGGAGGTAATGATACTCCCTCTGAAAGGAACCAGGAGACAAAAGTGCCAGAGCTGGTTTCTTGGCTGATTTTCTTTTGATCATTGAAACTGCTGGGACTCTTTTTGTTTGAAGGACATTAAAGCTATTGGAGAGAAATTCATTTTTAGTTGTACATGAACTATACTTATTTAGCCACCCCGTGACTAACAAGGATCGTTAGCTGAATTAAGCCTAAAGTTTTATTTGACGAACCATGGACCAAGACTCAATGTTTTTTCTTTAATCTTTAAAAACCCTAATCCTGACATGAATAAAGAACAGGAAAGCTGGCAAGCTCAAACCAAGTCCGAGGAGGTGTTTTCTTTTGTTTGTTATTTTAAGTTGCACTAAAGTTAAGGAGACCAAAAGACTCTAGAACGTAAATAGAGTCCAGATCTAAACATGTGATCGGCCACTTCCAAGGAAGGAGGAGCGGGTGCTTGCTACAAATTGGTGTTAGAAGTGGGATCTTTGTCTTCTGTTACTGCTGCAGTGCTGGAACCACAAGCTAAAGGTGATATTACTAGGCTGATTAAAAATTCTGATTAAATACTTAATAAAACATATGTAACGTACAATAAAACAAAGAATATAATATGAAATAAAAATAGCCATAAAAAGTACCTATATGCTTGTTCTGCCCCCATATACTTGGAGGCAGATTATATGTTGTTTGTATAGGGGTTTCAGTGCTTGTGCCTTTAAGATATGAAATTGTGCCCTTGGACTACAAATCTTTGTAATTTTGTAGTTCTCTCTGAAGGGCTCCTTCAGAGCATATGTACAGCTAGCTCCCTGTGGTTTATGGGAGTCTTCCTATTGTTGCTTGCCTTAGGAGCAGCTCTCTGACCTAGCAGCAGTGCATGCCTCCAAATTCACTTAAATTCCATCGTCTTTTTACCAACCTACAACCTCCTTTACTGTACAGCATTACCTCTCATTGTGTGCTCAAAATTCCTCTCCCAGTTCCCTGTGTCTATGGTTCACTGGTTGAGTGTGGGCTCTGGTAGCAGAGGCTACAATACTTTTCAAGCAACAAAACTGTAAGTTATTTTCTCCTTGTTCAAGTTATTACATTAAAGAAGATTTGTACAAGAATTGAGACTATATCCTGGTGATGTTGTATGCTTACAGTACTGTATTTAAACTGCATGCTAATCATTTTGGGAGTGAGGTAGCAGAACAGTGATAAGGCTTGCCTGAAACATTACAGTAAAAATGCTACTTTCAATTAAGTACATGCAACAGTTTGAGAATGCATATTGACTCTAAAGCCAGTTTCAGATCTAATAAAGTCAGGAGGCGCTAAGCTGTATTTTAAAGAAAGTTTATCAGAAGATTGTGAATTGTTCTGGCCATCGTAGCAAGGAGACACTCTATGGATTCTTAGTCCAGAAATCCTAGAGCCATGGTTTCTACACAGAGCCTCAGTGTAGAGCTGCATAAACAATTAACTAAGCCAGAGACTATGCACCCTTCCTCCATCTTTGTTCCTGCAAGCAAAAGTATCCATTTGAGCACAACTCCCCTCCCCCCCCCCCACCTGCTGTTCCAACACTTTTGGCACAGAACCAAGGCTCACAGTCAACGTTTAAGGAAGGAAATTTTTATTCCTGCCAGTATGGCCCAGTGCAATGTCAGTGGGGGCACTGAAGTCACTGATAGGATGGCACAAAATATCCAGGTTGACATAGCTGATACTGGGAATATAGCACAAGCAAGTTTGCAAAGTGAAAAGGGGTTCTGAAAGGTCTAAAAAAAAACCCGCATATGCTTACAAAGAAAGCCAGAGAGAAGTATGAAAGTGAAGCCAAAAAATATGTCTTTCTTTTGGATAAACTCTAGCTGAAGGTGAGCAAGAGATGTTTGAGGTTTCAGAGAGAAGTAAAACTTAAAGCTACCATACAAAGCAATTGCAAGCCATCCATAACCAGTATCAGCAAAGGTTACAAGAATATTGTCAGTTCCTAAGCAGGGCAAGTATAGTAGATGTCTCTCTGTCTGTGCCAAGCTAACAGGCTACAGATTTCATATGCCAGGTCATGATGGCAGAGGCAATTAAAGGCACAGCAACTCACATAGAACCAGCAGGGAAAAATTAGTCCCATTACTCTATCAGCTCTAAGTGCAGTTCCAAAACTTCTAGAATTCCCACATCTCTAAATTCACACAGGACAAGCCATTCCAGTCAGTCTGCAACCAGTGCAGCAGCTCTATGGGTCTGAGGTAAGGCAGAGGCTGCCAAATCAAATGATTTTTTTAATAGTAAACAAGAAGCAGCCATAGAACTTGAGAAACTTAGACAAGAAGAAGAGGGAAAGAAAGAAGCCACCACCTCTGATTGGAGGAAGGCAGAGTTAGATATCACCTTGAAGGTGCTCCAACAAGTGAAAGAAGAAACCACCATTGAGGCTGAAGTCATGGCCCTGGAAACGGGTATAAGGCAGGATGGTGAGGAGAGCCAGCTGAATTGCATTACTGCAGAAGATTCTGTCCAACGAACAGCAGCATATGTGTAGGCTCATACCCTGGTACACAAAAGCACACTGTTACAGTCTGACTCAGAAGAGTCATCAGGTTCTGAGCAAGCACACCATACCAGAGTCTAGCTCACCTGAAAGAAGTAAGCCTAAGATAAAGCACGCCATGGAGCCGAACCACCACCACAGTGATCCATACACTTACATGCATACAGATGCACTATCACTGACTCTAGTACACTGACTCTAGCTCCAGGAAAGTGCACCAAGGGAAATGCTTCATTTCACCCACACACTCTTGCACCACCTAGGAATGGACTCAAATAACAGTTGAGCAGCTACACCCAAAAAAACACTCTGTGATTAAGCAAGAGGCACTTCACCAGCCACACTCCATGCCTGACTTCAGATAAACCTCAGCACACAGCCAGCCACAGGTACCTACTGCCAGTATGCTATAAACATCAGAGGGAAGATCTAGCAACATATATGGCACACAAAAAGATGGTGAACATGGGACTTTCCCAGTTCAATGACTGCCCTGAAAAGTATAAAAGATGGAAATCTGACTTTAAGGATGCCATGGCAATTATAAAGCCCACCCCAAACCAAGAAATGAACCTGATAATAAAATGGCTGGGCACAGAGTCAGCCAAACATGTCCAGAGATTACCAGATGCATATTTGCATGACCCATCCAGAGAATTGAAAAAAAATGTGGGATAGACTTGAAAAGTGCTATGGCAGCCCAAAAGCTATCCAACAGTCATTGATGAAGAAAATAAGGGGTTTCGCAAAGGTTACAAATAAAAATAATAACAAGTTCCAGGGATTATGAGATCTCCTCCAGGACCTGAAAACACTCAAAGCTGATCCAAATCTTCCCTGCCTGTACTATTTGGATACAGCTTGGAGCGTAAGTGAGATTATATAAAAATTGCCATATGACATAAGAGAAAAATGGTCATTGGGTGTGAAGTATAAAGAGGACTACAAAGAGAAATTTCATAAGTACATAAGTATTGCCATACTGGGACAAACCAAAGGCCCATCAAGCCCAGCATCCTGTTTCCAACCGAGGCCAATCCAGGTCACAAACACCTGGCAAGATCCCCAAAAAGTTCAATACATTTTATGCTGCTTATCCCAGAAATAGCAGTGGATTTTCCCCAAGTCAATTTTAATAATGGTCTATGGACTTTTCCATAGACCATTAGAGTGGAGGAGTAGCCTAGTGGTTAGTGCAGCGGATGTTGATCCTGGGGAACTGGTTTCGATTCCCACTGCAGCTCCTTGTGACTGTGGGTAAGTCACTTAACCCTCCATTACCCCAGGTACAAAATAAGTACCTGTATATATGTAAACCGCTTTGACTGTAGTTGCAAAATACCACAGAAAGGCGGTATATCAAGTCCCATTTCCCCTTTCCCTTTCCTTTAGGAAGCCGTCCAGACCTTTTTTAAACCCCACTAAGCTAACCACCCTTACCACATTCTGTGGCAATGAATTCCAGAATTTAATTACACGTTGAGTGAAGAAACTTTTTTCTCCAATTTGCATTAAAGTTACTGCTTTGTAGCGTCATCGCATGCCCCCTAGTCCTGGTATTTTTGGAAAGAGTAAACAAACAATTCACGTCTACCCATTCCACTCCACTCATTATTTTATAGACCTCTATCATATCTCCCATCAGCCATCTTTTCTCCATGCTGAAGTCTCCTTTTTGAAAATTAGATGTTAACGCATTGGATTTACTGTGTGTACTTACTCCAAAGCCGATATCAGATTTGATCATATTATGGTCACTGTTATGAAGTGGCCCCAGCACCATTACCTCCTGCACCAGATCACGTGCTCCACTAAGGACTAGATCTAGAATATTTCCTTCTCTTGTTGGCTCCTATTCCAGCTGCTCCATAAAGCAGTCCTTTATTTAATGAAGGAATTTTATCTCCCTAGCATACCCTGATGTTACATTTACTCAGTCAGTATCGGGGTAATTGAAATAATCACCCATTATTATTTTGTTCCCCAGTTTGTTAACCTCCCTAATTTCTGATATCATTTCTACATCTGTTTGATCCAAGGCTCTCCTTAACATACAATGCTACCCCTCCACCAATTCAATCCACCCTATCTCTATGATATAATTTGTACCCTGGTTTGACAGTGTTCTACTGGTTATCCTCCTTCCACCAGGTCTCAGAGATGCCTATTATATCTAATGTTTTATTTAGTGCAATATATTCTAATTCTCCCATCTTAAATAAGTACATAAGTATTGTCATACTGGGACAGACCAAGGTCCATCAAGTCCTTCACAGGTTTTGTGAAGTTTATCCGAGATTTGGCAAAGAAGATAAATGATCCCAGCTTCATGTTTGATGTACCTGCGGCAGGCAAGACAGCCTATTCCCTGAATAAAAGGCCAACCAAGAAGTACTGCATCACCAGAAAATCTATAGCTGCACACATGACAGATGTGTCACCCACAGCAACCCCACCATCTGATCATCCTCCTACTACAGAGAAAGTAGAGAATCCAGATTGGCAGTGTGCTATACAGGAGAAACCCTTGAGAGAATGTAAAGATCTGTCGAAAAAGTACAGAATTTGTTACAAATGTTGCTCTTCATCCAAGCATATGGCTAAAAACTGTAAAGCAACCATCAAATATATGACATGCAATAGTGACCAGCATGTCAGTGCCTTACATCCTGACTACAGTAAACCACTTCTACAGGAGCCTCAGAATCATGCCACAGCGGGGAGAAGGAAATAGAGCAAGTGTCACCACTGAACATTACTCCAGACTGTACACAAGTGTGCAGAGGAGGCCGCAGTGGACGATCATGCACCAAGATATGTGTAGATAATATATCTCCAAAAGAGCAACCAGAAAAAGCAGCAAAGATTAATGTTATCATAGATGAGCAGAGTAACCAGTCCTTAGCAAGGATGGAATTCTTTGACTTATTCAACATCCAAGGAGATCGCTATACAGGGATGACAAAGAGGACTGGGAGAAGAACAAGTGGCTACTTTATAGAAGCGATTGATCAATGGTAGCAACAAGACCCATCTACTGACTCTTATTGAGTGTAATCAGATACCTGAAAACAGGGTGGAAATTCCCATACCAGAGGTTGCGCAACACCATCATCATTTGCAACTTATAACAGAGTATCTGCAGCCATTGGACCCAAATTCAAAGATCTTACTCTTGTTGGGAAGAGACACATCAATATTGAACAGAGTCTCTGAGTCACGTGCAGGTCTACCCGACGCTCCATATGCCTACCTACTCACCCTGGGATGAGTGATAGTAGATGATGACTGCCTTAACAGACTGAGAAGACGTGGAGGGGCATAATCGAATGGGGCGCCCAAGTTTTCCTGAGGGCGTCCTCGCAGGACGTCCCCACGAAGGGGCGGGGAAACCTGTATTATTGAAACAAGCTGGTGTCCACCTTTTGTTTCGATAATACGGTCAGGGATGCCCAAATCTCAACATTTAGGTCGACCTTAGAGATGGTGGTCCTTAGAGATGGTCGTCCCCGGTTTTCGGTGATAATGGAAACTGAGGAAGCCCATCTCAGAAATGACCAAATCCAAGCCATTTGGTCATGGGAGGAGCCAGCATTCATAGTGCACTGGGTCCCCCTCACATGCCAGGACACCAAACCGGGCATCCTAGGGGGGCACTGCAGTGGACTTCAGAAATTACTCCCAGGTGCATAGCTCCCTTACCTTGTGTGCTGAGCCCCCCCCAAAAAAAACCAAACCCACTCCCCACAACTGTACAACATTACTATAGCCCTAAGGGGTGAAGGGGGGCACCTACATGTGGGTACAGTGGTTTTCTGGTGAGTTTTTGAAGGACTCGAATTTACCACCACAACTGTAACAGGTAGGGGTGGGTGGGCCTGGGTCCACCTGCCTGAAGTGTACTGCAGTAACCCACCAAAACTGCTCCAGGGACCTGCATACTGCTGGACAGGGAGCTGGGTATGACATTTGAGGCTGGCAAAAAATATTTTTAAGGGTTTTTTTTTTAGGGTGGGAGAGGGTTAGTGACCACTGGGGGAGGGGAAGGGGAGGTCATCCCTGATTCCTCCGGTGGTCATCTGGTCAGTTCAGGCATCTTTTTGAGGCTTGGTCGCAAGAAAAAATGGACCAAGTAAAGTCAGCCAAGTGTTCATCAGGGACGCCCTTCTTTTTTCCATTATCGGCCGAGGACGCCCATTTAAGCATGCCCCAGTCCTGCCTTCGCTTTTGTTTGGGCCTGTTGGTGCTGGATCTCAGAACCAAAAACCCACCACCTCACCCATACAAATTCCCCAACTGATTTCTTAGCACCACTGGCCTGGTAAGTACCAAAAAGAACTATAAACAAAAGAAGCTTCTTACATTAGTAAAGTTTATTCTAATCCAAGAACAGAAAAAATAAGAAATAATAAAAGTTTAGGAGCAGCACATAAGAAACAGGGTAGTGAGGGAACATAAAAGAGGGGAGCCATGGAAATGGTCGCATATTCCTTAATCTATTGAGATAGACTTAAGGAAGATTTTCATCGTCCTCCCTCGTCTTCCAGATCAGATCCTGTCCTGACTACAGGATTCTTGTCTCTCTCCTCTGCCAGCCCCCGCCCCTCTGTCACCTGGAAATCAGTTCGCAGTCTAAAACGTCTCTAGAGGCCCCTTTGAACACACTCATAAACAGTGGATGGCATGACTCATTGTCTTTCAATTGCCTGCCCAGAGGAAGGTAGGGAGGGGTGGGGTACTTGCTTGACACCTGGCCTGCTTAATATCATTGTAATTCACAGAAAAAAATAAGTCTCCACTTCTCATGGTCTGTAGATTAATTCTTAGATATTAGATATTTAGCAGTACTGAAACTGCTTGGTCTAGGCCTTCATAAGTACGCCTCCACCAACACTACGCTTCTGACACGCCCCCAGGAACTTTGGTCGTCCCCGCGATGGAAAGCAGTTGAGGATGCCCAAACTTGGCTTTCGATTATGCCAATTTGGGTGACCCTTTGAGAAGGACGCCCATCTTCCAATTTGTGTCGAAAGATGGTTACCCTTCTCTTTCGAAAATAAGCCTGCAAGTGTAGATGTCTACAAAAGGTGCATCTCAGAGAATTGGCGTACCACTTTATTCAAACCTTGTCATAACCATTTGCACATGAAGGAGGTTTACAGCTGGGAAGAACCAGACCCCAGCTCAACAATCTGTCAGGACACCTCTTCACCAGGTTTAGGACAACATCTGGGGAATACAGTGTTCCAGGTCACCAAGGATGATGACAAATGAACTCTTTCAGTAGAAGACAGAGAGTTCTTGAGAATCACGGATAAAGAATTCTACAAAGATAAGTCAAACAGTTAGGTAGCTCCTCTACCATTTTACATGCCAAGATCACGACTCCCTAACAACAGAAAGCAAACTCTCTGTTGTCTGACTTCATTGCAAAAGACTCTGAGAAGGATACCAGAGACAAAACAGCAATTTGTAACATTCATCCAGAACATGCTGGATAATGGCCATTCAGAGTCAGCTCCACCATTAAAAGAAAAAGAAGAATATTGGTACTACCTACCTTTTGGTGTGCATCAACCACAAAACCAGGCTAGATCAGGACTGTGTTTGATTACAGTGCTCAGTTTCAAGGAATCTCACTCAACAATGTGCTGCTTTCGGGTCTGACATGATCAACAACCTATTAGGAGTCTTGATTTACTTCAGAAAGGACCCCATCGCCATAACAGTGAACATCAGCAAATGTTCTATTGTTTGTCGTACATTCAAAACTATAGAAACCTACTTGAGATTCCTTTGGTATCGTGACAATGACAACAACCAGGAAATTGTGGAATACAATATGAGAATTCATATCTTGGTAGCAGTCCATCACCTGCAGTAGCAACCCATGGGCTTCAAAGGATATGGCATGGATCCAGACGCTTCATTGAAAGAAAATTTTATGTTGACAATGGTTTAAAGTCCTTACCTACTGTGGGAGACGCCATGATTTGCTAAAGAGAGCACAAGTAATGGCTGGCAGACGCCAGTCTGAGATATCATAAAATTGTTTCAACAGTCCAGAGATAAAGAGAGCATTTCTTGCAGGGATTATGTCAAAGATTTAAAGGATCTAGATCCTAAGACCTAGACACCCCTCCAATTCAGAGAATCCTTGGGTTACATTGGGACCTAAAAGGAGACATCTTTACCTTTTCAAGTCTCTACCCAAGAGAAAACACTATACCTGCAGGGGTGTCTTGTCCACAGTAATAGTCTGTATGAGCCACTGGGGTTTGTGGCTTCAGTCATCATCCAAGGGATATCCTTATTAGGAGAACTGTCCCCAAAGTCCTGATGAGTTGGATGTCCCACTATCACCAGAAATGCAACCAGACTGGGAGAGTGGAAAGATTATCTAAACATCCTTGAACAACTGTAGATCCCTGGCACTTAATCCCTGCAGCACTCAGTATTGCCTGTCGTAAAAGAAATCTGCATCTTCTCTGATGCTTCTGAAAAGCTACAGCTGCAGTGCCTTCTTGAGAGCTACATAAAACTATCACCAATGTGCCAGTAGAGATACAGAACTACAGATCATCAACCTGGCATCACCTGGGAACTTCGACAACAAGGACTCCTATGGAATATAGCAAAATTCTTCAACAGAGCCATCACTGAGCCAGTGATTCCATACCATGAAGAGATGAGGACTCATGGATGATTGTCCATGCCAGAGACTCAAATACTTTTTTCTCTCTTTTATGTTGTTTGTTGTTTGTGTTATCTGTCTTTCATTTCAGCTCCTGCGAGACTGCAAGAAAAGTCACCAGAGCAACAGTGAATCGGAGACAAGCAAGAAGTTGCCAAGCTTTAAGATCAAGATATAAATGGATTTTTTGCATGCTTACAATGTTTATAGCTTTGGTCTGGAGGGGCGTGGCAATATGGCGCTGTGAACTCCGGTAGAGAGAACGCTGTCAAGCTCCGTGCTGAATATTCACAATTACCGCGTTTCCAATATGCCCCATTCTAAGAGGAAAGGGAATGTGAGGACGGTTCCCCAACCTACCTCAACATCTTCCCCTGTTCAACAGAGGCTCGAACGCTTCCTTACCGGTACCTCCCTTCCAGGTCTGAGCATTCCCGCTGCGGAACAAGCCGAAGGAGCGGTATCTCCGCTGGGTTTAGAGGCATCGCTATCGCCTCCCTCAGCCTCCAACAATCCTCCTTGTCCAGCTTCCACTGCCGCGCTGAAAGAAAACGAGTATGCTGCGGAAGTGCTGCGTCGGCGTTTTCTGTTGGTGGTTCATCGCTGCAGGAACAGTGTCTGGAAGGAGAGGCCCATGGTTTACCTGAGGCCCCCCGAAACATCAAAGGAGGTAGATCTTGGACAAATTTGGAAAATGCTCACTGGTATGAACTCAACTCTTCAAAATCTTCAGGTGAGATATCTACTTTGCACCAAAAATTCGAGGAATTAGTTAAGAAAGTGGATGTGGTAAAAGAAGATTTGTCTTCCCAAGTTAAACAAATACAACTTGAGGTAAAGCAAATACAAGACTTTAATCATATAATTACTAAAGATAAGTTGGCTCTTCATAAAAAAATTAAACAAATAGAGAACTATAATAGACGTCTGAACCTTCGAATATTAAATTTTCCTAAAGTTCCTGGGATCTCACCGATTGATATGTTTAAAAGGTATCTTCTGGAAAACTTGAAAATTCCCCAAGAAGCATTTCCCCCTATATCCAAGATTTACTATTTGCCTAAAAGCCCAGTGATTGCGGGAGGTAATGGAGGAGGTCCGGACTTGAATATTGATGTGAATAATATCTCAGACATTTTAGAACAATCGCTAGAAAATTGTTTAGAGAGAGCTACTCTTTTGGTGATATTTGTTTTTGAACAGGACCTCAATACAATTTTAAGACTATACTTTAAACAATCAAAAATTCCTTTTGGAGGAAATAGGATCTAGATATATCCAGATGTCACAAAGTCCACTCAAGAGAGGAGGAAAAATTTTTTGATTATGAAAAAGGAGGTTCTGGACTTGGGGGGCACTTTCTTCTTAGCCTATCCGTGTAAATGTTTGATAAGATATTTGGATGTAAAGTACATATTTTATTCACCTGAACAGTTAAGGGCATTTTTGGATTTGAAAAAGTTGTAATTTTGTTGGGTTAAAGATTGATAATATTGGGGAGGGTAATCACATGTAAGCCTTTTGTTGAATTGTTTAGACTATACCTAAATGACTCCTTTTAATCCTGCTGCGTCCCCTCAACATTAGTGGTCTAAGGAAGCTGATCTTTTTTCCTTGTATATGTCAAATATCATTTTCTCTTTCTTTATCTTAAGCTGTGTTTTCTTTCACAAGTGTTTAACTTGTAATAAAATGTTAAATAAAAACAAAACAAAACAATGTTTATAGCTTTGAGAAATTAAATAGTGGTATCTACTGATACCAGACTGGGAGTGTTTGCCCCCATGTACACGGGGGCAGGTTGCTTGATTGTATAGAGTAGTCAGTGCTTATGCCTTTAAGATATGAAATTGTGCCTTTTTGGACTATAAATCTGTGTAATTTTATAGTTCTCTCTGATGGGTTCCTTCAGAGCGTATATACAGCTCCCTGTGGTTTTTACATATATGTAGAGCACACAGTGCTCAACACGGCATCTGTATAACTTTTAGTATCTACTGATAATGCTGGCTAGTAGCACCACCAGCACTCAAATATTGTGTTTGGATATATGTAGAATGGCATCACATATACATATATTCAAATGCTATGAGGAGAAAAGTGGTGGTGCAGGCAAAGAAGGTGATTGCTAAGGAAGTAGACCCTATCTGAATGGTAGGAGGACGGGCCAACCTCACTTTGCAGCACCATCTGATGGAACATTCAAAGAAAACTCAACAGGTAAGAAGCATTTTCCTGGGGCTTATTTGCACATTTCTTGTAGATAGCAGGTAAGACCCTAACATAACCTAAGTATGGGATATTTTTTTATCTTATGTTTAATAATGTATTTATAGATAAACAACAAAGTGTTTTATAAATAAAGTAAAAGTAAATAACATAACCTTTCACAATCACAGTTCTGTCATCACAAAGGCCCTTGCATTTATTGCAGTAGGGTGGGAGGATGTTATCTGACAATATCCTGTCTGTTATGGGTGGTTTGTCTGTCACCATGTGCATACTTCTCTGGAATATAACCATTTCATAACATGAGTGAATATCATGACTGAATATATGAACCAGCAACATGAAACCAAACATGACCAACACCCAACAAAACAACAAGAGCAAAATAGGCAGACCACACAGGTAACTACAAACTGTTAAAAAAACAATATTAAACACGACACGTATGTCCCGATACAAATAGGTTGCATAATTGCGAGATCGGCAGTAAATAAGACAACACTACTAAGAGATAGAAACAATAGCTATCCCAACTGCAGGAACCTAAGATACAAGCTACTATTCACCTCCTCTTTCTGCTCTCTTTGTCCCCGCTACTGGAACGCTCTGCCGTCAACGCTAAAAGAGACTTCCGATCACAATCTGTTTAAAAAATCCCCCAAGGCTTATCTTTGTGATAGATCATACTCCTCCGCCTGCTTAACCTCCTGGTATCCCTATTTCATTCTCCTGTTGTCCTTCCTCCTTTATGAACCTTTACTTTGTGTTGTACTACAATTGTTATGATGTTCTTTTATTAAAACACTGTAAGCCACATAGAGCCTGCCTTAGTGGGAATATGTGGAATATAAATGTTCTCAATAAATAAATAAAAACTCGGATTACTGCTCATAACTGAAACATGGCTGCATCTCGAAGATGACCCTGCACTACTAGACCTATGCCCACCACGATGCAAAATAATACTTATCAACAGAACAAAAAGGAGGGAAGGAGGCAGTGCAATAATATACAAATCCTCCTTCACAGCAGAACCTGTCACTAAACACACATCCTGAACAATTGAAATCCTGGCATTCAAAATCACAAACAAAACACTAACTGACCAACTATGCATCACATTATTCTACCACTCTCCAGGAAGCTGGACAAATGGCCAAGATGATTTCATGGACTTCATATCAAACATCTGCACCAATCACCCAAAGTCCTATTAATAGGGGCAGGGCCGTGCTGATGCGGGTAAGCGAGGTAAGCGCCTGCAGGGGGGCGCTTGCCTTCGAGGGGCGCCACTGCCCTGCCGTCCGTCTGCTCACTTGCAAATCTTCACCTGAACTTGTGATTCTCCTATCTCCTGCCTTCGAGGGGCGCCACTGCCCTGCCGTCCGTCTGCTCACTTGTAAAATCTTTCACCTGAACTTGTGATTCTCCTATCTCCGCTGCCCTCCCCTTTTCATTCAAAGGAGCAGTATTAATTTAGGCAGGCACGCTCTTCAAGTTATGTGAGAATACAACCAGATTGCTATTTATGCTTCGGTTTGGGGCTAGCTCCTCAGTCAGGGTGAGTTTCAGAGCTTGAAACAGCATTTAAATTAAAGAGAACCTGAAATTTTAAAAGTGCTAAAATAAGTTTTAAAAGTATTTGCCTTAAATCTAATTGCAGAATTCAGGTGCTTGGGAGTCTGTACTTGGTTGTCATATGCTCAGATTTGTTTAAATCATATGCAAATTAGTCCGGTGTTTTTCACTAAACATTCCCATGAGTGTCTGTATGTTAATCTGCATTCAAATAGAGCTCTCTGATTGGATGATCAGATTCTGTTAAGAAATCTGCCCGGGAAGAGAACAGAGTGAGAGCTCTCCTTTGCCACGAGAGACATCCAGCTGTGACTTCCTGTGTTTGTTGACTGAAGTTATAAAAGAGTGCCTGATTGTGGTAAATGAGAAAATATAAGTGAAAAGAGATTGGTGGCGATTAAAGTTTCTCTAGTGAGAAAAGGATCTGAATATTTCAGGAGAAGTTTATGAAGAATAGAAAAGGGTGAATTTCAGTTTAAGAGTGTTTAAATCCTATAAGCTATATAAAGGCTAGGTAGATTTAAGTGACTGTAAGCAAGGAAACCTTAATATTTGATCTGAAATAAATATTTGATCTGAGATAGTTGATCAGAGATAAATGTTTGATCTGAATTATATCCTTTGGTGCAAAGGAGATTAGAATGCAATACAGTATTTCTTTCTGTTTACCAGTACAGTCAAATAATTCCATTCCACTTAAATAATTTTTTGTTATATATATGAGGGAGTAGTATCTGGATTTATTGTAAATCAAACTGATTCCATTCACAGGAATTCATATTCACCTTCATGCATTCATCCGATATTATCTTTTAAGGATGAAGTTTTATTTTATGTTCACTCTGTCTCTTGTGAGCTGAGCACAGTTAGTTTCCTCGGCTGGCATGACTACATATTAGAGGTATTTTGATACTGTGTGAAGTTTTACCACAGACGGGTGACATATATAAAACATTCTCCTTGGATAGGATGTGATATGTGAAAATACATTTTGCTTTAATGAAATTGCTAAACTTTAGAGTCAGAGACTTATTAATGAGGGATACATACAGTGCTATATTTTCCTGAGGTCCGGCTTACTTGCCTGCTCCCTTCTGTTCCTGCTCTGCTGGGGGGGGGGGGGAGCCGCCAACCGATAGTCTGCAGGGGGGCACCAGAGACCCTAGGCACGGCCCTGAATAGGGGACATAAACCTGCACCTAGAAAAACAAAACAATACAAACACCAGAACACTAATGAACTTCATAAGCCAATGGAACTTCACAACAGCACAAGGAATCTCATCACACAGAAAAGGACACCAATTAGACATACTAGCCCACAGATTCTCAATGAGTAGCAACCACATATTAACAAACCACACATGGGAAGAAGTACCATGGTCAGACCACAGCAATCTCACTTTCACACCACAATGGAAAGAAAGTGGCAAGAAAAGAGAGCCAAGAACCCCACACACATTCACAACCAGAGGAGAAGTAGACAACCACACATTCTGAACAGCAATAAATGAACTCAATGGCATACCACCCAGGGATAAACACTTCATGAGAAACTGTGACAAAACAAGTGAAAACACACTAAACAAAATAGCACCACTCAAAACAAAAATCACAAAAGAACCACGTCCCTGGTTTAATGACAAACTATTACACTTGAAGAAACTCTGTAGGAAACTCAAAAGAGCAAAGACCAAAAACAAAACAGACACAAGCAAAACCATATGGAGAAAAGCAATAAGAAAATACACAAACAGCGTAAAGAAAGTGAAAGCAGAACACTACAGTATACGAACCTCGACCAGATCAATACGAAAAAAAATATGCGAACTCATGAACAAACTACTGAAAACCCAGATCATATTGGCAACAACTGAAACACCACCAACTGCAGATGAGCTTGCACAATACTTCAAAAACAAAACACAAGATCAAACCTTGCAAAATCACAAATAAACATCACAGACTACCTGCAGGACTGAGAAACACATGACAACTACACCGCAGCAGACAGAATATGGACCACTTTCAAACCACCCCAACTAGACACAGAAAGACACTATTGACAAAATACGTGCATGCATAATGCCTACTTAACAAATTCCTCAACTACATGATGAAAAAACCCCAGACTGGTTCGTCGAGTACCTCACCAAACACATCACATACATGTTTGAAAGAGGTCAATTTCCAACAGACATAGGCGACATAGTACTCACACCTATACCCAAAAACACTACCTGCAAGATCAGTGATTTCACAAATTATAGACCAGTAACCTCAATACCACTACTGACCAAAATGATAGAATGTCTAGTAACACAGCAACTAACAGATACTTGACAAAATTCTCAATTTGTCATTAATCCCAATCAGGTTTCAGACCACAACACAGCACTGAGATGGTCATAACCACCCTGATAATGAAATTCAGAAGCATAATATGCCAAGGACAAAACGTACTACTACTATAATTCGACATGTCAAGTGCATTCGACCTAGTAGACCACATCACACTAATGACGCTGCTCGACAACATAGGAATCAGTGGTGTAGTGGCAACATGGTTCAATTGCTTCCTAAAGACCAGATCCTACGTTATAAAGATGTGCAACCAAACTTCAGCCTTGTGGATCTCCGAGTGTGGAGTTCCATAGGGATCGCCAATATCACCAATACTGTTCAATGTAATGATGGTGCCACTCAGAAAAAAACTGGAATTAATGGTTTCAACCCATTTATATATGCAGACGTCACCATCTTCATACCTTTCCAAAACAATATCACAAACATACAAAAAAGGATTGGACCTCATGGAAGAATGGGCATTAACTTTCAAACTCAAACTGAACAGAAACAAAACCAAATTCCTAGTATTATCTAGCCCACACAATCAACCAACAAACATACAACAACGAAACACAACTTAAAATACTAGGAATCATTCTTGACAAACATCTAACATTGGACAATCAAATATCAGCAGTAACATCAAAATGCTTCAGAACACTATGAAAACTTAGAAGAATAAGAGACTATTTCCATAGACAATCTTTCCAGATACTGATTCAGTCAACGATACTATTGCAAGTAGACTACTGCAATGCAGCATACATGGAGGGGCATAATCGAACGAAAACGTCTATCTCCATGGGCGTTTATCTCCGAGATCGGGTCCGTGAAGAGGCGGACCGAACCGTATTTTCGCAAAAAAATAGACGCCCATGTTTTATTCGACAATGTGTGAGCTGGGCGTTTTTGTTTTTCAGCGATAATGGAAAATGAAAGCGCCCAGCTCAAAAATGAATAAATCCAAGGCATTTGTTCGTGGGAGGGGCCAGGATTCGTAGTGCACTGGTCCCCCTCACATGCCAGGACACCAACCGGGCACCCTAGGGGGCACTTTTACAAAAACAAAAAAAAAGGTAAAACAGCTCCCAGGTGCATAGCACCCTTCCCTTGTGTGTTGAGCCCCCCAAATCCCCCTCAAAACCCACTGCCCACAAGTCTACACCATTACTATAGCCCTAAGGGGTGAAGGGGGGCACCTACATGTGGGTACAGTGGGTTTGGGGGGGTTGGACGACTAAGCATTAAGCAGCACAATTGTAACAGGTAGGGGGGGATGGGCCTGGGTCCACCTGCCTGACGTCCACTGCACCCCCTAACAACTGCTCCAGGGACCTGCATACTGCTGCCTGGGAGGAGGGTATGACATTTGAGGGTGAAAATAAAAGTTGTGAAACATCATTTTTTTGTGGTGGGAGGGGGTTAGTGACCACTGGGGGAGTCAGGGGAGGTCATCCCCGACTCCCTCTGGTGGTAATCTGGTCATTTAGGGCACTTTTTGGGGCCTTATTCGTGAAAAAACAGGGTCCAGGAAAAGTGCCCTAAATTCTAGCTACAAACTCATACTTATTTTCCATTATCGGCGAAAGGCGCCCATCTCTGTTCGGGTGATAACCACGCCCCAGTTCCACCTTCACCACGCCTCCGACACGCCCCCGTCAACTTTGTCCGCATCCGCGACGGAGTGCAGTTGAAAACGTCCAAGTTCGGCTTTCGATTATACTGCTTTATTCGTTTTTGTGAGATAAACGTCCATCTCCCGATTTAGGTCGGAACTTGGGCGTTTTTCTCGTTCGATTATAAGCAGGATAGGGTGCAAGATGGGTAATGTAGTTGGAGATAGGACCGAGCTGTGTTTATGGCATTTCTTGATGGAAGATTGATTAAAGGAATTAGAATCTGCTATCTCAAGTCCTTAACTCCACTCCTCATAGAATATTAACACCATTACTGAGCATTTAGATGAGGCAGCCTCTATTTGCGCAAACAGGGGTTTGCCACATCCCACAGATGGTCCAGGGGAAGAAAAACGATTCGCTGGAGCCTTTGGACCCACAGAGGGGATTTTCTGGTTATTAGAACCCTACTAGATCAGGGCCAATTATAAAGAAAACTGTCAGTCAAGAGAAAATTGCTACTGATTAAATTGATTGCTTAGTGCCGACAAACCGTGGCCATTTTGTTCAAACTTATGCAGGAGCTTGTGTGTTCTACAGCTGTGAGTATTCAGTTATAAAAGGGGAAAGTTATAATCATTCTGTTTTAAAAAAAAAATAAATGGCAGCATAAGAAACAGGTTAAATTTTATAATCTTTACTTTATTTTTTCAGGGAACCTCTTCCCTGAGGAAGAAAATGAAACTTGGCCATGTTGGAGGAGGTTCTTCTGTGGATAAAGTGGTGCCGTTGAGAAAGATAAGTGTTAGATATGAACTTTTAAGAAAAACCTTAAAAGAAGTAGTAGGAATTCTGATATAAATGTTAGGTGAATGTGGGTTGATCTATGAAGATTTGTGCCTCAACCATTTTCCAGGATGGATAAAAGAACACATAAAAGTAACTATACATAGGAAGTCAAATATGTTAGTGTCTAACTTTAAAAAAGGAGACTATGATAAAATGAGAAGAACGGTTAAAAAAAACGTAAGGGGGCAACTGAGAAGGTAAAAACTGTACAACAGGCATGGACGCTGTTCAAAAATACCATCCTGGAGGCCCAGGCCAAACATATTCCGCCAATTAGAAAAGAAAGACGGAAGTCCAAAAGACAGCTGGCGTGGTTGAAAAGTGAGGTGAAGGAAGCTATTAGGGCTAAAAGAAACACCTCCAGAAAATGGAAGAAGGAACCGTCTGAAAATAACAAGAAGCTGCACAAGGAGTGTCAAAGCAAATGCAAGGCACAGATAAAGAAGGCCAAGAGGGATTACGAAAAAAAGATAGCATTAGAGGCAAAAAAACATAGTAAAAATTTATTTTGGTGTATTAAAAGCAGGAAGCCGGCAAAAGAATCAGTTGGGCCACTGGATGACCAAGGGGTAAAAGGGGCGATCAAGGAAGACAAAGACCTAGCGGAGAGATTGAATGAATTCTTTGCTTCGGTCTTCACCGAGGATGATTTGGGTGGAATACCGGTGTCGGAAATGGTATTTCAAGTGGACAAGTTGGAGAAACTTACTGACTTCACGGTAAACCTGGAGGATGTAATGCGGAAGTTCAGCAAACTGAAGAGTAGCAAATCTCCTGGACCAGATGGTATTCATCCTAGAGTACTGATAGAGCTGAAAAATGAGCTTGCGGAGTTACTGTTAGTGATATGCAATTTATCCTTAAAATCAAGCATGGTACCAGAAGATTGGAGGGTGGCCAATGTAACGCCGATTTTTTAAAAAGGTTCCAGGGGAGATCCGGGAAATTATAGACCGGTGAGTCTGACATTAGTGCCGGGGAAAATAAAAGCAGGTATATTAAAAGCAGGAAGCCGGCAAAAGAATCAGTTGGGCCGCTGGATGACCGAGGGGTAAAAGGGGCGATCAAGGAAGACAAAGACGTAGCGGAGAGACTGAATGAATTCTTTGCTTCGGTCTTCACCGAGGAAGATTTAGGTGGGATACCGGTGTCGGAAATGGTATTTCAAGCGGACGAGTCGGAGAAACTTACTGACTTCACGGTAAACCTGGAGGATGTAATGGGGCAGTTTGGCAAACTGAAGAGTAGCAAATCTCCTGGACTGGATGGTATTCATCCTAGAGTACTGATAGAACTGAAAAATGAGCTTGCGGAGCTACTGCTAGTGATATGCAACTTATCTTTAAAATCGAGCGTGGTACCGGAAGATTGGAGGGTGGCCAATGTAACGCCCATTTTTAAAAAAGGCTCCAGGGGAGATCCGGGAAATTATAGACCGGTGAGTCTGACGTCGGTGCCGGGGAAAATGGTAGAGGCTATTATTAAAAACAAAATTACAGAGCACATCTGAGGACATGGATTACTGAGACTGAGTCAGCACGGCTTTTGTGTGGGGAAATCTTGCCTGACCAATTTACTGAGGGTCCAAGAAAGCACAAAGGCAGATGGTCTGCAAACTCCAAGGTGGAAAGTAAAAAGAGCAGATCGTGTAAGAGGACAAATGTAATTTATTTCAAACAATATAGCAATACTTATATAAATATAAACAGCCCGACACAGGCCATGTTTCGCCCAACTGGGCTGCTTCAGGGGCTATAAAAAAAAACATATAAATTGTCTGTTATAATATCAAACTACACATATAGATAACATATATAATATATATATATATACACATACATGTATATGCAAATACAACAAATATATCGTCTATATCAATGTACATACATAAATCTAAAATGATACATACCAAAACATGCTCTATATAAAACACTTGTTGTTTGGAAAATACATATATAGAAAAAATCATCTAAAATTATATTAAATATTAATAAAAAGACAAAAATAGAAAATGTCAAATAAAAAGAACAGCTACATCCTATAATTATAGTGGTTTATCTGCACATTTTACATCCTATAATTATAATGGTTCATCTGCACATATAGTAACAGGCAAACATAGGTTAAGACACCCACCTATACAAGAGTCCTTTGCTACCAAATATAAGGCGTATGTGGAATGTCCTATCAATCACTACAAGATAAAAAGAGTTTCTGCAATTAAAAAATTGTTGTTATCTGCTAGTGCAATAGAAAAGGTTGAATAAAAACTTTAAAAAAATTTTTTTGGTGTTCTAGACTCACATGTATGAAGGATTGATTTGGTCTGAAAAAAACAGCTGAATCAGAGATGCCAAAAGCATACTTTGCTGACCTAATAAAAGAGAAGGTGAAAATGATAATATGTATACGTTCGTGTGTGACCAATAGCGGCATGCTATGTTCTTCTCATAAAGGAAACAATAGTGGCATCTTTTATACTTTTAACACCATTTAATGCTTGCCATTTAAAAAGTTCTGAAACAGAAATACTAGCGTGAGATCAGTAGCGTCATTCTATATTTTCCTCATAAGGGAATCGATCGTGACATCTTTAAAAGTATTTAATGCTTGTCGTTGCAAAAGTTCTAAAACAGAAGTATTACTTACAGTGGTGGAAATAAGTATTTGATCCCTTGCTGATTTTGTAAGTTTGCCCACTGACAAAGACATGAGCAGCCCATAATTGAAGGGTAGGTTATTGGTAACAGTGAGAGATAGCACATCACAAATTAAATCCGGAAAATCACATTGTGGAAAGTATATGAATTTATTTGCATTCTGCAGAGGGAAATAAGTATTTGATCCCCCACCAACCAGTAAGAGATCTGGCCCCTACAGACCAGGTAGATGCTCCAAATCAACTCGTTACCTGCATGACAGACAGCTGTCGGCAATGGTCACCTGTATGAAAGACACCTGTCCACAGACTCAGTGAATCAGTCAGACTCTAACCTCTACAAAATGGCCAAGAGCAAGGAGCTGTCTAAGGATGTCAGGGACAAGATCATACACCTGCACAAGGCTGGAATGGGCTACAAAACCATCAGTAAGACGCTGGGCGAGAAGGAGACAACTGTTGGTGCCATAGTAAGAAAATGGAAGAAGTACAAAATGACTGTCAATCGACAAAGATCTGGGGCTCCACGCAAAATCTCACCTCGTGGGGTATCCTTGATCATGAGGAAGGTTAGAAATCAGCCTACAACTACAAGGGGGGAACTTGTCAATGATCTCAAGGCAGCTGGGACCACTGTCACCACGAAAACCATTGGTAACACATTACGACATAACGGATTGCAATCCTGCAGTGCCCGCAAGGTCCCCCTGCTCCGGAAGGCACATGTGACGGCCCGTCTGAAGTTTGCCAGTGAACACCTGGATGATGCCGAGAGTGATTGGGAGAAGGTGCTGTGGTCAGATGAGACAAAAATTGAGCTCTTTGGCATGAACTCAACTCGCCGTGTTTGGAGGAAGAGAAATGCTGCCTATGACCCAAAGAACACCGTCCCCACTGTCAAGCATGGAGGTGGAAATGTTATGTTTTGGGGGTGTTTCTCTGCTAAGGGCACAGGACTACTTCACCGCATCAATGGGAGAATGGATGGGGCCATGTACCGTACAATTCTGAGTGACAACCTCCTTCCCTCCGCCAGGGCCTTAAAAATGGGTCATGGCTGGGTCTTCCAGCACGACAATGACCCAAAACATACAGCCAAGGCAACAAAGGAGTGGCTCAGGAAGAAGCACATTAGGGTCATGGAGTGGCCTAGCCAGTCACCAGACCTTAATCCCATTAAAAACTTATGGAGGGAGCTGAAGCTGCGAGTTGCCAAACGACAGCCCAGAACTCTTAATGATTTAGAGATGATCTGCAAAGAGGAGTGGACCAAAATTCCTCCTGACATGTGTGCAAACCTCATCATCAACTACAGAAGACGTCTGACCGTGTGCTTGCCAACAAGGGTTTTGCCACCAAGTATTAGGTCTTGTTTGCCAGAGGGATTAAATACTTATTTCCCTCTGCAGAATGCAAATAAATTCATATACTTTCCACAATGTGATTTTCCGGATTTAATTTGTGATGTGCTATCTCTCACTGTTACCAATAACCTACCCTTCAATTATGGGCTGCTCATGTCTTTGTCAGTGGGCAAACTTACAAAATCAGCAAGGGATCAAATACTTATTTCCACCACTGTACATAAAGCCGGTATTACAGTCACGTATCTCTGAGATGGCTGAAAAAAAGGCGACGGTAAACGAAGGAAGCTTTAAACAGGAAGCAAGAGGTCAAAGGTCAGATTCAGAGACGTGGCGGTCCCGCAATATTTTATATTAAAGGCGGTGATATCCCAGCTTAAAAAAGTACAACTACTGACAGCCAATGAAGAAGTTAGCCATGCAAAATAATGAATGTTGAAAATAAAAAAATTTTATAGCTGGTGACGTCACGATGATCATTTCGTGTGGCTGGTATATCAAACTACTACACGGAACTAGTTTAATGAAGGGGATAGCCTAAACAGTGTATTTCCTTTTTATAAATCTCTCTTTTCTATATTCTAAAAGAAACCCAAGGAGTCAAGAGACTAAAGAATCCGAACGCAGGAGGTCAAAAGCGTCACTGATATTAACAGAATGTCTGAATAAATAAATAAATAAATAAACAAGTCACTATTAAAAAATCACCCCCTTTTTTTTTTAAAGAGTGCATTAGAGCCTGTGAAATCGATTAGAGAAACGATCAAAGTGGCACTGAGAGAATATATATATCGTTATCGATGGACAAAGTGAATCAAATGCAAAATCCAATTTGTAAATCGTACGTGTAATAAAAAATGAAAGTAAAATAACTGGTTGAAAAAAAGGGGGAAGGACAAAATAATACAGTGATTAGCAGAACTAAAAATGTTGCTTATATATAAAAAAAGATTATATCGAAAATATATGGGAAAATAAAAATGTGAATCTAAGTGCCGAATTGTGGATAAACAAGTGTATTTTATGAATCTGGTAACCGACAGTAATATCAGTAAAGGATCAAAAAAAGAGAAATAGTGGATGTTGCACAAGTGTATTAATAAAAGAAAAATAAAAATAGGGGGGGAAGGACAAATTAGATGTATGGTAGGTGTCTTAGATGCCTCTCTCATTTATAAAAGGCAATATTGTAGTACAGCGTATGATCGTAAAAAGGGATGTTTGAAACAGGACTCATAAAAAAACAGATAGGTCTGTATCAGCATTTAAACCATGTGGATAGAGGGTGTTTAGATTATAAATAAATTCTTGCTCTTTCCGTAACAGATATGTATCTGCTGAGCCACCTCTCCACTTGTTCTTATATACATAAATTGCACAGAATTTATATTCATCAAACAAATGCAACATTTAGGTCAATTCTGGAAAAAGAAATCTACGACCGGTAATTCTACCTCTGAGTACCCTAAAGGATATACATTATATCGAGGTAGAGGTCGTGGCAGAGGTAGAGGAAGGGGTGGCTTTTTTCAGAACAGACAAGGACAGGAAAACACAACCAGGTATTAAGTACGGTATATAATCTCTCAAATAGATAATTGACTGATACTGAGAAGAAGGTTCTTAGCAAAGGCTTGTCATTTATACCTACACCAAGATATGACGCATTCAAGACTAGAGTGGAATTTTTCAAATTCATACGTAAACTAAAAATAATGGAATTTTTTCTAAAAAACCATCAGAATGTAGTGATCACTCAATCGTTAAAAACAATAGTAAATGGCTTCCACCCGGTAATACCCATCATTTGATTGAAACCTATGAAACTGTGGTACTCAAAGAGATAGCAGCGTTAGAAAAACAAGGTAAAAAAAGAATGTTCTACAATTTGACCAAAGAAGAAAATGCTGCGATTAAGGATCTACAAAAAGATCATAGCATTGTTATTAAACCAGCAGATAAAGGTGGAGCCATAGTAATTATGAATAGGGAAGATTATATTTGTGAGGTTCATAGACAACTTAATGACACTACCTTTTATAAAGTTTTAGCAAGAAATCCTACAGAAAATATTCAAAAAGAAATTTCCACATTAGTCAAAATAGGCAGAGAAGCACAATATCTAACAGAAAAAGAAGCCAATTTTCTAATAGCGAAAGAACCTGTGATACCGACAATATACATTTTACCCAAGATACATAAATCCCTGTCCAAACCCCCAGGCAGACCTATTGTGTCTGCTTGTGGCTCACTTTTAGAACCATTGTCCATTTTCACTGATAAATTCTTACGTCCTTTGGTCTATAAGATTCCATCATACATATGAGACTCAGCAGATATGATCAACACACTTGAAACAATTTTACCAAGTGAAGACATGCTCTTAGTGACTCTCGATGTAGAGAGTCTCTATACCAACATTCCACAGGAAGAATCCATTGAAATTATCAAAGAACAATTACTTGAACAGAATACATCATCCAGGTTTCCAGTGCAATTCATCATTGAATTGGCTACGATAGCACTCACCAAAAACTTTTTCTCATTTAAGGGTAAGTTTTACCATCAGATTAAGGGAACAGCTATGGGTGCAACGTTTGCACCCTCTATTGCAAACCTTTATGTAGCAGGTTTTGAGAAGACATTTTTGCCAGGAAATAAATATATGGCAAATGTATTTCTGTGGAAAAGATACATAGATGATATCCTTATGATCTGGAAGGGAACAGAAAGTGACTTAAAAGATTTCCACAATTGGATAAATACCTTAGATACTAATCTCAAATTCCAAATGAATTATAATAACAAAACCATTCCTTTCTTGGACATTAATATAAGCATCAAACAGAATAAATTTGTTACAGATGTGTATCGAAAACCCACCGATGTTAATAAATATTTACACTATGAAAGCTGCCACAGTAAAAGTCTGAAAACCAATTTACCCTATAGTCAATTTCTGAGACTGAGACGATTGTGCTCAGACTCAAGAACTTTTGCATACAGATCCAAAGACATGTCGAGACGATTTATAGAAAAGGGCTATCCACGGAAATGTATTAAAGAAGGCTTTCAGAAAGCCTCAAAATTCACAAGGGAAGCATTACTTAGGCCAAGCCGTAAAACGAATGATGATAAGATCGTATGCACATTACCCTTCACTAACATGTCTTATTCCATTGTTAGTATAGTCAAAAAACACTGGCACTTACTGGAAAATTTAGAAGTATTTGACCAAAAAAAACTTATTGTTGCATACAAACGGGAGAAGAATCTGAGAGATCTTCTCGTTCCATCCACATTACCAAATATAGATACACCACTAAGTAATCTTCCTAAAGGCCATTTTCAGTGTGGTAAATGTTCTGTTTGTAATGTGAATATTAAGACTAAAAATTTATTTATACAATCAGCTAACAAGGAAATCAATTTGCAACATTTTTCCAACTGTCAGACAAGCAAAATGATATATATCGCTATATGTCCTTGCAAACTAGCCTACATAGGCAAAACTAAGAGGAAACTTAATACTAGAATTATAGAACATAGGAGCGCTCTAAAGAACAAATCATTAGAAAAACCACTAGTAGAGCACTCACTGGCCTTAGGTCATAAGTTTGATGAATATAAATTCTGTGCAATTTATGTATATAAGAACAAGTGGAGAGGTGGCTCAGCAGATACATATCTGTTACGGAAAGAGCAAGAATTTATTTATAATCAAAACACCCTCTATCCACATGGTTTAAATGCTGATACAGACCTATCTGTTTTTTTATGAGTCCTGTTTCAAACATCCCTTTTTACGATCATATGCTGTACTACAATATTGCCTTTTATAAATGAGAGAGGCATCTAAGACACCTACCATACATCTAATTTGTCCTTCCCCCCCCCATTTTTATTTTTATTTTATTAATACACTTGTGCAACATCCACTATTTCTCTTTTTTTGATCCTTTACTGATATTACTGTCGGTTACCAGATTCACAAAATACACTAGTTTATCCACAATTCGGCACTTAGATTCACATTTTTATTTTCCCCATATATTTTCGATATAATCTTTTTTTATATATAAGCAACATTTTTAGTTCTGCTAGTCACTGTATTATTTTGTCCTTTCCCCCTTTTTTTCAACCAGTTATTTTACTTTCATTTTTTATTACACGTACGATTTACAAATTGGATTTTGCATTTGATTCACTTTGTCCGTCGATAACGATATATATTCTCTCAGTGCCACTTTGATCGTTTCTCTAATTGATTTCACAGGCTCTAATGCACTCTTTTTAAAAAAAGGGGGTGATTTTTTAATAGTGACTTATTTATTTATTTATTTATTCAGACATTCTGTTAATATCAGTGACGCTTTTGACCTTTGACCTCCTGCGTTCGGATTCTTTAGTCTCTTGACTCCTTGGGTTTCTTTTAGAATATAGAAAAGAGAGATTTATAAAAAGGAAATACACTGTTTAGGCTATCCCCTTCATTAAACTAGTTCCGTGTAGTAGTTTGATATACCAGCCACACGAAATGATCATCGTGATGTCACCAGCTATAAAACTTTTTTATTTTCAACATTTTTTAATATTCATTATTTTGCATGGCTAACCTCTTCATTGGCTGTCAGTAGTTGTACTTTTTTAAGCTGGGATATCACCACCTTTAATATAAAATATTGCGGGACCGCCATGTCTCTGAATCTGACCTTTGACCTCTTGCTTCCTGTTTAAAGCTTCCTTCGTTTACCGTCGCCTTTTTTTCAGCCATCTCAGAGATACGTGACTGTAATACCGGCTTTATGTAAGTAATACTTCTGTTTTAGAACTTTTGCAACGACAAGCATTAAATACTTTTAAAGATGTCACGATCGATTCCCTTATGAGGAAAATATAGAATGACGCTACTGATCTCAAGCTAGTATTTCTGTTTCAGAACTTTTTAAATGGCAAGCATTAAATGGTGTTAAAAGCATAAAAGATGCCACTATTGTTTCCTTTATGAGAAGAACATAGCATGCCGCTATTGGTCACACACGAACGTATACATATTATCATTTTCACCTTCTCTTTTATTAGGTCAGCAAAGTATGCTTTTGGCATCTCTGATTCAGCTGTTTTTTTCAGACCAAATCAATCCTTCATACATGTGAGTCTAGAACACCCAAAAAAAATTTTTAACGTTTTTATTCAACCTTTTCTATTGCACTAGCAGATAACAACAATTTTTTAATTGCAGAAACTCTTTTTATCTTGTAGTGATTGATAGGACATTCCACATACGCCTTATATTTGGTAGCAAAGGACTCTTGTATAGGTGGGTGTCTTAACCTATGTTTGCCTGTTACTATATGTGCAGATGAACCATTATAATTATAGGATGTATAATGTGCAGATAAACCACTATAATTATAGGATGTAGCTGTTCTTTTTATTTGACATTTTCTATTTTTGTCTTTTTATTAATATTTAATATAATTTTAGATGATTTTTTCTATATATGTATTTTCCAAACAACAAGTGTTTTATATAGAGCATGTTTTGGTATGTTATCATTTTAGATTTATGTATGTACATTGATATAGACGATATATTTGTTGTATTTGCATATACATGTATGTGTATATATATATATATTATATATGTTATCTATATGTGTAGTTTGATATTATAACAGACAATTTATATGTTTTTTTTATAGCCCCTGAAGCAGCCCAGTTGGGCGAAACACGGCCTGTGTCGGGCTGTTTATATTTATATAAGTATTGCTATATTGTTTGAAATAAATTACATTTGTCCTTTTACACGATCTGCTCTTTTTACTGACCAATTTACTTCAATTCTTTGAAGGAGTAAACAAACATGTGGACAAAGGGGAGCCGTTTGATATTGTGTATCTGGATTTTCAAAAGGCGTTTGACAAGGTATCTCATGAAAGGCTACAGAGGAAATTGGAGGGTCATGGGATAGGAGGAAATGTCCTATTGTGGATTAAAAACTGGTTGAAGGATAGGAAACAGTGGGGTTAAATGGGCAGTATTCACAATGGAGAAGGGTAGTTAGTGGAGTTCCTCAGGGGTCTATGCTAGGACCGCTGCTTTTTAATCAAACATATAAATGGCGAGTGACCGTACTCACTCGCAAATGCGCAGTAGAGACCTTCTCTGCCCCGCCCCCACGTCAATACGTGATGACGGGGGGCGGAACACAGAGGGTCTGTACTGCACATTGCTGAGGGAGGGACACCGCCGTCTAACGCTCCCCCCACCCGAGTCGCCGCCGCCGCCACCCACCTTCTACCCGGTCGGTCCCTCGCTCCACTATTGAAACAGCGAGGGTCCGGGAACGCAGCACTGAGCTCTGCTGAGCTGCCGACATCGCCCTTCCTTCTTCTTTTCTGCCTCTGTCCCGCCCTCGACGACGTTACATCACACAAGGGCGGGACAGGCAGAGAAGAAGAACGAAGGCCGACGTCGGCAGCTCAGCAGAGCTCAGTGCTGCGTTCCCGGACCCTCGCTGTTTCAATAGCGGAACGAGGGCCCGGCCGGGTGGAAGGTGGGTGGTGACGGCTCGGTGGGGGGGGTGCGAACTCGGCGGTGGGGGCGGGCCTTTCAACCCCCCCTTCCTATAATAGCCCGTTTTTACGGGCTCAAAGTCTAGTATATTTATAAATGATTTAGAGATGGGAGTAACTAGCGAGGTAATTAAATTTGCTGATGACACAAAGTTATTCAAAGTCGTTAACTCGCGACAGGATTGTGAAAAATTACAGAAGGACCTTAAGAGACTGGGCAGCTAAATGGCAGATGACGTTTAATGTGAGCAAGTGCAAGGTGATGCATGTGGGAAAAAAGAACCCAAATTATAGCTACGTCATGAAAGGTTCCACGTTAGGAGTTACGGACCAAGAAAGGGATCTGGGTGTCGTCGTCGATAACATGCTGAAACCTTCTGCTCAGTGTGCTGCTGCGGCTAAGAAAGCGAATAGAATGTTGGGTTTTGTTAGGAAAGGTATGGAAAACAGGTGTGAGGATGTTATAATACCGTTGTATCGCTCCATGGTGCGACCGCACCTTGAGTATTGTGTTCAATTCTGGTCGCCACATCTCAAGAAAGATATAGTAGAATTGGAAAAGGTGCAGCGAAAGGCGACTAAAATGATAGCGGGGATGGGACGACTTCCCTATGAAGAAAGACTAAGGAGGCTAGGGCTATTCAGCTTGGAGAAGAGACGGCTGAGGGGAGACATGATAGAGGTATATAAAATAATGAGTGGAGTGGAACAGGTGGATGTGAAGCGTCTGTTCACGCTTTCCAAAAATACTAGGACTAGGGGGCATGCGATTAAACTACAATGTAGTAAATTTAAAACAAATCGGAGAAAATATTTCTTCACCCAACGTGTAATTAAACTCTGAAATTCATTGCCGGAAAATATGGTGAAGGCGGTTAGCTTAGCAGAGTTTAAAAAGGGGTTGGACGGTTTCCTAAAGGACAAGTCCATAAACCGCTACTAAACGGACTTGGAAAAATCCCAAATCCCAGGAATAACATGTATAGAATGTTTGTACGTTTGGGAAGCTTGCCAGGTGCCCTTGGCCTGGATTGGCCGCTGTCATGGACAAGATGCTGGGCTCGATGGACCCTTGGTCTTTTCCCAGTATGGCATTACTTATGTACTTATGTACTAAAATGGTAGAGGCTATTATTAAAAATAAAATTACAGAGCACATCCAAGGACATGGATTACTGAGACCAAGTCAGCACGGCTTTAGTGTGGGGAAATCTTGCCTGACCAATTTACTTCAATTCTTTGAAGGAGTAAACAAACATGTGGACAAAGGGGAGCTAGTTGATATTGTGTATCTGGATTTTCAGAAGGCGTTTGACAAGGTACCTCATGAAAGGCTACAGAGGAAATTGGAGGGTCATGGGATAGGAGGAAATGTTCTATTGTGGATTAAAAACTGGTTGAAGGATAGGAAACAGACAGTGGGGTTAAATGGGCAGTATTCACAATGGAGAAGGGTAGTTAGTGGGGTTCCTCAGGGGTCTGTGCTAGGACCGCTGCTTATTAATATATTTATAAATGATTTAGAGATGGGAGTAACTAGCAAGGTAATTAAATTTGCTGATGACACAGAGTTATTCAAAGTCGTTAATTCACAAGAGGATTGTGAAAAAGTACAGAAAGACCTTACGAGACTGGGAGACTGGGTGGCTAAATGGCAGATGACATTTAATGTGAGCAAGTGCAAGGTGATGCATGTGGGAAAAAAGAACACAAATTATAGCTACGTCATGCAAGGTTCCACGTTAGGCGTTACGGACCAAGAAAGGGATCTGGGTGTCATCATTGATAATACACTGAAACCTTCTGCTCAGTGTGCTGCTGCGGCTAGGAAAGCGAATAGAATGTTGGGTATTATTAGGAAAGGTATGTAAAACAGATGCGAGGATATTATAATGCCATTGTATCGCTACATGGTGCGACCGCACCTTGAGTATTGTGTTCAATTCTGGTCGCTGCTTCTCAAGAAAGATATAGTAGAATTGGAAAAGGTGCAGCGAAGGACGACTAAAATGATAGCGGGGATGGGACGACTTCCCTATGAAGAAAGACTAAGGAGGCTAGGGCTTTTCAGCTTGGGAAAGAGACAGCTGAGGGGAGACATGATAGAGGTATATAAAATAATGAGTGGAGTGGAACAGGTGAATGTGAAGCGTCTGTTCACGCTTTCCAAAAATACTAGGACTAGGGGGCATGCAATGAAACTACAGTGTAGCAAATTTAAAACAAATCAGAGAAAATGTTTCTTCACCAAATGCATAATTAAACTCAGGAATTCGTTGCCGTATAACGTGGTGAAGGTGGTTAGCTTAGCAGAGTTTAAAAAGGGGTTAGACACCCCTCCAAAGGGACACCACCTTGTAGTGGTGGAGGGGCTTCCGTGTTTCAATGACTCAGAGGGCTATGCTGAAGGGCTACCCATATCAGACAGGCCTCTGAGGAGAAATCAAAGAGTGTCCCAAACTGGGAGAGGTGTGAGATGGTGACCTGGAGTTCGTATGCCCAACGGCCCAGCTGCCCTCTGAGGTTCTGTCTTCTTTATGTAAATTTCCTCTCTGCAATTGCATTTTCCTTAACTGAGAGGAAGGGAACAACTGGCGGTCAGTCGCTGATGGCCAGCGTTTTGTCCCCTGAGCAGCAAGTGCGGGACCGCTGCGCATCGAACTGCCCACAGATGAAAGGGTTGGCGAGTCCTTTGATTAGCGCCGGCAAAGGAGCGTCGATGCTCTTTGACCTAGAAAAACAACTCCATCGCTCCAGAATTATTTAACCACCATGTCCAAAGGAGTGGAGGAGTGTGTTAGAGGCATATGCTGAAACGGAGGACGTTTACAGCAGAACCCGAATCAGCGGAACCACTCCTAAACACCTCAAGAGAAATCATCTTGGAGTTTTTGGCTTCTGTGGAGGTTACATTGAATACCATCTGGAAGGCGCTTCGGGACCTAACGGCGGTAGTAAATAACTTTGTTTCAGATATGATCTTATTGGAGAGTTGCATGGACAATTTGACTGAACCCTCTGAGAGTGAAAAAATTGATATGAGAGATGAAGTTCTGTACAAGCAAGAAGTGGTTGTGATCTTGAAAATGATAATGGACCAGAAACTTTGAATAATAAGGTGGATGTTTTTGTGGATGATTAATGTTGAGATTATTGTTTTTCCCAGAGTTCAAGGTATTACTCCTAAAGTTTTCCTCAGAAATATTTCCTTAATTATTACTTCAAAAGGAGTGAAGCCTGTGAAAACTGGGATTGCTTTAATCAGTGGGATTTGAATTAGAGACTTGAGTATATGTATCGTTAAATAATTTCTGGTTTTTAAAAGAGAGAGAATGTAATCAGATGTATTATTTCTAACTAAAACCTGGATAATAAGTATGTTCTCAATGAAATGAATTGACTATATGCCATATTTGGTCTTGAGGAAGCCAACCAGATGATCAATGTGGAATAATGTATTAGATGAGTAATATCTGGGGATAATCAGGTTAATAGTCACAAAAAAGAGGGAATACAGCATACAAAAGCAACCAAACAAACAAACAAAGCAAACACTGGGCCTTCAGGATTGAGAAAAATGTAGTTCTTTATTTATAATGGAGACCCGACACGGTCCATGTTTCGGCGTACAAACGCCTGCATCAGGGGTCTCCCTCTTCACAGATACTTCACTCCTGTGTCCGCCCGCACTGCCCTCTTACACTTGCAGACTCTGGTCTCTTGGCTCCTCATAGTCCATGGGTACTTGCACTCTCTCCACGACAGCAGCCAATCCAGGCCAAGGGCACCTGGCAAGCTTCCCAAACGTACAAACATTCTATACATGTTATTCCTGGAATTGTGGATTGTTCCCAAGTCCATTTAGTAGTGGTTTATGGACTTGTCCTTTAGGAAACCGTCTAACCCCTTTTTAAACTCTGCTAAGCTAACCGCCTTCACCACGTTCTTCTGTGACTCACATGTGAGAACAATCAGCCTACTGTCCTCGGAGAATACCTGCTACAGGTAAGTAACTTCGCTTTAGCCCTCCAAGCTTATTTTGGTGGCAGAACATCCACCTGCTGCTAGGATCCCATCACCAAAGCATGATCGGACTGTACTATGGGATTAATCACCAGGTCTTTCCAGTCCCCCAATTGTGACACCAAACCCACCATGTAATCTGACCTCGAATAGGACTTATATTGGGTTGAATAATATGTATAGCTCTGTATAGTCTTGTTTTGTTCCCTCCAGATATCCACTAACTTCCATTTAGCCAGAAGGGCAGGAAGGCTTCTACTATCTTTGGTGTAAGCCCTTGACCCTTTGTGAGATGAAACCAAAGGCTCAATAGTGTAACTAAAATCCCCTGCAATAAGGAAGACCCCATCCCCAGCTGGTATAAATGTTTTAAATGCTTTCTCAAAAAATTGATGCTTTGATTCCACTGCGGCATACAAATTTAAAATTCATCTACTCTCTCCTTGATCCAAATAACTCTCCCTTCCTCATCTGCTTTAGAGTCACATAAAACAACAACAACTACTACTACTACTTAACATTTATAAAGCACTACCAGGGTTACGCAGCGCTGTACAATTTAGCACAGAGGACAGTCCCTGCTCGAAGGAGCTTACAATCTAAAGGACAAAAAAGTGCAGTCAATCAAATTGGGGCAGTCTAGATTTCCTGAATAAATGAATAATGGTTAGGTGCCGAAAGCGACATTGAAGAGGTGGGCTTTGAGTAAGGATTTGAAGATGGGCAGGGACGAGTGTTCATAATCAGAATAACTACACCTTTTTTTTTGATCCCCCAGAGGAAAAGTAAACCTTTCCCCATCCCCCTCTTTATACTTTAATTGATTTTTCTGGGGTAAGCTTAGTTTCTTGCAATAATGCAATGTTAATATGTTCCTTTATTTAGAGCTGCCAGAATCTGTTTCCTTTTAACAGGACTTTTCGGCCCCCTAACATTACAGGATCCAAATTTAATGTGTCCCACAGGCATTAGGAAAAACCTCTACATCACATGCTGCGCTTAACTGTGCAATTACTATACTCCCCCATCTCAGCCAGCCATCCTGTAATAGCCAGAAGTTCCTTCCACACTCAATCATCCATCTCTTAACATATCCCTTCAATGCACCCAACGTCTACCCCCCCCCCCCCCCGATCCCTTTCCTCCCCAAACCTCCTCCCTCCACTGCCCAACAAAATATAGTATCAGGTTAAAGGATCAACCTGACAAACCCGTCCATCCCCTGCTAAGTAAACCTCCCAGTCCCCATCCTAACAGTGAAAACAGTTCTGCCAGTATAAAGCTGCCAACATCGTAGAGTAGAAATAACACATCAACATTATAAGATTTAGTAACAACCTAACTTTATAGCAGAAACTAGAGACCCCCATATTGGGGGCCAAGCAGATCGGGTGGCTCCATATAGTACTATAGCATTCACCTGCTGCCCTGCTTAAGCCGATCCCCAGTCATTGTGCATACCTCCCCATTGTTCCAACCCCTATGAAACAAGCCTCCATTCTAGGTGGGATGAAACTGTCATGAGATCTCCATCTCATTGGGAACTGCCACCAAGTCCTCTGATTCACCACCACGTGGAGTTTGCTCTAGTGGTACTGCAAGCCTTCCTCTGAGTCGGAGGAGTTGTCTCCCTCTGACAATTCACTGCTCCTGGCTGAGCTCCTCAAGCTGCACAATGAAGCTCCAACATGTTGATCATCCCAACTGTCGGAGAGCTCAGCCAGACCTGGCCTGCGTGTGCCACCCCTTTCCTCTGTTCTTTTTGGCAGCGCACTCCATCTTGCTCGCTGAGGTGGAGGTGAGGTCCTCTGCAACCGATTTCTTCCACATGGTGCCAGAGCTCCTTCTTGTCCAAGGGTTCTCAGAAAGGGTTTAACATCTTTAGGTGTAGAGAGAAACCACTAAAACCATCAACCAGGCCGGATACCACAAAGCGACCTGGTATCCCTTAGCTTGCAAGTCCTGCTTGTATCCCCAGAGTTCTTTCCACTTATGGATAGTTTCCAGACATAGATCTGGATAGACATGAATTTCCATATTGTTATACTGGACTTGTCTTTGTAGGGAGGAGAACTAGGTGAATCTGAGAAGCAGGTCATGAAAAACTTTTTTACATAGATCCCTGGAGATGTTCCTTCTGTAGAAATGCTAAATAGTAGTAGTAGTAGTAGTAGTACCTTCTGGCACTCCCAAAATCCGAATATTGGACCTTCTATTCCTGTTCTCCTGGTCCTCGACCTTATCCTGCAACATTTACATTCTCTGCAAAATTCATGCCCTGTCACTGTGATCCCCGGCTGCCTCCTCCTCCAAGTCCATAATGCATGCCTCCATCACATCCACATGTGCAGCCAGTACAGAGAGCTTTTCTTCTAATTTAGCTACCACCAACTCCTCAATCTCAGCCTTGGAGTATTGAATCTCCAAAAGAATACGATGCCACATATTTGAAGCGGGTACAGTATGTTCTGTATTGGCCACAGATGAACCTGGGCTGTTCTCTCCACCACTTCCTGCTACCATGCACTCTTTCTGGGCCTTAGAGGCTTTCACCACATACATGTCTTAGATCGAGGTAGATACTTTAGGTTTAAGTTGTTTCAGCATATCCTCTAGCTGCCCCAAATCTAATTATTTTCGATTGCTACCTTCAGTTCCACTAAAAAACTCTATTTAACAGTTCTCCGAGGGGGAATTTAGGATTGGAATAATGGAGCTCCCTCAAGCACGTCCAATCCCCATGCATGCCAACCGGAAGTCTGTCCCCCCCCCCCCCCCCCCCCCCCCCATCTCTTGTATATTGAATTTTAACCCTATATCTATGCTTTCCTGGAGTTCTATTTTGTTTTCTTTTTCTTTAGCCTGTATACCACTTTGTTCTGCAATGTCAGTTTGAGTGGTATAGCAAGTTTTAATAAACTATAACTATATATGAGTCACATCTGATGGAGCCCAGTGCAGATGCTACCTAGTGTTCTGTTACTGTAAGAAGCTTTTGGCAGTACTGCACTGCTCAAGCATTGGTGCCTGCCCAGCATCAGCACGCAGGACAAGCAGTCTCCATTTTTCCACAGAGCAGAGAGATCACGTTCAGTGAGCTCTCCTCAGCAGATCAAACTTTCTTAATTTTTTGGGAGTGCCTTCCCATCATGGTATGCATTTTTTCTTATATTTCTTTTGAAATCATTTCTTCCCTTGCCCCTTATTTTTTTAGTCTTTTTGGCAAGTTTAAGTTTTCTTATTTGTTTTGTGGCTCCTAAGGCCCGCTTAGGCCTAAGCACTGGTCATGGAACGTTTCTCTTTTTTTGTGAAGAGAATTTTTTCTCTCTCACAATTGAGCCATTTGATTCACATTGGCTGTTTTTCCCTGGGGCTGAAGTCTGTCATGCCTAGGTCCTGACCAGAAGGCCTCTAATTTCTTCTTTGTTTAAAAATGCAGGAAACATCTTTTAAAAAGCAGAGAGTCCCTGCGCAAGAAGCTTCTAAGACCAATCCGTCGACATTAGCATTGAAGGCATCGGCTGAAGGAGCTGCATCAGATACTAGGGGTGCATTGACATTGAGCAGGTCTCCTCCTGCCTCAATATTGAGCACCATTAGGGCCCCATTGGACTGGTATGCATTGAACACAACACCGAGGACATGTCTAGATTCCACATCATCCTCGTCGGCAGCAAGGGACCCCAATGTTGTGCATTGAGTGAAGGCAAAGAAGTACCAACATCAGTCCCCTTCGAAGCACTGGCACTTCCGATATCCATGAAGCGTGAGTGCTGCAAGCATCACTCCCCCTCTGTGGAGTCGGTGCCAGTGCACCAGTCTCCTAACTGCGTAGGGCCAGCCTTCCGATTCAGCACTGGCACCTTTGCAGGCTATCACTGAGCCGACACCAGCCCCACCTTTACCAATACCTGCCTCCAAGGCTATGCTGCAGGAAGAGTTAGAGCAGATCTTGACCCAGGATGATGCTGAGGCCTTGAGGTCATCAATGCCAGCCGTGGCTCCACCCCAGCTGTTCCTGGAGGCCCTTGCCTTATCTGTTGTCCATGTTTCAACACTGGTGCCTAGGAAAGGATCTGTGTTGGCCTCAGAAGCTACTAAATAGTAAAGGTAAAACAAACCAGAGAAAATATTTCTTCACTCAATGTGTACTGGAATTCGTTGCCAGAGAATGTGGTAAAAGCAGTTAGCTTAGCAGAGTTTAAAAAAGATTTGGTTAATTTCCTAAAAAGAAAAGTCCATTATCTATTATTAAGATGGACTTGGGAAAATCCACTGCTTATTTCTACAATAAGCAGCAGCATAAAATCTGTTTTACTGTTCTGGGATCTTGCCAGGTACTTGTGACCTGGATTGGCCACTGTTGAAAACAGGATACTGGGCTTGATGGACATTCAGTCTGTCCCAGTATGACAACACTTATATTCTTATGTTTTTAACTACTGTTTTTCACAGTAAAATAATGGAGGGGAAACATTCAAAAATATTTAACAAAATATAAATTATAATATATGAAAACCAAAAATTTAACATCAAAAATTCTGAAATAAAACATTTTTCAGCTATAATGATTACTGCATACTGCAGCAGCATCAGTTCCGGGAGCAAAAGGAAAATCAGGTCACCTGAAGAGAGGAGGAAAGTGATCAGCAGCACATAAATGGAGTGAGGCATCTGTATTCTATAAGGCTGGGTGCCCCCATAGCATGTATACCAAAAGGGGGTGTGGTATTGGGAGGAGCATGATGGCCCTGTCAGGGGCGTTCCAGAAAGTTATGTGTGTAGTTATAGAATACTGCGTAAGTGAGTTCAACTAGGGCACCAGCATTTACACCAGGTTTCAGCAGGCATAAGACTGGCACCTACAGTTAGGAATGGGAATCAGCACTGCATGCTATTCTATAAAGAGCATGTGCCCTTTTGAGCACCATTTATAGAATTTTCCACCCTATAAGCTTAAGATATGGGAAGATAGTACCTCTGTCAAATGTAAGATATATCTATTTATGTGGATTATTCTTAAGCACCCCAGATTAACAGCCTTGTTGTCAAGAGTGCCGCACAGGCATCCCCTTGATGGGCGGGATAGTAAGTCAATAAATAAACTTGAAACTTGCTCTAAAAAGTAGAAACAGTATTAAATATAGATGTAGGATAGGCTATAGTGTTTTGCTATTAGGGAAGGAGGATTTATTACAGAACCAAAAGATCTCTAATACTAAATATAGGTTTGTGCAATTTTTGAAGTACTGGGTGAATGAAGCAGAGCCGCAAATTCAGCTCTGGAAAGAATTGTCGATATACGAGCTGAAAGATCATACAGCATGTTGGAGACCCTAGTGGATGTTGCATAAACAACTATGGCATAGATTTCTGCAGAATAGTATGAAGAGGAGGTAGCCTGTGGCAGCTTGCAAAAGGACCTTTACCTGAAGAATCGAGTTTTCAGTAAACCCTTTGGTTCCGAACTGAACTTCTGGTTTGGACTGACTTACTGGATGAAAGGATAGTGCTGAATGAGTGGATTTCTATGCTGAATGGCCTCTCAGCTCCAGCTAGTCCTGATGCTGACCTTCCTAGAAGCTATTAAAAAATAGCTAAAATAACCAGCCTGATGCTCAGTGGGCAAAATAGGGGTTATATAATCCGTCCACATGAGATTTATAAAACAAGAATCTCTTCCTTACTCCTCATGCACTTCTCATATGATTTATGTGAGGTTTTTAAGCTATATAATTTCTAGGGTTTTCTTTTATGAAGGTGCTATGAAGCATTCCTTCACCTACTAGCCCTATGGAGTTTTTTCGTACCTTCTCTTGAGGAAACACTGGCCATTGGTTTTCCAGGCCTATCTTTACTTATATTGTTATACCAGTTCTTCTGCTGCTGATATCAAAGCCATTGTGCATTTCCTCTGAGTCTGCCCACTTAGAGATCAGGGGATCATGAGCCATTAGTGGTTTCAGTGCAGTGGCCTGAAAACCTCTGCATTTTCAAAGGGGTAGATTTTATTTATTTATTGCACTTGTATCCCACATTTTCCCACCTATTTGCAGGCTCAATGTGGCTTACAAAGCCCTGTTATGGCACAGCCATGCCAGGGTAGAAATTACAGTTGGTGTTATAAATAAATCAAGGGAGGCAAAAAGAATTGGTCAAGCAGTAATAGAGAGATACATTCTTAGTAAAGGTGGATAGGTATAGTGTTATAATTGGTTATGTGTTCTCGTGGTAAGCTTTGTTAAAGAGAGAGGTTTTCAGAGATTTACAGAAGTTACTTAATTCGTTGATCGCTTTCAAGTGGGTCGGAAGTGTGTTCCATATCTGCATACTCAAATAGGAGAAGCTGGTCAAGTTAGTTTGTATTTTAGTCCTTTACAGCTGGGGAAGTGTAAGTTAAGGAAGGTGCTGAATGATCTTTTAGCATTTCTGGGTGGAAGGTCCACTAGGTCTAGCATGTATGTTGGGACGTCTCCGTAGATGATTTTATGGATAGTCTTGCAGATCTTGAACGTGATGCGTTCTTTAAGTGGGAGCCAGTGCAGCTTCTTTCTTAAGGGTTTCACACTTCCATATTTTGCTTTGCCAAATATAAATCTGGCTGCGGTATTCTGGGCTGTTTGAAGTTTCTTGATGGTTTGTTCTTTGCAGCCAGCGTAAAGTGTGTTGCAGTAATCCAAGTGACTTAGCACCATTGACTGCACCAAGTTCCAAAAGATGGCTCTTGGGAAGAAAGGTTTTACTCTTTTGAGTTTCCACATGGAGTGGAACATTTTCTTGGTTGTATTCTTCTCGTGAGTATCAAGTATGAGATTTTGGTCAATGGTAACTCCCAGAATTTTCAGGGTATTGGAGACGGGAAGGGAGAAGGTAGAGGTGGTTATGGTGGTGAAGTTATTTGTATTGTGTTGTGAAGTGAGTATCAGACATTGTGTTTTTTCTCTGTTAAGTTTTAATTGAAATGCATCCGCCCAGGAGTGCATGATTTGGAAGCTTTGGTTGATTTCTTTGGTGATTTAATTAAGATCATGTTTGAAAGGGATGTAGATCGTTACATCGTCTGCATATATGTATGGGTTGAGACTTTGATTGTCTAGTAGCTTGGCTATGGGTATCATCATTAGATTAAAGAGTGTTGGTGAGAGGGGGGATCTCTGGGGAACTCTGCATTCAGGTGTCCATGGGTTTGATATCTCCGCGTTAGTTGTTACTTGGTAAGCTCTTTGTCAGGAATCCTCTAAACCAGTTGAGAACGTTGCCTCCAATTCCAAAGTATTCTAGGATGTGTAGTAGTATTCCGTGGTTGACCATGTCAAAGGCGCTGGACCAGTGGCATAGCTAAGGGTGGGCCTGGGTGGGCACAGGCCCACCCATTCTTGCCTCAGGCCCACCCAGTCAGCAGCCCATGAGGCCCCCAAAACTCTTCAGTGGTGGCGCCTCACTACTCCTTCTCGCTCTCTTCTCCACTCGTGGCCTGGCATCTGCCCATATTTCTCTAGAACCCCCTCTCCTGGTCTACCTTAGAGCTACTGCTGGCGGCTATTCCTATAGGCATCGTGTGCCAGCCCTGCAGGCATCTCTCTATCATGTCCTGCCCTCAATGATGTCACTTCTTGTTTTTTTGGCGAGGATGTGGTAGAGAGAAGCCTGCAGGGCTGACGCAGGTTAACTATAGGAATTGTGAGGGGCAACGGCTCTGAGGTAGAACCGGGGGAGCGGGTTCAGAGAAACGGGCAGACATCAGGTCATTAAAAAATATATATATTGTATGTATGTACAGGGGTAGGGGAGGAGGTGGGAAGGGCCCACCCAGGTTAACTCTGGGCCCACCCAAAATGGCAGGTCTGCCTACGCCCCTGCGCTGGACATGTCAAATTGTAGGAGAAGTATGTTATAGCCGGTAACAATTTTTTGTTTGAATTTGTTCGTTAGGGTTACTAGTACAGTTTCTGTACTGTGGTTCGATTGGAATCCTGATTGAGATTCGTGCAGAATGAAGTATTTGTTTAGGTGGTTGGTGAGTTGTTTCGTCACTGCACCTTCCGTAAGTTTAGTAATCAGCGGGATAGATGCTACTGGGCGATAGTTGGTTAGGTCACTTATACTTTTCTTTGCGTCTTTAGGTAAAGGAGTAAGTAGTATATTTCCTTTGTCCTTTGGGAAGAGACCACATTGTAGCATATGTTTTACGTGTCTCGTGAGGTCTTTTATGAATTGTTGAGGGGCAGATCTAATAAGGTTGTTTGGGCAGATGTCAAATTTGCATTGTGATTTGGCATATCTTTTAAGTGATTGTGAGATGTTTTCAGTCGGTAGTACATCAAAGTTGGTCCATGATCGGTCTGCTGGATATTCCCCTTGTATTGGGTCTAGACATTCAAGGAGGTTTGCATAATTATTTGTGTTGATGGGTATCATATTTCGTAGCTTTATAATTTTCTCTTTGAAGTAGTTCGCAAGGTTCTTTGCTGATGGAATGTCTATGTTACTAGAAGTGACCGGCGTCGTATTTAGTAGATTATTTACGAGTTGGAAGAGTTTATGTGTATCCTGATAGCCTGGTCCTATTTTAGTTTTATAGTATGTTCTTTTGGTTCGTCTAATGGTGTATTCTTTGTAGTTGCTTCCATTCATTGAGTGCAGCACCGTCTTTCTTCTTATTCCATGCTCGTTCCAGTCTTCTGGCTTGTGTTTTTAATTCTTTCAATTCTTCAGTAAACCATGGTATTAAGTTTTTCCTATGTGAGATTCTGGTTTGGAGTGGTGCTATGTTATCTAATATGATTCTGCATCTGTTGTCTCAGTCATAGAGAAATTGGTGTGAGTCTGTTGGTGTTGTCCATTCGCTGTCATAGAATTGTTGCCAGAATATTAGTGGGTCTGTTTTGCCTCTCGTGGTGTAGGTAGATCGTTCTTGTTTGTGTTGTGAATGTTTTGTTTGCCAGTGAAGGGAGAGGTTTGCTTTGTAGTGGTCGGACCATGGTATCCATTTTGTATCTTTTAGTGTGATATTTAGTTCATGTGAGAATTTGTGTGTAATTAAGTCTAGTGTATGCCCTTTAGAATGGGTAGGTTGAATGTTTGGCCATTGAAGCTCCCATATTTGAAGGAATTCTTTGCATTCGCTCACATTTGTTGAGTTGGAATCCTGAAGGTGGAGGTTGATATCGCCTATTATAATGAGGTTTTGGGTAGAGACACGTGTTAGATCTGAAATCCATGAAGTGTGTTTGGCAGTCTTGCCAGTTGCCTGGTGGTCTGTAGAACAGGATGAGGTTCAGGTGGTCCTGTGGGGTTGGGTAGTCAATTCTGACTGAGGCGATTTCAAGTTGGGGAAGTATGGATTCAGCTGTTGTTGTGACGGTGAATTGAGATCTGTAGATTATAGCTATGCCTCCTCCTCTTTTTCCGATCCTTGTCCAATGAGTGATTTTGTATCCTGGGGGACATAGTTCTAGAATTAGATGCACCACTTCTTTGAAATCAGTAACACCAGAAGCCAGCTGGAATGTCCATCACCAGCATAACCAGCCCTCTCTTCCCTACCACCTTTAGCTGTTTTGTTATACTTCATATGTTCATTTTTAATGAGACAGCTAAGAGTTAGCCATTTACAAAGTCCTGATGAGAGATCAACTACCAAAATACTGTGCATTCTAAATTGATAGCATGATTATTTAGCTTAGCCACTGTGAGAAAAGAGGAACTGCTCTCCCTCCTGTATGTAATGTTGGAAGAGCAGGAAGGCTTCTCACAACTGCTTTTAAATCACTCATGAGAATGTACAGTGTCTTAGAAAAGTCTTCACACTCTTGAACATTTTTCATTCTTTTAAAGTAGGACTTTGTTGTACTGATTTGCACAACATTCACTAGTCTTCTAATGTGAAGGAATAATTATTGCTTATCTTTACATCCCTTGACTCAATACTTGGTTGAAATCTCACTCATTAGGAGTGTGTCACTCTCATCGTAAGGCTCTCTCACATTCCTTGTCTCGTACCCCTGGCCACTGGAAAGAACAATGAGCACATTCCATTCACTACAATGGCTGCTTGAGGGGAGGTATATAATGCATTAATGCTTGTAGAAACCACCTCGTAACACCCACATATCTCCACACGGAAAGAGATAGTCACAACTCACATAGTCAAATGTTTTTCAGAATCGAGACTAACCAATAAGAACGGCACCCAAGAGGTCTGACTCTGCGCTACCACCAACAATGCCGTCCTCACATTCTGAACCAAATGGCGACCTCATGCAAACCCCACCTGGTGGTCCCCTACTAAATAAGTGATTAAAGGAGCCAGATGATCTGCCAGAATTCAAGCTAATAATTTGACATCAACATTCAAAGGGGATATAGGCTGATAGAATGCAGGGTGATCAGGCGCCCTACCCAGTTTTGGGATAAGAGTAATAAGGGCCTCATTAGTCCAATGAGGAAAGGTTCCTTGCGCAATCACCACATCGTAATAAAGTGTAAGTGGGGCACATATTTGTGGGGCAAAACTCTTGTAGTATTCTGAGGAGAAGCCACCTGCTCCAGGAGGTTTATGGGTAGAGAGAGATTTAATAGCCTGCTGGACTTCCCAAGCCCACAAAGGTGCATTCAATTGGAATTGCACAGCAATGGTGAATCTCGAAAGACCCAAGTCCCCCAAGTAATCACTGAGGGATGGGCCCACAAACTGGGGATTTGCAGAGTACATCCTAGAAAAATAATAAAAAAAATCTTGAGGATATCCGGAGGCTGGTGAACCCATGACCCATGAGGCTCAACCAGTGAAGAGACAAACTTGGTGGGTGACTAAGCTTTCACAATACGCGCAAGGAGTCTACTTGCTTTGTTGCCATAGCGATAATAGGAAAACCGATGATGAAAAAACAATTTCTGTGTATACTCATGGATAAGAGAATTTAAAATGGCCAGTGTGGCCATCATGATTTCATTTGGCCACAAAGGGGGTCTTTATATGTGCTTTTTTGGCCATCAGGTAGTACCGCTCTAAGTGAAGAATTCCTTGAATAACCCTTTTGTTACGGGCGCACATATGTCCCCATGAAGCAGAGCCTTCGAGGCTTCCCAGAACAGAGTAGGTGAACCTGGGGTAAATTGTTCATTTTGGTATAAAGCACCCACTCCTGAACTAAGAAGCTCCGAAAGTACAGGTCCTCCGCCAAGTTCAATGGGACTTTCCAGCTACCTACTCTCTTAGATTGGGGACATAGCTCTAGATCCACCCAAATCAATGTGTGGTCTGAAACCTCCATTGGGCCTATTTCCGTATGTTTAACCCTTGAAAATAGAGACACTGAAATCAACACATAATCTATTCTAGCCCACGATTGATGAGCTGGTGATAAGTGTGTATAATCATGAGAGGTTGGATGTAGCAATCTCCAAGGATCTACTAAATTCAAGGTTGCACACAGATACGGTAGACCTTGCCCTCCCCCATTGCACTACAAGTCTGTTGCAAGGAACGATCCAGCATCAGATCAGAGATTTGATTAAATTCTCCAAGGAGAATCCAGGGGTCATCATCATGTTTAATTCTCAAATTGATTAACAAGAGAAAAAAAGGAGGATTTGTAGGTATTTGGCCCATATAGCGAACAGATGTGGAGGGGCATAATCGAACGCGAACGCCTATCTCCATGGGCGTTTATGTCCGAAAACGGATACGTGAAGAGGCGGGACAGACCGTATTTTCGAAAAAATGGACATTTTTCAGCTGGGCGTTTGTTTTTTTTAGCGATAATGGAAACTAAAAACGCCCAGCTCAAAAACGTCCTAATCCGAGCCATTTGGTCATGGGAGGGGCCACGATTCGTAGTACACTCGTCCCCCTGACATGCCAGGACACCAACTGGGCACCCTAGAGTCAGTGCGGTGGACTTCAAACAATGCTTCCACATGCGTAGCTCCCTTACCATGGGTGCTGAGCACCCAACCCCCCTCCCCCAAAACCCACTACCCACAAATGTACAACACTACCATAGCTCTTAGGGGTGAAGGGGGCACCTACATGTGGGTACAGTGGGTTTTGGAGGCCTCCCATTTACCAGCACAAGTGTTACAGGTAGGGGGGGATGGGCCTGGATCCACCTGGCTGAAGTGCACTGCGGTACCCACTAAAAGTGCTCCAGGGACCTGCATACACGCAGGCCTCTAGGACTTGTTGCTGCTATATAACATTGGCACACCAGTTGACACCTGAAGACTAATCTCTCCGAAAACGTCCTTTATTGGAATAAGCACGCTTACTCACAGTTAACTGCAGATCAGAGGTTGTGCCCCACTGGCAATGAGTCTCCCTGGTACTACTACTACTACTTAACATTTCTAGAGCGCTACTAGGGTTACGCAGCGCTGTACAAAATAAACAAAAAAAGACGGTCCCTACTCAAAGGAGCTTACAATCTAAAGAACGAAATGCCAAGTTGGGGCAGTCTAGATTTCTTGGGTAGAGGTGTAGAGGTTAGGTGCCGAAGGCGACCTTGAAGAGGTGGGCTTTAAGCAGAGATTTGAAGATGGGCAGGGAGGGGGCCTGGCGTATGGGCTCGGGGAGTTTGTTCCATGCATGGGGTGAGGCGAGGCAGAAAGGGCGGAGCCTGGAGTTGGCGGTGGTGGAGAAGGGTACTGAAAGGAGGGATTTGTCTTGAGAGCGGAGGTTACGGGTAGGAACGTAAGAGGAGATGAGGGTTGAGAGGTAAGTAGGGGCTGCAGATCAAGTACATTTGTAGGTTAGTAGCAGAAGCTTGAATTGAATGCGGTAACTGATTGGAAGCCAATGAAGTGACTTGAGGAGAGGGGTGATATGAGTATATCGGTTCAGGTGGAAGATAAGACGTGCAGCAGAGTTCTGAATGGACTGAAGGGGTATAGGTGGCTAAGTGGGAGACCAGTGAGGAGTAGGTTGCAGTAGTCAAGGCAAGAGGTAACGAGAGAGTGGATGAGAGTTCGGGTGGTGTGCTTAGAGAGGAAAGGGCGGAGTTTGCTAATGTTATAGAGGAAGAAGCGACAGGTCTTGGCTATCTGCTGGATATGCGCAGAAAAGGAGAGGGAGGAGTCAAAGATGACACCGAGGTTGCGGGCAGAAGAGACGGGGACGATGAGGGTGTTATCAACCGAAATAGAGAGTGGAGGTAGAGGAGAAGTGGGTTTGGGTGGGAAGACAAGAAGTTCGGTCTTGGCCATGTTCAGTTTCAGGTGGCGGTTGGACATCCAGGCAGCAATGTCGGATAATATATATTAAATCAAAACTGTATTATTTGTCTGTGTAGATTATATTATGTATTTAATTTTGTATTTGCGGTGTTCTCCTGTATACTAATCATGAGTTATACTGTTTTTCATCTTATTTAGCTAGTTTGTGGGTTTGCTGTGCTTTCCTGTAATGATTGGAGTTCTAATGTTTGTCCAATTTGTACTTATTGTATTGCTTCTTTTTATAAATTGTAAACCGTTCTGTCTTGCAGTAGCAATAAGATACGGTATATAAATTGACGTAAATAAAATAAATAAATAAATAAGCAGGCCGATACTTTGGCCTGGGTGTCTGCAGTGATGTTAGGTGTGGAGAGATAAAGCTGGGTGTCGTCAGCATATACTGGAAGCCATGAGACGAGATCAGGGAGCCCAGGGAAGAGGTGTTGATAGAGAAAAGAAGGGGTCCAAGGACAGAACCCTGAGGGACTCCAACAGAGAGCGGGATAGGGGTGGAGGAAGAACCATGAGAGTGTACTCTGAAGGTATGATGGGAGAGATAAGAGGAGAACCAGGAGAGGACAGAGCCCTGGAACCCAAAAGAGGACAGTGTGTCAAGAAGTAAGTTGTGATTGACAGTGTCAAAAGCGGCGGATAGGTCGAGGAGAATGAGGATGGAGTAATGACCTTTGGATTTAGCAAGGAACAGGTCATTACAGACTTTAGATAGTGCCGTTTCTGTCGAGTGAAGTGGGCGAAAGCCAGATTGAAGCGGATCGAAGATGGTATGAGAGGCGAGAAAATCAATGCAACGGCTGTGAACGGCGCGTTCAAGTATTTTGGAGAGGAAGGGTAGGAGGGAGATGGGGCGGTAGTTGGAGGGACAGGTAGGGTCAAGTGAAGGTTTTTTGAGGAGAGGTGTGACAACAGCATGCTTGAAGGTGTCAGGGACAGTTGCGGTGGAGAGAGAGAGGTTGAGGATATGACAGATGGGGGGGTGATAGTAGGAGAGATGGTGATAAGTAAGTTGGTGGGGATGGGGTCTGAGGAACAGGTGGTGCATTTCGAGGAGGAGAGAAGATGGGCGGTTTCCTCTTCGGTGATATCAGGAAAGGAGGAGGAGGAGGCCTGGTTGATTGCATGAGGGAGTGGGTGATAGGATGAAGAGGAGGAGAAGGTTTAGTGGTGATTTCGAGGTTGATCTTCTGGACCTTGTCGCGGAAGTAGTCAGCCAGTGATTGAGGAGAGAGTGAGGGGGTGGGTGGGAGCGGAAGGCATTTTGAGGAGAGAGTTGAGGGTGGCGAAGAGACGACGAGGGTTAGAGCTGAGGGAATTAGTCAGATGAGTGTAGTAATCCTGTTTGGCGAGGAATAGGGAGGACTAGAAGGAGGATAGCATGAATTTGTAGTGAATGAAGTCAGCATGGGTGCGAGATTTCCTCCATAGGCATTCAGCCGATCGGGAGCAGGAGCGTCCGAGATGGCAGAATGGTGTACAATGCCCTCTTTCAGCCACATTCAAGGTAAGAACTAAGTTCTGTAACGTGGCTAACATGTGAAAGGGATCTAAAACTGGCTTACAAAAATGGCCACTACTTCATGGACTACCAGAAACAAAACAGGGCACACTCTGACCCAGTAAGCAGGGGGAAAAGCACCATGGGAGTAGAGCCTACCAACTACCAACATCGTGAGCATTTGCCACAAGCTAGTGGAATCACGGAGCCCAATACCCTACACCCACCACAATGCATTGCTGATGTGACTCTGCAGTGCGCATAACAGAAAAGGTGTCACACTCACCCGAGAGCCACATCAGAACCAGGGAAAGGCTGTCACAGGATAGAACACATTCTGCTGTCATGGAGGTGGGTACGGCATTTGAGGCTGGCATACAGGCTGGAAAAAAAGTTTTTAAAGTGGGGTCTTTTTGGTGGGAGGGGGTTAGTGACCACTGGGGGAGTCCGGGGAGGTCATCCCTGATTCCCTCCAGTGGTCAGTTGGGGCACTTTTTTGGGACCTGTTTGTGAAAAAAAAGGGTCCAAAAAAAGTGACCCAAAATCGTGGTAAAAACGCCTTTTTTTTCCATAATCAACTAAAGACGCCCATCTCTCCTCGGCTGATAACCACGCCCCAGTTCCACCTTCACCACGCCTCCAACACGCCCCCGTCAACTTTACCCGTTTCCGCGACGGATTGCAGTTGGAAACGCCCAAATCGGCTTTCGATTATACCGATTTGGGCGCCCACGGGAGAAAGATGCCCATCTCCCGATTTGGGTCGCAATATAGGCGTTTTTCTCTTTCGATTATAAGCAGGATAGTATTCCTGACCTAAATAATTCAGGCAGATTAGGACATTCCTTCCCACTTCATCCCACACTACTAGCTTGGCCAAACAAGGTAACCCCTTCTTAATCAAAATAGCAACTCCACCTCTGCAACCCACAGATGAGGAAAAAAAACGATCACCCACCCATTGTTGCTGCAGTTTAAGATGCTCTGTATCAGAAAACTTGGTCTCTTGGAGGCAAGCTTTTTGGCTCCTCAAAGGCTGATACATCGACATTGACACCAGAAGCATTGACCTTAATGGGTGTCAAGATGTCAGCATCCACTGGGAATGCACCGGCAACGAGGACTCTCCACTTCCCTTGACATCGTGTGCTGCGATTAAGCCCTGGGACCGATCAGCATCAGATCCACACTGAGGACACGTACAGGTTTGACATTGTCTTCTTCGGCACCAAATGACCACGATGACGTGCATCAGGGGGAAGCCCAGTAGGCATACGCATCAGTCCTCCTCGACACATGATGCTGGGAGTGCCAGGCATTGGCATCGCCGGTACCTGAGGGGTGCCTTGTGTGAATCTCTGAGCACCCAGATCCTCGCTACTGGTCCGACACCAACACCTTTTCAGTCTGCCTATCTTCTGGCTCCCCTGTCTTTGCCAATGTCTTCCTTCAGTGAGAGGAACTGGCATAGATGCTGCAGCGGCACATCACTGAGGCATTGAGGGCACTTGCGCCAACTGCGGATCCAGCTCAGATTCTTCCTGAGGCTCCTTCCATGCCAGTGCAGAGATCCTTGATGCCAGCACCTCGACAAGTATCAACTCTCGATGTCGGGGAGGAAGCTTCCCCAGAGTCAGAAAGTAGGATTGTACCTCAACGCTTTTCTGGGCATGGATATAGATCCACTGAGTCGAGGCAGGCAGACTCATTCAGAACAATTTGAGTACAGTGAAGAGTCTGGATGGGACTGCTCATGGGATTCAGAGGAGGACCCACATTACTTCTCAGAGGAGTCTTATGAGATACCTTTTCATCTCTTACCACTTCAACAGAGATGAAATCTCAACTTGAGGGTCTCTCTTTCACCAGTTTTGTCAGGGAGCTTGCTTTTGCTATCCCGTTTAAGTTGGAAATGGAGGATGAGACCAAGGTGAAGATATTGACATCCTGGACTATGAGTCTCCTCCTAAGGAAGGGGTCACTGTACCCATTGCACTGATGAAGAACTAGGAATCTCCCCTCTCAGTGCAAGTTGCACCTATGAAGGTGGATACGTAGTACTGTATCGAAAAGGCTCCCGGATTTGAGAAGGCACAACTGCCACACCATTCTCTGATGGTCAAATCCACTCTCAAACAAGCTAGGAGCTCCAGGACTCATGCCTTGGCACCCACCAGGTAGAAAGACCGGGACACTAGATGCATTTGGGAGGAAGACTTTTCAAACCTCGATGCTCATTGCCCACATCCAGTCCTACCAGCTTTAAATGAGCCTTAGCTAGCAGTCTTTGGTCCTCAGTACACTAAGTCTTGTGGATACTCTCTCACAGGAGCAGACCGCAGAGCTCCTCCACTTGGCTAGTAAGCAGGAGTGTAGGAAATATCTAGCCAGGGGCATGTACTGTATGATTCATTTGATATAGAGTCCAGACTCTCCACTACGGGTTTGGGGATGTGCAATTCTAGGTCAAAGACATGGCTACATGTCTCTGACCTAGAATTGGTGGTTCAGGGGAGGTTGGTGGAAGTTCCTTGCCAGGTTGACAACTTGTTTGGAGATAAGGTGAAATAGGTCATCAACTTCATAAAGAAACATACAGACACCATCCAGATTCTGTCTTGGTACCCTCCAGCTGCATCCTCTTCCTCACAGAGGTTTTTGAGTGGGCCTAGACAATGAACCTACTACCTCTTAAAGGTGTAGGTTCCTGCCACCTTCCCACTGTGCCCAACAGCCCCAGGTCTAGCATTCTCAGCCTCGCCAACCCCATCCTCAGAAACCCCAGCCAGTGCTCCAGTTGAAGAAAAGGATGACCTTTAGACTGGCTCCAGGACAGTGTAGCCACACTCAATATAGCTGTCCTAAATGGCCTATTGGTAGGGGGAAAACTGAATATTTTCCATCACAGGTGTCCCCTTGTAACCTCCGACTGGTGGGTTCTTCAAATAGTCCATCTCAGTTACACCCTGCATGGGTGTCAAAGACTACAAAATTGCCCACCGAGAGCATTATCATTTACCTCTCAACATAAGCAGGTACTTGTAGAGGAAATCTCTGCCCTTCTCCAGGCCAATGCAGTCAAGCCCGTTCCACCAGGGAAAAAAGAGAAGGGATTCTATTCCAGGTACTTCCTTGTGCCCAAGAAAATCGGGGGAGGGGGATTTCATCCCAGCCTAGACTTTAGGGCCCTGAACAAATTCCTGGTCAAAGAAAAGCTCAGGATGATTTCCCTGGGCACCCTTCTTCCCATGATTCAGGAACACAATTGGTTATGCTGTTTGGACTTAAAGGATGCCTATACCCACATTTCGATACTTCCTAGTCACAGGAAGTATCTCAGATTTTGAATAGGGAAACATCACTATCAGTACCACATACTACCATTTGGCCTTGCATCAGCTCCCAGGGTATTCACCAAATGTCTAGCTGTAGTAGCGACATATCTACACAGGTTGGGAGTGTATGTGTTTTCCCTATCTGGACAATTGGTTGATCAAGAGCATATCACGGAAAGGGGTGTCAGAGTCAATGTGCCTAACTATTTGGGTTTTAGAATTACTGGTGATCATCATAAACTACCCCAAGTCTCACCTTCTCCCAGTTCAGCAATTGGAATACATAGGAGACCTGCTAGACATTGCAGGCTCGGGCTTTTCTTCCCTTATCAGAGCTCACCTTGCAGGTCTGAAGCAGCAAGCAGATCACAGCTCGGCAACTATTGAGATTGTTGGGCCACATGGCCTCAACAGTTCATGTCACTCCCATGGCACATCTCCACTTAAAGAAGCCCAGTGGACCTTAGCTTACCAGTGGTATCAGGCAGCCAAGAACCTAGTGGATGTCATCCAGATTCCTCCAGAGTTGACTTATACCCTTCTCTGGTGGACAGTTCAAATGACTTCCAAATTCCACATCCTCAGAAGGTGCTAACAACAGATGCATCCAAACTGGGATAGGGAGCTCATGTAGATGGGCTTCAGACCCAGGGTACTTGGTTGGATGAGGAAACAGAGCCCTGAGCTTGAGGAGATTGATTTGGAGATATGTGGAATGTTCTAAAGGCTTTCAGGGATCAGCTGCAAAACCAAATTATTCTCATCCAAATGGACAACCTGTTTGCAATGTCTTATGTAAACAAGCAGAGGGGTATTGAATCCTACCCCTTGTGTCAAGAAGCAGTGGGCCCTTCTTTATAGGACGGACCTCCAAGACATATAATTCCCAGGAATGAACAATGACAGACTGAACAGGGTTTTGCAGCTACATGAGTGGTCTCTCAATATGGGCATAGCTTGCAAGGTCTTCCAAGAGTGGGGCATCCCCTCAATTTATCTTTTTACCACTCACTTCAACACCTCCAGGGACAGGGAAATATCCAGTATGTACCTCAATGTAACTCATCTTGAGCTACTACTGAAAAAGGTGTGAGCAAAATATAAATAAATAATAATAATAATAACAACAAGGTCCCCCAGTTCTGCTCCAGTCTCAGATCACACAGCAGACTGGCATCAGATGCCTTTCTCCTGCATTGGGGGAAGGTCTTCTGTATGCGTATCCTCCAATATCTCTCATAGAGAAGAGTTTGCTGAAACTCATGCAAAACCAGGAAACAGTTATCCTAATTGAGCCTTCCTGGCCGAGGCTGATTTGTTCCCTCTTCTTCTGGACTAATCCTCCAAAGATCTATGGAGATTGGACTGTTTTCTGACCCTCATCGTGCAGAATGAGGGGTCCCATTCTCCAATCCCTGGCCCTTAAGGCTTGGAAGTTGCAAGCATAGAATTTGAAACCTTAGATTTGCCAGAGAGATTCTCTTGCATCTTGCTGGCTTCTAGGAAAGACTCCACTAAGAGGTGTTAATCATTTAAGAGGAGGAGGTTTGCTGTCTGGTATGAAAGTAAGGCCTTAGATCCCCTCACTTGTCCTACATAAAAACTACTTGAACATCTTCTGCACCTCTCTGAGTCTGGTTTAAAAACCAACTCTATAAGGGTTCATCTTAGTGCAATTTGTGCTTATCACCATATGGGAGGTAAACCCTTCTCAATACAGCCTCTAGTTGTTTGCTTCATGCAAGGTTTGTTATTGAAAAAAACCCGACTCAGACTTCCAACTGTGTCATAGAATCTCAACATTGTCCTCACCCAGCTGATGAAAGCTCCTTTTGAGCCACTTGATTTCTGTCATCTGAAGTATTTGACATGGAAAGTTGTGTTTCTGGTGGCAGCCACTTCAGCTCGCAGGCTCAGTGAGCTTCATGCCCTAGTAGCTGACACACCTTACACTACGTTTCACCACAATAGAGTAGTTCTCCACACACTCCCTAAGTTCCTTCTTAAGGTAGTGTTCCACCTTAATCACTCAATCGCTCTTCCAACATTTTTCCCAAAACCACATGCCCATCCTGGCAAGAGTGTACTGTATACCTTTGATTGCAAGCAAGCCTTAGCCTTCTATATAGCCCATTCACCCAACATTTTGTTTCTTTTCACCCAAACCGGATGGAGATAGCCATTGGCAAACACACCAATTCCAATTGGCTAGCAGATTGCATCTCCTTTGCTTATGTCCAGACTGGGCTGACTCTAGCAGGTCATGTCAAGACTCATGTCAAAGCCATGGCTACATTGGTAGCCCACTTAAGGTCAGCCTCCATAGAGGAGATTTGTAAAATGGTGATGTGGTCATCTGTCCACACATTCACATTTCATTACTGCCTTGAGCAGACTATCCAACGTGACAACTGGTTTGGTCAGACAGGCCTGTAGAATTTTTTCAGTGTCTAGAATCCAACTCCACCCCCCTAGGCTCAGTTTTCTTCTGTTCCCGTCTGCACCTCCACAACTAATACATGTGGAGGTGTATTTTCAAATAATTTAGACTTACAAAGTTGCTTGTAACCTATGGAACTTTTTAAGTCAAAGTGCTTTGAAAATGAGCCCCAAATTGTTTCAGGTTGATTGAATAACAGGCCTCAATGTTTTGAGTTCCTATTGTCCTAGCATTGTTGTTTTCGGTGAGCCTAATACCTAGGGATTCCCAGATGTGAGAATATGACGGCCTGCTTGTCCTCAGAGAAAGCAAAGTGTTTGCCGAGGACAGCAAGCCAAGTATTCTCACATATTCTCCCACCTCCCCTTGGAGTTGAATTCTTTAGCTTTTTATACTGACTAAGGGACCCAGACGGGAAGGCACCTGTGCATGCGCGGTGGGACACTGCTAGAAAATTCTTGAACTCACTAGACAGCGTCTGCACTGTGCTCCATCAGATGGCATCACTCAGATGTGAGAATACTTTGCCTGCTGTCTTTGGAGAACACCTGCTATAGGTGAGAAATTTTGCTATGATACATGATGCAGTTCTGGTCATTTTCAGTAGCATAATTTGTAGGATTATAATGGACCTTTCATCCATTGTTTGAGCTGATTTGTGAGGTTATGGATATTATCATGCCTCCAGTTGATAAATCCTGTCACAGCTATAGCGCCTTTTTGTGCCGTGATTAAAAGGACTAAAAATGATATGGAACAGACTGAAAAAATAAAATATTATAAGACATCTTTACTAATATGCTAACCCTACTATAAAGTTCCTTAGTACATTGAGAGGGTTGAGAAATGACATTAAGTAGGAGTGTTCTTATGTAATGATGCTATTTCCTTCCTTTTAGGGCTAAGCTGTTTGAAACGCTGGTGGAGGTGAAAGACAGCAACAATGGGTTCCTAAAAGGCTTGCCTCTCACTACCATTCTGGAAAGAGCTTCTGCTCTTCTAAGGAAACATTCAGGCATACCCAAGACACAGTAACATGAGTCAGATGAGCAAGGTAAGTTGTTTTCAAATGTTCAAGATTAGATTTTCTTTTTTTTTTGGGGGGGGGGGGGGTGGGGGGGGAAATAGCTGAAAAAAAATGTGTGTGCAGCAGTGACATATAGTAGTAACTTGTGTTCTCCGAGGACAAGCAGGCTGCTTGTTCTCACGACTGGGTTGACGTCCGCGGCAGCCCCCACCAACCGGAAGAAGCTTCGCGGGACGGTCGGCACGCAGGGCACGCCCACCGCGCATGCGCGGCCGTCTTCCCGCCCGTGCGCGACCGCTCCCGCCAGTTACTTTTTTTCCGCGACTGGAGAGAGTTGTGCAATTGCCTCTCTCTCCGTTCAGCCGCCGGATTTTTCGACCGCGTTTACGCGGATCGTTGCTTTGACCCGTTCGGTTCCTCTTTCTTTCTTTCTTTCATCATATTGTTAAAAAAAAAAAAAAAAAAAAAAAAGATTTTCGCGCGTGTGGAGCACGCGCTCCCCTTTTCCCTCGCTTCCAGCGGGGACGCCTCATTGCGGCCTAGTGGCCGCTCGGTCGGCTAGTTTTTCGTGGTGTGATTTTAGCCACCATTGCCGACTTTGACTTCGCCGACGCGATTTTTCCGTCGATGGCCTCGAAGGTCCCGAGTGGATTTAAAAAGTGTGGTCGCTGCGGCCGGCCGATCTCGCAGACCGACACCCACGCTTGGTGCCTCCAGTGCCTCGGGCCGGAGCACAATCTCAAGTCATGCGCGCTGTGTCTCGGTCTCCGGAAACGGACTCAGGTTGCGAGGCAAGTTCTGCGGGACCGTCTTTTTGGAACTTGCGCCGGCCCCTCGACGTCGACCTCGACGGCATCGGTATCGAAGGCCGGATCTTCGGTACCGGTATCGATGCCCGAGACATCGGCACCGATGGCAGCGACCCCAGGAGAACAGGTCCCGTCGGCCCGCCGGTCCGCCGGTGAGAGTGGGGTTGAGAGGCCGCGTGGGCTGTCGGCCCCGGTCACTCCCTCAGCTCGTGAGCCACGGGACCGAACCCTGTCGGACCCGGTACCTCGAGACCGAGGGGGATCGACCTCCTCCTCCTCCATGCCCTCCGGCGCCGGTGACGTGCACCGGAAAAAAGATAAGAAGCGCCGTCACCGGGAGCCCTCGGTGCACCCTGAAGGGGAGTCGACGCCGAAGCGTCATCGCAGAGAGGAGAGATCTCCGTCGGTGGTGGAGGTACCGACGCGTCGGGGTTCCGGCACCTCGGTGCCGTCTCCTGGCCCCCAGCAGCTTCTGGCACCGACACCCTTACCGGCCCCACCGCCTTTCCCGGCAGCGGGCCTGGACGAGTGCCTCAGAGCCATCCTTCCGGGGATCCTGGAAGGGCTGATGCGCCAGGCTGTGCCGGCGTCGGGGGTGCTTGCGCCCCCGGCGCCGATGACTGTGGCGCCGGCGAGCTCTAGCCCGGCGCCGGGGCTGTCGACACCGCCGCCGCTTGCGGTGCTGGTCTCGACCGCCACGCAGGTGGAGTCCCCGTCAACGTCGATGGAGGGAGCTCCGTCCCCGCCGGCGCGGGAGTCCACCGCTCGACGACACCGAGACCTCGGTGCCTCGACGTCGAGCCGGGCCCGGTACCGGACTCAGCTACATGAGCTAATGTCCGATACCGAGGATGAGGACTCGTGGGGGGAAGAGGAAGACCCGAGATATTTCTCCTCAGAGGAGTCTACGGGCCTTCCCTCGGACCCCACGCCGTCACCGGAGAGGAAGCTCTCACCTCCTGAGAGTCTCTCCTTTGCCTCCTTTGTGCGGGATATGTCTATAAGCATTCCCTTTCCCGTGGTCTCTGTGGAAGAGCCGAGGGCCGAGATGCTCGAGGTCCTCGACTATCCATCACCACCTAGAGAGTCCTCCACGGTACCGCTGCACAATGTCCTGAAGGAGACGCTGCTTCGGAACTGGGTGCGACCACTAACTAACCCCACCATTCCCAAGAAAGCAGAGTCCCAGTACAGGATCCACTCTGACCCAGAGCTCATGCGGCCCCAGTTGCCCCATGACTCAGCGGTCGTGGATTCTGCTCTCAAGAGGGCACGGAGTTCGAGGGATACCGCCTCGGCGCCCCCGGGGCGGGAGTCTCGCACTCTGGACTCATTTGGGAGGAAGGCCTACCAATCCTCCATGCTCGTGACCCGCATCCAATCTTACCTGCTCTATATGAGCATCCACATGCGGACCAATGTGCAACAGCTGGCGGACCTGGTCGATAAGCTCCCGCCGGAGCAGTCCAGGCCATATCAGGAGGTGGTCAGGCAGCTGAAGGCGTGCAGAAAGTTCCTGTCCAGGGGGATTTTTGACACCTGTGACGTGGCATCTCGTGCTGCGGCCCAAGGTATAGTGATGCGCAGGCTCTCATGGCTGCGTGCCTCTGACCTGGACAACCGCACCCAGCAGAGACTGGCTGACGTCCCTTGCCGGGGGGATAATATTTTTGGCGAGAAGGTCGAGCAGATGGTTGACCAACTGCATCAGCGGGAAACCGCTCTCGACAAGCTCTCCCACCGGGCGCCTTCAGCACCCGCCCCCGCGGGCGGGCGTTTTTCCCGGGCTCGGCAGGCTGCACCCTATTCTTTTGCGAAGCGTAGGTACAACCAGCCGGCCCGAAGGCCTCGTCAGGCACAGGGACAGCCCCAGCGCGCTCGTTCCCGTCAACAGCGTGCGCCTAAGCAGCCCCCTGCACCTCCACAGCAAAAGCCGGGGACGGGCTTTTGACTGGATCCACGGGAACATAGCCGCCCTACAAGTGTCCGTACCGGACGACCTGCCGGTCGGAGGGAGGTTAAAATTCTTTCACCAAAGGTGGCCTCTCATAACCTCCGACCAGTGGGTTCTCCAAATAGTGCGGTGCGGATACGCCCTGAATTTGACCTCCCTGCCTCCAAATTGTCCTCCGGGAGCTCAGTCTTTCAGCTCCCATCACAAGCAGGTACTTGCAGAGGAACTCTCCGCCCTTCTCAGCGCCAATGCGGTCGAGCCCGTACCACCCGGGCAGGAAGGGCAGGGATTCTATTCCAGGTACTTCCTTGTGGAAAAGAAAACAGGGGGGATGCGTCCCATCCTAGACCTGAGAGGCCTGAACAAATTCCTGGTCAAAGAAAAGTTCAGGATGCTTTCCTTGGGCACCCTTCTGCCAATGATTCAGAAAAACGATTGGCTATGTTCCCTGGATTTAAAGGACGCATACACTCACATCCCGATACTGCCAGCTCACAGACAGTATCTCAGATTCCGCCTGGGCGCACGGCACTTTCAGTATTGTGTGCTGCCCTTTGGGCTCGCCTCTGCCCCACGAGTGTTTACAAAGTGCCTCGTGGTGGTAGCGGCCTACCTACGCAAGCTGGGAGTGCACGTGTTCCCATATCTCGACGATTGGCTGGTCAAGAACACCTCGAAGGCAGGAGCCCTCCGGTCCATGCAGTGCACTATTCAACTTCTGGAGCTGCTGGGGTTTGTGATAAATTACCCAAAGTCCCATCTCCAGCCAACTCAGTCTCTGGAATTCATAGGAGCGCTGCTGAATTCCCAGACGGTTCAGGCCTACCTTCCCGAAGCGAGGGCCACCAATCTCTTGGCCCTGGCTTCGCAGACCAGAGCGTCTCAGCAGATCACAGCTCGGCAGATGTTGAGACTTCTGGGTCATATGGCCTCCACAGTTCATGTGACTCCCATGGCTCGTCTTCACATGAGATCTGCTCAATGGACCCTAGCTTCCCAGTGGTTCCAAGCCACCGGGAATCTAGAGGATGTCATCCGCCTCTCCACCAGTTGCCGCACTTCACTGCTCTGGTGGACCATACGGACCAATTTGACCCTGGGACGTCCATTCCAAATTCCGCAGCCCACGAAAGTGCTGACGACGGATGCATCCCGCCTGGGGTGGGGAGCCCATGTCGATGGGCTTCACACCCAGGGTCTGTGGTCCCTCCAGGAAAAGGATCTGCAGATCAACCTCCTGGAGCTCCGAGCGATCTGGAACGCACTGAAGGCTTTCAGAGATCGGCTGTCCTGCCAAATTATCCAAATTCGGACAGACAATCAGGTTGCAATGTATTACGTCAACAAGCAGGGGGGCACCGGATCTCGCCCCCTGTGTCAGGAAGCCGTCGGTATGTGGCGTTGGGCGTGTCGCTTCGGCATGCTTCTCCAAGCCACGTACCTGGCAGGCGTAAACAACAGTCTGGCCGACAGACTGAGCAGAGTCATGCAACCGCACGAGTGGTCGCTCCATTCCAGAGTGGTACGCAAGATCTTCCGAGAGTGGGGCACCCCCTCGGTGGATCTTTTCGCCTCTCAGACCAACCACAAGCTGCCTCTGTTCTGTTCCAGGCTTCAGACACACGGCAGGCTAGCGTCAGATGCCTTTCTCCTTCATTGGGGGACCGGCCTCCTGTATGCTTATCCTCCCATACCTTTGGTGGGGAAGACCTTACTGAAGCTCAAGCAAGACCGCGGCACCATGATTCTGATAGCGCCCTTTTGGCCCCGTCAGATCTGGTTCCCTCTTCTTCTGGAGTTATCCTCCGAAGAACCGTGGAGATTGGAGTGTTTTCCGACTCTCATTTCGCAGAACGACGGAGCGTTGCTGCACCCCAACCTTCAATCCCTGGCTCTCACGGCCTGGATGTTGAGGGCGTAGACTTCGCTGCGTTGGGTCTGTCTGAGGGTGTCTCCCGGGTCTTGCTTGCCTCTAGGAAGGATTCCACTAAAAAGAGTTACTTTTTCAAGTGGAGGAGGTTTGTCGTTTGGTGTGAGAGCAAGGCCCTAGAACCTCGTTCTTGCCCTGCACAGAACCTGCTTGAATACCTTCTGCACTTATCAGAGTCTGGCCTCAAGACCAACTCAGTAAGGAATCACCTTAGTGCGATTAGTGCTTACCATTATCGTGTGGAAGGTAAAGCCATCTCTGGAGAGCCTTTAGTCGTTCGATTCATGAGAGGTTTGCTTTTGTCAAAGCCCCCTATCAAGCCTCCTACTGTGTCATGGGATCTCAACGTCGTCCTCACCCAGCTGATGAAACCTCCTTTTGAGCCACTGAATACCTGCCATCTGAAGTACTTGACCTGGAAGGTCATTTTCTTGGTGGCAGTTACTTCAGCTCGTAGGGTCAGTGAGCTTCAAGCCCTGGTAGCTCATGCTCCATATACCAAATTTCATCACAACAGAGTAGTGCTCCGCACCCACCCAAAGTTCCTGCCGAAGGTGGTGTCGGAGTTCCATCTTAACCAGTCAATTGTCTTGCCAACATTCTTCCCCAGGCCGCATACCCGCCCTGCTGAACGTCAGTTGCACACATTGGACTGCAAGAGAGCATTGGCCTTCTACTTGGAGCGGACACAGCCCAACAGACAGTCCGCCCAATTGTTTATTTCTTTCGACCCTAACAGGCTAGGGGTCGCTGTCGGGAAACGCACCATCTCCAATTGGCTAGCAGACTGCATTTCCTTCACTTACGCCCAGGCTGGGCTGACTCTTGAGGGTCATGTCACGGCTCATAGTGTCAGAGCCATGGCAGCGTCGGTGGCCCACTTGAAGTCAGCCACTATTGAAGAGATCTGCAAGGCTGCGACGTGGTCATCTGTCCACACATTCACATCTCATTACTGCCTCCAGCAGGATACCCGACGCGACAGTCGGTTCGGGCAGTCGGTGCTGCAGAATCTGTTTGGGGTGTAAATCCAACTCCACCCTCCAGGACCCGAATTTATTCTGGTCAGGCTGCACTCTCAGTTAGTTGTTCTTCGTAGGTCAATTTCTGTTGTTCCCTCGCCGTTGCGAGGTTCAATTGACCTGGGTTCTTGTTTTGAGTGAGCCTGAGAGCTAGGGATACCCCAGTCGTGAGAACAAGCAGCCTGCTTGTCCTCGGAGAAAGGGTATGATACATACCTGTAGCAGTTGTTCTCCGAGGACAGCAGGCTGATTGTTCTCACCTACCCTCCCTCCTCCCCTTTGGAGTTGTGTGTTTCATCTTTTGCTAGTCATTCAACTGGCGGGAGCGGTCGCGCACGGGCGGGAAGACGGCCGCGCATGCGCGGTGGGCGTGCCCTGCGTGCCGACCGTCCCGCGAAGCTTCTTCCGGTTGGTGGGGGCTGCCGCGGACGTCAACCCAGTCGTGAGAACAATCAGCCTGCTGTCCTCGGAGAACAACTGCTACAGGTATGTATCATACCCTCTCTCTGAGGAACAAGTAGGATATAAAAGCTCTCACATATGGGTAACATCACTGGATGGAGCCTGGATTCTGAAAATGTCCTACCAGAATTTTCTCACATACTTTACTAAACATGTGCAGGATGTATTGCATTATGATGTTGCATAGGGTTCTCTTCAATTCTATTTTTTCTGTAAATCCCCCAAATTATGTTTTTTTTCCTTTCATTAACCTCAAATTTTCAAGCTTAAATGGTTTTTATGATGTGGCCTTTCTCATTTTAGCTATTTTTTTCCTTCTAGATTACTTGAGTAGGATTTTCATCAAGTTTTTTTATTCCAGCATCAGTGCATTGAGCAATATTGATCAGCTGTTTTCTAAGATAGAATCATTCTGTGACTATTTATTGACTGATGCCCCAGAAAGAGAAAGCCATCAAGTATAATATTGGTTCCATATCATCAAGCTGATCAATCCATAGACTGGTGGGTTGTGTCCATCTACCAGCAGGTGGAGATAGAGAGCAAACTTTTGCCTCCCTATATGTGGTCATGTGCTGCCGGAAACTCCTCAGTATGTTCTCTATCTCAGCAGGTGGTGGTCACACACAGCAGCAGCAGCTCTGGCTAGGCCTCCAAGCCTAATTTTTAGGTTTTGTTGAGTGCCTGGGGTTGAGGGCTCTTTTGAGCAAGTGCAAACCTGGTGGTGCCAGGTCCCTCCTTTTCTCCCCCCTCCCGCTGGCTCCGTTAAAAAAAAAAAAAAAAAAAAAAAATTTTAAACGTCCTTAAAGGCGTTTATTTCGACGTTTATTTAAGCGTCTATTGCAGCTACTCACTGGGACACCAGGTCGTTACAACTCGGAGCGGACAGCAGGTAATTTTACCTTTTTATAGCGGGCGGGGGTTCCCCGATTCTTCTCCTCGTGGCACATGGCGTCGGGGGGCGAGGGCGCAAAGGGTCGCTCCCCGGGTCGCTTGAGCGCTTCTAGAGGGGATGCGGGGGTCTTAAAGCCTGATTCGCCCTTGTTGGGTGGCAGTTTCGTGACCGATGAATGTCCCGGTCCTTCCTCCGGCGTGGCGGTTTTTCCCGCCATAAACGCCCATCCCCCGCTCCTCGCCTCCGCCATTTTGGCCGGCCACGCGGCTCGGACGGCTTCTTCTTGGGCCGCCCTTGAGGTTGGAGACATTAATGCCATGAACGCCCTTAATTTGGGCGACGGCACAGAAGCGGCTAAAGTTAAGAGCCGTTCTTCCCGCGCGGCTCCTTCGCGGAGTTTCGCGCCGGACGCCATTTTGGATGCGCAGCAGGCCTCTCCCCCGCTGTTGCGAGCGCCGGTTGAGCGTGCGCCTAGGGCTGTTGCCCAGGCTGCGGAAGTGCACAGTCTGGGGGGTTTCTCCCCCGAGTTTGTTTTGCTGCTGCATCAGGCCTTCCTCATGCACAACGCTGCCCCCGCTCCCTCGTCTGGTAAAGAGGTTGAGGTTCCCAGAGGTAAACGCCCTCGGGTTGATTCCCAGGCCTTGGAGGAATTTGTCTCCTCCGATGTAGATGAGGGCAGCGTGTCTGAGGTCTCCCAACGGTCCTTTGCGGATTCCTTGGAGGAGACGGATCCCCGCTCGGATGGAGCGGATGACCCCTCTGCAGCGCGGCTTTTTCGCCCAGAGGATTTGCCCAACCTGTTGTTACAGGCCATGGACACTTTGAAGATTTCCTCTCCGGAGGACGTCTCTCCCTCAGCCCCTGTTGGCTCTGCCATTATGCTGGGGACGAAGCGCCCGCCTAGAACCTTCCACGTGCATGATGCCATGCACACCTTAATTTCGGCTCAATGGGATGTCCCAGAAGCGAGCCTTAAAGTGGCTAGGGCTATGTCCCGCCTCTATCCTTTGGCTGTGAGTGAACGTGAGGCCTATCTGTGGCCTACCGTGGATTCTTTAATCACTGCGGTGACTAAGAAAACGGCATTGCCGGTGGAAGGTGGCACGGCCCTAAAGGACGCCCAAGACAGGAGATTGGAGGCGGCCTTAAGGTCGTCCTTTGAGGCGGCTGCTTTAAGTTTGCAGGCCTCAGTTTGCGGCTCCTATGTGGCCAGGGCGTGCCTGACTATGGTGCAGCGGGCTTCCCCCTCGGATCATTCCTTGAGGGATGATTGGCCAGCCCTGGAATCGGGCTTAGCCTATGTGGCAGACTTGCTGTATGATGTCTTGAGAGCCTCAGCTAAAGGCATGGCTCAGACAGTCTCTGCGCGGCGGTGGCTTTGGCTGAAACATTGGTCTGCTGACCACGCCTCTAAATCCCGCCTGGCTAGGTTGCCTTTTAAAGGCAAGCTGCTCTTTGGGGTCGAGCTGGACAAAATCGTGACCGATCTCGGCACATCTAAGGGCAAGAAGTTACCAGAGGTCAGGGCTCGGGCTAGTGCTCGTCCCGGTACCTCCAGAGGACGGTTTCAGGAAGCCCGTCGGTACCGCCCGGGCAGGTCGGGTTCTTCTGCCCCCTCTTCCTTTAAGAGGCATTTCTCCCCCAAGCAGCGTTCCTTTCGCAGAGACCGCCGTCCCGGAGGTGCTCCCTCCGGTCCTCCCCCAGGGTCTCGTACCCAATGACGGGGTCTTGGTCCACGCCCCAGTGCAGATTGGAGGACGGCTGTCCTCGTTTCTGGGCGAGTGGACCACAATAACTTCAGACGCTTGGGTGCTGGAAGTCATCAGAGACGGCTACAAGCTAGAGTTCTGCCGACCCTTAAGAGACGGGTTTGTACTCTCTCCCTGCAAGTCTCCGGTCAAAGCTGTGGCAGTGCAGCAGACTTTGGACAATCTGATCCGCCTGGGTGCGGTCGTTCCGGTGCCAGAAAGTCAGCTTGGCAAGGGGCGTTACTCCATTTACTTTGTGGTACCAAGAAAGGAGGTTCTGTCCGGCCTATCCTCGACCTCAAAGGGGTCAATCGGGCCTTGAAAGTGCGGCACTTTCGCATGGAGACTCTCCGCTCTGTTATAGCGGCAGTGAAGGCAGGGGAGTACCTGGCTTCCTTGGACATCAAGGAAGCGTACCTGCATATTCCCATCTGGCCTCCTCATCAACGCTTTCTGCGTTTTGCAGTCCTGGGCCGACACTTCCAGTTCAGAGCCCTCCCGTTCGGGTTGGCTACTGCTCCGCGGACCTTTTCCAAAGTAATGGTGGTCATAGCGGCCTTCCTGCGAAAGGAAGGAGTACAAGTCCATCCTTATCTGGACGACTGGTTGATCCGAGCCCCCTCTTATGCAGAGTGCGGCAAAGCTGTGGACCGGGTAGTTGCTCTTTTGAGCTCCCTGGGATGGATCATCAACTGGGAGAAGAGCCAGCTGCGCCCGACTCAGTCCCTGGAGTATCTGGGAGTTCGATTCGACACCCAAGTGGGCAGAGTGTTCCTGCCAGACAATCGGATTGTCAAACTTCAGGCTCAGGTGGACCAGTTCCTAGTAGCCTCTCCTCTTCGGGCTTGGGACTATGTGCAGCTGTTGGGCTCTATGACGGCCACGATGGAAGTTTTGTACCCCTCCCGCTTCGGCGGTGTTCGGGTCAGTCAGCTCCTCCCGCGGTTGCGGTTGCAGGATAAGCCAGATCCCCCCGCATCGGCGGGTGTGGTGTCCCTCCCCCGCTCCGCGGGGATGAGCTGGACGGATTCCCCTCCCCCACTTGTGTGGGGATGAGCTGGGTTAATTCCCCTCCCCCGTTTCGGCGGTGGTGAGCTGGGCAGAGTGTCCCTTCGTGGGTGTAATTCTCTAAGTGCTGAGTCCTGCGGATGGAGCTTTGATATCGACATACTGAGGAGTTTCCGGCAGCACATGACCACATATAGGGAGGCAAAAGTTTGCTCTCTATCTCCACCTGCTGGTAGATGGATTGATCAGCTATGATTAATGGAAAGAAAATTATCAGGTATGATTATACATAATTTTACCTTACTAACCTTCATGATATACAGTAATGGTGTAACTGTGTACTAAGTACAACATCCTTGCTTGTGACACCTGTCAGAAGATGTCTCCCAGTGGTCTTCTGTTTAACAGGATCTCGTAGTGTTCCTTACACCAATAATTTTTTTCCCTTAGGCTAAGCGTCATTTTTTACTGCTCTCTATGCCATGGGTGTTTTGTTCAGTTGGTGCTTATTTTCTACTACAGGTACAGCTCATTCCTCCACTTACCATCGTGGTCTTTCTATGACTGATTCGCTCTCTATTACAGAAGTCTCAATTTTTTTCATTGCTTTCACAACAAATACAGCCTACACCGCAAATGTTTATAGTTCTATACTTACTCCTCTACTATGACTAAACTCGCTCAGGCCAATACCAATTTTGTATCCTGGAATGTGAATGGACTACTTCATCCTATATAAAGGAAAAAAAATCAATCTTACACATAAGAAAATGTAGAAAAAAAGCAGTATTCCTGCAAGAAACCCATCTCTCTGATGTTACTTTTTTTTTTTAAGGAAATTTCACAACAGTTGGCAGAATGTGATCCAATACAAATTATATTGACTATGCCTCTTGATCCATGGCTTGACAGAAAATCAAAACCAAAACCTATCATTCTCCCCAAACACATACCACACTCTGTTCCATTATGAATACGTAAGAACATAAGAGTAGCCAAACAGTGACCAAGCCAGGTCAAAAGTACCTGGCAGAAACCGAAATTGTGGCAACACTTCATACTACAAATCCCAGGGCAAATAGTTGCTTCCCATGTCTGTCTTAATAGCAGACTATGAGAAAAGGAAATGCATTCCTGTTTTTCTTTCTCCAGTGTTGTAGTGCGTGCTAGATTTATCTTCTTGGGGTTCAAAGCTCAATTTTTGTCTAAATATTTTTATTTCTAATTTGTGATCTCTTGTTCTGCATTTGGTGAGGGTCTGTCAGCGTGTTGATCAAGTCTCTACAGTGCTGTAATCTGCATTCTCAGATATGTGAAGTGGTCGCTGTTTTATCTTTTTTTTTAAATTGTTGCAGAAGTGAATTTTTATGTAAAAATAAAATAAGACATTGGCTGCAAATGATTAACACAAATTGGTCAGCTTTGGACCCAGAATTTCTGTGTGCTATAGGAGATTCAGTAGTTTATTTTAGAGTCATATATGATGCCTCATTGTCTTCAAAAATTAAACAAAAATTACATATGTTGATGCAATAAATATATCCATAATGTGTTTTGTTAGTAAGCATTTTGACATTGTTGCCACTTACCCTTTGTAATGTGATAATTATTGCAGGTGGGGAAATTGGAGGGAAGGCAGAGAGGAAAGGGGTTAAGGGAGAGGGGGGCTCTCTTCTATTTTCTATTTTCTGACCTGAGCTCTAGCATGGCTAACATCAGTCCTGACCCTTGCTGTATAGCTGGTAGGGATCCCCAAGAATCCCCAGTTGTGGAATTCATCCAAAGACAGCCAGAACTCCCTTCTCCCAAACTCTGCAGTCGACTACAGCAGCCTTGAGCCACCAACAACTATATTTGCGTGGGGTGCTAGCATCAGTGGCTTAGGGACAATGCTATTGCCTGCCAAGCTTGGTAAAATGTATTTATTTATTTGTTGCATTTATACCCCGCTCTTTCCCGCTCGGTAGCAGGCTCAGTGTGGCTTACATAGTATAGAATTACATAGTATCACAGAAATAACACAGCTGTAGCAATAGTAGAGGTATGATGTGGTTGTTAGGAAATAGGTTGAGATAGGTGAAATGGGCAGGGGATGTACGGGTAGGAGTGGTGTAGAGTGGGTTCATAGGTTAATTCTTTGAAGGAGTAAACAAACATGTGGACAAAGGGGAACCGGTTGATATTGTGTATCTGGATTTTCAAAAGGCGTTTGACAAGGTACCTCATGAAAGGCTACAGAGAAAATTGGAGGGTCATGGGATAGGAGGAAATGTCTTATTGTGGATTAAAAACTGGTTGAAGGATAGGAAACAGAGAGTGGGGTTAAATGGGCAGTATTCACAATGGAGAAGGGTAGTTAGTGGGGTTCCTCAGGGGTCTGTGCTAGGACCGCTGCTTTTTACTATATTTATAAATGATTTAGAGATGGGAGTAACTAGCAAGGTAATTATATTTGCTGATGACACAAAGTTATTCAAAGTTGTTAAATCGCGACAGGATTGTGAAAAATTACAAGAGGACCTTACGAGACTGGGAGACTGGGCAGCTAAATGGCAGATGATGTTTAATGTGAGCAAGTGCAAGGTGATGCACGTGGGGAAAAAAGAACCCGAATTATAGCTACGTCATGCAAGGTTCCACGTTAGGAGTTACGGACCAAGAAAGGGATCTGGGTGTCATCGTCGATAATACACTGAAACCTTCTGCTCAGTGTGCTGCTGCAGCTAGGAAAGCGAATAGAATGTTGGGTATTATTAGGAAAGGTATGGAAAACAGATGTGAGGATGTTATAATGCCGTTGTATCACTCCATGGTGCGACCGCACCTTGAGTATTGTGTTCAATTCTGGTCGCCGCATCTCAAGAAAGATATAGTAGAATTGGAAAAGGTGCAGCGAAGGGCGACTAAAATGATAGCGGGGATGGGACGACTTCCCTATGAAGAAAGATTAAGGAGGCTAGGGCTATTCAGCTTGGAGAAGAGACGGCTGAGGGGAGACATGATAGAGTTATATAAAATAATGAGTGGAGTGGAACAGGTGGATGTGAAGCATCTGTTCAAGCTTTCCAAAAATACTAGGACTAGGGGGCATGCAATGAAACTACAGTGTAGCAAATTTAAAACAAATCGGAGAAAATTTTTCTTCATCCAACGCGTAATTAAACTCTGGAATTCGTTGCCGGAGAAAGTGGTGAAGGCGGTTAGCTTAGCAGAGTTTAAAAAGGGGTTGGACGGTTTCCTAAAGGACAAGTCCATAAACCGCTACTAAATGGACTTGGGAAAAATCCACAATTCCAGGAATAACATGTATAGAATGTTTGTACGTTTGGGAAGCTTGCCAGGTGCCCTTGGCCTGGATTGGTCGCTGTCGTGGACAGGATGCTGGGCTCGATGGACCCTTGGTCTTTCCCAGTATGGCATTACTTATGTACTTAAGTCTGGTCATTTGGGTAGGCTTGCTTGAAGAGGTAAGTTTTTAGCAACTTCCGGAAGGGTAGATGGTCGCTAACTGTTCGAATGGGTCTTGGTAAGGCATTCCAGAGTTGGCTGCCTATAACGGAGAAGTTGGATGCGTAGTACGTTTTGTACTTGAGACCTTTGCAGTTGGGAGATATGTTCGAGAGGATTTTGATCCGTTTCTAGCTGGTAGGTCAATTAGGTTGGTCATGTAGCTTGGAGATTCTCCGTAGATAATCTTGTGAATCAGTGATTGGACTTTGAAGTTTATTCGTTCGTTGACAGGGAGCCAATGGAGTTTTTTACGAAGAGGTGTTGCGCTTTCAAATCGTGATTTACCAAAAATGAGTCTGGCTGCCGTGTTCTGGGCGGTCTGGAGGTTTTTCAGGATTTGGGCCTTACAGCCAATGAAAATGCTGTTGCAGTAGTCAGCGTGGGTAAGTACAGTGGATTGTACCAAGTTGCAGAAAGTTTTTAGGGGGAGATATGGTTTTACTCATTTCAGCACCCACATCATGTTGAACATCTTCTTCATCATGGCTTTTGCATGAGTTTCCAGAGTTAGGTGATTGTCTAATGTTACTCCTAGGGTTTTTAGATTGTCGGATATGGGGATTGAGACATCAGGGGTAATCAGGGTAGTTGGGAGGAGTGTAGAGTATTGGGATGAGAGGATTAGGCATTGTGTTTTCTCCTTATTCATTTTCATCTTAAAAACGTTAGCCCCGGAGGCTAAGATGTTTATGCCAGTGATTATTTTATCGGAGATTTCTGCTAGGTTGGATTGGAAAGGGATGAATATGGTAACGTCATCTACGTAAATGAAGGGGTTTAGTCCATGTTTAGATAGGGCCTTGGCCAAGGGGATCATCATAAGATTGAAGAGGATCATGGATAGAGGCGATCCTTGGGGAACTCCGCATTTTGATGACCACGCAGACGAGATTGTTGTGGTTAATTTGACTTGGTAGGATCTTGTGGTGATGAAACTTTTTATCCATTTAATGATGTTTCCGCCGATCCCTAGTTTGTCCAGTAGTTTTGTAAGAACGTCATGATTTACCATGTCAAATGCGCTAGATAAGTCAAACTGCAGGAGAAGTATGTTGTTTCCGAATGATATTTCTTGTTTGAACTTGGATATTAAGGTGAGTAGTACCGTTTCAGTGCTGTGTGCAGGCCTAAAGCTCGATTTCACGAAGAGGTGTTGCGCTTTCAAATCGTGATTCATCAAAAATTAGTCTGGCTGCCATGTTCTGGGTGGTCTGGAGTTTTTTCAGGATTTGGGCCTTACAGCCAATGAAAATGCTGTTGCAGTAGTCAGCGTGAGTAAGTACAAGTTGCGGAAAGTTTTGAGGGGGAGAATTTGGCGACCTTCAGAGAAAGTGTATTTTATATTTTGAGGTGGGGGTAGGGCGGGACAGAGAAAATGTTGTGCCCACCCACTTTGGGCTCAGGCCCATCCAAAATTGGCTGTCTGGCTACGCCACTGCACCTGTCCGTAAGACAGTACTATCAATTCACTCATGTACCATAAGAAACAATGGCTTTTCTGAATTATTGGTGTGGAGAATGCGATCCTTGAAATAATCCTCGTTTTTCTTTCTCAACTTCTGATCTGTAGTTGAAATCCACTTATCCCACTCACTTTCATCTCGAGAATCCCTGTATGACAGAGAGCCATACTCAATCTAATACATTTAGCTCCTAGTGCATCCCCATTAATCCTTGGCATACCTTGATTGCCTGCCTGGCAGAGACTGCCTGCAAAAATGTGAGTTTCCCTGCTCCTTAACACTCCTGCATCACATCTATCTGAAAACTGCTTAGTTTCAACCCTTTGGTTCTAGCCCTTTATGTTTCCCCTGATCCCCTGCCTCTCCCCACTCCATTGTTATTTAAAGGTTGCCTGTCCTGACTCCCAATCTGCAGTCTTTACAAGCGCAAATGATGCCTTGCCTTAAGTCACTGGAACACTGTTGTTGTTGTTGTTATTTAGGCTGTAGGATTACAAATATTTTCTTATGTTCAGCTTTAAGATCACAACACAACTTCAGAACAGCTTCTTATCAAGGAGGTTTAATAGACAGGAGATGAAGTGACATCAGAACGCTGAAACCAATTAGGTCAGTCTAAGTTTCCCCTTCCCAACGCAACTATCATCCCCGTTCACTCAAAACAAAGCAAGCAAACCTATGAGCTGCTGAATCCACCTTGTCGTTTTTATTGTAGGTAGCATTTTTATTTAATCTCACTTATATTTTCAAACATGCCAGCTTGTGCAGCATACGGATATACACAGAGGAAGTATAATAACGGAATAACTTTTCATAGGTAGAGTAGTAATTTGTTATAAATCTTAATCAGTGATCAGTTGGAGGGGCTGGTTACAGGGACACCCTAGCACATGTTATATTCGTGCAGAGATTTTTTTTTTTCTCCTGGTATGGGCCACTAAAACAGACATCATATTATGAGAATCAGGTGCTCAACATTCAGAGTTTCTATCCATTTAATTATTTGTGACAGTCATATCCCACATTTAACATGTATTAGGTTGAAACCAGGGAGCATTTGAAAGCTTTTTATTTTCCTGTGCCCAGATCAAAAGAGAAAGATGGTTTGTGGGAACTTGCGCCTTCTATTTTGAAGAATGCAGTGGTATATGATAAAAATGCACGTAATATTGTTTATTACTATTATTTACTACTGGTTGATATACAGCAGAAGTTAATCAAGTCAACCATGCTTTGTAATATAATTTTTAATAGCATTTTTTCAGTTATTACCCAAATACAAATAAAATTATAATGTTAATTCTCCGAGGACAAGCAAGCTGATTGTTTTCACATGTGGGTGACGTCCAGCGGCAGCCCCAGATCGGAGATCTTCCTAGCAACAAACGTTTGCTAGCACTCGCGTGTGCATACACGATGTGCATGCGCGACCGCCTTCCCGCCCGCAACGAGAATGTGCTCCTCAGTCTTCTTTTCTCCACGGTTCAGGATGGCTGTTTATGGTGGTTCTGTGCCTCAAGAAGACCCCTCGCGCATTTTTCACCGCTTTTTTCCTTTTGGAAAGTGTTCGGATTTCTCCGTTCGTGTTCTTGTTAAAAAAAAACTTTTTATCTATTCCTTAGTTTTGTCCCGTTAAGTTTCCTTTCGTTCATCGGAAGCAGCCTTTTTGGCCGCCAGTACGGGTTTTTTTCCCTGTTTGGTGCTCTATTTTTGGCATCATCGCGAATTTTGATTTCGCCGGCGTGATTTTTCTGCCCATGTCATCGAAGCCTGCCAGCAGGTTCAAGAAGTCCACGCGGTGCAGCCGGACGATTTCGCTCACTGATATGCGCGTATCGTGTCTTCAGTGTCTGGGGGCTGGTCATCGTCCCCAGTCCTGCACTCTTTGTCTTCTGTTGAAGAAAAGGACCCAGGCAGCAAGATTGGCTCAGTGGAACCTTTTGTTCGGAGCCTCATCCGGTACTTCAACGCCCGCGGTACTGAGGTCATCGGAGGTATCGATGTCGTTGGAAGGTGCATCGTCGTCGGGAGCGCAAGTGAGGGCTGTCCATTCCCCTGTTGATAGCGGTGAGCCCTCGAGTAGGTCTCCGCCTGCCTCGAGGGCTCCTGCGGTACAGGCCCCCCGGGATCGACCTGCTTCGGACCTGGCCCCGAGGAGGCATTTGGAATCAACATCCTCATCTTCGGTACCGGGAGGTTCCGGTGACGTGGTTCGAGCGAAGGCCAAGAAGCATCGTCATCAGTCACCTTTCCGTCGCGGTACCGAGAGCTCCAGGACACTGCAGGATTCGGCACCCGCTAAGTGTCGACGCCGGGAGGACCGCTCGCCCTCCATACAAGAGGTGTCGATGCGTTCTGCTACGAACAGCCCGGTACCACCTCCGCACCCCAGGCAGATTCTGAGCTCGTCGCCTGTACCGTCCCCACTGCCTCCCTCGACGGCCGCTTTGAATGAAAGCCTCCGTGCCATCCTTCCAGGGATCTTGGAAGAGCTGCTACACCCATCCGCTCTGGTACCAGGGGTGCTTGCGCCACCGGTACCGTTGAGAGAGGTGGCGGCTGGCTCCTCGCCCATGGTGAGGTCTCCAACCCCGGTACCACTTGCGGTGCCGGCCCTGGCGACTTCCCCGACTGACTCCCCGACGACATCGATGGAGGGAGCTTCATCGCCGCTGGTGCGAGAGTCTTCCTCTCGGCGTATCCACAGTGGCCAAGTTTCCACGGAGTCGAGACGGGCTCGGCTTCGGACTGAAGTTCACGAACTGGTGTCTGATACCGATGGTGAGGCCTTGTGGGAAGCAGAGGAGGACCCGAGATATTTCTCTGACGAGGAGTCTTGCAGTCTCCCCTCTGATCCTACTCCCTTCTCCTGAGAGGCAGCTTTCTCCCCCAGAGAGTCTGTCTTTTGCGGCCTTTGTCCGGGAAATGTCTACGGCCATTCCCTTCCCTGTGGTTACGGAGGATGAGCCAAGGGCCGAGATGTTTGAGCTTTTGGACTATCCTTTGCTTCCTAAGGAATCGTCCACTGTACCAATGCACCATGTCTTCAAACAGACATTGCTGGTGAACTGGGCGAAGCCGTTATCTAATCCCCACATTCCCAAGAAAATTGAATCCCAGTATCGGATCCATGGGGATCCAATGAGGACCCAGTTGCTTCATGATTCTGGTGTGGTGGATCTGGCCCTTAAGAAGGTCAAGAGTTCTAGGGAGTACGCTTCGGCGCCCCCGGGCCGTGACTCTAGAACCTTGGATTCTTTTGGGCGGAAGGCCTACCATTCTGCAATGCTCATTTCCAAAATCCAGTCATACCAGCTCTACACGAGCATTCATATGAGGAATAATGTGCGGCAGTTGGCGGACTTGGTGGATAAGCTCCCTTCTGAGCAAGCCAAGCCTTTTCAGCAGGTGGTCTGGCAGCTGAAGGCGTGTCATAAATTCCTGGCCAGGGGTGTTTATGATACTTTTGATGTCGCGTCCAGGGCTGCTGCTCAAGGTGTGGTGATGCGCAGACTCTCATGGCTGCGTGCCTCCGACCTGGAAAATAGAATCCAGCAGCGGATTGCGGATGCTCCTTGCCGGGGGGATAATATTTTTGGAGAAAAGGTCGAATAGGTGGTAGAGCAACTCCACCAGCGGGACACCGCGTTCGACAAGTTCTCCCACTGGACGCCTTCAGCCTCTACCTCAACTGGTAGACGTTTTTATGGTGGAAGGAGGACTGTTCCCTATTCTTCTAATAAGTGTAGGTACAATCCTCCCTCTCGCCAGCCTGCTGTTCAGGCTAAACCCCAGCGCGCTCGTTCCTGTCAACAGCATGCGCCTCAACAGGCCCCGGCAACTCCCCAGCAAAAGCAAGGGACGGGCTTTTGACTGGCTCCAGGCGAGCATAGCCGAAATCACAGTGTCCATGCCAGACAATCTGCCGGTCAGAGAGAGGTTAAAATTTTTTCACCAGAGGTGGCCTCTCATAACCTCTGACCAATGGGTTCTCCAAATAGTCCAGCTAGGATACTACCTCAATTTAATCTCAAAACCTCCAAATTGTCCGCCGGGAGCTCAGTCCTTCAGCTTCTGCCACAAGCAGGTACTTGCAGAGGAACTCTCCGCCCTTCTCAGTGCCAATGTGGTCGATCCCGTGCCACTGGGGCAGGAAGGGTTGGGATTCTATCCAGTTACTTCCTTGTGGAAAGGAAAACAGGGGGGATACGTCCCATCCTAGACCTGAGGGCCCTGAACAAATATCTGGTCCGAGAAAAGTTCTGGATGCTTTCCCTGGGCACCCTTCTTCCCATGATTCAGAAAAACGATTGGCTATGCTCTCTGGACTTGAAGGATGCTTATACTTTGCTCAGGACTCTTTGCCCGGCTGGGCTGGGTCCTGCCCCACCTGTCAGTCTGGTGCAGCTTTGCCGGATACTTCTGCTGCTGCTTCTAACCCCAAGTCCTGCCGGCTGCTTGAACCCAGGGACTCAACTTCTGGGGGACAGTGGCCAAGTGCAGGAGAAGACTGGCGAAGCTGTTCCGATATCTGTGTTCCTGCATCAACTGTGTAGTTCCTGTGGGGGCTAGCCATTCCTGTGGCTCCGCATTCGGTATCTGGGTGCAGCCTGGTCATTGAGTGCAGGCCCTACGTGTCCTGAAGTTCCCTATCCTGTGAGGGGTTCTACACCTCTTCTCAGGAGCCTGGAGTCCGTGGTGAGTACCCTATAGTCTGTTACGGTGTTAGTGGTGGTTCAGTCCACCCCAGGCCTTCCCTAGATTCCCTTCCTGTTTTTGGCCTGGGCTCAAGGGCTCACGATCCAGGAGCTAGAGACAGACATAACAGGAGCTCAGACAAGAAAATGGAAGTCATGCAGCTCTTTCTGCTGCATGACTTCCGTTTTCCTGTCTGAGCTCCGTTGATAGAGCTGAATGATATGCTGTTGAGATTGCATACCTTCAGGTCTTTTTCAAGACCCCCTTATCTCTCAGATGCATTCCTTTTCACTGCATCTCACAGAGACTCTTGAGGCAGGCCTGTGGCCGAAACACGGATCTGTGTCGCGTCTGTAATAAAGATTTTCTCGTTTTACCCATAGTATAAGCCATCACAGGAACAAAATATAAGAAAACCAATGGACTGCATTAGAGGCTTATAGCCCGTTTAGTTATATTTCAACAAATGAGAGATCTGTTTGACAGAAAATATTTTTATTATTTTGACTTATAAACCACTTGTCCCTGAAACATGCTCAAACAACAGAATAATCCATTTGTGTATCTAACTACTTCTACTACTACTTATCATTTCTAAAGCGCTACTAGACGTACGCAGCGCTGTACACTTGAACATGAAGAGACAGTCCCTGCTCGACAGAGCTTACAATCTAATTAGGATAGACAAATAGGACAAACAAGAGATAAGGGAATATTAAAGTGAGGATGATAAAATAAGGGTTCTGAACTAGTGAATAAGGGTTAGGAGTTAAAAGCAGCATCAAAAAGGTGGGCTTTTAGCCTAGATTTGAAGACGGCCAGAGATGGAGCTTGACATACCAGCTCAGGAAGTCTATTCCAGGCATATGGTGCAGCAAGATAAAAGGAACGGAGTCTGGAGTTAGCAGTGGAGGAGAAGGGTGCAGATAAGAGAGATTTACCCAGTGAACGGAGTTCCCGGGGAGGAATGTAGGGAGAGATGAGAGTGGAGAGGTACTGAGGAGCTGCAGAGTGAATGCACTTATAGGTCAATAAGAGGAGTTTGAACTGTATGCAAAAATGGATAGGAACCAAGTGAAGTGACTTGAGGAGAGGGCTAATATGAGCATAACGACACTGGCAGAATATTAGTCATACAGCAGAATTTTGAACAGATTGAAGAGGAGAGAGATGGCTAAAAGGCAAACTTCTACAAAACAGATGAATATGTGACTCCTTGTGCCCCAAGAAAAGAGAGTTTAATTCTATGTCCATTTAATTTCAATATATTCTATTATCTTTATAACACCAGGCTTCCCAAGGCAGATTACAACAACATTTAAGATGAATCCATCAGGAAACAGGATATCCTCACTGAAATTTGGCCATCTGTATTGTATACAGGGTGTTTATTTAGTTTTTAGTGTAGAAAAATGAGCACAAAATACAGAGTTTAAAATTGTTGTTTCTACCAGCTATAATAATCTTTTAAGCTGTTTTAGTGATATTCAATTGTTATTTCATGATATTTATATCTATATTTGGGAAGCTTTCAAATAAATTAAAAAGCTGTCCAATAAGTAAAAAACAAAACAAAAAAAAAACGTTTGCTCTCCACCTTTTAAGGCACTGCCTATCCAATTGAAATAGCTTTAGACTTATTACAGATGGACCAACAATAAAAAAACGACAGCGTGGATGCAGCAGCTCATAGGTTTGCTTGCTTTGTTTTGAGTGAAAGAGGATGACAGCTGCGCTGGGAAGGGGAAACATAGACTGTCCTAATTGGCTTCCTTGCTTACAGTGGACTAGATAGGCTCACTTCTGCTCCTGTTTATCAAACCTCCATGGGGCGCACAACCCCTATCCATTTTAACCAAACTGTTCCGCTCATGTTTCCAAATACTGATGACCTGAAACTCTTTCTCTTTTAGATAATCTACCTTGCACTGTGTTTTGTAGTTGAGAAACATGAAGTTGTTGCCCATCAATGGGTTCTGTTTTTTAGAATCATAGCAGGTCTTACATCCGTGGTAAAAGCACCTATTAAATTCAAAAGCAATGTGTTCATCATTAACGACAGCATAACCATTGAGAAAGTAGTCACCCACCTGCATTTTGCCACACTTTAAATCATGCCTGATTTATATGTGTTCTTTGTATTTGGTGTACATCAACCAACGAATACTAGTGGTTGAATATCTTTTGGTCTGTCAATGATAATTGTTGACTGATGGCAGAGCTATGGTTCTCAGTTTTAAACACATGAACCTGAACATGGCCATACACACAGAAGCAAGTGTAATGTATTGTAACGGGTTTTAGGTTGCTGCCCCCCCCCCCCAGCATTTCTTCTACGTCTTCCTCCCTCTCCATCATTTTCATAATGTCCTCTCTATACAGGACAGAGGCTTTTTGTAAAATATAGACATCCTGCTTACAATATAACACCGATTATTTATTTATTTATTTATTTCAATATTTCAAATTACATGTTCAAGAATGTACACTTGAATAAGAAAGTGTTATAACTTCACAACTTTCAAAAAGAAAATAGAATACAAAGAATATTCATGGTTAAGTAATAACACACAAGTCCACATTAAAAGATTCCAAGATTAAATTTTGGAGAAAACAGGAGTGGAGGAGTGTCCTAGTGGTTTGGGTGGTGGACTTTGATCCTGGGGAACTGAGGAACTGAGTTCAATTCCCACTTCAAGCACAGGCAGCTCCTTGTGACTCTGGGCAAGTCACTTAACCCTCCATTGCCCCAGGTACAAATAAGTACCTGTATACAATATGTAAGCCACATTGAGCCTGCCATCAGTGGGAAAGCGTGGGGTACAAATGTAACAAAAAAAATATCAAGGAAATCAAGCATAAAGCAAGCTATGACAAAAACCATCTATTTATACTCCTACAAGCCGTTTAGCCCATTCAAATGGGCAGCATTTGTTATTTGTGAAATGTAATTCCCTTATTATTGTAATATTTTGTCTGTGTGTGTGAGAGAGGGAGAGAAAGTCTGTGTGTGCGCCTGTCTGAAAGAGAGAGTGTGTGTGTGTGTGTGTGTGTGAGAGAGAGAGAGAGAGAGAGAGAGACTGAGAAAGTGTGTATGTGTTTGCATCTGTCTGAAAGAGAGAGAGAGTGTCAAGGAAGGAGAAGATAAATTTATCCCTGCTTCTGTTTGTCTTGTAAAAGTACAGAAGGTAATATTTTGTGTGTGTGTGTGAGTGAGAGAGAAAGTGTGCGTGCGCCTGTCTGAAACTGAGAGAGTGTGAGAGTGAGTTTAGAGAGAGAGAGAGAGAGAGAGAAGGTGTGTGAATATGTATGTGTGTGAGAGAGAGAGAGAGAGAGAGAGACAGAGAAAGTGTGTGTATATGCGTCTGTCTGAAAGATGTGTATGACCATCTCCTCCTGGCTCTCTTCTCTCCAGGTCCCTTCCCCTCCATGGGCACCATTTCTCCCCTTCCCAATCACAGTCTCCTCCTCTTTTCCCTTTACTTCCCCTCCATTGGCACCAGCTATCCCCTGCCCTCCATGATCACCATTTCACCCTTCCACTCCATGACCACAGTCTCCCTTGTTTTTTTCATCCCCTATTCCCAGCATCTGTCCCTTTGAAACATCTGTCTCTCTGCCCTCCTTCTACCAGTAATTTTTCCTGCTCTCCTGAATCCCTACCCCTCCCCGTGGTCCCCTTTCTCTCTCTCTGTTAACTCCTGAACCCTCACTCTTCCCCCCCCCCAAGTCCACGTTCTCTCTCTCTTCTTATACCTGCTCCTCTCAGCCCTCCGACTTCGTGTTTAGTGATGCAGGCATGCTTCTCCTTTCAATCGCCCAAAACCACTGTAGCGTCCTGCTCGGAAACAGGAAGTTCTGTCAGAAGAGACAGGACGCTAGAAAGGCTTCGAGCAGGAGTAGCATGCCTTCATAGCTGCAGAGCTAAAGGCAGAAATCGGAGCGCTGACAGGAGCAGGTATAAGGAGAGAGAACCACTGCTGCTGCTGCCTACAGCCTCTCCAGTCTTGCACGGCCCAACGAAGCGCTGTTGCGGGACATCTGCGGCGAGCTTGCAGGCCGGGGTTACCCTCGCAACGTGGCCCAGTGCCGGGCCAAATGGTGGCAGACCTTGTACTCGGAGAGGGAGGTCCGGCGGCAGGGGCGGCCGCAGGGTCTCTGGTCCCCCCGGTACTACGGGCTCCTCCGCTGCCTCTGGAAGCAGGCAGGGCGGCTCTTGTTTGGCGAGTGACGGCTCCCGGCTGAGCAGCAGCGACGTGGAGGTGGTGCATGGTGGGAGCGGGCTCAGCATGCATTAATACCCCCTCACCCCAGTCTACCTGTAGCGCGACAGCGCACCTTCCCGTAGCCACTGTGTTACGTTACCAAGGAGGGGAGCTGGGACTGAGAAACCGGCTGCAGAAAGTTATAGCCTCTATCCGCCGGAACAGATAGTTGACGTGCCGCCGCACATGTGCAGAACAGCATGGCTGCAGAAAGGTAGAGCCTCTACTAACGTCAGAACAGATCTGTGACATGCTGCACATGCGTAGAACAGCTGCGCTGTTCTGCGCATGTGCGGCACGTCAGTTACTCTTCATTTATGTAGTAAGATTACATTTTTAAAAGCTACAAATGTTGACAATTGGCTTGGGTCCATGAACACATATTTGAGGGAATTATAATTCACAATGCATTTGCATGGGAATTTTAAGTGAAATGTTCCTCCTAGTTGTAAGACAGCAGGTTTTAATAAGAGGAATTGCTTCCTTTTTCTTTGGGTATCCCTAGCAACATCGGGGAACAATAATACTTTATGTCCAAAAAATGTTTTCGCTTTATTGCGAAAAAAGGGTCTAAATATCCATTGTTTATCTGGTAGCAGAGCTACAGCTGCAACCAAAGTTGCTGTCGTTGCCTGCTCTGTAGTAGATGTTTCAAGAAAATCTGTAATATTCAAAGATGGCTGTTATTCCGATATAGCTCTCTCTTTTTGTGGAATATAATAAGATTGAGTGAAGGGAGGGAGATTGGATTCCGGAATTTCCAATACTTCTTTCAGGTACCTTTTCAGCATATCTAGTGGACTAATCAAATTTACCATTGGAAAATTCACAAATCTTAAGTTATGCCTGCGCATATAATTTTCATATATCTCCCCCTTATTTCTAAGATTCGAAACATCTTTAAGTACAGTACTTTGGATATTCCCAACTTTTAAAACCTCTTTTTCTATACTTTCAAAACGATTTTCTAAAGTCTTTAAATCTGAGGCATTTTTGTCCACTTTTTTTTCAGTTTCAGCTGATTTCTGTAACATGCGATTAGTTTGTTCAAAGAATGACTGAGACATTTGAACCATTAGGTCCCACAATGAATTTAGGGTTACCTCTACCGGTTTTGTCAAAGTTCTAGGAGGAGTTCCAAGGTTAGGTTCTAGGACCCGTTCCATTCCTGTAGCTATCCCCGCCTCAGTTGACACCGGAGTGCTTCTCTCTGAGGGTAGACTTTGACCCTCAGGCTCCCTCACCAGTTGTTCCATTAGAGCTTCACTCAGAGAGGATTCCCTTTCACCTTCCGGTACTGGGCCTCTCGATTCCAGGGAGGGAGAGCTCATCCGTTGAGGTTGCGGGGGCGGAGTCCTCGCATCGGGGCTTAAGGTAACATCGAGCCCTGGAGATGCCATAATGCCCTCCTTAGCTGTGGCATCTCCTAAGGCACCGCTCCCAGACTGTATACTTTGTCCCGCTGGTTGCGCAAATCTGTCCAAAGGACCGACAATAGTGGAGGTAGGCATCGGGGGAGCTCGGACCGAGGCCTTCCCTCTCCGTTTCGGCATATTGTAAGTTTGAAGGAAAAGCGCGATCAGGAGCGTTGCTACATGCGTGCGGCCATCTTGGTAACGCCGATTTTTTAAAAAGGTTCCAGGGGAGATCCGGGAAATTATAGACCGGTGAGTCTGATGTCGGTGCCGGGGAAAATGGTAGAGGCTATTATCAAAAACAAAATTACAGAGCACATCCAAGGACATGGATTACTGAGACCAAGTCAGCACGGCTTTTGTGTGGGGAAATCTTGCCTGACCAATTTACGTCAATTCTTTGAAGGAGTAAACAAACATGTGGACAAAAGGGAGCCGGTTGATATTGTGAATCTGGATTTTCAGAAGGCATTTGACAAGGTACCTCGTGAAAGGCTACAGTGGAAATTGAAGGGTCATGGGATAGGAGGAAATGTCCTATTGTGGATTAAAAACTGGTTGAAGGATAGGAAACAGAAAGTGGGGTTAAATGGGCAGTATTCACAATAGAGAAGGGTAGTTAGTGGGGTTCCTCAGGGGTCTGTGCTAGGACCACTGCTTTTTACTATATTTATAAATGATTTAGAGATGGGAGTAACTAGCGAGGTAATACAATTCAAAAAAGACCTCATGAATCATGTAAACCACAGGCTTCAAAATGGTCTCTTTCCCACTGAGAAAGGAAACATCTTACTTACTCCGCTGCCAAAAGACGCTAAGAAAAGCACAATGGACCTAACCAATTATCGCCCAGTAGCATCTATCCCGCTCATAACCAAACTCATGGAGGGCATAGTGATGAAACAACTCTCTGAATACCTAAATAAACACTCAATTCTACATGAATCTCAATCAGGATTTCGGACAAATCACAGCACCGAAACTGTACTAGTATCCGCATTCAAACAATCAATTGCCACTGGTAGCAACATACTCCTCCTACAGTTCGACATGTCCAGCGCCTTCGACATGGTTAATCATGGAATACTACTACATCTGCTAGAATACTTCAGAGTAGGAGGTACAGTTCTCAAATGGTTCAAAGGATTCCTGACCATAAGATCATACCAAGTAACAACAAACGTGGACATATCACCCCCATGGACACCTGAATGTGGAGTTCCCCACGGATCCCCCCTATCACCAACTCTCTTCAACCTAATGATGATACCTTTAGCCAAACTCCTATCCAAACAAGACCTTAATCCCTACATATATGCAGACGATGTCACGATTTACATCCCGTTCAAACACGATCTAAATGAAATCACCAACGAGATCAACCAAAGCCTCCAAATCATGCACTCCTGGGCAGATGCATTCCAGCTAAAACTCAACGCAGAAAAAACACAATGTCTTTCACTCACCTCACAACACAGCAAAAACAACTACTCCACCATAACCACACCATACTGCTCTCTCTCCGTTGCACAAAATCTGAAAATTCTTGGAGTTACCATTGACCGAAACCTCACACTCGATGCTCATGTGAAGAACACAACGAAAAAGATGTTCCACTCCATGTGGAAACTCAAAAGAGTAAAACCATTCTTCCCGAGATACATATTCCGTACCCTAGTACAAGCAATGGTAATAAGTCATCTGGACTACTGCAACGCACTGTACGCTGGGTGCAAAGAACAAACTATCAAAAAACTCCAAACAGCCCAAAATACCGCCGCCAGACTCATATTTGGAAAAAACAAATATGAAAGTGCAAAACCCCTAAGAGATAAACTCCCCTGGGTCCCAATCAAGGAACGCATTGCGTTCAAGATCTGCACGATTGTACACAAAATCATTCACGCAGACACCCCAATCTACATGCTAAACTTCGTGGACTTGCCTCCCAGAAACACCATAAGATCATCCTGCAAATTTCTCAATCTGCACTTCCCCAGCTGTAAAGGACTAAAATACAAGCTGATACACGCCACCACCTTCTCTTACATGAGCATGCAGCTGTGGAATGCTTTACCTATAACCCTGAAAGCTATTGACGAAATAACCAACTTCCGCAAATCTTTGAAGACTCATCTCTTCAACAAGGCCTACAAAGAGAACTCATAGCCTCACAAAACTACCTCACCAATCCTTCCAATTATTAAAGTCCACCTTCATACTATCCTGCCTAACACCTTCCTTCTCTCTTCCCTTACTTAATCTCTATACAATACTAAGTGTATCTGATATCATGGAATGACTATGTCATAACAAACTCTGTAAGCCACATTGAGCCTGCAAATATGTGGGAAAATGTGGGATACAAATGCAATAAATAAATAAATAAAATTTGCTGATGACACAAAGTTATTCAAAGTAGTTAACTCGCACCAGGATTGTGAAAAATTACAGAAGGACCTTACGAGACTGGGCAGCTAAATGGCAGATGATGTTTAATGTGAGCAAGTGCAAGGTGATGCACGTGGGGAAAAAAGAACACGAATTATAGCTACGTCATGCAAGGTTCCACGTTAGGAGTTATGGACCAAGAAAGGGATCTTGGTGTCGTCGATAATACACTGAAACCTTCTGTTCAGTGTGCTGCTGTGGCTAGGAAAGCGAATAGAATGTTGGATATTATTAGGAAAAGTATGAAAAACAGGTGTGAGGATGTTATAATGCCGTTGTATCGCTCCATGGTGCGACCGCACCTTGAGTATTGTGTTTAATTCTGGTCGCCACATCTCAAGAAAAATATAGTAGAATTGGAAAAGGTGCAGCGAAGGGCGACTAAAATGATAGCGGGGATGGGACAACTTCCCTATGAAGAAAGACTAAGGAGGCTAGGCTTTTCAGCTTGGAGAAGAGACGGCTGAGGGGAGACATGATAGAGGTATATAAAATAATGAGTGGAGTGGAACAGGTCAGTGGCGTAGCCAGACCTGACATTTTGGGTGGACCCAAAGCATGGGTGGGCATTCATGAGTAGTGTTTCATGGGATATTACAATATAATGCCTTAGAGTGCACTTGATGAAGGATAAGTAAATAATCTGCCCAACAGTTGTCCTGTGTCATCATAAACTGCGTACATACTTCATGGAACACCACCATTTTAAAATTTATTTTAAAAATTTCTATCCTGCACTATCCCACAATTCTAGGCAATTACTAGACAAACAGCACTTAAACTTGACCAGACATAAGTCTACTATAATGGCAAACACCTCAACACACATCACAGTATCCTGCAAAATAATTATAGCAATGGTACATATTCATCAAACCTTGCTTTACAACAAACGTAAATGCCTGATTAAACTGTGTTAAAATCACCTTTTTTAAAACTTTAGATAAAAATGGCAAATTGGACACTGGCCTAAAAATATTTGGCAGATCTGTCATAGTCCACAGCTAAGATGTTTCCTCTTACAGTTTTCAACTGAAAAAAAGTGTATTCAGATTCTGATAGGACCTCAGTAATAGCAACATTGTCAAAATCCATTCCCTGTCAGATTCTTTGTGAAGTAACATTAAATCTTATGAAGCTTCTTAGAGCCTTTGTAGAAAACCTTAACACCATCAATTCTGAACACACAAATATCAATAACAGTACCTTTAAAAAAGCAGCAGTGAATATACACAACAGCAATATATGTCCCATTGTAAAAGCCAGACAAGTCAGATTGATATAGGTCCCCACACAAAGCACATGCTAAAACACAGAACAACTCTCACCAATTACAGAATAAAGGATCAAAAATTAGGAATTGTCCCGTAGCCCAGCATCAGCCCCCGAGATGCCAACTTACCAAGTTCCAGGCTGGAAATTTTGGGGCTGTCCTGCATTTCTGCCCACTCCATTCTGTTGCATTATGGGACTCGAAGCAATCAATGGGCACTACAAATCCCACACTGTTTTGGGATATAATCAGTGGTGTGCTAGAGCGGGCTCTCACAGGCTCACGAGAGCTGTTTGTTAAGTTCTTAAGAATTTTGGGAGCCGGTTGTTAAAGTAGGCCTCCCCATGGCTACTTTAACAACTGACTCCCAAAACGTGGGCTTGGGCCCCATCCTGAATTCTCTTTCACTTTGCTGGTAGTGATGCTGGCCCCGCTAGCCAAGTAAACAGACTGCTGCTGCTCCCTGCTCCTTGTTTCTGACTCTAAGCATCAGGCTGGGACTTCTCATGCAAGCGCAAGAAGGTTCCATCATGCTGCTCAGAGCCAGAAACAAGCAGCAGAGAATGGTGGCAGTCCATTTATTGGCTGGTGGGGCTCGGCAAAGGTATGCCTAGCGTGCCCGCACAAGGGAGGGGAGAGAGAAGCATGTATTCCCCCCCCCCCCCCCCCCAAAAAAAAAAAAATTTTCAGGGCCGGCTATGCCCGGAGAGAGAGCCTGTTGTTAAAAATTTACCAGCACACCCCTGGATATAATACTACTACTACTTATCATTTATATAGCGCTACAAGGCATACGCAGCGCTGCACACCATACACAAAAAAAGACAGTCCCTGCTCAAAGAGCTTACAATCTAGATATAAGTTCAAAACCAGGACTGCCCCCAAATCTCCAGCCTGGAACTGGATAACTTGGCATCTCTGTAGCCCTGCCCTTGCCTACCCCTTTTCCCATCCTTCCTTGTATCTCAACATCAGTCCTGTCCTTTCCTTCCCCCTTCCCCATCCCCCCATAGCTCAGCATCAGCCCTCCTCTACCTACTCCTCATAGTCTGGAAATAGTCCTGCCCTTCCCTCTCTCTTCCCCCATAGTCTAGCATCCCCTCTTCCTTCCCAATCACCCACCCCTACCCAGAAGACCACCAACAGGAAATATACAGCTTTTCTTTAAACTGAACATTGTGAAGACCACATGCACCCAGAAGCCCATCACCATTAAATATAAAACTGTTTTTCTTTTCTTTCTTTCTTTCTTTTTTTTTTTTTTACCTGAGGTCAATGCAGAGAAAGTTTCCTGTAGATTTCAGAGAACCCTACAGCCCCGATCAGTGTGTGCAGTGTGCACCTGGTGCAGTGTTGGGGAGAAGGGGGGGAGTAGACTACTGACTCACTCCTGGTGCCTGGGGCTGGAGGATAATGAGTGCCCAGATTTCCCCAGCTGCTAAGTTCAAAGCAGCACTGGTCTCCGACTTCTGACTTCCTGACTTTGCCACAGGTTTGGGTCCTGGGGGTTGACTGAGACCTGAGCTGTGCAGGATCCATGATCGCACAGCAGGGGCAAACAAACATCAGTGAGTCAGTGAACACTAAAAAGAATTGCTTGCTATTGCAGCAGCTAACGGAAGCAGAACAGCTGAGCCAATGGAGGTAAGCACCTTAAGAGCACAGCAGGGAGCGAACTAACAAAGACCCCGATGCGGGACTCCAGAGTCCAGAGCCCAGAGCAAAGTAGCAAACACGGCAGTGCAGCAGGAGGGCTGCTACTTTGCTTGCTGAAGGTCTGTTGTAGTGCTGGTAAATTTAAAAAAAAAATAATAACACCAGAGCTGCAGGGCTCAGCTCACAAGATTTGTTTCCCTACTTTCTACACATAGCTGACTGAGCTAAGTGATTGGAGCAGCAGCGATGTGATGTGCAAGGCAGCTGGCACCTGATCGGTGATTAGTGAGACTGGGTGGGCCTGAGCCAAAAATGGGTGGGTCTGGGCCCATCCAGGCCCACCCGTAGCTACGCCCCTGGAACAGGTGGATGTGAAGCGTCTGTTCACGCTTTCCAAAAATACTAGGACTAGGGGGCATGCGATGAAACTACAGTGTAGTAAATTTAAAACAAATCGGACAAATTTTTTTTCACCCAACGCGTAATTAAACTCTGGAATTTGTTGCTACAGAACGTGGTGAAGGCGGTTAGCTTAGCAGAGTTTAAAAAGGGGTTAGACGGTTTCCTAAAGGCCAAGTCCATAAACCACTACTAAATGGACTTGGGAAAAATCCACAATTCCAGAAAAAACATGTATAGAATGTTTGTACGTTTGGGAAGCTCGCTAGGTGCCCTTGGTCTGGATTGGCCGCTGTCGTGGACAAGATGCTGGGGTCGATGGACCCTTGGTCTTTTCCCAGTGTGGCATTACTTATGTACTTATGTACAATAAAAGGCTAGTTCTTTTTGTAAATCAAATGTCTTATGCTTGCTCTCACTGCACCATCATGTGAAAGCCTCTTTCTCATCAAGCATCATGCTCACAATGCCATAGTGCTTTTCACGTGTTTTTCCTTTTTTACTTCTTTACTTTATTGGTTTAGCACATATTTTCAGTTTTTAATTCATAAATGTGACTTTCTTTTTCAATTCATACAGTTCACATGTCACATTATTACACTGTCCATTAGAGTATGTGCCTTGTGTTATAAATCAATCCTCAGAGGGTTAACACACTCATTTTTAAATGAGTACAATTTTTAAGTCACATTATTTTACAAAAAAAAATTTCTTATGAGTTTTGAATCATATCACTATATGATGGTGATATTCTAATTAGATGTATGGAATGCCATTAACATTACTTTGACCAACCTTAAGTTTCTTGCCAAAACCAGGTTAAGCTTTCATTTTGGTTGCAGCGGTTGGCTGATTGAAGCTGTCAGAAGTAAGAAATTTATCCTGGATTCTTATTTACTTGCTACATCTCTTTAGCAATTAAGTTTTTCAGCATATTTTTTTTCTTTTATAGAATACTTTTTAAGTGCCTTTGACTTCCATTCCGGCGTTTCTTATTGTGTAGCAGGAAGACTGTGTTTACTTTGGGGTCCTTTTACCAAGCTGCAGAAAAAAAGGGCCCTGCAGTAGTGGCGGGGGCTGTTTTTCTCACGTGCCAGCGCCCTTTTTATCACACCGGGTAAAAAGCCCCTCCCCACCCCAAAAAATGGCCATGCGGTAAGATTAAGATTACTCTTACTGCTTGGTCATGTGGTGGGAAGCATTTACCATCAACCATTGTGGTGGCGGTAAGGGCTCCTTTAGTAACTGGGCAGTGCTGATTACCGCTGTGTTAGCGCCACAGTAAAAATTCCAAAAATATTTTCTGGCATGCTGGAAATGGCACACACTCAAGCCAGAACTACTGCTGCCAGCTGCGTTGGGCAGGCGGTAGTTTTGGGTTGTCATGTGGCAACCCTTTCGTAAAAAGGCCCCTTTGAGTGCAGTGGGGCAACCTGTGTGCTGTCTGAAGATTTTTTGCAGTAGTGAGTTCCTTAGTTTCTAGTACTCTTATTTCAATAGTATTAGATTGTTACACCCTGATTTGAGCACTCCTATTATTAAGGTTTTGATATATATTATTCCAATATTGATTTTATATTGGCTTACTTTATTCTGGTTTGCTTTCCCACACTTGAAATGCTACAAGACTTGTGGAATTTCTGAATGCAGTAGAAACATATGGGAGTTGTAATTAGATCCTGGTACCCCTGGAGAATGTATGAACCTTTGGTGCTTAAGAGCTGTCTCGTTACTTTCACTTTGTTATTGTGTTTTGTTTTGGGGTTTTTTGTCATCACAGTGATCCCCACAGTGTTTTTTAGTTATCAATCACTTGGATTCCATAGACCTTTTTTAAAAGAACACAGTCTTATTCAGTTAACTTAAAATGTTGTTTGAATAGGTACTATGTTAACCCAGATCTTTGTTTACTGTCACATTGTTTCACCCAATCTTTGCAAACCATTCCATTTTTGCACCAGCTCACTGTTAATATTGAATGGATACAAATTAGATTCACACTCTATATGCTGTATATAAATGATTTAAACTCTAATCATATACCTTTTCTGAGAAGTTCTGAGAGAAGAGGACATTTCTCTGGTAAGTGAACGCTACTTTGCTTGTGCTTTGGGAACTTAAAGATTGGGGTTTAAAGGAGGAATTGTAGGTTAGTGTTAGGCAAACTTAAAAAGCAAATTTCAACAGCTAACAGAAAACAGCTAATCTCCATAGTCTTTTCCACTTAGTTTTAAAAGCCTTGTACCACAGCATTAACAGATAAAATCTAACAGCCACTGCAGGATCTAATTTAGTATTCCCCCCCACCTCTAGGACAACTCCTCATTTATAGTCAGTTATTGTAATTAGGGTAACAAGTAAGGAGTGCTCTTATAGAGTTTTAAATACATTTCATTACCATCTAAGAAGGAAATACTATATAAATCATACAATACACTATATAAAGTAAAAGACACTTTTATATTAGGCTAATATCCTTAATACTGTAGCAAGTTTTAAAATATTGGAAAACTCAAAAACACTAAGATGGAGTCAGCAGTCCAGCAGCGAGAGGGGTGCTATCCAGTCTTTTGCATTGAGTGTCACATGTATGATTATCTCCCAGTTGGTGAGATGTCATATGTTTGCGCCCGATGCAAAGAGCTCCTAGCTCTTAGAGAACGTGTCCGTTCTCTTGAGGCTAGAGTAGCAGACTTGGTGGAGCTGAGGGAGACAGAGAGGTACATAGAGGAGACCTACAGGGATGTTGTAGAGAGGTCCCACCTCCAGTCTAGTAGCCCTTGTGCTACCTTGGAGGAGGGAGGTCTCCTAGAAGGAGAGTATCACCCTGGTGAAGTAGGAAGTACTCCTGTAGCCAGGACCTGCCCACCAGGGGATGTACTATCCTCTCGCACTGAGGATATGTCTCCAAGTGCTGCCCGGGAGGGAAAGGTTAGGACAGCTGTTGTAGTTGGTGATTCTATCATTAGGCATATAGATAGCTGGGTGGCTGGTGGACGTGAGGATCGCCTGGTGACTTGCCTGCCTGGTGCGAAGGTGGCGGACCTCACGCGTCACCTAGATAGGATTTTAGATAGTGCTGGGGAGGAGTCCGCTGTCTTGGTACATGTGGGTACCAATGACATAGGAAAATGTGGGAGAGAGGTTCTGGAAGCCAAATTTAGGCTCTTAGGTAGAAAGCTCAAATCCAGATCCTCTAGGGTAGCATTTTCTGAAATGCTACCTGTTCCACGTGCAGGGCCCAAGAGACAGGCAGAGCTCCAGAGTCTCAATGCGTGGATGAGACGATGGTGCAGGGAGGAGGGTTTTAGATTTGTTAGGAACTGGGCAACATTCTGGGGAAGGGGGAGCCTATTCCGAAAGGATGGGCTCCACCTTAACCAGGGTGGGACCAGGCTGCTGGCGTTGGCATTTAAAAAAGAGATAGAGCAGCTTTTAAACTAGAAATGGGGGGAAGGCCGACAGTCGCTCAAAAGCGCATGGTTCGGGAAAAGGTATCTTGCAAAGATACCTCACAAACAGGGAAGATAGGGTTTCTGGATAGTGAGGTTGCACAACAGACCGTGGTAGGCCAGGTGCCCTTAAATACAACTAAAGATCAGACAAAAGATGTCAAATCAATAGTGTCAGGTACTAAGCATCATGCAAATAAGAACAACAAACATACTCTGAAATGTCTATATGCAAATGCTAGGAGTCTAAGAAATAAGATGGGAGAGTTGGAATATATTGCACTAAATGAAAAATTGGATATAATAGGCATTACTGAGACCTGGTGGAAGGAGGATAACCAGTGGGACACTGTCATACCGGGTACAAAGTATATCGTAATGATAGGGTGGACCGGACTGGTGGAGGGGTAGCATTGTATATTAACGAGAGCCTTGACTCAGATAGATTACAAATTCAGCAGGACACAAATCACACCTTTGAATCACTGTGGGTTGAAATTCCATGTATAAAAGGGAAAAAAATGGTGATAGGAGTGTACTACCGTCCGCCTCGCCAGGATGAGCAGGTAGACACAGAAATGATAAAAGAAATCAGAGACGCGAACAAAATGGGCAATGTGATAATAATGGGTGACTTCAATTATCCAAATATAGACTGGGTAAATGTAACATCGGGACACGCTACAGAGATACAATTCCTTGATGAAATCAAGGACAGCTTTATGGAGCAACTGGTGCAGGAGCCAACGAGAGAAGGAAAAATTCTAGACTTGGTCCTTAGTGGAGCGCATGATCTGGTGAGGGACGTTATGGTACTGGGGCCACTTGATAACAGTGACCATAATATGATCAGTTTTGACATCGACCTTGAAGTAACTGTACACAGAAAGTCAAATACGTTAGCGTTTAACTTTAAAAAAGGAGACTATGATAAAATGAGAAGAACGGTAAAAAAAAAACTTAGGGGGGCAACTGAGAGAGTAAAAACTGTACAACAGGCGTGGACGCTGTTCAAAAATACCATCCTGGAGGCCCAGGCCATACATATTCCGCGAATTAGAAAAGAAAGACGGAAGTCCAAAAGACACCCGGCCTGGTTGAAAAGTGAGGTGAAGGAAGCTATTAGGGCTAAAAGAAACGCCTTCAGAAAATGGAAGAAGGAACCGTCTGAAAATAACAAGAAACAGCATAAGGAGTGTCAGAGCAAATGCAAGGCGCAGATTAAGAAGGCCAAGAGGGAGTATGAAAAAAGATAGCATTAGAGGCAAAAAAACATAGTAAAAATTTTTTCAGTATATTAAAAGCAGGAAGCCGGCAAAAGAATCGGTTGGGCCGCTGGATGACCGAGGGGTAAAAGGGGCGATCAAGGAAGACAAAGACGTAGCGGAGAGACTGAATGAATTCTTTGCTTCGGTCTTCACCGAGGAAGATTTGGGTGGGATACCGGTGTCGGAAATGGTATTTCAAGCGGACGAGTCGGAGAAACTTACTGACTTCACGGTAAACCTGGAGGACGTAATGGGGCAGTTCGGCAAACTGAAGAGTAGCAAATCTCCTGGACCGGATGGTATTCATCCTAGAGTACTGACAGAACTGAAAAACGAGCTTGCGGAGCTACTGTTAGTGATATGCAACTTATCCTTAAAATCGAGCGTGGTACCGGAAGATTGGAAGGTGGCCAATGTAACGCCCATTTTTAAAAAAGGCTCCAGGGGAGATCCGGGAAATTATAGACCGGTGAGTCTGACGTCGGTGCCGGGGAAAATGGTAGAGGCTATTATTAAAAACAAAATTACAGAGCACATCCGAGGACATGGATTACTGAGACCGAGTCAGCATGGCTTTTGTGTGGGGAAATCTTGCCTGACCAATTTACTTCAATTCTTTGAAGGAGTGAACAAACATGTGGACAAAGGGGAGTCGGTTGATATTGTGTATCTGGATTTTCAAAAGGCGTTTGACAAGGTACCTCATGAAAGGCTACAGAGGAAATTGGAGGGTCATGGGATAGGAGGAAATGTCCTATTGTGGATTAAAAACTGGTTGAAGGATAGGAAACAGAGAGTGGGGTTAAATGGGCAGTATTCACAATGGAGAAGGGTAGTTAGTGGGGTTCCTCAGGGGTCCGTGCTAGGACCGCTGCTTTTTAATATATTTATAAATGATTTAGAGATGGGAGTAACTAGCGAGGTAATTAAATTTGCTGATGACACAAAGTTATTCAAAGTCGTTAAATCGCGACAGGATTGTGAAAAATTACAAGAGGACCTTACGAGACTGGGAGACTGGGCAGCTAAATGGCAGATGATGTTTAATGTGAGCAAGTGCAAGGTGATGCATGTGGGAAAAAAGAACCCGAATTATAGCTACGTCATGCAAGGTTCCATGTTAGGAGTTACGGACCAAGAAAGGGATCTGGGTGTCGTCGTCGATAACACACTGAAACCTTCTGCTCAGTGTGCTGCTGCGGCTAAGAAAGCGAATAGAATGTTGGGTATTATTAGGAAAGGTATGGAAAACAGGTGTGAGGATGTTATAATGCCGTTGTATCACTCCATGGTGCGACCGCACCTTGAGTATTGTGTTCAATTCTGGTCGCCGCATCTCAAGAAAGATATAGTAGAATTGGAAAAGGTGCAGCGAAGGGCGACTAAAATGATAGCGGGGATGGGACGACTTCCCTATGAAGAAAGACTAAGGAGGCTAGGGCTATTCAGCTTGGAGAAGAGACGGCTGAGGGGAGACATGATAGAGGTATATAAAATAATGAGTGGAGTGGAACAGGTGGATGTGAAGCGTCTGTTCACGCTTTCCAAAAATACTAGGACTAGGGGGCATGCGATGAAACTACAGTATAGTAAATTTAAAACAAATCGGAGAAAATTTTTCTTCACCCAACGTGTAATTAAACTCTGGAATTCGTTGCCGGAGAAAGTGGTGAAGGCGGTTAGCTTAGCAGAGTTTAAAAAGGGGTTGGACGGATTCCTAAAGGACAAGTCCATAAACCGCTACTAAACGGACTTGGAAAAATCCAAAATTCCAGGAATAACATGTATAGAATGTTTGTACGTTTGGGAAGCTTGCCAGGTGCCCTTGGCCTGGATTGGCCGCTGTCGTGGACAGGATGCTGGGCTCGATGGACCCTTGGTCTTTTCCCAGTATGGCATTACTTATGTACTTATGTACTTATTTTCAACACATTTCCTTGTCTAAAGAGTCTATTTCTTTTGATTTATTGCACACTGCTTTTTAAACATTGCAGTGCATGATACCAGACGGATTTTCTTGTTCATATCCGACCAAAATCTCACACTGGAGAGCCAAGTGAAAGCTACAACAAAGAAAATGTTTAACTCAATGTGGAAGCTCAAACGAGTGAAACCTTTCTTCCCGAGGGAAATATTTCGCAACTTAGTACAATCCATGGTACTAAGCCATCTAGATTACTCCAACGCTATGCGGGATGTAAAGAACAAATCATAAAGAAACTCCAAACTGCTCAAATCACAGCAGCCAGGCTTATATTCGGAAAAACAAGATTCGAAAGCGCCAAACCTTTACAAGAAAAGCTACACTGGCTCCCAATCAAAGAGCGTATTGCGTTCAAAATCTGCACCTTGGTTCACAAGATCATCTACAGCAATGCCCCGCGATACATGACAGACCTTATAGACCTACCAACCAGAAACACAATAAAATCAACATGAACATACCTAAATCTCCACCACCCAAGCTGCAAAGGACTCAAATACAAATCAACCTATGCATCCAGCTTCTCTTATATAAGCACACAACTATGGAACGTACTACCGACCGTAGTGAAAACAACATACGACTACCTAATCTTCCGGAAACTTCTAAAACTAACCTGTTGAAAAAGGCATACTCAAACGACCCAACCTAAATGCCTTAACCCCGCAACACAACAATATAAATGCTCGTACTAGACATAACCTACTCTTCCCCTTATGACCCCCAATGTGTCTATCAATCCTGATCATTATTCTGTCATAACCTCACTTTGTATTTGTTCATGCCGGTATTGGCGACTGCCACTACTGTACTATGTAAGCCACATTTGGCCTGCAAATAGGTGGGAAAATGTGGGATTCAAATGCAACAAATAAATAAAATAAATATCCTCTGAAGGTATTTTTCTTTTTCTTCTTTTCACTTTGTTCTTTTTTTGAATTATTTTAGATATTTATTTATTTATTACATTTGTATCCCACATTTTTCCCACCTATTTGCAGGCTCAATGTGGCTTACAGAGTTTTGTTATGACATAGTCATTCCAGGTTATCAGATACAATTGGTAATGTACAAGGGAAGAGAGAAGGAGGATGTTAAGCAGGATAGTATAGAAGGTGGACTATAATACTGGCTGGGTTGGTGAGGTAGTTTTGTAAGGCTATGGGTTATCTTTGTAGGCCTTGTTGAAGAGATATGTCTTCAGAGATTTGCAAAAGTTAGTTATTTCGTCAATAGTTTTCAGGGCTGTAGGTAGTGCATTCCACAACTGCGTGCTCATGTAAGAGAAGGTGGTGGTGTGTATCAGCTTGTATTTCAGTCCTTTACAGCTGGGGTAGTGCAGATTGCGAAATTTGTGGGCTGATCTTATGGCGTTTCTGGGAGGCAGGTCCACAAGGTTTAGCATGAAGATTGGGGTGTCTGCGTGAATGATTTTGTGTACAATCGTGCAGATCTTGAACGCAATGCGTTCCTTGAGTGGGAGCCAGTGAAGTTTCTCTCTTAGGGGTTTTGCACTTTCATATTTCATTTTTCCAAATATGAGTCTGGCTGCGGTATTCTGGGCTGTTTGGAGTTTTTTGATAGTCTGTTCTTTGCAGCCAGCATATAGTGCGTTGCAGTAGTCCAGATGACTTATTACCATTGACTGTACTAGGGTACGAAAGATGTATCTCGGGAAGAAAGGTTTTACTCTTTTGAGTTTCCACATGGAGTGGAACATCTTTTTCGTCGTATTCTTCACGTGGGCATCGAGTGTGAGGTTTCGATCAATGGTAACTCCAAGAATTTTCAGATTTTGTGAGATGGGTAGAGTAGTTGTTTGTGTTGTGTTGTAAAGTGAAGTGAGTACAAGACATTGTATGCTAGACGTTTGGCTAGAGGTATCATCATTAGGTTGAAGAGAGTTGGTGAGAGGGGGGATCCATGGGGAACTCCACATTCAGGTATCCATGGGGGTGATATGTCCGCGTTCGTTGTTACTTGGTATGATCTTGTGGTCAAGAATCCTTTGAGCCATGTGAAATGTCCTTTGAGATATGTGCTGACCAATATATTTATTATATTTATGATTATGTATACATGTTTAGCTATGTTTTTATTCATTTCTATGTTTATGGTGAGTGATATCCTTTTATGTATTAGCAGTATATACATTGTATATTTGGGAATGTATTATGTTCTACATTAATATTGATGGCATAATTTTATGTTTTTATTATTATTAACATTTCCGTTCATGTTTTGGATTTTTTTGTCATATACGATTTGATTATTTATTTGATGTGGCATTATGAATTATAAGGTCCTTTTGTATTAATTTATTCAGTTAATCTATTATGTATACACCTTTTATTGTTTTTAGATTCCAGATGCAGGCCCGTGCATTCCGCTCCATGGATAAATCCTTCTTATCTGTTCCCTTCTCCACTACTGCCAACTCCAGACTTCGCACCTTCTGTCTCGCTGCACCCTACGCTTGGAATAAACTTCCTGAGCCCCTACGTCTTGCCCCATCCTTGGCCACCTTTAAATCTAGACTGAAAGCCCACCTCTTTAACATTGCTTTTGACTCGTAACCACTCGCCTCCACCTACCCTCCTCTCTTCCTTCCCGTTCACATTAATTGATTTGATTTGCTTACTTTATTTATTTTTTGTCTATTAGATTGTAAGCTCTTTGAGCAGGGACTGTCTTTCTTCTATGTTTGTGCAGCGCTGCGTATGCCTTGTAGCGCTATAGAAATGCTAAATAGTAGTAGTAGTAGGCTGAAACACAGTTTGTGTCGAGCCTTGGATGCTAATAAACATTTGATATCTTCACATCATCTGGCTATTATTTTTAGTCACATTTACTGTGTTTGTCTTTTTGACTGTGAAGGTTTGTTCTTCTGTTTTTACGTTGACTATAACCACACAGGATTGTACCACATGATATTGATTTAGCATCTGTTATTTATTTTTGCTTTAGGGCCCATAATTCCACACAGTGCTGATACAGCATTGCAGTCTTTCTGTACTCTTCACCTCACGACAGGAAACCTGCATAATTTTCCACCTTTTGTCAAGCACAGGACCATCTGAAGGACTGGAAATGTCTGCATATGGCGGTACTGAAGAAACCAGTTGCACAGAACAAGATAACAATGAATGCTGTAGGATTTGTACTGTTGAACTTAATGTAAGATGATATGAAAAATGCTAAAAGATGTTCAACATTTTTAAAAAATGAACCAGTTAGTAGTTCTTGTTAATGTTTAGCTTAAGAAAAACTGAGACTGTAGAGTAGAAGAAATTAAAGAGACACTGTCTTTCCCTACTATTAATTAAAAGCAGTGACAGTGGTGGCAATTCTATACATTGGCACTCATTTTAGGCACTCCATAGGAGCATGCTTAGTTCCAGTTTTATAATGGCTTAAAGGTGCACCTAAGCCATTATAGAATATGAAGGCAAAGCCCCACTGGTGCGCCAAAAGTTAGGCATGCCTACTTATAACAGGTCAATGGCTGGCATAAGTAGGCACACCGTAGTGCGCCATACATGTGCAACTGATAGTATTCTATAAGTTACACACATTGTCAGGTGACACATATGACTCACTCATGCTGTGCCCAAATGTATGCCCCCCCCCCCCCCCCCCCCCCCCGATAGTTGCATGCAAAGAAATTTAGGTGCACTGTTTATAGAATAGCACCTAGTAGTTATGCATATAACTGCCAATTATTGGCACTAATCTTGTGCATAAGTGCTACTATTTTATAAATTAGGCACACTATTAGCATCTAAATTAAGGCACCAGTTTATAGAATTGCCCTTAATGTTTGGAACACAGTTTAGTTTTCCGTCTTAAATATTTTATTTTCTCAAGTTTTTAAGAAGTTGTTTGAAGGAAAATATATTAAATGCAATTTTGTTTTCTATTTGTTGTATCCTCACTCCTGACCTGTTTTTACATTTCCTATTAATTCATTCACCTGTTTCCTTTGCCAGCCCCTCTACTATTGCCAGTTGGAATAATTTTGTAGATTGGGGAAGGGCTTCTATTTAGTTATGTGAATTTTGATCTGTCACTATATAATTTTTTTTTTAAATGCCTGGATCTCCTTTAAGTGCATTGTACCAATAAAAGTTTTTGAAAGTGATATATATAATATCTTTTCTGTAAGTGTATAGTATACACATGCATAATACCTTTTATAGTTAAGAATTTCTAAAATGAAGATCCAGAATACATTTCCAAATGGGAGATAAAGCATCCTACTAATTACATGTTAACTTAAAGCAGAAAAATATTTCCTTGTGAAAAATGAGTATAAAAAATCAATGTTGGAGTCATCCTTCCTGTCATAGTCCAAGCACAGTTAGACATTTTCAAGACATAAGTGGGCACTTGGTAAGAGCCTATTCTATAAAGAAACATAGGTGCTGCCTTCCTTTTAAAAATATTAGCCTTTCTGGGTATAATACACATTTAAATAAACAATAGGACGATACCACTGCGTTTGAAACAAATGAAATTTTACCATCCAAAGTGGCTCAATCAATTAACAGTTGCCATTCAACTTTTTTAAATATTTTTAAATATACACCTGTTTTTGAAATATTCAACTTTTTTTTAACTTTTTTAAATATATGTAAAAAAGGAGGAAAAAAGCCTCTGTGTTCCCGTTTTCAGTACATATTTGTGTCTGTTAACCGGGATGGAATCTTCATAGGCTAAAAAACCTCCTCTTATTTTAATCAACAAAAACACATCATTTTGACGAACACTTATCTTTTAGTGTCGTCCTTGCCGTTGCAATTTGGCTTCACTCTAATATGCCGACGGGGTCCCGTTTCGCCGTGCAGGCTTTCTCAAGCGAAACATCTCTTGCTACGATGTAAATCTGCTTTAACAAATAAAAGCATGAATTAGCCCCTGCTCTAATGCCACACTCATGCTTTTAATAACGCTTCGTAATTTTCTTTTCTTATTCTGACCTGCTTGTTCAGCCCTGCCGTGCTCATTATCTGAACATCGCTATCCTTGAAAATGGCGCCTTAACACTACTCTACTCTGACGTCTCTGTTCTGTGATTGGCTGGCCCCTTGTCTAAAAAACTTTAGACTAAATCTTAAAGGGCCCCTGTTATAAAAACGTGGCCCATTGAATCGTGGTGTTCAAACCATTAGGTTCAAGAGACTTGAGTCTAAAGATCCACCTTTGTTCTGCTTGTAAAAGTAATTTAGCTCTATGGCCCCCCCTGATGTCCACCGCAACCTGATCTAGTACTGTACATCGGAAATCAGCAAACTCATGTTTAAAGATGTTGGAATGGGCTACCAGGGGGGAACCTAATTGTTTTCTTTTCAAGCAGGATTTATGTTCCAAAAGTCTTGTATGTAGTTGTCTAGTAGTTTTACCTATATAAATCTTAAAACAAGGGCATTGTAATAGATAAACAACATGGTCCGATTTACAATTCGTGTACGAATTGATCTGGTATTTTACCAAATCAACCGGATTTACAAATTCCTTGCATTCCAACATCATGTTGCAACTGCTGCAACTATTACATTTCAAATGCCCCCTTGTTATTGTGGAACTGGATCTCTCCCTCAATCTTGCTGGACTCAAATGTTCCTTTAAATTTTTTCCTCTGGAGTGTGCAATACGTAAGACCTTGTCAGTAAACAGCGGATGAGATTGTACTATATCCTAATTTCTACGTATAATGTTGGAAATTTCCTCTCCACCCCTTGTGAAATTCAGAATAAAAATTTCTGGTGTGTCTCCTATGTCCCTTACTGGATCCTTGTCTAATAACAAATAGTCCCGTTCACTATATTTGGCTCGTTTATATGCATCTCTTATGATTTTAGCTGGATACCCCCGGTCCATTAAATTTTTAGAAAAATTCTTAGCTTGTATCTTATAATCCTGTCTTGTCGTACAATTCCTCCGGAATCGCAAAAACTGTGAATAACAAGGGGGCATTTGAAATGTAATAGTTGCAGCAGTTGCAACATGATGTTGGAATGCAAGGAATTTGTAAATCCGGTTGATTTGGTAAAATACCAGATCAATTCGTACACGAATTGTAAATCGGACCATGTTGTTTATCTATTACAATGCCCTTGTTTTAAGATTTATATAGGTAAAACTACTAGATAACTACATACAAGACTTTTGGAACATAAATCCTGCTTGAAAAGAAAACAATTAGGTTCCCCCCTGGTAGCCCACTCCAACATCTTTAAACATGAGTTTGCTGATTTCCAATGTACAGTACTAGATCAGGTTACGGTGGACATCAGGGGGGGCCATAGAGCTAAATTACTTTTACAAGCAGAACAAAGGTGGATCTTTAGACTCAAGTCTCTTGAACCTAATGGTTTGAACACCACGATTCAATGGGCCACGTTTTTATAACAGGGGCCCTTTAAGATTTAGTCTAAAGTTTTTTAGACAAGGGGCCAGCCAATCACAGAACAGAGACGTCAGAGTAGAGTAGTGTTAAGGCGCCATTTTCAAGGATAGCGATGTTCAGATAATGAGCACGGCAGGGCTGAACAAGCAGGTCAGAATAAGAAAAGAAAATTACGAAGCGTTATTAAAAGCATGAGTGTGGCATTAGAGCAGGGGCTAATTCATGCTTTTATTTGTTAAAGCAGATTTACATCGTAGCAAGAGATGTTTCCCTTGAGAAAGCCTGCACGGCGAAACGGGACCCCGTCGGCATATTAGAGTGAAGCCAAATTGCAACGGCAAGGACGGCACTAAAAGATAAGTGTTCGTCAAAATGATGTGTTTTTGTTGATTAAAATAAGAGGAGGTTTTTTAGCCTATGAAGATTCCATCCCGGTTAACAGACACAAATATGTACTGAAAACGGGAACACAGAGGCTTTTTTCCTCCTTTTTTACATATATTTAAAAAAGTTAAAAAAAGTTGAATATTTCAAAAACAGGTGTTTCCATATCATCAAGCTGATCAATCCATAGACTGGTGGGTTGTGTCCATCTACCAGCAGGTGGAGATAGAGAGCAAACTTTTGCCTCCCTATATGTGGTCATGTGCTGCCGGAAACTCCTCAGTATGTTCTCTATCTCAGCAGGTGGTGGTCACACACAGCAGCAGCTCTGGCTAGGCCTCCAAGCCTAATCCTTAGGTTTTGTTGAGGCCTGGGGTTGAGGGCTCTTTTGAGCAAGTGCAAACCTGGTGGTGCCAGGTCCCTCCTTTTCTCCCCCCTCCCGCTGGCTCCGTTAAAAAAAATAAAAATAAAAAAAAATTTTAAACGTCCTTAAAGGCGTTTATTTCGACGTTTATTTAAACGTTCATTGCAGCTACTCACTGGGACACCAGTTCGTTACAGCTCGGAGCGGCAAGCAGGTAATTTTACCTTTTTATAGCGGGCAGGGGGTTCCCCGATTCTTCTCCTCGTGGCATATGGCGTCGGAGGGCGAGGGCGCAAAGGGTCGCTCCCCGGATCGCTGGAGCGCTTCTAGAGGGGATGCGGGGGTTTTACAGCCTGATTCGCCCTTGATGGGTGACAGTTTAGTGACCGATGAATGTCCCGGTCCTTCCTCCGGCGTGGCGGTTTTTCCCGCCATAAACGCCCATCCCCCGCTCCTCGCCTCCGCCATCTTGGCCGGCCACGCTGCTCGGACGGCTTCTTCGTGGGCCGCCCTTGAGGTTGGAGACATTAATGCCATGAACGCCCTTAATTTGGGCGACGGCGCAAAAGCGGCTAAGTTAAGCGCCGTTCTTCCCGCGCGGCTCCTTCGCGGAGTGTCGCGCCGGACGCCATTTTGGATGCGCAGCATGTCTCTCCCCCGCTCTTGCGAGCGCCGGTTGAGGGTGCGTCTAGGGCTGTTGCCCAGGCTGCGGAAGTGCACAGTCTGGGGGGGTTTCTCCCCCGAGTTTGTTTTGCTGCTGCATCAGGCTTTCCTCATGCAAAACGCTGCCCCTGCTCCCTCGTCTGGTAAAGAGGTTGAGGTTCCCAGAGGTAACGCCCTCGGGTTGATTCCCAGGCCTTGGAGGACTTTGTCTCCTCCGATGTAGATGAGGGCAGCGTGTCTGAGGTCTCCCAACGGTCCTTTGCGGATTCCTTGGAGGAGATAGATCCCCGCTCGGATGGAGCGGATGACCCCTCTGCAGCGCGGCTTTTTAGCCCAGAGGATTTGCCCAACCTGTTGTTACAGGCCATGGACACTTTGAAGATTTCCTCTCCGGAGGACGTCTCTCCCTCAGCCCCTGTTGGCTCTGCCATTATGCTGGGGACGAAGCGCCCGCCTAGAACCTTCCACGTGCATGATGCCATGCACTCCTTAATTTCGGCTCAATGGGATGTCCCGGAAGCGAGCCTCAAAGTGGCTAGGGCTATGTCCCGCCTCTATCCTTTGCCTGAAAGTGAACGTGAGGCCTATCTGTGGCCTACCGTGGATTCTTTAATCACTGCGGTGACTAAGAAAACGGCTTTGCCGGTGGAAGGTGGCACGGCCCTAAAGGACGCCCAAGACAGAAGATTGGAGGCGGCCTTAAGGTCGTCCTTTGAGGCGACTGCTTTAAGTTTGCAGGCCTCGGTTTGCGGTTCCTATGTGGCCAGGGCGTGCCTGACTTTGGTGCAGCGGGCTTCCCCCTCGGATCATTCCTTGAGGGCTGATTGGCCGGCCCTGGAATCGGGCTTAGCCTATTTGGCAGACTTGCTGTATGATGTCTTGAACCTCAGCTAAAGGCATGGCTCAGACAGTCTCTGCGCGGCGGTGGCTTTGGCTGAAACATTGGTCTGCTGACCACGCCTCTAAATCCCGCCTGGCTAGATTGCCTTTTAAAGGCAAGCTGCTCTTTGGGGTCGAGCTGGACAAAATCGTGACCGATCTCGGCACGTCTAAGGGCAAGAAATTACCAGAGGTCAGGGCTCGGGCTAGTACTCGTCCCGGTACCTTCAGAGGACGGTTGCAGGAAGCCCGTCGGTACCGCCCGGGCAAGTCGGGCTCCTCTGCCCCTTCTTCCTTCAAGAGGAATTTCTCCCCCAAGCAGCATTCCTTTCGCAGAGACCGCCGTCCCGGAGGTGCTCCCTCCGGTCCTCCCCCAGGGTCTCGTACCCAATGACGGGGCCTTGGTCCACGCCCCAGTGCAGATTGGAGGACGGCTGTCCTCGTTTCTGGGCGAGTGGACCACAATAACTTCAGACGCGTGGGTGCTGGAAGTCATCAGAGACGGCTACAAGCTAGAGTTCTGCCGACCCTTAAAAGACGGGTTCGTACTCTCTCCCTGCAAGTCTCCGGTCAAGCTGTGGCAGTGCAGCAGACCTTGGACAATCTGATCCGCCTGGGCGCGGTCGTTCCAGTGCCAGAAAGTCAGCTTGGCAAGGGACGTTACTCCATTTACTTTGTGGTACCAAAGAAAGGAGGTTCTGTCCGGCCTATCCTCGACCTCAAAGGGGTCAATCGGGCCTTGAAAGTGCGGCACTTTCGCATGGAGACTCTCCGCTCTGTTATAGCGGCAGTGAAGGCAGGAGAGTTCCTGGCATCCTTGGGCATCAAGGAAGCGTACCTGCATATTCCCATCTGGCCTCATCATCAACGCTTTCTGCGTTTTGCAGTCCTGGGACGACACTTCCAGTTCAGAGCCCTCCCTTTCGGGTTGGCTACTGCTCCGCGGACCTTTTCCAAAGTAATGGTGGTCATCGCGGCCTTCCTACGAAAGGAAGGGGTACAACTCCATCCTTATCTGGACGACTGGTTGATCCGAGCCCCCTCTTATGCAGAGTGCGGCAAGCTGTGAACCGGGTAGTTGCTCTTTTGAGCTCCCTGGGATGGATCATCAACTGGGAGAAGAGCCAGCTGCGCCCGACTCAGTCCCTGGAGTACCTGGGAGTTCGATTCGACAACCAAGTGGGCAGAGTGTTCCTGCCAGACAATCGGATTGTCAAACTTCAGGCTCAAGTGGACCAGTTCCTAGTAGCCTCTCCTCCTCGGGCTTGGGACTATGTGCAGCTGTTGGGCTCTATGACGGCCATGATGGAAGTAGTGCCCTGGGCCAGGGCTCATATGAGACCACTTCAACAATCTTTGCTGCGGCGCTGGACTCCGATGTCGGAGGATTATGCTGTGCGCCTTCCCTTGGACCCAGCAGTGCGCAAGGCGCTGAGCTGGTGGATGCAGACAGACAAGTTGTCTGCGGGAATGCCTCTGGTGACCCCAGAGTGGATTGTCGTCACGACGGACGCCTCTTTGTCGGGCTGGGGAGCCCACTGCTTGGGAAGGACAGCGCAGGGGCTCTGGTCTCCTGCAGAGGCAAAGTGGTCTATTAACCTCCTGGAACTCAGAGCCATTCGGTTGGCGCTTTTGGAGTTCATCCCGGTACTGGTGTTGAAGCCTGTACGGGTCCTGTCAGACAATGCCACGGCTGTGGTCTATGTCAACCGCCAGGGAGGTACCAAGAGCGCCCCTCTAGCCAAGGAGGCTATGAATCTTTGCCAGTGGGCGGAAGCGAACCTGGAGCAGCTTTCAGCGGCCCACATTGCCGGAGTCATGAATGTCAAGGCGGTCTTTCTCAGTCGCCATACCTTGGAGCCCGGAGACTGGCAACTATCTGCTCAGGCGTTCTTGGACATCACGAAGCGCTGGGGCCAGCCAAGCCTAGTTCTGATGGCGTCATCGGCCAATTGCCAAGTGCCGCGCTTTTTCAGCAGAGGACGGGACCCTCGATCCCTGGGAGTAGATGCTCTTCTCCAACAGTGGCCGACACAAGAGCTCCTCTATGTGTTCCCGCCCTGGCCCATGTTGGGCAGGGTGCTAGACCGGGTGGCAAAGCATCCCGGCAGGGTAATCCGGGTGGGTCCGGATTGGCCCAGACGTCCCTGGTATGCGGACTTGATCAGGCTCTCAGTCGACGATCCTCTGCGGCTGTCAGTGGAGCAGGGCCTGTTACATCAGGGTCCCGTGGTGATGGAGGATCCCTCCCCCTTTGGTCTTGCGGCCTGGCTATTGAGCGGCAGCGTCTGAGGAAGAAGGGCTTCTCAGACAAGATCATCGCCACTATGCTAAGAGCGAGGAAGCGCTCTACTTCTACTGCTTACGCCAGGGTTTGGCGTATCTTTGCAGCGTGGTGTGAAGCAGGCTCACTTTCTCCCTTCACTGCTCCAATTTCTTCAGTGTTGGCGTTCCTGCAAGAAGGTCTGGAGAAAGGCCTGTCGCTCAGTTCCCTTAAAGTCCAGGTAGCGGCTCTGGCTTGCTTCAGGGGCCGCCTGAAGGGTGCTTCCCTGGCTTCGCAGCCAGATGTGGTGCGCTTTCTCAAGGGAGTTAATCACCTGCGCCCTCTTCTGCACTCAGTGGTGCCTGCGTGGAATCTCAACCTGGTGCTAAGAGCGTTGCAGAAGCCGCCTTTTGAACCCTTGTCAAGGGCATCTCTGAAAGACCTGACGTGGAAAGCAGTCTTTTTGGTGGCTATCACTTCAGCCAGAAGAGTTTCCGAGCTCCAGGCGCTCTCATGTCGAGAGCCTTTTCTGCAGTTCACTGAGGCAGGAGTGACTATTCGCACAGTGCCTCCCTTTCTGCCCAAGATTGTTTCTCGCTTCCATGTGAATCAGCAGCTCTGTCTCCCTTCCTTTCGTAGGGAGGACTACCCAGAGGAGTACTCTGCTCTTAAATATCTGGATGTGAGGCGAGTCATCATCAGATACTTGGAAGTGACCAATGATTTCCGGAAATCGGATCATCTGTTTGTCCTGTTTGCAGGTCCTCGTAAGGGTCTGCAGGCTGCTAAGCCTACAGTGGCAAGATGGGTCAAGGAAGCCATTGCAGCGGCTTATGTGGCCGCAAGGAAGGTGCCGCCTATCCAGCTGAAGGCTCACTCCACGAGAGCTCAGGCGGCCCCGATGGCAGAGGCCGGATCCGTCTCCTTGGAAGAGATATGCAAGGCGGCAACTTGGGCTTCGGCTCATACATTCTCCAAGCATTACCGTTTGACGGTGGCTGCACGGGCGGAGGCCCGGTTTGGAGCTTCGGTGTTGAGGTCAGGGATTTCAATGTCCCGCCCTGGGTGAGTACTGCTTCGGTACATCCCACCAGTCTATGGATTGATCAGCTTGATGATATGGAAGGTAAAATTATGTATAATCATACCTGATAATTTTCTTTCCATTAATCATAGCTGATCAATCCATAGCCCCTCCCAGATATCTGTACTGTTTTTATTCTGGTTGCATTTCAGGTTCAAGTTTAGTCTTCAGTTACTTCAGAAAGACTTCGTGTTCAAGTTTTTTCACTTGGATTCTTCAAGAGTTGAGACGAGTTTGTGTTACAGTGAGCTGCTGCATTCCTCTCCCCCCCGTTTTACGGGGCTGGATTGAGACATAATTCTGCCGGCACTCCCTCCCGCTTCGTGCGGCTGTAGGGCAGCTTTGTACCCCTCCCGCTTCGGCGGTGTTAGGGTCAGTCAGCTCCTCCCGCGGTTGCGGTTACAGGATAAGCCAGATCCCCCCGCATCGGCGGGTGTGGTGTCCCTCCCCCGCTCCGCGGGGATGAGCTGGACGGATTCCCCTCCCCCACTTGTGTGGGGATGAGCTGGGTTAATTCCCCTCCCCCGTTTCGGCGGTGGTGAGCTGGGCAGAGTGTCCCTTCGTGGGTGTAATTCTCTAAGTGCTGAGTCCTGCGGATGGAGCTTTGATATCGACATACTGAGGAGTTTCCGGCAGCACATGACCACATATAGGGAGGCAAAAGTTTGCTCTCTATCTCCACCTGCTGGTAGATGGACACAACCCACCAGTCTATGGATTGATCAGCTATGATTAATGGAAAGAAAATTATCAGGTATGATTATACATAATTTTACCATATTTAAAAATATTTAAAAAAGTTGAATGGCAACTGTTAATTGATTGAGCCACTTTGGATGGTATAAAACACATTTGACATTTTGGCACAATCGCTTACACCAGTCACATTGCTGGTGTAAGTGTGCCTAGGGGCTGCAGATAGGTACATAACCTACAATATTCTATAAGTTATGTGCATTGAATCTAAGCCCTGCTTATGCTCCACACATGTATATCCCCCTTGCAAATATGCATTATGTGAGCTAAATGGGTAAATACAGAATAGTGCTTAGGCAGAATTTTGGCACGTAACTGCATATGTGCATACATATGTATGTGAAAATTATTCTAAACATTTATGTGCATAATTGACATTAGTGCCTATATTACAGAATTGAGCTGCTTAGTTGTAGGTAGCGAGAAGATAGGTAAACGGTGGTAATCTAGTCATTTATACATGGCTCCCAATTAAGGAACGCATTACGTTCAAGATCTGCACGATTGTACATAAAATCATTCATGCAGACACCCCACTCTACATGCTAAACCTTGTGGACCTACCTCCCAGAAACACCACAAGATCATCTCACAAATTTCTCAACCTGCACTACCCCAGCTGCAAAGGACTGAAGTACAAACTGATGCATGCCACTATCTTCTCGTACACGAGCACGCAGTTATGGAATGCATTACCCACAGACTTGAAAGCAATCAACGAAAGAACTGTCTTTCAAAAATCTCTGAAACATTCTTCTTCAACAAGGCCTACAATGAACACCTATAATCTCACTAAATCACCTCACCAACCCACTCAACTATGAAAGCTCACCTTATACAACTATCCTAATCACTCCCTTCCTTCTTCCCTCCTCCCTACCCGATCGCTTCACATTACTAATTGTATCTGTTATCTTGTTATGACACTGTCAACAAACCTATGTAAGTCACATTGAGCCTGCAAATGGGTGGGAGAATGTGGGATACAAATGCAATAAATAAAATAAATAAATAAGTGGCCACTTACAGAATAGACTAGTGGAGAAGTACACATCATGATTTGATAGAATATATTTTGCTGGTGAGTGTGCATGGATGGAACATGGGTGGGGCACACATATGTGTAAATTATAGAATACTATCATTACTCCAAGCACAAGCAAGATGAAAAATCCACACTGATAGGTAGCGTCTTTGAATGGAGCCCTGCATTGGAACCACTTTCCAGCAACTTCCAGAAGCCTTTGAGGGCAGCGTACCACACATATCCCAGAATTCTGGGATAACAGTATTGAAATAACACCCCTAACATGGTCAGACCATGTTCTAATTAAATTCTTCTTAAGTGACCACCTAAAACAAATGGCACCTCCAAGAGTTTGGAAGGAGATCAGAGACAAAAAAAAGCTGAACGCTGAGAATTTCCTAGAGGCCTTGGACTATCCACATGTGGATGAAAAGACAACAACAGTGTCAGAACAAGTTGACATCTGGAATACACACTTAGCCAAGACCTTAGAGAAAACAGCACCACTAAAAAAGGTCTTATGCCCCACTCACAAACACTCACCTTGGTTTTCTCCAGAACTTTGGATATTTAAACGTGAAGGACGAAAACTGGAAAGGAGATGGCACAAATCTCACCTGGATGAAGACAGACTAAACTGTAGGAAGCACATGGCAAAGTACCGCCAAGCCTTAACAGCAACCAAAAAACAGTATTTCTCGCAATGCATTGCACAGGCTGCCAATTCAACCAAGCAGTTGTTCAGTATAGTAAACAGCCTACTGCAGCCCCCACAACACAACCAGCCTGCCCAGTCTAAACTGAATTGCAATGATTTTGCTGCATACTTTGCCAACAAAATTAAAAGTCTTCACCAGGATTCACAGGCAATCCCACCCAGTCCCCAACCAGTCAACCAGGGGTGCACAAACTCGCCCCCTCCTGACAGGATTCAGACCTGGTTATGGTATAGAAACGCCCTTGTATCCCTACTAGATGATCTTCACAGAAACCGAGACAAGGGATTCGCCTCGATGTTAGTACTGCTTGACTTCTCAGCAGCTTTTGACACCGTGGATCATGATATCATGCTAGCACGACTGACAGAAACAGGTATCAATGGAACAGTACTTGCTTGGTTCAGATCCTACCTATCAGACAGGCAACAATCCATAATGTTTGGCAGCAACTCATCACCACCATGGACACTGACCTGCGGGGTACCACAAGGATCGATACTGTCACCTATTCTGTTCAATATCTGCCTCAAACCACTAGCTAAGCTGATTCGGTCAATGGACACTCAGTTCTACATCTATGTGGATGATGTGCAGCTACTCATACCCATTGAACCTGACTTACCTACAGCTTTGAATAAACTGATTACCTGCCTAACATCAATTCAAGAATGGGCTAAACACAACAAACTTTGCCTCAACCCAAGTGAAACCGAGCTTCTCTGGGTCGCTAACACAAGTGGATACATACCTGACATCAAAATCCCTTTTGGGAAGTATGAACTCCCCCTCAAATCACAAGTCAGGAACCTTGGAATACAGTTAGATTCAACACTTACTCTGATTCCCCAAATCCAAGCAACCTTCAAGAGCTGCTTCTACTATTTGCGACAACTATGCTGCCTCTCTCCTTACATCAAGAAGGTAAATCTTATCCCAGTTGTACATGCCATGATAACATCAAGACCGGATTACTGCAATGCACTATACAATGGTCTGACTACAAGGGCCTGCACCAGCTCCAGTAGATTCAGAATGCAGCAGCAAGACTCATAGAAGGTTGCAAGCGACATGACCATATCACACCATTTTTGCAAAAACTTCATTGGCTGCCAGTACAATACAGGACTAAATTTAAAACTCTACGTCTGATCTTCAAGGCCCTGAAAGGAAATGGCCCTGAGTACCTGAAAAATAGGATGATCCTCCATACACCACCAAGGACACTAAGGTCTTCCCAAGGGCTTTCACTAACCACACCCTCTCCAAAAGACATTACACGATGTGATACCCGCAAACAAGCCTTCTCCGGAGTAGCCCCCACACTCTGGAATGCACTGCCTGAAAGGCTGTACTTAACACAAGACTATCTCTACTTCAGGAAGCAGGTGAAAGCTTGGCTCTTCAACCAGGCCTTTAATGGAAGAAGTAACTCATTAGTCTCACTCACACACACAATGAGTGACTCAGGCTGCATATACCGCAGCAGGACATGTTTATCCACTCCTACCTTAGCTGAGATAATATTTAACCATTTCTCTGACCTCAGGTGCAACTTTCTTTAAATCAATCACCTTACTTTCTAACTCTTCCAACTTTCTTACCTATCTATATGCATAGGAGCCGGCTCTGTGGGTGCTTGAGCACCCCCAATATTGAGAAAATTCCTTGTATGTATCCATGGAGGGGTTATTTCCATTGAGCATAGCACCCCCAATAATTTTGAAAAGTTGGCTCCTATGTCTGTATGTTATATCTTTGCTTTACCCTTCGCTATCAATTAAAATGTTCTATTACGTATTGTGTTGACATTGTAAATAGTATACCATGCCATACTTTGTATTGTTTTTGAATATTTTTACTGCTGTAATTGTCTATTGCTCATGTTTGATCTATTCTTACTGTACACCGCCTTGAGTGAATTCCTTCAAAAAGCCGCTAAATGAATCCTAATAAATAAATAAAAATATGCATGCTTTCCTGCCTGCCATCATTGCACAGGACCAAACCAGCCTCTTTCTTTCTGTGAAACTTTTTGTCACACTCCCCTCAGCTCATGTCTCTCCTTTACTGTAGAAGCAATTTCTTCTGTTTTGTTTTCTGTTTCATATAAATGCTCACAGAGGGCCAGTTCCTTACTCCCCTTCTAGTGTCCTTAGTTATGTTTTTGACATTTAATATATTCTATCTATTTTTCCATGGCTCACTTGGCCCCATTAGGCAAAGGGCATCTTGGTCAGGATATTTTTTCCACAAATTGAGCTGTTTAATTGTGCCTTGGCTATTTTCCTAACATGTCCCTTAAAATGCCCATTGCTTTAAGAAATGCGCCTGGTTCAGCAGAATATGTCGCTCACAGTCACTTAAAATTGGTGCCTGCAGTGCTTAGGGTCCAACCATAATCCCTTTCTTTTGTAAACACTGTTCACGGATATCGAAGAGGGGACTTAGAAGTCATTAGAAGCAGTGTGAACTACTTTTTGGTGCCAGCAAGCCCAAGGCACCAACTTTGGCCATCAGAGGCATCAGTCTGAATGGCTCCTAGATCTATATCGGAAACTAGAGACACATTGTATTGAAAAGGTCTCTGCTTGCCTAAACATGGAGCAGTCAATAGCAGCCATCGTGATTGGACATCCTCTACTCCCATCTCAAAGAAAAGAAAGGATCATCTTTGTCCTCATCAGTGCCAAGGGATTCCAATGCCATGCATCAAGCAGAGGCCAGGAAGCACAGGCATTTATCCCCGGCAAGAAACAGTGTGGAGAGCATCAGGGCAACAAAGTTTTCAATACCTATGAAGCATCTCCACTCATCCTCCAAGAAATCGTAGAGGGCGCCAGCCTCTATCAAGCCAGGACCAGGCCATCGATTTAGCCCTGATGTCTTCAAGGAACATGATCACACCTGCTGTGCTCCAGTTTTTGCCAATGGCATGCTACTGGCACTGATTCTTCACTCGTCCAGTATTGTAAAATTGTTTTTTTTCACTGCCAAAATCGACATATAAAGGAATCTCCTTTGAGGCAGTGAAAACCCCTGTGTGATTAAATCCGACTGCCCCCCCCCAGCACAGGGGCGTAGCCAGACAACAGATTTTAGGTGGGCCTAGACAAGAAGTGGGTGGGCACCAAGTGTCCTCCTTCCCCACAACCACCACCAAAAAAAATATCTCAGCTGGTGGGGAAATGCTTCTTTCTACCTTGGCAGTCTGCAGCAGGCATGCGCTGAAAACTGAGAATGCGCAGATGCGGGTATCGTAGAGAGCAGTGTTTTCATTACCATCAGGGGGAAGTTTTCAGCTGGCCGAGCTTGGGATCCCCACCAGCTACCGCTTAACGTGTGCTACTGTTGGATGGGCCTGAGCCCTAAATGGGTGGGCCCCGACCCACCCAGGCCCACCTGTGGCTACGCCACTGCCCCAGCAGCAACGCCAGATAAGTCCATTCCACTGTTGACAGCAATACCTTATTTATAACCTTGAAGGCTCTGTTCCAGATGGACAATTTTGGACATTCCAAAAAAGCATGTAAAAAATCTCTCCCCGTCAGGCATTTGCGACAGAGATCTGTCTCCCACAACTTCGTTTGCATTCCCCTCTCCCTAGTGATATATCCTATGTGTAGAATTTTTAAATTGAGTTTCCTGCATGTCTGCCACTTTAACCAACTCGTATAATGTCTTAAACAGATTGTAAAAAGTGGGTCTACTATATTGTGTACCTAACTCCTCATTCCATTTGTGAATTATACGATCCACTCCATCTTCAGCACTAGTCATCTTCACCATCCTATACCAAGTGGACAGTCTACTGCCACCTACAGGCATACACAGAATCATCCTGTCCAAGGAACCATATGTCGCCCGACCTCCATGCCTCTCCCAGATTTGCTGCCAGTAGTGCCTTGCCTGCATGTACTGCAAGAATTGTATATTCGGCAACTGCCATTGATCCTTCACTTGTGCAAAAGACAGAAAACTATCTTCATTCTGGAAGAGCATGTGACCCAAAGTATTACATCCCTCTCTTTCCCACTGCTGAAATCTCGACTGTCCCATACCTGCCGGAAAATCTGAATTTCCCACAAATTGCAAGAAAGGAGACACAGTAGGACTCAGTGCCTGGTGCTGGCGCTGGCGCCACCACTTCCAAGCCATTCGCAAAGGTTTAAGAAAGCTGAATTGCCTATTAAACGGTGTACCTGTCACGTCTGTGGCCGTGACCACCCTCAGACTTACCTTATTTCTGGGGGTCAGCTTCTAAGCTGGCTTCTGCCTATCCTTTCTGGAGTAGGTTTCCTTCTGTGTGCTGGCTGCTCCAGCATGGCTCTAATTACTCCACTCTACTGCACCTGGGGGTGCTGCCTGAGTTAGCTCTACCTCTGTCTCCAGCCTGGCTCTGTTTGCTCCTCTGTGCTGCACCTAGGTATTCTAAGTCTCTCTATGTTCTGTGTGCGCTCTGCCTGCTCCTTGGTTTGTGCTCCTCTCACCCACTGGTGGCCAGAGCCAGTGGCTGCCATAGTTTGTCTTGCTGTTCCTACCCGTTCCAGACTTTAGCCCAGTCCGGTCCGGTTCTTCCAGGCTGCCGGACTTGTCTCTCTTGTTTGTGCCTGGACAGCCTCCGTAGTTGCTTACTGATGACTGCAGCTGCTCCTCAGGTGTTGAAGGGCTTTATTAATCACTTAGATACTGCAGCCTTTGCCTTTGCATCGTCTAAGGTCCCTGGTATGTTAGAGTGCTCTGTGCACTGCTACCTTGTCCAGTTCAGTGTGAGTTTCTAGCTTGTTACTAGTAGCTTGGGCATAGCTTTTCTTGTTGGCTTGTGTACAGCTTTACTAGTTCTCCTGTGTGTTGTGTTAGTTCCTAGTGTGTGACTAGTTAGCTTGGGCATAGCTTTGCTTGTTAGCTTGTGTACAGCTTTACTAGTTCTCCAGTGTTTTGCTTAGTGTGAGCTTCTAGCTTGTGACTAGTTACCTTGGGCATAGCTTTCTTGTTAGCTTGTGTACAGCTTTACTAGTTTTCTTGTGTTTAGCTTTCTGGTTTCCCGTGTGTGTTTTCCTTTGCTTCTGGAGCTTCAGCCCTAGTCCTGTCCGCTGCCAGTACTCCTTGCTACTGGAGCTTCAGCCCTAGTCCTGTCCGCTGCCAGTACTCCTTGCTACTGGAGCTCCAGCCTTAGTCTTGCTACTTGTCCTGGCCATTGCCTGAATCTGACTATTCTCTGCCTGTGGCCAGACCTATTGCCGGAACCCGGACATTCTCTGCCTGTCTGCCTTGCTTTCGTCTAGGTGCCTGGGGGCACTTCTGTATCCTGATTCCTGTTGTTCCTGCTTGCTGGTTCCAGTTCCGGTTTTCCTGTAAGCCCTGCCGGCTGCCGAACCTGAGGGTTCAACCCTCGGGAATGGTGGCTAAGCGTAGGTGAAGCCTAGGTCCAGTGTGTTCCTGTCCAGCGGGTTCCAGTCCCATGTGTTCCAGTCCAGTGGGCTCCACTCCAGTGTGTACCAGTCCAGTGGGTTCCAGTCCAGTGTGCACCCATCCGGTGGGTTCCAGTCCTGTGTATTCCAGTGCAGAACCCCAGTCCGGGGTTCCAGTCCAGCCTTGCCTCGTCTCTGCTTTGAAGGTGACCTTGCCTGCCACTGCCGCTCCACGGTAGTGGTCCAAGGGCTCACAAACCCAGTGCTTCCAGGGAAGAAGCCTGACAGAATGCAAAGGCCATGAGTCCAGCGAGATCATCCGTCCAGTGGGGCTTGCTGTCCACGACCTTGTTTCCTATGAACAACCCGGGTGCAGGTCCTGATATTTGGTCGGTTCCCTATGCCAACCCAATTTTTTCTCTGAATTGTTTTATGACGCTTCAGGAGTACCGAGATGAACTTTTGTCTGATCCAGCCCTGAAGGATACTCCTGAAGCAACAGCCGAAAGAAAGCGTCTCTGGTGGAGTCTGGTTCGCCATAGCCCAGTTTCTGATATTGATCCTTCAAACTCTGCTTTTTGAATACCACCTCAGACTTCTCGAGGAGCCAGCTCTGCGGGATACTCCTGAAGCTGAGGCCGAAAGAAGACGCCTTGGGATTCCTCCGCTCAGGACTCCTCAGCAGCGCAGCCTGCGTTACCATAGCGGGTTAGTTCCTATTCGGGATTCCAGTCCGCCGGCTCTGAGTCCAGTCCGAGGGGAGTTTGAAGCGGAGCCTTTGAATCCCGTTCGAGTGAAGCCTCCAGTTAAGCCTCTGAGTTCAGTCCGACGGACGGTCCTGACCAGGTCTCTGAGGTCAGGCCAAGTGGGACGTCAGACCAAGCCTCTGATTCCAGTCCAAGCGGTGCTGCCACCTAGGCGCCTGAGTCCAGTCCAGGGGGTGCTTCATACTGAGCCTCTGATTTCAGATCAAGTAACGCTTCCAGTTAAGCCTCCGAGTCCAGTCCGAGGGAATCTTTCGATTGAGCCTCTGATTCCTGCTCGAGTGGCGCTTCTGGCCGAGCCTCCAGTCCTCGTTCAAGTGGCACGCCAATTGAAACCCCTGAGTCCAGTCCAAGGGGTGCTGCGGATGGAGCCTCCGAGGCCTATGCAAGTGGCGCTCCAGGTCGAGCCTCCGTTTCTAGTACAAGTGACCTGTCCAGTCAAGCCTCTGAATCCTGTTCGAGTGGCGCTTCAGACCGAGCCTCTGATCCCTGTCCAAAGGGTATGTTCTGCCAAGCCTCAGCTAAACTCCAGTCTGGGTCCCAATCCCGGTTCAGCTCCTGTTCAGAGTTCCTGTTCCAGTCAAGACTCTGATTCCAGTCTGGGTCCCAGTCCCAGTCCAGCTCTTGTTCAGAGTTCCAGTTCCACTTCAGACTTTGATGCCAGTCCGGGTCCCAGCCCCGGTTCAAGTCCTGATTCCAGTCCGGGTCCCAATCCCGGGACTGCTCCTGATACCAGGCTGAGCGTCCAGCCTATAAAGGTTTCTTCAGTTTCTGCCCTTAATGATGAGATGACGCTCCAAGAGTACCGTGATAGACTTTGTTCTGATCCAGCCTTGGAAAATATCCCCAAAGCTGTAGCTGAGAGAAGGCGAGTTCAGCGGCTTGGGGTCCTGAGAAACCCAGTTTCTGCAATTGATCCTGCTATCACGCTCTGTGAGTACCATCGCAGTCTTCTCTTGGAGCCTGCCCTGCGGACTACTCCTGAAGCTAACGCCGAAAGGAGACAGCTTAGAAGGTCATTCCAGTCCAACCAGAAGAGCATCAGTTCCAGCCAAGTTGTTGCATCTATTCTGAGTTCCAGTTCGATCCCCGCAGCTGAGCCTGCTCCGAGTTCCAGTTCCAGCCCAGATGCTGAGTTTACTCCAAGTTCCAGTTCCAGCCGAGGTGCTGAGTTTAGTTATTTTATTTATTTATTTATTGCATTTGTACCCCACGTTTTCCCACCTTTTTGCAGGCTCAATGTGGCTCAGCCGAGTTGCTGAGTTTACTCAGAGTTCCAGCTCCAGCCGAGATACGGAGTTCGAGCTGAGTTCCAGCTCCAGCCAAGATGCTGAGTCCACTCCGAGTTCGAGTTCCAGCCAAGATGATGTTGAGTCCACTCCGAGTTCCAGTGCCAGCCAGGATGCTGAGGCCACGCTGGGTTCCAGGTCCAGTCAAGCTCCTGATCTTGGTCGAGTTCTTGGTTCCAGTTACAGTCAAGCTTTTGATTCCCATTTGGGTCCCAATCCCAGCCCAGCTTTGGATGCTAGCCATGTTCCTGCTACTAGGTTGATATGCCAGGAGGCCCAAGAAGTTGTGGATCCCCTCAGAAAAGGGCTCCGGTTGAGTAGGACTCCTCTCGCTGCATCCAAGATTCTGATTCCGTCCAGCGGTGGTTCGAAAGAGCCTCCTGTTTACAAGACCCGCTCCTGGCTGCAAGTGCTGGACTTCCTTGTTGCTTCCAGTCCAGCGATACATGTTTGGGTTCTGAAACCTATCAGGAGGTTCCACCACAGTTACCCCTGAACAACTGAACCCCCCATGGAGACCGGAAGGGGGTCTTGAGGGGGAGGTACTGTCACGTCTGTGGCCGTGACCACCCTCAGACTTACCTTATTTCTGGGGGTCAGCTTCTAAGCTGGCTTCTGCCTATCCTTTCTGGAGTAGTTTTCCTTCTGTGTGCTGGCTGCTCCAGCATGGCTCTAATTACTCCACTCTACTGCACCTGGGGGTGCTGCCTGAGTTAGCGCTACCTCTGTCTCCAGCCTGGCTCTGTTTGCTCCTCTGTGCTGCACCTAGGTATTCTAAGTCTCTCTATGTTCTGTGTGCGCTCTGCCTGCTCCTTGGTTTGTGCTCCTCTCACCCGCTGGTGGCCAGAGCCAGTGGCTGCCATAGTTTGTCTTGATGTTCCTTCCCGTTCCAGACTTTAGCCCAGTCCGGTCCGGTTCTTCCAGGCTGCTGGGCTTGTCTCTCTTGTTTGTGCCTGGACAGCCTCTGTAGTTGCTTACTGATGGCTGCAGCTGCTACTCAGGTGTTGAAGGGCTTTATTAATCACTTAGAGACTGCAGCCTTTGCATCATCTAAGGTCCCTGGTATGTTAGAGTGCTCTGTGCACTGCTACCTTGTCCAGTTCAGTGTGAGTTTCTAGCTTGTTACTAGTAGCTTGGGCATAGCTTTTCTTGTTGGCTTGTGTACAGCTTTACTAGTTCTCCTGTGTGTTGTGTGAGTTCCTAGCGTGTGACTAGTTAGCTTGGGCATAGCTTTGCTTGTTAGCTTGTGTACAGCTTTACTAGTTTTCCAGTGTTTTGCTTAGTGTGAGTTTCTAGCTTGTGACTAGTTAGCTTGGGCATAGCTTTCTTGTTAGCTTGTGTACAGCTTTACTAGTTTTCTTGTGTTTAGCTTTCTGGTTTCCCGTGTGTGTTTTCCTTTGCTTCTGGAGCTTCAGCCCTAGTCCTGTCCGCTGCCAGTACTCCTTGCTACTGGAGCTCCAGCCTTAGTCTTGCTAGTTGTCCTGACCATTGCCTGAATCTGACTATTCTCTGCCTGTGCCCAGACCTATTGCCGGAACCCGGATATTCTCTACCTGTCTGCCTTGCTTTCGCCTAGGTGCCTGGGGGCACTTCTGTATCCTGATTCCTGTTGTTCCTGCTTGCTGGTTCCAGTTCCAGTTTTCCTGTAAGCCCTGCCGGCTGCCCGAACCTTGGGGAACGGTGGCTAAGCGTAGGTGAAGCCTAGGTCCAGTGTGTTCCTGTCCAGCGGGTTCCAGTGCGCACCCGTCCGGTGTGTTCCAGTCCTGTGTATTCCAGTGCAGAACTCCAGTCTGGGGTTCCAGTCCAGCCTTGCCTCGTCTCTGCTTTGAAGGTGACCTTGCCTGCCACTGCTGCTCCACGGTAGTGGTCCAAGGGCTCACAAACCCAGTGCTTCCAGGGAAGAAGCCTGACAGTACCCAGTCCAGGCAGAGTATGAACTCAACTCCATCATAGCATATTTAGAGGACTTATCCAACCGACATAAATGTCGCCTACGCATAGATTGGTACGCCTGTGAAAGGTGTAACAATTCCGCCTCTAACTTTTTCTTCTTACTAGACGTATAAGCCAGTATGTGAACACTGCCTTAGAGGCCTCCCAAAAAAGGGCAGAACCCACTTCCGGGATTTCATTATTCACCTGATATTCCCCCCATTTCTCCCTCAAAAATGCACGAAAAGCTGTGTCTTCATACAGAGAGGGCAAGAACTTCCACACTCTCTCTACCTGATCTGCTGTGTATGATATAGCAAAAGATACTGCTGAGTGATCTGACACAGTGTTATCAATAATCCGGACGTCCCTAGCTTTTGAAATTAGAAGTTGTGAGGTAAGAAAATAGTCCAATCTGGAATAAGTGTTATGTGGATGTGAATAGAAAGTTAATTCTACATCATGAGCATGCAACAGTCTCCAGATATCCACCACTCCCAGCTGGCTGATTAGAAAATTGACTCCCCTACTCTCAGAAACCTTCCCCCTAGATCTTGCAGATTTGCAGTCAACAGTCGAATCAGCACATACATTTAAATCCCCCCCCCCCAAAAAAAAACCAGTTGATACTCTGTGTACAAGCTCAGCTTGGCCACTATATCAGAGAAAAACTTGTGACTTTATATATTCGGGCCATATAAGTTACACAAGCCTATTTTACGACCCCCATAACTCGCATAAGATAATGATAAATCACCAATTAATATTCACAAAATAATCCAAGATAAAGATGGGAGATTTATCATTATTGTTTGTGTATTAATATGGCCACCCCCCTCTGTCTGTCATTGTAAGAAGAACTAATCACTTCCCCCACCCATCCTCTCTTCAACTTTGCATGTTCCACATTAGACAAGTGTGTTTCCTGCAGGAATGCGATGTCAACATTTTCAGCCTTCAACCATGCCAATACTTTAGTGCGCTTAACAGGTGAATGAATACCATCCACATTCAGGGAGATAAATTTTAAATTAACCATAGTCCCACATCACACCCTTATTACACAACACTCATTTCCAATCCGTTCCACAGGCTTCCCAGCTGAGCCTGCAGAACCCTAGCATCTCTAATATAGCACCAAACCCATATGTCTCATAGCCTTCAATTGTACCCCTTGCCTCCCCCCCTTCCCTCCGCAACCCCACCCCTCCCCCTTCCCCCCCACACCCTCACTCTCACCCACAAACATACACACTCCCCTGCATACCACCCCCAATTACCCCCTCACCCCCCACCCCTTCCCCGCTTCCAACTCTTATGCCTCCCTTCTTCCCTTCCCCCCATCATAAAGACCTCCCATCGTTCTCCTACCTCACGCCTAATGAGGGGCATCTCCCCATAATCCAACCACCCTCCCAAAAATATATGATGAGATTTACCTCAAAAGATCCTAACAAGAACACAATACCAGCTACCGCAGAGCTTGCATTAAACTAACATTCTACTTAACACATTATTAAACATTTATGTTGCTCAAAACAGACTATATGCCCCCTTTATCTTCCGTAGCATATTCCCCTCCATAACCTGCTGATACCCCTCCACCTTCTTTTAACCCCAGTTCCTCATTTTAACATAAAGGTCCATTGTCTCCACTGCTAATACAAACTTCCATTACTGAAGTGGATAATCTTCTCCGTCCACTCTCCGTTTTGATCACCCGTAATCAGCTTCACATGCCATTCCGATTTTCTCTCTCCCCATTTGTATTAATTTTGTCCAGAAAGGCTTTCGCCTCTGCTACTTCATGGAAAACAGACACCCGGTCTTCATGCCACACTCTCAGCTTGGCGGGGTAAAGCAAAGCAAACTTGATTCCCTTCCTGTACAATGCCATGCACGTGGGCGCCATGGCCTTGCGGAGCGCTGCTACTCTCGCCGAATAATCGTTAAAAAATAACACCCGATGCCCTTCATATTCCAGCGGAGCCTTGGAACAGGAAGCTTTGAGTAATAGTTCCTTCGCGTGCCAGTTCTCGGCTTAGAATTCTATTCTCCTTGTGCGCCAATCCTATGAGCTCAATTACAGCACACTCCATTTTTTCCCCTTCGATATTCAAGTGCTCGGGCAGCCAAGAGTCAAAAAAGGAATACAAGTTCTTATCTGCCACAGCCTCAGGTAATCCAACAACTCGTAAATTATTCCTTCTTGCCTGATTTTCTTGCTCTTCCAATCTGTCTCACAGGTCTCCCGTTTCTTTCTGCAGCAGCACTACCTGTGCCGCCAACTTCCTCGCTTCCTCCTCTCCTGCTGCAACTCACTGTTCCACTTCTGTTATTCGATTGGCATGCAGATCAAACTTGCCATTTATTTCATCCACCGCCGACTGCAACTTGACCAGCCTGTCCTCCAACACTTCCGAAACGGAGCAAGAGATCTCCGTTGCCCAGTCAGTAGCACCTCCTGAAGTCACACTCCGCGCTGATGGGGGCTGTGACTCCGCCATCTTGTTAGGTCCCGCTCTCTGCAACTTCTTCACTCCTCGCTGCGTTTTTGTGGGCATTCCACAGCTACCTCCTCAGGTACGCCACTCAAATCGGGACCTCAACAGCCACACCGATTGTACAATTTTCTCGGGAGCGCATATAACCTGGTAAATCTCGATTTTAAGCAGATACCGGTAGGTCCTCCGAGGAGCTACTCTCTTGTGCTGCTTTCTAGATAGCAGGCATCACGTGACCCCCCATTCCAAGGAGTTCTATCCCCTTTATCATACTGGTCACCCTTTGTGAAACTTTTCTAATTCTGCTATATCTTTTTTGAGATACAGGGACCAGAACTACAAACAATACTCAAGGTGAGGTCATACTATAGAGCAATACACAGAAGTATTATATTCTTTGTCTTATTTTCCATAAGAACATAAGAAATAGCCATACTGGGTCAGTCTAATGGTCCATCTAGCCCAATATTCTGCTTTCAACAGTGGCCAATCAAGGTGAAAAGTACCTTGCAGAAACCCAAATAGTAGCTACCAATCCCAGGGCAAGCAGTGGCTGTCCATCTCAATAAAAGACTATGGACTTTTTCTCCAGCAACTTGTTCAAACTTATTTTAAACCCAGATACACAAACCACTGTTACCACATCCTCTGGCAATGAGCTCCAAAGCTTAACTTTTAGTGAAAAATACTTCTTCCTATTTGTTTTAAAAGCATTTCCATGTAATTTCATTGAATTTCCCCTGGTCCTTTTACTTTTTTGAAAGAGTGAAACATCAATTCAGTTTGCCCATTCTACATCACTCAGGATTTTATAGACCTCAATCATATTCCCCCTCAGCCGTCTTTTTTACAAGAGCCCTAACTTCTTTACCCTTTCCTCATATGGGAGGAGTTCCATCCCCTTTATTATTTTGGTTGCTCTTCTTTTAACTTTTTCTAATACCGATATATCTTTTTTTTAGATACGGTGACCAGAATTGAACGCAATACTCAAGGTGAGGTTGCACCATAGAGCAATACAGAGGCTTTATAATATTTTTGGTCTTATATACCATCCTTTTCCTAATAATTCCTAGCAGCCTATTTTCTGTTTTGGCCACTGCCACACACTGGGCAGAACATTTCAGCATATTGTCCACAATGACACCTAGATCTTTTCTTGGGTGCTGACTCCTAAGGTAGAACCTAGCATGAAGTAATTATGACTTGGATTGTTCTTCCCAATGTGTATCACTTTGCATTTGTCCACATTAAATTTAATCTACCATCCAGATGACCAGTCTTCCAATTTCCTAAGGTCTTTCTGCAATTTTTTGCAGAGATTACATGTGTTTTAACAACTTTGATTAGTTTTGTATCATCTGCTAATTTAATCATCTCATGTCATGCTGATTTTCACATCATTTATATGTTAAATAGCACTGGGCCCAGTACAGATCCCTGCGGTACCCTACTATTCATCCTCCTCCACTGAGAAAAATGCCCGTTTAATCATACCCTCTCTGTTTTCTATCTTTTAACCAGTTCCCAATCCACAACAGAACATTGCCTCTTATCCCATGGATTTTAATTTTCTCAGGAGTCTCCCTCGAGGGATGTCAATAGAAATCAAACAAAATAAAACATGGAAAAGAAAATAAGATGATACCTTTTTTATTGGACATAACTTAATACATTTCTTGATTAGTTTTCGAAGGTTGCCCTTCTTCGTCAGATCGGAAATAAGCAAATGTGCTAGCTGACAGTGTATATAAGTGAAAACATTCAAGCATTACTATGACAGTCTGACAGGGTGGGAGGATGGGGGTGGGTAGGAGGTATGCATGGGGACATCAAAGCATATCATTGATATTCTAACAGGATGGGTGTGGATAGGTGAGGGGTGGGGTGATCAACAGAGACATACAGCTTTATGGTTTATAATGGGCTAGGAACCCCAGATCATTGTTAAGTCCTTTCTGTTGGGTGTTAAAATAGTCAATCATTCTGACTTCAAAGGTCTTACGTTCTTGTATGGTTTTAAAGTTACCTTTCAGGATTCTTACTGTGAAGTCACTGGTACAGTGTCCTGGTCCTGGTTATTCAGTGTAAAAAATGTAAGGAAGGATGCTATATTGGAGAAACAGGCCAGATGCTTTAGACAAGATTCAATTTACATAGACATCACATGAACAATGCTGGTGCCAGTAGGGTTCCCACACCTGTTGGTCAACATTTTACAGGACCAGGACACTGTACCAGTGACTTCACAGTGAGAATCCTGAAAGGTAACTTTAAAACCATACAAGAACGTAAGACCTTTGAAGTCAGAATGATTGAATATTTTAACACCCAACAGAAAGGACTTAACAAGGATCTGGGGTTCCTAGCCCATTATAAACCATAAAGCTGTATGTCTCTGTTGATCACCCCACCCCTCACCTATCCACACCCATCCTGTTAGAATATCAATGATATGCTTTGATGTCCCCATGCATACCTCCTACCCACCCCCATCCTCCCACCCTGTCAGACTGTCATAGTAATGCTTGAATGTTTTCACTTATATACACTGTCAGCTAGCACATTTGCTTATTTCCGATCTGAGGAAGAAGGGCAACCTTCGAAAGCTAATCAAGAAATGTATTAAGTTATGTCCAATAAAAAAGGTATCAACTTATTTTCTTTTCCATGTTTTATTTTGTTTGATTTCTATTGATAACCTTAAGAGTGGACTAACACGGCTACCACACTCCTCAAGGGATGTAAAGAATTTGAAGGCTTTGGTTGAGCTAGTGCGTTCATTAGGGGTGTGTGATGTGTGGAGATTGCATCATCCGAGAGATCGGGATTATTCTTTCTATTCTCACTCTCACGATTCCTACTCGCGCATTGATCATTTACTATTTGATATTTCTATGATTCAGGGAAGTTGTCAGTCAGGTATTGGTCCCATTACTATCTCTGATCATGCCCCGACCTGGGTAAGGATTTCGTCTTGGGTGAGGAAGATAAGGATAGCAGGTAGACGTTAAAATGTTTCTTTGCTGAAGGACGAAAAGCTCTTATCGAGCACATTTGATGGAATACCTTGAGATTAATTTGAACTCGGGTCCTTACTTGGGGACTGTCTGGCTTAAAGGCTGTAACCTGGGGGGGGTTCTTAAAACAGGCTAGCATTCAGGCTCGGCGAAAGGAAGTTGCAGATTGTGTTTCTCAGCTGTCTCGTTTGGAGGGCCTTCATAAGGCCTCTCATTCTGTATCTGTCTTGAGGCAGATTCAAGCCTTGCGACTGCGCTTGGATAATATTTATTTGAATCAATTGCTGTTTATTCGTGGTCAGCAGCAGCAGCTACATTACTTCAATCATAATAAACCAGGTCATTTGTTGGCTCTGATTGAAGCAGCGAAGATTCAATCGTACTATTCTTAAGATTGGGGATGGTAATAAGTCAGTGTTAAGTAAGTCCACTTTAATTAGGCAGCGTTTCCAGGCTTATACAGACGTTCAAATATCTGAAAGGTATTAATCCGCAAACGAACCTTTTCCGGAGATGGGAAGGCTGTAGAACTAGAGGGCACGATACGAGATTGAAGGGGGGCAGACTCAAGAAAAATGTCAGGAAGTATTTTTTTCACGGAGAGAGTGGAGGATGCTTGGAATGCTCTCCCGCAGGAGGTGGTGGAGAGGAAAATGGTAATGGAATTCAAACATGCGTGGGATAAACATAATGGAATCCTGTTCCGAGGGAATGGATCCTCAGAAGCTTAGCTGAGATTAGGTGGCAGAGCTGGTGGTGGGAGGCGGGGCTGGTGGTTGGGAGGTGAGGATATTGCTGGGCAGACTTTATACGGTCTGTGCAGAGCCGGTGGTTAGGAGGCAGGGATAGTGCTGGGCAGACTTATACGGTCTATGCCCTGAAAATGACAGATACAAATCAAGGTAAGGTATACACAAAAAGTAGAACATATGAGTTTATCTTGTTGGGCAGACTGGCTGGACCGTGCAGGTCTTTTTCTGCCATCATCTACTATGTTATATGTTACTATGGTAAAGATAAGACGGAATGTGCCTCATACCGCCCTATTTCCATTCTTAATTCTGATGTTAAAATCATAGCTAAGGTTCTAGCAAATCGTCTGGCCAAAGTTCTGCCTGATCTGGTTCATCTAGATCAGGTTGGATTTGTTCCCCTTAGACAAGCGAAAGATAATGTTCGTCGAATGGTCAATTTACTGCATGTGGCCACTACATCAAAAACCCCTATGTGTCTTCTGGGATTGGATGCCGAGAAGGCATTTGATCAGGTGCACTGGCCTTTTATGATAAGCGTTATGGAGCGTCTGGGTTTTGGGTCAGGATTTAGGGATTAGACTCAGGCCCTTTATAACTCCCCTAAAGCATGTGTGCGAATTAATGGGGGTAATTCTCCTCTGTTTCCTTTGTATTGGGGGACTCGGTAGGGATGTCCTCTCTCACCGATGCTATTTGCCTTGGTTATGGAACCTCTTGCTATTTGTTTGAACCCTAATATCGCGGGTATAATGTTGGGCTGTCAGGAGTATAAGCTGGCAATATTTGCTGATGATATCTTGCTTTTGTTAACTAAGCTGTTGCTCTCCGTGCCTAACTTACTTCAGCTTTTAGCGGATTATTCTGCCATTTCAGGGTTCAAGCTTAATATGGCCAAGTCAGAGGCTATGGCAGTGGGTATCTCGAGCCCGATTTTACAGTCTTTGCAACATGCTTTCTCTTTTAGGTGGGTAACCTGAGGTATTAAATATCTGGGGATTCTTCTCACAGAGAAATTATCAGACTTGTTTACGGCTAATTATCCTACCCTATTGTAACCAGTTGTAGAAATTGGTTTAATTTGATTACCATACTGCTGGGAGAGTAGGGGGGGTTGGCTGGTGGTGTCCTGGGTTGCCAGGGAGATATTTAACTAGGATGAATTCCTGAGCAGTTCATACCAAAGAGACTTGCACTGACACCTGAGATTTTAAAAGTGCTAAATATAAGTTTTAAAAGTATTTGCATTAAATCTAATTGCAGAATTTAGGTGCTAGGAGATGGGATTGGTATGCTATGTACTCAAATTTGCTCAAGCCATATGCAAATTAGTCTGTTTTTGGGAAGTTCTCATTTGCATATTTATGGGTAAAAATTGATAGAAATGTTTACTGCCTTAATGCTAGGGCATGGCTCTGATCAAAAATGTGAAGTTTGATCCAAAGACGAAGGGTTTAGCTAGTGTTTTTGACTAAAAATTCCCATTAAAGTGTATGTATGTTAATCTGCATTCAAATAGAGCTCTCTGATTGGATGATCAGCTCCTGTTAGAAATCTGCCCGGGAACAGAGAGCAACGCAAGATTTGGACTGAGAGGACATGCAGCTTTGAGCTCGGTGTGTATGAAAGGAAAGAAAGAATTGTTGTTTGATCTAAGTTGATTGAAATTATAAAAGAGTGCCTGATTATGTGGTAAATGAGAAAATATGAGTGAAAAGAGATTGGTGGAGATTTACAAGTTTGAGGTTTCTCTTCTGAGAAAAGGATCTGAATATTTCAGGATATTTCAGGGTAAAAGGGGCGATCAAGGAAGACAAAGACGTAGCGGAGAGACTGAATGAATTCTTTGCTTCGGTCTTCACCGAGGAAGATTTGGGTGGGATACCGGTGTCGGAAATGGTATTTCAAGCGGACGAGTCGGAGAAACTTACTGACTTCACGGTAAACCTGGAGGACGTAATGGGGCAGTTCGGCAAACTGAAGAGTAGCAAATCTCCTGGACCGGATGGTATTCATCCTAGAGTACTGATAGAACTGAAAAATGAGCTTGCGGAGCTACTGCTAGTGATATGCAACTTATCCTTAAAATCGAGCATGGTACCGGAAGATTGGAGGGTGGCCAATGTAACGCCCATTTTAAAAAAGGCTCCAGGGGAGATCCGGGAAATTATAGACCGGTGAGTCTGACGTCAGTGCCGGGGAAAATGGTAGAGGCTATTATTAAAAACAAAATTACAGAGCACATCCGAGGACATGGATTACTGAGACCGAGTCAGCATGGCTTTTGTGTGGGGAAATCTTGCCTGACCAATTTACTTCAATTCTTTGAAGGAGTAAACAAACATGTGGACAAAGGGGAGCCGGTTGATATTGTGGATTAAAAACTGGATGAAGGATAGGAAACAGACAGTGGGGTTAAATGGGCAGTATTCACAATGGAGAAGGGTAGTTAGTAGGGTTCCTCAGGGGTCTGTGCTAGGACCGCTGTTTTTAATATATTTATAAATGATTTAGAGATGGGAGTAACTAGCGAGGTAATTAAATTTGCTAATGACACAAAGTTATTCAAAGTTGTTAACTCGCGACAGGATTGTGAAAAATTACAAGAGGACCTTACGAGACTGGGAGACTGGGCGGCTAAATGGCAGATGACGTTTAATGTGAGCAAGTGCAAGGTGATGCACGTGGGGAAAAAAGAACCCGAATTATAGCTACGTCATGCAAGGTTCCACGTTAGGAGTTACGGACCAAGAAAGGGATTTGGGTGTCGTCGTCGATAACACACTGAAACCTTCTGCTCAGTGTGCTGCTGCGGCTAGGAAAGCGAATAGAATGTTGGGTATTATTAGGAAAGTTATGGAAAACAGGTGTGAGGATGTTATAATGCCGTTGTATCGCTCCATGGTGCGACCGCACCTTGAGTATTGTGTTCAGTTCTGGTCGCCGCATCTCAAGAAAGATATAGTAGAATTGGAAAAGGTGCAGCGAAGGGCGACTAAAATGATAGCGGGGATGGGACGACTTCCCTATGAAGAAAGACTAAGGAGGCTAGGGCTATTCAGCTTGGAGAAGAGACGGCTGAGGGGAGACATGATAGAGGTATATAAAATAATGAGTGGAGTGGAACAGGTGGATGTGAAGCGTCTGTTCACGCTTTCCAAAAATACTAGGACTAGGGGGCATGCGATTAAACTACAGTGTAGTAAATTTAAAACAAATCGGAGAAACTTTTTCTTCACCCAACGTGTAATTAAACTCTGGAATTCATTGCCGGAAAATGTGGTGAAGGCGGTTAGCTTAGCAGAGTTTAAAAAGGGGTTGGACAGTTTCCTAAAGGACAAGTCCATAAACCGCTACTAAACGGACTTGGAAAAATCCAAAATCCCAGGAATAACATGTATAGAATGTTTGTACGTTTGGGAAGCTTGCCAGGTGCCCTTGGCCTGGATTGGCCGCTGTCGTGGACAAGATGCTGGGCTCGATGGACCTTTGGTCTTTTCCCAGTATGGGAAGTTTATGAAGAATAGAAAAGGGTGAATTTCAGTTTAAGAGTGTTTAAATCCTATAAGCTATATAAAGGCTAGGTAGATTTAAGTGCCTGTAAGCAAGGAAACCTTAATATTTGATCTGAAATAAATATTTGACCTGAAATAAATATTTGATATGAGATAAATGTTTGATCTGAATTATATTCTTTGGTGAAAAGAAGATTAGAAAAAGAATCTTTGGAAACTTAGAGGAATTTGCTCACATTTTGAATTAGCCTAGTAAACTTACTGAGAGGGGAGTGGATCTATGAGTGTGTGTGAGAGAGAGAGAGAGGGTGATTCAGTTGTGAACCCTCCATTTTAGGAGCTTCTTCTTGATCTTTCCGCTGCTTTTGACACTGTCGATCACAGCATACTTCTCGATACCCTGTCCTCACTTGGATTCCAGGGCTCTGTCCTTTCCTGGTTCTCTTCCTACCTCTCCCTCCGCACCTTTAGTGTTCACTCTGGTGGATCCTCTTCTACTTCTATCCCTCTGCCTGTTGGCGTACCTCAGGGTTCTGTTCTTGGTCCCCTTCTCTTTTCTATCTACACTTCTTCCCTTGGTTCATTAATCTCATCCCATGGCTTTTCCTACCACCTCTATGCTGATGACTCCCAAATCTACCTTTCGACCCCTGATATCTCACCTTGCATCCAAACCAAAGTTTCAGCGTGCTTGTCTGACATTGCTGTCTGGATGTCTCAACACCACCTGAAATTAAACATGACTAAAACCGAGCTTCATTTTCCCCCCCAAACCCACCTCCCTGCTCCCCCCGTTTTCTATTTCTGTTGATGGCTCTCTCATTCTCCCTGTCTCCTCAGCTCGAAACCTTGGGGTCATCTTTGACTCTTCTCTTTCCTTCTCTGCTCATATCCAGCAGATCGCCAAGACCTGTCGTTTCTTTCTTTACAACATCCGTAAAATCCGCCCCTTTCTTTCCGAGCACTCTACCAAAACCCTCATCCACACCCTTGTCACCTCTCATTTAGACTACTGCAATCTGCTTCTTGCTGGCCTCCCACTTAGTCACCTCTCCCCTCTCCAATCGGTTCAAAACTCTGCTGCCCGTCTCGTCTTCCGCCAGGGTTGCTTTACTCATACTACCCCTCTCCTCAAGTCGCTTCACTGGCTCCCTATCCGTTTTTGCATCCTGTTCAAACTTCTTCTACTAACCTATAAATGTACTCACTCTGCTGCTCCCCAGTATCTCTCCACTACACCCCTTCCCGTGCACTCCGCTCCATGGATAAATCCTTCTTATCTGTTCCCTTCTCCACTACTGCCAACTCCAGACTTCGCGCCTTCTGTCTCGCTGCACCCTATGCCTGGAATAAACTTCCTGAGCCCCTACGTCTTGCCCCATCTTTGGCCACCTTTAAATCTAGACTGAAAGCCCACCTCTTTAACATTGCTTTTGACTCGTAACCACTCGCCTCCACCTACCCTCCTCTCCTCCTTCCTATACACATTAATTAATTTGATTTGCTTACTTTATTTTTTGTCTATTAGATTGTAAGCTCTTTGAGCAGGGACTGTCTTTCTTCTATGTTTCTGCAGCGCTGCGTACGCCTTGTAGCGCTATAAAAATGCTAAATAGTAGTAGTAGTAGTAGTAGTAATAAATTTGCAGTTTAATAATTTGAGTCAGGAAAATTAGAGTGTAGGAAATTTGGTTATTTTATTTAGTTGGTTTTTTTTGTTACATTTGTACCCCGTGCTTTCCCACTCATGGCAGGCTCAATGCGGTTTACATGGGGCAATGGAGGGTTAAGTGACTTGCCCAGAGTCACAGGGAGCTGCCTATGCCTGAAGTAGGAATCGAACTCACTTCCTCAGGACCAAAGTCCACCACCCTAACCACTAGGCCACTCCTCCACTCAGTCCAGTTTCAGGCAGGCTGATCTAAAGACTCACACACTGCAGGGAGGCAGTATTTCGTCTTTTATTTTATGTTAGATTAAGTTTAGGGAGAAGAATCGATGGAAGACATCTTCTAACGGAGAGATCTCTTGAAGACAGAGTCTGCAACTGGAAGTTTTCCTTCAGCTAAGTACTGTGAAAGAAAAGTAAACAACTTAATACAGGAAATTGAAGAAGAGAGAGAGACAATTTACACTTTTTCTGAAGCTCCTGTTTACCACACAAGTGAACTGAGATTTAATTTTGAAAGTAAAGGAAGAAGGAGAAATCCAATTAGAATAATTATACCACTATAAGACTAAGATTTGAAAGATTTTGGATAGTTACTTACTTTATAAGTAAGGCCTGTAGGAAAGAAGTTTATAAAAATGTTTAAATGAGATACACCTAAGAAACATTCCTATTTTGAGTTGGAAATCTTTGAAGTGTTATACTGACTTGTAATTTGGTTAGTAAAGAAATTAGAGTGTATACTGGATCCAGTAGGGAATCAGCAGTTTTACTGGTCTAATCCTGTACAATCTAACTGAAGAGCAGTGGCGTACCTAGGGTAGTTGACACCCGGGGCCGGTCATTTTTTAACACCCCCCTCCAAACTCCAGTACTAGGCATACCAAGAATACAAAACACTCAGGACCTATAGAGCAATTCTACCATACCATAAGCAGTCATTTCTATGAGTCACACATGGAAAAAGAAATCTTAAACACTACAGTGAGCACTAGAACCAGAAACCAGACAGATAGTACAGATCGTCAATCCTGCACAGTCAATGCCAACTGAAAGTCATGTCTTTTTCACAAACACAGATACACCCTAATCCACTATAGAACAAGTAATCATAAACTTTCCATTTAGGCAAAAATTAAACTGAACCCCCAAGATGCCAGACTCTGCATGCAATGCAACACCACAGAAACAGAAAATGTCCCCTAGTACTGTGCAAAATATAAAGGCAGCAGATGTAAATTTGGAAAAAAAACTAACAATACCAATCACCACTTTACAATTAACAAATAGAAATAAAACAAAAATAGAAAATAAAATACCATTTTATTGGACTAATACATTTAGCTGTCAGAGGCCAAAACCTTCTTCCTCAGGTCAATACAGTATAGTGTGTTACAGTGTCCTAACCTGACCTGAGGAAGGGGGTTTTGTTCTCCGAAAGTTAGTCAAAATGTATTAAAATTAGTCCAATAAAAAGATTACCTTATTTACATGTTCTATTATAAACATTTATTAACACAGCTACAATACTACTTTATCCTAAAGCAAAAAAAAAAACAAAAATATATATTTTATTTACAGTTTGTTGTCTCTGGTTTCTGCTTTCCTCATCTTCCTTTCACTGTCTTCCTTCCATCCAGCATCTGTCTTCGTTCTTTCTCTGCCATCCAGTGTCTGCCCTCTCTGCTGTCCCCTCCATCCAATGTCTCCCCTCTCTCCCTGCCCCTTCCATTCACTGTCTGCCCTCTCTCTCCCCCTTCCATTCACTTTCTGCCCTCCCTCTCTCCCCTCCCCCATCCATCCAAGGTCTGCCCTCCCTCACCCCCCATCCATTAAGGGTCTGCCCTCCCCTCTCCCCCCATCCATCCAGGGTCTGCCCTCCCTCTCCCCCCCATCCATCCATCCATCCATCGTCTGTCCCCTCTCTCTCTCTCTGCCCCTTTTTTCAGTCCCCTGTTCCAGCCCTCTTATCCCACCTGCCCCTAGTTCTAGCCCCAGCCCACATCTCCCACTTGCTCCCCCTTTTCAGCCCCACTTTCCCACCAGTTCGTAGTTTCAGCCCCAGCCCTTTTCTCTCACCAGTCCCGAGCTTCAGCCCCAGCCACTTCTCCCTGTCCCCCTTTCAGCCCCCAGTCCCCCCAGCTTCAGCCTCTGCCCCTTTTCAGCCCCCAGTTCCAGTACTAGCCCCCTTATCCCACCTACCCTCCTTTTCAGCCCCCAGTTCCAGCCCCCTTCATCCACATGCCTTGTATTAGGGACCCCTTTTCTGCCCCAGACACATTTTTCCACCAGCCCCAGGCATGGCTCCCATTTTCTCGCATGGCCCCTTCCCCACCCCCCTTCTCCCCTCTTCTCCCATCTGAGATCCCCCTCCCCACCCCAGTCCCCTTCTCCCATGAGACTCCCTCCCCACCCCAGTCCCCTTCTCCCATCGAGACCCCCCTCCCCATGTCCCCTTCTCCATCTGAGACCCCCCTCCCCCACGTCCCCTTCTCCCATCTGAGACCCCCACCCCTTCTCCCCAGCCCAGTCCCCTTCTCTCCTCTTCTCCCATGAGACCCCTCCCCACCCCAGTCCCCTTCTCCCATCGAGACCCCCTCCCCATGTCCCCTTCTCCCATCTGAGACCCCCCTCCCCACGTCCCCTTCTCCCATCTGAGACCCCCCCCCCTTCTCCCCAGCCCAGTCCCCTTCTCCCCTCTTCTCCCATCTGAGACCCCCTCCCCACGTCCCCTTCTCCCATCTGAGACGCCCAGTCCCCTTCTCCCCTCTTCTCCCTTCTGAGACCCCCCTCCCCACATCTCCTTCTCCCCAGCCCAGTCCCCTTCTCCCCTCTTCTCCCATCTGAGACACCCCTCCCCAAGTCCCCTTCTCCCATCTGAGGCCCCCCTCTCAAGTCCCCTTCTCCCATCTGAAACCCTCCTCGCCCATCTAACCCCCCCCCCCCCAACTCGACCCACCTACCACCTTCGACGACAGCCCTTGTCTCCTGCCTCCATCCGGGGCTTTTAAAAAAATCTGAAAAGCAGCATGGCAGACAGCGCTTCGTGTCTGCCCTGCCTGCTTGTAAAAGAAAGCGGCAAATCTCCTCGTCGACGTCACGACGGGTATTCCCTCACTGGGTCCCGCCCCCCCCACGAGGGCGGGACCCAGTGAGGGAAGACCCGACGCGACGTCGTGACGTCGACGAGGAGGTTTGCCGGCGCTTTCTTTTACAAGCTGGCAGGGCAGACGCGAAGCGCTGCCTGCCATGCTGCTTTTCAGATTATTTTAAAGGCACAGGATGGAGAGCAGATGAGGGCTGACTGCAGTCAGCAACGGAGCACCCCCCACCCACTGACACCCGGGGCGGACCGCCCCCCCCCCCCTTGGTACGCCACTGCTGAAGAGTATTTCTTTCTGTTTACCAGTAAAGTCAAATAATTCCATTTCACTTAAATAAATAATTTATGGTTATATATAAAGGAACAGTATCTGGATTTATTGTAAATCAAATTGATTCCATTCACAGGAATTCATATCCACCTTCATGTATTCATCCGGTATTATCTTTTAAGGATGATGTTTTATTTTATGTTCACTCTGTCTCTTGTGAGCTGAGCACAGTTAGTTCCCTCAGCTGGCACGACTACATATTAGAGGTATTTTGATACTGTGTGAAGTCTTACCACAAATGGGTGACGTACTATTGCGGGAGATATATAAAGATCTGGAGGCTTGGGGCTCCATTGAGTTATCCTGGTTTGGTCGGATTGCAACATTGAAAATGAATGTTTTGGCGAGGTTGATGTACCTTTTCCAGGTGCTCCCTCTTCATTTATCTCGCAATTTTCTCTCAGGGCTTCAGGATCGCCTTCTTCATTTAATTTGATCTAATAAGAGGCCGTGTCTTTCTAGGGCATTGCTTTATCGAGATCAGAAAAAGGATGGTCTGGGTGTTCCGAATGTGTATTGGTATTATAAAGCTGCACAGGCTTGAGCAGCTATTGAGTGGTTTCATGCAAGTCCACAGAAGAGGTGGATTGGATTGGAGCAGGTTTTGGTTGGCCCGTGTCCCTTGCGTTCGTTAGTGTGGCTCCCCAGAAGATTTCGTGTATTGGGGAGAGAAGTTTGTCCGTCTGTTTTTTTTTTTTTAATTTCTTTATTCATATATTTCAATATATCATCACAATACGTGAATATGCAATCGGCATTTATACAAGAGGCAAAAAATAAATAAAAGGAAATATCATTAACAGCCTTTCTGTCCACAAGTTTAGGAAATTTGGAATCCAAGAATTTAGAATTTAAAAATAAAACATATAGCAATAATTACGAACTAATGGTTGCAACCTCTGGTTCAGACCCCAGCCTGCATTTAGGGAGGGCACACAACATTTAATTCCACTCTAGCATCTAGGAATTCTTTTAACTGTTTTGGGTCTACAAATTGAAACTGTTTACCCTCAAGCATTACATTACAATAACAAGGAAAACATAATATAAAAGTTGCTCCCAGTGCCACCGCCCTAGGGCGGAGTTCCAGAAAGGTCCTCCGTCTCATCTGTGTAGGCCTTGAGAGATCAGGAAAAATACGAATTTTTGAGCCCCAAAACAGATTTTCTAAGTGTCTCAAGGAAAGCCTTAATACGGCTTTCCTATCAGGCTCCAGCACAAAAGTAACAAGCAGAGTCAACCTCTGAGTAATTATCTCCAATGAACTTTCAAGGAAAGAAGTAAGATCCATTCCTTCCCCTGCTATCGGGGGATTTTCTTCCACCACTCCACCACTCCTGATGTAATAAGCCCGAGTAAGGGGCGGCAGTGAATCCTTATCCATTCCAAGAATATCAATCATATATTTTTTAACCATATCCAAAGGGGAAATTAAAGGCAATTTGGGAAAATTAAGAAACCTGAGGTTAAGTCTTCTAGCCTGGTTTTCCAGGTACTCCAATCTTTTGTGTAGGAAATTATTATCCTTAACCAAAGCCGTTTCTACAGATCCCATTTCTTGAATTTTAGTATTCACAGTCTCCAAATCTAAGGTTTGCTGTGCAGTCTTTTGCGCCTGAAGCAGGGTAGCCTCAGAAAGAGTCTTTAGATCAGAAGTATTCATTTTTAAAGTAGTTTGCATAGAAGTGTGAATGCTGTAAACCATGTCCCATAGTGACTCTAATGTCACAGTTGCTGGTCTATTCACACCACTAATAGCTGGAGAAGAATGAGGTTGATCCTCAACACGAGCAAGTTTAGAAACTATGTCCTGGGGCAATACCTTTGAAGCTGATTGTAACAGTAGTTCTCGGCATTGAGATTCAGCCTCCGTTACTGCAGACACTCCCTCAAACAGGTCGAGCTGAGCCCCTTCGGCTTCCTTCCCTGTTAGAGCTGCCAGCAACTCCCCTCCAGGCTGGGGTGGAGCAACTCGTTCCACGGGGCTCAGGGAAGCCCCGTTTCCATTCTCAATCAACGCCGAAGCACCGAGAGTTGCAGAGGGGGGTCGAAAAACCCTGAGGACCCGGTTGCTGTCTGAAGAATTGCAAAGTTATCTGCCTCGTCGCCGAGGAAGTCACAGGAGCTGAGGGATGTTCCTTCACTTTTCCCCTCCGTTTCCCCATGCTTGATGAGGCGACGGAGGCACCGAAGAGGACCTACAAACAGAGCAACTTCCAGGAGCTAGCACAGGTGCGTCTATTCACAGCGCCATCTTAGTTTGTCCGTCTGTTTGACAACTTTTTGCTGTTGTGACGGTCTGTTTGCTAAGCCTGATTTGGTCCTTTCTAAGCTTACCCTATTAATAAATAATCCACTTTTCCAGCCTGGGGTTGAATCGGGGACTTTTCGCATTGGTTTTTGGCGGGCTTGGAGACTTGGGGTCAGTTTTTTGATGAGGGTGCCTTTATTCCTTTTACTACTTTGGTTGACACTTAAGCAATTTCTCCAAAAGAAATTTTTGCCTATATTCAGGTGAAGCACTTTCTCTCAGTGGCTGATATAAAGGCTAAAGTACTTAGAGAGGATTCCTTTTTGGAAGATCTTTGTGAGGATTCCAAGGGAACGAGAGGTCTTATCACATGCCTGTATACGTTTCAGTGTAGGCGAGTGCAGCCTCCCGTTGAGCATCGTGCACGCTGGCATCAAGAATTGGGCTTGACATTGGGTGATGATGATTGGAACTTTATGTAATGTGCATTATCTAGGATTTCTATGGTATTTGACTCCAGCTCGACTGCATCATATGTTCCCTGAGGCGTCCTCGCTGTGTTGGAGGGGTTGTGGACAGAAAGGTACAATAGGTCATCTTTGGTGGTCCTGTGTTAAAGTTCGGGCTTTCTGGAAAGCTATACAGCATAGACTCCAAAGATGGCTCTCTAGGCCTATTAAGTGGTCACCAGAATTTTTTCTGTTCCCTAAGAAGCCCCCTGGCCTTACTACATCGCAATCCCTTTTGGTTCGTCATGCTATGGCGGCTGCAAGGATTATCTTGGCTGCTCATTGAAGACTTCTCAGGTCCCTTTTTGATTAAATGGTTAAACAAGCTGTGGTACATTTATGAAATGGAGAGATAGGCTTTGGGCCTTGCTTAATAAAACTATGACTAAGTGGGAGGCCATTTAGGAACCGTTTACGTCTCACTGTAAGTGTTAAGAATCTGGGGGGGGGAGGGGGTTGTGTTGGGGGGGTTGTAGGGGGGGGGCTATGCAAAAAATATTCCTTGTTGTAATATCTAGAAGCACTTTGTTAGTTACCTATATGTATTTGAGAGTTTCTGTGGTTCATTGTTTTATAAAGACACGTTGCTAGCTCATGTTGATGGCTTTGTAACGTCTCTCATATACTTCAATAAAGTCTTCTATAAATTAAAAAAAAAATCTAGATACACTACATCAACCAGCCCACCTTTATCCACAATTATTTACACCTTCAAGGAAATGAAGCAAGTTTGTGAGGCAAGACTTCCTTTGGCTGAATCTATGTGGACTCTGTACCTCTAAACCATGTTTGTCTATATATTCAGTAATTTCATACTTTATAATAGTTTCCACTATTTTGCCCAGAACTGAAGTCAGGCTTACTGGTCTGTAATTTACCGGATCCCGTCCATTGTTCTGTAATTCTGAGCGTATCCGAGATGCTGAAGCTGTTGACTTTTTTTCTTCCTGTTATTGGAACCTGAGAGCCTGTATGTTTCGTTTCAATGGGCAACCACGGGTGCTCTTTTGAAAAAACTAAGTACCTCTTTTTGAAAATTTAAATATTTAGCGTTTTTGGACAGTTTAATGAAGATATTGGATTTAAGGTCATTTTTTTTTACTATGGGGGCACATTTGGTGTTATGGAGTTTTTCTGACCAGTGATGTTTTTCCTTGTGGAAGCTATTGAAGTTTTTGTGAAAAGTTTCATATTCAAGGTCTCACTGAGGTCTTTTCTCCATTTTTTGTTCCAATATTTCTGTAATTTCTGAATGTTCTTGGGTGGTGTGATGAATTTTTAAACAATGTCCATGCCTGATTTAAAGTCCTAACTTTTGCAGCTGTTCCTTTTTAATTTCTTTTAAACCATTTCTGCATTTTATCATAGTCACCCTTTTGAACATTAAATGCTGGTACTATAGATTTCCTTAGTGATTTTTATAGCATGATATGAGTTTAATCGTCAGAGTTATTGATTTTGTTGGAATCAGATACAAATATATATATATATAAATATGTATTGCAAAGACTTCTTGGAGTAGTATCAGAAAAACAGGTCTGAACTTCACCCCTGAAGGCATTGATAGCTTGTAACAATAGAACTAGCTGGGTGGATATAATCACCACATCTCCAAATAACAAAGTCTGCATATTGACAGCAACCAAAAAGACTGGAAAGCCTATTTACCTGAAACCCACCCAATCTGACAAAAGAAAGCCTATCTACTCCTAGGCAATGACTCTTTTAATCCTGTCAAGTATGTGTTTGTAATACAGCAGATAGCCTGCCAGGAACTCTTATGATGTAATTTAAGCATGTGACCAGCTACTATGCTCCATCTAAAAAAAAAAAAAAAAAAACAACCAGAAAAAAACTAGTTGTCAGCTATCCCTAAGTTTCTTTGGATCAGATACACTACACCTGACTTCAGCCTATTGGCCCAACAAGAAATTATAAAACCTGGAACACAGTCCACCCCCTCTCTTTCTTCTCTCCTCTCTGGACCTGCCTGCTGGATGATCTGCACCTCTCTGAAATCTCTCTGGAACAAGCCAGGTTCCATTCTCAACAAATCTGCCAAAAAGACTTCTTTTCCAGCACGGACCTTTTTCACCACTCCAACCAGCAGCAGAATAATTCATCTGAACCTCAACCAATACTATCCAACTACAGAGAAAAGAGCTCCTTCACCACTCCAGCCAAAAGACCTCCTTCATGAAGGTATGTGGACAAATTAAAGTTGGACAGAGTACACATCCAATAATCAGACCTCTAACAGAGAACCTGTATATTTTGGTATGTCACTTAAAGCATTGGTCAAAGTGGGTGGCATTCTTGGTTCTTTGTCCGAAAAATTGGAAATAGATATGTTGACATTTATAAACTTTACTCCGCATACGGTTTAACAGGTGCCGTACCTCTATTATCACTATAGATGCTATAGGAGTGTCAAGAGGGGTACTTGATTAATTTAAAACCAGAAATCATTGTTATACTTACATTCCCAGTGAATGACACTGATGATTCTGTTATAAAGGCATTACAAGACCTTTTTGCCTTAACCTACAAAATTAACTACTAAATTAGTTGTTGATAATGTTGTCTGGTACATTATTCTCTATGTTCAGAGGTTTGTCTTAAGCCTCCTTGTTACTACTCTCAGTACAAGACAAACTACATTTCCATCATAAAAGTCTGTGTAGGACCACTGCTATTTATTTTACTTATTTTACTCTTATTGCCTGTAACGCAAGTGTACCTCTTTTATTAAGGAAGATATTTATTCTGCTTATGCTGTTTAATTGAACTATCATATGTTTCTTTGTAGTTTGTTACATTTTGCTAATTTGTATAGACAGGTTTAGATTGTTTTCTCTCCATTTTTAGACTGTTGTACCTTTCATCACTGGACCTCAAATAGTAACTAAGCAGACTGTTTCTACTGTTGATGATTTCTCAATCATCAAGAGGGAGGTAATGATAAGCTTGCCTCTGCCTCCAGTTGTCCAAAAGCTTCCACAGTTGGAGCCTTGGTGCACTGGAAGTATTACACCAGCCACCCTCACCAGTCCAATGATTGCCACTCCTCCTAAACCATTAGCCACCACTTCCTGACCTGATACCTATGTCAGAATGGTGTATTCCAAATTTAAACAAAGAGAAACAAACAGCTGTTCTGTTAAACTATTTTCCTTTTCAGATGGTCAGTTTGTAATGGGCTATGTTATGTGAAATGTTCAGCATGTATAGAAAAGATATTCAAGTTAGCTAGAAGGAATAAGAAATGTGAAAGTTTTTTTTAACAGGATTGTATAGTTTCAGAACAGTGACCCCTACAGTTGTGTTGTCGTGACAGGCTATTTTGTCATGTTTGATAATGCTTCTGTCTACATAATTAGATTTTTACATATACCTTGAACTGTGCAAAGAATGACATCTGCAGAATGCCCTTAAATTAATGACATGTTACTAATGAAGTGGTCAACTATTGGATGGACTGTTCAAGTAATTGGAAACCACGAGAAGCTCTTCAGTAGAAGTCTTCTAGATGTCTTCCATGCAAATCCCCTGCCTGCCTGCCTGAGTGGGCCTGCCCGAGTGAATCCTTCAACAGTATACAGACTGTTGTTTCACCATACCTGAACCACCTACAATGAAATTTTAAGTGAATTCCCTGATTTCTAGCTGCTTACATTTTAAAACTACACATTGTGGACTCTTTTCCAAAAGATTTTATTCTTGTTACTGAATTATCCCTTTATCCCTTTATATCGTAAGCTGTTTTAGGCATTGCTAATGTTATACAAATGTTCACCATGCTAGGGAAAACGTTTATATTGCTGTATAACATCCTGTATCAAAAGTTTAGTACAACAGTTAATTGTAATTGCTTTACATAACAAAGAACCTACAGGCCCCTATGTCCTGTATGAACACCCTATAGCTGATACCAATAGGCTGCAACAAAAGATGTTCCTAGGTATTTTCCAAAAACACTATAACTCAACAGTGCCTTCATATATGATCTAGATCTATTATACCCAGAAGTAAGATAATGGCAAAACTATTATCTTGCTCATAATTACAAAACTATTATCTTGTCCATAATTATAAGACTACTGCAGGTTAAGCAGCAGGCCCTTCATATATAATGTAGGCCTATGACACCCATAGCTTAGCCTTTGCAATACTTGTAATTATAATGCTCCTGAGTGTGCAGTAGTTATTCACTATTTGGCCAATATTAATCCTTTTTAATGCTAAAATGAAATATGCGTTCCCTATTAACACCAGTTTTAGCTATATTTACACATTCAAAGTTTGACTAATGATAAACTTTGATTGAAAAATTTCTTTCTCCCGCCTTCCAACATCAGCTTTGTAATCATGATATATTAGTTAATTGCAATCATATACACTCAACCTTATTGATTCCATTGTATGGTACCTAGACTTAATTGACTTCACATATTTCCAAGTCTCGCTCCGCCCTAGAGGGGTGGGTGTAAGATAGTTAGGCTCCTTGGGTTGGTTATGATAAAAGGGGAAACCTAATGCTGCATTTCATCCAGCATATAATTATGTATCCACATACTGACTCTTGCTATGGCCTTGTCTCACTATGACAGAGCACCCCTGTCACCTCAATCCTATACATTCCCCCTCACAGAACTCTAAGAGCCCTCTGGAAAGGACGGCCACACCCACTAGTAGTCATGTGTGCCAGCCCCCCCTGGGGGGCCTGGCAAGAGGGGAATGAAGAGTTATGCTAGCCCTTGCTCTCAGTAAAATACAGGCCAATAGCTCATAATAAGAGCTAGGCTTCTTAAAATCAAAATCATCTCTGATACAAAAGAGAGCTAGCTTGTAAGAATCAGAGATCACCTTTGACACAGTTACATTTCACTGTAGCAAGTGCTGAACTGGCAAGGGAGGGGGCATTTGCTCTTGTCTACAATCTTAGGACTGGCACCTGCAAGACGTCATGAGCAAGAGTTGCTATGGTTATGTAGAGATAGTACTGGGTCAGCTGCACCCCGGGTGAGAACATCCAAAGGAGGGGGCTAGGGAAAGTTTGGGGAAAATGCAAAGTCATCTAATAAGATGCGTTCTGAGCATATCTTGTTTATACTTAGAGCTTGATAGTATGTGAAGTCATTTTGATCAACTGATAAGGTCCAAGAACCCTGGTGACAAAGCTGGGGTCCACTGAAATGAATAGGGTGAAAATAGTATAAAAATGGGAGTCAGAAGGGTATTAGATCAGAAGACTCCAGAAGGTCAGACAGAGAGAGGACGTGTCATGGACTGCTGTTCAAACCATACGAATACCTGATTTGCCTGTACTGCTATTGGTAAGGTTGTAATAAACTATCTTCTTATATCCCAGCGAGTCCTTCTGATTATGGAGTCCGTTAATTCCTGGACTGTGTAAGAGCAGTCTGGGAGAGGATGAGGTCAGAATAGGTGGTGGGAACACGCAAATTATATACATTAACCACTCCAGGCAGCAGCAGAAAGAATTCATCTGAGCCTTAATCAAAGTGAGTTACTATTAATCCAGCCTTATTAATAATTCAGTCTTTCTAACAATTTTTATTTTGTGGCACATTTCCTTGTGTAAAATCCCTAAAAACTGCCTTCTAACATTATTGCATTACCTGTATTGTAAATAAACATTATTGGTAAAAATCTATTCCTTATATTCTGAGCACATGTCCTTAAATCTTATACAGTGCAGGATAATGCAATTCCCCCAAATCAAATATATTCTCTTCATCCCCCCACCTTTATTTTTACCCCTTTTCAATTTCAATCCAGATAATAGCTCAAATTTGACCATTTTATTATCACTGTTTCCCAGTGAACCTAAAATCATTACCTCTAGTACTAAGCCCTGCATTCCATTAAGGACTAGATCTAAAATAACTCCCCCCCTTGTCTGTTCCTAGATCAATAGCTCTAAGAAGCAGTCATTTATTTCATTTAGGAATTTTACCTCCCTAGCACTCCCTAATGTGACATTTATCTAGTCAATATTGGGGGAATTGAAATCACCCATTATTATACTGTTGCCCAATTTGCCAGCTTTCCTAATTTCTGTTAACATTTCTTCATCAGTCTGTTTGTTCTGTCCTGCTGGAAGGTAGAGTAGCCCTATTGGTATACTCTTTACCTTCACACATGGAATTTCTATCCATAAGGGTTCCCACATTGCTATCTGTTTCAAGCAGAGTATTTATTTTGTTTGACTCAATTCCTTCTTTAATGAATAGCACAACTCCCCCCTCCAATTTGATCCATTCTCTCATTGTGATATAATCTGTACCCCAATAACAGTGTCCACCAGGTCTCAGGGATTCCTATAATATCTACCTCTTCATTTTGTGCTATATATTCTAATTCTACCATCTTATTTTTTAGGTTTCTAGCATTTCTATACAGACATTTCAAATTGCATTTTACCTGGCATCTACAAGCTGCTTAGAAGTTAACGGGAATAATTTGCTTCCTTTACTCTGCTCTCCCCTTAAACATTCCTGACTTTGTTTCACTATTTTTGAAACCTCTCTATTGGGATTAACTAAATGTCCTGTTTTAATAATATCCTTCAAGGATACCCCACTCCAAACCATACGCTTCTAAGCAACTGTCGGCTTTCCCCCCATTCTAGTTTAAAAGCTGCTCTATCTCCTTTTTAAGCCAAGGCAAATATGGTTCCCTCTACTTCTGGAGCTATCTTCTGAAGATCCATGAAGACTGGACTGCTTTCTAACCCTCACCATTCAGAACAAGAGGTCCCTCTTACATCCCAACATTCAGTCCCTAGCCCTCAAGATATGGATGTTGAGAAGCTACAGGTTGACTCCTTGACCCTGCCAGAGGTGTCTCCTGAGTTTTGCTTGCTTCCAGGAAGGATTCCTCTAGAAGGTTGTATGGCTTCAAATGGACAAGGTTTGCCATCTGGTGTGAGGGCAAAGCCCTAGACCCTGTTTCCTGTCCTGCACAACAACTTCTTGAATACCTTCTACACCCTCTCTAAGTCTGGTCTGAAGACCAACTCTGTAAGTTCACCTCAGTGCAACTGAGCTTATCATCAAAGTGTAGAGGGTAAGTCCATCTCCACTAAGTCTTTAGTTATTCATTTCATGTGGGGCTTGATGTTACTACTACTACTATAAATCACTTCTATAGTGCTACCAGTCAAGCAGTGGTATGCTGGAGCCGGCTCGCACCGGCTCACAAGAGCCGGTTGTTAACTTTGCTCGGCTCTTGCGAGCCGGTTCTTGAAACGCGCGAGCCGGCTCTTCTCTTCCCTCCCGATCCGGGCCTGTCCCTCCCTCCCGATATGATCCCTGGTTCCCTCCCGATCCAATTCGGTCCCTCTCTCCCGATCCCTCACGTCACCGACCCGACCTGAATCTTCGCATTCTTCGGGGCAGGCGCTGCCAGAACTGACTCTCCCCCGCTGGCGCTGCCGGTTCGCACTTTAAAAATGGCCGCTGAGACTTCCAGAGGCGGCGTCGCGAGACTTCTGTTGAAGTCTCGGCAGCCATTTTGAAGCGCGAACCGGCCGGCAGTGCCAGTGGGGGAGAGTCAGTTCTGGCAGCGGGCAGGCAAGACTGCCTGCCCCAAAGAATGCGAAGAGTCAGGTCGGGTCGGTGACGTGAGGGATCGGGAGGGAGGGACCGAATCGGATCGGGAGGGAGGGAGCGGATCTGGAGGGAGCAGGGGAGGAGAATTCGCCAACAACTCAGGAGGGGGTGGCAGGGGAGAGAAGGGAGTCACTGGGCATTTGTGGATGGAGGGGAAAGGAGGGTCACTGAGTATGGCTGGGTGCATGCAGGGCAGGGGAGAGAAGGCAGGAGGGTCACTGCTGGACATGGGTGGATGGAGGGCAGGGGAAAGGGGTCACTGGGTATGGGTGCATGCAGGGCAGGGGAGAGGAGGGTCACCTCTGGACATGGGTGCATGCAGGGCAGGGGAGAGGAAGCAGGAGGGTCACTGCTGGACATGGGTGGATGGAGGGCAGGGGAAAGGGGGGTCACTGGGTATGGGTGCATGCAGGGCAGGGGAGAGGAGGGTCACTTCTGGACATGGGTGCATGCAGGGCAGGGGAGAGGAGGGTTGCTGGGCATGGGTGCATTCAGGGTCACTGGACATGGGTGGATGGAGAGGGGGGGAGAGAGAAGAAATGATGGACATGGATGGAGGGGAGGGAAGAGTGAGGAAGGAGATGAGGGAAAAGAAAGAGAGGAGAAAAACTGCACATGGATGAAGAAAATAGACAGAAGCTGAGGACCAGAAATTAAGAAGAAAGGAAAGAAATAAATGGAAAGGAAGCCCTGGAAACGGAGTTAATAGGACAGATAGCAGCAGAATCGGATACTGGGCCAGCATGATCAGAAAAACAGTCACCAGACAACAAAGGTAGAAAAAAAAATCATTTTATTTTCATTATAGTGCTTGGAATATGTTCACTTTGAGAATCAGGTGCTCAACATTAAAAGTTTATATTTATTTACATATTTATGGCATTTTATCGCACATTAAACATGAATTAGATTGGAACCTGGGCTCATTTAATTTTTTTTCTTGGAGTAATGCATTGCCCCCCCACCCAAGGCTCTCTCCCCGGCTATAGCCAGCTCTGCAATCTGGGGGGGGGGGGGCGCAGAGGGGGACTGGGAAGAAAGCCTGTTGTTAAACATTTACCAACACACCACTGCAGTCAAGCCTCCCACAGTGTCATGGGATTTCAAAGTTTTTCTCACCCAACTAATGAAAGATCCTTTCAAGTCACTTGACACTTGTCAACTGAAGTACCTGACCTGGAAGGCTGTGTTTCTGATGGCAGTTACTTCAGCACAAAGGGTTGGCGAGCTCCAGGTTCAAGTAGCTGATCCTCCATATACAAAATTTCATCACAACAGAGTAGTTCTGCGTACATACCCTAAGTTCCTTTCTATGATAGTGTTGGAGTTCCATATTAACCAGTCTACTGTTCTGCCAACATTTTTCCCAAAGCCACATGTCCATCATGGTGAAAGTGCACTGTACACTATGGACTGCAAGAGAGCCTTGACCTTCTATCTGGGGCATACCAAAGTTCATAGACAGTACACCCAGCTCTTCATTCCTTTTGACTCCAAAAGGATGAAGGCTGCCATCAGTAAACACACATTATCCAATTGACTAGCAGACTGCATTGTCAGAGGGCCATGTCATGGCTCACAATGTTAAAGCCATGGCTGCATCAGTGGCCCACCTGAGATCAGCTTCCATTGAAGAGATTTGCAGGGCTGCACATTCACCGCTCACTATTGCCTGGAAGAAGACTCCTGATTTGGCAGCCTGTTTGGTTGGGTAGTCCTTCAGAATTTATTTGGAGTTTAGAATCCAACTCTACTCTCCAATGCCACTCAGTTAGTGCCAATTCTTTAAAGGCATCTTGGCACAGAGCTTCTGCTATAGAATACTAGTGCCTACATTAAGATGCATCCACTTATGCTAGGTCTGTGTCAGAAATAAATGGGCAAGCCTAAGTATGCCATGCCATGCATACAACTTGCATATGTAAGTAGAAGGCATGCCCAAGCCCATGCATGCTCCACCCTTGTGTACAGCCCCTTGCAGTTACACACTACCTTATAGAATAGGATCTAATACACTTGAATATAAGTTCCGTGCTATATACACATGCAAGACATACATAACTGATGTGCTATTTATTAAATGTTGGACCTTGAGTTCATTTCCCTCTCAATGGAGGTAAGAATAACACAAATTTTACGTGGAGAATCTAGCCATTATTTTAGAAACTCATCCATACGTAAATAGTTACACATGTAAATATCTCATAGCCAAATATATACGTACCAATTTTAGAAAGCTGTATTTACATGTCATGATCCATACTATACAGAGATTTCAAGGAGGCATGGCTTTACAAAGGGAATATATGTATGGGGAAAAAAAACATCTACATCAGACTTTATACCAGTTCAAAGGCATGCATAGGTTTCTAAAAAGTGCTTGTTTCAGCCAGGGCTTTATACATGTGGAAGTGGCACCACACAGAAAATTTGCAAAATCACCACTTTCACTTGCAATTGCTGACTCCTTCACCTGTTCATCTTTTCAATATGTATATTTATAAAATAGCTTGTCATGATACAGGTATGGTGAGCCATCGTAGATAAGTCACCTGGGCTGGCACAAGGCAGGAATCAGAACAAGACAGGACTAGAATAAACCAGGAGACCAGACAAGGCAGAACAGAGGTAACAAGGCACAATAGACAAGACAAGGACCGGATCCAGGTGAGGCAAGGAAAGCAAGGCAAAAGGGCAGAAATGGAACCAAGACAGGACAAGGCAAGACTCGGAACTGGATTAAAACTGGGACTGGTACCCAGGCAATATAAGGCAAAGCAGAACAAGGCAAGACATGGAACTACATTAAAACTGGGTCCAGAAAAGGGCAAGACAAGGACAAGGCAAGGACTGGATCCGGACAGGACTGGACAAGACAAGGCAGACAGGATCCATCTTCTGTCTTGCCTGTCTGCCTTGTCTTGTCCAGTAAGACAGAAGCTGGATCCAGACACAGACTCGGCAGACAAAACAGGACAGGAGCTGGGCAACAGGAACAAACAGAAGCAAGACTATAGACAAGACAATAGCCAGACTTAGCTTGGCAGGAACAAGAACCAGGAACAGACTTGGCTTGGCAGGATCAGGAACCAGCAACAGACTTGGCTTGGCAGGAACAGGAATCAGGAACAGACTTGGCTTGGCAGGAACAGGAACCAGGCAAAGACTTAGCTTGGCAGGTAACAGGAATCAGGAACAGACTCAGCTTGGCAGGTAAAGGAATCAGGAACAGACTTAGTTTAGCTGGTAACAGAAATCAGGAACAGAGCTTGACTGTAGCAGAAACCAGGAACTGAGCTTTGGCTTTAGCAGAAAGCAGGAACAAGGTTAAACTGTAGCAAGAGTCAAGAGCAGAGCTAGACTGTAGCAGGAGCCAGAAGTAGAGTCAAACTGTAACAGAAACCAAGAGCAGGGTTTGACTATAGAGCCAGGCTTACAGGAACAAGGTTCAGAAGCAAGACACACAGAAACAAAGCTTTCAGGTACAAGACTCATAGAAACACAGTTAGGCAGGGACAAGAGTAAAGCTTCAAGAACAAGGTTTACAGAGGCCAGGCTTTCAGGTACAAGACTCATAAAAACACAGGTAGGCAGGAACAAAAGTAAGGCTTTCAGGTACAAAACTCAGGCAGGAACAGGAGTAAAGCTTCAAGAACAAGGTTTACAGAAGCAAGGCTTTTAGAGACAAAACTCATAGAAACACAGGTAGACAGGAACAAGACTACACAGGAGTGAAGCTTCAGGAACAAGGTTTATAGAAGCAAGGCTTGCAGATACAAGACTCATAGAAACACAAACAAGGACAAGCATTCAGGAACAAAGCTAGGCAGGAATCAAAGCATGCATGAATAAAGCCAAGCAGGAACAGGATCCAAACAGGGATCACAAAGATAAGGTTAAAAGACCTCTTGCAAAGGCAAAGCATGAAAGTTCCAAGGTGCATTATAAAGGACTTTGCTGATGAGGCTTGACTGTAGCGAGGGTTGGACAGTAGGAACACCAGAGTGAGGCTTGGATAGCAGGAACACCAGGCAGCAGATGCATCAATGCAGGGACAAAGCAGTCCAGAGAAGCCACGGAGCCAGATCACTGAAAAAAAAAGGTGAGTCTGGACACAGGGGCAGGGTCACAGCCTTGACATAGCTGCTCTGGATATATATGCTGGGAAATACACATGCACTCCAGCAGTCATTTTAGAAAAGGCTTTCTATTGAAAGATCCTAAATACCTAAAATACTACCAAAATGGAGCACTTTCCAAACATGGATGTCTTAGTTCTCATCTCCTCATTCTATGTAAGATGGGGCTTCACATGGATGCGTACCTGAATCATGATAAAACTGATCAATGATAAAGAATTTAAAAGGAAATAAAATTAGTGAGAAATATGAATGAGAAGGTGAGAATACATGAAAACATATATATTCAGCCCTGTAGAAGAGCAGTTGAAAAACATGAAAGATATAAATATACTAGTAAAAAAGGCCCGTTTCTGTTTTAAAGGAAACGGGCGCTAGCAAGGTTTTCCTCGGAGTGTGTATGTTTGAGAGAGTGTGAATGTGCGAGTATGTGTGTGTGTGACAGAGAGAAAGTGAGACAACAGAGAGAGAGTGAGACTGGGTGCAAGTGTGTGTGTGAGAATGAGAGTATGTGCCAGGGTCCCCCCTCTCTCCCAGTTCCAGGGTCGTCGTCTCCCATTTGCAGGGGTTCCCCCCCCTCCCTCCCTCCCTCCGTTCCTTCCTTCCTCCCAGTTGCAGGGTCCCCCCTCCCTTTTTCCCAGTTGCAGGATCCCCCCTCCAGGGTCTGTGTATCTCCCCCCTCCAGTTTTGTCCAGTGGAAACAGCTGTAAAAATGGCAATGAGAAGCAGCTCCTAGGTTTCCTTTTTTTTTTTTTTTGTGTATAGGAATGATGGCTGCTTTGGGGAGTGGAATCAGAGATTAACCAATGGGCTTCCTTGCTTACCATAGACTTGCTTTGTTCACTTCCACTCCTGTCTATTGAACGTCCTGCAGCATGTCATAGCAGCCAATCAGTGGCACTTCAGGAATGACATCACTTTTATCTACAAAAAAAAAAAACACAGCACCACGGGCCTTTAAAAATGGAACACAGTTCTTTAATGAATGAGCCTTGACAAAAAGACCCGACACGGGCCGTGTTTCGGTGACTAGCACCTGCGTCAGGGGTCACAGTGATGACGTGGAAAACTTGGGGAATAACTCGAATATATTCCTCTACAATATATTATTCCTTACCCCACGTCTCATATAGTAAAAGCTACAAAGCACCAAGGCACTTTCACTTTCTGTATCCCCACTATATGAGAAGTGGGGTAAGGAATAATATATTGTAGAGGAATATATTCGAGTTATTCCCCAAGTTTTCCACGTCATCACTGTGACCCCTGACGCAGGTGCTAGTCACCGAAACACGGCCCGTGTCGGGTCTTTTTGTCAAGGCTCATTCATTAAAGAACTGTGTTCCATTTTTAAAGGCCTGTGTTGCTGTGTTTTTTTTGTTTGGACTTTAGTTTGTACTTCGTTCCCTCTCTTTTGTTATATCCAAATCACTTTTATCTACTCCACTTTCCTTTTCCACGGTTCCAGGCAGCCTCAGAACGTTGGAGGTGAGAATTATTAAATAGGAAATGAGGTCTGGTATCAGTTTACAGGGTATCAAAGACAGAAAGAAAATTGTGGGGACAATTTTCAAACTGTTCACATCGGAATAATGACTACACACAGTGGCATACCAGACAGAGCACCCCCTTTCTCTGAGCAAGGGGGTGTGCTGAGCAGTAGCTCAGTTGTCAGCTCTGCTGGTCCCCTACCCCTCTGTTGTCAACTTCCTATTCCAGGGCAGGGGATCAGCAGAGCTGACAGCTCTACCACCCCACTTTTGGTATGCTAGAGACTACACATATGTTTAATCTATTCATATTGCACCAGTATTCAAGCAAACGTGCATGTGCACTTTCATTTTAAGACTTGTCACAGGTAGAAAGTATGCATGATCACTTACACCAGCTTTTTATGCAGTAAAGGTTTGCTGGAGCTGTATGCACATAGAGTTGAAAATGTCATCCACTTGTGTATTTATCCTCCCTACATATAAACATGTCCCCAGGAATATCTGGAGCTGCATAAGCAGTCAGCGAATCAGCTGGTTTGGGAGGCTAAAGAGAGGCGGGGCTGGAGCAGGGTGGGATGGGGTGTGGTGCCATGAGTTATATTGCTTGGCATGGAAAGAAACATCTATGTCAGCAGTAAAGGAACAACTGGGGCATTTAAAAAAATTGTTTGTAAACAAACAAATATCAACAGTGCATCATATATTTAAAAGAGCCCCACTTGGCATCCTTGCCAGACCAGTCAAGAAACTGTGGGTTTATGCCCATAAACCAGTAGATGAAGACAGAGACTAAAGACTTGTGGACTCTGCCCTGTAAGGAACCTTCAGATTCAAACATTCTGTATTTCACTGATTCCAGCAGATGATGACAGGCAAACCGTGCAGCTCCTGGGAAGGAAGTTCCTGGGCCAGTTGGAGACCTGGTACCCAACTGATACTGAGGAAAAGGTTCTAGCCCTAACTGGACTTATTGAAAATATTACAAAAATTTAAAACCACAGTCTGAGAATGTTTTCTGTTCCACTTTCCCATCCACTGCCACATTGTCTTCAGCAATTTTCTTTTTGTTATAGATACTATTTTCTTAAGGAAGGGAACTGTATATTTTTTCTTTCCTTTGCCTTTAAGTTCAGGCCTTGATGCAGGATAGAAACACTCCTGCCTTGTTTTGTGATACTGAGATTCAAGCCACAGAAACCTGCTGATTGTTATCTGCCTGCCATAATGATCTTCCTGATTATGCTATTTGTTCTACAATGCAAAGCAACTGTATTTCCTTTAATGCTGTGAGGGTCCAAGGAAACAAAGGGGCAAACGATCTGCATGAATAGGACAGATTATATTGATGAGGTACATAGTCAGCTTAATGATCCAACTTTTTACAAAATACTAAGTAAGGATCCAACAACAAAAATTCAAAGTGAAATTTCCTCATTAGTTGAAATAGGTAGGAAAGCACAGTACCTAACTGAAAAAGAGGCTAGTTTTTTAGTGGTAAAAGAACCAATCATACCAACTATATATATTCTTCCCAAAATACACAAGTCTTTGACAAAACCTCCAGGCAGACCAATTGTATCTGCGTGTGGCTCCTTATTAGAACCTTTATCAATTTTCACAGGCAAGTTCCTGCGCCCTTTGGTTCATAAAATTCCTTCTTACACCCGGGATTCATCTGACATCATCAATATGCTTAATACAATCACCCCAAGTAAAGACATGCTTTTGGTCACTTTAATGCTGTGAGTCATTATTTATGAATATCTACTTGTTTGCTGGAATTCTCATTTGCTGCTAATAAAAGATAGGTATCTATAAGCTCTGGTCCTATCTAGCTTGTCTGTGGTCTCAGCAGAGCAGATCAGGCCCACTACATACTTTTCTTTGAAGGCAAGAGAAGTCTGCTTGTGGTGAAACATTCCTAAACTGTATGTTTCTAATTTCTGGGGCAGCTGGGGTGATCCTTTCCTCTTCAGAAGCTAATAGACCCCCTGAGCCCCCCAGTCCACCATGAAGTGACCCTGATTCTCTGTTTACCCACTCCAACCCTCCCCCCTATTCCCTCAAAATGTAGCCCTGATGTCTAGTGGCACCCCTTCCAATCCCTGCCCCTCCCATAAAAAAAAGTTTCCTGGTATTTCTCTGGTGTCTGTTCTCTTAGATTTGTGTGGCTGACATCATGAGTGTTACAGCTGTCCAGGTCTTGCCATATCTGAGTAAGCAGAGCTGACATTTCAAACCATCTTGCTGTGGCTTTCTTATTTCACAGTGGGGTCAGGCACTGTCATTTCCAAGACAACAGTGAGGATGCAGAAGTGAACGGGACTTGGGGGGGATGGGTTATGGGGTTGGGACTGCCAATAGACACCAAGCAATTTTTTTAATGGGGTGTCAGGGGTGAGGGAGGGGAGCTTCTAGATTACCAGGGATATTAGTTTGTGGGTTGGATATTGCCACTAGACACCAGGGATTTGTGGTGTTGGGAGGAATGCAGACCAGGCAACTTTTTAAAAATGTCTCCCTTCCTATCATTGCATGAGTCAATCACCACTCACTGAGGACCTTTACTGGACTCCACAAAATCAGTCCAGATCTTCTCAAGCCAGTGGATATCTACAATGAGAGAACTGAAGAAGCAGTAGAAGTATGTGGTCTGACTCCATACTGATATTAAGTCTAAGAAACCCCAAAACACTTCAAAAAATCTTTAAACAATTAGAGGAAAAAGAAAATAACTAAACAATAGTTGTCAAAATTTTCATCAACGCTTTACATTTCTCTAAATGTTAATGTGTTTCTCCAAATGCAGGCAGGACAACTACATTACCACATATGAGTGATGTCATCAGATGGAGTCCGACAAGAACGCTAGCCAGTGTCTTCCAGAAGCTCTTAATAGCCCAACACACATTCACAAGTGCCTTCCCGTCAGCCTTGCATGCACGAGACCAGCAGTAGTCATCTTTTTACTGTGGGGCTGAAAGGATTCATTCTGCTGTTTCTCTCCTCAGTGTAGTTTTTTGAGTGAGGTCTACCTGGCTTGCCAATGTTTTACTATAAGTAGCTTGGAAACATTTTTTCTTGGGGGGTTTTTTTCTTCGCCTTTTTTTATTGTTTTTGGCAATTTTTAAGTTTTCTTTGTTTTTCCACAGCTTGTGTCCCTTGAGCCATTTGATTTTGCTTTGGCTATTTTTCCCTCAATGTCACAGAAAACTCCCAATGGTTTCAAAAAGTGTTCCATGTCCAGCAAGGTCTTGTCTATGACTGACCCATACAACTGATGTTTGCCATGCCTGGGACCTGACCACTGTGCCTCTAAATGTAAGCTCTGTTCTAAATGCAGAGGAGAACCCAGAAGACGACAGGTCCTCATGAGAGACCTTTCCCCACATCTGTCTGGTTCATCAATATCGGCATCAGAAGTATTGGTTCCAATGGCTCTCGGAGCTGCATCAGACACTGGGGTTGCTCTGGCATTGAGGAAGTCTTTGTCTTCCTCAATGTCAAGTGTCAGTAGCACCCCTGTGGGCAGAGTATTCTTGGGCACAACACTGAGAACATGTAAGAATTAGACATTGTCTTCGGCACCAAGAGGTTCCAATATCGGGTATTGGGCGCAGGCAAAGAAGCACTGACATCGTATCTCCTTGAAGCATGGTGCCTGAAGCACTGGTATCGCTGATCCCTGAGAAGTATTGGCACTATGAGGACTGCTTTCCCTCCATGGTTGTGGTGCCACTGCAATAGCCTCTTGAGAGCTAGTACCAGTCTTCCAATTTGGTCCTCACATCTTTTCAGATTATCACTGTACTGGTGCCAGCCCAGCCTTTATTGATGCCTGTCTTCAAGAAGTGGTTCTGGGTCTTATTGCAAGAGAAGCTGGAGTGTATCTTGTTTAGGTGGCCTACCGAGGTATCAAGGCAGAGGTGCTGCTCATGGTTCCAACCCAGCTGATTCGGAAGCCTCAATTCCCATGACTCCTACTATTTATGTCTTTCCTAAAATCCACAAATTGTTGATCAATCCCCCTGGAGACCAATAGTGGCTGTTGTTGGCTGTATTCTGGAACCCTTGTCAGTCTTTGTTGACAAATTCTTAAGACCACTTATTCCCCAAATCCCATCCTACACTAGAGATTCAGTAGATGTTATTAACATGCTTAGTCAAATTAAGATAGTTGAGGAGATTGTACTTGTGACGTTAGACACTGAATCGTTATATACGAATATCCTCCAAGCTGAGGCTACAGATGTTATTAGGGACACACTAGCTAAGGAGAACATTTGTCCCTATGTACCTACTGCATTTGTGGTTGAATTGGCAACTATTGCTCTGACGAGAAACATTTTTTGTTTTGAGGACAATTTCTACAAACAGACTAAAGGAACTGCCATGGGTGCTACCGTGGCATCATCAGTTGCCAACCTGTATGTAGCAGAATTCAAAAAAACATTCTTTTGATAATCCTAGAGTACCCATATTGTGTTGTGGAGATGATATCTTCATGATTTGGAGAGGCACTATAGAGGATCTCAATCCATTTTTTTAGTCACTGAATAGTTTTGATATCCACTTGAAATTTCAGAGGAACTATGACTAACAGCATATTCCTTTCTTGGATATAACTATTATTTTTCATGAAGGGATCTTTCACACTGATCTCTATAGAAAGTCCACTAACGTAAACAATTATCGGGATTTCAGGAGCTGACACAACAGACCTCTAAAGATGAACTTGCCATTCAGCCAACTGCTGAAAACTAAAAGACTCTGTTCTAATGAAACTTTTTTAAAAAGGAACTCAAGAGATATGTTTCAGAGGTTCAGTTCCAAAGGCTATCCCATGGAAGACATCATGGAGGGATTCAGCAGAGCAACATCAGCAAAGAGAGAGGACCTACTGACACCCAAACCTAGATCACTAAATGAAAAGATTGTGTGTGCCTTACCTTTCACTCATCTGTGAAAAGATATAATTAAGATACTTAGGAGACATGTTGGCATATTGGCCAAAGTATAGATCATTTTCAGAATAAAGATCTTATGATTGCACATAAGAAGGGACGAGCAATTCGCAGGTCACTACAAATGCAGAAATTTTTCAGTGTATCAAGTTAAAATCAATATGAAAACCTTCATCCATGCCACCAGAAAAGAAAGGTATGAACTTACTAAATTTACCAATTGTAAGAGTACTGGGGTTCTCTACATAGCAATGTTCCCATGTAACCTGTTGTATATAAGCAAGATGAAGAGAGTTCAATAAAAGAATAATGGAGCACAAAAGTGCAATTAAAAGATCTGCACTGGAAAGACCTTTATTACAGCACTTGCTACCTACTTGTCCTCCATATTGGATTTCATGGACCATTTGCCTTGTTTTCTCAGTCCATGAGAGCACAGCCACCATAAAAGTGACCATCCTGGATGGTCTACTGGTAGGAGGGAGGCTGAATTTTTCCAAGAAAGGTGACCCCTGGTAAATGTCAGACTAGTGGGTTCTCAGAATAGTCTGGGGGGGGGGGGGGGTTATGGTCTTCATTAGTGAAAACTTCCTCCAAGCTGTCCATTGAGAGTGCCACAATTCAGCTCTCATCATCATGAAGTGCTTGCAGAGAAATCTGCTTCCCTTCTACAGACCCGAGCAGCCAAACCCATGCCAGGGGATGATGGGAAGAGATTCTATTCCAAGTACTTCCTTTTGCCCCCCCAAAAGGGGGTGTTTCATCCCATCCTAGATCTACGGGCCCTGAACAAATATCTGATCAAAGAACATTTCAGGATCATTTCCCTGAGCACCCTACTTCCCATGATTCAGGCAAATGATTGGCTGTGCTCACTGGACTTAAAGGAAACTTATAACCACATATAGATATGTCCTTGTCACAGGAAGTATCTCAAATTTCAAGTAGGGCAACACCACTACCAGTTCTGCTTTTTGATTTTGCTTCCACACCCAGTCTTTCCAAAATGTCTCTCCTTTTTTTTGTTTCTCTTTCCTGTTGATTATTGTAGTTCCTTTTCTTTTTCATGGAATATTGTTTGTTAATCACTTTGCTTATTTTTATTGAAAGGCAGTATATCAAAAGTTTAACAAACATAGTTGTAGTGTCACTCCGCAGACTGGGAATGCATGTGTTTCCCTATCTGGACGACTGGCTGGTCAAGAGTACATCAAAGGAAGGTGCTCAAGAATCAATGTGAAGAACCATTCGGTGCTGGAGTTACTAGGGTTCATTGTCAACTATCCAAAGACCCATCTCATTCCAGTTCAAAGACTGGAGTTCATTGGAATCCTACTAGACACTGTTCAGGCCCAAGCTTTCCGTCTATAACCCAGAGCAGATGCCATGATTGTCATTACTCTGTGGGTTTGGCAAAGCCAGCAGATGTTGAGGTTAGTCAGCCACATGGCCTCTACCCTTCACGTCACACCCATGGCGTGCCTTCATTTGAGGCAGGCTCAGTGACATCTAGCTTTCCAGTGGTGACAGGCCACAGGGAACCTAGCAGACATCATAGGGCCCAATTTGATCCCAGGACTTTAATTCCAAATTCCGCTTCCCCACAAGACACTGATGATGGATGCGTCCAACCTGGGCTGGGGAGCTCATGTAGATGGGCTCCCAATTCTAGGTCATTGGTCTACTCAGGAGGTTCAGCTTTACATCAACCTCCTGGAGTTGTGAACCATTTGGAATGCTCTAAAGACTTTCAGAGATTGATTGATACCCTAAATTGTTCTTATTCAAACAGACAACCAGGTTGCAATGTACTATGTGAACAAACAGAGAGGCATGGGCTCATACTTCTTGTGACATGAAACAGTTGGAATATGGTACTGGGTCTCCAACCATGGCATGGTACTCAGGGCCACATACCTGGTGGGGAAGAACAACAGCCTGAAAGACAAAGTAATGCAATTGCACGAGTGATCTCTCAACAAGGGGCGCTGCTTGAGAGATCTTCCGAGTGTAGGTTACCTCCCTTGGTGGACTTCTTTGCCACTCATCTCACCAACAAAGTCTCTCAATTCTTCTCCAGACTGAGAACACACAGCAAACTAGCATTGGATACCTTTCTCCTGGATTGAAGGCAAGGCCTACTGTATGCATATCCTCCCATGACTCTTGTGGGGAAGACTTTACTCAAGTTCAGGCAGGACAAGCAGTCCATGCTCCTCATCATGCCTTACTAACCAAGGCAGCTATAATTCCCTCTACTTCTGGAGCTGGCCTCAGAAAATCTGTGGAGACTGGAATGTTTTCTGATCCTCATCATTCAGAATGAGGGATCTCTTCTGCTCTATAACCTTCAATCCCTAGCTCTCAAAGTTTGGAGGTTGACAGGCTAGAACTTGATTCTCTCCAACTGCAGGAGGGTGTTTCCCAAATCCCACTTACTTCCAGGAAAGATTTCACTGAGGATACCTTCTACATGTTTCTGAGTCTGATCTAAAGACCACTCTGTAAGGGTTCACCTCAGTGAAATCAGTACTTACCATCACCACGTAGCAGGCAAGCCTATCTCTGTACAGCCTCTACTTGTTCTGTTCATGCGAGATTTGCTTTTACCCAAGCCCACTGTCAAACCTCCCAGGGGACCTACCATCTTTCTGTAGATACAAAGTGGTTTTCATACAGAGGCATAACCAGACCTTGATTTGGGAGGGGGCATGAACCCAAAGTGTGTGTGGGAGGGGACATTTTGCCCCACCTTCCTGCCGCTCCTGCTGTATCCCCACATTCCTGGGCTGGTGGAGTTCCCCAAGCCCCGCCTGCAGAAGCTTTCCTGTAGAGATATTCACAGTCGCACTGCCTGCCCTACTTTCCCGCCCCAACATGCATGCTCATTTTTAGTGAAAGGGAGCATGTGCACGGGGGAGAGGGAAAGCAGGGCAGGCAGCGCAGTGGCAAATATTGCTGCAGGAAAGCTTCTGCTAGTGGGGCTTGGGGACCCCTGCCAGACAAACTAGACCTTGGGTCACGCCACTATTTACATACACTATTTTTTGCAGGTACTTTTCTGTCCCTAATGGGCTCACAATCTAAGGTTATTTGTACCTAGAGCAATGGAGGGTTAAGTGACTTGCCCAGGGTTACAAGGAGCTTCAGTGGGAATTGAAGCCAGTTCCCCAGGATCTCAATCCATTGCTCCAACTGTTAAGTAGCATCAGGAATCAAACCCAGTTCCTGCACTAACCATTAGGCCACTCCTCCACAACTCACCCAGGTAATAAAAGCTCTATTTGACCTGCTAGACACCTGCCACCTGAAATTCCTGACCTAGAAGGTTCTGTTTTTAGTAGCAGTCACTTCAGTGCACAGAGTCATCAAGCTTCAGGCCCTAGTAGCTGATCCACCTTACACAAGATTTTATTACAGTAGAGTGGTTCTCTGCACCCATTATAAGTTCCTTCATAAGATAGTGTTGGAATTTTATCTTAGGACAGTGGGAAGTGGACAATGGCTCTTTGAAACACTATTTTTCTCTTTCTTTTCATTTCTTATTTTAATCAAAAAGATGTACATTTGTATTCAATTTTTTGATAGTTCACTAACCTGTAATATTTTTGGGAGATTATATTATAATGTCAATTTGAAGTTTTGTAATAATCCTTTGGTTTTATATATACATCTATTTTTATCTTGTACATTCCCACTGTATATTTTAGGAAATGTTTTATGTGTTGTTCTAGACTCCTGAGGCAGGCATCATTGCTGAAACACAGTGCTGTGTCATCTATAATCATCAATAAATGTTCTCTTTTTGAACTTTTAAAGTATTTTTGGTTTGTCCTCGAAGAGCCATTGTCCACTTCCCACCGTTCTTCTATCCTTGTGTTTCATGTGGGATTTTATTGTTCCTTCACTACGGTGGACCCCTTTTCTGGAATTCTATCTTAACCAGTCAATTGTTCTGCCAACATTCGTTTCAAAAACCTTATGCTTATCCTGGTGAAAGGACATTGTACACCTTGCATTGCAAGGCACTGCAGGATCTAGTTTAGTATTGAGGGGGAATAAAAAGAGAGAGAGAAAAGCAAGCATCATTAACTAGTTGCCATGGAGGTGCATAATCGAATGGGGGCAGCCAGCCCCGTTAAGCGGCGTACCCGACTGTATTATCAAAACAAGATGGCCGGCCATCTTTCGTTTCGATAATACGGTCGGGGCCAGCCAAATCTCAACATTTGGCCTGCCCTTAGAGATTGCCGGTGTTAGAGATGGCTGGCATTGGTTTTCGCCGATAATGGAAACTAATGGCGGCCATCTCAAACCCAGCCAAATCCAAGGCATTTGGTCATGGGAGGAGCCCAGTGGTATGCTGGTAAATTTTTAACAACAGGCTCTCTCCCCGGTCCACCTCGGCGCCCCCCCCGTCCACCACTGCGCCTCCCCCCATCCATCTCTGTGCCCCCCCGTCCACCTCTGCACCCCCCCAAAATTGCAGAGCTGGCTATAGCTGGGGGGGGGGGGGGAATGCATTACTCTCTCCAGGGAAAAAAAATTAAATGATCCCAGGTTCCAATCTAATTCATGTTTAATATGGGATAAAATGCCATAAATAAGTAAATAAATATAAACTTTTAACGTTCAGCACCTGATTCTCAAAGTGGACATATTTCAAACACTATAATAAAAATAAAAAAAAATTTCTACCTTTGTTGTCTGGTGACTTAGTTTCTCTGATCATGCTGGCCCAGTATCTGATTCTGCTGCTCTCTATCTGTTCCCTTGACTCCGTTTCCAGGGCTTCCTTTCCATTTATTTATTTTCTTTCCTCCTTTCTTCTTCATTTCTGGTCCTCCGCAGACTTGATTGTACAGTGGATCCAGCTTCTGCCTATTTTCTCCATCCATGTGCAGTTTCTCTCCTCACTTCTTTTTCCCTCATCTAATCTCCTCCCTCTATCTTCCCTCCATGTCCAGCATTTCTTCTCTCTCCCTTGTCCCTTCCCTCTCCTCCATCCATGTCCAGAATTTCTCTTGCCCTCCCCTCCATCCATGTCCTGAAACTCTCCTCTCTCCCTGCCCCCCTCTATCCATCCATACCCAGCAATTGTCTTCTCTCCCCTGCCCCCCTACCCATCCATGCCCAGCAATTGTCTTCTCTCCCCTGCCCCCCTCTATGCATTCATGCCCAGCAATTGTCTTCTCTCCCCTGCCCTCCATGCCCAGCAATTGGCTTCTCTCCCCTGCCCCCTCTATCCATTCATGCCCAGCAACTGGCTTCTCTCCCCTGCCCCTCTACCTATCCCTGCCCAGCAATTGGCTTCTCTCCCCTGCCCCCTCTACCCATCCCTGCCCAGCAATTGGCTTCTCTCCCCTGCCCAGCAATTCTCCTCCCTCACCTGCCGCTCCCAAACATGTCCAGCGATTCTCCTCCCTCCCCTGCCTCCCCTCCCGCTCCCAAACATGTGCAGCAATTTTCCTTCCCCCCCCCCCCCGCTCCCATCCATCTTGTTTAGTACCTCTCCATTGAAGCGCAGCCTTATTTAAGCCCTGCTGCGTCTCCAGCCTTCCCTCCCTTCTTGCTTCGATGAGTTCGTTCATCGTGCCCTTAGTCCCGCCTTCTGATGACATCAGAAGGTGGGACTAAGGGCATGACGAACGAACTCATCGAAGCAAGCAAGGAGGGAAGGCTGGAGACGCAGCAGGGCTTAAATAAGGCGGCGCTTCAACGGAGAGGTACTAATAAGATGGATGGGAGCAGGGGGGGCGGTGGGGGGCGAAGGAAAATCGCTGCACATGTTTGGGAGCTGGAGGGGAGGTAAGCATGGCGCCCTTCTGCCATGCTTACCTCTGTAATGGAGCTGGCTCGCCTCAAACAACAACCGGCTCGCAAGAGCCGCTTGTTAATTTTTGACAGCTCTTGCGAGCCGGACAGAGCCGGCTCCAGCACACCACTGGAGGAGCCAGTATTTGTAGTGCACTGGTCCCCCTCACATGCCAGGACACCAACTGGGCACCCTAGGGAGCACTGCAGTGGACTTCACAAATTGATCCCAGGTGCATAGCTCCCTTACCTTGTATGCTGAGCCACCAAAACCCACTACCCACAACTGTACACCACTACCATAGCCCTTATGGGTGAAGGGGGGCACCTAGATGTGGGTACAGTGGGTTTCTGGTGGGTTTTGGAGGGCTCCCATTTACCACCACAAGTGTAACAGATGGGGGGGGGGGGGATGGGCCTGGGTCCACCTGCCTGCCTGAAGTACATAAGTACATACGTAATGCCATACTGGGAAAAGACCAAGGGTCCATCGAGCCCAGCATCCTGTCCACGACAGCGGCCAATCCAGGCCAAGGGCACCTGGCAAGCTTCCCAAACGTACAATCATTCTATACATGTTATTCCTGGAATTGTGGATTTTTCCCAAGTCCATTTAGTAGCGGTTTATGGACTTGTCCTTTAGGAAACCGTCCAACCCCTTTTTAAACTCTGCTAAGCTAACCGCCTTCACCATATTTTCCGGCAATGAATTTCAGAGTTTAATTACACGTTGGGTGAAGAAATATTTTCTCCGATTTGTTTTAAATTTACTACACTGTAGTTTCATCGCATGCCCCCTAGTCCTAGTATTTTTGGAAAGCGTGAACAGACACTTCACATCCACCTGTTCCACTCCACTCATTATTTTATATACCTCTATCATGTCTCCCCTCAGCCGTCTCTTCTCCAAGCTGAATAGCCCTAGCCTCCTTAATCTTTCTTCATAGGGAAGTCGTCCCATCCCCGCTATCATTTTAGTCGCCCTTCTCTGCACCTTTTCCAATTCTACTATATCTTTCTTGAGATGCGGCGACCAGAATTGAACACAATACTCAAGGTGCGGTCGCACCATGGAGCAATACAACGGCATTATAACATCCTCACACCTGTTTTCCATACCTTTCCTAATAATACCCAACATTCTATTCGCTTTCCTAGCCGCAGCAGCACACTGAGCAGAAGGTTTCAGTGTATTATCGACAACGACGACACCCAGATCCCTTTCTTGGTCCATAACTCCTAACGTGGAACCTTGCATGAGGTAGCTATAATTCGGGTTCTTTTTTCCCACATGCATCACCTTGCACTTGCTCACATTAAACGTCATCTGCCATTTAGCCGCCCAGTCTCCCAGTCTCGTAAGGTCCTCTTGTAATTTTTCACAATCCTGTCGCGATTTAACAACTTTGAATAACTTTGTGTCATCAGCAAATTTAATTACCTCGCTAGTTACTCCCATCTCTAAATCATTTATAAATATATTAAAAAGCAGCGGTCCTAGCACAGACCCCTGAGGAACCCCACTAACTACCCTTCTCCATTGTGAATACTGCCCATTTAACTCCACTCTCTGTTTCCTATCCTTCAACCAGTTTTTAATCCACAATAGGACATTTCCTCCTATCCCATGACCCTCCAATTTCCTCTGTAGCCTTTCATGAGGTACCTTGTCAAACGCCTTTTGGAAATCCAGATACACAATATCAACCGGTTCCCCTTTGTCCACATGTTTGTTCACTCCTTCAAAGAATTGAAGTAAATTGGTCAGGCAAGATTTCCCCACACAAAAGCCGTGCTGACTCGGTCTCAGTAATCCATGTCCTCGGATGTGCTCTGTAATTTTGTTTTTAATAATAGCCTCTACCATTTTCCCCGGCACTGACGTCAGATTCACTGGTCTATAATTTCCCGGATCTCCCCTGGAGCCTTTTTAAAAAATCGGTGTTACATTGGCCACCCTCCAATCTTCCGGTACCACGCTCGATTTTAAGGATAAGTTGCATATCACTAGCAGTAGCTCCGCAAGCTCATTTTTCAGTTCTATCAGTATTCTAGGATGAATACCATCCAGTCCAGGAGATTTGCTACTCTTCAGTTTGCTGAACTGCCCCATTACGTCCTCCAGGTTTACCGTGAAGTCAGTAAGTTTCTCCGACTCGTCCGCTTGAAATACCATTTCCAACACCGGTATCCCACCCAAATCTTCCTCGGTGAAGACTGAAGCAAAGAATTCATTCAGTCTCTCCGCTACGTCTTTGTCTTCCTTGATCGCCCCTTTTACCCCTCGGTCATCCAGCGGCCCAACCGATTCTTTTGCCGGCTTCCTGCTTTTAATATACCGAAAAAAAATTTTTACTTTGTTTTTTTGCCTCTAATGCTATCTTTTTTTCGTAATCCCTCTTGGCCTTCTTTATCTGCGCCTTGCATTTGCATTGACACTCCTTATGCTGCTTCTTGTTATTTTCAGATGGTTCCTTCTTCCATTTTCTGAAGGCATTTCTTTTAGCCCTAATAGCTTCCTTCACCTCACTTTTCAACCAGGCCGGCTGTCTTTTGGACTTCCGTCTTTCTTTTCTAATTCGCGGAATATGTATGGCCTGGGCCTCCAGGATGGTATTTTTGAACAGCATCCATGCCTGTTGTACAGTTTTTACTCTCTCAGTTGCCCCCCTAAGTTTTTTTTTTTTAACCGTTCTTCTCATTTTATCATAGTCTCCTTTTTTAAAGTTAAACGCTAACGTATTTGACATTCTGTGTACAGTTACTTCAAGGTCGATATCAAAACTGATCATATTATGATCACTGTTATCAAGCGACCCCAGTACCATAACGTCCCTCACCAGATCATGCGCTCCACTAAGGACCAAGTCTAGAATTTTTCCTTCTCTCGTCGGCTCCTGCACCAGCTGCTCCATAAAGCTGTCCTTGATTTCATCAAGGAATTGTACCTCTGTAGCGTGTCCCGATGTTACATTTACCCAGTCTATATTTGGATAATTGAAGTCACCCATTATTATCATATTGCCCATTTTGTTCGCGTCTCTGATTTCTTTTATCATTTCTGCATCTACCTGCTCGTCCTGGTGAGGCGGACGGTAGTACACTCCTATCACTGTTTTTTTCCCTTTTATACATGGAATTTCAACCCACAATGATTCAAAGGTGTGACATAGTAACATAGTAGATGACGGCAGAAAAAGACCTGCACAGTCCATCCAGTCTGCCCACGATAAACTCATATGTGTATACCTTACCTTGATTTGTACCTGTCTTTTTCAGGGCACAGACCGTATAAGTCTGTCCAGCAGTATTTCCCGCCTCCCAACCACCAGTCCCGCCTCCCAACCACCAGTCCCGCCTCCCATCACTGGCTCTGGCACAGACCCCGTATAAGTCTGCCCTCCCCTATCCTAGCCTCTCAACCACCAACCCCTCTTCCCCCCGCCACCCAATTTCAGCTAAGCTTCTGTGGATCCATTCCTTAGAAGCTTAGCTGAAATTGGGTGGCGGGGGGAAGAGGGGTTGGTGGTTGAGAGGCTAGGATAGGGGAGGGCAGACTTATATGGGGTCTGTGCCAGAGCCGGTGATGGGAGGTGGGACTGGTGGTAGGGAGGCGGGAAATACTGCTGGACAGACTTATACGGTCTGTGCCCTGAAAAAGACAGGTACAAATCAAGGTAAGGTATACACATATGAGTTTATCGTGGGCAGACTGGATGGACAATGCAGGTCTTTTTTTGCCGTCATCTACTATGTTACTATGTCACACCTTTGAATCATTGTGGGTTGAAATTCCATGTATAAAAGGGAAAAAAAACGGTGATAGGAGTGTACTACCATGACTTCTGTCCTGATGAATTTGTAATCTATCTGAGTCAAGGCTCTCGTTAATATACAATGCTACCCCTCCACCAGTCCGGTCCACCCTATCACTACGATATACTTTGTACCCCGGTATGACAGTGTCCCACTGATTATCCTCCTTCCACCAGGTCTCAGTAATGCCTATTATATCCAATTTTCATTTAGTGCAATATATTCCAACTCTCCCATCTTATTTCTTAGACTCCTAGCATTTGCATATAGACATTTCAGAGTATGTTTGCTGTTCCTATTTGCATGATGATTAGTACCTGACACTACTGATTTGCCATCTTTTGTCTGATCTTTAGTTGTATTTAAGGGCACCTGGCCTACGGTCTGTTGTGCAACCTCACTATCCAGAAACCCTATCTTCCCTGTTTGTGAGGTATCTTTGCAAGATACCTTTTCCCGAACCATGCGCTTTTGAGCGACTGTCGGCCTTCCCCCCATTTCTAGTTTAAAAGCTGCTCTATCTCCTTTTTAAATGCCGACGCCAGCAGCCTGGTCCCACCCTGGTTAAGGTAGAGCCCATCCTTTCGGAATAGGCTCCCTCTTCCCCAGAATGTTGCCCAGTTCCTAACAAATCTAAAACCCTCCTCCCTGCACAATCGTCTCATCCACGCATTGAGACTCTGGAGCTCTGCCTGTCTCTTGGGCCCTGCGCGTGGAACAGGTAGCATTTCAGAAAATGCTACCCTAGAGGATCTGGATTTGAGCTTTCTACCTAAGAGCCTGAATTTGGCTTCCAGAACCTCTCTCCCACATTTTCCTATGTCATTGGTATTCACATGTACCAAGACAGCGGACTCCTCCCCAGCACTATCTAGAATCCTATCTAGGTGACGTGTGAGGTCCGCCACCTTCGCACCAGGCAGGCAAGTCACCAGGAGATCCTCACGTCCACCAGCCACCCAGCTATCTATATGCCTAATGATCGAATCACCAACTACAACAGCTGTCCTAACCTTTCCCTCCCGGGCAGCACTTGGAGACATATCCTCGGTGCGAGAGGATAGTACATCCCCTGGTGGGCAGGTCCTGGCTACAGGAGTACTTCCTACTTTACCAGGGTGATGCTCTCCTTCTAGGAGACCTCCCTCCTCCAAGGTAGCACAAGGGCTACTAGACTGGAGGTGGGACTTCTCTACAACATCCCTGTAGGTCTACTCTATGTACCTCTCTGTCTCCCTCAGCTCCACCAAGTCTGCTACTCTAGCCTCAAGAGAATGGACATGTTCTCTAAGAGCTAGGAGCTCTTTGCATCGGGCACAAACATATGACATCTCACCAACTGGGAGATAATCATACATGTGACACTCAATGGAAAAGACTGGATAGCACCCCTCTCGCTGCTGGACTGCTGACTGCATCTTAGTGTTTTTTGAGTTTTTCAATAATGTAAAACTTGCTACAGTATTAAGGATATTAGCCTAATATAAAAGTGTATTTTACTTTATATAGTGTATTGTATGATTTATATAGTATTTCCTTCTTAGATGGTAATGAAATGTATTTAAAACTCTATAAGAGCACTCCTTGTTTGTTACCCTAATTACAATAACTGACTATAAATGAGGAGTTGTCCTAGGGGTGGGGGGGAATACTAAATTAGATCCTGCAGTGGCTGTTAGATTCTATCTGTTAATGCTGTGGTCCAAAGCTTTTAAAAGTAAGTGGAAAAGACTATGGAGATTAGCTGTTAAAATTTGCTTTTTAATTTTGCCTAACACTAACCTACAATTCCTCCTTTAAACCCCAATCTTTAAGTTCCCAAAGCACAAGTAAAGTAGCGTTCACTTACCAGAGATATGTCCTCTTCTCTCAGAACTTCTCAGAAATAAAGTTCAGTGGGACCTTTCCTCTTTATTACTTTTGAATCTAAGGGGCCTCTTTTGAACAGGCTCTTTTAGCTGATTCAGCAACCTATGCAAGTATTCTACTTCCCCCACACCTTAATTATCACTTAATTGAGGTCACTGGATGAGCTAACTCTCCAGCAGCCAAGGAAGAGAAAATAACTGCCGTTTAGAACAAAGGAGTTCTTGGCTGTTTAGTTCCTACCTCTAGAAAAAGTTTCAGTTTAAAACTATGGGGAAAATGCCTATTTCTAGAGAAAAATTCAGTTTAAAACTATGGGAAAAATGCCTATTTCTAGAGAAACAAATTCAGTTTAAAACTATGGGGAAAGGGTTTATATACTATGGCAACTAGTTAATGATGCTTGCTTTTCTCTCTCTCTCTCTCTTTTTATTCCCCCCTTAATACTAAACTAGGTCCTGCTTGCTTTTCCCTCTCTCTCTCTCTCTCTCGCTTTTTATTCGCCCCTAATACTAAATTAGATCCTGCAGTGGTTGTTAGATTCTATCTGTTAATGCTGTGGTCCAAAGCTTTTAAAACTAAGTGGAAAAGACTATGGAGATTAGCTGTTAAAATTTGCTTTTTAATTTTGCCTAACACTAACCTACAATTCCTTCTTTAAACCCCAATCTTTAAGTTCCCAAAGCACAAGCAAAGTAGCGTTCACTTACCAGAGAAATGTCCTCTTCTCTCAGAACTTCTCAGAAAGAAAGTTCAGTGGACCTTTCCTCTTTATATACTTTTTTATATACTGCAGTACCCACTAAAAACTGCTCCAGGGACCTGCATAGTGCTGTGATGGAGCTGGGTATGACATTTGAGGCTGGCAAAAAAATGTTTAAAAATTTTTTTTGGGTGGGAGGGGGTTGGTGACCACTGGGTGAGTAAAGGGAGGTCATCCCCGATTCCCTCCGGTGGTCATTTGGTCATTTAGGGCACATTTGTGAGGCTTGGCCGTGAACAAAAAAGGACCAAGTAAAGTCGGCCAAATGCTTGTCAAAGCCGGCCTTCTTTTTTCCATTATCGGCCGAGGCTGGCCTTCTCTTAACCACGCCCTGTCCCGCCTTCGGTACACTTCCGACATGCCCCCTTTAACTTTGGCTGGCCCTGCAACGGAAAGCAGTTGAAGCCGGCCAAAATCGGCTTTCGATTATACCGATTTGGATGGCCTTAGGAGAAGGCCGGCCATCTCCCGATTTGTGTTGGAAGATGGCCGCCCTTCTCCTTCGAAAATAAGCAGGATAGTGTACAAACCCTTTTCCCATAGTTTTAGGGTTACCATATTTTGTCCTCTGAAAAAGAGGACACATGCCCCACCCCCTGCCCCACCCACACCACGCCCCCCTGCCCCGCCCACACATATCCTTTTCGGATCCTCTCCCCACCCTTTCTCGCTCTCACCCTGCCCCCTGTCACATATTCCCCTCCCCTGCCCCCCCATCACCTCCCCTCCCCCTTACTACTACCCCTTGTCACATATTCCCCTACATTCAACCAGTGGGCCATACATTGACCACCAGAAATGTATCTATCAGCCCCCTTGTGCACTTCACCTCAGATCATCAAAGCCAAGTTGTGGTCCTCTATGCCTGCTATCACTTCACTCTTCAGCACACTTTTCTGTATCTGTGCTGAATAGTAAATTAGCTGTGTTACCAAGGCTTTCTGCAGGGTTAGTTTGTGCGTGAAACCCCTTTCCGCATTATGTACCCAAGTTGTGCTAACCCTGTGTAAAGCCTGAGCACACCTTATTGATTTGGCCCCTTAAATTGTAAGCCCTGGAAGGACAGGAAAATACCTCCCTGTATCTGATTGTAAGTCACTCACAAGTTCCAAAGGAGTGAACTAAATTTAAAACCTCGTCCTTTCCACAAAGCTGAATGACACACCTGCTACTTAACTGAAAATGAGGCAGCCTGGGCAGAGAAATCATATTAATTTGTTAATTCTGTTTGTTTGGTTCAGTCCTGTAAAGTGGTAGAATGCCATCTGGTTTTAATTACCCAAATGTCTAGCTTTTGCTAGACTAGAGGTTAGAAAGGTCAGCGAGAAATGAAACTTTCTTTGTCCCTTTTTGAGTGATGGATTGTTCATAGGTATTATTTACCACATCTGGATGCCATTCTGAGCAAGGCATACTGGACAGTTTCGCAGGCAGTTTAAAAGATTAGACTGAACGCTGTTTAGAAGGAGATAGTGTAGATTTAAATAATTCTAGATGATTTAGATTTTGTCTTATAAGGAATTCTGATTTCTGCTTATTTTAAAATATGTTTTATTCTGTTTAATTAATAAGTTCTATCTCTATGTAAATATCTTTTCAATTCAGTGTTACATCTTTGTCTGACTTTTCAAGTGAGATTTGTCTGCAGTTTAAGAGGTCATCATCTGGTTTGAATTATCCACAGTCCTAGCTAGTTCTGTGTATGAAGCTAATAGGTGAAAGAGGTCAGGGAAAGTCAATTCTTCTCCTTGATGGATTATAGCTAAGTGTAGGACTGGCCTTCTGATAACAAACCATATCTGTGTGCCATTAAGCAAGACTGGCCCCTTAGCCCCTCAATGAACCCAGCTCAAGTTATGAAGTTAACCGGGAATCTGATTATGTGAATAATAATAAAATGCAGGAGATAGGTGCCACATTGTCTAGGTTGAGGGGCCCCAGGTCATAGGTCAGTTTAGGAAATATCTCAAACCTATGTAACTGATATTTTTGAGTAAATGTATAGAGATAATTAGTTCAAGACAGGGTAATCAATCTATTCTTTACCATCTGGTGAGAAAGGGGGGCTAGAAGGGTTTAGGACCCTATATAAATGGGAACAGAAGCAGTTTACGTTAGAAGAGAAGGAGCTGAGACGAGAGAGACAACAGACAGGAGAAGACAGGAGGCAGGATCCAGAGAGCTCAGAAGAAGAGACACAGAAGGACAGGACATAGAGAGAGCTAGAGCTGATGTCCTACTTTGTTTGCTGGCAAATAAAGAAGATTTCTCTCTCATTCTGGTGTGTGGTGTTTGACTCCTGAAGTACCACAGATTCTGCTAACAATAGTGGTAATTCCTGCAACAAAAACACTGACTACAGGGAATTATTATTGCTGGAAGTGTGTTAGGCAGCCTTATAGAGCTGAAGCTTAAAAAAAATGTAATGGCTGATTTCTGAGACATTTTTTCCTGTTTCAACTTCTCTGCTAGAGTTTTTTTTTAATAAATAATTGGCTCCCATTTTGTTTCTATTTGCTATATGGTTATTAAACTTCAAGCAAGTAGTTTTAGTTTTGTTCCCGTGGAACATGGTGTTGGGAATGTTATCAGAGCAAACAGTAAGCTTAATTAATTTTCTCATGAAATTAGTTCTATTTCACAGTATAGAAGTGCTATAGGCTCTGTATGCTGCTTTTCTTCATCAGAGCTCTACAGCCCAGACGATGTAGTCCTCTTTCTCTGTGAAAATAAATTTCATGAGCCTTAGTTTTTTTTTTGTCTGCACACACGCAGCCTGTCTGCTGCAAGTTTGTCATGTACTGCTTGTGAGTTTCTGATTCAGAAACAATAGGACCAGAAACAAACTCAGAAACTGGAAAGTCAATCCCAAAGTTTCCCTGCACAGTGTTTTTCACTTTATCTCCACCTAGAATGAAAAATAACTCATCTCTTTAATCATTGATGAATCACAGGAATCCAGATTGCAAAAAGATTTAGCAGTTTACTTAGAGTTTGTGAATTTAGGAGTCATATATGATTCTTCTGAACTCATCTGCTGATCAGCAGCAGGCTGCACTGAGCAGGCAGGCTAATGACAAACGCTGCCTCCCCCCAGTCCCAGGAGGAGTTAAACAGCTGAGCTGGCTGCAGCTGGTCTTCAGTTCAGTACTTCGGGCTTCTAATCTGCTATTTATTTGGCAGCCAACGTTCAACAACAGCCGGCTTCGGGCTTCACTTTGACTTTCTTTGCAGCCACAAACACAGGCTTAGGAGTGACTCGAGGCACGTCAGAAATACAAATACCGTCCCCTCACCTCCCCACTGAACTGTCATCTCTGTCTCTGTCTCTCTCTCTCCCCGGAATTCCCCAGTGCAGCATGTCTCCTCCACCATTCCCAGAACTGCCCTGCTACCACCCAATCCTACCTTTAAGCAAGCAAGCTCATGTCTGAGATCGCCAGCCAGCAGCAGCCCTACTAATTTCCTACTCCAGCACCGTCCGATCGTCCCCCCCAGCCAGAAACAGGAAGTTAAAAGTTAGAGGAACGTGAACGAACGTCAGAGCAGGGGGGGAGTGGAGGAGGTTGGAGAAGCAAAGCTGTGTTGGTGACTCAGAGTCGCTAGCAACCTGAAAAGCAAGTTGGGAAGTGTTTGCGTGTCTGCTTCTTCCCGTTTGTATTCTCACACAGTGATAGAGGGAAGGGGAGGGGAGACGCACAGCGCTGCTTGCCTGCACATTTGTCCATAAATCCGGACAAACGTACGTGCAGGCAAAACCCGCCGGACGCCCCTCAAAAGAGGACATGTCCGGGGAAATCCGGACGAATGGTAACCCTACATAGTTTCAAACTGAAATTTTCTCGAGGAATAGCCATTTTCCCCATAGTTTTAAACTGAAACCTTTTCTAGAGGTAGAAACTAAACAGCCAAAAACTCTTGTTCTAAAAGGCAGTTATTTTTTGTTCCTTGGCTGCTGGAGAGGTAGCTCATCCAGCGACCTCAATTAAGTGTTAATTAAGGTGTGGTTTTTAGACATAAGTAAGTTGAAATGCTTACCAAGTATTTATGCAGTTGTAAGGATAATTAGTGGATACAGAATTAATACTTAACTCTTAGAGATTATGTGAAAAGAAAAAAAAGGAAGTTGAAAGAGGCTGAAATGTTAAGACAGTATTCTATTTTTCTCAGAGGACAAGCAGGCTGCTTGTTCTCACTACTGGGTGACATCCACGGCAGCCCCTTCAATTGGAGATCTTCTCTAGCAAAGACGTTTGCTAGCCCTTGCGCGCGCACGCGCGACCGTCTTCCCACCCGAACTCGCTCGTGTTCGTTAGTCTTCTTTTTTCCACGCTCGGGACGGCTGTGTTTTTTGTCGTTCTTTGCCCTGAGGAGACCCTTGCGCTTTTGCCGCATTCTTCCGATTCGGAAGTCTTCTTTTGGTTTCAAAAGTTCCTTGCGTTGCGTGTTTGTCTAAAAAAAAGAAAAGAAAAGAAAAGAAAACCTTTATTTTCGAGTTTGTTTTTCCCCAGTCAAGTTTCCTTTCACTTTCAAAAGCGGCCCTGTTGGCCGCCTGTACGGGTTTTTTCCCCTCTTACTTTTGGTGCCCTTTGCCATCATCGCGAATTTTGACTTCGCCGGCGTGATTTTTCCACTCATGTCATCGAAGCCTCCCAGTGGCTTCAAAAAGTGCACCCAGTCCAACCGGGCTATCTCGCTCACTGATAGGCACGCTTCGTGCCTTCAGTGTGTGGGGGGTGGGCACCGTCCTCAGGCCTGTACTCTCTGTTGTCTGTTGAAAAAGAGAACTCAGGTGGCGAGATTGGCCCAGTGGAACGTTTTGTTCGGGGCCTCGCTTAGTGTTTCAACGGTCACAGTATCGAGGTCATCGGCCGGTGCATTGACGTCTGCGGTACCGAGGTCATTGACCGGTGCTCCAGCGTCTACGCTACCGAGATCATCGTTGGTACTGATGTCATCGGAGGGTGCCTCTTCGTCAGGAGTGCAGGTGAGGGCTGTCCATTCCCCTGATGGTGGCGGTGAGCCCTCGAGTAGGTCTCTCCCTGCCTCGAGGGCTCCTGCGGTAAAACCCCCCCCCCCCCGGGATCGACCTTCTTCGGACCTGGCCCCGAGGAAGAGGCGCTTGGATTCGACGTCCTCCTCATCGGTACCGGGAGGTTCCGGTGACATGCTTCGTGTGAAGGCAAAGAAGCATCGGCACCGGTCACCTTCCCAACATGGTACCGAGAGCTCTGGGTCGCCGAGGGAGTCGGCACCCACTAGGCATCGACGCCAGAAGGACCGCTCACCCTCCATTCAGGAGGTGTCGATGCGCTCTACCCTGGACAGCCCGGTACCGCCTCCGCACCCCGAACAGATTCTGAGTTCGTCGCCTGTACCGGACTCCCAGCCTTCCTTGACAGCCACTCTAAGCAAGATCCTCCGGACCTTCCTTCCAGGGATCCTGGAGGAGCTGTTGCGGCCTTCTCCTCCGGTACCGGGGGTGCTTGCGCCGCCGGTGCCATCAAGTGAGGCGACGGCTGGCCCCCTGCCTGTCGTGAGGTCTCCGATGCCAGTACCGCTTGCGTTGCCCGTGTCGGCTGCCTCCCAAGCAGACTCCCCGACGACGTTGATGGAGGGAGCTTCATCGCCACCGATGCAGGAGTCTACTTCTCAACGTTCCCACCATGGCCATGTGTCTACGGAGTTGAGGCGGGCATGGCTTCGGACAGAAGTTCATGAACCGGTGTCCGATACCGATGGTGAGGCCTCGTGGGAGGCAGAGGAAGACATCAGATATTTCTCAGATGAGGAGTCTGACGGTCTTCCTTCTGATCCCACTCCCTCCCCTGAAAGACAGCTTTCTCCTCCTGAGAGTCTATCTTTCGCAGCCTTTGTCCGGGAAATGTCTACGGCAATTCCCTTCCCTGTGGTTACAGAGGATGAGCCAAGGGCTCAAATGTTTGAGCTTTTGGACTATCCTTCGCCACCTAAGGAATCGTCCACAGTACCCATGCATCATGTCTTCAAAAAGATACTGCTGGAGAACTGGGCGAAGCCGCTAACTAATCCCCACATTCCCAAGAAGATCGAGTCCCAGTATCGGATCCATGGGGACCCTGAGTTGATGCGGACTCAGTTGCCTCATGACTGGGGTTGTGGATCTGGCCCTTAAGAAGGTCAAGAGTTCTAGAGAGTATGCTTCAGCGCCCCCGGGCAGAGACTCTAAAACCTTGGATTCTTTTGGGAGGAAGGCCTACCATTCCTCAATGCTCGTAGCCAAAATCCAATCTTACCAGCTCTACACGAGCATTCATATGCGGAACAATGTGCGGCAGTTCACAGACTTGGTGGATAAGCTCCCTCTGAGCAAGCCAAGCCTTTTCAGCAGGTGGTCAGGCAGCTGAAGGCATATCGTAAATTCCTGGCCAGGGGTGTTTATGACACTTTTGATGTCGCATCCAGAGCCGCTGCTCAAGGTGTGGTGATGCGCAGACTCTCATGGCTGCGTGCCTCCGACCTAGAAAATAGGATTCAGCAGCAGATTGCGAATTCTTCTTGCTGGGGGAATAATATTTTTGGTGAAAAAGTCGAACAGGTGGTTGAGCAGCTCCACCAGTGGGACACCGCATTCGACAAATTCTCCCACCAGGCGCCTTCAGCATCTACCTCATCTGGTAGACGTTTTTATGGCAGAAGAAGGATTGTTACCTATTCTTCTAGGCGTAGGTACAATCCTCCCTCTCGCCAGCCTGCTACCCAGGCCAAGCCCCATCGAGCTCGTTCTCGTCAATAGCGTGCGACTCAGCAGGCCCCTGTGGATCCCCAGCAAAAGCAAGGGACGGGCTTTTGACTGGCTCCAGCAGAGCATAGCCAAAATCAAAGTGTCTGTGCCGGTCGATCTGCCGGTCAGGGGGAGGTTAAAATTTTTTCACCAAAGGTGGCCTCTCATAACCTCCGACCAGTGGGTTCTTCAAATAGTCCAGCTGGGATACTCCCTCAATTTGGTTTCCAAGCCTCCAAATTACCCACCGGGGTCTCAATCCTTCAGCTTCAAGCACAAGCAGATACTTGCAGAGGAACTCTCTGCCCTTCTCAGCGCCAATGCGGTCGAGCCCGTGGCACCGGGGCAGGAAGGGATTCTATTTCAGGTACTTCCTTGTGGAAAAGAAAACAGGGGAGATGCGTCCCATCCTAGATCTAAGGGCCCTGAACAAATATCTGGTCTGAGAAAAGTTCAGGATGCTTTCCGTGGGCACCCTTCTTCCCATGATTCAGGAAAATGATTGGCTATGCTCTCTGGACTTAAAGGATGCTGACACTCATATCCCGATACTGCCAGCCCACAGACAGTATCTTCGATTCTGTCTGGGAACACGGCACTTTCAGTATTGTGTGCTACCCTTTGGTCTCGCCTCTGCGCCCAGGGTGTTCACAAAGTGCCTGGCTGTAGTTGCGGCGTCTCTACGCAGACTGGGAGTACACGTGTTCCCTTACCTCGACGACTGGTTGGTGAAGAACACCTCCGAGGCAGGAGCTCTACAGTCCATGCAGATGACTATTCGACTCCTGGAGCTACTAGGGTTTGTGATAAACTATCCAAAGTCCCACCTTCTTCCTGTTCAGAAACTCAAATTCATAGGGCCTCTGCTGGATTCTCAGATTAGTGCCTACCTCCCGGAAGCGAGGGCTGACAATCTTCTGTCCCTTGTTTCTTGGGTACGAGCGTCTCAGCAGATCACAGCTCGGCAGATGTTGAGATTGCTCGGCCACATAGCCTCCACAGTGCATGTGACTCCCATGGCCCGCCTCCACATGAGATCAGCTCAATGGACCCTAGCGTCTCAGAGGTACCAAGCTGCTGGGGACCTAGAGGATGTAGTCCTGCTGTCCACGAGTTTTCTTCAGTCCCTCCATTGGTGGACAATTCGGTCCAATTTGACTCTGGGACGTCCTTTCCAAATTCCTCAGCCTCAAAAGGTGCTGACGACGGATGCGTCTCTCCTGGGGTGGGGAGCTCATGTCGATGGGCTTCACACCCAAGGGAGTTGGTCCCTTCAGGAGAAAGGTTTACAGATCAACCTCCTGGAGTTACGAGCGGTCTGGAATGCTCTAAAGGCCTTCAGAGATTGGCTGTTCCATCAAATTATTCAAATTCAGACAGACAATCAGGTTGCCATGTACTACATCAACAAGCAGGGGGGCACCGGATCTCGCCCCCCTGTGTCAGGAGGTCGTCAGAATGTGGCTTTGGGCTCGCCAGTACGGCATGTTTCTTCAAGCCACGTATCTGGCAGGCGTAAACAATAGTCTGGCCGACAGATTGAGCAGGATAATGCAACCTCACGAGTGGTCGCTCAATTCCAGAGTGGTACGCGAGATCTTCCAAGTGTGGGGCACCCCTTGGTGGATCTCTTTGCCACTCAAGTCAATCACAAGGTCCCTCAGTTCTGTTCCAGACTTCAGGCCCACGGCAGACTAGCGTCGGATGCCTTTCTCCTGGATTGGAGGGACGGCCTCCTGTATGCTTATCCTCCCATACCTTTGGTGGGAAGACTTTGCTGAAACTCAAGCAAGATCGAGGCACCATGATCCTGATCGCTCCCTTTTGGCCGCATCAGATATGGTTCCCTCTTCTTCTGGAATTGTCTTCCGAAGAACCGTGGAAATTGGAGTGTTTTCCGACCCTCATTACTCAGAACGAGGGGGCGTTCTGCATCCCAACCTCCGGTCCCTGGCTCTCACGGCCTGGATGTTGAGAGCGTAGATTTTGCCTCCTTGGGTCTCTCAGAGGGTGTCTTCAGAGTCTTGCTTGCTTCCAGGAAAGATTCCACTAAGAAGAGTTACTTCTTTCTATGGCAGAGGTTTGCCATCTGGTGTGACAGCAAGGCCTTAGATCCTCGCTCTTGTCCTACACAGACCCTGCTTGAATACCTTCTGCACTTGTCCAAGTCTGGTCTTAATACCAACTCTGTAAGAGTTCATCTTAGTGCGATTAGTGCATACCATACCGTGTGGAAGGTAAGCCGATCTCGGGACAGCCTTTAGTTGTTCGATTCATGAGAGGTTTGCTTTTGTCAAAAACCCACTGTCAAACCTCCACCAGTGTCATGGGATCTCAATGTCGTTCTCACCCAGCTGATGAAACCTCCTTTTGAGCCACTGGATTCCTGCCATCTGAAGTACTTGACCTGGAAGGTCATTTTCCTTGGTGGCAGTCACTTCAGCTCGCAGTCAGTGAGCTTCAAGCCCTGGTAGCCCATGCTCCTTATACCAAATTTCATCATAATAGAGTAGTCCTCCGCACTCACCCTAAGTTCTTGCCAAAGGTGGTGTCGGAGTTCCATCTGAACCAGTCAATTGTCTTGCCAACATTCTTCCCCCGTCCACATACCCGCCCGGCTGAACGTCAACTGCACACATTGGACTGCAAGAGAGCATTGGCCTTCTATCTGGAGTGGACAAACCCCCACAGACAGTCCGCCCAATTGTTTGTTTCTTTTGATCCCAACAGGAGGGGAGTGGCTGTCGGGAAACGCACCATTTCTAATTGGCTAGCAGATTGCATCTCCTTCGCTTACGCCCAGTCTGGGCTGACTCTTGAGGGTCATGTCACGGCTCATAGTGTTAGAGCCATGGCAGCGTTAGTGGCCCACTTGAAGTCAGCCACTATCGAAGAGATTTGCAAGGCTGCGACGTGGTCTTCTGTCCACACATTCATATCGCATTACTGCCTTCAGCAGGACACCTGATGCGACAGTCAGTTCGGGCAGTCAGTGCTACAGAATCTGTTTGGGGTTTAGAATCCAACTCCACCCCCCCTAGGCCCATTTTTATTCTGTTCCAGGCTACACTCTCAGTTAGTTGGTTAAGTTAGGTCAATCTCAGTTATGTCCTCGCCGTTGCGAGGCCCAATTGACCATATTTGTTGTTTTGAGTGAGCCTGGGGGCTAGGGATACCCCAGTAGTGAGAACAAGCAGCCTGCTTGTCCTTGGAGAAAGTGAAAGCTACATACCTGTAGAAGGTATTCTCCGAGGACAGCAGGCTGATTGTTCTCACAATCCCGCCCACCTCCCCTTTGGAGTTGTGTCTTCCCTTGTCTATGTCTTTGCTTTGTACTGGACTAACGAACACGAGCGAGTTCGGGCGGGAAGACGGTCGCGCATGCGCGGTGTGCGTGCGCGCGCGAGGGCTAGCAAACGTCTTTGCTAGAGAAGATCTCCGATTGAAGGGGCTGCCGTGGACATCACCCAGTAGTGAGAACAATCAGCCTGCTGTCCTCGGAGAATACCTTCTACAGGTATGTAGCTTTCGCTTTATGTAAAACAACTTATGCAAAATAAAATCAAAACTAAAAAACTGCTGTGTAACAGTCAGAATTCTATATAACCCAGCCGAAAATAGGGTGTATTTAATGGTTTGTAATAGAAGTGAAGTACTTAGACAGAAAAGAAAAGGAAGTTGTAATTGTCAAGTGAGTATGTGAAGTAGAATACTTGCATAGCTTGCTGAGTCAGCTTCAAAGAGCCTGTGTAACGTTTTCTGTCTCTGCAGAGTATGGGCACCGGAGGCTCGGACGGCCAACTTGGTTTTGGGATTGTTCCAGGTTTGGGCGGCCATCTTAGTAGGGGGCAGCTTAGGTTATGGCAGCCATCTTAGAGTAGGGCAGCTTCAGGAAGGAAGCCCATATTTGGGCATAGGGTGTCACCAATGGGGGCAGCCATCTTGATTTCAGCTGTGATAGTTTGGGCCTAATTTCTTCACTATTTAAGACTCTGCCCTCAGTCCTTCCGTGCTTCAACTTCTACTCAGTTTGCTGATTAGTTGCAGTGCTTTTGGATCTGATATTGTCTGCTGCCTGCTACTGACCTCTGCCTGTCCCTGGACCTGCTTTTGACCGCTGCCTGGTACTGACCTCTGCCTGTCCCTGGACCTGCTTTTGACCACTGCCTGGTATCGACCTCTGCCTGTCCCTGGATCTGCTATTGTCTGCTGCCTGGTACTGACCTCTGCCTTTCCCTGGATCTGCAATTGTCTACTGCCTGGTACTGACCTCTGCCTGTCCCTGGACCTGCTATTGAACGCTGCCTGGTATCGACCTCTGCCTGTTCCTGGATCTGCTACAGACCGCTGCCTGGTATTGACCTCTGCCGGTTCCTGGATCTGCTACAGACCGCTGCCTGGTATTGACCTCTGCCGGTTCCTGGATCTGCTATTGTCTGCTGCCTGGTACTGACCACTGCCTGTCCCTGGATCTTCTGTTCTCTGCTGCCTGGTCTAACCCCGTGGACTTTGTTCTCTCTGCTGTTGGCTACCTGCACTCAGGGGCTCAACCCCTGGGGAACGGTGGGAGACACAGGGGGAACTCGAGGTTTTGACCGACAGCCCGGTGAGGGGTTCCCTCATCGAGTACAAGGGCTCACCTCTCCTTGCGGAAGCATTACAGCCTGTTTTAAAAAGGCACCTTAGATTCAAAACTATATAAAGAGGAAAGGTCCCACTGAACTTTCTTTATTCAGGTTCCTGTTTCCCACATGCATCACTTTGCACTTGCTCACATTAAACGTCATCTGCTATTTAGACACCCAGTCACCCAGTCTCATAAGGTCCTCTTGTAATTTTTCACAATCCTCCTGAGATTAATCCATGCTTTTGAATATGCTCTGCAAGTTTGTTCTTAATAATAGTCTCCACCATTTTGCCTGGCACCAACGTCAGACTCACCGGTCTATAATTTCCCGGATCTCCTCTTGAACATTTTTTAAAAATCCGCGCTACATTGGCCACCCTCCAACCTTCCAGTACCACGCTCAATTTTAAGGATAAATTACATATTTCTAACAAAAAGACATGAAGGTACCCAAAGTGAAAAGACACCCCCAAATCACTAATGTTGAAACACATACCAAGAAATATAGATGGAAAGCGATGGCCACAAATGCTCTTAGTCTAAGCAATAAAGTTCATGACCTTCAAGCCCTGATGTTGGAGGCAGACTTAGATGTTGTTGCAATCACAGAGACATGGCTAAACGGTTCCCACGAATGGGATACAAGCATACCAGGCTATAATCTATTTAGGAAGGATAGAGAGGGTCGTAAAGGTGGAGGAGTAGCTCTGTATGTGAGGAATGATATCATGGCGACTGAAATGAAAGGGACCTGGGGAAAAGAAGAAGCGATATGGATCACCTTAAAAAGAGAGGATAGAACCTCGGTCCAAGTGGGTGTTGTCTACAGACCCCCGACACAATTAGAGGAACTAGATAAAGATCTGATCGCGGATATTCAAAAATTAGGAAAGAAAAAAGAGGTTCTGTTGATGGGAGATTTCAATCTGCTGGATGTAGATTGGAAGGTTCCGTCTGCCAAATCGGAAAGAAGTAGAGAGATCATGGATGCTTTCCAAAGTGCTCTGCTCAGACAGATGGTGACGGAACCCACGAGGGAGGGAGCGATGCTGGATCTGGTGCTCACAAATGGGGATAGTGTGTCAAATGTCCGAGTGGGTGCACACCTGGGAAGCAGTGACCATCAAACGGTTTGGTTTGATATAACAGCTGAAGTGGAGGGCGGCCACTCTAAACTCAAAGTCCTGGATTTCAAGCGTGCTGACTTTAGTAAATGGGGGAATACCTGAGGAGGAGCTGATGGGCTGGGAGGACATACATGAAGTGGAAGGGCAGTGGTCCAGGCTGAAAGAAGTAATAAATAGGGCCACAGACCTTTATGTAAGGGGAGTAAATAAAAGCAAGAGAGAAAGGAAACCGATGTGGTTCTCCAAGCAAGAGGCTGAGAAAATAAAGGCTAAAGAGTTAGCGTTCCAGAAATATAAAAAATCTCAAGAACAGGAACACGGGGAGGAATACCGGATGAAACTGAAGAAGCCAAGAGAGAGGTACGTCTGGCGAAGGCGCAAGCGGAAGAACAAATGGCTAGAAATGTAAAGAGGGGCGACAAAAATTTCTTCAGATATATTAGTGAAAGAAGAAGGACTAAAAAGGGAATTGCGAGACTAAAAGATACAGCGAACCGCTATGTAGATAATGATGAAGAAAAAGCCAATTTGCTAAATAGATACTTTTGTTCGGTTTTCACTGAAGAAAATCCTGGAGAGGGACCGCGAGGGACTGGCAAAAGTACACCTGAGAATTAAGTGGATAGAGCACCGTTCACGGAAGAGAGTGTGTATCAACAACTTGGAAAGCTAAAGGTGGACAAAGCCATGGGACCGGACGGGATCCACCCCAGAATATTGAGGGAGCTCAGAGAGGTTCTGGTGGGTCCTCTTAAGATTTGTTTAATAAATCCTTGGGACGGGAGAGGTTCCGAGGGATTGGAGAACGGTGGAGGTGGTCCCTCTTCACAAAAGTGGTGATAGGGAAGAAGCTGGAAACTACAGGCCGGTAAGCCTCACTTCGGTTATTGGAAAAGTAATGGAAGCCATGCTGAAGGAAAGGATAGTGAATTTCCTAGAAGCCAATAGGTTGCTAGATCCGAGACAACATGGTTTTACCAGAGGGAAATCATGCCAAACGAATCTCATTGAATTCTTTGATTGGGTAACTGGAGAACTGAATCATCGAAGTGCTATAGACGTAATCTACTTAGATTTTAGCAAACCTTTTGACACGGTTCCCCACAGGAGGCTCTTAAATAAACTAGATGGGCTGAAGATAGGTCAAGAAGTGGTGAAGTGGATTAGGAACTGGTTGACGGACAGACAACAGAGGGTGGTGGTAAATGGAGTTCGCTCGGAGGAGGGAAAGGTGAGTAGTGGAGTGCCTCAGGGATCGGTGCTGGGGCCGATTCTGTTCAATATATTTGTGAGTGACATTGCCGAAGGGTTAGAAGGTAAAGTTTGCCTATTTGTGGATGATACTAAGATTTGCAACAGAGTGGACACCCAGGAGGGAGTGGAAAGCATGAAAAGGGATCTGAGGAAGCTAGAAGAATGGTCTAAGGTTTGGCAATTAAATTCAATGCGAAGAAATGTAAGTGATGCATTTAGGGAGTAGAAACCCACGAGAGACTTATGTGTTAGGCGGGGAGAGTCTGATAGGTACTGAGGGGGAGAGGGATCTTGGGGTGATAGTATCCGAGGATCTGAAGGCGACGACACAGTGTGACAAGGCGGTGGCCGTAGCGAGAAGGTTGCTAGGCTGTATAGAGAGAGGTGTGATCAGCAGAAGAAAGGAAGTGTTGATGCCTCTGTACAAGTTTTTGGTGAGGCCCCACCTGGAGTATTGTGTTCAGTTTTGGAGGCCGTACCTTGCGAAGGATGTTAAAAAAATGGAAGCGGTGCAAAGAAAAGCTACGAGAATGGTATGTGATTTGCGTTCCAAGACGTATGAGCAGAGACTTGCTGACCTGAACATGTATACCCTGGAGGAAAGGAGGAACAGGGGTGATATGATCAGACATCCAAATACTTGAAAGGTATTAATCCGCAAAAAAATCTTTTCCGGGAGTAGGGAAGGCGGTAGAACGAGAGGACATGAAATGAGATGAAGGGGGGCAGAATCAAAAAAGATGTCAGGAAGTATTTTTTCACGGAGAGGGTGGTGGATGCTTGGAATGCCTCTCCCGCGGGAGGTGATAGAGATGAAAACGGTAACGGAATTCAAACATGCGTGGGATGTGCAATAAAGGAATCCTGTGCAGTAGGAATGGATCCTCAGAAGCTTAGCCAAAATAGGTGGCGGAGCAGGTGGGGGAAGAGAGGTTGGGAGGCGAGGATAGTGGAGGGCAGACTTATACGGTCTGTGCCAGAGCCAGAGATGGGAGGCGGGACTGGTGGTTGGGAGGTGGGAAATACTGCTGGGCAGACTTGTACGGTCTGTGCCCTGAAAAAGGCAGGTACAAATCAAGGTAAGGTATACACATATGAGTTTATCTTGTTGGGCAGACTGGATGGACCATGCAGGTCTTTTTCTGCCGTCATCTACTATGTTACTATGTAATAGCTCCACAAGCTTATTTTTCCTTCTAACCCTTTGGCAATATCACTCACAAATATATTGAATAGAATCGGCCCCCAGCACCAATCCCTGAGGCACTCCCCTACTCACCTTTCTCTCCTCCGAGCAAACTCCATTTACCACCACCCTCTGGCAATCTGCCCGTCAACCAGTTCCTAATCCAGTTCACCACTTCGGGACCTATCTTCAGCCCGTCTAGTTTATTCAAGAGCCTCCTGTGGGGAACCGTGTCAAAAGCTTTACTGAAATCTAAGTAGATTACGTCCATAGCACGTCCTTGATTTAATTCTCCGGTCACCCAGTCAAAGAATTCAATGAGATTCGTTTGGCACGATTTCCCTTTGGTAAAACCATGTTGTCATGGATCTTGCAACTTATTTGCTTCCAAGAAATTTACTATCCTTTCCTTCAGCATCGCTTCCATTACTTTTCCAGTAATTGAAGTGAGGCTTACCGGCCTGTAGTTTCCAGCTTCTTCTCTATCACCACTTTTGTGAAGAGGGACGACCTCCGCCGTTCTCCAATCCCACGGAACCTCTCCTGTCTGCAATGATTTATTAAATAAATCTTTAAGAGGACCCGCCAGAACCTCTCTGAGCTCCCTCAATATCCTGGGGTGGATCCTATCCGGTCCCACTGCTTTGTCCACCTTTAGATTTTAAGTTGTTCATATACACTCTCTTCCGTGAACGGTGCTATATCCACTCCATTCTCCATTTTGCCAGTCCATCGCGGTCCTGCTCCAGGATTTTCTTCTGTGAAAACAGAACAAAAGTATCTATTTAGCAAATTGGCTTTTTCTTCATCATTATCTATACAGCGGTTCTCAGCATCTTTCAGTCTCACAATTCCCTTTTTAGTCTTCCTCCTTTCACTAATATACCTGAAGAAAGTTTTGTCACCCCTCCTTACATTTCTAGCCATTTGTTCTTCCGCTTGCACTTTCGCCAGACGTATCTCTCTCTTGGCTTCTTTCAGTGTCCTCCGGTATTCCTCCCTGTGTTCCTCTTCTTGAGTCTTTCTGTATTTCTGGAACGCCAACTCTTTAGCCTTTATTTTCTCAGCCACTTGTTTGGAGAACCATATCGGTTTCCTTTTTCTCTTGCTTTTATTTATTCTCTTTACATAAAGGTTTGTGGCCCTATTTATAGCTTCTTTCAGCTTGGACCACTGTCCTTCCACTTCTCGTTCATCCTCCCATCCCATCAGCTCCTTCCTCAGGTATTCCCCCATTTTACTAAAGTCAGCACGCTTGAAATCCAGGACTTTGATTTTTGAGTGGCCGCCCTCCACTTCATCCGTCATATCAAACCAAACCGTTTGATGGTCACTGCTGCCCAGGTGGGCACCCACTCGGACATTTGACACACTATCCCCATTTATGAGCACCAGATCCAGCGTTGCTCCTTCCCTCGTGGGTTCCGTCACCATTTGTCTGAGCAGAGCACTTTGAAAAAAAAAAAAGCCTTTGTATCGCTCCATGGTGCGACCACAGCTCAAATATTGTGTTCAATTCTGGTCACCGTATCTCAAAAAAGATATAGTGGAATTATAAAAGGTGCAGAGAAGGGCGACGAAAATGATAAAGGGGATGGGATGACTTCCCTATGAGGAAAGGCTAAAGCGGCTAGGGCTCTTCAGCTTGGAGAAAAGGCGGCTGAGGGGTGTATATTATCAACATAGCTATGATTCAAGGCCTGACTTTGGTTCAGGATCTTAAATGAGAGAAAACCTTATAGGTCCATGACTCTAACCTGAACTCCAGTGTGACTGCAGAACTCATGATCTGTTGTGACACTCTCATGCAGCAGAATGAGGAACGGGCGTAGGTGGAAAAACAGAGTAACATGGTTTAGCAACATGGTGGTCACAGATGTTTTAGTGAAAAATAGAACAAGATAACTCCTCAGGAAGATGACTTAGTCTTCCAGGAAGAGCTAGTCCATTATTAGCTTTTTCAGTAAATACTAACCACATTTATTATGTTAACAATAATATTAGCATATATCCAATAAATGGGATTATTATCAGATTACCTATATCCTGAATGGACATATAAAATGTATGTACTTCCTACTTCATTAGAGACTCAGACCCAGAACACCTATGTGTAGCTGTGGTACTGCACTCTCATAAGCAATTAATTGTACATATACTTGGGGAATAATAAAAGTATTTGATTGCTTATATATTCTTTGGAGTCTCAGATGCAAGCAGCACAGTTGTGTTGTGGCTCTGTGTCACCCCCCCCCCCCCCCCATGAGAGGTTAAAATTTGTAATTGTAACTTTCTCCTGGTGAGTAATAAAATCTCTAACTTCACTTTCTCATATGTGTGGCCTTGTATTTTATCTCTCTAAAGCCGCTATATTATATATGATAGTTTAGAGAGGTGGTAGAAATACTAAACACCACTGGCCTTTCAGCACTCCACAATACTAAGTAGTGGATATTTGGGACACTGGAGTGAGAGTGAAAAGACAGTGATAATCCTAGAGTGATAAGGGGAGCCCATTATTAACAGGGGAGATATGATAGAGGTCTATAAAATAATGAGTGGAGTTGAACGGGTAGATGTGAAGCGTCTGTTTACGCTTTCCAAAAATACTAGGGGGCATGTGATGAAGCTACAATGTAGTAAATTTAAACCAAATCGGAGAAAATTTTCTTCACTCAACATGTAATTAAACTCTGGAATTTGTTGCCAGAAAATGTGGTAAAGGTGGTTAGCTTAGCGGAGTTTTAAAAATATTTGGATGGCTTCCTAAAGGAAAAGTCCATAGACCGTTATTAAATGGACTTGGGGAAAATCCACTATTTCTGGGATAAGCAGCATAGAATGTTTTGTACTTTTATGGGATGCTTGCCAGGTATTTGTGACCTGGATTGGCCACTGTTGGAACAGGATGCTGGGCTTGATGGACCTTGGTCTTTCCCAGTATTGCAATACTTAGTACTTATGCAAGCAAGCCTCGACCTTGTACCTGGAGTGGACTAAACCCCATAGACAGTCCACCCAGCTTTTTGTTTCTTTTGACCCTACCAGTCATCTGTAAACACACTTTAGCCATTCAGCTAACAGACTGCATCTCCTTCACTTATGCCCAGGTTGTGCTGACTCTTGAGGACCATGTAATGCCTCCCAATGTCAGAGCCATCGCTGCGTCAGTAGCCTACTTAAAGTCAGCCTCCAAAGAGGAGATTTACAAAGCCGCAACGTGGTCTGCAGTCCATACATTCATCTTACTACTGCCTTCAGCAGGATTTGTGACATGACAACTGGTTTGGTCAGAAGTTCTACAGAATTTGTTTGGGGTCTAGAATCCAACTCCAGCCTCCTAGACCCATTTTCTTCTGTTCCAGGTTGCACCTCCCCTGTTTGGTTAATTGGTTGCTGGTTGGCCTTGCCTGTTGCAAGTCCCTATTGACTGATGTTTGTTGTTTTCAATGAATCCGGTAGCTAAGGAATCCTATATGTAGAAAAATACTAGACCTGCTTGTCCTCGGAGAAAGCAAAGTTACTAACCTGTAGCAGGTGTTCTCTGAGTCCCTCCCCCCTCCCCAGGAGTTATATTCTCTAAGCTTTTTAAACTGAACTGCTCAGGGCCGGCCCAACCTGGTAAGTGGGGTAAGCACCGCAGGGGGGCGCCTGCCTTCAAGGGCGCCGAATACGCTGCTGCCTGCCCAGTGGATCTTTGCTCAAAAAAGGCTCCTAAAAGTATCAAAAAGCTACAATTTAAAGGGAGAACTACGGTGGAAAGAAGAAGTTTATGTTGTTTAATGTGCATATATTTAGTTTCAAGAAACAAACAAACAAAAATAAAAGACTACCCACTTTACTTAAGGGACTCTTGGCTAACAGGAAAGGCGGGAAAGGAAGCCTGTAGAACGGTAAAGGGCCGCCGCGGCATCAAACTCTTCGCAGTTTTACGTCACACGTGCTTCAAGATTCTGTTTCTTACCTTTATTCCCACCCCACACGCGACGCGTTAAAAAAAACGGTAAAGTGCCTCAGCCTCTCCAAAGCGAGACTGTACTTCAAGTCGCGCTACATTAAGTGGTTTGCCAATTGATTAATTTCTCCTTGGCAAGTTGGCAGGAATATGGCTGAAGGTGAGACTGCTGTTTGGACTCAGGGAGAACGTCATTGGCTTTATTTGTTTGGAGCAAGAGTGTACATCGAGATGAGAACAGTGGCTTCGGCACTTCTCTTAGGCGTGCAAGCTTCGAATGGTCTCTGAAACGATATGGTCGCTTTATTATACCTAAAGGTGCCACGCGCTTGGGCTCCGAGGGGGATGATCCCGCGTCCTCTTAGAAGGTTAGAATCAAGGCACGGTTACCCCTTAGTGATATTTAGTACAACAACATGTACTAGCACTGAGAGTTTTAGCAAATAAGCGAGATGTTGAATGCAAGTTTAATGATAGAAGCTGTGGTTCTTAGTGGGGTTGAAAAACATGAAATAAACGTGTGGATTTCTGTTTGATTTTTCAGTTTGGTCTCGTTTTAAAAACAAGAATAAATAACCATCTGTCTCTGTAGCTAAATGAACAAGATATATTAGGACAGTCACAAATCATCTTCAAGATCAGCTTTCTGACCAGTGTTATGGAAGCGTTCATTGTACTTTCTCAACTTTTTTTTGGAATATTGTTCACAAAGATAGTTGAACAGAGGCTATAGGTGTAACCGGAAGTAAATCAGGAGACTAAGACGCTGACTTCCAAAGCAAGGCAACTTTTATTAGCTAGCTGACACAGTTCTAAGTTCAGACTCAGGATACTGCGCGCCGAGCATCACCTGACACTCATTCTTATACATTATTAGTGATCATGCGCAGAACACATACCATATATCACACAAGCACATGCGCAGTACAAACACATGCGCAGTACAGTTTAGTAGTTCTGTAGTTCTCACAGAGAAAGGATACGTCAGTTTCACAGAAAATGTTACTTTGCAAGAAAATGTAACTTATTATATTGTTTCAGCACATCCACATAATACAGCCTCTGTGTATTGATCACGAGACTGCGCTGACAGAGCCAGCTGTCTCCCTAACAAGCCCTAATTGCTGACTACTACAAATTGTTATCTAGCTGCTGGTTAACAAATAGGTTTTACTATTAACAAGTTCAAGCTGTAAGGTTTTTAGTTTAGGCTCATTAGAGGAACTCTGATTCTTTGGTTAAAACACAAAAGTATATTCAAAGTCCAAGTATAAAAGGTACGTCAGTTCAAGTAGTTCAACCTCACCCCCTACATAGGGACAGGTGCTGGTTTCATTAAATATCTTTGCGATAGAGGTTTGTTTGTAAAGGGCTCTAACATCCACAAGAATAGAGGTGGTAGAAGGGGTAGATGGTGTGTACATAATAGAAGAGAGACTTACGTGTGGTTATAGTCAAAGATTTCAGTGTAGTGATGTGAAACAGTGTGACAAGGCCCTGTATAAGTTGTAGGTGAGCAAGTGAAGCCTCGTATAAAAGAGGAGGGATAACTGTATAGAAGTGATAAGTAGTAGTAGTAGGTCATGAAGCTGGAAAAGTGTACACTTCTTATCATCCCTGACAGTAGAAGGAGCTCAAGAAGAACAGCTCAGTTGACTTCAATAGAGAGCTTACACCTTTTCAGCCACTTGTTTCCAGTATGCTGGGGGAGGGGAAGGGAAGTGACATGCTGCAGGTAAGCTATGGCAGTTCATTGTGTTGGCTGATTCATTTGGCCTGTCTTGGATCAGGTAGGTATCAGATGGGCAGGTGTGATCTGTGGAAGTTTAGTACCAAGCCAAAAATGAAGCTGGAGAGTACTGAGCCATGGCCTATAGTGTATGTGTGGAAAAAGACCTGGTCAGCAGCCCTGTATTGGGATCAGAAACCTTTTTGTTGCTACTTTGCACCATAAATATATATGTAAAACATGATTGGCTTTTTATCTCAGATAGAGAAATGGGGGATTTGTATGACAGCTACATGGCGGAGCCTGCACAGCTCCAGTTTTCTATGGAGTTAATATTTCAGCAGGCAACTTCAAATGCCTGTCAGAAGTCCTTTCTCTTCCTCCTCCCAGTTAGGGGAGCAGTGGTGGGAACAACCAGAGTGCGTTTAAGCTGGGTGGGTATGGATGGCTGGAGGAGGGGCAGGGCAGCGAGGAGAATTGGGTGGGTATGGATGGCTGGAGGGGGGGCAGGGGAGTGAGGAGAATCGCTGGGTGGGTATGGATGGCTGGAGGAGGGGCAGGCGAGCGGAGAAAATCGCTGGGTGGGTATGGATGGCTGCAGGAGGGGCAGGGCAGCGGAGAGAATCGCTGGCTATAGCCGGGAAGAGAGCCTTGGGGGGGAGGCAATGCATTACTCTCTCAAGAAAAAAAAATTAAATGCTCCCAGGTTCCAATCTAATTCATGTTTAATGTGGGATAAAATGCCATAAATAAGGGATGAGAGGGGAGGCCAATGAACACACATGAATACAGGATTCTCTTACAGATTACTTTCTCTCATGGACCATCTGAAAGCTACCCTGAAAAGCCTTCGAAAATAATGGTCAACAGCAAGTTTACATGCGTCACAAGTCTAAACTGGGCTTAAAAGCACTCTGGAAGCTTCACGGGTAGAGGCAGAAAGCCAGTTCTGCTGGTTGTTCCCACCACTGCTCCCCTAACTGGGAGGAGGAAGAGAAAGGACTTCTGACAGGCATTTGAAGTTGCCTGCTGAAATATTAACTCCATAGAAAACTGGAGCTGTGCAGGCTCCGCCATGTAGCTTTCAAAAAAATCCCCCATTTCTCTATCAGAGATAAAGAGCCAATCATGTTTTACATATATATTTATGGTGCAAAGTAGCAACAAAAAGGTTTCTGATCCCAATACAGGGCTGCTGACCAGGTCTTTTTCCACACATACACTATAGGCCATGGCTCAGTACTCTCCAGCTTCATTTTTGGCTTGGTACTGAACTTCCACAGATCACACCTGCCCATCTGATACCTACCTGCTCCAAGACAGGCCAAATGAATCAGCCAACACAATGAACTGCCATAGCTTACCTGCAGCATGTCACTTTCCCTTCCCCTCCCCCAGCATACTGGAAACAAGTGGCTGAAAAGGTGTAAGCTCTCTATTGAAGTCAACTGAGCTGTTCTTCTTGAGCTCCTTCTACTGTCAGGGATGATAAGAAGTGTACACTTTTCAGCTTCATGACCTACTACTACTACTTATCACTTCTATACAGTTATCCCTCCTCTTTATACGAGGCTTCACTTGCTCACCTACAACGTATACAGGGCCTTGTCACACTGTTTCACATCACTACACTGAAATCTTTGACTATAACCACACGTAAGTCTCTCTTCTATTATGTACACACCACCTACCCCTTCTACCACCTCTATTCTTGTGGATGTTAGAGCCCTTTACAAACAAACCTCTATCGCAAAGATATTTAATGAAACCAGCACCTGTCCCTATGTAGGGGGTGAGGTTGAACTACTTGAACTGACGTACCTTTTATACTTGGACTTTGAATATACTTTTGTGTTTTAACCAAAGAATCAGAGTTCCTCTAATGAGCCTAAACTAAAAACCTTACAGCTTGAACTTGTTAATAGTAAAACCTATTTGTTAACCAGCAGCTAGATAACAATTTGTAGTAGTCAGCAATTAGGGCTTGTTAGGGAGACAGCTGGCTCTGTCAGCGCAGTCTCGTGATCAATACACAGAGGCTGTATTATGTGGATGTGCTGAAACAATATAATAAGTTACATTTTCTTGCAAAGTAACATTTTCTGTGAAACTGACGTATCCTTTCTCTGTGAGAACTACAGAACTACTAAACTGTACTGCGCATGTGTTTGTACTGCGCATGTGCTTGTGTGATATATGGTATGTGTTCTGCGCATGATCACTAATAATGTATAAGAATGAGTGTCAGGTGATGCTCGGCGCGCAGTATCCTGAGTCTGAACTTAGTACTGTGTCAGCTAGCTAATAAAAGTTGCCTTGCTTTGGAAGTCAGCGTCTCAGTCTCCTGATTTACTTCCGGTTACACCTATAGCCTCTGTTCAACTAACTATCTTTGTGAACAATATTCCAAAAAAAAGTTGAGAAAGTACAATGAACGCTTCCATAACACTGGTCAGAAAGCTGATCTTGAAGATGATTTGTGACTGTCCTAATATATCTTGTTCATTTAGCTGCAGAGACAGATGGTTATTTATTCTTGTTTTTAAAACGAGACCAAACTGAAAAATCAAACAGAAATCCACACGTTTATTTCATATTTTTCAACCCCACTAAGAACCACAGCTTCTATCATTAAACTTGCATTCAACATCTCGCTTATTTGCTAAAACTCTCAGTGCTAGTACATGTTGTTGCACTAAATATCACTAAGGGGTAACCGTGCCTTTGATTCTCACCTTCTAAGAGGACGCGGGATCATCCCCCTCGGAGCCCAAGCGCGTGGCACCTTTAGGTATAATAAAGCGACCATATCGTTTCAGAGACCATTCGAAGCTCGCACGCCTAAGAGAAGTGCCGAAGCCACTGTTCTCATCTCGATGTACACTCTTGCTCCAAACAAATAAAGCCAATGACGTTCTCCCTGAGTCCAAACAGCAGTCTTCACCTTCAGCCATATTCCTGCCAACTTGCCAAGGAGAAATTAATCAATTGGCAAACCACTTAATGTAGCGCGACTTGAAGTACAAGTCTCGCTTTGGAGAGGCTGAGGCACTTTACCGTTTTTTTAACGCGTCGCGTGTGGGGTGGGGAATAAAGGTAAAGAAACAGAATATTGAAGCACGTGTGACGTAAAACTGCGAAGAGTTTGATGCCGCGGCGGCCCTTTACCGTTCTACAGGCTTCCTTTCCCGCCTTTCCTGTTAGCCAAGAGTCCCTTAAGTAAAGTGGGTAGTCTTTTTTTTTTGTTTGTTTGTTTCTTGAAACTAAATATATGCACATTAAACAACATAAAGGTCTTCTTTCCACCGTAGTTCTCCCTTTAAATTGTAGCTTTTTGATACTTTTAGGAGCCTTTTTTGAGCAAAGATCCACTGGGCAGGCAGCAGCGCATTCGGCGCCCTTGAAGGCAGGCGCCCCCTGCGGTTCTTACCCCGCTTACCGGGTTGGGCCGGCCCTGGTGGAGTATGACCACTCCACCGTCAGTTGCAGCACCCTGTTGAGAACAAGGAAAGCCCTGTTCCCTAGGGTCGTTTTTGGGCATTCTAAAAAGTGCCAAGCCCTATCTGACATTTATGACACAAGTCTGAGTCCTACATCTTCATTTTTTTCCCTTTCTCAAGGGTAATATAAGCTCTATGTAGCAGTTTATATTGGGTTTCTTGCAGTTCTGCAGACTTAACCATTTCATATAGAGTAGAACTAGGGGCGGGCATAATGTGTTCCCAGCTCTTCATTCCACCGGAGAACGCCCTCTATCCCTCCCTCTAGAATGGTCATTTTTACCACCTTATACCAAGTGGACAGTCTATTCCCAGAGAGTGGCAACCGCCCAGTCCAAGCTACCGTATGTCCAAGTCTCCCCGTGTTTCGCCCTCATCTGCTGCCAATAGTGTCGGGCCTGCAGGTAGTGTAGCATGTGATTATTGGGGATCTGCCAATGCTCTTTTGCTTGGGAGAAAGACATGAAGTTATCCTCACCTGGGAGGAGCATGTGTCCTATTGTACTTCAACCTTTCCCTGCCCACTGCTGAAAGACCGAGGGACCCATACCTGTTGGAAAATCCACATGTCCCACAAAACGCATAAAAGGAGATACATAGGGGCTGTGTGCCTGTCGACTCCGCCACCAATTCCAGGCAGCAGGCAGTGGCCTAAGATAGCTAAACTGCAAGTTAAACTTTGTGCCTAAACCAGGTGGGGTATGTAATAAGTTTATAAAAGTATAAGGTGAACACCCTCTCTCTCACCATTTTGCCGGGGCAAACTTCGACTGGCCTATAACCCCTTCATGAGATCTTAAATGGCCACACATGCAAGCAACCCATGTCAAAGGGCACACACTCGACTTCATCTCACACAATCTGTCCACAGACCAGAACCTAATAATAACAGAAATTAAATGGACAGAAACACCATGGGCCGACCACTACAAACTAAACCTATCCCTAAAATGGTGGAAAAAGAGTTCACACCATATACAAGAACACAAAACCTACAGCACAAGAGGCCAAATAGACTCGGAAACATTCTGGCAACAGATATACAAAAACGAATGGACAGCACAAAAGGACTCCATATACTACCTGTCAGAATGGGATAAAAGATGCAGAAGCATACTGGATGAAATAGCATCCTTACGAACTAGAACCTCACGTAGGCATAACTCAATACTGTGGTTCAACGAAGAACTGAAAAAAATAAAAACACAATCCAGGAAACTCGAACGAGCTTGGAAAAAAATAAAAGACAAACACACACTCAACACATGGAAACAAATACAAATACGCAATAAGACAGACCAAACGGTCATACTATAAAACTAAAATAGGGCCATATTACAAAGACACAAAGAAATTATACCAATTCGTGAACAAACTACTAGACATCACCTTAGTCACCACAACCAATACAGACATCCCATCTGCAGACAACCTTGCTAAATACGTCAATGAAAAAATTGCAAACCTACGTAACATGCTACCTCAGGACAACACTGATATCAAAAATTTCATCACTGGCTTGGATCCAACCCCTGGTGAATACCCAGCTGACCGAACCTTGTCAAACTTTGCTCTCCTCACCATGGAAACAGTCATCCAGGCAATTAATAGGTTTTCCAACTCTCACTGTAAATTGGATACCTGCCCCAGCTACCTAATAAAATCCGCCCCCCACCGCTTCATAGCAGACCTTACATCCCACTTAAACTACATGCTTCAACAAGGTCTCTTCCCTAAGGAAAATGGCAACATCCTACTCACCCCAAAACCAAAAGATCCCAAGAAAAAATCAAACGAAATCACTAACTACCGCCCAGTAGTATCAATCCCCCTGGTGGTCAAACTGATGGAAAGCATGGTAACCAAACAACTCACTGATTATATAAACAAATTCACAATATTACATGAATCACAATCAGGATTTTGCTCCCTCCATAGCCCTGAAACAGTACTGATTACCATCCTAGCCAAATTCAAGCAGGAAATAGCAACAGGCTCTTCTCTCTCCTTCTCTGCTCATATCCAGCAGACCGCCAAGACCTGTCGTTTCTTTCTTTACAACATCCGTAAAATCCGCCCCTTTCTTTCCGAGCACTCTACCAAAACCCTCATCCACACCCTTGTCACCTCTCGTTTAGACTACTGCAATCTGCTTCTTGCTGGCCTCCCACTTAGTCACCTCTCCCCTCTCCAGTCAGTTCAAAACTCTGCTGCCCGTCTCATCTTCCGCCAGGGTCGCTTTACTCATACTACCCCTCTCCTCAAGACCCTTCACTGGCTCCCTATCCGTTTTCGCATCCTGTTCAAACTTCTTCTACTAACCTATAAATGTACTCACTCTGCTGCTCCCCAGTATCTCTCCACACTCGTCCTTCCCTACACCCCTTCCCGTGCACTCCGCTCCATGGATAAATCCTTCTTATCTGTTCCCTTCTCCACTACTGCCAACTCCAGACTTCGCGCCTTCTGTCTCGCTGCAACCCTACGCCTGGAATAAACTTCCTGAGCCCCTACGTCTTGCCCCATCCTTGGCCACCTTTAAATCTAGACTGAAAACCCACCTCTTTGACATTGCTTTTGACTCGTAACCACTTGTAACCACTCGCCTCCACCTACCCCCTCCTCTCTTCCTTCCCGTTCACATTAATTGATTTGATTTGCTTACTTTATTTATTTTTTGTCTATTAGATTGTAAGCTCTTTGAGCAGGGACTGTCTTTCTTCTATGTTTGTACAGCGCTGCGTATGCCTTGTAGCGCTATAGAAATGCTAAATAGTAGTAGTAGTAGTAGTAGTCCTCCAATTCGACATGTCCAGTGCGTTCGACATGGTAAACCATAAAATACTACTAAGACTCCTAGATTACTTTGGGATTGGCAGACACATATTTAGTTGTATCAAGGGTTTCCTAACCACTAGAACGTATCAAGTGAAATCAAGCTCAAACATATCACCACCGTGGAAAGCAGAATGCGGAGTACCGCAAGGATCACCACTATCACCGATCCTTTTCAACCTAATGATGACCCCACTAGCCAAACCCTTATCCAACCAAGGCCTTAAACCTTTCATCTATGCAGACGATATCACAATATACATTCCTTACAAATGTGATCTGACAGAAATCACCAACGAAATCAAGCTCAGCTTGAATATCATGGACTCATGGGCAAACGCATTTCAACTAAAACTTAACACAGAAAAAAAAACACACTGTCTCATCCTCTCATCCCAATACAATATGAACAAACCCACAAACATAAACACCCCAGATTATACCCTCCCTATCTCAGACAGCCTGAAAATTCTCGGTGTTACAATCGACCGTAACCTCACACTAAAGAACCAAGTGAAATCTACAACAAAGAAAATGTTCCACTCAATGTGGAAACTCAAACACGTGAAACCATTCTTCCCGAGGGAAATATTTCGCAATTTGATACAATCAATGGTACTAAGCTGTAGGCAATATAAATAAGTCTTATAGGAAAATGACTCCCAACAGAATTATTTATGCCAAGGTCCAAGATTACAGAACTCTGCCTAAGCAAATATTCTGGGCTCGTGCTAGGGGGAAACAGGACCTTACTTTGGCACCTAACCAATTAGCTGAGCTAGAGAGAACGCAACCAAAGCCACAGATAGTATATATTAGTTTTATTTATAGATAAGGAAAATATACAAATATAGAATAGCTCTGCAGCAAGGCTTAGCAAAGTACAAATCTATAACTTGCTGATAATAATAAAAACAAATAGACTACTACCAAAATAAAGACTATGCAACTGATCCTTACTGGAATACTAAGTAATTACCCAATCCTGATTTGTTTGTTATCATGAAAACTTATCCTACACCTCTTTTGCAAAATACCAGGTTAGCAGCGTATTCTCTGACCACGAGCTATGACCTAACCAGTCTTTATCTCAGATAAACACCAATCACTAATTCCAGACATCTATAGAAGTAAATCCTGTTATCTCATCATGCTGTCTGTTAGGCAATCTCTTGATGAGGTAGATGCTGATTTATTCTTAGACTCTAGCTACAGTGGTGGAAATAAGTATTTGATCCCTTGCTGATTTTGTAAGTTTGCCCACTGACAAAGACATGAGCAGCCCATAATTGAAGGGTAGGTTATTGGTAACAGTGAGAGATAGCACATCACAAATTAAATCCGGAAAATCACATTGTGGAAAGTATATGAATTTATTTGCATTCTGCAGAGGGAAATAAGTATTTAATCCCTCTGGCAAACAAGACCTAATACTTGGTGGCAAAACCCTTGTTGGCAAGCACAGCGGTCAGACGTCTTCTGTAGTTGATGATGAGGTTTGCACACATGTCAGGAGGAATTTTGGTCCACTCCTCTTTGCAGATCATCTCTAAATCATTAAGAGTTCTGGGCTGTCGCTTGGCAACTCGCAGCTTCAGCTCCCTCCATAAGTTTTCAATGGGATTAAGGTCTGGTGACTGGCTAGGCCACTCCATGACCCTAATGTGCTTCTTCCTGAGCCACTCCTTTGTTGCCTTGGCTGTATGTTTTGGGTCATTGTCGTGCTGGAAGACCCAGCCACGACCCATTTTTAAGGCCCTGGCGGAGGGAAGGAGGTTGTCACTCAGAATTGTACGGTACATGGCCCCATCCATTCTCCCATTGATGCGGTGAAGTAGTCCTGTGCCCTTAGCAGAGAAACACCCCCAAAACATAACATTTCCACCTCCATGCTTGACAGTGGGGACGGTGTTCTTTGGGTCATAGGCAGCATTTCTCTTCCTCCAAACACGGCGAGTTGAGTTCATGCCAAAGAGCTCAATTTTTGTCTCATCTGACCACAGCACCTTCTCCCAATCACTCTCGGCATCATCCAGGTGTTCACTGGCAAACTTCAGACGGGCCGTCACATGTGCCTTCCGGAGCAGGGGGACCTTGCGGGCACTGCAGGATTGCAATCCGTTATGTCGTAATGTGTTACCAATGGTTTTCGTGGTGACAGTGGTCCCAGCTGCCTTGAGATCATTGACAAGTTCCCCCCTTGTAGTTGTAGGCTGATTTCTAACCTTCCTCATGATCAAGGATACCCCACGAGGTGAGATTTTGCGTGGAGCCCCAGATCTTTGTCGATTGACAGTCATTTTGTACTTCTTCCATTTTCTTACTATGGCACCAACAGTTGTCTCCTTCTCGCCCAGCGTCTTACTGATGGTTTTGTAGCCCATTCCAGCCTTGTGCAGGTGTATGATCTTGTCCCTGACATCCTTAGACAGCTCCTTGCTCTTGGCCATTTTGTAGAGGTTAGAGTCTGACTGATTCACTGAGTCTGTGGACAGGTGTCTTTCATGCAGGTGACCATTGCCGACAGCTGTCTGTCATGCAGGTAACGAGTTGATTTGGAGCATCTACCTGGTCTGTAGGGGCCAGATCTCTTACTGGTTGGTGGGGGATCAAATACTTATTTCCCTCTGCAGAATGCAAATAAATTCATATACTTTCCACAATGTGATTTTCCGGATTTAATTTGTGATGTGCTATCTCTCACTGTTACCAATAACCTACCCTTCAATTATGGGCTGCTCATGTCTTTGTCAGTGGGCAAACTTACAAAATCAGCAAGGGATCAAATACTTATTTCCACCACTGTATATCCACAGCGAGTCTGTCTCGGATTTAGTGCAAGGTCTCCCTCTGCAGAAAGCAGGTGTCTGTCACTCAGTGCCATATTTCAGAGCTGATGTAGCTGAGCCAATCTGTAATTTCACCAGATATGTAGTTCACAAGGTTAGAACAACATAGTCTCTTGCTCCCTCCGAGCCTTCTAACCTTGCTTGTCTTCTTAGGTCGTTCTTGTCAGTCCCCACTGTCTGACGGTCTCTGAACAACTCCCTTTTCTTTAGTTCCCCTCCATCAGATGATCCTCCGGGACCAATCATAATCCTGTCCAGCTAACTCCATGAGCATGAAGAGTTCTTTGTTCGTGACCCTGAAGTGGATACTTTCGGGTCTGCATATCTGTCTCCAACCAGGCTTACTGGAGCCATGGGTCTCACTCCTCTTTCAGCTTCTTAGGGTGATAACAGGGTGGTTGTAACAGTCCTTGACTGTGGCATGCCTGCCAGTGATTTTCCAGAAGCTGAAAAGCTGGATCTTGCTGACACAGATGTATTCAGGTCAGAGGTTGTAGAATCCATCTTGTAACAGGATGTCAGGCTTGTATGAACCAAGACCAGCTCAGGTGAGATCTCAGATAAATACTCCTACAAAGCCATGTAGACTACTGCAACGGAATTTGTGTGGGATGTAAAGAAGAAATTATAAACTTCAGACAGCTCAAAACACGGCAGCCAGGCTTATATCTGGAAAAACGCAATTTGAAAGCGCCAAACCCCTCCAAGAAAAACTGCACTGGCTCCTAATCAAAGAACGTATTGCTTTCAAAATCTGTACCCTGGTTCATAAAATTATCTACGGCGAAGCCCCAGGATACATGACAGACCTCATAGACCTACCAACCAGAAACACAACAGGATCAACATGAACATGCCTAAATCTCCACTACCCAAGCTGCAAAGGACTCAAATACAAATCAACCTATGCATCCAGCTTTTCCTACATAAGCACACAACTATGGAACGTATTACCAAAAGCCGTGAAAACAACTTATGATCACCTAAACTTCCGGAAATCATTAAAAACTAACCTGTTCAAAAAGGCATACCCTACCGACCCAACTTAAATGCCTGTACCCTGCAACACAACGAAACTAAAGCTCATAATGGACATATAATAACTCTTCCTCTCTACGATTCCCTAATGGGTCTGTACACACAAACCTTATTCTACCACAACATTACTGTATTTGTTCATACCGGAATTGGCGAACGCCTTTACAGTACTATGTAAGCCACATTGAGCCTGCAAATAGGTGGGAAAATGTGGATACAAATATAACAAATAAATAAATAAAAACAATTCTCATCAATGCTGCCATGTTATACATACGGAGATCCGGTAGATTAAGTGCTCCTCGCTCCCTACCATGGATTAATGTTTGATGTCCTATTAGCGACCCCTTTTGCCTCCATATAAAAGAACACAATATGGAACGAAATAGTCGTTCATCTTGTCTTTTGATCCAGATGGGCATAGTTTGCAAGGGATATAACAACTTAGGGAGTAAGATCATCTTGGCCAGTGCTACTCGGCCTAGTAGGGAGATCGGAAGGTCCTGCCTCCTTAAACATAAGTGCTTGATCTTATCTATCTGATTCAATATGTTCTACCTATACACCACAGCCGGATTAGTGCTAAGATATATACCAAGATAACGCATCAGCTGCTGTACCGGCGGGATGGACAGGCTCACAAAGCCTTTAACTCTTAAACCCAATATAGCCCCAAACTCTTTAAACAAAGTTAATGCTTTTTCTAGATGTAGAGGGGCATCTGCAAGATAGAGCAAGATGTCATCGGTGAAGAGATTGATACGGATGTCCTGCCCTCCCACCTAAAGACCCCGAATCCTATCACTTTGGCGTATCTTAATCGCCAAAGGTTCTATAGCTAACAAAAACAGCAGTGGGGACAGTGGACACCCCTGTCTGGTACCCCTCTGTAAGCTGTAAGTTTGTTGTTGACTAATAATCTCGCCTGTGGCCGGGTATACAAGACCCGAATCCAGTCAACAAACCTACCCTGTAACCCATACTTCTCCATAACCCAGAATAGATATTGCCATGAGATACTGTCAAAACGCTTTTTCCATGTCCAGGCCCCTGATGGCCTCTGTTCCCCCCTTCCCTCTGTATACATGCATTGCTGCTAAGGCTCGGGTGAGATTCATGTTGGTGTACCTACCAGGAACAAAACCCACCTGATCTTCATGGATAATGCTAGGGAGAAAGACATTCATCCTCCACACGAGAATAGCAGCTATGAGTTTAACATCCTGATTAAGCAGGGATATAGGGCGACACGAGCCCACTTGCGAAGGGTCCTTCCTGGGTTTAGGTAGCAGTATAATGTGGGCTAGATTCTGATGAAGGTCTGCCCCTTCCTGAACTAAGCTGTTATACATATTGACCAGAGGTTGTGCCACTACATCCGACAATATTCTGTAATATTCTGGACCAAAACCGTCCGGGCCTGGGGCTTTTGTCAACTTTAATGCCTTGATACCCTGTCTGATCTCTGTTGCAGAGATGGGACTGCTCAGAGTCCACACTTGATCCTTGGTAAACCTAGGGATCGGTAATTCATTGAAAAAGACGTCCCTCTGTTCTGGTCTAATTCTCTCGCTCCATATAAAGAGCGGTAATATTGGACAAACTGATATTGTATTTGGGCTTCCTTGTGGAATTTCTGCCCGGCTCCATCCGTAATGTAAGTGATGACCTGTCTTTTTTTGTGAGGATGTACTAGATTGACCATGAGTTTTCCAGCCTTGCTGCCCCACTTAAACAGCTTAAATCTTTGGAAATAAATATCCCTCTCAGCCCGACTAGTGAGCAACCGGTCAATTTGTCGTCTTATCTCCAACATAGCATCCTTAGAAGACTTGTCCAGGCTGCTCACATGCTGCCTTCAGAGAGACTGATATTCTTGTGATAGCTTTAACAGCTCAGCCTCTAACTTCTTCCTGCTTGATGTATATGCCAATATATGTCCCCTTACTACTGCTTTAGAAGCTTCCCAAAAAGTAACTGGGCCCACATCTGGGGTCTCATTGTGGGATTGATAATCTAGCCATTTCTCCCTCAGGTAGGTTTGAAACGAGGCATCATTGTACAGTGAGGGCGAGAACTTCCACACCCTCTCCGTCAAATCTGTTGTGTAAGATATAGCAAGCGATATAGCAGAGTGATCTGACAGGGAGTCAGTGGCGTTCCTAGCGTCGACGACACCCGGGGCGGATCGCTGATGTGCCCCCCCGACGAAATGACACCCCCCCCCCGGGTGCATGCTGCTAGTGAACACCTGGATGATGCCGAGAGTGTCGGCTGCGAGTTCGAGTCGCTACGCTAAATTCTCTCGTTCGCTGCAGCTCCCTCCCTCTGCCCCGGAACAGGAAGTAATCTCTTGATGAGGTAGATGCTGATTTATTCTTAGACTCTAGCTACAGTATATCCACAGCGAGTCTGTCTCGGATTTAGTGCAAGGTCTCCCTCTGCAGAAAGCAGGTGTCTGTCACTCAGTGCCATATTTCAGAGCTGATGTAGCTGAGCCAATCTGTAATTTCACCAGATATGTAGTTCACAAGGTTAGAACAACATAGTCTCTTGCTCCCTCCGAGCCTTCTAACCTTGCTTGTCTTCTTAGGTCGTTCTTGTCAGTCCCCACTGTCTGACGGTCTCTGAACAACTCCCTTTTCTTTAGTTCCCCTCCATCAGATGATCCTCCGGGACCAATCATAATCCTGTCCAGCTAACTCCATGAGCATGAAGAGTTCTTTGTTCGTGACCCTGAAGTGGATACTTTCGGGTCTGCATATCTGTCTCCAACCAGGCTTACTGGAGCCATGGGTCTCACTCCTCTTTCAGCTTCTTAGGGTGATAACAGGGTGGTTGTAACAGTCCTTGACTGTGGCATGCCTGCCAGTGATTTTCCAGAAGCTGAAAAGCTGGATCTTGCTGACACAGATGTATTCAGGTCAGAGGTTGTAGAATCCATCTTGTAACAGGATGTCAGGCTTGTATGAACCAAGACCAGCTCAGGTGAGATCTCAGGTAAATACTCCTACAAAGCCATGTAGACTACTGCAACGGAATTTGTGTGGGATGTAAAGAAGAAATTATAAACTTCAGACAGCTCAAAACACGGCAGCCAGGCTTATATCTGGAAAAACGCAATTTGAAAGCGCCAAACCCCTCCAAGAAAAACTGCACTGGCTCCTAATCAAAGAACGTATTGCTTTCAAAATCTGTACCCTGGTTCATAAAATTATCTACGGCGAAGCCCCAGGATACATGACAGACCTCATAGACCTACCAACCAGAAACACAACAGGATCAACATGAACATGCCTAAATCTCCACTACCCAAGCTGCAAAGGACTCAAATACAAATCAACCTATGCATCCAGCTTTTCCTACATAAGCACACAACTATGGAACGTATTACCAAAAGCCGTGAAAACAACTTATGATCACCTAAACTTCCGGAAATCATTAAAAACTAACCTGTTCAAAAAGGCATACCCTACCGACCCAACTTAAATGCCTGTACCCTGCAACACAACGAAACTAAAGCTCATAATGGACATATAATAACTCTTCCTCTCTACGATTCCCTAATGGGTCTGTACACACAAACCTTATTCTACCACAACATTACTGTATTTGTTCATACCGGAATTGGCGAACGCCTTTACAGTACTATGTAAGCCACATTGAGCCTGCAAATAGGTGGGAAAATGTGGATACAAATATAACAAATAAATAAATAAAAACAATTCTCATCAATGCTGCCATGTTATACATACGGAGATCCGGTAGATTAAGTGCTCCTCGCTCCCTACCATGGATTAATGTTTGATGTCCTATTAGCGACCCCTTTTGCCTCCATATAAAAGAACACAATATGGAACGAAATAGTCGTTCATCTTGTCTTTTGATCCAGATGGGCATAGTTTGCAAGGGATATAACAACTTAGGGAGTAAGATCATCTTGGCCAGTGCTACTCGGCCTAGTAGGGAGATCGGAAGGTCCTGCCTCCTTAAACATAAGTGCTTGATCTTATCTATCTGATTCAATATGTTCCACCTATACACCACAGCCGGATTAGTGCTAAGATATATACCAAGATAACGCATCAGCTGCTGTACCGGCGGGATGGACAGGCTCACAAAGCCTTTAACTCTTAAACCCAATATAGCCCCAAACTCTTTAAACAAAGTTAATGCTTTTTCTAGATGTAGAGGGGCATCTGCAAGATAGAGCAAGATGTCATCGGTGAAGAGATTGATACGGATGTCCTGCCCTCCCACCTAAAGACCCCGAATCCTATCACTTTGGCGTATCTTAATCGCCAAAGGTTCTATAGCTAACAAAAACAGCAGTGGGGACAGTGGACACCCCTGTCTGGTACCCCTCTGTAAGCTGTAAGTTTGTTGTTGACTAATAATCTCGCCTGTGGCCGGGTATACAAGACCCGAATCCAGTCAACAAACCTACCCTGTAACCCATACTTCTCCATAACCCAGAATAGATATTGCCATGAGATACTGTCAAACGCTTTTTCCATGTCCAGGCCCCTGATGGCCTCTGTTCCCCCCTTCCCTCTGTATACATGCATTGCTGCTAAGGCTCGGGTGAGATTCATGTTGGTGTACCTACCAGGAACAAAACCCACCTGATCTTCATGGATAATGCTAGGGAGAAAGACATTCATCCTCCACACGAGAATAGCAGCTATGAGTTTAACATCCTGATTAAGCAGGGATATAGGGCGACACGAGCCCACTTGCGAAGGGTCCTTCCTGGGTTTAGGTAGCAGTATAATGTGGGCTAGATTCTGATGAAGGTCTGCCCCTTCCTGAACTAAGCTGTTATACATATTGACCAGAGGTTGTGCCACTACATCCGACAATATTCTGTAATATTCTGGACCAAAACCGTCCGGGCCTGGGGCTTTTGTCAACTTTAATGCCTTGATACCCTGTCTGATCTCTGTTGCAGAGATGGGACTGCTCAGAGTCCACACTTGATCCTTGGTAAACCTAGGGATCGGTAATTCATTGAAAAAGACGTCCCTCTGTTCTGGTCTAATTCTCTCGCTCCATATAAAGAGCGGTAATATTGGACAAACTGATATTGTATTTGGGCTTCCTTGTGGAATTTCTGCCCGGCTCCGTCCGTAATGTAAGTGATGACCTGTCTTTTTTTGTGAGGATGTACTAGATTGACCATGAGTTTTCCAGCCTTGCTGCCCCACTTAAACAGCTTAAATCTTTGGAAATAAATATCCCTCTCAGCCCGACTAGTGAGCAACCGGTCAATTTGTCGTCTTATCTCCAACATAGCATCCTTAGAAGACTTGTCCAGGCTGCTCACATGCTGGCTTCAGAGAGACTGATATTCTTGTGATAGCTTTAACAGCTCAGCCTCTAACTTCTTCCTGCTTGATGTATATGCCAATATATGTCCCCTTACTACTGCTTTAGAAGCTTCCCAAAAAGTAACTGGGCCCACATCTGGGGTCTCATTGTGGGATTGATAATCTAGCCATTTCTCCCTCAGGTAGGTTTGAAACGAGGCATCATTGTACAGTGAGGGCGAGAACTTCCACACCCTCTCCGTCAAATCTGTTGTGTAAGATATAGCAAGCGATATAGCAGAGTGATCTGACAGGGAGTCAGTGGCGTTCCTAGCGTCGACGACACCCGGGGCGGATCGCTGATGTGCCCCCCCGACGAAATGACACCCCCCCCCGGGTGCATGCTGCTAGTGAACACCTGGATGATGCCGAGAGTGTCGGCTGCGAGTTCGAGTCGCTACGCTAAATTCTCTCGTTCGCTGCAGCTCCCTCCCTCTGCCCCGGAACAGGAAGTAATCTCTTGATGAGGTAGATGCTGATTTATTCTTAGACTCTAGCTACAGTATATCCACAGCGAGTCTGTCTCGGATTTAGTGCAAGGTCTCCCTCTGCAGAAAGCAGGTGTCTGTCACTCAGTGCCATATTTCAGAGCTGATGTAGCTGAGCCAATCTGTAATTTCACCAGATATGTAGTTCACAAGGTTAGAACAACATAGTCTCTTGCTCCCTCCGAGCCTTCTAACCTTGCTTGTCTTCTTAGGTCGTTCTTGTCAGTCCCCACTGTCTGACGGTCTCTGAACAACTCCCTTTTCTTTAGTTCCCCTCCATCAGATGATCCTCCGGGACCAATCATAATCCTGTCCAGCTAACTCCATGAGCATGAAGAGTTCTTTGTTCGTGACCCTGAAGTGGATACTTTCGGGTCTGCATATCTGTCTCCAACCAGGCTTACTGGAGCCATGGGTCTCACTCCTCTTTCAGCTTCTTAGGGTGATAACAGGGTGGTTGTAACAGTCCTTGACTGTGGCATGCCTGCCAGTGATTTTCCAGAAGCTGAAAAGCTGGATCTTGCTGACACAGATGTATTCAGGTCAGAGGTTGTAGAATCCATCTTGTAACAGGATGTCAGGCTTGTATGAACCAAGACCAGCTCAGGTGAGATCTCAGGTAAATACTCCTACAAAGCCATGTAGACTACTGCAACGGAATTTGTGTGGGATGTAAAGAAGAAATTATAAACTTCAGACAGCTCAAAACACGGCAGCCAGGCTTATATCTGGAAAAAACGCAATTTGAAAGCGCCAAACCCCTCCAAGAAAAACTGCACTGGCTCCTAATCAAAGAACGTATTGCTTTCAAAATCTGTACCCTGGTTCATAAAATTATCTACGGCGAAGCCCCAGGATACATGACAGACCTCATAGACCTACCAACCAGAAACACAACAGGATCAACATGAACATGCCTAAATCTCCACTACCCAAGCTGCAAAGGACTCAAATACAAATCAACCTATGCATCCAGCTTTTCCTACATAAGCACACAACTATGGAACGTATTACCAAAAGCCGTGAAAACAACTTATGATCACCTAAACTTCCGGAAATCATTAAAAACTAACCTGTTCAAAAAGGCATACCCTACCGACCCAACTTAAATGCCTGTACCCTGCAACACAACGAAACTAAAGCTCATAATGGACATATAATAACTCTTCCTCTCTACGATTCCCTAATGGGTCTGTACACACAAACCTTATTCTACCACAACATTACTGTATTTGTTCATACCGGAATTGGCGAACGCCTTTACAGTACTATGTAAGCCACATTGAGCCTGCAAATAGGTGGGAAAATGTGGATACAAATATAACAAATAAATAAATAAAAACAATTCTCATCAATGCTGCCATGTTATACATACGGAGATCCGGTAGATTAAGTGCTCCTCGCTCCCTACCATGGATTAATGTTTGATGTCCTATTAGCGACCCCTTTTGCCTCCATATAAAAGAACACAATATGGAACGAAATAGTCGTTCATCTTGTCTTTTGATCCAGATGGGCATAGTTTGCAAGGGATATAACAACTTAGGGAGTAAGATCATCTTGGCCAGTGCTACTCGGCCTAGTAGGGAGATCGGAAGGTCCTGCCTCCTTAAACATAAGTGCTTGATCTTATCTATCTGATTCAATATGTTCCACCTATACACCACAGCCGGATTAGTGCTAAGATATATACCAAGATAACGCATCAGCTGCTGTACCGGCGGGATGGACAGGCTCACAAAGCCTTTAACTCTTAAACCCAATATAGCCCCAAACTCTTTAAACAAAGTTAATGCTTTTTCTAGATGTAGAGGGGCATCTGCAAGATAGAGCAAGATGTCATCGGTGAAGAGATTGATACGGATGTCCTGCCCTCCCACCTAAAGACCCCGAATCCTATCACTTTGGCGTATCTTAATCGCCAAAGGTTCTATAGCTAACAAAAACAGCAGTGGGGACAGTGGACACCCCTGTCTGGTACCCCTCTGTAAGCTGTAAGTTTGTTGTTGACTAATAATCTCGCCTGTGGCCGGGTATACAAGACCCGAATCCAGTCAACAAACCTACCCTGTAACCCATACTTCTCCATAACCCAGAATAGATATTGCCATGAGATACTGTCAAACGCTTTTTCCATGTCCAGGCCCCTGATGGCCTCTGTTCCCCCCTTCCCTCTGTATACATGCATTGCTGCTAAGGCTCGGGTGAGATTCATGTTGGTGTACCTACCAGGAACAAAACCCACCTGATCTTCATGGATAATGCTAGGGAGAAAGACATTCATCCTCCACACGAGAATAGCAGCTATGAGTTTAACATCCTGATTAAGCAGGGATATAGGGCGACACGAGCCCACTTGCGAAGGGTCCTTCCTGGGTTTAGGTAGCAGTATAATGTGGGCTAGATTCTGATGAAGGTCTGCCCCTTCCTGAACTAAGCTGTTATACATATTGACCAGAGGTTGTGCCACTACATCCGACAATATTCTGTAATATTCTGGACCAAAACCGTCCGGGCCTGGGCTTTTGTCAACTTTAATGCCTTGATACCCTGTCTGATCTCTGTTGCAGAGATGGGACTGCTCAGAGTCCACACTTGATCCTTGGTAAACCTAGGGATCGGTAATTCATTGAAAAAGACGTCCCTCTGTTCTGGTCTAATTCTCTCGCTCCATATAAAGAGCGGTAATATTGGACAAACTGATATTGTATTTGGGCTTCCTTGTGGAATTTCTGCCCGGCTCCGTCCGTAATGTAAGTGATGACCTGTCTTTTTTTGTGAGGATGTACTAGATTGACCATGAGTTTTCCAGCCTTGCTGCCCCACTTAAACAGCTTAAATCTTTGGAAATAAATATCCCTCTCAGCCCGACTAGTGAGCAACCGGTCAATTTGTCGTCTTATCTCCAACATAGCATCCTTAGAAGACTTGTCCAGGCTGCTCACATGCTGCCTTCAGAGAGACTGATATTCTTGTGATAGCTTTAACAGCTCAGCCTCTAACTTCTTCCTGCTTGATGTATATGCCAATATATGTCCCCTTACTACTGCTTTAGAAGCTTCCCAAAAAGTAACTGGGCCCACATCTGGGGTCTCATTGTGGGATTGATAATCTAGCCATTTCTCCCTCAGGTAGGTTTGAAACGAGGCATCATTGTACAGTGAGGGCGAGAACTTCCACACCCTCTCCGTCAAATCTGTTGTGTAAGATATAGCAAGCGATATAGCAGAGTGATCTGACAGGGAGTCAGTGGCGTTCCTAGCGTCGACGACACCCGGGGCGGATCGCTGATGTGCCCCCCCGACGAAATGACACCCCCCCCGGGTGCATGCTGCTAGGGGGGGGGTGTGCCGCGGCGCACGCCTGTCGGCTGCGAGTTCGAGTCGCTACGCTAAATTCTCTCGTTCGCTGCAGCTCCCTCCCTCTGCCCCGGAACAGGAAGTAACCCGGGGCAAAGGGAGGGAGCTGCAGCGAACGAGAGAATTTAGCGTAGCGAACTCGCAGCCGACAGGCGCGCGCCGTGGCACCCCCCCCAGCGGCGTGCACCCGGGACGGACCGCCCCCCCCCCTTGGTACGCCACTGCAGGGAGTTATCAATGATGTGGACCTCTTTTGGTATTGAGAATAGTGACTGTGAGATTAGGAAGTAATCTAGTCTAGAGTAGGTATTGTGTGGATGTGAATAAAAAGTAAAGTCTAGGTCATGTGGGTGCAGTAATCGCCATATATCCACTGACCCCAGCTGGTGCATCATGAAGTTAACTCCCTTGTTCTCCAAAGCTCTTCTCCGTGACTTAGCTGGTTTGCAGTCAATAGTGGGATCTGCATAGGTGTTAAAGTCCCCTCCCAAAGCAAGTTAGGAGTTACAGACCTAGAAAGGGATCTGGGAGTCATCGTGGATAAGATGTTGAAAACTTCTGCTCAGTGTGCTGCGGCGGCTAAGAAGGCGCACAGAATGTTGAGTATTATTAGGAAAGGGATGGAAAACAAACACGAGGATGTTATAATGCCGATGTATCGCTCCATGGTGAGACCGCACCTTGAGTATTGTGTTCAGTTCTGGTCGCCGCACCTCAAAAAAGATATAAAGGAATTGGAGAAGGTGCAGAGAAGGGCGACGAAAATGGTAAAAGGCAGGGCCGCCGAGAGCCGGGGCCGGGACAAGGCCGCTCCCGAGCCCCCCCGCCCCGAGGTCACGTCGCGTTGCACCCCCCCCACCCTAGGTCGCCGGGCCCCCCTCCACCCGCTGCCAGTGCCGGGCCCTCTGAACTAACCTGAAGCACCTTCATCTTCAACGCAAGCAGCAGCAGCAGGGCAGACCTCTCCTTCCTTCCCTGCCCCGCCCTCACGGACATTACGTCAGGCGAGGGCGGGACACGGAAGGAAGGAAGGAGTGGCCTGCCCTGCTGCTGCTGCTGCTTGCGTTGAAGATGAAGGCGCTTCAGGTTAGTTGTGGGAGCGACGGAGAGCGGGTGGGCCGGACTGGGGCGGCACCGGGCCCCCCCCCCCGGAGGCCCGGGGACTTTTGTCCCCCCCTCTCGGCGGCCCTGGTAAAAGGGATGGGAGGACTTCCCTATGATGAAAGGCTAAGACGGTTTGGGCTCTTCAGCTTGGAGAAGAGATGGCTGAGGGGTGATATGATAGAAGTCTATGAGATAATGAGTGGAATGGAGCGGACAGATGTGAAGCGTTTGTTTACACTTTCTAACAATAATAGAACCAGGGGACATAAGATGAAGCTAGAATGTGGTAGATTTAAAACAAATAGGAGAACGTTTTTCTTTACTCAGCGCGTAGTTAGACTCTGGAACTCGTTGCCAGAGAATGTAGTGACAGCAGTTGGCCTTGCTGAGTTTAAAAGGGGTTTGGACAGATTCCTGAAGGAAAAGTCCATTGAACATTATTAATTTAAATTTTTGTTTTGTTTTGGGGTTTTTGCTAGGTTCTTGAGGCCTGGATTGGCCACTGTCGGAGACAGGATGCTGGGCTTGATGGACCCTTGGTCTTTTCCCAGTATGGCGGTGCTTATATACTTATAAGTTGGTATTCTGAATGTGGGATCAGCTTGGCCATTATCAGGGGCATTTTCGAAAGAGAAGAGCGCCCACCTTTCGACACAAATCGGGAGATGGGCGTCCTTCTCCCAGGGTCGCCCAAATCGGCATAATCGAAAACCGATTTTGGGTGTCCCCCAACAGTTTCCTGTCGCGGGGATGACCAAAGTTCCCGGGGGCATGTCGGAGGCATAGCGAAGGCGGGACTGGAGTGTGCCTAACAGATGGGCATCCTCAAGCGATAATCTGAAAAAGAAGGGCATCCCTGACGAACACTGGCTGACTTTACTTGGTCCTTTTTTTTTTTTTTAAATGACCAAGCCACAAAATGTGCCCTAAATGACCAGATGACCACCGGAGGGAATCAGGGATGACCTCCCCGACTCCCCCAGTAGTCACTAACCACCTCCCACCCCGAAAAAAACAACTTTAAAAACTTTTGTCTTTTTTTTTTTTTTTTTTAGAGTATGGGTGAAGGATGTCCTTTGCTATGCCTCCGTCCCTGCAATGGCAGTTGAGGACGTCCTTCCTATGCCTCTGTCCCTGCGATGGCAGCCTCTGCGATGGCAGTTGAGGACGTCCAAAATGTGGATGTTTCTGTGAGAAGGATGTCCATGCCTTTGCTATGCTTTTGACACCCCCTTTATTTATTTGGATTTTGGATCACAAGTAGCAGCAGTGTGGTTTGAACTGGCCACCTCTGGATTGCAAGACCAGTGCTACACTTCACTCCACTCCCTTGAAATTTGGCCGTCTCTGTGGGGGGGGGGGGGGGGGGCAGTATGCAGGTCCCTGGGGGGGAGGTATGTGTGTGTCAGTGGAGGCATAAAAGAAGGCGTGGACATCCTTCTTTCAAACATTTTGGATGTCCTGAACTGCCCCCCCCATCACAGGGATGGCCAAATTTCAAGAGTGGAGCGGAGTGGCCTAGTGGTTAGAGCACTGGTCTTGCAATCCAGAGGTGGCCACTTCAAATCCCACTGCTGCTACTTGTGATCCAAAACCCAAATAAATAAAGGGGGTGTCAGAGACACAGCAAAGGCATGGACATCCTTCTCACAGAAACATCCACATTTTGGATATCCTCAACTGCCGTCGCAGGGAAGGACATCCTCAACTGCCCATACTCCTTTAAAAAAAAAAAGACATCCCTGATGAGCACTTGGAAATTTTCACCTGGTTTTTCTAAGGTTGTAGACGGCTATTATACACGCAGCTTGTCTGCATGTATGAAGCCATCTTTGGCATGCACAAAGCAGCCACGCATAACGCTTGGCTGCTCTACACTGGCTTCCCCTCCTTAGGAAGGAAATCATGTGCAAGTGAGCTAACAGTGAGCAGCTCATTTGCATGCGATTTCCTTCATGCATGCCCGTTCCTTTCCGAATCGCTAAGGGATTGGTAAGGGAAGAGCTTTTTCCGTTGAGTTCGTAGAACCAGTGCACTATGAATGCTGGCTCCTCCCACGACCAAATAGCTTGGATTTGGTCGTTTCTGAGATGGGCGTCCTTGCTTTCCATTATCGCTGAAAATCAGAAACGACCAAGTCCTGGGGACGACTATCTCTAAGGGCGACCTAAATTTGCTGATTTGGGCGTCCCCGACCATATTATCGAAATGAAAGATGGCCGCCCATCTTGTTTCAATAATACGGGTTTCCCGCCCCTTGCTGGAGCCGTCCTGCGAGGACGTCCCCAGGAAAACTTGGGCATCCCTTTCGATTATGCCCCTCCATGTCAGAAAAAAATTTATGGTGGTATACATTAGGGCCATACAGGTTACAAAAGCCCAACTTGCGACCCCAAAGTTCACCTATGAGTATAACATATCTGCCATCTCTATGTTGAATTATTTTGTGTGTATTAAACGGAAGCTGCTTGTGAATTAATATGGCTACCCCTGTTGCCTAGAGTTGAATGATGAAGAAACTACGCCTCCCACCCAGCTTCTCTTCAGCTTTGCATGTTCAGCGCTGGACAAGTGAGTTTCCTGCAGAAAAGCAATGTGAACCCCTTCAGATTTCAACCAGGATAAAATTTTTGTATGCTTAACAGGAGAGTGTATTCCATCCACATTAAGGGATATAAATTTTAAATTAACCATAGCAAGTAGACAGAGTGTTATTATGCATACTGTACTCTCTTTCTGTCCTACAGGCCTCCCAGCTGAGCCTGATAGACTCTTTCAATCCCTGAGTAGCGACCCACGTTAAATAGCAACAACAAACTGTCCCAAGTAGACTTTCTATCCCCTTATCCCTTCTTACGATACTGTTCCCTACTACTACCCCATACTCCCTATAATCATACTCCCCCTCCCTCCCAGTCATCACATTCATACCATTCCCATCATCCCACCCCCTCTCCCAGCCCCTCCGGTTAAACCTCTCCTCTCTCATGATCCAGAAAGCCATCCTCCCCCCCTCCCCGAATCACACAGCAAAAAAAAAAAAAAAAAAAAATCCACCCCGCACCCTCTCTTCCCAAGTGTTTTCCCCAGTCCCTCTGAACGTCCTCCCCAACAAACAAACCAAACCGTACAAAGAAGAAAAAAGTACAAAAGCTGAAGACTCCTCGTGGCCCATCGACGGAACAAGGTTCCACAAACTCCAAATAATCTCCCCATTCTCTCTGTCATATCTGCTCTTCTGTAGTAGAGTTCCTTGACACATAGGACCACAATTATAGAATCTCTTTTAACCAATCTGTTGGGGATAGTATCCAGAATCATGATGAAAAAATGACCAGGCCCCTCGTCTGATGGAACATTCACTTAGCGTGTTCCCTTGGCTCCTCTCTGTTAAGGTTATCCAGGAAGGCCTGGGCTGCTGACACTTCCGAAAACAGAACAGATTTCCTTGCATGCCAGATCGACTTTCTGGAACAAAAAGATTTCAGCAGTTGTTCCTTTTCCAGCCAATTCATGTAGTGCGCAATGGCTGTGTATGGTTTACTCTCACTCTCTCCTTGCATCCCAATCCGGTGTGCACGGTCACATTGCAATGTATTTGTACATCCTTTGATGACCAACTGTGCTGGCAACCAAGAACTAAAGAACTGATAGAGCTCTTTGTCTTGAACTGACTCAGACAGCCCAACAACCCGCAGATTGTTGCAGCGATTCCTGTTCTCTTGCTCCTCCAAATGATCACGTAGGGCTGCTGCCTCTTTTTGCAGTTCCACAATCTGTGTCACCATGCCATGTGCTGCTTCTTCCTGCGCCAACACCTGCTGCTCCACCTCAGCAATTCTCCGGGTTTGCGTGTCAAATTTCTCATTTATCTCATCAACCGCCGACTGAATTGTGTTTAAACGGTCTTCCAGCGCAATTGCTACCATAAGTGAGATCTCCCTGGCCCAGTCCTCCAGCTGCAGTGCATTCGCCTATTGAGGTTCCTGGCCCGCCGCCATCTTAGTTACTTTCGGAGAGGGAGCTTTTTTGTTTTTCAGGCTTCTCTGGCTCCTCGTGGGCATACCTTCTCTCGTTCACTCAGCCATACCCAAGCGGTGCCCAAACAAAGTGTGAGTATATAGAGATCTGCGGACTTGGGGAAAATGCAGATATTTCGCAGATTTTTGCTGAGATTTTGTGGAGCTCACTTTCTTGCTGCCGTTCAGGTGGCAGGCATCACGTGACCCCCCCTTTCCTCCAAGGTACACATGTTCAGGACGGCAAGTCTCTCCTCGTATGGTTTGCAACGCAAATCCCATACCATTTTTGTAGCTTTTCTTTGCACCGCTTCCAGTCTTTTTACATCTTTATCAAGATACGGCCTCCAAAACTGAACACAATACTCCAAGTGGGGCCTCACCAACGATTTGTAGAGGGGCATCAACACCTCCTTTCTTCTCCTGGTTATAACCCTCTCTGTGCAGCCTAGCATCCTTCTGGCCATGGCCGTCGCCTTGTCACATTGTTTCTTCACCTTCAGATCCTCGGACACTAACACCCCAAGGTCTCTCTCCTGAGTTGAGCTTACTAAACTCTCCCCTCCTATCCGGTATCTCTCAAAGTATGGGCTAAGGTAAGGTCAGGGCATCCACATTTAGCACATTTCACAGCATCAACGCATCCAGCATAAAATGCTTGTCTAGGAGAAAAATATGCCCTAGTGAGAATTCAAAACTGACATTCTCTATAAGTTGCACTATATATATACCGCGGGATCATCTGTATCAATCGTTGCACCTCCCCTTCTCGAATGTGTAAGCTATTGTCCTTATGCCAATGTTGTATCAATGCCGCATAATCCTTACCAGGGACCACCAAAAGTAAAGCCTTATACAGAGCAGCAACAGATATTCAGTGGTGATTCACCGGCTGAAAGAATTTTTCCAACAAGGGAAACACTCCCTGGGAGAACCTCCCCAAGAGGGATTTAATATAATGAGATACTTGGAGATATGCAAAATTTTTAACGGGTGAGGTTGTATAATTCGCAGGAGTGAATCAAAGGGTTTGTAATGTTCCATCCTCCTGCAAGACATCAGCTATGTAGAACACCCCCTGAAGTGCCCATTTATGGAATATTCCTCTAGTCTGACCCGGTACAAAGTCTAAATTTCCCACAAGTGGCAAAAAATCAGTGCAGGTCGGATCCTGGCGTAAGTATCTCAATAGTGATTTCCAAGTATAGCGCATAGGCTGCAACAACACATGGAATTTCCAATGTGGGGGTAAACTCTGTTGAAGGGCATGTAAAAGATAACGTGGATGTATCGGAAGAAACATGTCCTTCTCCAAGGACCAGTGAGTAAAATGCTTCGTGCGGGGGGGGGGGGGGGGGGGGGGGGAATTGGCTGCTGCATTGGGGGAATGGGGGGGGCCTGTGAGCATGCAAATGCATGCTGGACAGGGCTTACCATTCATCCCCAATGGTCTGCAAACCATAACGCCAGCTCCGTGCTGGCATAGGGTTTTCCGCAGCCAGCATGCCAATGTTCAGCGTGCTGGTCGCTGATCATTGGGGAGGAATAGGTTTAGCATGCATTTGCATGCTACTTGCGCTAAGATCCCTGTTTTGCATGCATTTGCATGCTAGTTACGTTCAGAGCCTGTGAGCACTTTGTTTCACGCGTTCAGGGGCTCTGATCATAGGGCAGTAACAAATGCAGGCACTAGTATGGCACTAACAGCCTCTAGCGCCTGCGTTTGCTTCTGATCTTCGGCCCATAAGGGAGTTATTAAGCGTTTGATATGATACATGATAGGAATGCTGGGCGTATCGTGGGAAGGGGTCTGTATATCAATATTTGGATTGTGTGAATGGGGAGATGTATGGGGTACAGGGAGACTAGTCGGTGCATGGATGGGAGGTACGATTGTGTAGGGAGGGAAAAAGGAGGGGGATGGGGCAGAAGGGTGGGAAGGGATGAATCACTTCACTTGGATTTTACTGGGGGGGGGGGGGGGGGTAGAAATTACATGGGAGGATATGAGATTTTTTTTTCATTGCAAAATGTTTGTCAGGCTGCCTGGACACTGTGTATGAGGAAGGTAGGGCTGTCACATTCTGGGCCTGTTTAAAGGGTAATTTTATGGTTTAGGGAGAAGGGGAAGGAGGGTTATGGGAGTCCTTGGGGCACCACTGGAAGAGTTTCATGGCTTTATATATGACAGGGTTCAAGGTTGCTATACAGAATATGGGAGGAATAAATAGCCTCATAAAAAGAAAAGAAGTTTGAAACATCTCAGGGACTCCCAAATAGATACAGCACTACTTCAAGAAACTAAACTGACAGTGGTTGAAGTGGCCAAATTGGCTACAGAGAGCTGGGACAAATGTTCTGCTTTTCAGGGAGCTCCAAGCTGAGAGGCGTGATGATATTAAGAAAATCCCTTTTGCTTTATATAACATGGGTAAAGAGACTGATGGGCAGTGGGTATGGATTACTGGAGTGGTCCAAGAGAACTGGAGAAGGGCGGATGTGGTCCCTCTGCATAAGAATGGAAGCAAGGAGGAAGTTATGAATTACAGACGGTCAGTCTGACCTCAATGGTGAGTAAACTAATGGAAACGCTTCTAAAGAGGAGGATTGTGAGGTTTCTCAAATCAAATGGACTGCAGGACCCGAGGCAGCATGGCTTCACTAGAGGCAGATCTTCTCAGACAAATCTGATTGACTTATTTGACTGGGTGACCAAACAGTTGGATGTTGGAGGGGGTGCTAGATGTGATGTACTTTGATTTTAGCAAAGCCTTTGACATGGTTCCACACAGGCAACTGATAAATAAACTGAGTGTCCTTGGTATCAGGAGACCCTCAGGGGGAGGAATGCTGGCTTCAGCCTAACCCCTGGTAAGCCTTTCCTCAGCTGAGAGGTGCCCAGCTCTACCACTGGCTGCCTTTCAGGTGCTGTGGAGGACTTGCAGCTCATCTGCATATCCTTACAGCCTTCTCCGGGGTGACGCCCGGGTCTGCTCCGGTCCACTCAGGGCCTTCACTCTAGGCATTTTTCTCTTTACATCTAATCTTCTTCCCAGTTGCTAAAGTACCTCAGTCGTTTATGGCCCCTATTCACATTCTCTTCCTAGCCCCGTCCCTTCCTAATCTTTTCCCTCACCCCCTACCTCTCTCCGCTACAGGAACTCACTGCCCATCCATCAACTTCATCACCTCACCTTCTCTCCTACCCTCTTCCTTCCTCTTGGCTTTTAATCTCCGTCTCTTTCTTCCCTCCATTTTGCCTTCCCCATTCCACCTAAATACCTCTCGCCTTCAACGCCTTCGTGGCCACACCTCTCCAACTCTCCTCCACTCTCTTTTACTCCTTCTCTTACTCTCAGCCGCTGACATCAATCCCAATCCTGGCCCCGCTCATCAACTATTATCCCAACTCTACAGATCTCACCGCGACCTCTCTAACCTCATCTCTATTCCTCTACTCCCCTCCTCTTGCGCCCTATGGAATGCCCGCTCTATCTGTAACAAACTCCCCTATATCCAGGACCTCTTTATCTCACGTCACCTCCATCTGCTCGCCATAACAGAAACCTGGCTCTGCCTGATGACTCTGCTTCAGTCGCAGCCCTCTGCCCTGGCGGTTATCTTTTTTTCACATACTCCTCGCCCTGCTGGTCGCGGGGGCGGTGTTGGACTACTTCTCTTTCCCTCCTCCAGATTTCAACCCCTTCTTCTACCTCAATCTCACTGTTTTTCCTCCTTTGAAGTCCACTCTATCCGCCTTTTCTCTTCTCTGCCTCTTCGAATAGTGTCATTTATCGTCCCCCTGATAAGTCCCTTTCATCCTCTCTCAGTGACTTTGATGCCTGGCTTGCCTTCTTCCATGATCCTTCCTCCCCCTCTCTCATCCTTGGTGACTTTAATATTCCTGCTAATGATCCTTCCAACTCTTATATTTCCAAGTTACTCGCTTTAACATCCTCCTTTAATCTCCAACTATGCTCCACCTCCCCCACTCATCAAAATGGTCACTGTCTTGATCTCATCTTCTCCTCCAACTGTTCACCCTCTAGTTTCCTTGCCTCTGATCTTCCCCTCTCTGATCACCATCTTATAACTTTCACACTTAAATCTCCCCCCTCCCAGTCCCGTCCTATCTTATCTAATTTATCTAGGAAACTTCACGATATTGACCCTTCATCTCTATCCTCCCATGTTTCAAACCTCCTCTCTACTGTGGCACCATCCACGTCTGTCAACGAGGCTGTTTCTTCTTACAACAGTACTCTATCCTCTGCCTTAGACACTCTTGCACCTTTGATGACCCGCCCTATAAGGCGTACAAAACCCCAACCTTGGCTGACTTCTAATATCCGCTACCTACGTTCCTGTACCCGCTCCGTCAAACGCCTCTGGCGGAAATCTTGGGCCCTTGCTGATTTCTTACACTTTAAGTTCATGCTGACCTCCTTCCAATCTGCTCTTTTACACGCCAAACAGGATTATTATATCCAACTGACCAACTCTCTTGGCTCTAACCCTCGACTTCTCTTCACCACATTGAACGCTCTCCTCAAGGTGCCCCTTCCCCCAACTCCCCCTTCATTATCTCCTCAGACCCTTGCTGAATTCTTTCACGACAAGGTTCAAAAGATAAACCTTGAATTCTCTACCTCGCCACCTCTCCCTCCACTAGTCCGTTCCCCTCTCTCTCCTTCCCTTCATTCCTTTTCCTCCTTTCCTGAAGTTACTATAGAGAAAATTACACTTCTCCTTTCTTCCTCAAGATGTACCACCTGTTCCTCTGATCCCATTCCCACCCACCTTCTTAATGCCATCTCACCTGCTCTTATTCCTTTTATCTGTCACATTCTCAACCTCTCACTTTCCACTGCAACTGTCCCTACTGCCTTTAAACATGCTGTGGTCACACCTCTCCTTAAGAAGCCTTCACTCGACCCTACTTGTCCCTCTAATTACCGACCCATCTCTCTCCTCCCTTTTCTCTCCAAATTACTTGAGCGTGCTGTTCACCATCGCTGCCTTGATTTTCTCTCCTCACATGCTATTCTTGACCCACTACAATCTGGTTTTTGCCCTCTCGACTCAACCGAAACTGTGCTTACTAAAGTCTCCAATGACCTATTACTGGCTAAATCCAGAGGTCTCTGTTCCATCCTCATTCTTCTTGATCTTTCCGCTGCTTTTGATACTGTCAATCACAGCATACTCCTCGATACCCTGTCCTCACTTGGATTCCAGGGCTCTGTCCTTTCCTGGTTCTCTTCCTACCTCTCCCTCCGCACCTTCAGTGTTCACTCTGGTGGATCCTCTTCTACTTCTATCCCTTTGCCTGTCAGCATACCTCAGGGTTCTGTTCTGTGTTGTGTGGTGAGTACAAGACATTGTGTTTTCTCTGTGTTGAGTTTCAGCTGGAATGCATCCGCCCAGGAGTGCATGATTTGGAGGCTTTGGTTGATTTCGTTGGTGATTTCGTTTAGATCATGTTTGAATGGGATGTAAATTGTGACGTTGTCTGCATATATGTAGGGATTAAGGTTTTGATTGGCTAGAAGTTTGGCTAAAGGTATCATCATTAAATTGAAGAGAGATGGTGATAGGGGGGGATCATTGGGGAACTCCACATTCAGGTGCCCATGGGGGTGATATGTCTGCATTCGTTGTTACTTGGTATGATCTTGTGGTCAGGAATCCTTTGAACCATTTGAGAACTGTACTTCCTACTCCGAAGTATTCTACTATATGTAATAGTATTCCATGATTAACCATGTCAAAGGCGCTGGACATGTCGAATTGTAGGAGGAGTATGTTGTTGCCAGTCGCAATTGCTTATTTGAATTAGTTCATTGCAGATACTAATACCGTTTCGGTGCTGTGATTTGATCGAAATCCTGATTGAGACTCGTGCAGGATTGAGTGTGTTTTGTCACTATGCCCTCCAGGAGTTTGGTTATGAGCGGAATAGATGCTACTGGGCAATAGTTGGTTAGGTCCATTGTTCTTTTCTTAGCATCTTTTGGCAGCGGAGTAAGTAAGATGTTTCCTTTCACTGTGGGAAAGAGACCATTTTGAAGCCTGTGGTTTATATGATTCATGAGGTCTTTTTTGAATTGTTTGGGGGAGGATCTTATTAGGCTATTGGGGCAAATGTCTAATTTGCATTGTGATTTGGCGTATTTTCCAAGCCATTGTGAGAATTCATCTGAAGATATTGTGTCAAAGTTGGTCCATGATCGATCCGCTGGGCTTTTCTCAGGTTTTGGATCTAGACATTCAAGGATGCTTGTGTACTCAGTGATGTTGGTAGGTATATTGAGTCGGAGCTTTATAATTTTTTCATTGAAGTAATTCGCAAGATTGGTTGCAGATGGGGTGTCTATGTTGTTAGAGGTAACCGGTGTAGTATTTAGGAGTTTGTTTACGAGTGAGAAGAGTTTGTGTGTGTCCTTGTAGTTTGGTCCTATTTTGGTTTTGTAGTACGTTCTTTTAGTTTGTCTGATAGTGTATTTGTATTTTCTTTGCAGCTTTTTCCAGTCTTTGAGTGTGTGTTCGTCTTTTTTCTTGGTCCATGCTCGTTCTAGTCTTCTGCCTGTGTTTTTAGTTCTTTCAATTCTTCATTGAACAATGGTATTGATTTTTTTCTATGTGAGGTTCTGGTTTGAAGTGGTGCTATGTTGTCTGTACTGTTCTGCATCTGTTGTCCCATTCTTGGAGAAATTGGGGCAAGTCTTTGGGTGTTGTCCATTCGTCTGTATAGAATTGCTGCTAGAATGTTGGTGGGTCATTTTGCCTCTCGTAGTATAGTTTTTTTGCTCTTGTTTTTGTTGTGTCTTTTTTTGTTCTCCAGCGGAGGGAGAGAGAGGTTTGCTTTGTAGTGGTCGGACCATGGTGTGGCTGTGTCTATAAATGTGAGATTATGTTCTGGTGGGAATTTGTGGGTGATAATATCTAATGTGTGTCCTTTGTTGTGGGTGGGTTGCATGTTTGGCCAGTGGAACTCCCATAGTTGGAGGAATTCCTTGCATTTGTGAGTGACATTGCCGAAGGGTTACAAGGTAAAGTTTGCCTTTTTGCGGATGACACCAAGATTTGCAACAGAGTGGACACCCTGGAGGGAGTGGAAAACATGAAAAAAGATCTGCGGAAGCTAGAAGAATGGTCTAACGTTTGGCAATTAAAATTCAATGCGAAGAAATGCAAAGTGATGCATTTAGGGAGTAGAAATCCAAGGGAGACGTATGTGTTAGGCAGGGAGAGTCTGATAGGTACGGACGGGGAGAGGGATCTTGGGGTTATAGTATCTGAGAACCTGAAGGCGATGAAACAGTGTGACAAAGCGGTGGCTGTAGCTAGAAGATTGCTAGGCTGTATAGAGAGAGGTGTGACCAGCAGAAGAGAAGAGGTTTTAATACCCCTGTATAAGAGGTTGGTGAGGCCCCACCTGGAGTATTGTGTTCAGTTTTGAGGGCTGTATCTTGCTAAGAATGTAAAAAGAATTGAAGCTGTGCAAAGAAAAGCTAAGAGAATGGTATGGGATTTGCGTTACAAGACGTATGAGGAGAGACTTGCTGACCTGAACATGTATACTCTGGAGGAAAGGAGAAACAGGGGTGATATGATACAGACGTTCAAATATTTGAAAGGTATAAATCCGCAAACGAACCTTTTCCGGAGATGCGAAGGCGGTAGAACGAGAGGACATGAAATGAGATTGAAGAGGGGCAGACTCAAGAAAAATGTCAGGAAGTATTTTTTCACAGAGAGAGTAGTGGATGCTTGGAATGCCCTCCCACGGGAGGTGGTGGAAATGAAAACGGTAACGGAATTCAAACATGCATGAGCAAAGCTTTTGACACGGTTCCCCACAGGAGGCTTTTGAATAAACTTGACAGGCTGAAGATAGGAGCTGAAGTGGTTAACTGGATTAGGAACTGGTTGACGGGCAGACGCCAGAGGGTGGTGGTTAATGGAATTCGCTCGGATGAGGGAAAGGTGAGTAGTGGAGTGCCTCAGGGATTGGTGCTGGGGCCGATTCTGTTCAATATATTTGTGAGTGACATTGCCAAAGGGTTAGAAGGTAAAGTTTGCCTTTTTGTGGATGATACCAAGATTTGTAACAGAGTGGACACCCCGGAGGGAGTGGAAAACATGAAAAAGGATCTGCAGAAGCTAGAAGAATGGTCTAAGGTTTGGCAATTAAAATTCATTGCAAACAAATGCAAATTGATGCACTTAGGGAATAGAAATCCATGGGAGACGTATGTGTTAGGTGGAGAGAGTCTGATATGTACAGACGGGGAGAGGGATCTTGGGGTGATAGTATCTGAGGATCTGAAGGCGATGAAACAGTGTGACAAGGCGGTGGCTGTAGCCAGAAGGTTGCTAGGCTGTATAGAGAGAGGTGTGACCAGCAGAAGAAAGGAGGTGTTGATGCCACTGTACAAGTCGTTGGTGAGGCCCCACCTGGAGTATTGTGTTCAGTTTTGGAGCCCGTATCTTGCTAAAGATGTAAAAAGAATTGAAGCGGTGCAAAGAAAAGCTACAAGAATGGTATGGGATTTGTGTTACAAGACGTATGAGGAGAGACTTGCTGACCTGAACATGTATACCCTGGAGGAAAGGAGAAACAGGGGTGATATGATACAGACGTTCAAATATTTGAAAGGTATTACTCCGCAAAGAAACCTTTTCCGGAGATGGGAAGGCGGTTAAACTACAGGACATGAAATGAGGTTGAAGGGGGGGCAGACTTAAGAAAAACGTCAGGAAGTATTTTTTCACGGAGAGAGTGGTGGATACTTGGAATGCCCTCCCGCGGGAGGTGGTGGAGATGAAAACGGTAACGGAATTAAAAAATGCGTGGGATAAACATAAAGGAATCCTGTTCAGAAGGAAGGGATCCTCAGAAGCTTAGAGGAGATTGGGTGGCAGCACCAGTGGTGGGAGGCGGGGCTAGTGCTCGGCAGACTTCTACGGTCTGTGCCCTGAAAATGACAGATACAAATCAAGGTCAGGTATACACATAAAGTAGCACACATGAGTTTATCTTGTTGGGCAGACTGGATGGACTCTGCGGGTCTTTCTCTGTCGTCATCTACTATGTTACTATCAACAATAGATAATTACAGCAGTAAAAAAATATTCAAATAACAATACAAAGTATGGCATAGTATACTACTTACAATATCAACACAATTTGCAATAGAACATTTTAATTGACAGTGTAAGGTACAAGTAAAGATGAAACATATAGATAGGTAAGAAAGTAAGAGGAGGAGTTAGAAAATAAGGTGACTAATTTAAAGAAAGGTGCACATGAGGCCAGAGAAGGTTAAATATTATCTCAGCTAGGGTAGGAGTGCAGTATGTGCAGCCTGTCATTCCTTGTGTGTGTGAGTGAGACTAACAAGTCTATTGTTATTGATCTATTATGTAAAGGTGGTATATCAAGTTTTAAAAAACCCATAAACATAATTATGGATGGGGGAGAAGACAGAGTGAGTGATGCTGGATGGGGAAAAGAGAGAGACAGGGTGATGCTAGATGTTGAGAAGAGAGTGAGATGGAGTAATGCTGGGGAGGAGCGTGAGAGATGCTGGATGGGGGAAAGAGATACAAAGACAGGGCGATGGCTAATGGGAAGAGAGATAGGATGATGCTAGATAGGGGGGAAGAAGAGAAACAGAGCAACTGAAACAGAAACACAGAGAAAGCATGATTCTGAATGGGGGAGATGAGAGACACATTGTGTAATGCTGGATGGGGAGAATAGAGGGAAAGATGGGGCAATGCTGGATAAGGAGGAAGACAGCGAGAGAGATGGGGTGATGCTGAATAGGGGGAAGAGGGAGATGGGGTGATGCTGAATAGGGGGGAAAGAGAGAGAAATGGGGTGATTTTGGTTGGCAGGGGCAGAGAAAGACAGAAAGAGTGAAAATGTTGCATGGATTTTCCTGCCCCAAAGAGATCAATAGACCATCAGGGTGTATAGAGGTATGTACAGGAGGGCAAAAAACTGTGAATTTTTGATTTGTCATTGGGGGGTGGTAGCCTGCAGAAATGAAGAGGTAGAGATGGCGACAAGCATATGGGTGGTGGATGGATTAGATAGATGGATAGATGAAGTCGTTTGTGGGCGGGTGGCAGGGGGCTGTAAAAAGGAAGGGAGCTGAAAAGAAATTAGAAAAGTGGGTGGGAGGGGACTGTAAAAAAAGGTGGGTGGATGGATGGAGGGAGGGAGGGAGAGAGAGGGTTGGAAATAAAGATTGGGAAGATAGATGGGAGGGGGCTGTAAAATAATGATGGATGCAGTGCGTATGCAGGAAGGGAGGCTGGAAAAAAAGAGCAGTAAGGAGGACGTACATGGAGGGGGAAGGGAAAATGGGGAAATAGACTAGAAGGTAATGGGAGGGAAAGGGGGACATGCTGCTCATGGATGTACATCTTTTAAAATTTTGTATTTAGCAGAGTATAGAAAAAAATACATTTATGTTACTTTTACCAGTATTTTCACTGCTTATAGAATCTGGATTTCTTGGGGGGGGGGTTGAGGTGATTGAGCGGCAGAGTGTGATGTGGTGCAGCGGGCTGGGTGGAACGGGGATGGAGGGGATGACTTGTGGCAGGGATGTGCATTAGATTCCCATGGGGACGGGTTACACTTCTGTCCCCACGTAACTCTCTACCTTGCCAGTACTAGCTAAAATTCAAAACAGCCATAGGTAACTGTGTTCACAATGGCCTGGTCATGTCACAGACACCCCAAAGGGTCTGGTAAGGTCCATACTCTTCCCAGTTGATAAGTGTGCCCCCAACTTTGGAGCTCTCATCCCTACAATAAAGGTGCAACAGTCATACTTTGACCTCGGCCAGAAAGACAAGACACGAGACAGAGAACTTTGAAATGTTAAAAATATATATTTCCTGCACAAAAATGAACATAAAATAGTAAACAAAAATAAAGTCAACTGGCATGGATGAACTAAATAAAAACAAATCAGTTATATAGAAGAAAAGTATTTACAAAAAAATCAAATCATTACTTGAAAATATATTTACAAAACAAAAAACAAACCAAAAGCAGGGCAATCTACATAAAGGAGGGTGAGAAATAAGGGAGGAAAGGATGCTCAATCAAGATTTGGGGGAGGGGATGCTGCCTAGAGGCAAACTCTGCTTCCAGGGTATTCACCAGTTGCTCCACCATCATATACAACCCATTAATACTGGTCCTCAAGGCCTGCACCTCCATGATCAGTTCCATGGCAATGGAGGGCTGGTCTAGAGAACCAGCACGAGGGGCTGGACATAGTGGCTGCTGGGTGCCACTTGCGTCTGCCTTATCCTCCCCTTCACACTGTGAAGAGGGGGATAACAGAGGCAAGTGGCCCCATATCATGGGCAGTATGTTGTGCTGGGGCGGTTGGTGCTGCTGCTGCTGTTGGTGCTCTTATGGCTACCCTTCCCAGAGCTGGTAGAGCCCCAGGCATGACCTCCACCCCTGCTGCAGCACTCTGACCTACACGCTCTGAGGACACAATTGCAGATAAAGATTTAAGCATTGGAATATGACATATTGATATTGTGTGCTACAGGTAAAGGCAACATAAAAGTACATTTTCTGCATGTTTCTTCTCCATTGCAACTATTTGTACAGATTATCTGAGGCAAGGGGTGGGGATTACATTGTCCACTAGGACACAGACTTCTAGAAGGAATGAAACCCATTTCCCCAGCAATCAAAGGCCACTCCTCAAACCATCATGCTACACCTCAACTCACAACACCCAATTTTTAGGGGGGGCAGTAATTGGGGATTCATGGGGTTGATGTCACTACATGGACCACTTTTGATGAGATATAGGCATTTCGTAAACAGGTATAAGCAGAAGTAATATATATGTATTACAGCAATTGTCACTCTCTCAGCTGCCAATGGAGACAGTATTTGCCCAATCACAGCTCTACATGCTGCAGAACAGTCATACAGATGCTCCTAATAGTCCATTACCAGAGATGGCTAATATGCACACATATATTTGGGAGGGGGGGGGCATGATCAGCCTCTCTCCATGGGTCTCTAGTCTGAAAACATATTGGCTAACCAGCCATCCAGATAAACAGTAGGTTGTCTAGCATTCGAGGTAGGCCTCTCCCTCTCCCCACCAAAATAAAAAAACGCACAATTTACATGATGGGACCAGAGTAGGTCTTGAACCAGCAACCTTCCATACTCTGCGTTGCCTACATGCAGACAGCAGAACTGCAGATGCTGGGTGACAATTAAGGCACATTAGCTACATGTGTACTTCATACAGTTGCCCTGTCCAGGTACCACAACATTAAAGGCAACCTTTTCATGAGATAGATTTGCATGCAGTGGCAGCAGTACATGCAATTCTCTCTCATGAATATTCATTGTGGGTATCCTAAAAACCTGTCTGGCTAGAGTGCCACCAGGACCAGGTTTGGGAACCACTGCACTAGAATTGACATTGGATCTTAAAACATTTGACCAAAAAACTTTATATATTTTTGAGGTACGGCAGGATTTGAAATCATTTGTTCCTTGAATTTGTTTGGTATCTCCCTTCACAGAGAAGGCTTCTTTATTTACTGTAATCTGATTTGAATTATTTAGGATGAGAGTAAAATATAAGACTCAGTATAGAATATGATACAATAGAATATGGCTAACTATCCTGTTGCCCTTTGAGAATGACCATCCAAGGAGCAGTAGTCCAACCATTTCTGACCCACCTACTGGCACAGTCTATGATTCAGCTGCACAATTAGAGACAAAGTGACCCTTTGCCATCATAATCAAAGGTATCTGCACCTAGTCCTAGCTTAGAACAAAAACTGCACACATTCTGGGCTTACCAGTGAAAGTTGAGAGGAAAATGCCCTAGACTAGTGGTTCCCAAACCTAGCCCTGGAGGCACCCCAGCCAGTCAGGTTTTCAGGATATACACAATGAATATTCATGAGAGAGATCTGCATGCAGTGGAGGCAATGCATGCAAATCTCTCTCATGAATATTCATTGTGGATATCCTGACAACCTGACTGGCTGGGGTGCCTCCAGGACCAGGTTTGGGAACCATCTAGACTGTGTGGTCCAACATGTATTACCCAAACTGGACAGTGTGTGGCCTACATAAACACCAGAGTCAGAGGGTGAGGGAATTTGTCTACCTCCACAGCTGACTCTGGAACCTTCTCCAGAGGTTGTTAGAGGTATGCAAACTGGCCCTCCGATGTATAGGATATAGCTGGACCTCATGCTGGAGAGCCAGTTTGCATAATTCTACAACCTCTTCTTTGTGGTTACGTTCATTTAAGTGGCCATGTTTTTTTTTTTAGAAATATGCACCAATATTCAGAACGGTAGCAGGTTAACTTTTGCAGCTGAAAATGCGGGGCTATAGATGACCGGTTTATGATAGCCGGTTATCTTGGAGTTAGCTGCACTGCTGAATATTGGGCAGTGTATGCCTTTAAAAGGTACAGCAGCTCTGTAGAGGCCTGGTAAATCCTGAAGAGAGAACAGTTTTGCTATGGAGTGCTGCCAGAGAGCTAAGCATTGAATTTTAAGATTACAATTCGGTTTGATTCAGAGATTCTAATCTGCTCTTACCCGTGTGTCCTTCTCTTAATATCTCCTGATAATAGTAACGTGGAGGGGCATAATCGAAAGTTGCCGGCGATCTAATTTAGCGGTGGAGCTACAGCTGGCCAGAACCATTATCGAACTATTATCGAAACTATTATCGAAAAAGATGGTTGGCCATCTTTTCTTTTTTTTATAATACGGTTTAGCCCAGCCAAATGCCAGAGTTCGCCAGGTTGGAGATGGCCAGTTTTGTTTTTCAGCGATAATGGAAAAAAAAATGCCGGCGATCTCCAACCCGGCGATATCCAAGGCATTTGGTCATGGGAGGAGCCAGCATTTGTAGTGCACTGGTCCCCCTCACATGCCAGGACACCAACTGGGCACCCTAGGGGTCAGTGCGTTGGACTTCAGAAAAAGCTCCCACATGCATAGCTCCCTTACTTTGGGTGCTGAGCCCCCCCCAACCCACCCACCCCCCAAACCCACTACCCACAAATGTACACCACTACCGTAGCTCTTAGGGGTGAAGGGAGCAACTACATGTGGGTACAGTGGGTTGTGGAGGGCTCCCATTTACCAGCACAAGTGTTACAGGTAGGGGGAGATGGGCCTGGGTCCGCCTGCCTTAAGTGCACTGCGGTACCCACTAAAAGTGCTCCAGGGACCTGCATACATGCAGGCCTCTAGGACTTGTTGCTGCTGTATAACCTTGGCACACCAGTTGACACCTGAAGACTAATCTCTTTGTAAAAGTCCTTTATTTGAATAAGCACGTTTACTCACAGTTAACTGCAGATCAGAGATTGTGCCCCACTGGCAAAGAGTCTCCCTGGTACTGAGATTAGCAGTAGGTCAGAGCTGGCAGAATGGTGTACAATGCCCTCTTTCAGCAACATTCAAGGTAATAACTAAGTTCTCTAACGTGGGTAACACATGAAAGGGATCTAAAACTGGCTTACAAAAATGGCCACTACCTCATGGACTACCGGAAACAAAACTGGACACACTCTGACCCAGTTAGCAGGGGGAAAAGCACCATGGGAGTAGAGCTCACTACCTTACACTCACCACAATGCATTGCTGATGTGACTCTGCAGTTCACCTAACAGAAAAGGTGTCACACTCACTCGACAGCCACATCACAACCAGGGAAAGGCTGTCAGAGGATAGAACACATTCTGCTGTCATGGAGGTGGGTACAGCATTTGAGGCTGGCATACAGGCTGGCAAAAAAGGTTTTTAGTTTATTGTTTTATTGTGGGAGGGGGTTGGTGACCACTGGGGGAGTACGGGGAGATCATCTGGTCAGTTTGGGCACCTTTTTGAGGCTTGGTCGTGAAAATAAAAGGACCAAGTAAACCCAGCGAAATACTAATGAACGTCGCTTTTTTTTTCCCATTATCCGCGAAAGCCGGCCATCTGGTAGCCACACTCATGCTCCGCCTTCGCTTCGCCGCCGACATGCCCCCTTGAACTTTCGCTGGTGAGGCAACGGGAAAGTGGCGATGCTGTCAAAAAAGCCGCTTTCAATTATAGCGATTTGGACGCTTTTGCGAGATCGCCGGCCACCTCCCGATTTATGTTGGAAGATGGCCAGCGATCACTTTCGAAAATAAGCCCGATAGTAACATAGTAGATGATGGCAGAAAAAGACCTGCACGGTCCATCCAGTCTGCCCAACAAGACAAACCCACACGTGCCACTTCCCGTGCACACCCCACCCTGATCTGAAACGCCACCCTCAGGGCACAGACTGCAGAAGTCTCGCCCAGCATTAGCCCTGCCTCCCAAACACCAGCCCCGCCTCCCAATCTTGGCTAAGCTTCTGAGGATCCATTCCTTCTGAACAGGATTCCTTTATGTTTATCCCACGCATGCTTGAATTCCGCTACCGTTTTCATCTCCACCACCTCCCGCGGGAGGGCATTCCAAGTATCTACCACTCTCTTCATGAAAAAATACTTCCTGACATTTTTCTTGAGTCTGCCCACCTTCAATCTCATATCATGTCCTCTAGTTCTACCGCCTTCCCATCTCCGGAAAAGGTTCATTTGCGGATTAATACCTTTCAAATATTTGAACGTCTGTATCATATCACCCCTGTTTCTCCTTTCCTCCAGGGTATACATGTTCAGGTTAGCAAGTCTCTCCTCATATGTCTTGTAACGCAAATCCCATACCATTCTCGTAGCTTTTCTTTGCACCGCTTCAATTCTTTTTACATCCTTAGCAAGGTATGGCCTCCAAAACTGAACACAGTACTCCAGGTGGGGCCTCACCAACGACTTATACAGGGGCATTAAAACCTCTTTTCTTCTGCTGGTCACACCTCTCTCTATACAGCCTAGCAACCTTCTCACTACGGCCACCGCCTTGTCACACTGTTTTGTCACCTTCAGATCCTCAGATACTATCACCCCAAGATCCCTCTCCCTGTCCGTACCTATCAGACTCTCCCCGCCTAACACATATGTCTCCCGTGGATTTCTACTCCCTAAGTGCTTCACTTTGCATTTCTTCGCATTGAATTTTAATTGCCAAACCTTAGACCATTCTTCTAGCTTCTGCAGATCCTTTTTCATGTTTTCCACTCCCTCCCTGGTGTCCACTGTGTTGCAAATCTTAGTATCGTTCGCAAAAAGGCAAACTTTACCTTCTAACCCTTCGGCAATGTCACTCACAAATATATTCAACAGAATCGGCCCCAGCACCGATCCCTGAGGCACTCCACTACTCACCTTTCCCTCATCCGAGCAAATTCCATTAACCACCACCCTCTGGCTTCTGTCCGTAAACCAGTTCCTAATCCAGTTAACCACTTCAGGTCCTATCTTCAGTCTGTCCAGTTTATTCAAGAGCCTCCTGTGGGGAACCGTGTCAAAAGCTTTGCTGAAATCTAAGTAGATTACATCTATAGCACGTCTAGCACGTCCTTGATTCAATTCTCCAGTCACCCAGTCAAAGAATTCAATGAGATTCGTTTGGCACAATTTCCCTTTGGTAAAACCATGTTGTTTCGGATCTTGCAACTTATTGGCTTCCAGGAAATTCACTATCCTGTCCTTCAGCGCTTTCATTACTTTTCCAATAACCGAAGTGAGGCTTACTGGCCTGTAGTTTCCAGCTTCTTCCCTATCACCACTTTTGTGAAGAGGGACCACCTCCTCCGTTCTCCAATCCCACGGAACCTCTCCAGTCTCCAAGGATTTATTAAACAAATCTTTAAGAAGACCCGCCAGAACCTCTCTGAGCTCCCTCAATATCCTGGGGTGGATCCCGTCCGGTCCCATGGCTTTGTCCACCTTTAGGTTTCCTAGTTGTTCATACACACTCTCTTCCATATACGGTGCTATATCCACTCCACTCTCATATGTACTTTTGCCAATCGTGGTCCTTCTCCAGGATTTTCTTCTGTGAAAACAGAATAAAAGTATCTATTTAGCAAATTTGCCTTTTCTTCATCATTACCTACATAGCGGTACACAGCATCTTTCAGTTTCACAATTCCCTTTTAGTCATTTTCCTTTCACTAATATACCTGAAGAAATTTTAGTCATCCCTCCTTACCTTTCTAGCCATTTGTTCTTCCACTTGTGCTTTTGCCAGACGTATCTCTCTCTTGGCTTCCTTCAGTTTCATCCGGTATTCCTCTCTGTGTTCCTCTTCTTGAGTTTTTCAGTATTTCTGGAACGCCAACTCTTTAGCCTTTATTTTCTCAGCCACTTGCTTGGAGAACCATATCAGTTTCCTTTTTCTCTTGCTTTTATTTACTCTCCTTACATAAAGGTTTGTGGCCCTATTTATAGTTTCTTTCAGCCTGGACCACTGCTCTTCCACTTCTCGTACGTCCTCCCAGCCCATCAGTTCCTTCCTCAGGTATTCCCCCATTTTACTAAAATCAGCATGCTTGAAATCCAGGACTTTGAGTTTTGAGTGGCCACCCTCCACTTCAGCCGTCATATCAAAGCAAACCATTTGATGGTCACTGCTGCCCAGGTGGGCACCCACTCGGACATCTGACACACTATCCCCATTTGTGAGTACCAGATCCAGTGTCGCTCCCTCCTTCGTGGGTTCCGTCACCATTTGTCCGAGCAGAGCACTTTGAAAAGCATCCACGATCTCTCTACTTCTTTCCGATTCCACAGATGGAACCTTCCAATCTACATCCAGCAGATTGAAATCTCCCAGCAACAGCACCTCTCTCTTCATCCCCAACTTTTGAATATCTGCAATCAGATCTTTATCTAGTTCCTCCAATCGCTGACTATACCCCCTTCTATCCTATTAACAAAACAAAACAGAACAAAAATACCCCTCCCTTTCTTTTCATTTGCAGATCTGGCTCTGAAAATTTTCTAAATGTCTTCATCCTTATTTACTATTTATAATTGCTCTTTTGCATTGTGTCTTTATATTTTATGCTGAAATTGTTTTAAGGGTGCCTTTATTATCAGAACTGTGTTTTGTACCTTCATTCTACTGCAGTGTTGCCTGTTATTTTAATTTAATCAATTTTGTAGGGCCGATTTGCCACGCACCAAGCCGGTGGTAGCCCTACCACCCTTTAGTACATAAGTACATAAGTAGTGCCATACTGGGAAAGACCAAAGGTCCATCTAGCCCAGCATCCTGTCACCGACAGTGGCCAATCCAGGTCAAGGGCACCTGGCACGCTCCCCAAACGTAAAAACATTCCAGACAAGTTATACCTAAAAATGCGGAATTTTTCCAAGTCCATTTAATAGCGGTCTATGGACTTGTCCTTTAGGAATCTATCTAACCCCTTTTTAAACTCCGTCAAGCTAACCGCCCGTACCACGTTCTCCGGCAATGAATTCCAGAGTCTAATTACACGTTGGGTGAAGAAAAATTTTCTCCGATTCGTTTTAAATTTACCACACTGTAGCTTCAACTCATGCCCTCTAGTCCTAGTATTTTTGGATAGCGTGAACAGTCGCTTCACATCCACCCGATCCATTCCACTCATTATTTTATACACTTCTATCATATCTCCCCTCAGCCGTCTCTTCTCCAAGCTGAAAAGCCCTAGCCTTCTCAGCCTCTCTTCATAGGAAAGTCGTCCCATCCCCACTATCATTTTCGTCGCCCTTCGCTGTACCTTTTCCAATTCTACTATATCTTTTTTGAGATACGGAGACCAGTACTGAACACAATACTCCAGGTGCGGTCGCACCATGGAGCGATACAACGGCATTATAACATCCGCACACCTGGACTCCATACCCTTCCTAATAACACCCAACATTCTATTCGCTTTCCTAGCCGCAGCAGCAAACTGAGCAGAAGGTTTCAGCGTATCATCGATGACGACACCCAGATCCCTTTCTTGATCCGTAACTCCTAACGCGGAACCTTGCAAGACGTAGCTATAATTCGGGTTCCTCTTACCCACATGCATCACTTTGCACTTGTCAACAGTAAAAAGGGCCCCTAAGTATTATCACAGCCTACTCTTCCTTTTATTTATTATTTCCTATTGTGTAGAGGATTATGCTCCTCTTGACCTCTATGTTAGTCTTGATCTTCCTATTGTGGTCCCAGGAGGATATTGCTGAAATATTGCCTTTTTCTTTAGCCTTTTGCAATGTTATGTGGCAATTCATCTGAAAAGTATGAAAGAACTTCTCCTAGCCAATAAGGAGATTCAAGAGTTTCACCACAAATGGATGCAGAGTGATTTGAACTACTGGGAAAAGGCAGAGTACCAGGTTCCTAGAGATATCAATAGATTATGCTCCTCTTGACCTCTATGTTAGTCTTGATCTTCCTATTGTGGTCCCAGGAGGATATTGCTGAAATATTGCCTTTTTCTTTAGCCTTTTGCAATGTTATGTGGCAATTCATCTGAAAAGTATCAAAGAACTTCTCCTAACCAAAGAGGAGCTTCAAGAGTTTCACCACAAATGGATGCAGAGCAGAGGCGTAGCCAGGTTTTGATCTCAGGGGGAGCAGACTTTTATAAAATAGGCACCGGTGGAGGTCACGTGACGCCATGGTGCAGGGCTGACGCTGGGTAGCTAGGCTCCGCGCACATTCGCCCAAAAATCAGCAAATTTGACGGGCCCGAGGAGAGAAACGGCGCTGTCTAGTGTGCTAAAGAAGCGGGAATCGCTTGCGATCGGCGAGACGGTGCAGAGGTACGGCATGGCTGCGAAAACAGTTCGCAGAGAGAAAGACAAGACTAAGCCGGCCGATGCCAAGATGGCCGACCAGCGTGAGCCCGGGGAGCTTGCTGTGGGCTCCGCGTGGCTAGCAGAAATTACCGCCGAGGTAACTGCAGCGGTGGAGGCAGCGCTGGACAAGAAGCTCCAGCAACTTTATGATCGTACGGAGGAGGCTCATGAACGCAACGATAGCATGAGCTTAGAGTTGGATGAAGGCCTGCAGCGCATATCAGAGGTGGAGGGGAGCGTGGAGGCGCAGAAGGAGCTAAATAAGAAACTGGAGAAGAGAGTGCAGGATCTGGAGGTAAAACTGGATGATTTAGAGAATCGAAGCAAGCGAAATAACCTGCGCCTGATTGGACTCCCAGAGTCACTGTTGGATAGGGATTTGCAAAATTTTTTGGACGAATGGCTGCCAAAGACTTTACAAATAGAGGATAAATTACAACAATTCTGCGTGGAGCGGGCCCACCGGGTGGGGCCTATGCGGCAGCCAGGGAACAGACCAAGAGTGGTGATCTTAAAGACTCTTAACTTCAGGCATAAACAATATATACTGGATGCGCTTCGAGGTGGACAATCGCTTACCTATCAAGGGAGAAAAATTCTTTGTTTTCAAGACTATTCGCATCAGGTGCAAATGAAGAGGAAATCCTTCACGTCATTATGTACGGAGCTATATAACAAGAAGATAAAATTTGCACTCCTCTACCCTGCCAAGCTCAGACTCACCATAAATGGTACAACTCAGTTTTTTGAATGGGTGGAGGCAGCTAAAGAATACATTCAACAACATGGAGGGACATCAGAGCCTAAGTGAAGTGGAGGAAGCTTGCAGGATGGTACAGGGGCTCAATAGAGGACGCTGGAGGTTAAAATACAGTTTTTACAGTGGAGAGCAGATTTGGAGAGTGATGTCGCGAACTTTAGGACTGAGCACTTAGATGGTGGACTCATGACAGATTGGGCTGATATAATCTGGGAATGTATATAAGACAGTATCCCAGGTGTACCCAGATCTTCTCTGCGCCCTTTGGCTTCAGATGCTGTCGGAGTGGCAAATCTGACTGGATTGCATTGAGACCATTAGATCTGAAGTGGAAGCCAGAAGTCTGCAGGTTATGGCTGTATAAGAACTACATAAAACTGACCTCCGGAGGATCTACACAGGAATGGGAGTGTGAGACAGCTAAAAACTGATACTAGAGATATGACACATAAATTTATGCATGTTTGGGATGTTGGGAAAGAGACATGGGGGAAGGGGGGATGTGAGGTATGTTGTAGGGTGAGTGCAGGTGTTATAGCGTGACTAGTTCTGGGAACAGGGGGGGGGAAGGATAGGGGAATAGGGAATAGGCAGGGCACATATGGGGGGGAGGGGGGAGAGGATAGGGTTTGGGAAGCAGGGAAACGATTACCAAAAAAGGGTAGAAGGAGATATGTGAGTGAGTGGAATGTTGAGTGGCTGCGAGATGGAATGGTGGGGGTGGTGATGCTGGGACACCATGCCTGCTTACCATTAGATGAGATTTGTGAGCTGGTACACATAAGAGATGATGGGGGTTGATGGGCCTTAAAGTGTACTCCTGGAATGTGGGGGGAATATCCTCCACCATAAAAAGAAAGAAAATACTTCATAGTCTTAAAAAGAAAAGGGCAGATATAGCGCTCCTTCAAGAGACACATTTATCAAAGCAGGAGCATGAGAAGTTGAGAACCTGGTGGGTGGGGACCATATTGGAGGCCCCGGCAGTGGGGAAAAAAGCGGGCGTTGCTATTTTATTTCATAAATCGTTACAGGTGGAGGTGGGACAGATGTGTGCTGATCCTGAAGGGAGGTATATACTGGCACAGGTAAAGGTGAATGGTAATACATGTCTCATTAGTAATATCTATGCCCCCAATGTGTACTGTAAGCAATTTTACCATACAATTATCAGTAAGATACAGCAATTTAACATCCAACAGCAGATAATAGGAGGGGATTTTAACGTGGTGGCGGACCCCATTCTGGATAGATCACACGGGACAGTGAGCTCTGTGGTGGGGGCGGGTAAAGGCATAAAACTGGTGTGGAGCATTGGGAGTGGTTGATGTGTGGAGGGTATTACATCCAAACACTAAAGACTATACACACTACTCAAGAGCCCATCACACTCAATCGAGGATTGACTACCTATTGATAGATGAAGAGAGCTTCACACATATATCGGAGGCTGATATTGATCCTACGATTATATCAGATCATGCGGCTATATATATCAAATTTCGAGATCAAACTTCACAAAATAGACAGTATAGGTGGGCTTTTCCTATGGATCTGTATAATGATCCGGAGTTTTGGACTTATATTACAGGAAAGTGGAAAGAATACTCATTACATAACGCATCTCACAGGCATACCCCAATATTGTTTTGGGAAGCTGGAAAGGCTGTCTTAAGAGGAGAGATAATAGCGTATAGTATTAGGAAGAAGAGACGAAGAGATAAGGAGATTATCAGATTAGGGGATAGAGCGATACGGTTGAGGAGGGCTTATGGACAACAGTCTGCGGACCACCTTCGTGAGCAATTATTAGCCACGCAGGCATCTCTGAATGAGCTATTACATCAGCGTGCTAATAAATCGGCTGAATACTATAGATACCAATTGTATAAGTTTGGTAATAAGCCTGGGAGACTGATGGCGGGTCTAGTGAGAAGGGTGAAGGGACAGCGGAGAGTGCTTGCGATTAGGACGCAGGCTGGGGGACTGGTACATACTGATGCAGAGATACAAGATGTATTTCATGACTATTATGCTAAGCTGTATACTAAGAATGAGATGGATGATTTAGATCCAGATATCTATCTTGAGAATGTTAAGTTGACAAAGATAACAGCGCAGCAGCAGGAAGAGTTAAACAAGCCGATAGAAGTAGAAGAGGTCCTGAGAGAAATTAGAGGTAGTGCATTACATAAAGCTGCGGGGCCAGATGGATTTAGGGCAGAACTGTATAAAATCTTAATGCAGGATATAGGAAAACCTCTGGCTGATGCCTTTAATAGGTCAGTTGACTTAGGGGAGCTACCGCAATCTTTGTGTTTAGCGGATATTATGGTTTTCCTGAAACCAGGGAGAGATTCGACTTTGCCAGACTCATATAGGCCTATATCACTCATTAGTTATGAAGCTAAATTATTGGCTCAGATTTTAGCTTCTAGACTGGCAAAAGTGCTGACACATATAGTGGCGTCCCCGCAGGTGGGATTTATACAGGGAAGACAGAGCGGGAAGAATATCAGGTTGATATTGGCCACGATGGAGAGAGTGCGAAGGGAGGGAGGGGATCAGCTTCGACGCCGAAAAGGCGTTTGATCGGGTTGAGTGGGAGTTCCTCTTTGCATCGCTGAAGGCATATGGATTTGAAGGATATTTTACACAAGCGATATCCATATTGTACAAGAACCCGGCAGCGAGAGTGTTGGTAAATGGCACGTACTCTCGATGCTTCCCAATAAATCGGGGAACCAGACAGGGTTGTCCTCTGTCCCCTTTACTCTTTGCCATCACTCTGGATCCCCTGATTAGGGAAATTCTAGGAAATGTGGAGATAGAGGGGATTAAATTGGGACATCGAGAATTTAAAGTATCGGCATTTGCTGATGACATTTTGGTCCATCTGGCGAGACCGGAGAGATCGCTGCCGGTGTTGATGGAAGTATTTGCAGAATACGGGGCCTTCTCGGGCTTTAGTTTAAATTTTCAAAAATCTGAAAGATTACCCACTAGCAACATAGTAAGGGAGACGTGGAAGGGACCATTTCCACTGAAATGGGCGGATCAGGAGTTTAAGTACCTGGGCATTAAGCTGACGGGGGATTTGAGAAGATTATATAGAAGAAATGTTGATGAGTTATTAAACTATACAAGGAATCAATTGGCTCTATGGGAGGGATTGCCTTTAACACTGAGTGGCCGAATTGGTTTGTTCGCCATGGTGCTGTTTCCGAGATGGCTATATGTCTTAAGACAACTGCCGATCTTATTGCAGATCAAGGATTTAAAGAAACTTAGGAGAATGGTGACCAGATTCTGCTGGGGTGGAAAGAAGGCCAAAGTCAAAATGGAATATATGTATGGGAGTAGGACAGAGGGAGGCCTTGGGATGCCCGATATCAAACAATATAATTGGGCATGTTTGGCTAGACACCTAGCGGATTGGATATTAGACAATGAAGAACATACGGTGTGGAGTACGGAGTGTGTAATGTTTGAGCCTTATCACCCCTATTATATGCTGCATGTTCAGGGGAAGTGGTTACCTAAGGGATGGAGACAGCATATTTTATTACATCCAATGCGATGGGTATGGCAGTATATACTAAAGGGATTAAATAAGAATCCACACTGTATGGATCTGCTTCCTCTGGTGGGGAACAGTGCCTTTGATCCTGGGAATATACAACCGAGGTTCAGAAATTGGGCACGGGAAGGGATAGTATTGGTGGCGGATGTTATGCAGGATTCGGGGAAGATTATATTTAGAGAGGCCTTAGAGGATATAGTGGGAGCAGAGAATGTGACCTGGTATGATTACAATCAATTACATAGCTATATTAAGCAGTTAAATTCTGCTGGATGCGAGAGAGGGATGTATGACCTACTGGTGAATCTATTTCTACCTCAGGGTAGAGAACAGACCTCGGTGTCGACACTTTATAAACAGCTGCAAATGATTTCCCCGCACCGTGGCTATGAGGAGGTTGCTCGGAGGTGGTCTGCGGATATGAGAGTGGAGGTTAGAAGTGGAGATATAGCCCAGTCTTTGAAGGAGATAGTACATAAAGTGACTAGTGCACGACATAGGGAGATTCAATTCAGAATCATTATGAGAGCATACCTCTCCCCTGTACAGGCCTACTATGCTGGTAGAATTCAAGCACCACATTGCAGCAAGTGTAACTTCCAGAGAGCATCACTTTATCATATGCTGTGGGAATGTCCAGACATTAAGAAATTCTGGGATAATATTATGGAATTCTGTGAGACATTAATTCATAAGACAATTAGATTGTCACCTAAAAATCTAATCTTGGGCCTAGGGGGGAGCGGGTTAAATCTGAGGCACACAGAGGGCATATTCATGTATAAGGCAATAATTATAGGGAAGCAATGTATTATGCAATTTTGGACTCAGGATATTGGGCCCTCTTTCTGGCAGTGGAGGAATTTGCTTCATACCTTGGTGCTTCTGGAGGCACGTGAGGTGCACCGAAGCCCTAGGAGTAAACAACGATTCTGGGAGATTTGGGAGCCGTACGTGCAGGCCCTATCGGGCAGAGCCCGCAGCTTACTAGTGAACTCACTCACATTGTAGCTTGTGATAGGAAGAAAGACATGTTAGAATAGGCTGACGTGGGAGGGAGGAGGGTGGGTAAGGAGATGGGAGGGAGGGGGAGGAGGGAGGGAGGGAGGGGGGGGATGTGTGTTCTATGCTTAAACATATGAAAACTGATTTAAGTTAAAGAAATGTGGTTTTCGTAGTAGATTAAGAATATGCTATAGTGATATGACATTAATCTGTTGAGTTTACGTGTTTTTGGGGGGGAAAAAGAATTGTATTATATGTTATTTGATATATTGCTATGAATAGAGGATTCTGAGAGTGATGATCTTTCTGTATCATGGCATGTGATGTTTACTAATAAAAATAATTAAAATAAAATAGGCGCCGGTTGGTGTCAGCTAGACAGCAGTATCTGTGTTGTTGCTCAAGGGCTGTGGCGGGCACTGATTAATACAGGCTGTCTCTGTTGCGGCCTGCCTACAAGGAAACAGTAAGTTACATCAGGAGGCAGGACACAGAAGAGGTCTCTGGACTGGCCAGAGCAGGCAACCTGTCTTCTTAACTTCAAATAAAAATATTCAAATCGTGACCATCACCTCAGGAATAGCACACACATTCCTTCCACTGCTAGACACATTTTGTTTGTGAGGTGACTCTACAGGATGTGGAGACCAACTAGTCTTTAGGATTTTTATTTTGGGTGACAAGGGCCACAAAAGACTAGAGTGGATGAGCCTACTTTCAAATAGGGCTAGACACTTTGCCATTCAGGTTTTCAGGCTATCCACAATGAATCTGCATGAAAATGATTTGCATGTAATGGAGGCAGTATATGCAAATCAATTTCATGCATATTTAATGTGGATATCCTGAAAAACCTGACTGGCAAGGGGTTACTCCAGGACCAACTTGGGTAACACTGCCCAAGAACACAAAACGTACCACCCCATAACAGCCCTAACCCACCTATGAAAAGACAGTGCTATATGTATTACACTGGGTTCTGGAGCACCAATATACCTACTACTGGGAAACTAGAACAAGCTGCATTGTTACACATTTCTACACAGACACTACATGCTAGCAGAATTCTTCACCTCAGTCGCACATGCAGAACATGGATAGAACCTCATCTATATAACATGAGTAGCCATTCTGGATCAGACCAAAGGTCCATCTAGCCCAGTATCCTGTTTCCAACAGTGGCCAACCCAGGTCACAAGCACCTGGCAGAAACCCAAATTGTGACAACATTCCATCCTACCAATCTAATACAGAATAGGGAGCCATAAAAAAACCCAACAACAACAAAAGTTGAAATAGAGACCCCCTCCTCTCTGCCCAAGAAAACCAGACTCTATAAACAGCGCAATACTGGTAAAAAGAAACAGAAAAGCATTTTCTCCTGTACTTTGCAAAATAAAAATTAGAAAAAAATATACATTTTACAAAGCAGGTACACACTACTACTACTACTTAACATTTCTAAAGCGCTACTAGGGTTACGCAGCGCTGTACAATTTAACATGGAAGGACAGTCCCTGCTCAAGGAGCTTACAATCTAAAAGACAGGTGTACAATCTAAAAGACAAGTGTAGAGTCAATCTGATAGGGCATACTATATTTACCGAAAGGTTAGGTGCCGAAGGCAGCATTGAAGAGGTGAGTTTTAAGCAGAGATTTGAAGATGGGTAGGGAGGGGGCTTGGCGTAGGGGTTGAGGAAGATTGTTCCAGGCATAGGGTGAGGCAAGGCAGAATGAGCGGAGCCTGGAGTTGGCAGTGGTGGAGAAGGGTACTGAAAGGAGGGATTTGTCCTGTGAGCGGAGGTTATGGGCGGGAACATAGGGGGAGATGAGGGTAGAAAGGTAGTGAGGAGCTGCAGACCGGGTGCATTTGTAGGTAAGGAGTAGAAGCTTGAATTGTATGCGGTATCTGATCGGAAGCCAGTGAAGTGACTTGAGGAGAGGGGTGATACGAGTATATCGGTTCTGGCGGAATATAAGACGTGTGGCAGCGTTCTGAACAGATTGAAGGGGGGATAGATGGCTAAGTGGGAGGCCGGTGAGGAGTAAGTTGCAGTAGTCAAGGCAAGAGGTAATGAGAGCGTGGACGAGAGTTCGTGTGGTGTGCTCAGAGAGGAAAGGGCGAATTTTGCTGATGTTGAAGAGGAAGAAGCGACAGGTCTTGGCAGTCTGTTGGATATGCGCAGAGAAGGAGAGGGAGGAGTCGAAGATGACTCCGAGGTTGCGGGCAGATGGGACGGGGAGGATGAGGGTGTTATCAACTGAGACAGAGAGTGGAGGAAGTGTCCTTACAAAGTATTAAATAAAAACAATGTTTTTTTCTACCTTTGTTGTTTGGGAATTTGGCTGGTCCTAGTCTTTTTTTCCATGTTCCAAGTCAGCCTTACAAATTCTTTTCCAGGCTGGACTTTCCATTTCTTCTCTCTCCTCATCTTCTTCCTTTCCTTCTCCACATCTATTTGGCACTGATCTTTCATTTTATGTCCCCACTATCAAATAGCTATGTATAGAGCTGCCAAGTGATCCAGTTCCAGAAGGGAAATTTTTCAACCAGTCCTAGTGTGAACTCATATCCCACATTCATGTGGGATTTGCAGTCCCTGATTTTACCCATCAAAATCTGTGCTGCAGTACATCCAAAATGACTTAAGAAAATGCACCCGGACCCCTGCAGGGTTGCTAATTTGAAGATATCAGAGATATGCATTTTCAAATACTGTCATATTCCCAATATCAAATTCAAAATAAAATACCTTTTTCTACTGTTAGAACAATTTATTTTTTTCAATTGCTTTAGTCCCACTGTCTCTTTTCTGTTTCTTCTGCCTTTACAGGGTTTCCTGGCCATCTGACATTTCTTCTGGCTCCAAGTGCACCATCCTTCTTTCCTCTGCACCACTATTTGTCCTGTCCAGCATCTCCCTTCTGTGTCCCTTGTCCGTACCATACCCCCAAGTTCAGCATCTGCCCTCTTTCCCCATCTCCCCCCTTTTTCAGCACAAGCCTTCCTGGTCTCCTCATCTCCCCCTTTTCTAGCATCTGCCCTCCTGGTGTCCCCATGTCTCCCTTTTTCTAACATTGCCATGTCCCCATCTTCCCCCTTTTTCCAGCATTACCCCTGTGTTACCATCGTCCCGATTTTCCAGAATTACCTCTTTGTCCCCATCTCATCCCTTTTTCACCATTGTCCCCATATCCCCATTCCCCCTTCCAGTAGTGCCCTTCTTTGTCCCTATCTCCTCCTCCCTTTTTCAGTAGTGCCCTCTCTGTGTCCCTATCTCCTCCCCCCTTTCCAAATAGTGCCCTCTTTGTGTCCCTATCTCCTCCTCCCCTTTCCAAATAGTGCCCTGTGTCCCTATCTCCTCCTCCCCTTTCAAATAGTGCCCTCTGTGTCCCTATCTCCTCTTCCCTTTTCCAGAATTACCTCTTTGTCCCCATCTCATCCCTTTTTCATCATTGTCCCCATATCCCCATCCTTTCCAGTAGTGCCCTTATGTGTCCCTATCTCCTCCTCCCCTTTCCAATAGTGCCCTCTCTCAGTCTCTATCTCCTCCTCCCCTTTCCAATAGTGCCATCTCTGTGTCCCTATGTCCTCCCCCCTTTCCAGTAGTGCCCCTCTGTGTCCCTTTCTCCTCTTCATAAGTATATTGTACTTTCCAATAGTACCCCTCTGTGTCCCTATCCAATCTCAGTTTTCGTGGACGTAGCAGCTCAAAAGTTTGCTTGTTTTGTTTGGGGTGAAGGCAATGACGATGACGCCTACGCAGGGGAGTGGAAACATTAACCAAATTGGCTTCCTTGCTTACAGGACATACTGGACTAGAAAGGCTCACTTCCACTCGTCTATTAAACAAACCTCCTTAGGCAGCTCTCCCCCCCCCCCGGACGCTTGCATCTTTCTCCCTATGTTTCTTCTGCTGCCCGCTGTCTCCCGTCTGCATCGTCATTTTTACTGCCCTGAAGCGTTCTCCCTTGGCACCGGCTATTCACAGTCAGCCTTCTGCCAGTGTCGGGGCTTTCTCTCCAGACGCGTCTCACTCCCACCTCTGCGGAAAAGAGGAAGTTGCGTTAGAGTAGGCAGGAGTCTGGGATGCGCCTGAGGCGAAGCCCCAACGCTGGCAGAATGCTGACTGTGAATCGCCAGTGCCAAGGGAGAACGCTTCAGGGCAGTAAAAATGACAACGCAGACGGAAGACAGCGGGCAGCAGAAGAAACGGAGAAAGATGCAGCAGGAGGCAGGGAAAGTTACTGGCAATTTTTTCAAAAAATCTGTTTGGGGGAGCGACCGCTCCCCCTGCGCCCCACCTAGCTACGCCACTGATGCAAAGTGATTTGAACTACTGGGAAAAGGCAGAGTACCAGGTTCCTAGAGATATCAATATTTCTAGAAAAGTAGGCAAATGTGCCTCACCCCAGGAATGATATACCCTGAGGGAGTGGTCCCAAAATTTCAAGGTATTCTCTACCAAACAGCATTAGTAATTCCAAGGAAATGGTGTAAATGCCACTATTTGGAGAACTAAGGTCCACACTGGTATTACACTACAAGTAAAATTGCAAAGATGGACTGACTATTCCTTAAAGTAACTGATAATCTGAACTGTATATAATCAATTGCATTTTAGCAGTAAATATATTCAGGGCTCCCAGTTTGCCTCCCTTCCATGGTTAAACTAATTGCTGCAGAATATTCCCCTTGATATGAACCATAGCAAACTTTTCCACTACTTCTGCTCAAAACAGCCTCTTCCTCTCTTCACCACTGCTTGTGCTCTAAACCCACTTCCTATTCCTGCCAATGGTCTGAGCCATATTCTTTTTCCTGTTGCATCTGCAGCCCTGGACTCACAGCTCTTTCCTTCTGCTACAGTGTTTCTGAACCATTGGCATTTCAGGTGATTGCTGCACTGTTCCCCCCACCTTCCCCTACCAATGGTGCCGAGCAGCCCAACATAAACCATAATATAACTCCACTAGCAAAATGAAGATAGGTGGGCTGAGCAGGGGAGTTGAAGAACAAGCAAAATTGGGAAAGTGGAAGGGAAAAGTAGAGAGAAATGAGAAACTTACGGGGAAAGGAAACAAAAATGGAACAAATGCAAGAATAAAGAGTGGGGCAAACAGGAGATGAGAAAGAGGAAAGGTAGAAGAGATGGAAAGGAGGATGAAAAAAGGTAGAGAACAGGGAGAAAGTAAAAAGTAAAGAAACCTAAAAGTGCCTTTAAAATGAGAACAAAAACTATCTAGATATACCATGAGGTGAAAGGTATTCAATAAAAATTGGTTTTATGTGCATATTAAATATTGTAAACCAATTTATATAAATATGTAAATTTAAGTCTTGCTATAGAATTTACCTTTAAGTATTGCAGAAAATTAGGGTCCTTGGATAACAGGCCAAAGATTCTGATTTAATGAACACTTTCATGGTGAAGTTAACCACAGTGGCATATTCAATAAAATGCCCTGTCTTTTTCAAATATTCATAACTCATGGGGCATCTACTATATTGACTAGGGAAGGGCATGCTTAAGTGAGGGAAATTTTGATTTCTGTGGCTTAAGGGCAGGGTTGTACTCTCAAACAGTGTAAACCCCATTTATACAAACATCCTATATAATGTGCACTATTCTTAGGCATTTTTGAAAAAGCTCAAATGCAAAGATTTGCATTAATTTTATCCTCTTTCCTTTTTTCTAAGTTTTCCTACATCATTTACCTCATCTCCCTTTTACAAAGCCATGCGGTAATCCATTCACTTTGAATGGACAGTGTCGACATTACCACAACGGCAGCTGCTAGCATGGCTTTGTAAAAAAAGAGGGGAGGGAGGTAATTTTTCAGAATTGAGATAGGATAAAATGCCATATCACTGCTATTATGGAAAAATATATACATTTGAGAACTTGCAATAGATTGTATCAAGACAATTTTTTATTTAAAAAAATCACTGTTGGCATCTTTGTCTATTCCTTTTTTTACAGAAGGGGGCAGTAGGTGTGTTAATATTTTATGATATTTCTACAGTTTGTGCCTTTATTAAGTTTGATCATTTCAGACATTACTTAGCTTGGACTAAGTCTTGCAGAAGTGATGCTGAAAACCTTATTCTGTATACCTTTAACTTTAAAAAAGGAGACTATGATAAAATGAGAAGAATGGTAAAAAAACAAAACTTAGGGGGGCAACTGAGAGAGTAAAAACTGTACAACAGGCGTGGACGCTGTTCAAAAATACCATCCTGGAGGCCCAGGCCATACATATTCCGCAAATTAGAAAAGAAAGACGGAACTCCAAAAGACAGCCGGCCTGGTTGAAAAGTGAGTGAAGGAAGCTATTAGGGCTAAAAGAAACGCCTTCAGAAAATGGAAGAAGGAACCGTCTGAAAATAACAAGCAGCAGCATAAGGAGTGTCAAAGCAAATGCAAGGCGCAGATAAAGAAAGCCAAGAGGGATTACGAAAAAAAGATAGCATTAGAGGCAAAAAAATATAGTAAAATTTTTTTTCGGTATATTAAAAGCAGGAAGCCGGCAAAAGAATCGGTTGGGCCGCTGGATGACCGAGGGGTAAAAGGGGCGATCAAGGAAGACAAAGACGTAGCGGAGAGACTGAATGAATTTGTTGCTTCGGTCTTCACCGAGGAAGATTTGGGTGGGATACCGGTGTCAGAAATGGTATTTCAAGCGCACGAGTCGGAGAAACTTACTGACTTCACGGTAAACCTGGAGGACGTAATGGGGCAGTGCGGCAAACTGAAGAGTAGCAAATCTCCTGGACCGGATGGTATTCATCCTAGAGTACTGATAGAACTGAAAAATGAGCTTGCGGAGCTACTGCTAGTGATATGCAACTTATCCTTAAAATCGAGCGTGGTACCGGAAGATTGGAGGGTGGCCAATGTAACGCCCATTTTAAAAAAAGGCTCCAGGAGGGATCCAGGAAATTATAGACCGGTGAGTCTGACGTCAGTGCCGGGGAAAATGGTAGAGGCTATTATTAAAAACAAAATTACAGAGCACATCCGAGGACATGGATTACTGAGACCGAGTCAGCACGGCTTTTGTGTGGGGAAATCTTGCCTGACCAATTTACTTCAATTCTTTGAAGGAGTAAACAAACATGTGGACAAAGGGGAGCCGGTTGATATTGTGTATCTGGATTTTCAAAAGGCGTTTGACAAGGTACCTCATGAAAGGCTATAGAGGAAATTGGAGGGTCATGGGATAGGAGGAAATGTCCCATTGTGGATTAAAAACTGGTTGAAGGATAGGAAACAGAGAGTGGGGTTAAATGGGCAGTATTCACAATGGAGAAGGGTAGTTAGTGGGGTTCCTCAGGGGTCTGTGCTAGGACCGCTGCTTTTTAATATATTTATAAATGATTTAGAGATGGGAGTAACTAGCAAGGTAATTAAATTTGCTGATGACACAAAGTTATTCAAAGTCGTTAACTTGCGACAGGATTATGAAAAATTACAAGAGGACCTTACGAGACTGGGAGACTGTGCGGCTAAATGGCAGATGACGTTTAATGTGAGCAACTGCAAGGTGATGCATGTGGGAAAAAAGAACCCGAATTATAGCTACGTCATGCAAGGTTCCACGTTAGGAGTTACGGACCAAGAAAGGGATCTGGGTGTCGTCGTCGATAACACACTGAAACCTTCTGCTCAGTGTGCTGCTGCGGCTAGGAAAGCGAATAGAATGTTGGGTATTATTAGGAAAGGTATGGAAAACAGGTGTGAGGATGTTATAATGCCGTTGTATCGCTCCATGGTGCGACCGCACCTTGAGTATTGTGTTCAATTCTGGTCGCCGCATCTCAAGAAAGATATAGTAGAATTGGAAAAGGTGCAGCGAAGGGCGACTAAAATGATAGCGGGGATGGGACGACTTCCCTATGAAGAAAGATTAAGGAGGCTAGGGCTATTCAGCTTGGAGAAGAGACGGCTGAGGGGAGACATGATAGAGGTATATAAAATAATGAGTGGAGTGGAACAGGTGGATATGAAGCGTCTGTTCACGCTTTCCAAAAATACTAGGACTAGGGGGCATGCAATTAAACTACAGTGTACTAAATTTAAAACAAATCGGAGAAAAGTTTTCTTCACCCAACGTGTAATTAAACTCTGGAATTCATTGCCGGAAAATGTGGTGAAGGCGGTTAGCTTAGCAGAGTTTAAAAAGGGGTTGGACGGTTTCCTAAAGGACAAGTCCATAAACCGCTACTAAACGGACTTGGAAAAATCCAAAATTCCAGGAATAACATGTATAGAATATTTGTACGTTTGGGAAGCTTGCCAGGTGCCCTTGGCCTGGATTGGCCGCTGTCGTGGACAAGATGCTGGGCTCGATGGACCCTTGGTCTTTTCCCAGTATGGCATTACTTATGTACCTGAATGACACAGCTACAGGGGAGGCATCATATGTACTTTAATATTTTTGGACTGATTTTGTACTGGCATGGGTAGTGCAGTGGGCTGAGAATCTGGGGAACTGGGTTCAATTTCCCCTGCAGCTCCTTGTGATCCAGGGCAAATCACTTAACCCCTCGATTGCCTCAGGTACAAAACTTAGATTGTGAGTCCACTAGGGACAGAAAAATTACCTGCAAATAGTATATATAAACCGCTTTGGTTGTACCTACACAAAGGCAGTATATCAAATCCATGGCCCCTTACCCTTCAGCCATTGCCTAGCAGAATTACGATTCATATATAAAAATCTGTAACAAATAAATAGAACACATCCAAAAAGGAATAAATATTCTGAATGCAGTAACACATTTATTTCACACAAATTACGTCAAATTGCTTTAACATGAACAAAGAGAATACATATACTAAATAAAGGAAATGTCTCTGTGAAAATACTCCAAAAAAGAAACATTCACTTTTTGAAATTCTTTTGGCCATTTTCCAGCAGCTTTCTTGTATTTCACATCATTTTAAATACAAAAATCTTACTGAAATAAAAATTAACAGGTTCTAGTTAACTGGTTTATCATTCACCACTATAGTTTCCTTTCTGTTAGGTAAAATATAGTAAACTTTACTGCATGCTACTGGCATTTCCTTTTAAATAGCTCAGAAATAAAACTATCCTCAAACAACTTTGTTTCTGTAGGTCTTTATCTCCAGGAACCATGTATAGATATAAGCATTATCTTGCTGGTTCTTCTTTCAGCTTCTATTTTCCATCTCCAGTGTACCTGGATATAATACATAACCAAACAGAATATCTTAGTGGATAGACAAAAAATATTTAAAATAGTCTACTATATTACAATCAAATAACAAGCATAAATGGAAAAATGAGGTATGGTCAGTTAATCCAAATGAATATACTGAATATACAAGTAGTTACAAAAGAAAAAAAAAGCTAGTTTATTCCATGTGTGAAAGGAAGGAGTATACTGGTAGAGCTGTATTACAATCCGCAAAGACAGATGAAGAAATGTTTCCAGAAATTAGGAAAGCTGGCCAACTGGGCAACAGTATAATAATTGGTGATTTCAATTACCCAGCTACTGACTGGATAAATGTAGTTCCAAAAAGCTTCTCTCTCTAATACAGAAATCTTCATTGTACACTTTGTAGCTTTTAGGAATTAAGTTTGAACTGCTGGTGTATAGTATTGATATCTGTGGATTCTCTTAGCAAGCTGATTTCAAAGAAACATTACTGATTTTTTAGTCATGGTCCAATTAGTAAAATAATTATATGGGATGTTTTTCCTTCCTGTTACAGATGGGTTCATATGGTCTGTTTCCTATTTTAGAGAAGGCTGGCAGACCTTGGATGTGCCCAAACAAATGAAGACAACTAAAAAGATCAATAAGCAAGCTGTAGTAAAATAAACTTGAAATACTAATAATTCTGACTAGAGGGTGGAAAAGGACATTTATGTTTCTATAACATGCTAAGATCAGTAATATCTTTCCATATTTATAATTAAGGTCTGGAAATGTTTTTCCTATTTAGGATTTTTTAAATGTCCAGTTAAAATTTTTCCTCTACTGCTAATTCCAGACTCTGTTCCTTTTATCTCGCTGCACCTCACGCCTGGAATCGACTTCCTGTCTTTGGCCGTTTACAAGTCCAGGCTAAAAGCCCACCTCTTTGACACTGCTTTTGACTCCTAACCACTACTTACTTGCCCTGTACCCCACCTCTTTATTTCCCTTACCTCTTAATTGTTCTGTTTACCTGTCTTACTTAGATTGTAAGCTCTTTGAGCAGGGACTGTCTTTTGTGTATGGTGCAGGGGTGTATCTGCGTTGGGCCACAGGGGCCTGGGCCCCCGCAGATTTTGCCCCGGACCCCCCTACCGCCGTTAACCCTCCCTCCCTCGCCTACCGCCGTCACCCACCCCGAGGTCCGCTTCCTCCGGCTTTTTAAAATATTGCTTCAGCTGGCGGGGGACCCCAACCCCCCGCCAGCCCAGCCGCGATCTTTAACTTTTTCATCCTCGTCGTGCAGCGCGCTGTGAAAGCTGCATGCATCTTTAGATCCAGTTGGATGGAGTCTGTCTGACGTCGCAGCACGTTGACGTTACAACGTCCCCCGCCAGCTGAAGCAATATTTTAAAAAGCCGGAGGAAGCGGACCTCGGGGTAGGTGACGGTGGTAGGCGGGGGAGGGAGGGAGTGTTAACGGCGGTGGGGGGGGGGGGGTTGACGGCGGTGGGGGGGGGGTTGACGGCGGTAGGGGGGGCTATAATGTGCCCCCTCACTCTAGCCCCTGCCCCCCCCTACCGCCAAACCTCAGATACGCCCCTGGTATGGTGTACAGCGCTGCGTATGCCTTGTAGCTCTATACAAGTGATAAGTAGTAGTAGTAGTAGTAGGAGTGTAGGAAGGTAAAATTCCTAGATGTAAGAAATGATTGCTTCTTGGAGCAACTGGTCCAAGAACCGACAAGAGAGTGAGCTATTTTAGATCAGCCTTAGTGGAATGCAGGGCATAGTACAAGAGGTAATGGTGTTGGGTCCGCTGGGAAACAGTGATGATAACATGAACAAATCTGAGCTGATATCTGGAGTGAAGTCACTAAGGAAATCTACTGTAGCAGCATTTAATTTTTGAAAGGGCAACTAAGATAAAATGAGGGAAATGGCTAAAAACAAGCTAAAAAGATCATCCGCGAAGGTTAGGACTTTAAATCAGGAATGAAAATCATTTAAAAATACCATTGATGAAGGCAAATCAGATGTATTCCACACATTAACAAAGGTGGAAAGAAGAGCAAACAGCAGCCAATATGGTTAAAAGGTGAAGTGAAAGAGGCTATTACAGCCAAAAGAACATCCTTCAATGAATGAAAAAGGATCCGAATGAAGAAAATAAGTAGTAACATAAGCACTGTCAAGCTAGATGCAAAGCACTGATAAAAAAGGTTAAAAGACAATATGAAGAAAAAATGCCACAGAGACAAAAACTCATAGTAACACCTTTTTCAAGTACATCAGAAGCAGAAAGCCTGTGAGGGAATCTGTGGGACCATTTGATCATAACAGTGTACAGGCTTATAACACGCTTGAAAATCTCCCAGTACATGCCACAAATATCACCAACACCAACCAACACCTTCACAAATATTACTGACACCACCAACACCACCCACACTACCCAACATGAACACTAATAATTTACTGATAGTAATCTATCTCATTCCTATAGTCCACTACGCATGGACCACCCCTAACTTCTACAACAACCCAACCACAACACACCAACTATACATACAACCTACCAATAACTCACCAAACCAAAAAAACAATAACCAACCAAAAGGCAACGTTTCCACCTATGAACACCACCAACAGAAAGAGAAGAAAACCAACAACAACAAATCCAACAATCGAGAAAACAGACAATTAATAAAAATAAACACATCTAACCTCCCCACAGAACCATACAGCTCAATCCGAATAGGATACATCAACGCAAGATCAGCGGTAAGCAATTCCATAGACATACTAGACTGGACTACCACAGAGAAACTAGACCTTCTATTCATCACGGAAACATGGTTTCACAGCCCCACAGACCCCGCCATCAAAAACATATGCCCACCAGATTACAAAATCACCCATTGGACAAGAAATGGAAAAAGAGGTGGCGGAATAGCCATAATTTACAAATCCGAGTTCACCATCACAACTACAGGCGAATCCACCTCACCACAACTCGAAATAGCCTCGACAAGAATCAATCATCCGAACCTACAAGGACACCTCAACACAATTTTATTCTACAGACCACCAGGAAAATGGAAAGACTCCCAAGCGCAACTCATGGACTTCATCTCGAACACATGTGTCTCGGCCTCCAATATCTTCATTATAGGAGACATCAACCTACATCTTGAAGACGACACTTCAAAAAACACACTAGAATGTAAAGAATTCCTGAAACTCTGGGACCTACACGCTCCAAACACCCAACCAACACACGAAAAAGGACACACACTGGACATCATCACACACAAATTCGACCAAGATTCAACTATCCGACTCACAGACACAAGATGGATACCCACACCATGGACAGACCACTATAAAGCACATATCTCCCTCCTCTGGCGAAAAACACACAGAAACGCAGTCAACAAAAACGAACGAACAACATACACTACGAGAGGAAAGATAGACCCTACATCATTCTGGCAACAGGTCTACCAAAATGAACGGCCACTAAACACCGACACCGTACAATTCCTCCTAGAATGGGATAACATATGTAAAACAACATTAGACACAATTGCCCCAATCCAAACCAGAACATCGCACAGGAAAAAATCAAATCCATGGTTCACCGAAGAGCTGAAAGAACTGAAAACATAAGTTAGAAAACTAGAACGCGCATGGAACAAAAAGAAAGATGAACACACACTGAATGCATGGAAATCACTTCGGAGGAAATACAAATACACCATAAAACAGACTAAAAGACTACACTACAAAACTATGATTGGACCAAACTACAAAGACACCCACAAACTCTTCCACCTTGTAAATAAGCTGCTAGACACCTCACCTGTCATAAACAACAACAAAGAAATACCAGGGGTCGACGACCTCGCGAAATACTTCAAAGAGAAAATCACACAACTACGACTTAGAATACCCACTAGCCCCACCGAATACTCAACATTCCTGAACTGTCTAGACCCTGAAGACGGAATACACCCAGCAGACAGGATCTGGACCGAATTCGAAGTACTGTCAGAAGACCTTATCGTTAGAACGCTTAAAAGATTCGCCAAATCCCAATGCAAATTAGACATCTGCCCAAGTAACCTCATGAAAGCAGCTCCTCATCAATTCATATCAGACTTAACGAACCACCTGAATTTCACGCTACAAAACGGTCTTTTCCCAAAGGAAAAAGGAAAAATCCTGCTCACCCCAATACCCAAAGACACAAAGAAAAACGCTAGTGAATTAACTAACTACAGACCAGTTGCATCCATACCACTAATAACTAAAATAACAGAAGGAGTGGTAACCAAGCAACTCACAAGTTATCTCGACAAGTTCTCCATACTGCATGATGCCCAATCAGGATTCCGCTCGAATCACAGCACAGAGACAGTACTAACTACCCTACTGACCAAATTTAAGCAACGGATAGCAACTGGCTCCAATATACTCCTCCTACAATTTGACATGTCAAGTGCCTTCGACTGGTTGACCACGGAATCCTATTACACATTCTTGAATATTTCGGCATCGGAGGCAATGTCCTAAATTGGTTCAAGGGATTCTTAACCTCACGCTCATACCAAGTCACATCAAATTCAACCACATCTGCTGCATGGACACCTGAGTGCGGAGTACCGCAGGGATCTCCCCTTTCACCAACAATTTTCAACCTACTGATGACCCCACTAGCAAAACTTCTATCAAACCATAACCTTAACCCTTACATATATGCCGATGATGTAACGATATCTATTCCTTTTAAACAAAACATCAAGAAATCTCTAACGAAATCAACCAAAGTCTACACATCATGAACACCTGGGCAGATGCATTCCGACTGAAATTGAATGCAGAAAAAACTCAATGCCTCATACTAACCTCCCAATACAATACAACAAAATTTACTACTATCAACACACCTAAACTAAACTTGCCAATTTCAGAAAATTTAAAAATCCTCGGAGTAACAATCGACCGCCACCTTACACTTGAAACACACGCGAACAACACAACAAAAAAGATGTTCTTCTCCATGTGGAAGCTGAAAAGAATAAAACCATTCTTTCCAAGATTTGTCTTCCGCAACCTGGTACAATCACTCGTATTAAGCCATCTGGACTACTGCAACTCATTATACGCAGGCTGCAAAGAACAAATAATGAGAAAACTTCAGACAGCTCAGAATACAGCGGCCAGACTCATCTTCGGAAAACCAAAATACGAAAGTGCAGCACCACTACGCAAGAAACTACACTGGCACCCACTTAAGGAACGTGTCACCTTTAAAATATGCACATTAGTGCATAAAATCATTCACGGTGAAGCCCCTGCATACATGTCCGACTTGGTAGACCTGCCACCCAGAAACGCCAAAAAATCATCCAGAACTTTCCTCAACCTCCACTTCCCTAAGTGCAAAGGCATAAAGTATAAAGGACTACATGCTTCAACCTTCTCCTACAAGAGCACGCAACTCTGGAACGCACTACCACGCGGCCTGAGAGCGGTCTACGAGTTGACAGACTTCTGCAAACAATTGAAGACCTATCTCTTTGACAAAACATACCGCAAGGAGCAAAACATATAAATCCCATATACATCACAACAATGCCTCAAGATATTACCCCACGTAATCCACGTCCCCATACTCTCCCATTCAATATCTACCCACAGATAAAAACTGTCTACCCCATCGCTCACTTGCTATTATTCGATCAGCGTATTAAATCCCTTACACCATATCCTTTAGTTTCCACGCCCCAAAGGCGACTGATCTGACCTTGTCTTCCTTTATCTGTTCACAATGTAACCCATAATCGTAATGTAATGTAATATAAGAAACTGTATTTCCATCATTTACAATGTATTGTAAGCCACACTGAGCCCACAAATAGGTGGGAAAATGTGGGATACAAATGCAACTAAATAAATAAATAAATAAATAAATAAAAAGGGCACTCAGGGAGGACAAGGCCATAGTGGAGAGATTAAATGAATTTTTTGCTTGAGTCTTTATGAAAGATGATGTAAGAAATCTACTTGTAGCAGAAATGGCTTTCAAGGGCAATGATGTGGAGGAACTGAAAGAAATCTTGGTGAACCTGGAAGATGTATATTATATTTATTGCATTTGTATCCCACATTTTCCCACCTTTTTGCGGGTTCAGTGTGGCTTACAATATGAGTTAAATGTTGGAAATACAATTTGTTACAGATTGGTTATGGATTACATTTTGCAGAATTATGTGAAACAATTGAAGTGTCGTTAAGGAATGTGACACTGGAGCATAAACATTGAAACATTGGAAGGAAACAATGGGAGCTTAGAGGGCGATAAAAAGGCATAAAGACATTTGATATATATCTTTCTGTGATTGAAGGTATGAATGATGTGATGTTACAGGAATGAGAGTTCCGAGGTGAATGTGTGATGCATTCGTGAACAGTAGGTGTGGACTTTATGTGTTTTGGTTCTTTCCGTAAATCTTTTCGAAAAGATGGGTCTTCCATGATCTGCGGAAGGAAGCTTGCTCGTTGATTGTTCTTAAGTTGCGTGGTAGTGTATTCCAATACTGCGTGCTCATGTGAGAAAAGGTAGATGCATGTAGCGCTTTGTATTTCACGCCTTTGCAGTTGGGGAAGTGGAGGTTTAGGAAGGTTCGGGATGATCTTTTGGCGTTTCTGGGTGGTAAGTCTATTAACTCAGACATGTAGGCTGGGGCTTCGCCGTGAATGATTTTGTGGACTAATGTGCATACTTTAAAAGTGATGCGTTCCTTTAGTGGAAGCCAGTGCAGTTTCTCTCGTAATGGTTTTGCACTCTCATATTTTGGCTTTCCAAAGATGAGTCTGGCTGCCGTATTCTGGGCTGTTTGAAGTTTTCTCAGTGTTTGTTCTTTGCAACCTGCGTATAGTGAGTTGCAGTAATCCAGATGGCTGAGCACGAGGGATTGCACTAGGCTGCGAAAGACGGATCTTGGGAAGTATGGTCTTATCCTTTTCAGTTTCCACATGCTGTAAAACATCTTTTTAGTTGTGTTGTTAGCGTGAGTTTCGAGCGTTAGGTGGCGGTCAATAGTGATTCCAAGGATTTTTAGCGTTTCTGAGATTTGAAGGTTCAGGTTTGGTGTGTTTATAGCTGTGAATTCTTTTGTGTTGTATTGGGAGGTGAGTATTAGGCATTGAGTTTTTTCTGCGTTTAATTTCAGACGGAATGCATTTGCCCATGTGTTCATGATGTGTAGACTTTGATTGATTTCGTTGAAGATTTCGTTAATGTCTTGTTTGAAGGGGATGTATATTGTCACATCATCAGCGCATATATATATGGGTTGAGGTTATGGTTTGATAGGAGTTTTGCCAGAGGGATCATCATTAGGTTGAAGATGGTTGGTGAGAGAGGTGATCCTTGTGGTACTCCACATTCAGGTGTCCATGCCTTAGACGTGGTCGAATTTGATGTGACTTGATACGAACGTTGGGTTAGGAACCCTTTGAACCAATTCAGGACATTTCCTCCAATACCAAAGTATTCGAGTATGTGTAATAGGATTCCGTGATCAACCATATCGAAGGCACTTGACATGTCAAATTGTAGGAGGAGTATATTGTTGCCGGTTGCAATTATTTGTTTAAATCTATTCATAAGGGTGACTAATACTGTTTCTGTGCTATGATTCGACCGGAATCCTGATTGGGCGTCATGCAGTATTGAGTGTTTGTTTAGATAGTTTGTAAGTTGTTTGGTTACCATTCCTTCAGTTATTTTGGTTATTAGTGGTATGGAGGCTACTGGCCTGTAGTTGGTTATTTCACTCGTGCATTTCTTTGTATCTTTAGGAATTGGGGTGAGTAAGATTTTTCCTTTTTCTTTTGGGAAGAGTCCGTTCTGTAGCATGGAGTTCACATGGCTCGTTAGGTCTATTATGAATTGTTGAGGAGCAGATTTCATGAGGTTATTTGGGCACGTGTCTAGTTTGCAGTGAGATTTGGCATATCTTTTGAGAGTTTCAGAGATGAGGTCTTCTGATAGTATTTCGAATTCGGTCCATGTTCTGTCTGCAGGGTATGTTCCTTCTTCTGGGTCAAGACAATCTAAGAGTGTGGCGTACTCAATAGGGCTTGCAGGTATTTTGAATCGTAGTTGTTTAATTTTCTCCTCGAAGTATTTCGCAAGGTTGTCCACATCTGGTACATCTTTGCCGTTGTTTGTAGCTGGTGTGGTGTCTAACAGTTTGTTCACAAGGTTGAAGAGTTTATGTGTGTCTTTGTAGTTTGGTCCTATTATTGTTTTGTAATGTAGTCTTTTGGTCTGTTTTATGGTGTATTTGTATTTTCTCCAAAGTAATTTCCATGCGTTTAGTGTTTGTTCGTCTTTTTTTTTGTTCCATTCTCGTTCTAGTTTCCTGACTTGTGTTTTGAGTTTTTTCAGCTCTTCGGTGAACCATGGATTTGTTTTTTTCCTGTGTGATGTTCTGGTTTGGGTTGGGGCGATTTTGTCTAGTGTTGTTGTACATAGATCGTCCCATTCTTCGAGGAATTGGATGGTGTCAGCATTTGTTGGCCATTCGTTCTGGTAGATCTGTTGCCAGAATGTAGTGGGGTCTATTTTTCCTCTCGTTGTGTATGTTGTTCGCTCCTGTTTATTGCTTGTGTTTATGTGTGTTTTTCGCCAGCAGAGAGAGACATTTGCTTTGTGATGGTCTGACCATAACGTAGGTGTCCATCTTGCGTCAGTAATCGTGATGGTTGAATCCGGTTCAAATTTATTTGTTATAATATCAAGTGTGTGTCCTTTTTTGTGTGTTGGTTGCGTGTTGGGTACTTGTAAGTCCCAGAGTTTTAGGAATTCTTTGCATTCTCGTGTGCTTGGTGAGGTGTCATCTTCTAGGTGTAGGTTGATGTCTCCTAGTATGAGGATGTTTGAGGCAGACACGCAGGAATTCGAGATGAAATCCATGAGTTGTGCTTGGGAGTCTTGCCATTTTCCTGGTGGCCTGTAGAATAGGATTGTGTTAAGGTGCCCTATTAGGTTTGGATGATTAATTCTAGTCTATGCAATTTCAAGTTGTGGCGAGGTAGATTCGCCCGTGATTGTGATGGTGAATTCGGGTTTGTAGATAATAGCTATTCCGCCTCCTCTTTTTTTCCCATTTCTTGTCCAGTGGGTGATTTTGTATTCTGGTGGGCATGTTTCTAAGATGGCGGGGTCTGTAGTGCTATGGAACCAGGTTTCTGTGATGAATAAAAGGTCTAATTTATCTGTGGTGATCCAGTCTCGTATATCTATTGAGTTGCTTACTGCTGATCTTGCATTGATATATCCTAGTTGGATTGAGTGGTATGGTTCCGTGGGGGGGTTCGATGTGTTTATTTTTATTAGTTATCTGTTTCTTCGGTGGTTGAATTTGTTATTGTTGTTGTTTTCATCTGTTAGTCAGCGGTATTCATATCCAGAGATTGTTCCGTTTGGTTGGTTGTTATGTTCTTGGTTTGGTAGGTTGTTGATCGGTTGTACATAGGATTGTTGTATTGTGGGTGAGTTGTTATGGATGTTCTTTAGGGTGGGCATTGTGTTTATGTGAGTGCTGTGTGGTTTGTGGGCAGTGGTGTTGGTGTTGTTTTGGTTGTAGGTTGTGTGTGCATATAAGAGTAGGGAGAGACAATGGATGGTTAGGAGTGTTTTACTGGTGTACATGTCTATGTCTGAGGCGCTGTGGCAAACGTTCAGCTGGTTTACATCCAAGCGAATCAGGCTTACATTTGCATTGAGGCTAGGCAGTTCGAAGTCTACATTTGCATTTGAGCTTGGCTACAATTTAAATCGAGGGAAAGCTTACATTTGCATTTAAGCTTAGCAACAATTCAAAGCTTGGTAACAATTCACTGCTTACATTTACATTTAAGCTTAGCGACAATTCAAGCTAGGCAACTATTCACAGCTTACATTTGCATTTAAGCTTAGTAATAGTTCAAAACTAGGCAACTATTCACAGCTTACATTTGTATTTAAGCTTAGCAACATTTCAAAGCTTGGCAACAATTCACAGTGGTGCATGCAATTAGTTCCTATTTAAAGCAGCAAAGCAAAGCAGAGTACGGACATTTGAATTAATCCTAAAGTAGTGCATGCATTTAAGCCAAGCAGTAGTTAATTTTATTTTGTTTATTTGTTTATTACGGTTGTGCTGTTTGTGCTCCGCGGCCTCCGATCAGCAGCCCGTCCTCTTTTGCACTACCCCAGCTATGGGTGCGCTTCCGCGAGGGCCTCCGGTTTCTTTGTAGTCTTTCAATCGGGTTCATTGGGGCTCCGGTGTTGCTCTGGTCCGTTCCGGTCCTGTTACAATCCTTCAAGTCAGGGGACTGGTTGGGGCTGGTCACGGCCGCGAGGTAGGCAGGCCCTCCCAGTCGGTCTCGTGTCTCACGGGGTCACTCGGGTTTAAATCCGGCTCTTGGATCAGTGGGAGAGTCGGCCCAGCACTTCGGTGAGAGGCACCATGATGGAGCGCTAGGTCGACACAGTGCCGAGTGCTGCGCTCGTTTCCGGCTGCTCCATGCGGCTTCTTGGCAGCAGCGGCAGGCTGGGGAGCGCCGAGTATTCCGCTCGGCACTGGCTGTTACCCGGAGTTTCCAGTGCCCGGGTAAGCAGTCCCAGGATGGGGTGGTGGGTTGGGTTGGGGCAGTGTGGGAAAGCGCCGGGTGTGTCCACGTGAAGCAGGCTAGGCCGTGATCAATCTCCGATCTCCTCGCTGGCGTCCCGCAGGAACAGGCTCGTCTGCCCTCTCTCTCCCCCGGGGTGATCAGTCGATCTCACCGACACCTGGTCCACTGTCTCGGCGGCCTCCTACGCCGCCTCCAGACCCCACTCTGACAAGTTAAAGAATGATAAATCACCTGGACTGGATAGTATATACCCCAGGATACTAAAAGAACTTGAAATATAAAATTGCTGATTTGCTGTTAGTGATCTGTAACCTATTGTTAAAATTGAACACAGTACCTGAAGATTGGAGGGTGGCCAATGTAGTGCTGATTTTTAAAAAGGGTTCCGGGGTGATCTGGGAAATTACAGACCGGTAAACCCGATGTCAGTGCCGGGCAAAATAGTGGAAACTATTATAAAGAATAAAATTACGGAACACATAGACAAACAGAGTCAGCATGGTTCAGCCAAGGGAAGTCTTGCCTCATCAATTTGATTCACTTCTTTGAAGGTGTGAATAAACATGTGGATGACGGTGATCTAGTTGATATAGAGGGGCATAATCGAATGGGGCCGGCCATCTATAAGGGCAGCCAGTTCTAACGCCGGCCTCGGCAAGCGGCGTACCCAACTGTATTATCGAAATAAGATGGCCGGCCATCTTTCGTTTCAATAATACGGTCGGGGCTGGCCAAATCTCAACATTTGGCCTGCCCTTAGAGATCGCCGGCGTTAGAGATGGCCGCCATTGTTTTTTGCCGATAATGGAAACTAATGGCGGCCATCTCAAACCCGGCCAAATCCAATGCATTTGGTTGTGGAAGGAGCCAACATTTGTAGTGCACTGGTTCCCCTCACATACCAGGACACCAACTGGGCACCCTAGGGGGCACTGCAGTGGACTTCACAAATTGCTCCCAGGTACATAGCTCCCTTACCTTGTGTGCTGAGCCCCCCCAAAACCCACTCCCCACAACTGTACACCACTACCATAGCCCTTACGGGTGAAGGGGGGCACCTAGATGTGAGTACGATGGGTTTCTGGTGGGTTTTAGCTTCCATTTACCACCACAAGTGTAACAGGTAGAGGGGATGGGCCTGGGTCTGCCTGCCTGAAGTGCACTGCAGTACCCACTAAAAACTGCTCCAGGGACCTGCATAGTGCTGTCATGGAGCTGGGTATGACATTTGAGGCTGGCAAAAAAATGTTTAAAAATTTTTTTTGGGGTGGGAGGGGGTTGGTGACCACTGGGGGAGTAAGGGGAGGTCATCCCCGATTCCCTCTGGTGGTCATCTGGTCATTTAGAGCACATTTTTGAGGCTTGGTCGTAAACAAAAAAGGACCAAGTAAGGTCGGCCAAATGCTCGTCAGAGCCAGCCTTCTTTTTTCCATTATCGGCCGAGGCCGGCCATCTCTTAACCATACCCCCGTCCCGCCTTCAGTACACTTCCGACACGACCCCTTTAACTTTGGACGGCACTGCGATGGAAAGCAGTTGAAGCCGGCCAAAATCAGCTTTCGATTATACCAATTTGGCCGGCATTAGAAGGCCAGCCATCTCCCGATTTGTGTCGGAAGATGGCCGCCCTTCTCCTTCGAAAATAAGCAGGGTAGTGTATCAAGGTTTTCAGAAAGCTTTTAAAGTTCCTCATGAGAGACTCCTGAGAAAATTAAAAAGTCATTGGAAAGGAAGCAATGTTCTTTTGTGGATTAGGAATTGGTTATTGGACAGAAAACAGAGGGTACAGTTAAATGAGTTGGAAATTGGAATGACAAGTGCGGTGATTAAATCTGCAGATGACACAAAACTATTCAAAGTTGTCAAAACACATGCGTACTGTGAAAAATTGCTGGAAGACCTTTGGAAATTGGAAGACTGTGCATCAAAATCATAGAAACATGATGGCAGATAAAGGCCATATGGCCCATCCTCTGTAACCCCTAACTCTTCCTTTTCTTAAGCGATCCCACATGCTTATCCCATGCCTTTTTAAATTCCGACACAGTCCTCGACTCCACAACCTCCACCGGGAGACAATTCCATGCCTCTACCACCCTTTCCGTGAAATACTTTATTAGATTACTCCTAAGCCTATTCCCTCTTAACTTCATTGTGTGACCCCTCATTCCAGAGCTCTCTTTCAGTTGAAAAAGGCTCACCTGCTGTACATAAATGCCTTTGAGATATTTAAACGTCTCTATCATGTCTGCTCTCTCACTGCATATTCATGCTGAGGTTCATAAGCCCATTTTTTGTGTTCAAGACTGCTTACTAATTTTGTAGCCGCCCTCTGGACAGACTCCATCCTGTTTATATCTTTTCATAGGTGTGGTCTCCAGAACTGCACACAGTATTCTAAATGGGGCCTCACCAGAGACTTATACAAAGGCACTATCACCTCTCTTTTTCCTGCTGGTCATCCATATTTTTATGCACCCAAGCATCCTTCTGGCTTTGACCGTCACTTTTTCTACCTGTTTGGAAGCTTTAAGGTCATCAGACACAATCACACTTGGTCCCGCTCTTCCTTCGTACACTGAAGCACTTCATCGTTCCCTCAGATTCTTGCGACCTAAGTGAATGAGCCTGTATTTTTTGGGATTAAATCTTAGTTGCCAAATATTGGTCCATTCCTCCATCTTCACTAGGTCCTTCCTCATGTCATTCACACCCTCCAGGGTGTCCACCCTGTTGCACAGTTTGGTATCATCCGCAAAGAGAAAAACCTTACCAGACAGCCCTTTTGCAATATCGTTCCCAAAGACGTTAAAAAGAGCCGGCCCAAGGACCGATCCCTGCGGTACTCCACTGAAACTAAATTTAATGTGGACAAATGCAAAGTGATGCACATTGGGAAGAATAATCCAAATCATAGTTACCTGATGCTAAGCGTCCACCTTAGGAGTCGGCACTCAAGAAAAAGATCTAGGTATCATTGTAGACAATACACTGAAATCTTCTGCTCAGTGTGCAACGGCGCCCAAAAAAGCAAACCGGATGCTAGGAATTATAGGAAATAGATGCAAAATAAGATCAAGAATATATAATGCCTCTACATCACTCCATGGTGCAACCTCACCTCAAGTACTGCGTTCAATTCTGGTTGCCGTATCTCAAAAAACAAATAGGAGGAAATATTTTTTCACTCAAAGAATAGTTAAGCTCTGAAACTCATTGCTGGAGGATGTGGTAACAGTGGTTAGGGTATCTAGATTTTAAAAAAGGTTTGGACGACTTCCTGGAGGAAAAGTCCATAGTCTGTTATTCATATGGACATAGGGGAAGCAACTGCTTGCCTCGGAATTGGTAGCATGGAAAGTTGCTACTAATTGGGTTTCTGCCAGGTATTTGTGACCTGGATTGGCCACTGTTGCAAGCAGAATACTACGCAAGATGGCCAATGGTTTGACTCAGTATAGCTATTTGCATCTTCTTCAAGCATTAAAGTGGCTTAAGTCCACTGTGTGCTCAAGTTCCAGTAAGACTGTCTCATTCTGAGACATACCAAGGGAGTTCCCTATACTGTTGAGGCCATGTAGTCCAACATTTTCAACATGCTCTGTTCTGATATCTGACCACTCATTTGTATTTTTCACACTACAGACACTAGTATGGTAATCGTTTGAAAGGCTAGTGGTTCCCACAGCAAACCAGGGAACCCAGAGCCAAAGCAGACATGTGCTGTATGGGGTGAGCAGCTGCTGTGGAGCTGTACCATCTATGAAATTCCATGACATTGCAGGGGCTGCACCAACACTGGGTGCCGGGGTGAGTCGGACCTGAATGAGAGATTCACAGGGAGATTGGGGACACTCCATCCCTTCCTGAGAGGGCATAACCATCAGCTGGGGCCAGAGGGAGGGGTGGGTAAGCTGCATGCATGAAGGAATGTGGGAGGGGAAAGAGTGAATAATTGTATAATAGGAAAAGGGTGTGTTCAGAGCAACATGTTCATAGTGGCATGGTGGTGGTCAGGAGGAGTGGTCTGTGTGGATGGAATGAGTGGGGAAGGGGATAATGATGGGTGTGGGTATGGTGGAGCTGGGTGTGGGGAGGGATGGGGGTGCTGGGGTTCACATTGTGTGTGGTAAGCAATAAACTTTGCACTTACATAGAGAAAATGTCTCTGTATTAAATCTTGCTGGGTGCAGATGTCAAGCTGGTATAGTGAGCTCTCCTGGAGGGCCATCATCCTCATGTGGGTCTACTGGTGCTTACTGCTACTGGGAGCTGCCTTCTTTGTTGGGCAAAATTATGTAGCAAGCCATGAAGATCTTGCAGACTTCTTAAAATTATTCATGCATGTATTTAAATATTTATTTTCCACTCTATCTTTCCAATTCTAGGCGGAATACATAATTTCATACACAATTTGACCCCCCAAAATAAAATAAAATATAAAAATTAAAATAAAAGAAGATCAATACAAGCAGATTCTCACTCAGCCAATCAATTATACATAATTCTCCATAACACATACTTCTTCATTCCTTCATTGAATGACTGAGCTGGTGTTTGATTAGCTTAGATAGTTAATTCTTTCCTATGTTTATGTTTCAATCTTTTTTATTGTGGCAAACCATCAAAACAACAACACAGTAAACAGTGTCTATTCTGACAAATACAAGCTTACACATTGTACACATTCATATAGGCTCTCCTCACTTTGCCCGTCTAACAGATATCAAATGACCTCACCTTTTCTGTTTTATTCCCCCCCATATCTCCCCCATTCCCCCCCTTTTCCCCCCCATCCCCAACATCCCCTTAACCACACCTGTCCCCGCCTCTACCCCTCCCTACTAAGACACATAAACCATAACATAAGTCTCTTCATGCATCATCGCAACAAGAGTTTGGCCTCTAGAAATTTAGCAGGTGACTCCGGGCTGCTGGTGTGAGGGTCCACCACAAGGGGGACCAACATTGTTGGAATTTCTTCCCAGCCACTGAGTCCAAGTTAAAGTTCCCTTGACACTCTAAGCGCATTAAAAACAACATTTTGACTCTTCACGACTGTTTGGTGGGCGGTTTTCTTGATATCCATTCGGCCAAGATCACCTGCTTGGCAGCAATAGTTGCTTTAGTCACAAATTCAGTATAGCCCTTTGGCTTGGGCGTACCCAACCTAGGGTGCCCAAACAACAAGGCAGCATCGTATGTCCAATCTGAGTTCCAAATTCTCAATAAATAACTTATAATAGCTCTCCAGAATCTTTCCACTGCTCTACAGCTCCAAAACATGTGGCCCAATGTTGCTCCGTCCCTACCACACTTGGGGCACGAGCCCCATGGGGACACTCCCATGTGAAAGGCTCTACGAGGGGCTATGTACAGACGCAACACAAATTTATATTGCACTTCCCATTGACTTGCTGCTTTAGTTAGGCGTCTGATAGATAAAATATGCGTTTTCAACTGTGAGGCCTGAATGTCAGTCGACAAGTCCTTATTCCATTGCTCTGCCAACCGTGTACAGTCTATTTCCGCTGCCATATCCCGGATGTGTCGATGACATGTGAGCGGGATCTCTTGCTGTGCCTCCATGGAGAATGCTGTTGCTAGCTCTTCCTGCACGTCCTGTGCCAACCATACCCATGGTAATGTATCAACATAGTGTTTGAGTTGTAAATAGTAAAATTTGTCCTGTTCCGCTAGCTCAAACTCCCTCTGTAGGTCTGGGAACGGCTTCATCTTGCCCTCTAAAGTGAGCACTTGTAGGAGGTACTCCACCCCTTTTTGTTTCCACCTGTGGAACACTGCATATAGATTTCCGGGTGCAAAGTTCCTGTTTCCACAGATGGATCTAAACGGCATTACTCTAGCTGAGAATTTGTGCAGTCGGCAAATCCAAGCCCATATCGCTTTAGCTGATGGCATTATCCCCGAATATTTCAACAATTCTGGGATGGGACCTCCTCCCACATGTAAGTAATTCGAAAAGTGTATTCCGGGCACCATTTGTAACTCCAGAATGGTATCGGAAAACTCCTCTGTGCCGCGGAACCAGTCATTTATATGACATCGCACAAGCCACTGTTAGGTGTCGCACATTTAATAGTCCGAGCCCCCTATATTCCACTGGGATGGTTAGACAGTGGAAGGCGTGCCTTTTTCCCTTGCCAGAGAAACTTTTGAATAATGTTAGTCAGTTTCTTCTCGTCTTCCTTTTTCAAATATAATGGTATAGTTTGAAATACATATAACCATTTAGGAATGATGCACATATTATAAAGAGCAATCCGTCCTAAAAGCGTGATGGGCAGTGATCTCCACATGTTCAACTTCTCCTCTGTCTCTGTCAATAGCCTCCTAATGTTTTCTTTATATAAGGCTCCCAATTTTGCGGGCAATTGTATTCCTAGATACGTGATTGGGCTCTGGGTCCACGTCAAGTGTTGGGGGCCATTCCACTTGCCTACCCTTTCTGCGTTGACTGGGAGAATAAATGATTTAGTACAGTACAGTCTAAACTCCAAAAATTCTCCATATCTCTCAATCTCTCTCTGCACCACTTCTAAGGAATTATTAGGGTCTGTCAATATCAGCAGCAAGTCGTCCGCATACGTGAACACCTTCAGCTGACGATCTCTCACCTCAACTCCCTTTACCCTCTCGTCGTATACCAGATGCCTTAACAATGGTTCCACTGCCAGTACAAACAACAGTGGCGAGAGCGGACAACCCTGCCTAGTGCCTCTGTGTATGGGAAACTCTCTCTCTCTTTCCATTTACTATCACACTGGCCTTGGGCTTTGTATAGAGAACCTTTATTGCTCTTGCGAACCACCCTGATATACCCACTGTTGTCAGGACCTGAAATAGGAAGTCCCAACTCACTTGGTCGAAGGCCTTCTCAGCATCTAGGCTTATCACCCAGGCCGGTACCTCCCGCACCTTGTCGCCATCGCCAATAGCAGTTTCCGAACGTTATGAACTGCTCTTCATTTTTTAATAAATCTCACCTGTTCAGGACTGATAATGTCAGGTAAACACAACGCTAGGGGGTCCGCTAAGAGTTTTGCTAGGAGTTTTACTTCTATGTTTAGTAATGATATTGGCCTATAAGACTCTGGCATCTCTGGCGATTTCCCTGCTTTGGGAATTAGTCTCACTAAAGCTGTGTTGGCAAAGGCTGGGAGGCAACCGTCTTGAAGCACTTCTTCAAAATAGCTCAATAGGCGTACTAGTGCTTTGGGGGGCAGCAATTTATAATACTCCCCAGAAAGTCCATCCGGACCTGGGGCCGATCGGAATTTTAGTGTCGATTGCCCTCTGCAATTCCCCCATTGTCAACGGTGCGTTTAAGCTTTCTAGTTGTTGATCTGTCAGTCTTGGGAGCCTAGCTTCTTGGAGATAGTTTGCTAGTTCTGCCCCTTGGACAGTCTGTTTTTATTTATTGCATTTGTACCCCACATTATCCCACCTTTTTGCAGGCTCAATGTGGCTTACAGAGTAAGGTTATGATAAAGTCAGTACATGATTTAAATACAGTTGACTGTTGACTCTTGTACAGCACAGCAAAATACTCAGTGAAAAGGTGGCCAATTTGCTCATGGTCTTTTATTAGGTTCCCTGCTCTGTCCTTTAAGGTGGTCACTACCCTGGGGCCTCCCTGGGTTTGGATTATTCTAGCTAATAGTCGTCCCGTTTTATTCCCAAATTTATGCAATCTATACTTGTAGTGCAGCACCGATCTGCTTTCCTTCTCATGTAACAGGGAATTTAGTGCAATTTGTATTGATTTAAGGGTATCTAGGGTGGTAGTTGACGGCCTTTGTGCATGTGCCCTTTGAGCTCTTTTAAGTCTTCTTTCTAACAAAATACCCGCTATCCTGCATTTGTTACATTTGCTACAATATGCAATGATGTCACCTCTCAGGACCACTTTTGAGGCTGTCCAAAACAAAGCAGGCTGTGTGTGCAAATGCGGGGTGTTGTTTCGCGCATAATCCTCCCACTTGGCCCCAAGGTATTTTAAGAATTTTTAGTATCTGAATATAGGTAAAAGCAGGGAATCTCCAACCTCTATTTCCTTTGCGATCTATTTGTGGTTCCAAGTCTACCCACACAAAGGGGTGATCCGAGATTTCCTCAGGGCCTATGTCCGCCATCGACACATGTGAGAACACTGCCCGCTTTACCAGTATATAATCTAATCCAGATTGTGTGCCGTGGGCTCTGGACCTGTGTGTATATTCACGCTCCATGGGGTGGAGGGTCCTCCACACATCCATTAAGTCAAGGTCTCTGGTGAATAGTGTCATTGCCTTTGCCCTATGTCCAGTGTAGTGTGGGGAGATGTTATGTGAGCAATCTATTTGTGGGTTGACAACTAAGTTAAAGTCTCCTATGACTATCAATTTCTCCCCTCCCTTTGTAGCACATTTACCTCTCAAAGTTCTAAGAAAGGCTGGGTCATAAAATGTTTGGTCCGTAGAGGGCTACTAGCCTTATTTCCAAACCAGGCATCCACACATTAAGAATAAGATATCTCCCATCCTGCCCAGCGGTTAACTGTGTCGCTTTGTACGCTAACCCTTTACGGAAAAGTATTGCTACACCTCCTTTCTTCCCTTGTGCAAGCGCCGAGAAGACCTCCCCCACCTACATCCTCTTTAACTTACTGTGTTCTATGTCAGTTAAGTGTGTTTCCTGTAAGCACGCAATATCTGCTTTATGCCTCCTCAGAGCAGTCAAAATTTTCGCCCTCTTAATTGGGGAGCTTACCCCCCCTATATTCCATGTTATTATTCTAACTAGCATGTTGTTTACTTGCACTAACTCTTGCCAAGCATGTGGTGTCCCCTCTCCACCCCTGCCCGGGTCTCCTTTGCCATGGTTTGTGAAAGTATCGCCTTACCTCCCCTACCACCCCCCTACCCATCTATCCCTTTCCCTTAAACTTAAACACCCAACTTCCATCCTCTAAACCTCGAAGATGAAATGTGGAGATCACCCTAGGATGTGAGCCCATGCCCTTTCGCTTACCCAGTTCAATTATTCTTTCACTGCTTCTCTGGAGTCCCAATAACCGCTTCCTACTTCATGTAGCATCCATCAGGCCGGCCTCCCGCACTGCCGCTGTTGATACTGTCTTAAATGATTTCCATTGGTCTTTGAGCAATATCCTCAAAACTGCTGGAAACTTTAGGGAAAATCTTATATTTTTCTGCACTAAGGCTGAGCACAATGGGTGAAATTGATGTCTTTGTTGTTGTACTTCTGCAGAGAAGTCCTGAAATATTAAAACTTTGTTCCCGTCATCCGCCAGTGTGTCCCGTCGCAGCCGAAAGCCTTGTAAAATCTCAGTCTTATGGCGGTAATTAAAGATTCTGGCTATCACCACTCTTGGTCGGGTCTTGTCTTCTGACTTTTTTTTTATTTTTTTATTTTATTAAGTTTAATCATTTATACAGGTTGACAAACAAATCATACTTGTTGAAACACAGAAAGAAATTAACATAAAGCATTCTTGAACCTAATTCGGCTCCAAAGGTAACAATATTACACTTCCTTAGACCACAATATATGTAGAAAGAAGGGGGGAGTGTTTAGAAATAATAAACAGAAGAAAAATCCTCAAAGAGAGGACAAAAATATCCATTATAGTGGCTTAACGTCTGTTATTACCTTGTTATATCTTCATAGCATTATTCCTTATTTAAGCTTTTCCTATCTACAAAAATCTGCAATTGATTAGATTCATAGAAAATATACTTATTTCCCAAATATTTTACCACACATTTACAAGGATAGGCTAACAAAAATGTTGCACCCATCTCTCTCACTTTGTCCCGCAATAACAAAAACTGCCTTCTCCTCTCCCGTGTAGCTCTAGTAACATCAGGGTAAATCCATATCTTTTTACCATAAAATGGTTTCATTGAGTTCTTAAAATAAAGTCTCATCAAGGAGCTGAGATCTTGGTCAAATATTAAGGAAACAATTAATGTTCCGCGTGTCTCCACCTCAGTAATCGATTCTTCTAGAATTGCTGTTAAATTTTGAAGATCTATTTCATTTCCCACACGTCCAGGAAGCTCTTTTTTTTTAGGTAACGGCAAGTAATAAACTTTATTGCAAGGAGGAATAGCTTGTGGAGATATACCTAGATTCTCCATTAGGTATTTTTTAAATAAGTCTATTGCTATTATTCCTGGAACTATTGGGAAATTCAGTAACCTCAAAGTGAGTCTTCTATTGTAATTTTCTAAGTTTTCTATTTTTTTATGAATCAGAAGTTTATCTTTTACCAAGGAGTCTGTTGCATTTTTTACCAATTTAATCTGCTCCTGATTCAATGAAATTTTTTCCAAAGTCTCAGAGCGTACCTTTTCCAAGGAATCCGTTAATGAAGTCATCTGGTTAACTATTGAAGTGGTCTCTTGTGCAGATTTATCGACAGTACTTTTTAAATCTTGAAGGACCTTCCATATCGAAACCAAAGTTATTTCCCTAGGCGAAGCTTCTTCCACGTTTTTCTCCTTACCAAAATCAAGGGATGCACTGCCAGGCTGAGGGTTTCCGTTGGCGCCTTCCGTCTCGTCTAACCCTCCTTGCTCTCCCCTTGATTTGGCAGGACATGGAGGTGGAATAATACCCGGGGGCGACAGCGTGGTATCCAGGCCCTGAATCGCCAATACTTCCGTGTCGGCGTCCAATGCGGGTCCCGCTCCTCCGGTCGCACAAGGCTGAGTCACCACGTAGCGCTCTAACGTTTGCTGCACTGGAGAGGAGGTTCTGGCTGCCAGCAGATAGCCTTTCGTTACCCCCTTTCTTTTCGTATGTGGCATCTCAGGAAACAATGATTTCAGCAAACAAGCATCCAAAAGCAGCACGAGCGTTAGCGTGTGTGTTAGATCGCCATCTTGTCACACCCCGTCTTGTCTTCTGACTTGCATCCAACTCGGTGGGCCCGTTCTATTACAAGGGGGCCTATGGTGTCTTAGAGCGCTAGCTTCTTGGCAAGCCAACTTTCGAGCCAGCAGGTCAAGTTGCGTTCCGGAACAGCCTCCAATAGTCCCACTATTTGAATATTGTTCGTTCTGGAACGGTTTTCTAGCTCTTCCAGCTTCTCATGGCTCTCCTTCAGTTGTTGCGTAAGGGCCGCTATGTCGGGGCCATACCCGCGACCATCATCTTCCAGGGCCGCGACGCGCGTCTCGAGATCTCCCACTCGAGTCCCTACACCGTCCAGCTGTGTGGTCAAGATCTCCAGTTTCTGCTCCATCTCTGCCCATTTTGGATCCCATGCTTTTACCATGGCTGTGGTAAGTTGCGTGAGTTGCACTTCGGAGAACCCTCCGAGCTGTATTGCGTCTTCATCTGCCATGTTGTTTTTGTCAGGGCTGCCCGTCTTTGCTTTCTCTACCTTCTCCTTCTTGGTAGATCGCTGTGCCATCGCCCCAGTTGTCTTCCTCAGGTATCTGTCCATATAAACAGCTGTTTTGCCAGACAGAACAAGGTCCAGGGACGCGCTGTTTATTCAGTTATCGGGCATGGGTCTCGGAGCCCCAGCAACATGCTGCCGTTCAGCTCATGTCCCCACGTGATCTCTCCTTTCCTATGTTTAAATAGCGTTCTTTTTCTGTTTCTCAAGTTTTAAAAATGTTTTTATTGTAAACCACTTTAATTTGCTTGCAATGAAAGTGGTATAGCAAATTTAATAAATGATAAACAACCCAAAAGTGGTATTCAAAGCTTACAAGTCAGAGAAACTGAATGAAATCTTTATAAACCTGGAAGATGTAATGGCGCAAAATTTGACAAACTGAAGAGTAGCAAATCGCCTGGACCGGATGGTATTCATCCCAGAGTACTGACAGAATTGAAAAATGAACTTGCGGAACTATTGTTATGTATATGTATATACAGTATCTTTAAAATCTAGCATGATACCAGAAGATTAGAAGGTGGCAAATGTAACTCCGATTTTTAAAAAAGGTTCCAGAGGTGATCCGGGAAATTATAGATCGGTGAGCCTGAAGTTGGTGCCAGGCAAAATGGTAGAGACTATTATAAAGAAAAAAAATTGCAGAGAATATTCAAAAGCATGGATTAATGAGACAAGGACAACATGGATTTAGTGAAGGGAAATCTTGCCTCACTAACCTATTACATTTTTTTTGAATGGGTGAACAAACATGTGGATAAAGGTGAGTCAGTCGATATTGTGTATCTGGATTTTCAAAAGGCATTTGACTACCTCATGAAAGACTCCGGAGGAAATTGGAGAGTCATGATCCTCACTTTAATAGAGAGTCATCATCCTCACTTTAATATTCCCTTATCTCTTGTTTGTCCTGTTTGTCTGTCCTAATTAGATTGTAAGCTCTGTTGAGCAGGGACTGTCTCTTCATGTTCAAGTGTACAGTGCTGCGTATGTCTAGTAGCGCTTTAGAAATGATTAGTAGTAGTAGGAGGAGGAGGTAGTGTTTTATTGTGGATTACAAACTGGTTAAAAGATAGAAAATGGACAGTAGGGTTAAATGGTTAGTATTCTCAATGGAGAAGGGTAGACAGTAGGGTTCCCCAGGGGTCCGTGCTGGGACTGCTGCTTTTTAACATATTTATAAATGATCTAGAGATGGCAGTTAACTAGTGAGGTAATTAAATTTGCTGACAACACAAAATTATTCAAAGTTGTTAAATTGCAAGAAGATTGTGAAAAATTACAACAGGACCTTACAAGACTGGGAAACTGGGCATCCAAATGGCAGATGACGTTTAATGTGAGCAAGTGCAAAGTGATGTACGTGGGAAAAAGGAACCCGAACTATAGCTATGTGATTCAAGGTTCCACATTAGGAGTCACTGACCAGAAAAGGGATCTAGGCATTTTTGATGATACGTTGAAACCTTCTGCTCATTGTGCAGCGGTGGCTTAGAAAGCAAATAGAATGCTAGGTATTATAAGGTAAGGAATGGAAAACAAAAATGAGGACATTATAATGCTTTTGTATCGTTCCATGGTGAGACTGCACCTCCAATATTGTGTGCAACTCTCGTCATCGCATCTCAAAAAAGATATAGTGGAATTAGAAAAGATACAGAGAAGGGTGACAAAAACTATAAAGGAGATGGGACAATTTCCCTATGAGGAAAAGCTAAAGCGGCTCTTCAGCTTGGAAAAAAGACGGCTGAGGGGAAATATGATACAGGTCTATAAAATAATGAATGGATTGGAATGGGTAGATGTGAATCACTTGTTTATTCTTTTTTTAATGTGTAAAATACTTTATTAAATGTTCAAAATACAATACAGAAATTAGCATAGAACTCTCATATACAAACATTAATGGACAATACAGCTGTTGCAACAGAACAAATACATAATACACACCAAACAGGAACAAACAAAGGAGAATTACTAAAGTTAGGCAAAAACTGACTTCTTTACTCTTTATAAAAGTACTAGGGGGCACATAATGACGCTAGAAAGTAGTAAATTTAAAACTACAGTTTGAGAAAATATTTCTTCACTCAACCTGTAATTAAACTCTGGAATTCGTTGCCAGAGAATATACTAAAACCAGTTAGCTTAGCGGGGTTTAAAAATTGTTTGGCTAGCTTCCTAAAAGAAAAGTCCATAAGCCATTATTAAAATGGACTTGGGGAAAATCCAGTGCTTATTTCTAGGATAAGCAGCATAAAATGTATTGTACTATTTTAGGATCTTGCCAGGTACTTGTAACCTGGATTGGCCACTGTTGGAAACAGGATACTGGGCTTGATGGACCTTTGGTTTGTCCCAATATGGCAATACTTATGTAAGCAGTTATGAACCTCCAGAATTAAACAAAAATAACATGTCACCAATCCATCATTCTATCAGGTGTTGATGTTATATGCCTCTTGAAACAGAAAGGTCTTTAATATAATCTTAAATTCTTTCAAATTTTGCACAGATCGAATAATTTTCAGCAGGGCATGCCACATTTGTGGTCCTTTTACATAAAAAATAGAATTTCTACATTCATCCAAGTATACTAAATGAAATGATACATCTAGTACATCTGACAATTAAGATCGCAAATAGTGTTAAGGTTGATGGAGATGTAATGAAGAGGCAAGAACAGAAGAAAACATTCTATTCAGCACTTTAAACACCATCAGTAACAGTTTAAACCAAATTCAAAATTCAACAGGTAGCCAATGAAGAGTTATAAGGAGTGATATGTTCAGATCTAGATATTCCAAAAATTACTCTTGCCACTGCATTTTGTGCTAATTGAAGAGACTAAAATTTTTTTAGGAATCCCTAGTAACAAAACTACTGTAGCAATCAAAATGTGGAATCACAGTACTCTGAATCAGCATTTGAAAAAAGTTACTGATGTTAAAAACTTCTTTAAACGTCTATTAATTTTTAGTTTCATAAAAATTTACTCTTTTGCGCAAAATGAATATCTCGGTCTCCAACTATGTATAAATCCTTTCTATTAAACAAAATGTTCTCAGCAGGCAGACAGCACAACCAAACTAATTTACAATCTTATGCAACAACTAGAACACATTTGTAAAAGCTAGAAGCTTCAAAGTACAAATAATACATCCCTGCCACCCATCCCACCCAATCCTGCATTTCACAAGGGAAAGACAATACTACAGTTGTGGCAAACTGTCATGCACTAGTTGAGAAGTCTACTGCTGGCTGTAGAGTCTCCCAGAAACACTCCCAGATGTGTTGGAATCTTTGCCCTTTTGATGAAGAAATATCTTGGTCATCAAGACACTCCACAGACAATCTCCAGGTCAACTCATGCCAATACGACAAGATAGCCTTCTTTCCCCATCAACACCGTTCTTCAAAGGAAGCCCCTCATCCCTGACAGTATAGGTAATGCGGCTCCATACAAATCAAATAACAGTTTGGGGGCCAAAGGTATATGCCTCGACTACTGTGTGGACACACTATGCAGAACCTGAGCCCAAAATGACACTCTCAAGACATATGACTCGGTTGCTGGAGAATAACAACATTTAGGGTATGCAATGGAGGAGCTGACTGAGGCTGTGTGTGCCCTATACAGAGAAATATAAAGTCACAGGATGAACTTACATTCCATTTCCCATAGCACTACATTTCTGAACTAATGTTGAACTCCAAGAATGCTGTCTTTCACCTGTGCTGCTGTGATATCCACTTCTAATTTGGATGATCTTGCTATGGCGAGACATGCATAATCCAAATACTCAGTTGTTTCCTGTAGATATATATGATGATTAGCCAAAGGCACTTTATGTTGAGAGCCCAGCAAAAGGGCCTAACTGATAAGTCTCTTGGATATCCCTCACTCAAATTCTTACAACCTAGACTGCTCACACGTTGATGCCACTGAATATAAGCAAACTGATCAGCTTCTGGCAATGAATACTCGTATAATTACAAGAAAGGCTTCAACTTGCCTTCTTCTGTTAAAAGGCGATACAAGTAGAGGATTCCCAATGATCTTCAGTGAGTAAAAGCTCCTGAGTCCGATCCAGGAGGAAAATGCAGATTCCTTCAAATAGAAAGAAAAGGTGTCACTGCAATGGAGAAATGATGTCGTTTGCACGCACTGACCGAAGAATATTATTTCCCCTTGAAGCACTGGGTGTTCTTCCTTGAATAGTGTGAAGCATCCAAATGAAGTGTTTCTTAGAAGAAAATGAAGTTTCAAAGAGGGGGTCACAGAAAAATTCTAGGATTCCCTGAGCCAATCATTAGTATTTCATTGCGCACGCTACAGTCAAATAATGCACATTCAACAAGCCTAAGCTACCTTGCTCTCTGGATTTCTGTATTCTATTGATCGGCAATCTGGCGCGCTCACCCCATCATACGAAACTCTGGAGGCGTTCATCATGAGCCCTTAAATATATGGTTGTAGCTCGTCCTGGCCTTGGAATTAGTGCTGTTATGGTTTGGTAAGGTAATGTTTTGCAGTGGAGAGATTGTGTGTTGGCCATACTGGGGTAGCACCAAAACATCAGAAAGGGTGTAGAGCCTAAATCATGATACACTACCTCTTGAAGGATCTACATATGGTCGTTAATAAAAGGAGCTCATTGTGAACACTATCCATCCTAAAAGGGTGTTTTGTGGCTCCACATGAGAATTGTGATATTATGATCCCTTGTTTCATATTGTTGATGGTCTGCATTTTCAATATGGGTGGTATATTGGTTTATTAGGGTCTGCCCAGTGTAATATTTATGGTGCATAGTGTTTTGCAGTTGAGCGACTGTGGTTAGTATATGCTTTGAACAACCACTTTATTCTTTGACATATGATACATATCTAATATCTAAATTTAATAAAAGGTATTGTGACTATTTTTACTTATTTTTTTTCTGTGTGTTATCAGACAATTACGGATGTAAGCTCCACCCCTGGCACCACCCCTAACCCCGCCTCCTTTAGCCTCCCCAAACAGTTGGGCCACAGACCGCCTATGAGTGTAACCTGCGCCAATGGCTTACCTGGTTTATTCTCTAATTTGAAAAACTTATACTTTCGGAATAGCAGCATTAGAGAAGTTTGTTCTTGAAGCAAAATATTCAGAGCAATTCGGGTAGCTGTTAAAGTCTTAAATAAGGCAGGCGTAGGACAAGCAACATATCTGTGCTTAAGTGCTTGCAGTTTCTGCTCTTGGTCTACAATATTTTGATCACTCATTTCCGACACTTACATATGCAATAATGTCCCCTTGCAGCATTGCCTTTGCTGCAGGCAAAAATAAACTTGGATTATTTGCATGCGGCTGGTTATGAGACAAAAACTCCTCCCATCTACCCTGCAGGACTTTGGAAAACTCTGGAGAAGAAAAGAGATAGGCAGAAAAATGCCAACCACGCTGCTAATAGAAATAGGGTCCTTTATCAAGCTCTACTCAGATGAGAGGATGGTCTGAAATTTCCTCAGGCCATATAGCTGCCAATGAAACATGGGGAAAGAGTACGACTCATAAATGTAATCCAAATCAGAAAGAGACTGGTGTGTGCCCTGGACATATACGTAAAATCTCTCTCCTCTGGATGGAGCAAACAGCAAGGATCAACTTAGTCCAAGCTGTGCAGAGGTTTCTCAACATCTGTTCCCCACCCAAAGCACTACCTAGTTTTTAAACAGAGTGATCCAGTCGGGAGTCGTGCTAGACCAAGTTCATATACCTCGTCACTATCACTATCCATATTTCTGAGACTTGAAACACATGAGAGAAAATGATTTATCATGTGCCACTGAACCATAAACCACCATCAAAACTATAACTCTCCCTTGCAAATTTACCTGCACTCCCATAAAGTGACCCTCATGATCCTTAAACAAGAGCTCTGCCTGACAGGCGATTTACGCACCAGCACTGTCACCCCTCCCCTGTGACATGTTGCCGGGGAACAGTGAACCTCTGACCCAGTGCTGTTGTAATTTTAAATGCTCTTCCAAAGACCGCCTGTGCCATTTTAAAGCTGTCAAAATTTTGGTTCTTTTAACAGGGGAAGTTAAGCACATACATTCCAGGAAACCAAATATGTTGACATTGTAAGTAGTATACTCAGTGCTTTTTTTGCAGAAAAAAGGTACTGGTAATCATTATGGGTGGGGTCACCATCTATGGCTCTGCCCCTATGGTAGCCACACCCCTTATACCAGCCGTGGCGCATATAAGCAGTATCATTGAAAAAACTATACCAGTGTAGTTGAAAAAAAATAACTTGTGATTTATTTCATTATAAATAACTAGCCGTTGAGCCCGTTAAAACGGGCTAGTATGGGGTCTTTCCAAGGCCCCCTCCCCTCGCCGCTGCAGGCCCCCCCGAGGTCGGCCCCCCCCAGAGTCGCCGCCGCCGCCATCCGGCCCGGGCCCTCTCTTCGGTATTGAACTTACGTCGCCGAAACGCAGCACGCAGATCAGCAGAGCTCCCATCGGCCTTCCTTCTCTGCCTGTGTCCCGCCCTCGTGTGACGTAACGGGAACAAAACTTTTTACAGCTCCCACAGGGTGGTAAAAAGTTTTGTTCCTGCATTCACAGTGACAATGACTGTCAGCATGACAGCGCCCTCTGAAGGCTGGTACCCCCTACTGCGCTTACCGGGTTGCGCTGGCCCTGCACAACGTGTAAGAGTGCATGGGATCACTCTGTGGGCCAGGAGGTTTCCTGCTTCATCAAAACTATCTGCTTTTTGCTCCCCGACAAGCAAACTGTCCAGATAATTGGTGAAATCAGGCAATAGCAGAAGTGTCCCAAAAGTTAATATCGGTTCCCAATCTGTGTTGATCTTAACAGTGACCACATCATCGTCCTTCACATGTACTGTGTCCCTTATGAGACAAACTTAATAATCCGGACCAGAAAGATTATTAACAAAATCCTGTGCTTCCTGCAAAGATTCAAAAAATATTCCACTGGCCCTCTGAGTAGACTTTGAGCACAGCTAGTTATAAAAATAGAAATTGCACTCTGCGGTCACATAAATTATTAAATAGGGGAGTGAAGTGTTGTCATCGCTCTAGCAAAGCTGGATAATAATCTTGAATCAGCAATACCCGTTCTCTGTCATATTGTACATACTACTTATTGCGCTTATACAACTGAAACAGTTCCACCTTATGCCCGTAATTAACGATCTGTGCCACCACTGTTCTAGGCAGTGTTATGCCCTCACACAGCCTATCCAATGTGCCCACCAAGACTCAGCTGCTCTGTACTTAACTTTAAGGGGAACTGCTCCCCAAGCCATTGCTCCAAACAACTAGGGAGTGTATATGTTCTGGAATGGTCTCTTGTAAGCCTATTAAGTGAACACTGTTTCACCTCAAGTGATTTTCGAGGTCATCGAGTTTAAGTGCTTCATTTTTCACCTGGGTCTGCATTAGAGACCTGCACGGGACAGGGATGGAAGCAGTTCTGCGGGGTTACCGTAGGAATGGAAACAATTCCTGCGGGATTCCCATGGAAGTGTAAGCTGCACCTGTGCCAGCCTCTCACCTATCGAGTACCAAATTCTTTCAGTGTGGTCTCCTCCTCGCTTTAACAGCAAAGATGTGGAAATTTTTCCATTAAGGAGGTGGTAGAGACACAAACGGTGACGGAATTCAAAAAGGCATGGGATGAACACAGAGGATCTCTAATTAGAAAAAGGATGTTATAAACTTAAATGGCTCCATGTGCGTGTATGTGTTGAGCAACGCTTAGATAGCAACGGTGGATGTGAAGAACTAGGGCCAATACTGGGCAGACCTGTTACGATGGTGGTTGTGACCCCTCTCAAACTTACCTTATTTCTGGTGGTCAGCTTCTTAGCTGGCTCCTGTCTGTCCTTCCTGAGTTAGCTCTGCCTCTGCATGCTGGCTGCTCCCAGCATGGTTCTAATTGCTTCACTATACTGCACCTGTGTGTGTTGCCTGAGTTAGCTCTGCCTCTGTGCGCTGGCTGCTTCCAGCGTGGCTCTAAATACTCTACTATACTGCACCTGGGTGTGTTGAGCCTCTCTGTGCTTCAGTATGCTTTCTGCCTGTGTCCTGTAGTGGTGACATCATCAGTCAGGTCCTTGATAAAGAAGTGGTGTTCTTCCATTCAGGGCCTTTGCAAACGCCAAAGGTCCAGGTTAGTGTTGGTGCAGTTAGCACTTCTGCTTTGTCTTGCTTGCCTTGAATCCTATCCTGATTCCAGTCCTGTTGGCTCCCTTTCCCTCCTGTCTGAGAACCCTGTATTCCTGGTGCAGTTAGTACTTCTGCCTTGCTCTTGTCTGGGTGCCTGGTGGCACTTTTGAATCCTGTTTGCTTTTGGCTTCCTTTCCCTCCTGTCTGAGTACCCTGAACCCCTGTCTGCCTTGCTTTTGTCTAGGTGCCTGTGGGCACTTCTGAACCCTGTCTGCCCTGCTTTTGTCTAGGTGCCTATGGGCACTTCTGAATCCTGATTCCTGGTGTTCCAGCCTGCTAGTTCAAGTACCGGTTTCCCTCCAAGTCCTGCCGGCTGCCTGCACCCAGGGGCTCAACACCTGGGGAAAGGCGGCTAAGTGTAGGTGAAGCCTGGTTCTAGTCCTGTGTGTTCCTGTCCAGTGCATACCAGTCCGGTGTGTTCCAGTCCAGTGTGTTCCAGTCCGGTGCGTTCTAGCCCAGTGTTGGTTAGTGGGTTTTGCCTGCTGCTGCCTCTCCTCATCCGCAGCCCAAGTGCTCACGATTACTCCAGAGTCCGTGCCTGCGTGTTTTGAACCTAACACCTGTAAGGTCTGTGTCTGGTTTAGGATGGGCTGGAAAGGGCTTAGACAGCAACTTCAGTGGCTGGAACATGAGGACAGTGGTGAACAGACTTTTACAGTCTGTGTTCTGCAAATGAGAAGACGAACAGGCTGGAGTGGGCTTCAATAGCAACTCCAGCAGTTGTAACATAAGGATAAGACTGGGCAGACTTCTATGGACTATGTTCCAAAATGCCAAAGAAAGACATAAGTACATAAGTATTGCCACACTGGGGCAGACCAAAGATCCATCAAGCCGAGCATCCTGTTTCCAACAGTGGCCAATCCAGGTCACAAATACCTGGCAAGATCCCAGAAAAGCTCAATACATTTTATGCTGCTTATCCCAGAAATAAGCAGTGGATTTTCCCAAGTCAATTTAATAATGGTCTATGGACTTTTCCTTTAGGAAGCCATCCAGACCCTTTTTAAACTCTGCTAAGCTAACCGTCTTTACCACATTCTCCGGCAACGAATTCCAGAGCTTAATTACACGTTGAGAGAAGAAAAATGTTCTCCAATTCGTATTAAATTTACTACTTTGTAGATTCATCGCATTCCCCCTAGTCCTAGTATTTTTGGAAAGAGCAAACAAACAATTCATGTCTACCCGTTCCACTCCATTCACTATTTTACAGACCTCTATCTTACCTCCCCCCGTAGCCATCTCTTCTCCAAGCTGAAGAGCCCTAGACGCTTCAGCCTTTCCTCATCCCATCCCCTTTATCATTTTTGTCGCCCTTCTCTGTACCTTTTCTAATTCCACTATATCTTTTTTGAGATGCGGCAACCAGAATTGAACACAATATTCGAGGTGCGGTCACACCATGGACTGATACAAAAGCATTATAACGTCCTCACTTTTGTTTCCATTCCTTTCCTAATAATACCTAACAGTCTATTTGCTTTCTTAGCCGCCACAGCACACTGAGCAGCGCATTTCAGCGTATCATCAGTGGCTCCTAACGTGGAACCTTGCATTACGTAACTATTGTTCAGGTTCCTCTTTCCCACAAGCATAGCTTTGCACTTGCTCACATTAAAAGACCATAATCAAGTATATAATATCACGTTCATTGTTGATTTAATCATGAATTGATAATGAGTGTGGCTAATGGGCAGACTGGATGGACCGTTCAGGTCTTTATCTGCCATCAAATACTATGTTACTATTAATTCTTTCTGCTCTTGGGCTGATGTGCAAACCAGTGGCGTACCAAGGGGGGGGCAGTCCGCCCTGGGTGCGTGTGCTGCGGCACCCCCCCCAGCGGCATGCACCTGGGGGGGCTCTTTCGCTGGGGGGGGGGTCCGCGCTGCCTCGGGGGGGGGGGGGCACCGCTCCGGGTATCCGCCCCCCTAGGAACGCCACTGGTGCAAACCTCAGTTCTGTCACAAGCACAAACATCAGATGTCACCTGACCTTCTGGCATGTGCATGTGGTGACCTCTCAGCACACAGTGCCAGTGAATCAGAAACAAGTCTTACATATGCACACCAGAGGTGTTCCAAGTTCCAACTTCTGTTCCTTCCTTGCCTACAGTGCTGTAGCTCGAACCCAGAAAAAGACCAAGAGAGATGACCAGAATTTTTTTAATGTACCATTAAATTCTTGCAGGACTGTGTGGGGACAGATTAAATTCTTATGGGGACAGTGGGGATGGGTTCAATTCTTGAAGGGATGGGTAAGATTCTAGCAGGTGGGGAAGGGTAAAATTTCTGTCTCAGTGCAAATCTCTACTCTTCATCTGCTCCGACTGCGCACACTTGGTCATCACGGCGTCTTCAATCCCTAAGACCTCTGCTGAAGTTCGACTGTTCATTGAGTCAATTCCCCTAGGAGGACCTTAAATTGCTGAAGCTGCCCGGAGAGTTACCTAGCTGAGGTTTTAGTGCCCGGGACACAGCCACAGTAAGTTGCTCTAATTGTACATCTGAGAACTGCTGTGCCATGGGCTCCTGAGTCTTCACCATCTTGTCTTCCCCTCCACTAGATTTCTCTTTCTCCTTTTTGTTTAAATTGAAGGATACGACAGAGCTAAGTTTCATTAGATATTTGTCCATGCAGGGGGGCAGCTTCTGATTATGAGAAAAGCTCCCTCCAAAAAGCCCAATATGTCCCGAAAAAAGTCATTAGAAGTGGGAAGCCTCTGGAGTAAAGCAGAACGACATCTGCTCTGCTCAAAGCATCACGTGATCCCTCTACATCTCCAATGATACAAGATTTGGGAAAAGACAGAACTGGCTAACTACTCAAAAGCATCACCTAGGTCTTATTAATATTCAGTTTTAACTAATTAGTTTGCAATCACTAATTTGTTGTTTCTAAAGAGAAAATTAAAAAAAACAATTGGCTTTGGTCACGTAATCAGTGAGTTAAACAGAGCTGATGCTGCCTGTACCTGTATAAATATGTGTGCTAAAATGACGTAAAAAATAACGTGAATTTGAACAAATCTGACCGTTTCTTCATTTTTAAAGAATTTAAAGAATATAATTAAAATGTAATGTGTCACTTATTGTTAACCCATCATTTGAACAGAAAAATAATAAACTGAAAACTTAAAAATATCAAAATAAAAAATTAAAATTAAAAAAAAATATAAAAACAAAAAATAATGTAACTAGTGCAGTGACGTTTCTTCATATGTATATATGAGTTTATCCATAATCTATGAACATACCATCTAATCTTTGTTATAAATTTTTATGAATATATTTTTATCTGATTTCATGATTGATAAGACTGCAGGTTTATTCACCTCAAAAAAAATAAAAATATGAACATGAAAAATAAAAATGATTGAAAAAAAATATAAAAAAATAAAAATTAATAAAAAATGAAAATAAAAGTTAAAACATAATAATAATAATGAAATAATAAATTACTAAAAATTGTTTTTTAAAAAAACGCATTTAAGGGAGTTAAAGATGGTGGCATGAAGCCTTCGCGTTTAAGCTGGCTCGAAGAGAATGTGGAAAAATATACCACATTTTAAAAGAAAAATGCCACATAGCAAGCGTAAGGGTACGGTCAGGGGTGTCATCTCTGCACCCAGGACCTCCTCTCCGTTGCAGTCCTCTATCGACCAATTTTTTGCGAGGACGTCAGATCTTCAGTCCGGTAGGAGCCCCGCTGTCTCGGAGGGAGGAGACTTCCGAGACCAGGGGTTGAATGTCACGCTCTCACCCTCAGCGCCCAATCCACTACCTCCACCCGCTGGCGCTTTCCAACAGCGGGGAACCCCCTTGCGGAAATCAAAGGAGGGGAAACCCGAGAAAGGGACGCTGAGGGAAGTCAAGCCAGTGGAGATCTGGGACGAGATATTCCCCAGGCACAGCCACAACATTAGTGAGTACTGTTGATACGCTTTCTAAATCTTTAGAGGGAATTAAGAAAGACTCAGACAATCAATTGACAGTCCTTAAAAGAAGAAGTTAAAAAAACTACAATAATTTTCTACTACGACTATAAAAGATAAACATTATAATCATAGTAAAATTGAACAGATAAATCATAATCGGAGATTGAATTTGCGTCTAATAAATTTTCCTAAGTCTTTGTCTGGAGGCTTTCAAGAAATACCTAATAGAGGTTTTAAAGTACTCTCCTGATCATATTCCACCAATTAACAAAATATATTATATACAAAAAAAAAAAAAAGATATGGGAGTAGATTCTGAAGTAACACAAAAACAAGGAAGAGAACAATTAAATTTGGACGTAACAATTGCTGGAAACATCTATATCAGAAACGTCTGACCGATCGACTTTGTTTCCTTTATTTTTGAAGATTTAGAAGCACTTAAACGATTATTCTTTAGAAATTCGCACTCACTATTTTATGGTGAAAACATCTGGATGTTTATGGATGTAACTAAACAAACACAGGAAAGAAGAAGAGCTTTTCTTGCTATTAGGAAGGAGGTGCTGGCGCCTCTTTCTTTTTGAACTATCCCTGTAAATGTGTTATAAAATATTTGGGAATTAAATATGTTTTCTTTAATCCTGACCATTTAAGAAATTTTGTAGAATCCAAGAAATTGGTGACTTCGTGTAAAGCTATATTTGATATGAAATATTTTGGTAGTTTTTTTCTTGAACAAATGTACTTCTCCTCCCAGTTTTGTGGTCTAAAGAGGACTGTCTATAATTTTCTCCTAAAGTCTTATTCCACTATTTGGTGTTATAAAAGAAATGTCTGTTTTGCCTTCAATAATATCTTTGTATATGGATGTAAAATTCTGCAAAATAATTTAAAAAAACCCCGCATTTAATATGAAAAGAATATCTGATAAAAAATTATGGATGGAAATAATTAAGTGATTTACATCTAATATAATAAAACGCACCGTGAACGTTCTGAAGACAACGTTCTGTGAAGCCGGAAACTTGAAGCCGGAAGCTTCAAGCCCTGAAGCCTTGAAGCCATCTGACGTCACTCCCAGTGAAGCCTTCAAGCCAGCCAGCCGTCTCTGCCCCGCCCTCGCCTCAAACCAAACAAATCGGGAAGCGAAGCGTCAGGGAAGGAGGCGGCGCTCCCGACGTCTAGCCTTCCCTTCGCTGTGTTCGGGCGGAACACAGCGAAGGGAAAGCTAGACGTCGGGAGCGCCGCCTCCTTCCCTGACGCTTCGCTGCACGAACCGCCACGGAGGTAAAGTTAAAACGAAGAAGAAAAAAAAAAAAAGCGATGCATGTATGCGAACGGGGGGGGGATGCATGGATGCGAAGGGGGGGGCATGGATGCGAGGCATGGATGCGAAGGGGGGGGGGAGAAGAGGGCGGGCCAGGCTGGGACATGGGAGAGAGAGTAGCATGGATGCGAGGGGGGGGTCATGGAAGGGCAAGAGGGGACTTGCTGGAAAAGGATGAATGGAGGCGGCAGGGGACAGAGGAGCATGGATGGGTATGGATTAGGAGGCAGGGCACAGGGAGAGAGGGGAATTACTAGAAATGGATGAATGGAGGGGGCAGGGGAAAGAGGAGCATGGATGGGCATGGATTGGGAGGGCAGGACTCAGGGAGAGAGGGAAATTGCTGGATAGGGAAAAATGGAGGGGCCAGGTGACAGATGAGCATGGATGGGCATGGATTGGAAGGGGCAGGACACAGGGAGAGGGGAATTGCTGGATAGGGATGAATGGAGGGGACAGATGGGCATGGATGGATATGGATTGCAGAGCAGGCCTCAGGCAGAGAGGGGAAATGCTGGATAGGGAAAAATGGAGGGGCCAGGTGACAGATGAGCATGGATGGGCATGGATTGGGAGGGCAGGACTCAGGGAGAGGGGAATTGCTGGATAGGGATGAATGGAGGGGACAGATGGGCATGGATGGATATGGATTGCAGAGCAGGCCTCAGGCAGAGAGGGAAAATGCTGGATAGGGAAATATGGAGGGGCCAGGTGACAGAGGAGCATGGATGGGCATGGATTGGAAGGGCAGGACTCAGGGAGAGGAGAATTGCTGGATAGGGATGAATGGAGGGGACAGATGGGCATGGATGGATATGGATTGCAGAGCAGGCCTCAGGCAGAGAGGGGAAATGCTGGATAGGGAACAATGGAGGGGCCAGGTGACAGATGAGCATGGATTGGAAGGGCAGGACTCAGGGAGAGGGGAATTGCTGGATAGGGATGAATGGAGGGGACAGATGGGCATGGATGGATATGGATTGCAGAGCAGGCCTCAGGCAGAGAGGGGAAATGCTGGATAGGGAACAATGGAGGGGCCAGGTGACAGATGAGCATGGATGGGCATGGATTGGAAGGGCAGGACTCAGGGAGAGGGGAATTGCTGGATAGGGATGAATGGAGGGGACAGATGGGCATGGATGGATATGGATTGCAGAGCAGGCCTCAGGCAGAGAGGGGAAATGCTGGATAGGGAAAAATGGAGGGGCCAGGTGACAGAGGAGCATGGATGGGCATGGATTGGAAGGGCAGGACTCAGGGAGAGGGGAATTGCTGCATAGGGATGAATGGAGGGGACAGATGGGCATGGATGGATATGGATTGCAGGGCAGGCCTCAGGCAGAGAGGGGAAATGCTGGATAGGGATGAATGGAGGGGGCAGGTGACAGACAAACATGGATGGCCATGGATTGGGAGGGCAGGGCTCAGGGACAGAGGGGAATTGCTGGAAAAGGATGAATGGAGGGGGCAGGGGACAGATGGCCATGGATTGGGAGGGCACGGCTCACACTCTCTCTCTCATATACAATGTCTTTCTGACTCTCACTCTCACACACTCTGTCTCACACTGTATCACATTCACTCTCTATGTGCCACACAGTCACTCACACACTCGCTTGGTCTCATACACTCACTCAAACAGAGAATCTGTGTCTCACACACACTCTCTCTCTCGCCCACACACACACACTCTCACTCACACTGTATCTCACATACACACTTGCACACACTCTCATTCTCACACACACACTCTCTCACAAACACACTCACACCCAGACTCACGCTCTCTCTCACACAATCACACTTTCACTCTGACTCTCAAACAGTCACTCTCACATACACTCTCCCAAACATACACACTCCGAGGAAAACCTTGCTAGCGCCCGTTTCATTTGTGTCAGAAACGGGCCTTTTTTACTAGTATGTAATAAAATATGTTTTTTACATTAACTTTTTATATAAAATTTTTGAATAAAGGGATAATTTTTCATGATATGTTAAGGCAAGTTGAAAAACAATAATAAATCATTTTATTATATTCTATTGTTAAAGCATATATTAATCTTAGGAAATTAAATAAAGTAATTTAATAGAATTGGTAGAAAATAATATAACAGTATTGTAGATGTACTTATAGGTTCCCAATATATACTGTAGGGCACATATAGACATATGTGTGTGTGTTAAAAAAGCCATACACCTATATTTGTATGAACAGCATAAAAATATATAACTATTAAAATGAAACATACATATACATACAAAAAATCTCAACATATGATCACATATTGCAATAAAAACGTACATAAATCAGATACAAGCGAGGTAGACATAACCACAAAATGAAAGGGCAATAGTCAAAACAATGGATGTATCAAAATACTGAAAAATCAATTTCAATATTAAGACCTGCTGGGGTGACCGTATCCATTTTGAAAATACATCTCTGTTCTCTTTGTAGTAATAACTGATCAAGTGTGCCACCCCGCCAGGTTGTATGTACAACTGGGCAGACTGATAAGACTTTGCATTCGATTTCTTATACAAAGTTGCCTACTTCTTTTCAAGCTTTGGAAGTCAGCCAGCAGTCTCAGCCATTGGGAGACAAGCAGGATATAACTTTGAGAGACTTGTAGGATTTAACTTATCTTATGGAGGGTATGCTTAAGGTGGTTATGACTTACAGTGTTACTTATTCTAAGAATATGTGGAGACAGTGAAATGATGGAATGCTGAAAGAAATGCACTGAGGGAGCCATCCCTCAGTCAGCCTCCGGCGTCGGCCCTGATCTTTTCAAGTCTCAATGCTTCTCTATGAAGTCACCAAGATGCGGAGCTTCAGATGGTCCATGTCGGGTTCCTCAGCAGATGACAAGAGGTAGGCAGACAGTAGTGTAAAGTAGATCACCCGCCCCCCGAGTGGTTGAGGCAGCAAAAACTGTTTTTCATATTGCCAAAATGGTCTACTGAGAGTAGTTCATTGGGATACATTGTAGCGCTCTTCTGTCACATTTTGGAGGTATACAACAGGGGTCATCAGCCAGGTGCACTGGGGGGGGGGGGGGGGGGGTACCCGTACTGTACCCTCTGTCATCTGTGAGACAGTAGAGGTCACAGATAAGGGTGTGTCTTGTCAGCCATGGAATGAGGAAGAGGGTCTGAAGGAGAAGGTTGATGGTTGGTGGGTGCATCTGTGGAGACTTTTGGGGGAGGCAGAATCACTATCATGCTTATCTAGGAGCCAGCTGTCTGTGATTTCACCTCTGTCAAACCTCTGGTAGATCCCAGAGTGCTGTAGAATGTAGGCGTCATGGCTGGACCCCAGATACCATGTACAGACATCTATTATTTCCACCTGTATGCTTATGGAATGAAATGCCTTTCTGTTTCTGACCTCACTTGCTCTTAGAGGTCTGAGGGCCACATGGGTGCAGTCAATTACTCCTAGGCCAGAGGAGAAATGGTCCACATTGTAAAAGTGGGTCACGGTGTCCTGTAGAATACTGGGGAAGGATATGTATTCAGAGTTGTGGGTTAGGAATGTGTAGGAACTGGGATACGGAGTGTGAGACAGCTGGCTGGGTGATGCCTGCAGTGAACTGCCAACACAGACTGCAAGGTTCCAGTAGAAAGAAAGGCGAAGGAGGCTGTGATCTTGAGGTGGACTGACAGGATTGGTCCAGCATGTCCTGGCCTGAAGGAGGGGTTCCAGCTACTGACAGAGGTGCTGTAAGGCAGCCCTATTAAAACAGTACCTTGTAAAACATGTCTCATCACTAAGGTCTACGAACTGGGTTATTGGCCTGAATATTCTTTGATAGGGGTACCTCCTCCTAGCCCTCTTCCCTGATTCTCAGTCATATCCAGCAATACCTGTATTACATACTCATTCAACTGATTCATGCTGATTGTGCAGTTCTCACCACCACAGGTGCACACCGACACCTACTGTAGGCTAAATCCCACTTAGTGAGACACTCACCCAGCAGTTGGACATAAGGGCCCAGATACACTAAACTCCATGCTAAAAGCCCTTCCCTTACCGGTTCCGATTGCTGCTTAGCGATTTTGAAAAATCTGGGCATGCATGAAGGAAATCACATTCAAATGAGCTGCTCGCTGTTAGCTCATTTGCATGCAACTTCCTTCCTGGGGGGGGGGGGGGGGGGGGTGCCAGTTGGTCAGCTGAACATGCCTGTAGGAAAGCAGGTACCCTTCTTTTTTTGTTTTGATTTTAGAATAAAGCTGCAAAGAAAGCATCCACCCAAAGCAGCCTCAGGCCTCTTCTAATCAGTGTACTCTGCCTACTAAAGATCCAGGCAGCAAAAGCAAAACAAAGTGATTCATGCAATGGTCTAGCACAAAAGTGCAAATAGATGCAATTACATTTCTGACAGGAACAGTTCTCCTCCAGCTCCAGGTGGGGGGTGGGGATGGCAACCTATGATCAGTCTGGAAGGGTTTTATTCTACTGCTATGGGAATGCCCAAATACCACAGAAAAATAATAAAGCTGGCTCTGAGCTGCAGATTCATTTTCGTTTTCTAGTTCTGGGTGAATGTCAGCTCTAGCTGATACAGCTTCCCATACAAAGGAGGGGAGAGAGAGCCGGGGAAGACAGGCTCAGAGCAGACAGGAATCTCCAGTGAACAGCTGGCTGAAACTTCAAATCGCATTTTCGTCCCCCCACATCCTTTGCCTAAAAGAAAAATCATGTGTTCTTTCAAGCTGCCAGCCATTGAGAGGAGAGAGAACCGGCAGATCAGCTTCCTTGCACCAGCACTAGCAACAAACGGTCCGAAGCTCACAGCAGCCCCAGCCAGGCATAGCTGCAGACCTCCTGTTAGATTTTCCATGGTAAAGGTAGGAACTGCTTCTGTGCATGGGGTCGGAAAATGGCTGTGCATTGCCGTGCATGCACATTATAATAGTAATTAGCTCATTATAATAGCTATTAGCTCATAATAGCTTTGCATTCCGTTTTCGTTAGCTGTTACCATGACAGGAAAATAGCTTGGAGAACCCTTCTGTGCATGTCTTATTTTACTACTTCCTCGCTAAACCGACTAGAACTGGTGTAAAAACCAAGTTGCTGGCTCATTAGGTTTAGTGCATCTGGGACAAGGACTGCACAAACAGAGGGACAGGTAGGTTGAGAGCTACAATAGGAGGTGTGCTAGTTGGGGACAATGAGAGATTGGTAGGGGTGGGACACACCAAAGGGGGCCTAATGGACATCAGGGGATGGGTGTGAATCCGAGAGCAGCAGGTGTAGGAAATAGATTAAGGGAGAGAGACAAACACAACAGGTGTAGGACAGGATATGTGGGGTTCAAATATTTCACACTGAGAATACAGAGACATGAAGGAAACCACAATCCACCTCTCCACTTTCCTTCCCTCAGCAACAGCACAGATGGGTCAGAAAGTCGCAGCTTCATTTATTCACTTTTATTTCTGGTCTAGGGATGGACATCCTCAGTTCCGGTGCTGGACATCGGCCCGCTATCAGATATCAAGTTCCCGACATCCAGATTGTATCACGGCCCATGACATGCCCCTGGAATGCCCATTTAGGGTACATCCAAATTGGGACACCTTGCACAGTTGGATGTTTCCTAAGTGGGTGTTACAAAATCACTTTTTGGACATTTCAGGCCGATGAATGTCTATCTGGCCCTTGAGATATCTATGTGCCAGTGTCTAATAAATAATGAAATATTAACAGGTATCCTTTGCTTGCAAAAATCACACTGGAGTCCATATTCAAAGTGATTTAATGAGGTAGGAGAGGCTCCTGCCCAGTAAAATCGCTTGTCCACTTACTACTACTACTAATCATTTCTGTAGTGCTACTAGATGTACACAGTGCTATACACATTATAGACAGGTACTTTCTCTGTCCCTAGATTTTGGTACCAGTTAGTGCCACTGAATATCACTACTAAATGCTAAAGCTATAACTGACAATTTTGTAGACAGTTTGGGGGCAGAGTGAGAACATATGCAGCTAAGTGCCAATATACTGCACTTAACTGCTTAAGTTAACTGGACAAATTGGATCACATAAAACTCTGCCCCATCTTTGGTCTGGTTTAACTTAGATGGTCATGTGTGAGAAGAAACCTGGAACTCAGCCCTTATCTAGTTGGATATGTAAGTATGGTTGGTTGTTGGGCATGGTTGAACTACATCAAATTCCAGAAATGTACAGCAGAAGACAAGTCAATCACATGGCACATACAGTGATCGATTTGTAGCTAGATGAGATGTCTCATCACACACAGGCCCTTTAAAATTGACAAATTCCCAGCCTTCTCTCACAATGCCCCACAAACCAGAAGTAATAAGCAATGTAATGGGAGGCGGGCATGTAGGCAGTTCAATGCAAGGTGATGCACATGGAGGGGCATAATCGAACAGGGCGCCCAAGTTTTCCTGAGGACGTCCTTGCAGGATGTCCCCTTGAAGGGGCGGGGAAACCCGCATTATCAAAACAAGATGGGCGTCCCTTTTTCGTTTCGATAATACGGTCGGGGATGCCCAAATCTCAACATTTAGGTCGACCTTAGAGATGGTTGTCCCTGGTTTTTGGCGATAATGGAAACAAGTCAGCACGGCTTTTGTATAGGGAAAACTTGCCTGACCAATTTACTTTAATTCTTTGAAGGAGTAAAGAAACATGTAGACAAACGGGAGCTGGTTGATATTGTGTATCTGGATTTTCAAAAGGCGTTTGACAAGGTACCTCATGAAAGGCTGCAGAGGAAATTGGAGGGTCATGGGATAGGAGGAAATGTCCTATTGTGGATTAAAAACTGGTTGAAGGATAGGAAACAGAGAGCGGGGTTAAATGGGCAGTATTCACAATGGAGAAGGGTAGTTAGTGGGGTTCCTCAGGGGTCTGTGCTAGGACCGCTGCTTTTTAATATATTTATAAATGATTTAGAGATGGGAGTAACTAGCGAGGTAATTAAATTTGCTGATGACACAAAGTTATTCAAAGTCGTTAACTTGCGACAGGATTGTGAAAAATTACAGAAGGACCTTTCGAGACTGGGAGGCTAAATGGCAGATGACGTTTAATGTGAGCAAGTGCAAGGTGATGCATGTGGGAAAAAAGAACCCAAATTATAGCTACGTCATGCAAGGCTCCATGTTAGGAGTTACGGACCAAGAAAGGGATCTGGGTGTCATCGTCGATAATACACTGAAACCTTCCAGTGTGCTGCTGTGGCTAGGAAAGCGAATAGAATGTTGGGTATTATTAGGAAAGTTATGGAAAACAGGTGTGAGGATGTTATAATGCCGTTGCATCGCTCCATGGTGCGACCGCACCTTGAGTATTGTGTTCAATTCTGGTCGCTGCATCTCAAAGAAAGATATAGTAGAATTGGAAAAGGTGCAGCGAAGGGCGACTAAAATGATAGCGGGGATGGGACGACTTCCCTATGAAGAAAGACTAAGGAGGCTAGGGCTTTTCAGCTTGGAGAAGAGACAGCTGAGGGGGAGACATGATAGAGGTATATAAAATAATGAGTGGAACAGGTGGATGTGAAGAGTCTGTTCACGCTTTCCAAAAATACTAGGACTAGGGGGCATGCAATGAAACTACAGTGTAGTAAATTTAAAACAAATCAGAGAAAATGTTTCTTCACCCAACGCATAATTAAACTTTGGAATTCGTTGCTGGAGAACATGGTGAAGGCGGTTAGCTTAGCAGAGTTTAAAAAGGGGTTAGACGGTTTCCTAAAGGACAAGTCCACAAACCACTACCAAATGGACTTGGGAAAAATCCACAATTCCAGGAACAACATGTATAGAATGTTTGTACTTTTGGGAAGCTTGCCAGGTGCCCTTGGCCTGGACAGGATGCTGGGCTCGATGGACCCTTGGTCTTTTCCCAGTGTGGCATTTCTTATGTACTTATGAGGATGCCCATCTCAAAAATGACCAAATCCAACTCATTTGGTCATGGGAGGAGCCAGCACTGGTCCCCCTGACATGCCAGGACCCCAACCAGGCACCCTAAGGGGCACTGCAGTGGACTAACTGATTGAACGGAAAAAGCCCTTCCCTTACCGATCCTTTAGTGATTCAGAAAGGAATGGGTATGCATGAAGGAAATCGCATGCAAATGAGCTGCTCACTGTTATGCGTGGCTGCTCTGCGCATGCCAAAGACGGCTTCATACATGCAGACAAGCTGCGTGTATAATAGCTGTCTACAACCTTAGAAAAATATAAGTCCAGGTGAAAATGTCCAAGTGCTCGTCAGGGATGTCTTTTTTTTTTTTTTTTTAAAGAGTATGGGTGAAGGACGTCCTTCGCTATACCTCCGTCCCTGCAACGGCAATTGAGGATGTCCTTCGCTATGCCTCCGTCCAGTGGTGTGCTGGTAAATGTTTAACAACAGGATCTCCCCCCGGTCCACCTCTGCACCCCCACGTCCACCTCTGTGTCCCTCATCCATCTCTGTGCCCCCGTCAAAATTGCAGAGCTGGCTATAGCTGGGGAGAGAGCCTGAGGGGGGGCAAAGCATTACTCTCGCCAGGAAAAAAAAATGATATGATCCCAGGTTCCAATCTAATTCATGTTTAATGAAGGATAAAATGCCATAAGTAAGTAAATAAATATAAACTTTTAACGTTGAGCACCTGATTCTCAAAGTGGACATATTCCAAACACTATAATGAAAATAAAATGATTTTTTTCTACCTTTGTTGTCTGGTGACTTTGTTTTTCTGATCATGCTGGCCCAGTATCTGATTCTGCTGCTATCTGTCCTCTGAACTCTGTTTCCAGGGCTTCCTTTCCATTTATTTCTTTACTTTCCTCCTTTCTTCTTCATTTCTTGCCCTACATCCGTAAGTAAAAGCTGGGTCCTCCGCAGACTTGACTGTCCAGTGGATCCAGCTTCTGCCTATTTTCTCCATCCATGAGCAGTTTTTCTCCTCTCTTCCTTTTCCCTCATCTCATCTCCTTCCTCTCTCTTCCCTCCCCTCCATCCATGTCCAGCATTTCTTCTCTCTCCCTTCCCCTCCATCCATGTGCATCTCCTTCCTCTATCTTCCCTCCCCTCCATGTCCAGAATTTCTTCTCTCTCCCCTCCATCTATGTGCATCTTCTTCCTGTCTTCCCTTCCCTCCCTTCCATCCATGTCCAACAATTCTCCTCTCTCCCTGCCGTCCCCTCCATCCATCCATGTCCAGCAACCCTCCTCTCTCCTCTGCCCTCCCCTCCATCCACCCATGTCCAGCAACTCTCCTCTCCCCTTCATCCACCTATGTCCAGCAACTCTCCTCTCCCCTGCCCTGCATCCATCCATTATCCAGCAATTCTCTTCTCTCCCCTGCCCCCCTCCATCCATCCCCAGCAATTCTCTTCTCTCCCCCCTCCATGTCCAGCGATTCTCCTTCGCCCCCATCCTCCCCCTCCCACTCATATCCACGTGCCCGCCCTCATCTCCCCCCGACACCCCTTTTTCTTCCTGCCACAGTGCCACCCTGCGTGGTTTAAATCTTTTTTATTACCTCCGCTGAAGCGGCCACGTCATTGAAAGCCCTGCCCGTCTCTAGCGTTCTCTTCGTCAGTTCGTTCCATCAGAGTCCTGCCCTCACGGAAAGAGGAAATGACGTCAGAAGGCGGGACTCAGGAAAAAAACTCATTAAAGGAAGGCTAGAGATGGGCAGGGCTTTCAAAGACGCGGCTGCTTCGACGGAGGTAATAAAAAAAAGATTTAACCCCCCCCCCCCAGGGCGGCGAGGCAAACAAGGGCTGTGGGAGGTGAGGTAAGCGGGGTAAGCATGGCCTGTGGTGCCCTCCTGCCATGCTTACCTCATTTACCAGAGCTGGCTCACCGTGCAGAACAACCGGTTTGCAGGATCTTAAAATTTTTTTTAAACGGCTCTTGCGAGCCGGCTCTAGCATACCACTGCCTCCGTCCCTGCAACGGCAGTTGAGGACGTCCTTCGCTATGCCTCCGTCCCTGTGACGGCAGTTGAGGACGTCCAAAATGTGGATGTTTCTGTGAGAAGGACGTCCATGCCTGCTATGCTTCAGACAACCCCTTTATTAATTTGGATTTTGGATCACAAATAGCAGCAGTGGGATTTGAACCGGCTACCTCTGGATTGCAAGACCAGTGCTCTAACCACTAGGCCACTCCTCCACTCCACTCCCTTGAAATTTGGCCGTCCCTGTGGTGGGGGGGAGGGGTAGTTCAGGACGTCCAAAATGTTTGAAAGAAGGACGTTCACGCCTTCGCTATGCCTCCGCTGACACACACATACCTCCCCCTTCCAGGGACCTGCATACTGCTGCGATGGACATGAGTATGACATTTCACGCTGGCAAAAAAAGTTTTTAAAGTTGTTTTTTTCAGGGTGGGAGGGGGTTAGTGACCACTGGGGGAGTCAGAGGAGGTCATCCCCGATTCCCTCCGGTGGTCATCTGGTCAGTTCGCACACCTTTTTGAGGCTTGGTCGTAAGAAAAAATGGACCAAGTAAAGTCACCCAAGTGCTCGTCAGGGACGCCCTTCTTTTTTCCATTATCGCTCGAGAACGCCCATCTGTTAGGCACACCCCAGTCCCGCCTTTGCTATGCCTCCGACACGCCCCCCGTGATCTTTGGTTGTCCCCGCGACGGGAAGCAGTTGGGGACGCCCAAAATTGGCTTTTGATTATGCTAATTTGGGCGACCCTGAGAGAAGGACGCCTATCTCCCGATTTGTGTCGAAAGATGGGCGCCCTTCTCTTTCGAAAATAAGCCTGATAGTCTAGGCATATTTCCACCAGCTGCGGCTCCCAACATCCAGCATTTCAGTGTAGGTCTGGTAGAGAGCGACGTCGCACAGCTTTCCAGAGACAGTGCCACTGAGGGAGCTGGCACCCACACCAATTAGGCTGTCCACTATGGAGCTCTGGCTCCACATCTCTCTCTTGAAAGAACAGGCTCATTTCTTATACTGTGTTCTTTTACATGGTGTCCCAATTCCTTACATGGGCCCTAATTCCAGAGTTGACAATGCTTGCTGTTTTCTTATATGAGCACGAAAAGTTACAGGATATATCACTAGGCAGAGTAGTTGGCCCATTCACCCAGCCCCCCCTTCCCTGGCATGATCATATCACTGATGGGTGTATTGCCCAAGGAGGAGCCTGGCAAATTAAGAATCAAACACAATTTTTTAGACCCAGAGGGTGACTCCCTGCGGGGCACATTATGTATCCTTATTCAATGCAATTGAAGCAATCAGGTCCCTGGAAATGCAAGCCATGCTGAAGGTGGAGTTGGCCTTCTGTTTACTGCCTATTCATCCAGGCTCCTTCCATCTACTAGGTTTCAAGTTTAGGAGAGCATATTATTTTGACAAATTTGAACCAATGAGCTGTGCCATAACTTGTGCCTATTTCGAGTGAGTGCTTGACCAATCTGGATTGGTAAAGCACTCAAGGCGTCCCTTTAAAAAGAGCAGGTGCCATGTTTAAATTGTTAATCTGACCTTACAACATACAGAGAAAACACAAGAGAGGAGACTGCTTCTCTGACTTCCACTAGTAGGTCGATCCATGAGCTCATATTTCTAATTTGCTTTATTTCCAGCAGTACTTTGAAGAACGAGTGCAGTGTGGTTTGTCTCCTGATGAAATAAACAAAATGGGGGCACTTTGTTGAACAGAATATAGCAACGGGCACAACTTAAAAAAGATACTCGTTAAGCTCAGACATATAAGATTAACGCAACTTTGAAATGAGGTAGAAAGATTACTATAAGATTTTACATAAATAATACTACCAATAAAAATAAATGGAGGTTTTCTAGGCTCATGAAGAAGCCCGCGCGGTAGATCACAAGCAAAAGCTAAGGAATTAACTGAGCACCTGAAGCCTTTTCCTCCAGAAAAACAAACTATTATTTATAAATAAAAACAACAAAAATATATTTTAAAAACATCTAATAGATCATTAGAAGAAAGAGAACTTGCACAGAGAGAATAGAAGTGTTTCATAATCAAGTTCATAGCCAAATATCACAAATTATTTAATACTGTAAATTGCATAATTATCTTCCTTGACCTTTTGATATATGTGTGGTTTATTATTTCATGATATCTTTCTTTATAGTTTTAGACTCCTGATGAAGGCAATATAAGCCGAAACACGGCCATGTCAAGTCATATGAAGTTCATTAAAACATTTGTTTTTTTATCATCATCTCCACTGTGTTATTTGTTTCAATACTTTCAGTGCTTCACTCCAAAGCGGTGCAATGCTGATGTGCACTGGCCTCCGAATGGCTTCTGGCATTTTGGTCCTTCAACACAGATAAAAATGAGGACGAATCCTTTCTCTGCTTCAGCTGAGACTCAGATGATCAGTTCTAATGGCCTCTGTCAATGTTTGGTATCAAGGATGACTAAGATATATTGATGATGATGTATCCCCAGCATCATACCAGTTATGACACCTATTTCCAATGTTGAAGTTAATGCACCAGACTTCTCTGTTTGTGCTGTTTTTCAAAACCATGACTCCCTCTCTCATCTGTGAACAATTTACAGCGAGATCGATCACAGTCAGGCTCCAGGCACTGGAGGCATCAAATTGTGGGTATCCATAATGAATATGGTTCTATCTGTCCATGAGCTTGAGGCCTCAGTGAGGTCTACATAGAGCGTATTAAAATAAAAAAAAAAATAAAAAAAAAGAAAACGAAAAGAAAATGGGTAGTCCAAAATATCTAAGGCTCTACTGGGACAAGCACTGCATGGCAGTGATAGTACTTGAAGATAAAACTTACAAAAGTCTAAAATACGTGGAAAACTCAATTAGTACATGAAAGTCTAACAAGACATGGGAAATGCACATCTGACTGGCTATAGGAAAACGAATGATTGAAGCAGTTCCATGAGACGGTGGCAGGCAGGAAGTGGTGTGCATGTGCAGTGAGCCTACTCAAAAGTTCTAGAAATTTAGGTTGGAGTAACGTTACTGTACTGGGCTCCATCAGTGATGCCACCCAAGTTGTGAGGATATAGTATCCTGCTTGCCCTCTGAGAAATGGCAGTTTTTTTAATTATTTGCATGCATAAATGATCTTGTATAAAATATCAACCAGCATAAACATTTGTGCCTTGTTTGCATTGTGTTTACTATTATTATGGCTGTGCAAATGGATGGAGTTTGGGCAGAGCATAGGCAGCTTGTACATGTACATGTGTAAATTATAAAATACTCAGCGCTACTCTATAAATGACGCATGTAAATGAACGGGGCATTCACAAGGGAGAAGCATGCACAAGACCAACATTTACACATGTAACTTACACATTTAGGTGTGTGCATTTATGACTACTGACATGCTAGCATTCTACAGTATAATGGAGTACTGGTGCCCAGATACCATCACAGAATTAGTGCTCAGCATGCTGCATCTAGGCATCTAACTTGTGGCACCCAGTAGTAGCATTACCCCGAATGCACTTACCAGGCCCAGGATAATGCCGTTAAATATCATTGTCAAACCACGTCCACACTGTCTGGAAGTGCCGGGTCAGTCAGAGTGGAGCCAAGGAGGAGTTGAGGTTATCTGGATACCACCAATATTAGATGATAACAGCCTGCCTGTATAGCTAAACAGTACCAGCTGCCCAAATACTTAGATATTCATCGCTGGTATCTGGGTACAGCTTGGCATGTAAAATCTAGGTACAAAAACCTGTGGTGGCCAGACATAGTAACATAGTAGATGACGGCAGAAAAAGACCTGCACGGTCGAACCAGACTGCCCAACAAGATAAACTCATATGTGCTACTTTTTGTGTATACCTTACCTTGATTTGTACCTGTCCTTTTCAGGGCACAGACTGTATAAGTCTGCCCAGCACTATCCCCGCCTCCCAATCACCAGCCCCGCCTCCCACCACCGGTTCTGGCACAGATCGTATAAGTCTGCCCAGCACCATCCCCACCTCCCAACCACCAGTCCCACCTCCCAACCACCAGTCCCGCCTCCCACCACCGGCTCTGGCACAGACCGTATAAGTCTGCTCAGCGCCATCCCCGCCTCCCGTCACCGGCTCTGCCACCCAATCTCGGCTAAGCTCATTAGGATCCATTCCTTCTGAACAGGATTCCTTTATGTTTATCCCACGCATGTTTGAATTCCGTTACCGTTTTCATTTCCACCACCTCCCGCGGGAGGGCATTCCAAGCATCCACTACTCTCTCTGTGAAAAAATACTTCCTGACATTTTTCTTGAGTCTGCCCCCCTTCAATCTCATTTCATGTCCTCTCATTCTACCGCCTTCGCATCTCCGGAAAAGGTTCTTTTGCGGATTTATACCTTTCAAATATTTGAACGTCTGTATCATATCACCCCTGTTTCTCCTTTCCTCCAGAGTATACATGTTCAGGTCAGCAAGTCTCTCCTCATACGTCTTGTAACGCAAATCCCATACCATTCTCTTAGCTTTTCTTTGCACAGCTTCAATTCTTTTTACATTCTTAGCAAGATATGGCCTCCAAAACTGAACACAATACTCCAGGTGGGGCCTCACCAACGATTTTATACAGGGGCATCAACACCTCCTTTTTTCTGCTGGTCACACCTCTCTCTATACAGCCTAACAACCTTCTAGCTACGGCCACTGCCTTGTCACACCGTTTCGTCGCCTTCAAATCCTCAGATACTATCACCCCAAGATCCCTCTCCCCGTCCGTACTTATCAGACTCTCCCCGCCTAACACATACGTCTCCCGTGGATTTCTACTCCCTAAGTGCATCACTTTGCATTTCTTCGCATTGAATTTTAATTGCCAAACCTTAGACCATTCTTCTAGCTTCCGTAGGTCCTTTTTCATGTTTTCCACTCCCTCCCAGGTGTCCACTCTGTTACAGATCTTAGTATCATCCGCAAATAGGCAAACTTTACCTTCTAACCCTTCGGCAATGTCACTCACAAATATATTGAACAGAATCGGCCTCAGCACCGATCCTTGCGGCACCTCCACTACTCACCTTTCCCTCCTCCAAGCTAATTCCATTCACCACCACCCTCTGGCGTCTGTCCGTCAACCAGTTCCTAATCCAGTTCACCACTTCGGGTCCTATCTTCAGCCCATCCAGTTTATTTAAGAGCCTCCTGTGGGGAACCGTGTCAAAAGCTTTGCTAAATCTAAGTAGATTACGTCCATAGCTCGTCCCTGATTCAATTCTCCTGTCACCCAATCAAAGAATTCAATGAGATTCGTTTGGCACGATTTCCCTTTGGTAAAACCATGTTGTCTCGGATCTTGCAACTTATGGGCGTCCAGGAAATTCACTATCCTTTCCTTCAGCATTGCTTCCATTACTTTTCCAATAACCGAAGTGAGGCTTACCGGCCTGTAGTTTCCAGCTTCTTCCCTATCACCACTTTTGTGAAGAGGGACCACCTCCACCGTTCTCCAATCCCTCGGAACCTCTCCCGTCTGCAAGGATATATTAAACAAATCTTTAAGAGGACCCGCCAGAACCTCTCTGAGCTCCCTCAATATCCTAGGGTGGATCCCATCCGGTCCCATGGCTTTGTCCACCTTTAGCTTTTCAAGTTGTTCATACACACTCTCTTCCGTGAACTGTGCTCTATCCACTTCAATCTCATTAGTACTTTTTCCAGTCCATCGTGGTCCTTCTCCAGGATTTTCTTCTGTGAAAACAGAAAAGAAGTATCTATTTAGCAAATTTGCTTTTTCTTCATCATTATCCACATAGTGGTTCGCAGTATCTTTTAGTCTCACAATTCCCTTTTTAGTCATTCTCCTTTCACTAATATACCCGAAGAAAATTTTGCCACCCCTTCTTACATTTCTAGCCATTTGTTCTTCTGTTTGCGCTTTCGCCAGACGTCTCTCTCTCTTGGCTTCTTTCAGTTTCATCCGGTATTCCTCCTCGTTTTCCCTTTCTTTAGTTTTTTTGTATTTGTGGAACGCCAACTCTTTAGCCTTTATTTTCTCAGCCACTTGCTTGGAGAACCATATCGGTTTCCTTTTTCTCTTGCTTTGATTTACTTTCCTTACATAAAGGTTCGTGGCCCTATTTATAGCTTCTTTCAGCCTGGACCACTGTCCTTCCACTTCTTGTATTTCCTCCCAGCCCATCAGCTCCTTCCTCAGGTATTCCCCTATTTTACTAAAGTCAGCACGCTTGAAGTCCAGGACTTTGAATTTTGAGTGGCCGCTCTCCACTTTAGCTGCTATATCAAACCAAACCGTTTGATGGTCACTGCTGCCCAGGTGGGCTCCCACTCAGATATTTGACACGCTATCCCCATCTGTGAGCACCAGATCCAGCGTCGCTCCCTCCCTCGTGGGTTCCGTCACCATTTGTCTGAGCAAAACACTTTGGAAAGCATCCACGATCTCTCTACTTCTTTCCGATTCTGCAGACGGAACCTTCCAATCTACATCTGGCAGATTGAAATCTCCCAGCAAGAGCATCTCTCTCGTTTCCCAACCTTTGAATATCTGCGATCAGGTCTTTATCTAATTCTTCCAATTGTGTCGGAGATCTGTAAACACCACCCAAGTGGACAGAGGTTCTATTATCTCCTTTTATGGTGATCCATATCACTTCTTCCTTTCCCCAGGTCCATGTCATTTCGGTTGCCGTGACATCATTTCTCACATATAGAGCTACTCCTCCACCTTTACGACCCTCTCTATCCTTCCGAAATAGATTTATTACCCCATATATTTTCAACCTAAAAGAGCAATTATAGAAATATTCAAAAAGTAATTAAGAATAAGCAATCAAAGTCTTGATTGCACAATTTTTTACGCCCCTTGACTCGTAAGCTGAGGATAGCCCATTTTATAGCAACAGCCATGAGTCATTTAAGGTAAGAATTTACTACATTTCAAGATGATACAGTTTTTCCCAATTCCTCTTGGCAGAATAGCTCGAGCTCTTTCGAGCTGGCAGGGGAGCCCATGAACTAGTCTTCAAAGTCTTGCCACAGATTTTCGGTTCTCGATTAGATCACTCAAGGACACTCATTTTAATTTACTGTGTCATAAAATTGTGGCTTTTGCTTTGAGCTTAGGATCATTGTTCCCTTGAAAGGTGAATCTACACTATCAAGTCTACAGCAGGTTAGAAAAGGTTTTCCTCCAGGATCTGCCTGTACTTTGCACCACCCATCTATCCCTTGATTTTCAAAAGTCTCTGTGTCTCTGCCACTGCAAATCATCCTCAGAACATAATGCAACCACCACCATATTATACTGTAGGGATGGTGTTGGCAGGGTGATGTGCTCTGTTTTACACCACATGTATATCTTTTAGCATCAAGACCAAAATGTTTCACTTTGGATGTGAGGTGACCCCCCAAGTGTTTTTTGTTGTTGTTGTTGTTGCAAATACTGTGCAGCACATCAAATGGCGTTCCTTTGGTTGTGGCTTCCTTCTTGCCAGTCTCCCATGAGGCCATTTTTGTGCAGCAATCTTGAAACTGTTGAACATTCAACATTTTCTCTAGTCTCAGCCAGACACCTTTGTAGTTCTTTTAAAGTAATTTTGGGCCTTACAGTGACTTCTCTCAGCAGCTTCCTTAACCCATAGCTATTGAATTTGAAAAGATGGATGATCAATGCAGCATCCTGGTGGTACCAAACTTTTTTTTTACTTTACAATGATGAACTTGAGAGTGCCCCAAGGGGTACTTAGTACATAAGTACATAAGTAGTGCCATACTGGGAAAGACCAAAGGTCCATCTAGCCCAGCATCCTGTCACCGACAGTGGCCAATCCAGGTCAAGGGCACCTGGCACGCTCCCTAAACGTAAAAACATTCCAGACAAGTTATACCTAAAAATGCGGAATTTTTCCAAGTCCATTTAATAGCGGTCTATGGACTTGTCCTTTAGGAATCTATCTAACCCCTTTTTAAACTCCGTCAAGCTAACCGCCCGTACCACGTTCTCCGGCAACGAATTCCAGAGTCTAATTACACGTTGGGTGAAGAAAACTTTTCTCCGATTCGTTTTAAATTTACCACACTGTAGCTTCAACTCATGCCCTCTAGTCCTAGTATTTTTGGATAGCGTGAACAGTCGCTTCACATCCACCCGATCCATTCCACTCATTATTTTATACACTTCTATCATATCTCCCCTCAGCCGTCTCTTCTCCAAGCTAAAAAGCCCTAGCCTTCTCAGCCTCTCTTCATAGGAAAGTCGTCCCATCCCCACTATCATTTTCGTCGCCCTTCGCTGTACCTTTTCCAATTCTACTATATCTTTTTTGAGATACGGAGACCAGTACTGAACACAATACTCCAGGTGCGGTCGCACCATGGAGCGATACAACGGCATTATAACATCCGCACACCTGGACTCCATACCCTTCCTAATAACACCCAACATTCTATTCGCTTTCCTAGCCGCAGCAGCACACTGAGCAGAAGGTTTCAGCGTATCATCGACGACGACACCCAGATCCCTTTCTTGATCCGTAACTCCTAACGTGGAACCTTGCAAGACGTAGCTATAATTCGGGTTCCTCTTACCCACATGCATCACTTTGCACTTGTCAACATTGAACTTCATCTGCCACTTGCACGCCCATTCTCCCAGTCTCGCAAGGTCCTCCTGTAATCGTTCACATTCCTCCTGCGACTTGACGAACCTGAATAATTTTGTGTCATCGGCGAATTTAATTACCTCACTAGTTATTCCCATCTCTAGGTCATTTATAAATACATTAAAAAGCAACAGACCCCTGCGGGACCCCACTAACTACCCTCCTCCACTGAGAATACTGGCCACGCAATCCTACTCTCTGCTTCCTATCTTTCAACCAGTTCTTAATCCATAATAGTACCCTACCTCCGATTCCATGACTCTGCAATTTCTTCAGGAGTCTTTCGTGCGGCACTTTGTCAAACGCCTTCTGAAAATCCAGATATACAATATCAACCGGCTCCCCATTGTCCACATGTTTGCTTACCCCCTCAAAAAAAATGCATTAGATTGGTGAGGCAAGACTTCCCTTCACTAAATCCGTGCTGACTTTGTCTCATCAGTCCATGTTTTTGTATATGCTCTGCAATTTTATTCTTAATAATAGCCTCCACCATCTTGCCCGGCACCGACGTCAGACTCACCGGTCTATAATTTCCCGGATCTCCTCTGGAACCCTTCTTAAAAATCGGAGTAACATTGGCTACCCTCCAGTCTTCCGGTATTACACTCGATTTTAGGGACAGATTGCATATTTCTAACAGTAGCTCCGCAAGTTCATTTTTTAGTTCTATTAATACTCTGGGATGAATACCATCAGGTCCCGGTGATTTACTACTCTTCAGCTTGCTGAACTGACCCATTACATCCTCCAAGGTTACAGAGAATTTGTTTAGTTTCTCCGACTCCCCCGCTTCAAATATTCTTTCCGGCACCGGTGTCCCCCCCAAATCCTCCTCGGTGAAGATCGAAGCAAAGAATTCATTTAATTTCTCCGCTACGGCTTTGTCCTCCTTAATCGCCCCTTTAACACCATTTTCGTCCAGCGGCCCAACCGACTCTTTGGCCGGTTTCCTGCTTTTAATGTATCTAAAAAAATTTTTACTATGTATTTTTGCTTCCAACGCTAATTTCTTCTCAAAGTCCTTTTTTGCCCTCCTTATCTCCGCTTTGCATTTGGCTTGGCATTCCTTATGATCTATCCTGTTACTTTCAGTTGGTTCTCTTCTCCACTTTCTGAAGGATTGTTTTTTGGCTCTAATGATTTCCTTTATCTTACTGTTTAGCCACGCCGGCTGACGTTTAGTCTTTTTTCCCTTTTTTCTAATACGTGGAATATATTTGTCCTGAACCTCCAGGATGGTGTTTTTAAACAGCATCCACGCCTGATGCAAGTTTTTTACTCTGCGAGCTGCTCCTTTCAGTCTTTTTTTCACCATTTTTCTCATTTTGTCGTAATCACCTTTTCTATAGTTAAACGCTAGCCTACTTGATTTCCTAGTTTCACTTCCTTCAATGCCAATATCAAAACCGATCATATTATGATCACTGTTATCAAGCGGCCCTCGTATCGTTACCCCCTGCACTAGATCATGAGCACCACTAAGGACTAAGTCTAGTATTTTTCCTTCTCTTGTCGGCTCCTGAACTAGCTGTTCCATGAAGCTGTCCTTGATTTCATCAAGAAATCTTGTCCCTTGCGTGTACAGATGTTACATTAACCCAGTCTATATGCGGGTAATTGAAATCCCCCATTATTATTGTGTTGCCCAGTTTGTTTGCGTCCCTGATTTCCTTTAACATTTCCGCATCCGTCTGTTCGTCCTGGCCAGGCGGACGGTAGTACACTCCTATCACTATCCTTTTCCCCTTTGCACATGGAATTTCAATCCACAGTGATTCCAAGGAGTGTTTTGTTTCCTGCAGAATTTTCAATCTATTTGATTCAAGGCTCTCGTTAATATACAATGCTACCCCTCCACCAATCCGATTCACCCTATCACTACGATATAATTTGTACCCCGGTATGACAGTGTCCCACTGGTTATCCTCCTTCCACCAGGTCTCAGAGATGCCTATTATATCTAATTTTTCATTTAGTGCAATATATTCTAACTCCCCCATCTTATTTCTTAGGCTCCTGGCATTCGCATATAGACATTTCAAACTATGTTTGTTGTTCCTAAGTACATCATGCTTAGTACTTGACAGTATTAATTGGCAATCTTTTGTCTGATTTTTATTGTTATTTAAAGATACCCGATCTACTACAATCTCTTTTGCAACCTCACTATCAGGATACTCTATCTTCCCTGTTATGGTGATATCTTTGAAAGATACCTTATCCCGAACCATGCTCTTTTGAGCGACTGTCGGCCTTCCCCCCATTTCTAGTTTAAAAGCTGCTCTATCTCCTTCTTAAACGCCGATGCCAGCAGCCTGGTCCCACTCTGGTTAAGATGGAGCCCATCCTTTCGGAATAGGCTCCCCCTTCCCCAGAATGTTGCCCAGTTCCTAACAAATCTAAAGCCCTCCTCCCTGCACCATCGTCTCATCCACACATTGAGACTCTGGAGCTCTGCCTGTCTCTTGGGCCCTGCGCGTGGCACAGGTAGCATTTCAGAAAATGCTACCCTGGAGGATCTGGATTTCAGCTTTCTACCTAAGAGCCTAAATTTTGCTTCCAGAACCTCTCTCCCACATTTTCCTATGTCATTAGTACCCACATGTACCAAGACAGCCGTCTCCTCCCCAGCACTATATAAAATTCTATCTAGGTGACGCGTGAGGTCCGCCACCTTCGCACCAGGCAGGCAAGTCACCAGGCGATCCTCATGTCCACCAGCCACCAGCCACTGAAACACATTGAAATTTTCTGACTACCTTCCCTCAATCTGTACCTTTGAATATCTATCTCCTGGAGTTTTCAGCAACTCAAATTCACTTCATACAACAAAAATACCTTGATTTTTCATCCAGGAGTACTCAAATCAGCTCAGCTCCTGTGAATGAACAAAGACTGGCCCATATAATTTATTATGGGCCTGAAGTCTTCCCCGAAATGTGTAAGGCCACATGAAAATCCTGAATTGACTGGGAACTGGTATGTAAACTGCCCTGTTAATGTATATTGAAGGGCAGTATAACAACTAACTAATAAACAAACATAAACCTGTGAAAAGTTTTGTAAAAAGTTAATTTGGATTTGTTAAGACAAAGATTATGCAATCAAGACGTTCTGGTTGCTTATTCTTAATTGTTTTAGAACAGCTCTATAGTTTTTCTTTCATGTTGAAATTATAACAGACTAGTAAAACAGGCCCGTTTCCGACACAAATGAAACGGGCGCTAGCAAGGTTTTCCTCAGAGTGTGTATGTTTGAGAGAGAGAGAGAGAGAGAGAAAGAGAGAGAGAGAGAGAGAGAGAGAGAGAGAGAGTGTGTGTGTGTGTGTGAAAGTGTGTGTGAGAGTGAGAGAATGAGTGAGAGACAGAGTGTGTGTGTATTTGTGAGAGAGTGAGAGACAGAGTGTATGTGTGTGTGAGAGTGAGTGTGTGCGAGAGAGAGAATGTGAGAGAGAGAGTGTATGTGAGAGACAAAGTGAGTGTGTGTGTGTGTGAGAAAGTGAAGCCTTCAAGCATTTGTGCGCTCTGTAAGGCTCCATCTCCTCAATTGACGACACGTAGTTCCGGAACGTTGCAGGAATGCTTCAAGGCTTGAAGGCTTCACTTTCTCGGCTTCAGAATGTTGGAGGTGTGTTTTATTATATAGGATGTTGAAAGTACAACATGGATCAGAGGAATAAACTATTTTAATGAAGTCTGCATTGTATTTTTTAAGACAGCAGAAGCAGAAACAGAAAAATGTTCAAGAATGTGAAAACTTCTACAAGGCACTGTATTGCTACTACTACTACTATTTAGCATTTCTATAGCGCTACAAGGCGTACGCAGCGCTGCACAAACATAGAAGAACGACAGTCCCTGCTCAAAGAGCTTACAATCTAAATGACAAAAAAATAAATAAAGTAAGCAAATCAAATCAATTAATGTGAACGGGAAGGAAGAGAGGAGGGTAGGTGGAGGCGAGTGGTTACAAGTGGTTACGAGTCAAAAGCAATGTTAAAGAGGTGGGCTTTCAGTCTAGATTTAAAGGTGGCCAAGGATGGGGCAAGACGTAGGGGCTCAGGAAGTTTATTCCAGGCGCAGGGTGCAGCGAGACAGAAGGCGCGAAGTCTGTAGTTGGCTGTAGTGGAGAAGGGAACAGATAAGAAGGATTTATCCATGGAGCGGAGTGCACGGGAAGGGGTGTAGGGAAGGACGAGTGTGGAGAGATACTGGGGAGCAGCAGAGTGAGTACATTTATAGGTTAGTAGAAGAAGTTTGAACAGGATGCGAAAACGGATAGGGAGCCAGTGAAGGGTCTTGAGGAGAGGGGTAGTATGAGTAAAGCGACCCTGGCGGAAGACGAGACGGGCAGCAGAGTTTTGAACCGACTGGAGAAGGGAGAGGTGACTAAGTGGGAGGCCAGCAAGAAGCAGATTGCAGTAGTCTAAACGAGAGGTGACAAGGGTGTGGATGAGGGTTTTGGTAGAGTGCTCGGAAAGAAAGGGGCGGATTTTACGGATGTTGTAAAGAAAGAAACGACAGGTCTTGGCAATCTGCTGGATATGAGCAGAGAAGGAAAGAGAAGAGTCAAAGATGACCCCAAGGTTTCGAGCTGAGGAGACAGGGAGAATGAGAGAGCCATCAACAGAAATAGAAAATGGGGGGGAGCGGGGAGGTGGGTTTGGGGGGGGGGGAATGAGAAGCTCGGTTTTGGTCATATTTAATTTCAGGTGGCGTTGAGACATCCAGACAGCAATGTCAGACAAGCACGCTGAAACTTTGGTTTGGATGCAAGGTGAGATATCAGGGGTAGAAAAGTAGATTTGGGAGTCATCAGCATAGAGATGGTAGGAAAAGCCATGGGATGAGATTAATGAACCAAGGGAAGAAGTGTAGATAGAAAAGAGGAGGGGACCAAGAACAGAACCCTGAGGTACGCTGACAGGCAGAGGGATAGAAGTAGAAGAGGATCCACCAGAGTGAACACTAAAGGTGCGGAGGGAGAGGTAGGAAGAGAACCAGGAAAGGACAAAGCCCTGGAATCCAAGTGAGGACAGGGTATCGAGAAGTATGCTGTGATCGACAGTGTCAAAAGCAGCAGAAAGATCAAGAAGAATGAAGATGGAATATTGACCTCTGGATTTAGCCAGTAATAGGTCATTGGAGACTTTAGTAAGCGCAGTTTCGGTTGAGTGGAGAGGGCGAAAACCAGATTGTAGTGGGTCAAGAATAGCATGTGAGGAGAGAAAATCAAGGCAGCGGTGGTGAACAGCACGCTCAAGTAATTTGGAGAGAAAAGGAAGGAGGGAGATGGGTCGGTAATTAGAGGGACAAGTAGGGTCGAGTGAAGGCTTCTTAAGGAGAGGTGTGACCACAGCATGTTTAAAGGCAGCAGGGACAGTCGCAGTGGAAAGTGAGAGGTTGAGAATGTGACAGATAAAAGGAATAAGAGCAGGAGAGATGGCATTAAGAAGGTGGGTGGGAATGGGATCAGAGGAACAGGTGGTACATTTTGAGGAAGAAAGGAGAAGTGAAGTTTCCTGAATAGTAACTTCAGGAAAGGAGGAAAGGGAATGAGGGGAAGGAGAGAGAGGGGAACGGCATAGTGGAGGGAGAGGTGGTGAGGTACAGAAAGCAAGGTTTATCTTTTGAACCTTGTTGTGAAAGAATTCAGCAAGGGTCTAAGGAGATAAGGAAGGGGGGAGTTGGGGGAGGGGGCACCTTGAGGAGAGAGTTCAATGTGGTGAAGAGAAGTCGAGGATTAGAGCCAAGAGAGTTGGTCAGTTGGATATAATAATCCTGTTTGGCACGTAAAAGAGCAAATTGGAAGAAGGTCAGCATGAACTTAAAGTGTAAGAAATCAGCAAGGGCCCGAGATTTCCGCCAGAGGCGTTCGGCGGAGCGGGTACAGGAACGTAGGTAGCGGATATTAGAAGTCAGCCAAGGTTGGGGTTTTGTACGCCTTACAGGGCAGGTCATCAAAGGTACAAGAGTGTCTAAGGCAGAGGATAGAGTAGTGTTGTAAGAAGAAACAGCCTCGTTGACAGACGTGGATGGTGCCACAGTAGAGAGAAGGTTTGAAACATGGGAGGATAGAGATGAAGGGTCAATATCGTGAAGATTCCTAGATAAATTAGATAAGATAGGACGGGACTGGGAGGGAGGAGATTTAAGTGTGAAAGTTATAAGATGGTGATCAGAGGAGGGAAGATCAGAGGCAAGGAAACTAGAGGATGAACAGTTGGAGGACAAGATGAGATCAAGACAGTGACCATTTTGATGAGTGGGGGAGGTGGAGCATAGTTGGAGAAGTTCCTATTTCTTGCTAAGCAGTTACAGCTATAAGGTCTGAATCAGTTATTCCAGTTTTCTGCTGTATTACTACTAGCTATGACATATCTCCATATAAAGGCACAGCAAAACAGGGAAAACACCTCTACAGGAATCCAAAACGAACCAGGAAAAGAGTAGAGGTTTACCAAATGACGAAACAACGTGGAAATGTTTGAAAACTCCTTTAATAAAAGCACCAGAAAAAGGATCTGACACACACCATGTTTTGCTTCACACAGCTGCCTGCCTCAAGGGCCACAATAATGCGCTAAGTGTAAAAAAGAACATATAAATAAACATCATATAAACTTGAATGCCACATTCAAAACGTAAGGGGACGCTGAGGTTAGTGCCCCCGCCTACCTCGACTTCCTTCCCAATACAATCGAGCCTCGAGGCTATCCAAACGACCGCTGGAAGTGCGACCAGAGGGAAGCCCAGCGGGGAACCGGGTTTGCTACAGGAGCCGCTAAGACCCAGAGATCAGGTGATTTCGCAATCTCTGGAAGGAAACACGGAGATGAAACTGGACAAGATATGGCTTAAACTCGTGGAAATGGACTCAACCTTACAGATTTCTTCTGGAGAGGTAAAAGCTTTAAATCTTAAGACTGAAGAATTGAGAGATTCAGTTGAATTGGTTAAACAAGATTTAACTTTAAAAGTTACAACGATACAGAGTGAAGTAGAACAAATTCAAGAGTTCAAGTCAGCAGTGGTAAAGGACAATATGGAACTTCGAAGGAAGATTGAACAGATAGACAATTATAATAGAAGACTGAATATGCGTGTACTTAATTTCCCTAAACTTCTTGGGTTAAATCCATTGGACTTATTAAAAAAATTCCTTTTAGAAAATTTAAAGATTCCACAAGATGCAAATTCCCCCTATTAATAAAATCTATTACATTCCTAATAAACCTAAAGGAGTAGAGGGAGAAAGAAAAGATACAGGAAAAGAAAATATAGACGCAGACAATATTTCAGCAATCCCTAGAGAATGTGACAGAGAGCTACATTGATAGTCTCCTTTATCTTTGAGCAGGACTTGAACTCAATTATGAGACTTTATTTTAAAGCTACCAATTCTCAATTTGTAGGAGAAAAAATCTAGTTATATCCTGATGTCACTAAGGCGATGCAACAAAGGAGGAAAGAATTTTTGACCATGAGAACGAAAATAATAGAATTAGGAGGCTCCTTCCTGTTTGCCTACCCCTGTAAATGTGTAATACGGTTGGCCCAGAATAAGTATGTTTTTTAGGTACCGGAGCAGCTAAAGTCTTTTCTAGATTCAAAATTATCAAAGTGAAGTATATATTGGGAAGAACAACGCCTTATTATTATGATTTGTTAATTCCTCAATAATCTTCTCTGATTCCTGCCCCCTTTTCCTTTTCTCATTTTATTGTGGTCTAAGGAAGCTGTATACATGTTACTAAGAGATAATGATCTCATATATTATGTATCTTCATTTTCCGTTTTCTTTGGCTGTATTTCACTTGACAGATGTATTCTGTTTGAGTATAAAATTGTAATAAATAAAAGTTAAAAAAAAAAAAAAGAACTAGAAGGTTATGATAACACTGCCAGCTGGAAGAAGGCAGATACATGTTTACATGGAGAGAACAAATATCATAAATGGAAAAGTATATATAAAAGAAACCTAAAGGTCCAGATTCTATATATGGTGCCTAAAAAATCTGAATGGTAAAGATTTCCGGCTAAGCATATTCTATAAGATTTAGGCGCAGTATATAGAATATGCTTAGGCGGAAATACTAGCGCCTAAAACTACGCGTGTCCATTTAGGCCAATGAAAATGTGGTCTAAATTCCTGAGCATAGATTTACGCACACTGTTCCATATTCTATAACTGTATGCATAAATTTTGGAATGCCCAAGAAACACCCATAGCTACGCCCAATTTGAACTGCAAGCATTAGAATTTAGGTGCAGTTCATTACAGAATACACTTAACGAGTTGTGTGCGTAAATTATAATTGCCAATTAGTGCTCATTATTGCTTAAGTGCTGTTAACAATGTTGATTAGCTTGTTAAGCCAATTAAGTTATGCATGTTATTATACAATACGACTAGATTTCAGCAAGGATCTCTAGGTGTACTATATAGAATCCAGGAGAACTGCTTTAAAAAAGCAAACATTCTCTAACATAAACCCTAAAAGACAACCGCCATAAAATATATAATCACTATTAAATTTATAGCTGAGAAAACAAGATACATAAATATATAGACTGCTAAAATATAAACGGTTATGATCCTGAAAAATAAACCAGTGATGAGGCTGAAATATAAACTGGGTAAGCTGCCAAAATTGGCTAAAAATGCACCAAAAACATGGTTTAAAGACAAAATGTACTGACAATAATATAAAGTGCTGGTGTGTTAAAATCAATACAAAGGTGATAAATCACAGATGTATAAAATTGTTTTATTACATAATTATGAAGAATTGTCTTAAAAATAAAGATAAAAATACCCACTAAAAATCCGATGGAGGTGGTCAGCAGGAGACAGCCGGTAGCCACCAAAATAGCATCAAAGAATAGTAAAATACAAGAAACCACAACAAAATTCCCAGGCTATACGGTGCCTTTAGAACACGAGTTCCAGAAAAACTACCATGAACAGATGAAAGAGAAGAATGCGTTGCTGAAGTTCAGTATTTAATTGCATGGAAAAATGCATACGCAAATGTGCTGACGCTATCTGGTTAATGTAAAAACTGGGTAAAACCAGGGGCGTATCTGGACTCTGGCAGTAGGGGGGCCAGGGCCAGAGGGAGGGGGCACATTTAGCCCCCCCCCCCGGCACCACCGACCCCCCCCCCCGCCATTGCCAGAGCCCCCCCTGCCACCGACTCCCCCCCCCGCCATTACCAGAGCCCCCCCTGCCACCAACGACTCTCTCCACCTCCTCTCCCGCCGCCAACCCTCCCCCGCTGACGTTGTTTACCTTTGCTGGAGGGGGACCCCAACTCCCGCCAGCCAAGGTCCGCTTCCGCCTGCTTTTAAAAGTAATTCTTCAGCTGGCGGGGGACCCCAACCCCCACCAGCCGCCGAGGTCTTCAAAGTTCTTGTTCGTCGTCCTCCTCCGTGGCCATGCTGTACGCTGCTGATTCGGAGTCTGTTTGACGTCGCACCACGTTGTACGCACGTACAACGTGGTGCGACGTCAGACAGACTCTAAATCAACAGGGTACAGCATGGCCACGGAGGACGACGAACAAGAACTTTGAAGACCTCGGCGGCTGGCGGGGGTTGGGGTCCCCCGCCAGCAAAGGTAAACAACATTAGTGGGGGAGGGTTGGCGGCAGGAGGGGGGCCAGGGCGAAATCTGCGGGGGCCCAGGCCCCTGTGGCCCCACGCAGATATGCCCCTGGGTAAAACTACAAACTGGTTAACATACATTAAAGGCAATCAAAACGACAAACTGGTTAACTGCTTATTTGGTATTGTCAAAACCAGGATAAACAGGGCATATTGGGGATAAAAACTACTTGACATTGTCAAACAATATTGTGGGTTAAAAATTTTATAAAAGCCACCTATCGCTAAAAAATAAAAACATAAAAGAAAGATTAAAGGAACTAAAATACGAAGAAAAATATTTAAGGTGAAAATACAAATGAAAACATGTATCACAGTAAATCAGTGCTCAAAAAAAACAGAAACAATACAAGTCTCATGGGGAGACAATTCAGAAGAAATATTTCAGCTCTATTTCAGAGTTTAAACCACGTGGGGCCAAGGAACCCATATTACAAATGGTCCTCTGCTCCTGTCTTAGTAAATGCCGATCTATATCACCCCTTCTCCATGACTCTTTAAAAATTTTGAATACAAAGAACTTCAAGGCAGCTATGGTGTACTTTGTATTGTGTCAGTGTTCTACCAGTGGAGCGGTGGCCACATTGCGACTGATGCAGCTACTGTGCTCTATAATGCGTGCCTTAATGGAACATTTAGGTTTGCCTACATATAGAAGTTGACACGGGCAAACAATTACGTAGACCACTTTGGGTAGTGTTACAATTGGGGGAGTGCCTTTTTGGTTTTGAGATGAATAAACCTGGTCATTTCGTGTGCACGTGGACAAATGCTACATTTGCCATATGGTCTGTGGCCAAAATATACATCTTCAAATGGATTCCTTAAGATGTCTAGAACAGCTGATGACACTAGCTTCTCTAAAAAATTTTTTTCTGGAATATGCAACCATGAGATCTTAGTTTCTGAAATAGCCGTGCCCCTCTGACATGTGCCAGTGCTTTCTGATAATCTTCTATACTTGACTTCCGATATGTGAGTATATCAGCGCACAGACTAAATCCGGTGCCTTCCTGGCTTGAAGCAATGTCAAAAAATCACTGCTGGATTTCATGCTTGCCTTGATGTATTTCTCTTTGATACAGTTTTTGGGATATCCTCTCTTGGAGAATTTCTTTTTCATAACAGTTGATTGGTGTTTGAAATTTTCAAACTCAGAGCAGATTTTTTTGAGATAAAGGAATTGACAAAAAGTTAGGTTATGTTTGAGGGATGGATTATGGAAGCTCGAATACTCCAGAAACACTTTTTTGTCCATAGGTTTCCAGTAAAGGGTTATGTCAAAACCATATTCCTTCTTACGGATAAAGAAGGTATCAAACACGTATTTCATGCCCATCATATTGTAGCTTAACTGTCAGATGAGGGTCTCTTCCATTGAGCTAGGTGAAAAAAGACTCCAAGCTATTATTATCGCCGTGCCACAACAGGAAAATGTCATCTGTATATAGTCTGTAAAAAAGAATGTTGGTATTGTAAACAAACTTCTCAAAATGAGCCACATACAGGTTCACTATATCAGGGGCCCTAGCTCACAGACCATGTAATGGCGCAATTTGACAAACTGAAGAGTAGAAAATCCTGGACAGGATGGTATACATCCCAGAGTACTGATAGAATTGAAAAATGAACTTAGAGAACTATTGTTAGTAATATGTAGTTTATCTTTAAAATCAAGAATGGGACCAGAAGATTGGAAGGTGGCCAATTAGAAGGTAAAGTTTGCCTATTTGCGGATGATACTAAGATCTGCAACAGAGTGGAACCCGGGAGGGAGTGGAAAACATGAAAAAGGATCTGAGGAAGCTAGAAGAATGGTCTAAGGTTTGGCAATTAAAATTCAATGCGAAGAAATGCAAAGTAATGCACTTAGGGAATAGAAACCCTCGGGAGATGTATGTGTTAGGCGGGGAGAATCTGATAGGTACGGACGGGGAGAGGGATCTTTGGGTGATAGTATCTGAGGATCTGAAGGTGACGAAACAGTGTGACAAGGCGGTGGCCGTAGCTAGAAGGTTGTTAGGCTGTATAGAGAAAGGTGTGACCAGCAGAAGAAAGGAGGTGTTGATGCCCCTGTATAAGTCATTGGTGAGGCCCCACCTAGAGTATTGTGTTCAGTTTTGGAGGCCGTACCTTGCGAAGGATGTAAAAAGAATTGAAACTGTGCAAAGAAAAGCTACGAGAATGGTAAGGGATTTGCGTTACAAGACGTATGAGGAGAGACATGATGACCTGAACATGTATACTCTGGAAGAAAGGAGAAACAGGGGTGATATGATACAGACGTTCAAATATTTGAAAAGTATTAATCCGCAAACGAACCTTTTCCGGAGGTGCGAAGGCGGTAGAACGAGAGGACATGAAATGAGATTGAAGGGGGGCAGACTCAAGAAAAATGTCAGGAAGTATTTTTTCACGGAGAGAGTAGTGGATGCTTGGAATGCCCTCCCACGGGAGGTGGTGGAAATGAAAACGGTAACAGAATTCAAACACGCGTGGGATAAACCTAAAGGAATCCTATTCAGAAGGAATGGATCCTAAGGAGCTTAGCCGAGATTGGGTGGCAGAGCCAGCCGATGGTGGGAGGCGAGGATAGTGCTGAACAGACTTATACGGTCTGTGCCAGAGCCAGTGGTGGGAGGCGGGGCTGGTGGTTGGGAGGTGGGGATAGTGCTGGACAGACTTATACGGTCTGTGCCCTGAAGAGGACAGGTACAAATCAAAGTAGGGTATACACAAAAAGTAGCACATATGAGTTTGTCTTGTTGGGCAGACTGGATGGACCATGCAGGTCTTTTTCTGCCGTCATTTACTATGTTACTATGTAACGCCGATTTTTTAAAAAGGTTCCAGAGGTGATCTGGGAAATTGTAGACTGGTGAGCCTGATGTTAGTGGTGGGTAAAATGGTAGAGACCATTATAAAGAACAAAATTACAGAGCATATTCAAAAGCATGACTTAATGTGACAAAGCCAACATGGATTTAGTGAAGGGAAATCTCATGTCACCAATCTACAAAATTTCTTTGAAGGAGTGATAAGCAGTGAATAAAGACGAGCAAATTGACATTGCGTATCTGGATTTTCAAAAGGCATTTGACAAAGTACCGCATGAAAATTTCCAGAGGAAATTGGAGAGTCATGGGATAGGAGGTAGTGTTCTACTGTGGATTAATAGCTGGTTAAAAGACAGAAAACAGAAAGTAGGGTTAAATGGGCAGTATTCTCAATGGAGAAGGGTAGATAGTGGTGTTCCCCAGGGGTCTGTGCTGGGACCGCTGCTTTTAAACATATTTATAAATGATCTAGAGATGGAAGTAACTAGTGAGGTAATTAAATTTGCTGATGACTCAAAGTTATTCAAAGTTGTTAAATCGCAAGAGGATTGTGAAAAATTACAAGAGGACTGGGCATCTAAATGGCTGATGACGTTTAATGTGCGCAAGTGCAAAGTGATGTATATGGGAAATGGGAACCTGAACCACAGTTACGTCATACAAGGTTCCAAATTAGGAGTCACTGACCAGGAAAGAGATCTAGGTGTCAAAGTTGATGATACTTTGAAACCCTCTGCTCAGTGTGCGGCGGTGGCTAAGAAAGCAAATAGAATGTTAGGAATTATTAGAAAAGGAATGGAAAAAAATGAAGACGTTATAATGCCTTTGTATCACTTAGTGGTGCGACCTCTCCTCGAATATTGTGTGCAATTCTGGTCACCACATCTCAAAAAAAAGATACAGTGGAATTAGAAAAGGTACAGAGAAGGATGACAAAAATGATAGGATGGCTTCCCAATGAGGAAAGGCTAAAGCAGCTAGGGCTCTTCAGCTTGGAGAAAAGACGGCTGAGGGGACATAAAATAAAGAGTGGAGTGGAACAAGTAGGCATGAATCGCCTGTATACTCTTTCCAAAACTTTTAGGACTAGGGGGCACGCAATGAAGCTACAACGTAGTAAATTTAAAACTAATTAGAGAAAATATTTCTTCACTCGACGTTTAATTAGCTCTGGAATTCATTGCCAGAGAATGTGGTAAAAGCTGTTAGCTTAGCAGGGTTTAAAAAGGTTTGGATAACGTTCTAAAAGAAAAGTTCATAAGCCATTATTATGGTGGACTTGGGAAAAATCCACTGCTTGTTTCTAAGACAAGCATCATAAAATGTATTACACGGTTTTGGGATCTTGCCAGGTACTTGTAACCTGGATTGGCCACTGTTGGAAACAGGATGCTGGGTTTGATGGACCTTTGGTCTGTCCCAGTATGGCAATGCTTATTTTATTATGTTTATTTGGCAAATGTAGTGTTTGTCTAGATGCCCTCAAAATCATGAGTTTTATTCATCCTAAAACCAAAAAGTAATATCGGTTGAGGTACTCCTCCAATTGTAACACTACTCAAGTGGCCTACATTATTGATTGCCCACGTCAACTTCTATATGTAGGCAAAACTAAATGTTCCATTAAGACACGCATTATACAGTGCAGGAACTGCATCAGCTGCAATGTGGCCACTGCACCACTGGTAGAGAACTGGCACAATAAAAACCACAGTAAAAGGTCCACATAGATCAAGTTCACTGTACTTCAACGCTGATCAAAATCAAGACTACACACAGTGAGCCGTGACTTAAATAATACGGGGAAAATGTCTCAAACTGTGGTAAAATGTTATTGCACACAGTGCAAAAAGTAATCATTCGACAAATAAACCCCCAAAATTTTTTTAAATATATTTTTTCATGAATTTAACTCCCACCCCCAATTTGTTTTTAGAGAGGAACTTCACTTGCACTGTCGATTAGTCCATATACTCTATCAAACAGTCCATATACAACAAAGTGCATAGGATGAAAACATGTTTCATAGAAAACTTATCTGATAATCGTTCATCCCGTTATGTGTCGAGTGGTAGGTTCCAGCTTATATGCAAATCAACGTGCGGTCCCAATGGTCCGTCCCGTTTTGCATTGCTTCTTCAGGGAACCACACCGCAAACACCAAGCAGCTCTGAAAACGAAGTACACATAGAGGCTCATTTTCAAAGCACTTAGCCTCCCAAAGTTCCATAGAAACCTATGGAACTTAGCCTCCCAAAGTGCTTTGAAAATATGCCTCATAAGTTAATGCAAGGTTTCCAAAATTTAAAAAAGTTTTAAGTTTCAACAGTCACTTTGATCGATGCTAACTTCTACAGCGCTGGAGAGTAGGCTTCCTACCGCCTCACTTACAAAACGTTGAGGCAGAAAGAAAAGCTGCCTTTTAGGAGTTCGTTCTTCCAATCGGGGATGATTACGTCATTCTCAGCTGATGACCAGAACACCAATCAAATAACGACAACACAGCCCTATACTAGTTTTTAATCAAAACATTATGGCATTTAAACCTTAAGACATTGTGCCATTACGTAAACAAAACTTAACATTATAAGCCCCTTGGGAGTGGGACTACAAGAATGGGATGCCTTGATTATGAAGTTCAAGGCTGCCATCAAATTGGAATTGAACAGTGCAGCATTGATTAAGTACTGTAAAACCGAACGGATTCCTTGGGGGTTGAGAATTCAAAAAGCCCCACAAGCGTTGAACAGTTTGTAAACAAATGGAACATGATTCTCAATAAATATTCACTTGATCTCATGTTATTAGTGATTGAAAACAGTAAAGCACTATTGGAGGTTGAAAAGGCATCGTTGGACTCTGATCTTACTAAGTTGAAGAGAAGTGTCCGTTAGCTGAATTTGAAAAACAACATGACAAACAAAGAATCTTTAGGTCAGTTTCGTAAGAACATCAGGAAGAACCAACTGAAGAAGTTTGAAAGAGATGTTAAAGACTATGCCGAGTACAGAGTATATATGTGGAAGAACAAAGATTTCAGGACTGAAGTGGGTTCTGATGATACTTGTATGATTGTGCTTGAAGGCGTCCTGAGCGATAGTTCATCGTCAGGAACTGATCATGGCGATTTTTTAGATGGACGCCAATACAAAGGCAGAGGAAGAGGCTCCCGCAAAAGAGGTGGCAGCAGGGGATCCTTTCGTTCTCAACGCCAACACTTCCAGCACTGTGGTAACTAATTTGTCTACACGTCAGTTGTCCACGGCTGAAATGACTCTGTTAGAGAAAGGTTTATCTTTCGTGCCCACAGGAAGATTGGACCTTTTCCAATTTCTAACTGATTTAGAACGATTCATCTGCCAGTTACAATTAAGGATTTACTTTTCATCGAGAGAGGAGAATGATGAAATCTCTAGGGTGAGATTACGGTGCACCTGGACCCCTCCTGGACCGCTAGACTCCATTGTAAAAATTTTTAAGGCCATGTTGTTGAGGGAAATTGACACCTTAGCCCATTCTCAGAGTTGGACGAGAGATAATCTTTCAAGGGAAGAGCGAAAGTCTTTGCAGAATTTACTTACGGATGAAAGTATCATCATAAAAAAAGCAGACAAGGGTGGATCTGTTGTAGTGTTGGACAAGGATGCATATGTAGGGAAAATCCTATCACAGTTGTCTGACACTAACGTCTACTTGAAGCTTAAAGAGGACCGCACTGAGGAGCTACAAGAAGAGATCAAGATAGTAACCTCAGTGGGACTTGAATATGGATTTTTGACGAAAAAAGAATGGCAATTTTTGAATCTGAAACATCCGAGGACCCCGGTATTGTATATTCAACCAACACATACGCATACAGTTTCTCCTACATAGCACGCAACTGTGGAATGCACTACCAAAAGCCTTGAAAATGACATACGACCACCTAAACTTCCAGAAAGCACTAAAAACCAACCTGTTTAAAAAAGCATACCCTACCAATCCAACTTAAATACCTGATCTCTGCAACACAACAAAACTAAAGTACATATGGACATTAATTCAACTCTTCCATTGCACAATTCCTTAATATGGCAATGCTACATGAACTTTATCTTACCACAATATCACATTGTATTTGTTCACACCGGAGTCTGCAAACGCCTCTCCGGTATTATGTAAGATACAATGAGCCTACAAACAGGTGGGAAAATGTAGGATACAAATGTAATAAATAAATAAAAAAAAATATTCTTCCCAAAATACACAAAAGTTTAGAACGACCTCCTGGGCATCCGATTTTGTCATTATGGGGGTCTTTATTAGAACCCCTGTCCATTTTTGTGGATTGGTTCTTAAAACCCTTTGTAATCCTGTCACCCTCTTTTGTAAAAGATACCACTCATTTTTTACGTGTCTTGGAGGAAACATCTTTGAATAACACTACTGACATCTTAATGGTGACTCTGGACAATAAATCCCTGTACACGTCCATCCCGCAAGGTGCAGCACTACAAGTTATAAAAACAACCCTTGAATCTCATCCTAGACCTTTTGACGCCCCTACTAAAATTTTGATGGATATAGTTGAGTTGGCCTTATGTAAGAACTTTTTTCTGTTTCAGAAATAGTTTTTTTTTAGCAGATCTCCGGAGTGGCAATGGGGGGCGTCTTTTGTCCCCTTGGTTGCAAATTTATACATGGCTGCTTTTGAGAAAACATGGTTGGTAAACTCCCAGTTTGATGATTCCATTTTGTTATGGAAACGGTTTATTGATGATGTTTTTGTATTATGGAAAGGTGATAGTTTCAACACTATCTCAATTTGTGGAATGGTTGAATTCCCGTAACCCTGCTTTACAATTCACCCATGAGAGTTCAGACACGAGCATCCATTCTTTGGACATGAAGATAAAGCTCTCAGAAGGCAATTTTCATACTACAGTATTTAAGAAACCCACTGACAAGAATACCCTTCTACAATATGGGAGCTGCCATCCGCGATCTTTTAAGAACAGTCTCCCTTTTTCCCAGTTTTTACGCTGCAGGAGGATTTGCACTAATTTAAAGGACTTCAAACAGGCTGCTTGTTCTCACGATTGGGGTATCCTTAGCAGCCAGGCTCACTCAAAACAATGAACACTGGTCAATTGGGCCTCGTAACGGCAAGGACATAACAGAGATTGACCTGAAAAGAAACACAACTAAGTGAGAATGCAGCCTGGAACAGAAAAGAAATGGGCCTAGGAGGGTGGAGTTGGATTCTAAACCCCAAACAGATTCTGCAGCACCGACTGCCCAAACCGACTGTCGTGTCGGGTATCCTGCTGAAGGCAGCAGTGAGATGTGAATGTGTGGACTGATGACCACGTTGCAGCCTTTAAGTGAGCCACTGACGTAGCCATGGCTCTAACATTATGAGCCGTGACATGGCCCTCCAGTCAACCCACCTTGGGCATACGAAAAAGATAGGCAATCCGCTAGCCAATTAGAGATTGTGCATTTGCCGATGGCGACTCCCCTTCTGTTGGGATCAAAAGAAACAAAACTGGGTGGACTGTCTATAGGGCTTTGTCCGCTCCACGTAAAAAGCCAATGCTCTCTTACAGTCCAAGGTATGCAACTTGTCCTCACCAGGGCGGGTGTGTGGACAGGGAAAAAAAATGTTGGCAAGACAATTGACTGGTTCAGATGGAACTCCGACACCACCTTCGGCAAGAACTTAGGGTGAGTGCAGATGACTACTCTGTTATGAAAAAAACTTGATATAAGGTGCATGCACTACCAGGGCTTGGAGCTCACTGACTCTACGAGCTGAAGTAACAGCCATCAAGAAAATGACCTTCCAGGTCAAGTACTTCAGATGGCAGGAATTCAGTGGCTCAAAAGGAGCTTTCATCAGCTGGGTGAGAACGATGTTGAGATCCCATGACACTGGTGGAGGTTTGACCGGGGGCTTTGACAAAAGCAAACCTCTCATAAAGCGAAGTACTAAAGGCTGTCCAGAGATAGGCTTACCCTCTACACGTTGATGATAAGCACTAATTGCACTAAGGTGAACTCTTACGGAGTTGGTCTTGAGACCAGACTCTGACAAGTGTAGAAGGTATTCAAGTGGGGTATATGTAGGACAAGAAAAAGGATCTAGGGCCTTGCTGTCACACCAGACGGCAAAGAATAACACTTTTTTGTGGAATCTTTCCTGGAAGCCCAAGGAGGCAATTTCTAAGCTCTCAACATCCAGGCCATGAAAGGCAGAGACTGGAGGCTGGGATGTAGAAGAGACCCCTTGTTCTGGGTGATGAGGGTCGGAAAACACTGAAAACGTTCGGAATAAGTAGAATACAATATCAAAAAGTCTTCCAAAATTCTACCTTACATATAATATGTTTGGGGGCAACTACGGCAGGTAATGAACAAAAGTGGAGAAAAACAATTTCCACGGTTCTTCAGAGGACAACTCCAGAAGAAGAGGGAACCAGATCTGATGGGGCCAGTGGCGTACCAAGGGGGGGGGGGGGGGGGGGGGGGGGTCCGCCCCGGGTGCACGCCGCTGGGGGGTGCCGAGCACCAGTCAGCGTCGTTCGTTTCCATGCTCCCTCTGCCCCGGAACAGGTTACTTCCTGTTCCGGGGCAGAGGGAGCATGGAAAGAACGACGCTGACCGGTGTGCGGCACCCCCCCCCCAGTGGTGTGCACCCGGGGGGGGGGGGGTCGCGGCCCCCGGGGGGGGGGGGGGGGCGGGGCGCATCGGCGATCCGCCCCGGGTGTCAGCGCCCCTAGGAACGCCACTGGATGGGGCCAAAAGGGCGCAATCAGAATCAGGGTTCCACGGTCTTGCTTGAGTTTCAGCAAAGACTTCCCTACTAGAGGTATGGGATGATATGCATACAGGTCTGTCCCCCAATGTAGGAGAAAGGCATCTGACGCTAGTCTGTTGTGGGCCTGAAGTCTGGAACAGAACTGAGAGACCTTGTGATTGATCTGAGTGGCAAAAGGATCCACCGAGGGGGTGACCCACGCTCGGAAGATGTTCAGTGACCACTCGTGAGGTTGCATTATCCTGCTCAACCAGTCGGCCAGACTGTTGTTTACGCCTGCCAGATAAGTGGCTTGGAGAAACATGCCGTGAAGGTGAGCCCAAAGCCACATCTGGACGGCTTCCTGACACAGAGGGCGAGATCCGGTGCCCCCCTGCTTGTTGGTGCATTCCAGATCGCTCGTAATTCCAGGAGGTTGATCGAAAGATCCTTTTCCTGAAAGGACCAAGCTCCTTGAGTGTAAAGTCCATCTACATGAGCTCCCCGCCCCAGGAGGGATGCATCCGTCGTCAGCACTTTTTGTGACTGAGGAATTTGGAATGGATGTCCCAAGGTCAAATTGGATCGAATGGTCCACCACTGAAGGGAAATGCAAAAGTATGTGGAGAGATGGATCACATCCTTTAGATCCCCTGTGGCCTGGCACCACTGGGAAGCTAAGGTCCATTCAGCTGATCCCATATGTAGGCGTCCCATGGGAGTTACATGAACTGTGGAAGCCATGTGCCCTAAGAGTCTCAACATCTGCCGAGCTGTGATCTGTTGAGACGTTCGAGCCAAGGACACTAGGGCCAGGAGATTGTCTGCCCTTGCCTGGGGAAGATAAGTTTGAGATGTCCGTGTTTCCAACAGAGCTCCAATGAACTCCAATTTCTGAACTGGGACAAGGCGGGACTTGGGATAATTGATTACGAACCCTAGTAGCACCAGTCATCTGCATGGACTGTAGAGCGTCTGCCTCTGAGGTGCTCTTCACCAGCCAATCGTCGAGATAAGGGAACACATGCACTCTCAGTCTGCGTAGGGATGCTGCGACAACTGCCAGGCACTTTGTGAAGACCCTGGGTGCAGACACGAGGCCAAAGGCCAGTACACAGTACTGAAAGTGCCGAGTTCCCAACTAAAATCGAAGATACTTCCTGTGAGCTGGGAGTATCGAGATGTGTGTATAGGCATCCTTCAGGTCCAGAGAGCATAGCCAATCGTTTTCTTGAATAATGGGAAGAAGGGTGCCCAGGGAAACCATCCTGAACTTTTCTCGGACTAGGAATTTGTTCAGGGCCCTTAGGTCTAGGATGGGACGCATCCCTCCTGTTTTCTTTTGCACAAGTACCTGGAATAGAATCCCAGCCCTTCTTCCCCCAGTGGAACGGGTTCGACCGCATTGGCCATTAGAAGGGCGGAGATTTCCTCTGCAAGTACCTGCTTGTGCTGGGAGCTGAAGGACTGAGCCCCCGGTGGACAATTTGGAGGCATGGATTCCAGATTGAGAGTGTATCCTAACCAGACTATTTGAAGAACCCACCTGTTGGAGGTTATAAGAGGCCACCCTTTGGTGAAAAAATATCAACCTCCCTCCGACTGGCAAGTCGTCCGGCACAGACACTTTTTCTGAGGCTATGCTCACTGGAGCCAGTCAAAAGCCCGTCCCTGATTGCATACGTTGGGCCAGCTATGGGAGAAGGGGGAAATGTTAAGTTTCGAAAGACTTCAGCAGGAATATGGGCTGCCTCCCAGAGACCAGGTCTACTACTGTAGCATACGGCACTATATATTAACATGCGCCAGAGAGGAGCTAGAATTGGAAGAAACAAAGCTTGAAGGGGTGCTGAGAAGGGGAAGTGAGACACGCATATATCAGGCCCTATTGCAGAGGGGGAACCCTCAAAACATTTATATAAATAGATGGGAGGAAACGGTGCAAAACACATATACACAACAGACATGGGAAAAATGTTATAGATACCTGTTCAAACCGTCCCTAGCGCAATCCACGAGGGAGAATGTGTTTAAAATATATTATTGGTGGTACTATACACCGGATAGGTTGCAACATATATATGGGGGGGCATCAGCCGACTGCTGGCGAGCATGTGGAGCGAGAGGAACATTCATGCATATCTGTTGGGAGTGCCCTAAGGTACAGGAATATTGGAAAGCAGTATTGACCCAGATCAGCCTAGAACTGCAGTGTGTATATCCCTGCAAGGTGGAACATTGCTTGTTGCACTTCCCTCCTAAAGCAATTAAAGCCACCCACCATAAGTTGGCGACTCAATATTTGGTGGCAGCTAAGCTAGCACTAGCAAGGGCATGGAAACAACTGAGCCTCCCGAATATGAGGGTAATAAACCATAAAGTGGGATTTTTACATCAAATGTCAAAACTAACAGCGTTGAAGAGGGGGAAAATGGAAACATAATAGAATATGGCAACCGTATGAATATATAAATGGAGGTCAGCCTCACCAGGATGTGGGGGGGGGGGGGGGGGGGGGGGGGAGGGAGGAGGGAGGAAGAAGTAGTAAGGGGATGTATTAGAATAGGAAAAGTAATTATTGAGCACTCAGTAACATTCAAGAGCTTATTGAAGATGATTAAGCAAGCCAAATGTTTTGGCACTTGTTTTATGTAATTACAGATGTTTTCTATTAATAAAAATTTTCGGATAAAAAGCCCGTCCCTTGCTTCTGATGGGGAGCCGCAGGGGCCTTAGGCACACCCTGTTGACAGGAATGAGCATGCTGGGATTGAGCCTGGAAAGGCTGCCGAGAAGCAGGAGTGTACCTATGCCTATTGTAGGAATAGGAAGCATTCCTCTTCCCTCCAAAAAAACTTCCTAGATGAGGTGGTAGCAGAAGACGCCTGGCGGGAGAGAGAATCCATAGCATCATGTCTGATTGTCGCGTCCCACGCCCCTACCTGCTCTTCCGCCGCGGGGGGCAGGAGCCAGCATCCTCCGCGGCGAGGGGTAGCGGCCCGAAGGCCTCGGCGTGGAGTCGGGCTCCGCCGCAGTGATGGCGGTTCCGGCCGGGACTGGAGGCCGGCGACTGCGGCCGCCGGTCTCTCGGTCGCCGGTTGTGGAGGCGATGTTTGCGCCACCGAAGGAGGCGGCGCCAGAACGCGATGGTCGGCGTCTTCCTCCCTCCTGGGCAGGAGGGCCCGGAGCTCCGCCTCTGAGGCGCCGGATTGGGAGGCCAAGTTGGTGGTCCCGCCTGGGAAATCGGACAGAGCCAATCAGAGGGGCTCTGCCGATACCCAGGGCCGGATTGGTGGGCTGCTCCTACGGGGGCGGGGCAGCTGATGTGGTACTGTATTTAAAAAGGGAACTGAGCTAGCACTTTGCTTCAGGTTCTGTTCCCGAAGCCTATCTCTGTGGTTCCTGTGTTTGGTTGTCTTCCTGGTTTTGCAGATTTTGGAATTTGGACTGTTTCCTGGTTTCTCTGCCTAGCTGCCTGCCTCGACCTCCAGCCTGACTTTGTCTTCTCTACAAGCCGCCGACCTTGACCTCTCGCCTGACCCCGACTACGCTTTTGCTGCCGGTCCTGATCTGCTGCCAGTCTTTGGACTCTTTCCACCTGCCCGCCTCTCTCCCGGTTCCAGTCCAGGCCAGTCCGGTAACCCCGCGGTTCCTGAAGTCCCGTTGACCGCCTGCAGCTGGGGGCTCAACCCTTGGTGAACGGCGGTCACCGCGGGTGAAGACTTGGGGTTGCGCGGCTGTCCTTTGAGGTCCTTTTGGGCCTTGCGGGACCTAAGGGCTCACCCTCCTTGTGGACAAGACACTGATTGACCATGTCCTCTACTTTTTCTCCAAAAAGGTTATCCCCTACCCGGCAAGGAACATTCGCCATTTGCTGCTGGGTCTTACGATCCAGGTCAGAAACACGCAGCCATGAAAGTCTGCACATTACTATACCTTGAGCAGCTACTCGAGATGCTACATCAAAAGTGTCGTAAGTACCCCTGGCCAGAAATTTACGACACGCCCTCTGCTGTCTGACCACCTGGTGAAAAGGTTCGGCAAGCTCCGGAGGAAGTGCTTCAACCAAACTAGACAGTTGCCTCACCGAGTTCCGCAAGTGGATGCTCGTGTAGAGCTGGTATGTTTGGATCTTGGCTGCGAGCATAGTGGCCTGATACGTCTTTCTCCCAAAAGAATCCAAGGTCCTAGGCTCTCTGCCTGGGGGCGCCGAGGCATAGCCTCTAGTACTCTTGGCTCTTCTGAGAGCACAGTCCACCACCATGGAATCGTGAGGTAGTTGGGCCTTCACCATTACTGGCTCTCCATGGACTCTGTACTGGGACTCAGCTTTTTTGGGGACCACTGGATTAGATAGAGGGAACGACCAGTTTCACATACAGTGGTGGAAATAAGTATTTGATCCCTTGCTGATTTTGTAAGTGTGCCCACTGACAAAGACATGAGCAGCCCATAATTGAAGGGTAGGTTATTGGTAACAGTGAGAGATAGCACATCACAAATTAAATCCGGAAAATCACATTGTGGAAAGTATATGAATTTATTTGCATTCTGCAGAGGGAAATAAGTATTTGATCCCCCACCAACCAGTAAGAGATCTGGCCCCTACAGACCAGGTAGATGCTCCAAATCAACTCGTTACCTGCATGACAGACAGCTGTCGGCAATGGTCACCTGTATGAAAGACACCTGTCCACAGACTCAGTGAATCAGTCAGACTCTAACCTCTACAAAATGGCCAAGAGCAAGGAGCTGTCTAAGGATGTCAGGGACAAGATCATACACCTGCACAAGGCTGGAATGGGCTACAAAACCATCAGTAAGATGCTGGGCGAGAAGGAGACAACTGTTGGTGCCATAGTAAGAAAATGGAAGAAGTACAAAATGACTGTCAATCGACAAAGATCTGGGGCTCCACGCAAAATCTCACCTCGTGGGGTATCCTTGATCATGAGGAAGGTTAGAAATCAGCCTACAACTACAAGGGGGGAACTTGTCAATGATCTCAAGGCAGCTGGGACCACTGTCACCACGAAAACCATTGGTAACACATTACGACATAACGGATTGCAATCCTGCAGTGCCCGCAAGGTCCCCCTGCTCCGGAAGGCACATGTGACGGCCCGTCTGAAGTTTGCCAGTGAACACCTGGATGATGCCGAGAGTGATTGGGAGAAGGTGCTGTGGTCAGATGAGACAAAAATTGAGCTCTTTGGCATGAACTCAACTCGCCGTGTTTGGAGGAAGAGAAATGCTGCCTATGACCCAAAGAACACCGTCCCCACTGTCAAGCATGGAGGTGGAAATGTTATGTTTTGGGGGTGTTTCTCTGCTAAGGGCACAGGACTACTTCACCGCATCAATGGGAGAATGGATGGGGCCATGTACCGTACAATTCTGAGTGACAACCTCCTTCCCTCCGCCAGGGCCTTAAAAATGGGTCGTGGCTGGGTCTTCCAGCACGACAATGACCCAAAACATACAGCCAAGGCAACAAAGGAGTGGCTCAGGAAGAAGCACATTAGGTCATGGAGTGGCCTAGCCAGTCACCAGACCTTAATCCCATTGAAAACTTATGGAGGGAGCTGAAGCTGCGAGTTGCCAAGCGACAGCCCAGAACTCTTAATGATTTAGAGATGATCTGCAAAGAGGAGTGGACCAAAATTCCTCCTGACATGTGTGCAAACCTCATCATCAACTACAGAAGACGTCTGACCGCTGTGCTTGCCAACAAGGGTTTTGCCACCAAGTATTAGGTCTTGTTTGCCAGAGGGATTAAATACTTATTTCCCTCTGCAGAATGCAAATAAATTCATATACTTTCCACAATGTGATTTTCCGGATTTAATTTGTGATGTGCTATCTCTCACTGTTACCAATAACCTACCCTTCAATTATGGGCTGCTCATGTCTTTGTCAGTGGGCACACTTACAAAATCAGCAAGGGATCAAATACTTATTTCCACCACTGTAAGAACTTCCCTGAGTGTGTTATGCAAAGGGGGGGCGTTGCAACCTCTGTGGGTGGAGAAGGATAGTCGAAGACCTCGAGCTTCTCAGCCCTGGGCTCATCCACAACTTCCATAGGGAAGGGAATATGCTTAGATATTTCCCGAACAAAGGAGGAAAAAGAAAGACTCTCAGGGGGAGACATCCTTCTTTCAATTGGCGGAGTAGGATCAGAGGGGACCCCATAGGACTGTTCTTCAGAAAAGTATCTGGGATCTTCCTCTTCCTCCTATGAGCACTCATCATCGGTATCGGATGAAAGCTTTCTAAGAGCAGCCCGAACCTGAGCCTGTCTCGACGTTGAGGAACGATGACCTTGAGGGGGATGTCGAGAAGTCGACCCCTGCCTTGACTGCAGTGAAGCTTCCTCCGCCATTGAATCGACCCAGGTGGTGGCAGACGCCAATGCCGCAAGCGGCATCGAGGACAGGGACCTCACCACAGGCGAAGGCCCAGATGCCGCTTCCACAGTCGATGCAGAAGGCGCAAGCACCCCTGGCACCGAAGCAGACTGGCGCAGCAATCCCTCCATAAGCTCTGGAAGAAGGGTCCTGATGCGCTCGTCGAGAGGCTCCACTGGAAAAGGCTGTGAGGCCGGTGCAGGAGCCGGTGGCAGAATCTGAGGGGACTCGAGAGCCGGTACCAAGCTGCCAGAAAACCGACGCATCGGCACCTCCTGTATAGAGGGTGAGCGGTCCTCCCGGTGCCGACGCTTCTCAGGTGCCGAATCCCTCGGCTCCCCTGAGCTCTCAGTACCGCGAATGGAAGGAGAACGATGATGGTGCTTCTTCGCCTTCGCTTGATGCCTGTCATCGAGACTCCTCGGTACCGAAGAGGAGGACGTGGAATCCTCACGCCTCCTCGGACCGGATCCGACGAAGGTTGGTCCCAGGGGGCCTGCATAGCAGTAGGCCTCGAGACAGGTGTAGACCCACTCGATGCCTCGCTGCTCCCAGCGCGATGTGGTCATTCGGCAGCCATTACCTGCGCTCTCGAAGTCGATAATTGCCTCAATGTCGATGCCGCCGACCTCGGTGCCAATGTCGAAGGACCGGCCCTATCAGCAAAAGGTTTTTCATGTTCAGCCTCCTGAGACACTTGGGTCCGCTTTTTCATTAGAGAGTACAGCTTAAAAGCAGCTGGCAAATGATCGGGCCCAAGGTGGAGACACGACGCGTTGGGGTCGGTACCCGAGATGGTCCGGTTTAAGCGAGTACAACACTTGAAGCTGCTGGGAGTCTTCAATGACATGGACGGAAAAACGGCGGCTGCGAAATTAAAGGAGTTGATCATGCCAATTAAAAAGGCACAAAAAGGAAAAGAAAACCCAGCCGAGCAGCCTAAAAGCTGGCTGCAATGAAAAAATAAGGAAACTTAAACAAGTGTAAAAAAAAATAAGGAGAAAATTTTTTTTTTTAAATATTTGAGATACAAGACAAAAATGAGGAAGAAAAAAAGAGGAGCAGTAAACGCTATACGAAGTCTCCTGGGTGAAAAATGAGCACAGCGCAAAAATGAGTCATTCAAGCCGTGGATAAAAAAAGAACTGAGGAGGGCACGCTCATGTCATGGGCGGGAAGCCGTTTGCGCATGCGCGGTATGTTCTGCCCACGCGATGGAGCGTTCTGGAGAGTTCTTTATTTTTGCTATACAAAATTTTGCAGGTCTTCTGGGCCGTTGCAGATGACGACCCAATCGTGAGAACAAGCAGCCTGCTTGTCCTTAGAGAAAATTGGGATATCATTCAATCTCACTGTGTTTTCAGGAATTCTAGTTTACAGATAGCCTTCTCAAGGGAATGTAATCTGAAAGAGATTTTATGTCCAACAGACATCATCAACAGATTTCCCCAAGAGGATGGTGCTCATAGACCTTGTGAGTCATGCATATATTGTACGATGATTGAATGTTATGAATTCTCCAATCCAGTGGATGGAAAGATTTACAAACTAAGACAGGTAACAACGTGTAAATTGGACCATGTAATAAACACTCTTCAATGTCTGTGCATGAAGTTGTATGTAGGTAAAACTGATAGAAGATTAAGTGTACATTTAAGCGAGCACAAATCATGCATCAGTAGCCTAGTGGTTAGTGCAGTGGACTTTGATCCTGGGGAACTGAGTTCGATTCCCACTGCAGCTCCTTGTGACTCTGGGCAAGTCACTTAATCCTCCATTGTCCCTGGTACAAAATAAGTACCTGAATATATGTAAACCGCTTTGAATGTAGTTGTAAAAAAAAAAAACCAACAACAACAACAACAACTCAGAAAGGCGGTATATCAAGTGTCATTTCCCTTCCCTTCCCCTTAAGTTAGGGATGCCTCTGGTAGTCCACTGCAAAGAACTTCAGCACAGCTTCGATTCGCTCAAATGTTGGGTGATTGACAGAGTCCAAGACCATATATGTGGAGGTGATTGTAGTAAGAGGTTATTACAAATAGAACAGCGGTGGATTTATCATCTGAAATCATTGGAACCTCATGGTCTCAATTCCACAATGCATTGGGCTGCCTTTTTATAATGTTAAGTTTTGTTTTAACAGCACAATGTCTTAAGGTTTAAATACCATAATGTTTTGACTAAAAACTAGTATAGGGCTGTATTGTCGTTATTTGATTGGTGTTCTGGTCATCAGCTGAGAATGACGTAATCATCCCCGATTGGAAGAATGAACTCCTAAAAGGCGGCTTTCCTTTCTGCCTCAACGTTTTGTGAGGCAGTAGGAAGCCTATTCTCCAGTGCTGTAGAAGTTAGAATCGACCAAAGTGACTGTTGAAACTTAAAAATTTTTAAAATTTTGGAAACCTTGCATTAACTTACGTGCTTGGTGTTTGCGGTGTGGTTCCCTGAAGAAGCAATGCAAAATGGGACCGTTGGGACCGCACGTTGATTTGCATATAAGCTGGAACCTACCACTCGACACATAACAGGATGAACGATTATCAGATAAGTTTTCTATGAAACATGTTTTCATCCTAAGCACTTTGTTGTATATGGACTGTTTGATAGAGTATATGGACTAATCGACAGTGCAAGTGAAGTTCCTCTCTAAAAAAATTTTTTGGGGGGTTTAAATTCATGAAAAAAGAAATATATATATAAAATTTTTCGGGGTTTATTTGTCGATGATTACTTTTTGCACTGTGTGCATTAAATCAATAACATTTTGCCACAGTTGGATGAGACATTTTCCCCGTATTATTTAAGTCACGGCTCACTGTGTGTAGTCTTGAAAATACAAACCACACCATAGCTGCCCTGAAATTCTTTGTATTCAAAGTGTTTAAAGAGTCACGGAGAGGGGATGATATAGACAGACATTTACTAAAAGAGGAGCAGAGGTCCATTTACAATATGGGATCCTTGTCCTCACATGGTTTAAACTTTGAGATAGAGCTGAAATATTTCTGGTGTATACTCTGGTGGATCCTCCTCCACTTCTATCCCACTATCATTTGGTGTACCTCAGGATCTGTCCTGGGACCTCTTCTTTTCTCCATCTGTACTTCTTCTCTTGATACTCTGATCTCATCCCATGGTTTTCAGTATCACCTTTACACTGATGACTCCCAGATCTACCTCTTCACACCAGAAATTTCAGCAGGAATCCAGGCCAAAGCATCAGACTGCCTGTCTGACATTGTTGCCTGGATGTCTCACTGCCAACTGAAACTAAACATGACCAAGACTGAGCTTCTTATCTTTCCTAAACCCACTTCTCCTCTTCCCCCATTCTCTATCTCTGTGGAAACACTCTCATCCTCCCTGTCTCATCAGCTTGTAACCTTGGGGTCACCTTCTACTCCTCTCTCTCCCTTCTCTGCACATATTCAGCAGACTGCTAAAACCTGTCATTTCTTTCTCTTTATCACCAAAATTAATCCTTTCCTTTCTGAGCACACTACCAGAACTCTTATCATCTCTCGCTTAGACTATTGAAACTTGCTTCTCACAGGTCTCCCACTAAGCCATCTCTCTCCCCTTCAATCTGTTCAAAATTCTGCTGCATGACATATCCCGCCAGTGTTGCTATGCTCATATTAGCCCTCTCCTCAAGTCATTTCATTGGCTCCCTATCCATTTTCCACATACAGTTCAAACTCCTCTTACTGACTTACAAGTACATTCACTCTGCAGCTCCTCACTACCTCTCCACTCTTATCTCTCCCTACACTCCTCCCTGGGAACACTGTTCACTTGGTAAATCTCTTATCTGCATCCTTCTCTTCCACTGCTAACTACAGACTCCGGTCCTTTTATCTTGCTCCACCATAAGCCTAGAATAGACTTTTTGAGCAGTCTTCAAATCTAAGCTAAAAGCCCACCTTTTTGATGTTACTTTTAACGCCTAACCCTTACTCGCTTGCTCAGGACCCATTTTTATAATTCCCACCTTAGTAATCCCTTATCCCTTGTCCTGTTTGTCTGTCCTAGTTAAATTGTAAGCTCTTTTGAGTAGGAACTGTCTCTTCATGTCCAATGTACAGCGCTGTGTAGTCTAGTAGTCCTATAGAAATGATAAGTAGTAGTAGTAGTAGTAGCTCTTGTGAATTGTCTCTCCCTGAGACTTGTATTGGTTCTCTGTTTTACCTTTGAGCACTGATTTACTGATATATGTTTCATTTGTATTTCTAGCTTAAGTATTTATTTCTTCTTATTTAATTTTTAGTTCTTTAAATTGTTCAATTCTTCTATTATGTTTTTATTTTTAAGCGATAGGTGCCTTTAATATAATTTTTAGCCCTGATATGCCCTGTTTATCCCAGTTTTGACAATACCAGATAAGCAATTAACCAGTTTGTAGGTTTTTTTTTTTTGCACAAATATTTTTATTGAATGTAAAAACACGAACACAATCAAATGTTGAATAAAACACAGAAAGTACAATGTGGTACATCTTGCTAGACAAGGAACACTTCACACCATCCAGATTTTCAAAGGAGATCGCCAGCCATCTTCCGACACAAATCGGGATATGGCCGGCCATCTCTTGAAGCCGGCGAAATCGGTATAATGGAAAGCTGATTTTGGGTGTCCCCAACTGCTTTCCGTCGCTGGGACGGCCAAAGTTCCCGGGGGCATGTCGGAAGGGTAGCGAAGGCGGGACAGGGGCATGCCGGGGTGTGCTTGAGAGATGGGCGCTCTCAGCCAATAATGGAAAAAAGAAGGGCGTCCCTGGCGAGAATTTGGTCCACTTTATTTGGTCCCTTTTTTTTCAGGTCCAAGTCCCAAAAAAGTGTCCGAACTGACCAGATGACCACCGGAGGGAACTGGGGATCACCTCCCCTGACTCCCCCCAAGTGGTCACTAACCCCCTCCCACCCTCAAAAAAACAACTTTAAAAACTTTTTTTGCCAGCCTCTATGCCAACCTCAAATGTCATACTCAGGTCCATCGCAGCAGTATACAGGTTCCTGGAGCAGTTTTAGTGCATGCAGTGGACTTCAGGCAGGCGGACCCAGGCCCATCCTCCCTACCTGTTACACTTGTGGTAGAAAATGGGAACCCTTCGAAACCCACTGTACCCACATGTAGGTGCCCCCCTTCACCCCTTAGGGCTATGGTAGTGGTGTATAGTTGTGGGGAGTGAGTTTTGGGGTTGTTTGGGGAGGGGCTCAGCACCCAAGGTAAGGGAGCTATGCACCTGGGACCAATTTGCGAAGTCCACTGTAGTGCTCCCTAGGGTGCCCGGGCATGTGAGGGGGACCAGTGCACTACGAATCCTGGCCCCTCCCACGACCAAATGCCTTGGATTTGTTCGTTTTTAAGATGGGTGCCATCAGTTTCCATTATCGACGAAAACCGAGGGCGCCCATCTCTAAATCCGGCGATCTCTGCATTTAGGTCGACCATCTTTAATGTTGACCTAAATGTTGAGACTTGGGCACCCCCAACCGTATTATCGAAATGAAAGATCGACGCTCATCTCGTTCGATAATATGGTTGGCCCCGCCCCTTTGAAGCGCCGTCCTTGGAGATGGGCGCCCCAAGTCGAAAATGCCCCTCCATATATCTTTGGCATAATGCTAGGCTACATACTTATAGCAAGAGTATCTCCATAGCCTATTCCCTCCCAACTTAACCCCCCCCCCCCACCCCAACCAACCCTACCAACTTCCCCCCTATCCCAAGGGCAGTGACGTGAGAGACTAAAGGGTATTAAACAATAAGTCCTTATAATAACAGTCCTGCTCGTCATTGTACAAAAGTATCCCAAATACAAATGAAAGGTGACATTTTGTGTCTAGGAAATGCTGTCAGCTTGTTCATACGACAAACAAAGTCCACTTTAGCTATTAGGAAGTCACTTGTAGGCATCCAGGATTGCTTCCACAAAGCTGCCAGGGCTAAACGGGCTGCTGTCATAATATTAAAAGCCAGCTTGCAGTATTTCCTCGGTAAATCCATGGGCTTAATGTGCAAAAGTCCGCAGCCCATGCTAGCTTGAATCGATACACCCAAGATATCTTGGAGGAGATCAAAAACCATTGTCCAGAAGACCTGTACCTGCGGACAGACCCACCAAATATGTATGAAAGTCCCTTGCAAACCACAGTTATGCCAACATTGATCAGATGAGGAGGGAAAAGTTTTATATAGGCGTTCTGGGGTGATGTACCACATATATAGCATTTTATATCCATTTTCTATCATATTGCTTCATATTGGTACCTTAAGCAACCTACTATATATTTGTTCCCAATCCTGCTGAGAATAAGCTCTCCCCAAAGCACCCTCCCATCTGTGTGCATATTTAATTGGGGAAGCATCTTGCAGAAGCAAGGCTCGATAAAACCAGGAGATACAACCGCTACCACTTCCTCCCTGTATTGCCTTCTCCATTAGAGTGGTATCCTGGTTAAGTTGTTTAAGCACTCGGCAGTAGAGGAAATGGGAGATTTGTCTAGACAGATCTTCCTTATGTATCCCAATTTCCTCTGCTAGGTCAGAAAAAGGAATCACACACCCCTCCTCCACCAACTCGCTGAGACAAACCCAATCCTGCCCAGTGAGCAAAGCGGGCAACTGATCTTCCCGGCTCAAAACCCTTTGCCACCCATATAGGTGTATTCTGAAAGTTGGATCGCCCAGGAAAGAAGCGCTGCCGAAGGCGTCTCCAAATCTGTATGGTTATAGCAATAATTGGGCTATCCCACTTGGACAATGCCCAGAGCTCATCCCGAGGCAGCCAGGGGACCCAAGACATGGGCTGCTCTCCTGCCATATATTGCTCCATCCATACCCAGCTCTTATGTATATCTCTCTGCCAAGCCACCACATATTTTAGTTGGGCCGCTAGGTAATAATTTTTTTTAATTAGGCACTTCCATTCCCCCATGTTGCGCTTGTGAGCTCCTGTGCCCAGCAAAGCACAGATGCGACACACTCAGACCCGAGCTCTGCAAGGCGGCCGGACAATTCTGAACCTTCACCTGGAGTGACCCCTTCCCCCGGGGGTTGAGCCCCCAGGACCGATAGGACTTCCAAACACCAGCCGGAAGTAGTGGCACGCCCAGCACCCGGTCAGAAGTAAGGCACAGGTCCAGGCTACAGCAAACAAAGCAATGGTGAGGATTCCGGCAAAGGTCAAGGCAGGCAGCAAACAAAGCGATGGTCAGGATTCAGGCAATGGTCAAATTCGCTAAGACACCAGAAAACACGAAACACCACGAACTCCACCGAAGTTGAAGCCGAAGCAAAATGATGACACTGTTCTGCTCTTAAGTAGGACTCCCATCAGCGGATCCCTGCCCCAGCTGCTAGGCGAGGAATCTCATTGGGCACGCCCATGAGGAAGCTTCTCAGATGAGCCACTCAAGATGGCTGCCTCTCAGATGAACCTCCCAAGATGGCTGCCCCTCAGGAACTGATACAGCTGAACCTCTCAAGATGGCTGCCGCCATGAGTAACAAGGTAGGAGTGTAACACCCCACTAGATTTACATTGAAACATCACAGACCATGAGACACGAGGTGAATTCTTCTAAAAAATGCATCTGGGAGAGCTATAGGTAGTGCAGCAAACAAATAGAGGAGCTTGGGGAGCACCATCGTTTTAATCACTTGGACCCTCCCCAAGCAAGAAACATGAATAAGATCCCGTCTATCCAAGTCCTCCCACAGCGACCGCAGCAGGGGAGGATAATTGGGTGCATAAAGATCCCCCCTTTTGGCTGCAAGCTGAATTCCCAAATATTTCAAGTATTTTCCTGCCCAACCAAAAGGATAATGGGCGTGGATCCACTCTATAGATTCCTGCCGTACAGAAACATTTAAGACTTCTGATTTTAAACCCAGAGACTTTGCCATAAGCATCAAGAACCTGCACCACTCCTGGAAGTGACACTTGGGGATCTGACAGGGTTAACAGAATATCATCGGCAAATAATAAGATTTTAGTGGTACAACCCCCTCCCTGGATACCCCTTATATCTGCTCGATATCTATCTCAGCTAAGGGTTCCATTGCTAGCGCAAACAATAGGGGCGACAGGCCACAGCCCTGATGAGTGCCTCGAAAGAGCTCAAAGCTGGCTCCATAGGCCCCATTAATGCGCAAAGTGGACAGAGGTTTAACATACAACTGCTTAATCCAAGTAAGAAATTGGCCCCAAAACCCCATACATTGAAGTGTTCGAAAAAGATAGTCCCAAGACACCCTGTCAAACGCTTTCTCGGCATCAATTCCCACTATCAAGGCCAGCTCCTGTTACTCAAGGGCTAAAGAAAGCACTCGCGACAGGATTGTGAAAAATTACAAGAGGACCTTACGAGACTGGGAGACTGGGCGGCTAAATGGCAGATGACGTTTAATGTGAGCAAGTGCAAGGTGATGCATGTGGGAAAAAAGAACCCGAATTATAGCTACGTCATGCAAGGTTCCACGTTAGGAGTTACGGACCAAAAAAGGGATCTGGGTGTCGTCGTCGATAACACACTGAAACCTTCTGCTCAGTGTGCTGCTGCGGCTAGGAAAGCGAATAGAATGTTGGGTATTATTAGGAAAGGTATGGAAAACAGGTGTGAGGATGTTATAATGCTGTTGTATCGCTCCATGGTGCGACCACAACTTGAGTATTGTGTTCAATTCTGGTCGCCGCATCTCAAGAAAGATATAGTACAATTGGAAAAGGTGCAGCGAAGGGCGACTAAAATGATAGCGGAGATGGGACGACTTCCCTATAAAGAAAGACTAAGGAGGCTAGGCCTATTCAGCTTGGAGAAGAGACGGCTGAGGGGAGACATGATAGAGGTATATAAAATAATGAGTGGAGTGGAACAGGTGGATGTGAAGCGTCTGTTCATGCTTTCCAAAAATACTAGGACTAGGGGGCATGCGATTAAACTACAGTGTAGTAAATTTAAAACAAATCGGAGAAAATGTTTCTTCACCCAACGTGTAATTAAACTCTGGAAGTCATTGCCGGAAAATGTGGTGAAGGCGGTTAGCTTAGCAGAGTTTAAAAAGGGGTTGGACGGTTTCCTAAAGGACAAGTCCATAAACCGCTACTAAACGGACTTGGAAAAATCCAAAATCCCAGGAATAACATGTATAGAATGTTTGTACATTTGGGAAGCTTGCCAGGTGCCCTTGGCCTGGATTGGCTGCTGTCGTGGACAAGATGCTGGGCTCGATGGACCCTTGGTCTTTTCCCAGTATGGCATTACTTATGTACTTATGTACATGGAGTACCCGTCTGATATTATCAAAGGTTTGATGCCTCATTATAAGACCCGTTTAATCATCTTGTATCAACAAAGGCATATATTGCTAGAGATGGGTAGCCAATATTTTTGTAAGGATCTTATAATCTGTACCTAGAAATGCTATAGGGCGATAGGATCCACAGCTAGTGGGGTTCTTACCAGGCTTCAGGATCAGGGAGACCCCAGCTAATCGCCACGAATGGGGAAGGATCCCTTCCTGGTGGAAGCTGGTAAAAAGCCGCATCAGTGGACACACCAAAAAAAGCGCGATAACATTTGTTAAACCCCTTAGTAAAACTATCCAAACCAATGAACAAGACCTTGATGGCGTTTAGGGTTTCTTCCTCTGTAATAGGCTCAGAAAGATGGGAGGCCTCTCCCTGTGTTAAGCTGGGGAGATGCACTTGAGCCAAATAGCATTCTAGCTCCTGGGGTGACAGACTAGACTCTGGGGTATAGAGTTCTCTGTAAAATTGAGTAAAGATGGAGCTGATCTGTGGGGAATCCATATACTTGGCACCCGTTGAATCTTGGATAGCGGGAATATGGTTATTTGTTTCTGTTTTAATTTGTAGGCTAAAAGCCTGCCTGCCTTATTGCCCGTTTCAAAATACTGTTGCTGCATAATGTTTAAGTGCTCTGCTATATCTTCCAAATCTAACTCCTGAATTGAGTTGCATATAGATTCTAATTGAGTTAGAATATTCTTATTTCTGCCCCCCTTTTTATGTTGTTGATCAAGAGTTTCCAAATGCTTTGTCAGCTCAGCTTGCCTTTACAATCTAAGCTTTCGCCTATGGGCCCCCAAAGAAATCACCTGTCCTCGAATGACTACCTTTAAGCCCTCCCAGAAAACTTCAGGAGAAATCTCAGGCAAGTTATTAAAGGAGATATATTCCCTAATAGCTGTTTCTATATGAGTTACAGACAGAGTCACAGACGAGTCCGTCATCAAACCTCCAATAGCGCTGACCAAAACACCCAGAGGTCTCGGAAAATGAGAACCAGACTGGCACATGATCAGACCACAGAGAGGTTCAATTATCGCCTCCTGTAGCCTAGGAATAAGCGAGGCATCTATCCCCCAGAAATCAATACGGGAATGGGAGTCATGTACTCCTTAACAACAGGTATAGTCACGTTTCGTGGGGTACAGATGCCTCCTGGGATCTATAAGATTAAAGGCAGTAAACAGCTTTTGCAGTTGTCTTCGATCCACACTACCATATTGGATCCCCCTTGCTGAATTGTCCATGAGCGGGTCTGGAGTTATATTTATTTTTGTACATTTATACCCCACGTTTTTCCCACAGTTTTGCACTGATAGGCTATTGAAATCACCCCCTATTAACACCTGTCCTTCCAAGTGTGAGCCCAGCCTTTTCTCTATCTCCAGGTAAAATCTCTTTTTGGTCAGAGTTTGGGGCATAAATATTAACCAAAGTATAAAGGGAACCACCCAAGAGGACTTTAAGAAAAATAAATCTCCCAACCTTACCTCGCAACACCTCCCGCACCTCTGGATTAAGAGACCATGCAATAATGATTCCTACCCCATTTGTTCTAGAATTAAATCTATTATAGGCCAAAAAAATATGGGGATACTTTTTATGACTCATTAGATACTCATGTTTCAAACGGAGGTGTGTTTCCTGAACAAAACCCACTCCTGCCCGCAACCGTTCAGCCTCCTTAAATAACAGCTGACACTTGCGGGGCGTATTAAGACCTCGCACATTTAAAGAAAACCAACTGAGAAGTCGAAGATGACATGTTTACCTGCTAGTAAGGATGCAAAAGCTGGGATTCCAACAACAGAAAAAGGTGACTGGCCCATAATTCACTGTATGGACTCTACTCTGGTGTCTAAACCAGCACTTCTCCCTCTCACCCACCATACTCTCACCAAAGCCCAACACATTAATCCCCTAACCAACTCCTTAACCCCCAACCCCACAACCGGACCCAGCCTATTCAAGTCTTACCAGAAGTAACAATTTCCCCAAATCTTCCCCCCTGCCCGCCTTATAAACCGAATACAGTTTCTATACCAAGAAAAAGTCACAGACACAGTCTTATCATTTAGCTTTGCATTGCAACATGAAGAGGAACCAAAACCTGGTAATGACAAAGGTAAAGTCCACTCAGGTGGGGCTACTCGCTGAAGTCGCAGGGTCTCGCTGCAGCCAGCCTGACTTAGAGTGTCTCCTATGCCATCTTTGCCCCGAAGACCCAGGGTTACCAGAGTCTAGACTCGCATTCGCTTCTCCTTCCCTCCAGAGTGACTCGTCCTTCAGCAAAACCACCTGTAAAGTGGTGACTTTATGAAGTTGATTGTGCAATGTAAATGATAATCTGAAGGGATAGAGCCAGCAATACCGTATGTTATGGGAAGCCAGACATCTTGTCACTTCACGAAATTCTCTACGTCTGTGCAATGTGATAGGCGAGATATCTGTAAAGATTTCTACTTTTGCATTGTCCCAAAGAATATGGCCCACTTGTCTCGCAGCTCTCAGAATGCGCTCCTTTACTGGGTGACGTAGAAAACAGGCCACTACATCTCAAGGGTGATCCGCAGACATTGGGTCCAGGGCTCAATGCACCCTCTTGTAGTCAATCACTGATAGTTTGGCCCCAGGTTCAGCTGACCAAATAAATTGATGGCATATCTTTAACATTAGGGTTCCTACCTCCTGGCCGCCTTGGGCCTCTGGAATGCCCCGAGCTCTCAAACTGTTCCGCCTGGCTCTATTCTCACCGTCCTCCAACTTGGTCAAAAAATCCTCCTATTTCGCTTCCATTTCAGCACAGCACATCTGCAGGGATATATCATCACCATCATGATTGATTACACGATCCTCAAATTCGTCAAGACGTTGCCCCATATCTTCAATAGATTTGCGAATGTTCTCGACATCGTTATGCAGCTCCTGCTGCAATGTGACCATGGTGGATTTTCAGTCCGCCAACCAACTTCGCAGTTCTGCCCTACTAGCAGGCTGTGAATCTCCCGGCTCTACACACTCTGTCATGCTGGTACACTTCATACGCTCACTCACTGCATGGCCCGTTGCCATCTTGAAAGATGCTTGTGTTGCCGAATCTGGGCCTGTAAATCTACCTTAGATTTCTGCCCTGTCATCTCCCAGAAGCTCAGAAAAAGTAGGAAAATGTGTCTGTTGCCAATTTTTGTTCATCAGCCATGTTCATGATAGCAAATTTCTGCAGGGTTTGGAGGAGCTCTACTATTAAGCCGCCATCACCTCAGTGACGTCACTACCTCCTCTGATTTTCAGAGAAATGTCCTCCTCTCTTAGAACTTCTCAGAAAGTTCAGATTATCCTGTAGCCCAGCAAACCACCACCACCTCAGCAACTTTGCTAGTGGCAGCAGTGATGCATATCCACTGCCTGCACTGGCCAAGCAGGCTTCTCTCTCAACCAGTTTGTAGTTTTGATTGGCTTTATTTTAACTGGTTTGTAGTTTTAACCAGTTTTTACATTAACCGGATAGCATCAGCACATTTGCGTATGCATTTTTCCATGCACCATGGCAGTGCATTCCTTTCTTTTGCCTGTTCATGTTGGTTTTTATGGAACTTGTGTTCTAAATGCAACATATAGCCTGGTAAGTTTGTTGTGGTTTTAATGCATTTTACTATTCTTTGGTGATATTTTGGTGACTACCCGCTGTCTCCTGCTGACCGCTTCAATCTGATTTTTAGCGGGTATTTTTATCTTTATTTTCAGGACAATTCTTCATATTTATGTGATCAAAATTTCATACATCCATGATTTATCACCTATGTATTGTTTTAACATACCAGCACTTTATATTATTGTCAATACATTTTGTTCTTAAACTGCATCTTGGCACCATTTTTTAGCTGGTTTTGGCAGCTTACCCGGTTTATATTTCAGCCTCAACACTGTTATTTTTCAGCATCATAACCATTTATATTTTAGCAGTCTTTATATTTATGCATTTTGATTTAGTGGCTATAAATGTAATAGTGGTTATATATTTTTTAGCAGTTACATCCCTTAGCATTTATGTTAGAGAATGTTTGTTGTTCTTTTTTAAGCACTTTGGGGTCCTTGAAAATGGCGTGCGCTCGGGGCAGGACTACAGCCTGCAGCCGTGTTGGGCCGGCGGTAGTCCCGGAAGAGTAAGTGGTAAGCACGCGTTGGGCTTACCACCTCTCTGTAAAAGAGGTCCTTTATGTTTCTTTTATGTATGCTTTTCCATTTATGATACATGTCCGTATAAACATGTATCTGTCTTCTTCCAGCCGACAGTGTTATCTTTATCTGCTAGAACAACTGCACCAGTTAATACAACTAGTGTTCCTAGCTGACAGAGGTAAGCTTTATTTATATGTCTTTTCAGTACACAAGGTGATACTATAGAGTTTGTCAGCTCACCATGTCTTTTTGGCCCCCTCACCAGTTTTCATTGTATAACACTACTTTTGTTTTTTTATATCTTACACTTTGGTATCTGTGCTACAGTGTGTTTGTATTTTTTGTTTTTGATATTTATGATATTTATGTTCATTTATACATTCATTTTAATGTATGTGTGTGTATATATATAGCGAATGCTACATACCTGTAGAAGGTATTCTCCGAGGACAGCAGGCTGATTCTTCTCACAAATGGGTGACGTCCACGGCAGCCCCTCCGATCGGAGATCTTCCTAGCAACAGAGTTTGCTAGTCCTCGTGCCCGCCCGCGATGCGCGGCCGTCTTCCCGCCCGAAATCGCTCGTGTTCGCTAGTCCCGTACCAAGCAAAAACAAGAGAAGGGGAGACACAACTCCAAACGGGAGGCGGGCGGGTAGGTGAGAACAATCAGCCTGCTGTCCTCGGAGAATACCTTCTACAGGTATGTAGCATTCGCTTTCTCCGAGGACAAGCAGGCTGCTTGTTCTCACAAATGGGGTATCCCTAGCCCCCAGGCTCACTCAAAACAACAAACATGGTCAATAGGGCCTCGCAACGGCGAGGACATAACAGAGATTGACCTAAACTTTTCCAACTAACTGAGAGTGCAGCCTGGAACAGAATAAAAATGGACCTAGGGGGGTGAAGTTGGATTCTAAACCCTGAACAGATTCTGCAGCACCAACTGCCCGAACCGACTGTCGCGTCGGGAATCCTGCTGAAGGCAGTAGTGAGATGTGAATGTGTGGACAGATGGCCACGTTGCAGGCTTGCAAATCTCTTCAATAGTGGCTGACTTCAAGTGGGCCACTGACGCCGCCATGGCTCGAACACTATGAGCCGTGACATGACCCTCAAGAGTCAGCCCAGCCTGGGCGTAAGTGAAGGAAATGCAGTCTGCTAGCCAATTTGAAATGGTGCGTTTCCCCACAGCCACTCCCTTCCTGTTGGGATCAAAAGAAACAAAAAGTTGGGCGGACTGTCTATAGGGCTTGTCCGCTCCAGATAGAAGGCCAATGCTCTTTTGCAGTCCAATGTGTGCAGTTGACGCTCAGCAGGGCGGGTATGAGGATGGGGAAAGAATGTTGGCAAGACAATTGACTGGTTCAGATGGAACTCCGACACCACCTTCGGCAAGAACTTAGGGTGAGTGCGGAGGACTACTCTGTTATGATGAAATTTGGTATAAGGAGCATGAGCTACCAAGGCTTGCAGCTCACTGACTCTGCGAGCTGAAGTAACTGCCACCAAGAAAATGACCTTCCAGGTCAAGTACTTCAGATGACAGGAATCCAGTGGCTCAAAAGGAGGTTTCATCAGCTGGGTGAGAACGACATTGAGATCCCATGACACTGTAGGAGGTTTGCCTGGGGCCTTCGACAAAAGCAAACCTCTCATGAAGCGAACAACTAAAGGCTGTCCCGAGATCAGCTTACCTTCCACATGGTAATGGTATGCACTAATTGCGCAAAGATGAACCCTTACAGAGTTGGTTTTAAGACCAGACTCCGATAATTGTAGAAGGTATTCAAGCAGGGTCTGTGTAGGACAAGAACGAGGATCTAAGGCCTTGCCATCAAACCACATTGCAAACCGGCGCCAGAGGAAAAAATAACTCCTCTTGGTAGAATCTTTCCTGGAAGCAAGCAAGACTCGGGAGACACCCTCTGACAGACCCAAGGAGGCGAAGTCTACGCTCTCAACATCCAGGCTGTGAGGGCCAGAGACCGAAGGTTGGGATGGAGGAGCGCCCCCTCGTTCTGTGTGATGAGGGTTGGAAAGCAGTCCAATCTCCACGGTTCTTCGGAAGACAATTCCAGAAGAAGAGGGAACCAGATCTGACGAGGCCAAAAAGGAGCAATCAGAATCATGGTCCCCTGTCTTGCTTGAGTTTCAGCAAAGTCCTCCCTATCAGAGGAATGGGAGGATACGCGTACAGGAGGCCTTCCCCCCAAAACAGAAGGAAAGCATCCGACGCCAGTCTGCCGTGGGCCTGCAGCCTGGAACAGAACTGAGGGACCTTGTGATTGGTCTGTGGCAAAGAGGTCCACCAAGGGGGTGCCCCACACTTGGAAGATCTCGAGAACCACTCTGGAACTGAGAGACCACTCGTGCGGTTGCATGATCCTGCTCAATCTGTCGGCCAGACTGTTGTTTACGCCTGCCAGATATGTGGCCTGGAGCCACATGCCGAACCGGCGTGCCCAGTGCCACAAGCTGACGGCTTCCCGACACAGGGGGCGAGATCCGGTGCCCCCCTGCTTGTTGATGTAATACATCGCAACCTGGTTGTCTGTCTGAATTTGGATAATTTGATGGGACAGCCGATCTCTGAAAGCCTTCAGAGCGTTCCAGACCGCTCGCAAATCCAGGAGGTTGATCTGTAGACCTTGTTCCTGGACGGACCAAGTCCCCTGGGTGTGGAGCCCATCGACATGCCCTCCCCACCCCAGGAGCGACACGTCCGTTGTCAGCACCTTTTGCGGCTGAGGAATCTGGAAGGGACGTCCCAGGGTCAAATTGGCTCGAACTGTCCACCAATGAAGGGAGAGGAGAAACCTTGTGGACAGACTGACCACGTCCTCTAGGCTCCCAGCAGCTTGGCACCACTGGGAGGCTAGGGTCCATTGAGCAGATCTCATAAAAAGGCGGGCCATGGGAGTCACGTGAACTGTGGAGGCCATGTGGCCGAGCAATCTCAACATCTGCCGAGCTGTGATCTGCTGCGACGCCCGCACCAAGGAGACGAGGGTCAGCAGACTGTCGGCCCTGGTCTCCGGGAGGTAGGCACGGGCCGTCTGGGAATCCAGCAGAGCTCCTATGAATTCGAGTTTCTGAACTGGAAGAAGGTGGGACTTTGGATAATTTATCACAAACCCTAGCACCTCCAGGAGTCGATTAGTCACCTGCATGGACTGCTGAGCTCCTGCCTTGGAGGTGTTCTTTACCAGCCAATCGTCAACGTAAGGGAACACATGCACTCCCAGCCTGCGCAGAGAAGCCGCTACTACGGCTAGGCATTTGGTGAACACTCTGGGCGCGGAGGCGAGCCCAAAGGGTAGCACACAGTACTGAAAATGCCGTGTTCCCAGGCGAAATCGAAGATACTGCCTGTGAGCTGGCAGAATCGGGATGTGCGTATAGGCATCTTTCAAGTCCAGAGAGCATAGCCAATCGTCCTGTTGAATCATGGGAAGAAGGGTGCCCAGGGAAAGCATCCTGAACTTTTCCTTGATTCTTTTCCACAAAGAAGTACCTGGAATAGAATCCCAGCCCTTCTTGCCCCGGTGACACGGGCTCGACCGCATTGGCGCTGAGAAGGGCGGATAGTTCCTCTGCAAGTACCTGCCTGTGCTGGAAGCTGAAGGATTGAGCTCCCGGTGGGCAATTTGGAGGCACTGAGGTCAAATTCAGAGAGTACCCTAGCCGGACTATTTTGAGAACCCACTGATCGGAGGTTACAAGAGGCCACCTTTGGTGAAAAAATGTTAACCTCCCCCCGACCGGTAGGCCGTCCGGCACAGGCACTGGGACGTTGGCTATGCTCTGCAGGAGCCAGTCAAAAGCCCGCCCCTGACTTTTGCTGGGGAGCCGCAAGGGCCTGAGGCGCGCGCTGCTGACGAGAGCGAGCGCGCTGGGGTTTAGCCTGAGCAGCAGGCTGGCGGGAAGGAGGATTGTACCTACGCTTGCCGGAAGAATAGGGAACCGTCCTCCTTCCCCCATAAAAACGTCTACCCGAAGAGGTAGAGGCTGAAGGCGGCCGGCGGGAGAACTTGTCGAAAGCGGTATCCCGCTGGTGGAGCTGTTCAACCACCTGTTCGACCTTGTCCCCAAAAACATTGTCCCTCCAGCAAGGGGCATCCGCAATCCGCTGCTGGATTCGATTTTCCAGATCGGAGGCAAGCAGCCATGAGAGCCTGCGCATCACCACACCCTGCGCAGCGGCCCTGGATGCAACATCAAAAGAGTCAAAGACCCCCCTGGCCAGGAATTTCCTACACGCCTTTAGCTGCCTGACCACCTGCTGAAAAGGCTTGGCCTGCTCAGAAGGGAGCTTGTCGACCAAGTGCGCCAACTGTCGCACATTGTTCCGCATGTGTATGCTCGTGTAGAGCTGGTAGGACTGAATCTTGGCGATGAGCATTGCAGAATGGTAGGCCTTCCGCCCAAAAGAGTCCAAGGTTCTAGAGTCTTTGCCCAGGGGCGCCGAAGCATACTCTCTAGAGTTCTTGGCCTTCTTGAGGGCCAGATCCACCACACCAGAGTCGTGTGGCAACTGAGTCCACATCAACTCCGGGTCCCCATGGATCCGATATTGAGATTCGATCTTCTTGGGGATGTGGGGCATAGTTAAAGGTTTTGCCCAGTTCGCCAGCAACGTCTTTTTGAAGACATGATGCATGGGTACTGTGGACGATTCTTTAGGTGGCGAAGGATAGTCCAAGAGCTCCAGCATCTCAGCTCATCCTCCGTAACCACGGGAAAGGGAATTGCCGTAGACATTTCCCGGACAAAGGCCGCGAAAGAGAGACTCTCCGGGGGAGAAAGCTGTCTTTCAGGCGAGGGAATACGATCAGAAGGAAGACCGTCAGACTCCTCGTCAGAGAAATATCTGACGTCTTCCTCTGCTTCCCACGAGGCCTCCTCATCAGTATCGGACACCAGCTGGTGGACTTCGGTCCGAAGCTGCGCCTGCCTCGACTCCGTGGAAACACGGCCACGGTGGGAGCGTTGAGAAGAGGACTCCCGAGGCAGAGGCGACGGAACTCCCTCCATCGACGTCGCCGGGGAGCCCTCCTGGGAGGCGGCCGGCCCCGCAAGCGGTACCAGGGCGGGCGCCCTCACCGCAGACGAGGGCCCAGCCATCGCCTCACTCGACGGCACCGGCGGCGCAAGCACCCCCGGTACCGGAGAAGGGCGAAACAGCTCTTCCAGGATCCCCGGAAGGACGGCCCTGAGGCTCTCGTTCAGAGAGGCTGTGGAGAAAGGCGGTGTGGCCGGTACCGGCGTCGAGCTGCGAACCTGTTTCGGGGATGGAGGCAGTACCGGTACCAAAGACGTCGAATCCAAACGCTTCCTCGGGTCCGGGTCCGAAGAGGGTCGATCCCGGGGGGGGGGGGGGGGGGGGGGGGCTGTACCGCGGGAGCCCTCAAGACAGGCGGAGACCTGCTCATGGGCTCACCGCCATCAGCAGGGGAATGGACAGCCCTCACCTGCACTCCAGACATCAAAGCACCCTCCGACGACATCCTCAGGAGGAACGATCCCGGTCTCGTAGCTGCACCCGACGATGACCTCGATACCGAAGGCCTCGATGTCGATACCGATGGACGCGGTACCGAAGTCGATGCTGGGCGCGGTACCGAAGGCTCTGATGCCGAGGACCGCGGGACTGAGGATGTCGACGCGCCGGATGAAGCCTCGAACAAACTGTTCCACTGGGCTAATCTCGCCGCCTGAGTTCTCCTCTTCAAAAGAAGACAGAGATTACAGGCCTGAGGACGGTGCCCAGCCCCCAGACACTGAAGGCAAGAAGCGTGCCTATCAGTGAGAGAGATTATCCGACCGCACTGGGTGCACGGTTTGAAGCCGTCCAAAAAACGAACGAGTGGCGAAAAAGGCCGCAATCGACCACGAAAGAAAACTTACGGGCCAACACTAGAGATAAAGGAAAAAGTTAGAAATTTTTAGTGAAAAAACCGTGAATCGCGAGGGATCTCCAAGGGGCGTGGAGCGACCAAAAAAACAGCCGTCCCGAGCCGCGGAAAAAAGGAGACTAGCGAACACGAGCGATTTCGGGCGGGAAGAAGGCCGCGCATCGCGGGCGAGGACTAGCAAACTCTGTTGCTAGGAAGATCTCCGATCGGAAGGGCTGCCGTGGACGTCACCCATTTGTAAGAACAAGCAGCCTGCTTGTCCTCGGAGAAATATATATATATATATATATATATATATATATATATATATAAATTATTGCAAAATTTTCATCATGTTTTTACTCCTATGAGTGAAACATGTTAGCAATTCTTGAACACCACCTTTTAATGCACTTCTCTGTACTTATTTATTTGTTTTATGATGTTTATTTATGTGTGTTCTTTTTTTATACTTAATGCATTATTGTGACACCTGAGGCAGGTGGCTTTGTCCGCCGAAATACAGATCTTTTCTGGTGCTTTTATTAAAGGCGTTTTCAAGCAACATTTCCATGTTGGTTCATCATCTGGTCAACCTCTATTTTCTCCTGTTTTGTTTTAGATCTGCATATAAACTTGTAGAAGTAACAACAGCTTAAATATGATCTGATGATCTAGCATCATATGAGATAGCTCAAAAATATAACATGCTAGAACTAAATATTTCACAAACTTATTTGTGCTTACCTGTTTTCTGCTGATTTTAGAATAGAGAAACGCGTTCTAGAATGCTATCCGCAGGCATGCAGTTATCTTCTATTGCCACCATGTGGACCAGTTCCTTAACCTTGTCTCTAAATTTAGACAAAAGGCACAAATATTAATACACTACAGCTATTATGGTAAAATTATGTATAATCATACCTGATAATTTTCTTTCCATTAATCATAGCTGATCAATCCATAGACTGGTGGGTTGTGTCCATCTACCAGCAGGTGGAGATAGAGAGCAAACTTTTGCCTCCCTATATGTGGTCATGTGCTGCCGGAAACTCCTCAGTATGTCGATATCAAAGCTCCATCCGCAGGACTCAGCACTTAGAGAATTACACCCACGAAGGGACACTCTGCCCAGCTCACCACCGCCGAAACGGGGGAGGGGAATTAACCCAGCTCATCCCCACACAAGTGGGGGAGGGGAATCCATCCAGCTCATCCCCGCGGAGCGGGGGAGGGACACCACACCCGCCGATGCGGGGGGATCTGGCTTATCCTGCAACCGCAACCGCGGGAGGAGCTGACTGACCCTAACACCGCCGAAGCGGGAGGGGTACAAAGCTGCCCTACAGCCGCACGAAGCGGGAGGGAGTGCCGGCAGAATTTATGTCTCAATCCAGCCCCGTAAAACGGGGGGGAGAGGAATGCAGCAGCTCACTATAACACAAACTCGTCTCAACTCTTGAAGAATCCAAGTGAAAAAACTTGAACACGAAGTCTTTCTGAAGTAACTGAAGACTAAACTTGAACCTGAAATGCAACCAGAATAAAAACAGTACAGATATCTGGGAGGGGCTATGGATTGATCAGCTATGATTAATGGAAAGAAAATTATCAGGTATGATTATACATAATTTTACCTTCCATATCATCAAGCTGATCAATCCATAGACTGGTGGGATGTACCGAAGCAGTACTCACCCAGGGCGGGACATTGAAATCCCTGACCTCAACACTGAAGCTCCAAACCGGGCCTCCGCCCGTGCAGCCACCGTCAAACGGTAATGCTTGCAGAATGTATGAGCCGAAGCCCAAGTTGCCGCCTTGCATATCTCTTCCAAGGAGACGGATCCGGCCTCTGCCATCTTGGCCGCCTGAACTCTCGTGGAGTGAGCCTTCAGCTGGATAGGCGGCACCTTCCTTTGCGGCCACATAAGCCGCTGCAATGGCTTCCTTGACCCATCTTGCCACTGTAGGCTTAGCAGCCTGCAGACCCTTACAAGGACCTGCAAACAGGACAAGCAGATGATCCGATTTCCGGAAATCATTGGTCACTTCCAAGTATCTGATGATGACTCGCCTCACATCCAGATATTTAAGAGCAGAGTACTCCTCTGGGTAGTCCTCCCTACGAAAGGAAGGGAGACAGAGCTGCTGATTCACATGGAAGCGAGAAACAATCTTGGGCAGAAAGGGAGGCACTGTGCGAATAGTCACTCCTGCCTCAGTGAACTGCAGAAAAGGCTCTCGACATGAGAGCGCCTGGAGCTCGGAAACTCTTCTGGCTGAAGTGAGAGCCACCAAAAAGACTGCTTTCCACGTCAGGTCTTTCAGAGATGCCCTTGACAAGGGTTCAAAAGGCGGCTTCTGCAATGCTCTTAGCACCAGGTTGAGATTCCACGCAGGCACCACTGAGTGCAGAGGAGGGCGCAGGTGATTAACTCCCCTGAGAAAGCGCACCACATCTGGCTGCGAAGCCAGGGAAGCACCCTTCAGGCGGCCCCTGAAGCAAGCCAGAGCCGCTACCTGGACTTTAAGGGAACTGAGCGACAGGCCTTTCTCCAGACCTTCTTGCAGGAACGCCAACACTGAAGAAATTGGAGCAGTGAAGGGAGAAAGTGAGCCTGCTTCACACCACGCTGCAAAGATACGCCAAACCCTGGCGTAAGCAGAAGTAGAGCGCTTCCTCGCTCTTAGCATAGTGGCGATGACCTTGTCTGAGAAGCCCTTCTTCCTCAGACGCTGCCGCTCAATAGCCAGGCCTTAAGACCAAAGGGGGGAGGGATCCTCCATCACCACGGGACCCTGATGTAACAGGCCCTGCTCCACTGACAGCCGCAGAGGATCGTCGACTGAGAGCCTGATCAAGTCCGCATACCAGGGACGTCTGGGCCCATCCGGACCCACCAGGATTACCCTGCCGGGATGCTTTGCCACCCGGTCTAGCACCCTGCGCAACATGGGCCAGGGCGGGAACACATAGAGGAGCTCCTGTGTCGGCCACTGTTGGAGAAGAGCATCTACTCCCAGGGATCGAGGGTCCCGTCCTCTGCTGAAAAAGCGCGGCACTTGGTAATTGGCCGATGACGCCATCAGATCTAGGCTCGGCTGGCCCCAGCGCTTCGTGATGTCCAAGAACGCCTGAGCAGAAAGTTGCCACTCTCCGGGCTCCAAGGTATGGCGACTGAGAAAGACCGCCTTGACATTCGTGACCCCGGCAATGTGGGCCGCTGAGAGCTGCTCCAGGTTCGCTTCCGCCCACTGGCATAGATTCATGGCCTCCTTGGCTAGAGGGGCGCTCTTGGTACCTCCCTGGCGGTAGACATAGGCCACAGCCGTGGCATTGTCCGACAGGACCCGTACTGGCTTCAAGGCCAGTACCGGGAGAACTCCAAAAGCGCCAACCGAATGGCTCTGAGTTCCAGGAGGTTGATAGACCACTTTGCCTCTGCAGGAGACCAGAGCCCCTGCGCTGTCCTTCCCAAACAGTGGGCTCCCAGCCCGACAAAGAGGCGTCCGTCGTGACGACAATCCACTCTGGGGTCACCAGAGGCATTCCTGCAGACAACTTGACTGTCTGCAGCCACCAGCTCAGCGCCTTGCGCACTGCTGGGTCCAAGGGAAGGCGCACAGCATAATCCTCCGACAACGGAGTCCAGCGCTGCAGCAGAGAGAGTATAGTGGTCTCATATGAGCCCTGGCCCAGGGCACTACTTCCATCGTGGCCGGCATAGAGCCCAACAGCTGCACATAGTCCCAAGCCCGAAGAGGAGAGGCTACTAGGAACTAGTCCACCTGAGCCTGATTGTCTGGCAGGAACACTCTGCCCACTTGGGTGTCGAATCGAACTCCCAGATACTCCAGGGACTGAGTCGGGCGCAGCTGGCTCTTCTTCCAGTTGATGATCCATCCCAGGAAGCTCAAAAGAGCAACTACCTGGTCCACAGCTTTGCCGCACTCTGCATAAGAGGGGGCTCGGATCAACCAGTCGTCCAGATAAGGATGGACTTGTACTCCTGCCTTTCGCAGGAAGGCCGCTATGACCACCATTACTTTGGAAAAGGTCCGCGGAGCAGTAGCCAACCCAAAAGGGAGGGCTCTGAACTGGAAGTGTCGTCCCAGGACTGCAAAACGCAGGATGAGGCCAGATGGGAATATGCAGGTACGCTTCCTTGATGTCCAAGGAAGCCAAGAACTCTCCTGCCTTCACTGCCGCTATAACAGAGCGGAGAGTCTCCATGCGAAAGTGCCGCACTTTCAAGGCCCGATTGACCCCTTTGAGGTCGAGGATAGGCTGGACAAAACCTCCTTTCTTTGGTACCACAAAGTAAATGGAGTAACGTCCCTTGCCAATCTGATTTTCTGGCACCGGAACGACCGCACCCAGGCGGATCAGGTTGTCCAAGGTCTGCTGCACTGCCACAGCTTTGACCGGAGACTTGCAGGGAGAGAGTACAAACCCGTCTCTTAAGGGTCGGCAGAACTCTAGCTTGTAGCCGTCTCTGATGACTTCCAGCACCCAAGCGTCTGAAGTTATTGTGGTCCACTCGCCCAGAAACGAGGACAGCCGTCCTCCAATCTGCACTGGGGCGTGGACCAAGGCCCCGTCATTGGGTACGAGACCCTGGGGGAGGACCGGAGGGAGCACCTCCGGGACGGCGGTCTCTGCGAAAGGAATGCTGCTTGGGGGAGAAATTCCTCTTGAAGGAAGAGGGGGCAGAGGAGCCCGACCTGCCCGGGCGGTACCGACGGGCTTCCTGAAACCGTCCTCTGGAGGTACTGGAACGAGTACTAGCCCGAGCCCTGACCTCTGGTAACTTCTTGCCCTTAGACGTGCCGAGATCGGTCACGATTTTGTCCAGCTCGACCCCAAAGAGCAGCTTGCCTTTAAAAGGCAATCTAGCCAGGCGGGATTTAGAGGCGTGGTCAGCAGACCAATGTTTAAGCCAAAGCCACCGCCGCGCAGAGACTGTCTGAGCCATGCCTTTAGCTGAGGCTCTCAAGACATCATACAGCAAGTCTGCCAAATAGGCTAAGCCCGATTCCAGGGCCGGCCAATCAGCCCTCAAGGAAAGATCCGAGGGGGAAGCCCGCTGCACCCTAGTCAGGCACGCCCTGGCCACATAGGAACCGTAAACCGAGGCCTGCAAACTTAAGGCAGTCGCCTCACAGGACGACCTTAAGGCCGCCTCCAATCTTCTGTCTTGGGCGTCCTTTAGGGCCGTGCCACCTTCCACCGGCAAAGCCGTTTTCTTAGTCACCGCAGTGATTAAAGAATCCACGGTAGGCCACAGATAGGCCTCACGTTCACTTTCAGGCAAAGGATAGAGGCGGGACATAGCCCTAGCCACTTTAAGGCTCGCTTCCGGGACATCCCATTGAGCCGAAATTAAGATGTGCATGGCATCATGCACGTGGAAGGTTCTAGGCGGGCGCTTCGTCCCCAGCATAATGGCAGAGCCAACAGGGGCTGAGGGAGAGACGTCCTCCGGAGAGGAAATCTTCTAAGTGTCCATGGCCTGTAACAACAGGTTGGGCAAATCCTCTGGGCTAAAAAGCCGCGCTGCAGAGGGGTCATCTGCTCCATCCGAGCGGGGGTCCGTCTCCTCCAAGGAATCCGCAAAGGACCGTTGGGAGACCTCAGACACGCTGCCCTCATCTACATCGGAGGAGACAAAGTCCTCCAAGGCCTGGGAATCAACCCGAGGGTGTTTACCTCTGGGAACCTCAACCTCTTTACCAGACGAGGGATCAGGGGCAGCGTTTTGCATGAGGAAGGCCTGATGCAGCAGCAAAACAAACTCGGGGGAGAAACCCCCCAGACTGTGCACTTCCGCAGCCTGGGCCACAGCCCTAGACGCACCCTCAACCGGCGCTCGCAAGAGCGGGGGAGAGACATGCTGCGCATCCAAAATGGCGTCCGGCGCGACACTCCGCAAAGGAGCCGCGCGGGAAGAACGGCGCTTAACTTTAGCCGCTTTTGTGCCGTCGCCCAAATTAAGGGCGTTCATGGCATTAATGTCTCCAACCTCAAGGGCGGCCCACGAAGAAGCCGTCCGAGCCGCGTGGCCGGCCAAGATGGCGGAGGCGAGGAGCGGGGGATGGGCGTTTATGGCGGGAAAAACCGCCACGCCGGAGGAAGGACCGGGACATTCATCGGTCACGAAACTGTCACCCAACAAGGGCGAATCAGGCTTTAATACCCCCGCATCCCCTCTAGAAGCGCTCCAGCGATCCGGGGAGCGACCCTTTGCGCCCTCGCCCTCCGACGCCATATGCCACGAGGAGAAGAATCGGGGAACCCCCTGCCCGCTATAAAAAGGTAAAATTACCTGCTTGCCGCTCCGAGCTGTAACGAACTGGTGTTCCAGTGAGTAGCTGCAATGAACGTTTAAATAAACGTCGAAATAAACGCCTTTAAAGACGTTTAAAATTTTTTTTTTTTTTTTAACGGAGCCAGCGGGAGGGGGGAGAAAAGGAGGGACCTGGCACCACCAGGTTTGCACTTGCTCAAAAGAGCCCTCAACCCCAGGCCTCAACAAAACCTAAGGATTAGGCTTGGAGGCCTAGCCAGAGCTGCTGCTGTGTGTGACCACCACCTGCTGAGATAGAGAACATACTGAGGAGTTTCCGGCAGCACATGACCACATATAGGGAGGCAAAAGTTTGCTCTCTATCTCCACCTGCTGGTAGATGGACACAACAAACCAGTCTATGGATTGATCAGCTTGATGATATGGAACAAATATTTATGTAGAATTACAAAAAGTATGTAGACACATAAGAGACCATCTTTGCTATGAGAAACTTATATTCTAGTCAAGAGAATTCAACTTCTTTGATTGGGATCATTAGGAAGCAAAGGAAAGTGTTTACAAAGGACAGAAGATTATCTTATTTGTTTATTTAAGATTTTTCTGGTAATTAAATGGTTGTCATATAGTAGATTTATTGGATTTTAGAAATTTTTAAAGTTTTTTAGTGATTGTTTTGTTTTAATGTTATACTGTTGAATTATTTTTATGTATGTTTTTATTTTGAAAGCTGCTAAGTTTATAGGCAGGGTATAAATTAAAAACAAAAATCTGAAGCTATCTTTCAGAATTTAGCAGGAGTTAATAAATCAGAGATACTTTCCTGTAATATGGCATCCCATAGACAGCAACAGAAAATTAGAGACATTTGTGGGTGGTGCCATCCAACAATGCCAATATAGATAACTTCATACTGAGCATGTGCAAGACTCCCGAGCAGTCTCTTTTTCATGACTGGCCTCAGTCTATTTTAGAGCTTAGATGTTAACTCCCAAGGAAGGTGTGCAGTATGTTTTATTGCTTTCATTTAAGTCTAATCTTTATTATTATTATTGAAGAATCACAAAGTAAAGTGTTCTTATGTACTTGTACAAAACATATTTGTATAATACATTTTCACTTTATCCTCCCTTGTCAATCTGAAACAGTAATTAAAAATCACCTCCCCATCTTGTCCCACCCTCTCAACATTAACTTTACTATTGAACTTTCATATGCCTTTTTGCATATAATAGGTTACTTAAAGAAATAAAATGGGATTTCAAGGGTAGTGAACAACCTTGCTTTTGCTCTTAGAGAAAGTGTATGTATGCAGTCTTCCTACTACAGTAAGTTCTTTTCTTATCCTGTGGCCCACTCAAGGCCTGATTGTCTATCTGCATTAAATTACATATGACGTTCCATCACTAAAATGATAGTGTTGTTTTTTTTTTGTCTTGCTATAATTCAATACCACCTTCTTTTCCACCATACATACCTATTCAATAAACAGCCTAACATTTTTCCCTCTGATTTGAAAATGCTGGAACATCTAGGACTACATCTTCTGCAGATAATCTCAACTAATTGTCTTCTACCTCTTCTAAATATTTTCTCACATTCTTCCAATACTTTCATATTGTGGTGCATGATCAAAAGATGTGCCAGAGCCCACGATTCCTTTTCATATTTTGACACTGTCTCCTAGGGCAAATTTAACATTATACATCCTAGATTGTGTGATGTAGCTTTTTAGTAGTAACTTGTATGCTGCTCCATCAATAAAACATTTACAGCTACTTTTAGGATTTTCACAATACATTAGATCAAATGCTGACCTACAATGTGCATGACTAGATACCTTCTATACTTTGTTAAATCACCAACGGTTCTAAAAGGCTCTAGTCTACACAACAGAGTGATTCAATTCCTATGTAGGGCAAAGCAATTTGATTTTGACACAAAAACATTGCTTGCCAATTTGTTTCCAAATTCAATTTAAGATCTTAGGGACCCTTTTACAAAGCTACCGCAAAAGGAGGCCTGCGCTGGCATCGGCATGTGTTTCTGACGCGTACCAAGGCCCTCCATTGAGGTGGCAGTAAGGGCTCCTGTGCTAACCTGGCGGTACCCGAGCAGCTCGCAGCACTGCCTGATTCCAAACTGATGCTACAAAAATAAAAGTATTTTTATAGCACCAGATATAATATGCGCTGGGGGTGGGAACTACTGCTGGGCTGCTGCAGTAGACTAGCTGTACTTCCCTTTTAGTGAGCGGTAAGCCTGTGTTGGGCTTACCGCTGCTTTGTAAAAGGACCCCTTAGTTTTTACCTTTCAGGCTTTTTGCTTTGATTGCCCATTCTACCTTTTTTCTTTGACCATTCCATATTTGCCCATATGGACACTATGTTCTCTGAATGACCATCATTTCAGTTTTTCCTTCCCCTTCCAAAGCTAGGCTGGAATCCACACAGCATTCAGTCTTTTACTGTGTAGGTCACGGGGAGCTTATGTGATAATGTGTCTGCCTTAAAATGTTAAATGTTGGAGTTATGTCTCTGATATTATGGTGTAATATTGTTCTAATGTCTATGCTACTTTCCTATTTTATGGCCTTCCTTTCTTTTAATTTTATAGTGTATGTAAACCGCATCAACGTATATACTAGTAGAGTGCAATACAGCAAGCTCTTAATAAACAATAGTTCTTTGATTGCTCTATATAAATTGGAAATAAACATACTTTCAATTACTTGAATCTGAGAGAACTCTTCTAGCTTAGGTGCCAATTCCCTTTAATGCTAATCTTGTCTAACTGTACTCAGGTAGTAGCATACTTTGAGACAGAGAACAAAGAATTTTACATGTTAAATTTTTGCTATAATACTTCAAATGACTATAGTGTTCCATCCTTATTTACTAAATATGAGATCTCAAATAAGCCTCTACAGTTCCCAAGTTCAAAAAATCCTTGATTGACTCCGTGGAATAAAATTTGCATTCTCTTGGACTGGGAGAAGTTGTGGCCCATCAGGGAGCAGTTAATATATTTATCTTTAGATGGCAAAGATGACACAAAGCCATACTGTCATGAAATACCTAGCCACCTGCCTGGGGTTACCCCGTGGTCATTTAGAGGGTCTATCTCTAGCACAGCTCAGGTCAGCCTGCACCTGCCACTTGTGCTCTACACTAGCACCCTCCTCCCACCAACTGGGTCACAACCGCCTCTGGGCAAGTCTCCCGCTCTCAAATTATCCCCAGTGATTTCTAGGTTACTGGAGTGCACTCCCAGTGGTCCCACAGTTCTCAGAAAGCACTCACAAATGCAACACATAAACCACCAGGATTCTTCATCAGTCCAGACAGGCAGGATGAACAAACGTATTTATTCTCAGAACTTGAACAGTGGACAGAAAATGTGCAATCAGAAAACAATAACAGGTAAGTGAAATATGGATCAATTACAACAGTAACTAAACATTTGTTTACTTCCTACAAAGTACCTGGGGAGATCAGGACATATAGTTGCTCACCAGTTATCAAATATAATTGTTTTACAGGGCTTCAGCAAAGAGCTTTCTCTCCCTCTTCTCCCGGGCTGAAACTGGGGCAAAAGCCAGTACAATTCAAATGAAAAAAAAGCTCCTGGGCCAATCAGAGCCCAGTCAACATTTTAAAAAGCTGGTTACATCACTACAGGCATTACCTTTATCTGTTAACTAAAGAAGGGAAAGGTCAGTTCTTTGTAACAGCTTAAAACATAACATGCACCACATGCTGGCCAAATTAGAGATATGAACTTCAAGATTTAATAAAGGCAGTTTTACAGGCTTAAAACACTGTTCTGTCACACATACAATTTTTATTAAACTTTAAGGAGGTAAAATAAGGATGAAATGGTATGGGCCCATAATATTGTCATTTTATGATGCCATGGACTCATGCTTCCTCAACCATCACAATTATTTTGTATTTATGTCCTTCAGAGCAAGGACTTAAAATAAAGATCCATCACCTCAGCCTGCATGAGGCAAGGTGGCTGGAAAAAGTACTGCAACAGTGGGGTCAAGGGTAGTGAATGATACATACCTGTAGCAGGTGTTCTCCGAGGACAGCAGGCTGATTGTTCTCACGACTGGGTTGACGTCCACGGCAGCCCCCACCAACCGGAACAAAACTTTGCGGGCGGTCCCGCACACAGGGCACGCCCACCGCGTATGCGCGGCCGTCTTCCCGCCCTTGCGTGACCGTTCCCGCTCAGTTGAATGACAAGCAAAATGATCAAAACGCAACACCAAAGGGGAGGAGGGAGGGTAGGTGAGAACAATCAGCCTGCTGTCCTCGGAGAACACCTGCTACAGGTATGTATCATTCACTTTCTCCGAGGACAAGCAGCCTGCTTGTTCTCACGACTGGGGTATCCCTAACTCTCAGGCTCACTCAAAACAAGAATCCAGGTAAATTTAACCTCACAACGGCGAGGGTACAACAGAAATTTGACCTACGAAGAACAACTAACTGAGTGCAGCCTGACCAGAATAAATTCGGGTCCTGGAGGGTGGAGTTGGATTTACACCCCAAACAGATTCTGCAGCACCGACTGCCCGAACCGACTGTCGCGTCTGGTATCCTGCTGGAGGCAGTAATGTGATGTGAATGTGTGGACAGATGACCACGTCGCAGCCTTGCAAATCTCTTCAATAGTGGCTGACTTCAAGTGGGCCACCGACGCTGCCATGGCTCTGACACTATGAGCCATGACATGACCCTCAAGAGTCAGCCCAGCCTGGGCGTAAGTGAAGGAAATGCAATCTGCCAGCCAATTGGAGATGGTGCGTTTCCCGACAGCGACCCCTTTCCTATTGGGGTCGAAAGAAACAAACAATTGGGCGGACTGTCTGTGGGGCTGTGTCCGCTCTAAGTAGAAGGCCAATGCTCTCTTGCAGTCCAATGTGTGCAACTGACGTTCAGCAGGGCGGGTATGCGGTCTGGGAAAGAATGTTGGCAAGACAATTGACTGGTTAAGATGGAACTCAGACATCACCTTCGGCAGGAACTTTGGGTGAGTGCGGAGCACTACTCTGTTGTGATGAAATTTGGTATACGGAGCATGAGCTACCAGGGCTTGAAGCTCACTGACCCTACGAGCTGAAGTAACTGCCACCAAGAAAATGACCTTCCAGGTCAAGTACTTCAGATGGCAGGTATTCAGTGGCTCAAAAGGAGGTTTCATCAGCTGGGTGAGGACGACGTTGAGATCCCATGACACTGCAGGAGGCTTGATAGGGGGCTTTGACAAAAGCAAGCCTCTCATGAATCGAACGACCAAAGGCTCTCCAGAGATGGCTTTACCTTCCACACGATAATGGTAAGCACTAATCGCACTAAGGTGATTCCTTACTGAGTTGGTCTTGAGGCCAGACTCTGATAAGTGCAGAAGGTATTCAAGCAGGTTCTGTGCAGGGCAAGAACGAGGTTCTAGGGCCTTGCTCTCACACCAAACGACAAACCTCCTCCACTTGAAAAAGTAACTCTTTTTAGTGGAATCCTTTCTAGAGGCAAGCAAGACACGGGAGACACCCTCAGACAGACCCAACGCAGTGAAGTCTACGCCCTCAACATCCAGGCCGTGAGAGCCAGAGACTGGAGGTTGGGGTGCAGCAACGCTCCGTCGTTCTGCTAAATGAGAGTCGGAAAACACTACAATATCCACGGTTCTTCGGAGGACAACTCCAGAAGAAGAGGGAACCAGATCTGACGGGGCCAAAAGGGCGCGATCAGAATCATGGTGCCACGGTCTTGCTTGAGCTTCAGTAAGGTCTTCCCCACCAAAGGTATGGGAGGATAAGCATACAGGAGGCCGGTCCCCCAATGAAGGAGAAAGGCATCCGACGCTAGCCTGCCGTGTGTCTGAAGTCTGGAACAGAACAGAGGCAGCTTGTGGTTGGTCCGAGAGGCGAAAAGGTCCACCGAGGGGGTGCCCCACACTCGGAAGATCTTGCGTACCACTCTGGAATGGAGCGACCACTCGTGCGGTTGCATGACTCTGCTCAGTCTGTCAGCCAAACTGTTGTTTACACCTGCCAGGTATGTGGCTTGGAGAAGCATGCCGAACTGGCAAGCCCAACGCCACATCCCGACGGCTTCCTGACACAGGGGGCGAGATCCGGTGCTCCCCTGCTTGTTGATGTAATACATTGCAACCTGATTGTCTGTCCGAATTTGAATAATTTGACAGGACAGCCGATCTCTGAAAGCCTTCAGTGCGTTCCAGATCGCTCTGAGCTCCAGGAGGTTGATCTGCAGATCCTTTTCCTGGAGGGAACACAGACCCTGGGTGTGAAGCCCATTGACATGAGCTCCCCACCCCAGGCGAGATGCATCCGTCGTCAGCACCTTCGTGGGCTGTGGAATTTGGAATGGACGTCCCAGGGTCAAATTGGCCCGAATGGTCCACCAGTGCAGTGAAGTGCGGCAACTGGTGGAGAGGCGGATGACATCTTCTAGATTCCCGGTGGCTTGAAACCACTGGGAAGCTAGGATCCATTGAGCAGATCTCATGTGAAGACGAGCCATGGGAGTCACATGAACTGTAGAGGCCATATGACCCAGAAGTCTCAACATCTGCCGAGCTGTGATCTGCTGAGACGCTCCGGTCTGGGAAGCCAGGGACAGGAGGTTGTTGGCCCTCGCTTCGGGAAGGAAGGCCTGAGCCGTCTGGGTATTCAGCAGAGCTCCTATGAATTCCAGAGACTGGGCTGGCTGGAGATGGGACTTTGGGTAATTTATCACAAACCCCAGCAGCTCCAGGAGTTGAATAGTGCACTGCATGGACCGGACAGCTCCTGCCTCCGAGGTGTTCTTGACCAGCCAATCGTCGAGATATGGGAACACGTGCACTCCCAGCTTGCGTAGATACGCCGCTACCACCACGAGGCACTTTGTAAACACCCGGGGGGCAGAGGCGAGCCCAAAGAGCAGCACACAATACTGAAAGTGCCGTGTGCCCAGGCGGAATCTGAGATACTGTCTGTGAGCTGGCAGTATCGGGATGTGAGTGTATGCGTCCTTTAAATCCAGGGAACATAGCCAATCGTTTTTCTGAATCATTGGCAGAAGGGTGCCCAAGGAAAGCATCCTGAACTTTTCTTTGACCAGGAATTTGTTCAGGCCTCTCAGGTCTAGGATGGGACGCATCCCCCCTGTTTTCTTTTCCACAAGGAAGTACCTGGAATAGAATCCCTGCCCTTCCTGCCCGGGTGGTACGGGCTCGACCGCATTGGCGCTGAGAAGGGCGGAGAGTTCCTCTGCAAGTACCTGCTTGTGATGGGAGCTGAAGGATTGAGCTCCCGGAGGACAATTTGGTGGCAGGGAGGTCAAATTCAGGGCGTATCCGCACCGCACTATTTGGAGAACCCACTGGTCGGAGGTTATGAGAGGCCACCTTTGGTGAAAAAATTTTAACCTCCCTCCGACCGGCAGATCGTCCGGTACAGACACTTTGAGGGCGGCTATGTTCCCATGGATCCAGTCAAAAGCCCGTCCCCGGTTTTTGCTGTGGAGGCGCAGGGGGCTGCTTAGGCGCACGCTGTTGACGAGAACGAGCGCGCTGGGACTGTCCCTGTGCCTGACGAGGCCTTCGGGCCGGCTGGGTGTACCTACGCTTGGTAAAAGCATAGGGCGCAGCCTGCCGGGCCCGGGAAAAACGTCCACCTGCTGAGGTGGATGCTGAAGGCGCCCGGTGGGAGAGCTTGTCGAGAGCGGTTTCCCGCTGATGCAGTTGGTCCACCAGCTGCTCGACCTTCTCGCCAAAAATATTATCCCCCCGGCAAGGGACGTCAGCCAGTCTCTGCTGGGTGCGGTTGTCCAGGTCAGAGGCACGCAGCCATGAGAGCCTGCGCATCACTATACCTTGGGCCGCAGCACGAGATGCCACGTCACAGGTGTCATATATACTCCTGGACAGGAACTTTCTGCACGCCTTCAGCTGCCTGACCACCTCCTGAAAAGGCCTGGACTGCTCCGGCGGGAGCTTGTCAACTAGGTCCGCCAGTTGCTTCACATTATTCCGCATGTGGATGCTCGTGTAGAGCTGGTAAGACTGGATGCGGGTCACGAGCATGGAAGATTGGTAGGCCTTCCTCCCAAACGAGTCCAGAGTGCGAGACTCCCGCCCCGGGGGCGCTGAGGCGGTATCCCTCGAACTCCGTGCCCTCTTGAGAGCAGAGTCCACGACCGCCGAGTCATGAGGCAATTGGGGCCGCATTAACTCTGGGTCCGAGTGGATTCTGTATTGGGACTCTGCTTTCTTGGGGATGGTGGGATTAGATAGTGGTCTCAACCAGTTACGAAGCAGTGTCTCTTTGAGGACATTGTGCAACGGTACCGTGGAGGACTCTCTAGGTGGTGATGGATAGTCAAGGACCTCGAGCATCTCAGCCCTCGGCTCATCCACAGAGACCACGGGAAAGGGAATGCAAATAGACATATCCCTGACAAAGGAGGCAAAGGAGAGGCTCTCAGGTGGCGAGAGCTTCCTCTCTGGTGAAGGAGTGGGGTCGGAGGGAAGGCCCACAGACTCCTCCGAGGAGAAATATCTGGGGTCCTCCTCCTCCCCCCACGAGGCCTCTTCCTCGGTGTCGGACATAAGCTCATGCAGCTGAGTCCTCAACCGGGCCTGGCTCGACGTCGAGGCACCGAGGCCTCGGTGGTGTCGTCGAGCGGTGGACTCCCGCGCCGGCAGGGATGAAGCTCCCTCCATCGACGTCGACGGGGACTCCACCTGCGTGGCGGACGAGACCGGCCCCGCAAGCGGCGTCGAAGGCCTCGGCACCGGGCTAGAGCTCGCCGGCGCCGGCACAGTCTGGCGCATCAGCCCTTCCAGGATCCCCGGAAGGATGGCTCGGAGGCACTCGTCAAGGCCCGCTGTCGGGAAAGGCGAGGGGCCCGGTAGAGGCGTCGATGCCAGAAGCTGTTCGGGTCCAGGAGACTGCACCGAAGTGCTGGGACCCTGACGTGGCGGTACCTCTACTACAGAGGGGGACCTCTCCTCTCGACGCTGCCGCTTCCTCGGCGTCGACTCATCTCCGGAGCCGGATGCATCGAGGGCGACCGATGACGGTGTTTCTTAGTCTTCTTGCGGTGCCCGTCATCGGTGCTTGGTGGAATTGAGGAGGTCGATCCCCCTCGGCCTCGAGGGACCGGGTCCAACAGGGTTTGGTCCCGAGGGCCCTGGGTAGAGGGAGTGACCGGGGCCGATTGCCCACGTGGCCTCTCACCCCTGCCTTCACCGGAGGACCGGTGGGCCGACGGGACCTGTGCTCCTGGGGTCGATGCCATCGGTGCCGATTTCGTGGACATCGATACCGGTACCGAAGAACCGGCTGTCGATACCGATGCCGTCGAAGTCTAAATCGAGGGGCCGGCACAAGTTCCAAAAAGACGGTCCCGAAGAACTTGCCTCGCTACTTGTGTCCGTTTCCGGAGACCGAGACACAAAGTGCACGTCTTGGTATCGTGCTCCGGCCCGAAGCACTGGAGGCACCAAGCGTGAGTGTCGGTCTGCGAGATATGCCGGTCGCACCGACCACACTTTTTAAATCCACTCGGGACCTTCGAGGACATCGACGGAAAAATCGCGTCGGTGAAATCAAAGTCGTCGATGGTGGCGGTAAAAATCACAACTCGAAAATAAATCGACCGCGCGGCCACAAGGCCGCAACGCGACGCCCCCGCTAAGAGACGAGGGAAAACAAAGTTCAGCGTTTTTTTTTTTTTTAAACTAAATAGAAAAAACGGGGAACGATGAATCGAAAAAGAGAAAAGAGAAAATTCGCGGTTAAAGCGCGATCCGGTTTCCGGGGCTGAGAGAGAAAGAGACGAACACGGCTCTCTCCAGCACGGAAAAGAAAAGACTGAGCGGGAACGGTCACGCACGGGCAGGAAGACGGCCGCGCATGCGCGGTGGGCATGCCCTGTGTGCGGGACCGCCCGCGAAGTTTTGTTCCGGTTGGTGGGGGCTGCCGTGGACGTCAACCCAGTCGTGAGAACAAGCAGCCTGCTTGTCCTCGGAGAATCTGTTTGTTCATGGATGCAGTTGAGGAAAGGAGGAAGGGCCTTCCAATCCTAGCACCTACAATTGGACAGGGTAGTTTGTCACCTTCAATCTTTTTAACAGTATGCACATGAAATATACACCTTAAATACACTTTTTTGTCAGTCATCATCCACCAACTGAGAACAAGAGAAGCCTCCACCAGCTGCGGACCTAGGTATCTCCCTGTATGCCCCCCTCCCCCATTCTGCTGTGCCATTTACCCAGGAGCAGGCCTTCACCATATTTTCATTTTAAGAAATTGCTCTAAATGGCAAGTTTGACAGAATGTACAAAAAGTGGGAGTACGACCAAGGAAACCAGACACTGGAAGACGTACTTAAATAAAAATTTATTAAAGATTTGAAGACTCGACACGTCGTGTTTCGGCCGTCAGGCCTGCATCAGGAGTCTATAAAAAGTACATTTATATATGTTATGTGTGATAAAAAGAATTAATAATACATGAAATAAAAACAGTTAATGTTATTTAAAAATGATAATAATGAAAATGAGACATATAATAAGACTGATTATAAGAATACTGTATATGAATTGACAAAATAATAATGCAATACAAAAGATATCATATATAGATAAAAGTCATTAAATAATCCAAGATGTACATGTACGCATAAATTTAAACAATGAACGTGAAATAATAAAAAAAATTGCACATACATGTAAAGATAGAAAGGTAAGTAAAAACCAAATAACCATATAAATTACAGATAAATAATGATATTAATTTATGTCTATATATGTGTTTATATGTGCTATATTAAAATAACATACGTATGATTATATTTAATCGAATGTTTAAAATGAACTAAATGAACTAAAAAGGCTATAAAAAGAAAACTATGAGGGAATCTAGAAGAACCTTGTTAATTTGTATAATACATAACCGCATTACTTAGATAATTAAAATGTGTGGAAAAAAAATATATAGCAAATTCGGAAGAGTGAGAAAGATCACAAAATTAAAATTAGAAAAATACTTGCTCAAAAAATAATATCATATTTATTATCAAAACTAACCTGCTGTGCAGAGTACTGCGGAGCAATGGCGATGGATGTACACTGAAAGTTTTTCAGCAATCTATCAGATAATATATAAAAGAACAAGATAAAAGTTGGCCCCTTGATACAAAAAAGGTTTGCCCCTTGACACAAAAAAAGTGTGTATAATGTATTGGAGAGCACTGACCTCTTACATGGAAAGTTGCTATGAAGTGATGGGGTTAAATCCTCAAAACTGGCTTGGTAGTCTATTGTAAATGAACAGATGTAAGAGTATATCGCAGGGGAAAATAAAGATGACATCATAAGGTTTAAATAACAAGAGAAAGTCACAGAATATGGATAGTAAATGCGCTAATAGACATAAATAAAAGAAACGAAAATGAAGAAAGAAGTACTACTAACCTTGAAAAAGACTGTTTAAAGAAAATTCGTCAGAAGTGCTGCTCGCGCTATCAGTAATGTAGGTGAAAAAATGTATTTCGAAGGAACAAGGCTTTAAACAAAAAAAGGCGCCAAAAAACGGGTCACGTACAGACGCAAAATCGGAAATGATATATCAGGAAAAATGTTGAATTGTTAATGCACTATTCGCTCTACTAATACAAAAATAAATTTAAAAATGATGTATTTGAAAGCAGAAAAGACGCTAAAAGAAATTTTTTGAAAAAAGACAAATTAGAGAGAATCGCTAAACCGGAAGTGACGTAACGGAGTATGTTGAAAACTTTACAATAATGCTGAAAAAAATTTTTATGATACGTTATTACTAAGATAATGAGGAGACATAAAAAAGTGAAAGCAAACAAACTTGAAAAATGAACATCCACTTGGAAAAAATATATATAAAAGGAAATGACAGTGTACAAATACTGGGAAACAAAACTAACGCTATGTGGAGTGGAGAATGACAGCTGATGTAATCTTAAGGAAACAGAAACTGGACAGGAAATATAGTGGCGAAATCTGTGAGTGAAAGGAATTAAAAATAAAAATAAATTAGTACTTAGGTGTTATGTCAATAGCCTGTGAAAAAATTAAAGTTTTAATATAGAGAACAGAGAACAACATGTCTACATCATGACGTAATTAAACAATCATGGTGCAGAGATACATAGATGCAAAAAGATATTGATATGGTAAATTATGCAAGAAAAAGAAGAAAGAAGTTAAAGAAATGATTGGGATTAAATTATAAAAAATGTATATCAGTGGAAATAATAAGGGGTACTGTAATTATATAATTTAGAAATAAATTATACTTACATAATAAAAAATGATATGACATATACTCAAAAATTATATATGGATATTATGTGTGCTAAAAAAAATTATGTTGGGTGATTATGTTGATTCTCTTCAAGTATATTGAAAAGGGGGATGTTCATATTAAAAACCAATAATCAATCTAATTTGTTTGACAGAACACAGGAATCATGGCAACTCTCTGAAAACTTGAAGACCACATTCAGGATCTTCATATGTGCATCATACAAAACCTGAATATTTAATGAGTAATAGTGTTTCCTGCTGTGGAATGCCATTTCTCTATTAAATAGAGATACAAGAACAACATGGGTGCAATCTACTGCACTTATTATGTTTGACATCCCAAACAATAGTGAAAATTTTTGACTTCATTTCTTGCCATTGCACCCTCTACTCAGGGTACTGGATATAGTCCCAGACAAAAATTTCACAGCTTGCACGTAGTTAAAATGTCTGGAAATAGCTGACTGGCCATTCTGCAGTCTATTCCAACAACTTTCTGGGATGATCCATTGCCCAGGAAATTTAAGGTGCTGGTAAGGGGACAGAACTCTTCTTATATGGTGAAAGGCAAAACAGATTAAGGCTCTTCAGTTTGGAAAGAGACAATTGAGGGGGAGAAATGATAGAGATGTGCAAAATCCTGAGTGGAGTAGAATAGGTAAATATGAATTAATTGTTTACTCCCTAAAAAAAATACAAAGGCATGAAGCTGTATAGTAACAGGTCAGTTCTATAACTTGGTGCCTTAAATTAGGCATCTTGATGCCATACATTGAGTGCCAATTCTATAATAGCACCTTGGCACCATGATTCTGTTACAGAAGTCAAGCATGGACGAGACTACAATTAGGCATGATCACTTATGCTACGTCTATGGTTGGCACAAGTTTGTGCATCCAAGTCCGCCATGCAGTGCGTGTAACTTATAGCATTCTATAAGTTATACTCTTATGTTGGTGCCATGCCCACGCTCCACCTACATGTATGGCCTTCATGCATTTAGAGCATTTGGGCACACAAGTGTGCAAATTAGCGGTTACACATACGCGGCATACATAACTGAACATCCCAGTTATAAAATTACTTTTCAACAATTTTTTTTGTTGCATAATTTTTTAGATACAAAAAGAACTGCATATAATGCATAACAAGCCACAGAACCACTTCAATACAATCTGCCATATATTTTTTTATTTTCATTCCACCCCCTCCCCCCCCAAACTGCTCCATTCAGTTCCATGCTCATGGTGTTCCTCACACCACATCCCATCCCAGTCAACAAAAGGAAAAGAAAGAACATAGATGTACTGGACCTCCAATATTAATAGTTAAGACACAGTTACATGTGGATGGAGGGTATACCAACCCCATATGTACTACCAATTCCATCCAAATTATCAAAATCGATAAGTATTGTTATAATTATTTTCAAAAGACTGAGTACACTAGAAACTAAGGTCTCGGAAAAAGGACTCTCTTTTGTACCCACATCAATACAATGCCGTTAATAAACAGGTTGAAAGATACTGGATTATTTCTCCACCAATATAGCAAGTAATGTCGACTTATCCATTGTTAGGAAGAACAGCAGATGGCAGCAGCCTGGCAACACTAATCCTCTCATATACACATCTGAGAAATTAGTTATGAAGGATATTGGAGGAGCAAGAACAGCAGAATAGGAAAGTACATTACAACACCACTAGAGAAGAGAATGAAGCAATTATTTATTATGAGATTTGTATCCCGCATTATCCTGAACAGAGTTCAGATTCAATGTGGCTTACAATCCAATTACAAGCAGGTACTATCTCTGTCCCTGGAGGGTTCACAATCTTGGCTTTTGTATGTGATGCAATGGAGGGTTAAGTGACTTGCCCAGGGTCACAAGGAACTGCAGTGGGAATCGAACCCAAGATGCTAGGATCAGAGCCTGCTGTGCTAACCATTAGGCCACTCCTCCACTCCACTTAAGGTTTTGAGGAATGAAATAGCACTGTCATTAAACCAACAGATAATACAAAGAGGGGTTATTGTCATGGATAGAGATAAGCATGTAGCAGAAATAGAGAAACAAGTTAAGATGTGATCCTACGCCAAGTATAAGCCAAGAGATTAAACCCCTTATTGAAACTGGGCACTCTGGTGGCTTCCTGAGAAATAAAGAGAGTTTCTTACTGTACAGAATCTGGTTACACCTACTATATATACTGTGTCTGCTTCCTCGACTTCTATTTTACTGGGACTAGCTGATTGCTTGCGCTCATCTGTTTGCTAGGATATACCAGGTTCATCCACTACATCATAGTTGGTGGGGATTCTGTGCGCCACTGTATCAAAATACAATTGCAGGCCAAAAGTGAGAGCTAGTAGAGCAGTTTCTTCTTGAATGCAGACGTATATAGACGAATAGTCATATAATCACAAAAAAGAAATAGGTGAGTTCCCACCCACCAATTCCCCTTCGAGACAATTCCTACCTAGGACAATTCCCACTTAAGGGGGACAATTCCCACTAAGGACTTTTTTCCCCCAGTCATTTCCCACCCTGCCTAGCCTTTTTTTTAAACCAACCATAGCTTCTTTCTTGTATCTCAGTTCCCAATGGGACTAGTAATTTGTCCATAGATTAAACAATCATTTCTCCCAAGTTGAATAGGATATCACATCAGAAAAATGCGATGAAGGGAGATTTCCTCAGGGAAGGCCCTGGCGCTCACCAGGACAGCACATCACGTGATCCCCTCTACTTTTCAATAATTTTAAAACAAACAAAAGAAAATATATTTGCACTCAACAAATAGTAAAGTTCTGAAACTTCAAAGCTGGAGGATGTGGTAAAAGAAGTTGGTATAGCTGGGTTTAAAAAAGGTTTGGATGAATTCCAGGAGGTAAAGTCCATACACCATTACTAAGGAAGAGCAGGAGAAAAGTCACTGCTCATCCCTTGGGGTCAGTACCACAGAATTTTGCTCCAGGGCATAACAGATTGGCTACAGGTTGGACTCCTAAAGAAGCTATGGTGAAACAGAGGCTCTCTGTAGAGCAAACCTGAACGAGTGAGCCACTTTTGAGATAAGTGCCCTTATAATCACTATTTGCATTTCTTGGTAAATGAATTAAATCATAAAAGTTACAAAAGCAATTAAAAATTATACTGGAGGTTTTTTTTTACTAATATATTCACATAGAAAATTCATTTTGTGAACGCTGAGCATCTGAAGTCTTTTCCTCCAATAAAGTATTTAATTGAATGAAATAGAGTACTAGAGAGGAAATTTTACTTGCAATACACTAGAGTATCTTTGAGCAGAGACTGTCTCTCTTTGTTAAATTGTACAGCGCTGCGTAACCCTAGTAGCGCTCTAGAAATGTTAAGTAGTAGTAGTAGTTGAAATGCCTACAATTATACAGATTATGTGCAGACTTTGAACAAACCTCTACACACTTTATTACACCAAGACCTAAGTCTTAATTTCCTGTGATCCATCTTCAAATTCAGAGACCCACAATACAGCTTTTGGGGCCTGCCAGAAACTTCCATTCCAGATTTATCTTTCCCTAAGGTTTCACTTGATATTCACAACCTCAAATTTCAAAAACATTTGCTCACATTATTTTTTTTGTTCAGGGCACTTTCCACTGCTGCTGTTAGCTCTGTGACCACATACAATGCTAGTGACTCAGTACCATTTACTGATCTTACCTCTTTCTTTTCTTACAAGATAGAAAACCCTTGTAAAAGTAATACAAAATATAGAGCCGACCTGAGGTGACGAGAGAACTTGACATCATCCTCTTCAGAACGGGGGAGCATTGATGCCACACATCGGCATCAATCCCCCTCGACACATGGTGCCGGGAACAACGGGGCACCAAGTGTTTCACCGGTCCCAGAGAAACATCGGCAACGAAAGAACCACTCCCACTCTATACAGGTGCTGACGCATGTGTCCTGTGAAGATGAAGCTTTTGCTCCCATTCTCCAGCAGGCCTCCAAACAGTCTCTTCCCAGCATCCTGAGCAATCCAACCTCAAGCTCCTGGGCCCCTTTCTCACTCAGGGTGAGCTGGTTCTCAGTATGCAAATTATATGCAGATTAGCACATTATCTTTTCACGCTCAGGGTGACCTGGTTCTCCAGAGGCAAAATTAAACAGGTCTTACCAACAGCATATTCAGGCAATTCTTTATTCCAGCCCCTGGGCACAGTTCTTCTAGCTTAAATACTTTATACATTTACATATCTTCACACTGAGCCTCCCCACACAGATTGCTGGGCTCAGCATTAACCTCAATACTTTGGGGACTTCTAACCCCAGGCTTTGCAGCCTGCTTCTCAGTACTGGGACACACAGCCCTACCTCTTCTTTGGACACCCAGTCCTTCCTTTCTTTAAACACATAGTTCTTCTAAGTACTGAGGCTACACAGTCCAACACTAATGCTTTAGGGACTTCTTACCCCAGCCTGTTTTCCTTCCTTGAGCACACAGTCCACCACAAGTCCATAGGGTTTAGCCAGTTCTTTCCAGGGGGATTCCCTTTCTTCAGCTACCAGCTCTCTTCTTTTCCTTTTACAACTCAGTTGGGGTATAAAGTGGTTATTAGCTACACAGGACCCAGCCCATAACCTCTTACACCTGTGGACCTCCCAGGGCTCTCCCCGGTCCTAGCGCCCTCTAGTGGCCTACCCCAGACATCCTGGACATTTTTAGGGGAACAGCGTCATCTAGGGGCCTGCCCCGGCTAGGACAGCCTCTTATTTATCACAGTCCTCATCCAGCCAGGCCACAACAAAAAAGGAGGTAAAAACCCTCACGAAACCGTGAGATAATGTTTATTGCCTTCCAATACATATTTATGCATTATGCATCGTATATTCCATGCATCTAACATTCTATATTTGTTAATATATATTTTCTTAAATAATTTTCATATATTCTTGAAACAATTTTTAATTTTTAATATTTAAGCCAAGTCTTTAGATTATGGTGTTGGCATACATGTTTTTATTTCTATTTTTATACAATTTCATATTTATTTATGATGTATTACTAAACTCTCAATGTTTATGTGTCATTCTATCATATACAATTTATTTTTAATGTTATGTTTTATTTTTCCATTGTTTTGTTTAGGTTGTAAAAGACCCCTCAGGCAGGCCTTTGGGCCGAAACACGGCTGTGTCGGGTCATTTTTTATATGAATAAATATAATTTTTGGTATCCTCATTCGTTCTCCTCACTTTTTTGTTTCATATCTCATCCAGCCAGGACCAGGCACCTGCTTCAACACCACAGATTCAGCAGCTTGCTTCTTAGCAGCGCCCCAGTCTTTCCCAATGTCAGCCCTCGATGAGCACCTCTGGGCCTTGCTACCTGAGCTTTTGGCGGGGTTCTTGTAGAGTGCATCGGTATCTGGGGTGCATGCACCAGCCATGCTTCTTGCTTCAGTCCCGCATGGCCATGAGCCTGCAGTGAGCTCTCCGACGCCGATGCTGCGTGTGGTCTCAGCGTTGACTACCACCCGTGTTGGCACACCTTTGACATTAGTGGAGAAGATTCACTGGAGACAAGGCCGGAGCCAACACTTCAGTCCGATAAGGTCCTCAGAGGTCAGACGTAAGCTTTGGTTTTGGTCTGGTTCTGGGTTCTTTTCTCTGGTCCCAGGTCCACTTCTTAGGGGCAGTGGGTTTTGTAGCACATTAATACAACACACAAATGTGTCTTGGAAAAGGTATTTTATCTAGAAATTAGGGCAGAAATGTATTGCAGCTATTTCTGTGTGTCTGAGTCTGCCTGTCTCTATGATTCTGTGTGTATCTGTCAGTGATCGAGAGTCTGTCCTTCTGTCAGGGCTGAGGAGGGGGATGTGTGTGGAATGGCTGCAGATAGAAGGGGGTGTGTGGATGTGTGTCTGAAGGTGCATGTGAGTGGGTGTATGTGTGTGTGCGCGTGAGAGAGAGTACCTATGTCTTTTCTCTTTGTCCATCTCTGGGATTAAAAATCTGAATTCTTTTCCCATGCACCAGCATGTGATATAATTTGGTTTGTATGATCGTATGTCTCCTGATTACTAAGGAGGTGTGAATTCCTGTGAAGGCACAGTTTATGGAGACAGTGGTTTATTTTCTATTGTTCTCCTGAGCACTGATTCTGGTCTTTTATTGCTCAGAAGTACGGTGGTGAAACATGCAAACTATGCCCTACTTACACTGTCCCAGGGTCAGAATTGGGGGGGGGGGGAGGAGACAGAGGTCAGAGCTGCTTGAATTCTCTCCCACAGATCTAAAGCTAACATTCTGAATAGGCCCTGAAGCCTCAGTTAGGCTAACATTTGGGGATTAGGGCCTTGCACAGCATAAGGTAATGCTGACAACCTCGATGCCTCTCTGGGGTCATGGTACTTTTTTGTCGAGGTGGGCTTGGTCTCAGCCCTCCCATGAGGAGATCTTGGCTAACACTGATGAGGAGTGCTCATAGGTCTCAGAAGAGGATCCATGGTACTTCTCGGATGAGGAGTCCTATGGCATTCCATCTGATCTCTCCCCTCCACAGGAAAGGAGGAAGTCTCCACCTAAGAGTCTTTCATTCCCCTCTTTTGGAAAGGAGATGAAGGCTGCAATCCCAATTCCTTTGGAACTGGAGGACGAGCCCACAGCTAAGGTGTTTGAGGTCCTGGACTATGACTCTCCTTCTAGAGAGGCTGCGACGGTCCCGTCCTGCTTCACGAGATCTTATGGAATGCTCATGTGAAGAACTGAGAGTTCTCTCTCTTGGTCCCTCTCCTCCCCATGAAGACTGACACCATGAACCTGATTCAAACTTCCCCTGGGTTTGATAGGCCCCATTTGCTTCATCATTCCCTGGTGGTGGATCCGCACCCAAAAAGGTCAGGAGTTCTAGAGACTATGATTCGGCGCCCCCTGGCAGAGAAGTTAGAACTCTGGATTCTTTTGGGCGGAAGATATATCTGGCCTCCACGCTCATCTCCCGTATCCAATTACACCAGCTCTAAAGGAGCCTGTACTTGCAGTCCTTGGTGCGTAGTATGCCTGATTTAGCAGATTCTCTCCCACTGGAGCAGGCTGAATCTCCTCGCCTGCTGGTCAAGCAGCAGAAGGCATGTTGTAAATTCTTGGCCAGGGGCGCCCAAGACATTTTTGATATGGCTTCTAGGATCTCTGCCCAGAGTACAGCAATGCACAGACTCTCATGACTGCATGTCTCTGACTTGGACCCCGCAGTCCACCAGAGATTAGCAGAAGCCATGCACCGGGGGGAGGGGGGGGGGGGAAATAATCTTTTTGGAGAATAGTGGAAGAGGTCACTGACCTCATTAAGAAACACACTGATACCACTGATTGTCACTCCCGCTAAGCGCCTTCTGCACCTGTCTCCTCCTCTAGAAGGTTTTTTGGCAGGTCAAAGAGAAGTGCTTATTATTTGCAGAGGCATAAGTACACCCATTCTTCTCGCCAACTTCAGCAGACTCAGCCCCAGCTTTCTTGTTTTCATCAACAGTGTGTGCCTAAAGCCCAGACGGCTCCCCAAAGCAGGGGGCAAGCTTTTGACTGGCTCCAGGAGAGCATAGCCACTGTAAAAGTGACCATCCCGGATGATTTGCCAATCGGGAGAGGCTGAACTTTTACCAAGAAAGTGGTCCTTTGTAACCTCTGACCAGTGGGTTCTTCAAATAGTCTGTCTCGGTTATGCCCTTCATAGGCTGCAGAGACCACCAGATTGCCCACTGAGAGCACATCACTTCAGCTCTCAGCACAAGCAGGTACTTGCAGAGGAACTCTTCGCCCTTCTCAAGGCGGTTGAACTGATGATATTAAGGTTGTATTTGAAATAATGGTCCCCCCATTCATAGAGAAGACTATTAGAGGTTAAATGCTAGTATAGTAAATAAGATGGAAAATTATTAAATGCTGTCTTTACCAGATGCAGGAAAATGTTATTAGACATAAACATGTTTGGAAGAGAACAGGGAAGTGAATGCGATGCATGCAGATGTCTGAGCATACAGATGATGTATGGAATAAAGTATGATAGTTCTGAATCCCTATAAAATGTTAGATTTTTACTGGAGCCACTAGCAGTTTTGGAAAGTACCCTGAATCCCCTGAACTTGCAGATGTAAGCAGAATATAATCTAGCCAATGAAATTCAAAGTGTGTGTCCCATGATTTGTGATGTAACTAGTTAATTTATGACAATGCATTCTTAATAAAAGAGCAGAGGACCTGAGGGATTTTGAGACAGTTCTTGGTGAGCTCACCATCATTAAGTGGGACTCACAAACTCTCCCGAAGGCCTTTATCTCTCTGTTTTTTTTATTGGTGGTGTGTGTGTGTGTGTGGATTTCTTTCCTTTGGCCTCCTAGAGTTGAAAATAAAGGGCCAGGTATGATCTTGTTCTGGGCGGGGTCCCAGGCAATCAGAACCCATTCCACCAGGGGAAGAAGGGAACAGATTCTATTCCAGGTACTTCCTTGTGCAAAAGAAAACAGGAGGAATGTGCCCATCCTAGACTTAAGTGGCATGAACAAATTCCGATTCAAAGAAAAGTTCTGGATAGTTTTCCTGGGCACCCTGCTTCAGGAAAATGACTGGCTATGCTCTCTGGACTTAAAGGATGCCTATACTCATATCCCAATATTTCCAGCTCACAGAAAGTATCTTCGATTTCGGCTGGGGACACTTCATTTTCAGTATTGCACGCTGCTTTTTGGCCTGTGTTGGCTCTCAGGGTTTTCACTACGTGTCTTGCGGTAGTTGCAGCGTCGCTACGCAGACTGAGTCCACGTGTATCCCTATCTTGATGACTGGCTGGTGAAGAGCATGTCACAGGGCAGTGCTCAAGAGTCCATGTAGAGGACTATTCAGGTGTTAGAGCTATTAGGGTTCGTTTTCAACTACCCCAAGTCCCATCTGCTCCCGGTCCAGCAAATGGAGTTCATTGGAGACCTGCTACAAACTCAGCCAGATCAGGCTTTTCTACCTGTGGTTTGGGCAGATGCCTTTGTCGCCCTTGCCAATCAAGCCTGAGCAGCTCAGCAGGTCACAGCATGGCAGATGTTGAGGTTGTTGGGCCACTTGGCCTCTTCTATTCATGTGACACCCATGGCACGTTTTCACATAACTGCCCAATGGACCCTAGCTTCCCAGTGGTGTCAGGCCACGGGGAACCTAGAAGATGTCATCCAAGTTCCTCCAGAGTTGTTTCAGTCTCTACTCTGGTGGGCAATTCTATCTAATTTGACTATGGGATTCCCATTACAAAATTCACAGCCCACGAAGGTGCCGACGATGGATGCATCCAATCTAAGGTGGGGAGCTCATTTGGACGGGCCTCACACTCAAGGTTTTTGGTCAGCCCAGGAAACAGATCTCCAAATCAACCTTCTGGAGCTCTGGGCTATCTGGAATGCTCTAAAGGATTTCTTGCATTGGTTGAACGACAAAGCTGTATTAATTCAAACAGACAATCAGGTTGCCATGTACTACACGAACAAGCAGGGGGGCACCAGATCAAGCCCTCTGTGTCAGAAGCCCGTTCAGATGTGGCGTTGGGTGCACGGGCAAATTCAACAGCCTGGCCAACAGAATGAGTATGGTCATGCTACCACACGAGTGGCCTCTCATCACGGGCTTTGCCCGCGAGATCTTCCAAGCATGGAGCACCCCCTCTGTGGATCTCTTTGCCACTTAGGCCAATCACAAAGTCCCTCAATTCTCATTGTGTTCTTTTGTATTTCTTGAACAAAGCCTCTTTTGCACTTATTTTTTCAGCTACTTCTTTGGAGAACCATATAAGCTTCGTGTTTCTCTTTACTTTCTTTGCATAAAGATCAGTTGCCATATTTATAGCAGCCTTGAGCTTTGACCACTGATTTTCCACTGCTCCTATGCCTTCCCACACCAACAGCTCCTTCTTCAGGTATTCCCCCATTTTATCAAAAGCAGTACGTCTGAAATCCAGTACTTTGAGTTTTGTGCGTCCGCACTCCGCCTTTGCCCTTATATCAAACCATATGGTGTGATGATCACTATTACATAGGTGGGCACCCACCCGGATATTGGAAACACTTCACTCGTGAGCACTAGATCCAGCATCGATCCTTCCCTCGTGGGTTCCGTCACCATTTGTCTGAGCAAGGCATTTTGACAGGTGTCTACAATCTCCCTAATTCTTTGCGATTCTGCAGAAGGGGAAATTTCAATCCACAATGAACTATCCTAACAGTAGCACCTCCCCTTTCATACCAATCTTTTGAATATCTTCTATCAGATCGTTATCTACAGATCGTAGTTTGTGCCAGAGGTCTGTAGATAACCCCCGTGTGGATACAGGTTCCATCTTCTCTTTTCAGGATGATCCATATAGCTTCTTCCTTTCCCCAGGTTCCCCGCATTTCAGCCACTCTGATATTATCTCTCACATACAGCACCACTCCTCCTAAAAAGATTATAGCCCAGTATGGTCACATCCCATTCATGGGAATCACTGAACCACATCTCTGTAACAGCAACAATATCCAAGTTTTCCTCAAAAATCAGGGCTTACAAGTCTTGAACCTTTTTACTAAGACTATGAGGTTTTGTTTTCATTGCTTTCCATGTGTTGAGTTTAGGTGCTTTTCTGTATTTGGTTGACCTTTTATTTATTTATTTATTGCATTTGTATCCCACCTTATCCCACCTCTTTGCAGGCTCAAAGTGGCTTACAATACATCATGAGTAGTGGAAAAGTGTTAGTATCATAAACATTTAGTATTGCATGATCTTGTTAGTATGATGATAAAAACAAAGTAGTAGTATACAAGCAGATTATAAGAAACAGTTCTTAGATTAAATAGGCGAGTTGTGTAGTGTAGGTTCACTTGGGTTGGTCTTTTTGGTATGCTCTTTCAAAGAGATGGGCCTTCAGTAGTATGCGGAAGTTCGTTCTTTCGTAGGTCGATTTCAAGTTGCGCGGTAGTGCGTTCCATAACTGTGTGCTCAAGTAGGTGAAGTTTGACGCATGCATTAATTTGTATTTCATTCCTTTACAACTGGGGAAGTGCAGATCAAGGAATGTGCGGGATGATCTTCAGGCATTCCTAGGTGGTAAGTCTATTAGGTCAGACATGTAAGCTGGTGCGTCTCCAAGGATAATTTTGTGAATTAGTGAACATATTTTGAACGTGATGCGTTCCTTAAGTGGAAGCTAGTGTAATTTTTCTCGTAAGGGCTTGGCACTTTCAAATTTAGGTTTGCCAAATATGAGTCTAGCTGCAGTGTTCTGGGCTGTCTGAAGTTTCTTGATTATTTGTTCTTTGCAGCCGGCATATAGTGCGTTGCAATAGTCAAGATGACTAAGCACCAATGATTGTACCAAGTTACGGAAAACACTCCTTGGGAAGAAAGGTCTTATTCTTTTTAGTTTCCACATTGAGTGGAACATCTTCTTGGTTGTGTTTCTCGCGTGGTTCTCTAGTGTTAGGTGTCGATCAATGGTGACTCCAAGAATTTTTAGGGTTTCTGAGATAGGAAGGTTTAGAGTTGGTGTATTGATGGCGGTGTATTCTTTTTTGTTGTGTTGGGAGGTTAGTATTAGGCATTGGGTCTTTTCTGCGTTGAGTTTAAACCGAAATGCGTCCGCCCATGAATGCATGATTTTGAGGCTTTAGTTGATGTCAATAGAAATTTCTTTTAGGTCCTGTTTGAATGGGATGTAGATCGTTACGTCAGCCGCATAAATGTATGGATTTAGGTTTTGATTTGATAGTAATTTTGCCAGGGGTATCATCATTAAGTTGAATAGAGTCGGTGAAAGGGGGGATCCTTGTGGTACTCCGCATTCAGGTACCCATGCGGTTGAAGTGGTCGAGTTGGATGTTACTTGGTATGACCTTGCGGTTAGGAATCCCTTGAACCACTGAAGGACGTTGCCTCCGATTCCGATTTCCTCTGCCATCATGTTAATTCTGGGGGTGACTTTCTGAATTCCCTTGTTTCCTTTTGTCACTCCCACCCTCAGTTTAAATGTCTTGAAACATACTGTTTGAATTTCTCCCCAAGGATTCTTTTTCCCATCACAGAAAGATGTAGCCCATCATTACAGTACAGCCTGTTATTTTTTCATGTATTACCTCATGCTCCTATGTATCTAAAACCTTCTTCTTTACACCAAGACTCAAGCCACTTCCTTCCCCAAGATTCTGGAATGCTCTCTGTGCTGTAAACTTGCTATTGTTGGCCAGGTCATTTGTCCCCAGGTGAATTACAACAGCAGCATTTGAAGCCTTACTGTCTTCTCGAATCACTTTCAGTATTTGGTCTGTACATCTGGTAGCTGAAGATCCTGGAAGGCATTTCAGTAGGTTGGAACCCTTGAACTGTGTTCCTAAATTAATGCCTCTGATAATGGAGTCTCCGAGCAGTAAGAATTTTCTGCTTTTCACCAATCTTGTTTGGGGGATGTTTTTTGGGTTGTGCTACTTTCATTGCCTCTGGTTCCATCATAGTACTTCTTTTTTTCAGCATCATAATAATGCAATGCAGCAAAAGAATTTGACAGTGGCAAAGGTTGGGAGGCTGAGAGCTTCTGTGTCACAGATCTAAGTCTACCAGAGTCTAATGTGACCCATCTATTCTCCTCTGTTTCATTTTCTGTTGTAGTGGTGGTGGTAAATTGGCTGGGAATTCAGTAAACCTAGATGCTTCTTTAATTGTAGCTAATTCTTTCTTGAGTTTGTTGATCTCATCTTTCAAAGCTGATATTTGGAGACAGATAGGAAAAGCTCTAAGGTTCCAGATAGTTTGCTTTAGGATTAAAGCAGAACATGTATTGCACTGAATGAAGGTCATGTTGATGTGATTCACAAGAGTGAAAAGGTGAACTATGATAGGGGATAACAAGGAGTAGGATTGACTAATGATGGTGTAATAAAGACACTTGTCCCTTGATTTTCCTATATAAAGGGAGTTCACCTAGGTGTGGGTGGGACTATGGAGTCAGACCCTATGCAAGTGAAAAGACAGGTGTATATATATAATAGGAGCTAAAATCAGCAGTTTATCGGGAAAATATTAAGACACAGGTAACACTTTACAATCAAACCAAGTCTGAAAATGCCCAGCTTAGCTCAGACAGCTGTCAAGGTAAACTTTAAGTTCTGTTTTTCCTTTTACCACACAGCCGTATACAATTGCCCCTCACCAGATGCCATGCAACCAAATTGATTGAATTAAGTCTCTGGCACTGAAGATTCAAAACACAATTCTAATAAGCACACCTTTAAGACAGACACCAGATTCACCAGTCATCAGATTCTGTGTAACCAAATTGACTGGATTAAGTCAATTGGCACAGGTTCAAAACACAGTTCTGATGAGAGCACATTTAAGACAATTCAAGCAGAAAAATATGAAATCACTGGCACAGAAGTTCAAAACACAGTTCAATAAAAGAACCTTTAAGACAATACCAGAATAAAATTATAAAATCACAATGCAACAATAATTGTAAGTTATAGGCAATAGGATGAAGACAGATTAGAAACTTTTAGAGGTCAGACCCCCTGCAAGTGAAAAGCAGGTCCATTTTTTTAATTGAATAGAATAGGAAGTAAAATCAGCATTTTATCAGGAAGTTATTAGGACACAGGTAACAGTTTACAATCAAACCAAGTCTGAATATGCCCAGCTTAGCTCAGACAGCTGCCAAGGTAAAAAGGTTGAAAACACAAATCCCATTGATTAATTACAAAATTGTTCGCCATTATTCTGGCTGAAGGATTATTGTAAAGGATTTTTAAAACTTTATTTATATATGAAATTTGGGCTCTAAATCAAGTCATGGTTGTAAATAAAAAGTCCAACTCCACCCTATCAGCAGTCCAGCAGTGAGAGGGGTGCTATCCAGTCTTTTGCATTGAGTGTCACATGTATGATTATCTCCCAGTTGGTGAGATGTCATATGTGTGTACCCGATGCAAAGAGCTCCTAGCTCTGAGGGAACGTGTCCGTTCTCTTGAGGCTAGAGTAGCAGACTTGGTGGAGCTGAGGCAGACAGAGAGGTACATAGAGGAGTCCTACAGGGATGTTCTAGAGAAGTCCCACTTCCAGTCTGGTAGCCCCTGTGCTACCTTGGAGGAGGGAGATCTCCTAGAAGGAGAGCATCAGCCTGGTGAAGTAGGAAGTACTCCTGTAGCCAGGACCTGCCCACTAGGGGATGTACTATCCTCTCGCACCGAGGATACATCTCCAAGTGCTGCCCGGGAGGGAAAGGTTAGGGCAGCTGTTGTAGTTGGTGATTCGATCATTAGGCATATAGATAGCTGGGTGGCTGGTGGACGTGAGGATCGCCTGGTGACTTGCCTGCCTGGTGCGAAGGTGGCGGACCTCACGCATCACCTAGATAGGATTTTAGATAGTGCTGGGGAGGAGTCGGCTGTCTTGGTACATGTGGGTACCAATGACATAGGAAAATGTGGGAGAGAGGTTCTGGAAGCCAAATTTAGGCTCTTAGGTAGAAAGCTCAAATCCAGATCCTCTAGGGTAGCATTTTCTGAAATGCTACCTGTTCCACACACAGGGCCCAAGAGACAGGCAGAGCTCCGGAGTCTCAATGCGTGGATGAGACGATGGTGCAGGGAGGAGGGATCATCAAGATCCTACCTAAACCTACACTACCCAAATTGCAAAGGACTGAAATACAAAACAACTTACACATCCGGCTTCTCCTACATAAGCGCATAACTGTGGAATGGGCTCCCAAAAGCTGTGAAAACAATCCATGACCACTTGAACTTCAGGAAATCACTAAAAACCAACCTCTTCAAAAAGGCCTACCCCAACGACCCCATGTAACCCTCTTCACCTACCAACACAGCATGACTATGATCGAACAGGACAACACGCCATCTTCATCCATTCCGACCCTCCACTTATACCTCATACGATCACTATACAACTTTGTATTTGTTATCCACCGACTGGGCAAACACCTTTGACGGTACTATGTAAGCCACATTGAGCCTGCAAATAGGTGGGAAAATGTGGGGTACAAATGCAACAAATAAATAAATAAATAATAAATAACTATTTCTAAAACTCTGAATCTGTTAGATTTCTTAAAACTAAAGTCAACCATTAGCCCCTGCATTAAGTTTCCAAAGAAATTCACATAGAAGTGCTAAGTACAGCCATTTGTTTTCTATTGCTGGAAGCCTTTGATCTTTGACTCTCTTTGCTTGTGAAATAAGCTGGATTTACAACTGAAAAACCTCCAGAAATCTGCATCAATTGGAACAAAGGACATCAGGATGAGAAACTGCTAACTAAACCCCCGCTACAACTTTTGAGATAATGTTCATATCTATAACTTATACTACCTCTAAAGCTCTTATCTTGCTGAAGCTTCCTCAGCATTAAAACTTCCAAATAATTCCACAGGAGTGAAACACATCCATCTACTGCATGTCTTTGATGAACAGAAGTGCCTGTTAAATATTAGATAATGGACTTTAAAAACCAAATTACCAAGTATTTCCCCTGGCTACATTCCAAGGTATGGTTATGGTCAATGATGCCTCTTTGTCTTATAAATTCCTGAACCTCTCAATCTCCTCTTCCCCTCTCCACTGCCTGCAGTAATTCCAAGCCTGCACGTACCATCTAAGCAATTGCATAAAGTTAAGCAAAACAGCTGCCCTAACTTGTGCTGAATCAATCAGGCACCAGTCTGAATTGCCCCCCATAGGGGACCGCACGAGGCAACAGATGGCGCTCGGGAAGCCCTTGCGGGTCCAGCAAACGGCACCGCTGTCGCCCTCGGAGAGGGAGAGGCATCCAAACCTCTCCCCACGGGAAACCACACGAGGCTCACGGGACAGTGACCGTGCGCCCGACTCTGCCTCCTCACCCACCCGCCACCCAGAGTAGGGAAAGATGATCGAGCCTCTCCCACGGGGGACCGCACGGGCTGTGTGGAAGCGGTCGTGCTCCCGGCTCTGCTTTCTCGCCCGCCCGCCTGCCGGTTCCTCAGATGGCAGCATGAAAGGGAAGTACTGCACATATCCAACAGACTGCCAAGACCTGTCGCTTCTTCCTCTTCAACATCAGCAAAATTCGCCCTTTCCTCTCTGAGCACACCACCAGAACTCTCGTCCACGCTCTCATTACCTCTCGCCTCGATTACTGCAACTTACTCCTCACCGGCCTCCCACTCAGCCATCTATCCCCCCTTCAATCCGTTCAGAACGCTGCCGCACGTCTTATATTCCGCCAGAACCGATATACTCATATCACCCCTCTCCTCAAATCACTTCATTGGCTTCCGATCAGATATCGCATACAATTCAAGCTCCTCCTCCTTACCTACAAATGCACTCAGTCTGCGGTTCCTCACTACCTCTCCACCCTCATCTCCCCCTATGTTCCCGCCCGTAACCTCTGCTCACAGGACAAAGCCCTTCTCTCTGTACAATTCTCCACCACTGCCAATTCCAGGCTCTGCTCATTCTGCCTTGCCTCACCCTATGCCTGGAACAATCTTCCTTTACCCATACGCCATGCCCCCTCCCTACCCATCTTCAAATCTCTGCTTAAAACTCACCTCTTTAATGCTGCCTTTGGCGCCTAACCGCTTGAGAAATATAGAATGCCCCAATCTATCCACCCTATTAGATTAACTGTTCACTTGTCCTCTAGATTGTACACTTGTCTTTAGATTGTTCTCTTGTCTTTTAGATTGTAAGCTTTTTGAGCAGGGACTGTCCTTCTATGTTTAAATTGTACAGCGCTGCGTAACCCTAGTAGCGCTTTAGAAATGTTAGTAGTAGTAGTAGTAGTAAGTACTGTCCAGTGGAGCTGCCCCAGGAGCATGGGAGTTATGGAGGCGTGAGGGAACATCCGAGGGCTCAGTCGACAGCACCGAAACCAGAGCGCAGCAGCAGCGACAAGAGGAGAAGGGGCAACGCGGCAGAGGCCCCGGAGATAGGCTCCGAGGGGCTCTGAGCAAAGCAGTAGTGGCAGCCTGAGGCTGCTGCCCCCCCTCTGGTGTCTACCTACAACATAGACACAGCTCCCAGGGTTGCGGAGTCTCTGTGCCCTGGGTAATGCGTCTGATCACCAGACCGTGAGTAAAGTGCCTATTTTTTTTTTTATTATTTCTTTATTCATATATTTCCATATATCGTCACAATACGTGAATATGCAATCAGCATTTATACAAAAGGCAAAAATAAAAAATAAAGAGATATAATTAACAGCCTTTCTGTCCACAAGTTTAGGAAATTTTGGAATCCAAGAATTTAGAATTTAAAGTAAAACATATAGCAATAATTAAGGACTAGTGGTTGCAACCTCTGGTTCAGACCCCAGCCTGCATTTAGGGAGGGCACACAACATTCAATTCCACTCTAGCATCTAGAAAGCGAATGTTACATACCTGTAGAAGGTATTCTCCGAGGACAGCAGGCTGATTGTTCTCACTGATGGGTGACGTCCACGGCAGCCCCTCCAATCGGAAACTTCACTAGCAAAGGCCTTTGCTAGCTCTTGCGCGCCCATGCGCACCGCGCATGCGCGGCCGTTTTTCCGCCCGAACCGGCTCGTGTTTGTCAGTCCCATATGTAGCAAGACAAAGACAAGGGAAGACACAACTCCAAAGGGGAGGCGGGCGGGTTTGTGAGAACAATCAGCCTGCTGTCCTCGGAGAATACCTTCTACAGGTATGTAGCAATCGCTTTCTCCGAGGACAAGCAGGCTGCTTGTTCTCACTGATGGGGTATCCCTAGCCCCCAGGCTCACTCAAAACAACAAACATGGTCAATTGGGCCTCGCAACGGCGAGGACATAACTGAGATTGACCTAAAAACGTATCCAACTAACAGAGAGTGTAGCCTGGAACAGAATAAAAAATGGGCCTAGGGGGGTGGAGTTGGATTCTAAACCCCGAACAGATTCTGAAGCACTGACTGCCCGAACCGACTGTCGCGTCGGGTATCCTGCTGAAGCAGTAATGAGATGTGAATATGTGGACAGATGACCACGTCGCAGCTTTGCAGATCTCTTCAATAGTGGCTGACTTCAAGTGGGCCACTGACGCAGCCATGGCAATGACATTATGAGCCGTGACATGACCCTCAAGAGCCAGCCCAGCCTGGGCGTAAGTGAAGGAAATGCAATCTGCTAGCCAATTGGATATGGTGCGTTTCCCCACAGCCACTCCCCTCCTGTTGGGATCAAAAGAAACAAACAATTGGGCGGACTGTCTGTTGGGCTGTGTCCGCTCCAGATAGAAGGCCAATGCTCTTTTGCAGTCCAATGTGTGCAGCTGACGTTCAGCAGGGCAGGAATGAGAACGGGGAAAAAATGTTGGCAAGACAATTGACTGGTTCAGATGGAACTCCGACACTACCTTCGGCAAGAACTTAGGGTGAGTGCGGAGGACTACTCTATTATGATGAAACTTGGTGTAAGGGGCCTGGGCTACCAGGGCCTGCAGCTCACTGACTCTACGAGCTGAAGTAACTGCCACCAAGAAAATGACCTTCCAGGTCAAGTACTTCAGATGGCAGGAGTTCAGTGGCTCAAAAGGAGGTTTCATCAGCTGGGTGAGAACGACATTGAGATCCCATGACACTGCAGGAGGTTTGACGGGGGGGCTTTGACAAAAGCAAACCTCTCATGAACCGAACCACTAAAGGCTGTCCTGAGATCGGCTTACCTTCCACACGGTAATGGTATGCACTGATTGCGCTAAGATGAACCCTTACAGAGTTGGTCTTGAGACCAGACTCAGACAAGTGCAGAAGGTATTCAAGCAGGGTCTGTGTAGGACAAGAGCGAGGATCTAAGGCCTTGCTGTCACACCAGACGGTAAACCTCCTCTATAAAAGGAAGTAACTCCTCTTAGTGGAATCTTTCCTGGAAGCAAGCAAGACACGGGAGACACCCTCCGACAGACCCAAAGAGGCAAAGTCTACGCTCTCAACATCCAGGCCGTGAGAGCCAGAGACTGGAGGTTGGGATGCAGAAGCGCCCCTAAGTCCTGTGTGATGAGGGTCGGAAAACACTCCAGGGTTCTTTGGAGGACAACTCCAGAAGAAGAGGGAACCAGATCTGATGCGGCCAAAAGGGAGCAATCAGAATCATGGTGCCCCGGTCTTGCTTGAGTTTCAACAAAGTCTTTCCCACCAGAGGTATGGGAGGATAAGCATACAGCAGACCTTCCCCCCAGTCCAGGAGGAAGGCATCCGGTGCCAGTCTGCCATTGGCCTGAAGCTTGGAACAGAACTGAGGGACCTTGTGGTTGGCTCGAGATGCGAAGAGATCTACCAAGGGGGTGCCCCACACTTGGAAGATCTGGCGCACCACTCTGGAGTTGAGCGACCACTCGTGAGGTTGCATAATCCTGCTCATCCTGTCGGCTAGACTGTTGTTTACGCCTGCCAGATATGTGGCTTGGAGCTACATGCCGTAACGGCGAGCCCAGAGCCACATGTTGACGGCTTCCTGACACAGGGGGCGAGATCCGGTGCTCCCCTGCTTGTTGATGTAATACATGGCAACCTGGTTGTCTGTCTGAATTTGGATAATTTGATGGGACAGCCGATCTCTGAAAGCCTTCAGAGCGTTCCAGACCGCTCATAACTCCAGGAGATTGATCTGCAGATCGCGTTCCTGGAGGGACCAGCTTCCTTGGGTGTGAAGTCCATCGACATGAGCTCCCCACCCCAGGAGAGACGCATCCGTAGTCAGCACCTTTGGTGGCTGAGGAATTTGGAAGGGGCGTCCCAGAGTCAAATTGGTTCAAATCGTCCACCAATACAGGGATTTGAGAAAACTCGTGGACAGGTGGATCACGTCCTCTAGATCCCCAGCAACCTGAAACCACTGGGAAGCTAGGATCCATTGAGCAGATCACATGTGAAGGGGTGCCATGGGAGTCACATGGACTGTGGAGGCCATGTGGCCAAGCAATCTCAACATCTGCCGAGCTGTGATCTGCTGGGACGCTCGTACCCGGGAGACGAGGGACAGCAGATTGTTGGCCCTCGTCTCCAGGAGATAGGCCCGAGCCGTCCGAGAATGCAGCAGAGCTCCTATGAATTCGAGTCTCTGTACTGGGAGAAAGTGGGACTTTGGATAATTTATCACAAACCCCAGTAGCTCCAGGAGTCGAATAGTCATCTGCATGGACTGTAGAGCTCCTGCCTCGGAAGTGTTCTTTACCAGCCAATCGTCGAGATAAGGGAACACGTGCACTCCGAGCCTGCAAAGCGCTGCTGCTACCACAGCTAGGCACTTCGTGAACACTCTGGGCACAGAGGCGAGCCCAAAGGGTAGCACACAGTACTGGAAGTGACGTGATCCCAGACGAAATCGAAGATACTGTCTGTGAGCTGGCAGTATCGGGATGTGTGTATAAGCTTCCTTTAAGTCCAGAGAGCATAGCCAATCTTTTTGCTGAATCATGGGAAGAAGGGTGCCCAGGGAAAGCATCCTGAACTTTTCTTTGACCAGATATTTGTTCAGGGCCCTTAGGTCTAGGATGGGACGCATTCCCCCTGTTTTCTTTTCCACAAGAAAGTACCTGGAATAGAATCCCAGCCCTTCTTGCCCGGATGGCACGGGCTCGACCGCATTGATGCTGAGAAGGGCGGAGAGTTCCTCTGCAAGTACCTGCTTGTGCTGGAAGCGGAAGGACTGAGCTCCCGGTGGGAAATTTGGAGGCTTCGAGGCCAAATTGAGGGTGTATCCTTGCCGGACTATTTGGAGAACCCACTGGTCGGAGGTTATGAGAGGCCACCTTTGGTGAAAAACTTTCAACCTCCCCCCGACCGGCAGATCGCCCGGCACGGACACCTTGACATCAGCTATGCTCTTCTGGAGCCAGTCAAAAGCTCGCCCCCTGCTTTTGCTGGGGAGCTGTGGGGCCTTGCTGAGGCGCACGCTGCTGACGAGAGCGAGCACGCTGGGGCTTAGCCTGGGCCGCAGGCTGTCGGGAGGGAGGATTGTACCTATGCTTACCAGAAGAGTAGGGAACAGTCCTCCTTCCCCAATAAAAATGTCTACCTGAAGAGGTAGATGCTGAAGGCTGCCGGCGGGAGAATTTGTCGAAAGCATTATCCCGCTGGTGGAGCTGCTCTACCACCTGTTCGACTTTCTCTCCAAAAATGTTGTCCGCTCGGGAAGGGGAGTCCGCAATCCGCTGCTGGATTCTATTCTCCAGGTCGGAGGCACGCAGCCATGAGAGTCTGCTCATCACCACACCTTGAGCAGCGGCCCTGGACGCAACATCAAAGGTATCATATACCCCTCTGGCCAGGAATTTTCTGCACGCCTTCAACTGCCTGACCATCTCCTGAAACGGCTTGGCTTGCTCAGAAGGGAGCTTGTCCACCAAGCCCGCCAACTGCCGCACATTGTTCCTCATGTGAATGCTCGTGTAGAGCTGGTAGGACTGAATCTTGGCCACGAGCATAAAAGAATGGTAGGCCTTCCTGCCAAAGGAGTCTAAGGTTCTAGAGTCCTTGCCCGGGGGCGCCGAAGCATGCTCCCTAGAACTCTTAGCCTTCTTTAGGGCCAGATCCACCACACCAGAGTCGTGAGGCAACTGAGTGCGCATCAGCTCTGGGTCCCCATGGATCCGGTACTGGGACTGGATCTTCTTGGGAATGTGGGGATTAGTTAGAGGCTTGGTCCAGTTCGCCAGCAATGTCTTTTTTAGGACATGATGCATGGATACTGTGGACGCTTCCTTAGGTGGAGAAGGATAGTCCAAGAGCTCAAACATCTCAGCCCTGGGCTCATCCTCCACGACCACCGGGAAGGGGATGGCCGTAGACATCTCCCGGACAAAGGCCGCAAAAGACAGACTCTCGGGAGGAGAAAGCTGCCATTCAGGGGAGGGAGTGGGATCAGAAGGAAGGCCATCAGACTCCTCGTCAGAGAAATATCTGATGTCCTCCTCCCACGAGGCCTCACCATCGGTATCAGACACAAGTTCATGAACCTGTGTCTGAAGCAGTGCCCGACTCGACTCCGTGGAAACACGGCCACGGTGGGAGCGCCGAGAGGTAGACTCCCTCGCCAGCACCGGCGAAGCTCCCTCCACCGATGTCGTCGGGGAGTCTTCCTGGGAGGCGGCCGCAGCCGGTACCGCAAGCGGTACTGATGTCGGAGACCTCACCCCGGGCAAAGGGCCAGCCGGCGCCTCACTCGACGGTACCGGTGGCGCAGGCACCCCCGGTACCGGAGGGGAAGGGTGCAACAGCTCTCCCACGATCTCTGGGAGAACGGCCCGGAGACTCTCGTGCAGAGCGGTTGTGGAGAAAGACATGGAGGCCGATGCAGGCGTCGAGGTTAGAGTCTGTTCCGGGTGTGGAGGCGGTTCCGGGCTGTCCAAGGTGGAGCGCATCGACACCTTCTGAACAGAGGGTGAGCGATCCTCCCGGTGCCGATGCCTACTGGGTGCCGACTCCCTCGGCGACCCAGAGCTCTCGGTACCGATGCGGGAAGGAGACCGGTGTGGATGCTTCTTTGATTTCTTCAAACGAAGCATGTCACCAGAGCTTCCCGGTACCGACGAGGAGGACGTAGAATCCAACCGTCTCTTCCTCGGGGCCGAGGCCGAAGAAGCTCGGTCTCGGGGGGGGGGGGGGGGGGGGGGGGGGGGGGGGGGCTGTACCGCAGGAGCCCTCAGGGCAGGAGGAGACCCACCCGAAGGCTCACCGCCACCAGCAGGGGAATGGACAGCCCTCACCTGCACTCCAGTCGAAGCACCACCGTCCGACGACATCAGCAACAGCAGAGGTCCCGGTACCACCGACGCCGACGCAGTCTTCCGATGTCTCGGTACCGACGATGCAGAGGGTCGAAACCTCGATGCCGTCGATGTAGAGGTCGAAGACTTCGATGCTGTCGACGTCGATGCACTTGATGCCTCCGGTGCTGTTGTCGACGAAGAGCCCGAGAACAACACGTTCCACTGGGCCAATCTTGCTACCTGAGTCCTCTTCTGTGAAAGAGCACAAAGACTACAGGCCTGCGGGCGGTGCCCAGCCCCCAGACACAGTGAGCGAGATTACCCGGGCGCACTGGGTGCACTTCTTGAAGCCACTGGGAGACTTCGATGACATGGGAGGAAAAATCACGCCGGCGAGATCAAAATTCGTGATGGTGACGAAGGGCACCAAAATTAAGGGAGAGAGAAAAAACCCGTACCGAGGCCACAAAAAAGGCCTACCCCGAAAGCGAAAGGAAACTTACGCCGGGGAAACAACTGGACACACGGGAAGGGACAAAGGTCTCTTTTTTTTTTTTTTTTTAGCGAACTTGCGAAGACGCGCGAGGGTCAACTTGAGGGGCACGAAACGGCGGCAAAACACGACCGTCCCGAGCGCGGACAAAAGAAGACTGACGAACATGAGCCGGTTCGGGCGGGAAGACGGCCGCGCATGCACATGGGCGCGCGAGAACTAGCAAAGGCCTTTGCTAGTGAAGTTTCCGATTGGAGGGGCTGCCGTGGACGTCACCCATCAGTGAGAACAAGCAGCCTGCTTGTCCTCGGAGAAATTGTTTTAACTGTTTTGGGTCTACAAATTGAAACTGTTTACCCTCAAGCATTACATTACAATAACAAGGAAAATGTAATATAAAAGTTGCTCCCAGTGCCACCACCCTAGGGCGGAGTTCCGTCTCATCTGTGTAGGCCTTGAGAGATCAGGAAAAATACAAATTTTTGAGCCCAAAAACAGATTTTCTAAGTGTCTCAAGGAAAGCCTTAATACGGCATTCCTGTCAGGCTCCAGCACAAAAGTAACAAGCAGAGTCAACCTCTGAGTAATTATCTCCAATGAACTTTCAAGGAAAGAAGTAAGATCCATTCCTTCCCCTGCTATCGGGCGATTTTCTTCCACCACTCCACCACTCCTGATGTAATAAACCCGAGTAAGGGGAGGCAGTGAGTCCTTATCCATTCCAAGAATATCAATCATATATTTTTTAACCATGTCCAAAGGGGAAATTAAAGGCGATTTGGGAAAATTAAGAAACCTGAGGTTTAATCTTCTATTCTGGTTTTCTAGGTACTCCAATCTTTTATGTAGGAAATTATTATCCTTAACCAAAGCCGTTTCTACAGATCCCATTTCTTGAATTTTAATATTCACAGTCTCCAAATCTAAGGTTTGCTGTGCAGTCTTTTGCACCTGAAGCAGGGCAGCCTCAGAAAGAGTCTTTATGTCAGAAGTATTCATTTTTAAAGTAGTTTGCATAGAAGTGTGAATGGCTGGAGAAGGGTGAGGTTGATCTTCAACACAAGCAAGTTAAGAGAGAAACTACACTGGCTACCAATTAAGGAACGCATCACTTTCAAAGTATGCACATTAGTTCACAAAATCATTCACGGCGAAGCCCCAGCCTACATGTCTGAGCTAATAGATTTACCACCCAGGAACACGAAAAGATCTCCAACTTTCCTCGACCTTCACTTCCCCAACTGCAAGGGCCTGAAATATAAGACGCTACACGCGTCGACCTTCTCTCACAGAAGCACGCAGTTTTGGAATACACTGCCGCGCAACTTAAGAACGATCCACGAACAAGCTTCCTTCCGCAAATTATTGAAGACCCATCTTTTTGAAAAAATATACGGAAAGAGCCAAAACACATAAAGTCCATACTCACTGTTCACTAATGCATCATACATCCAACTCTGCAATCTCATCCCCGTAATCTCACATCATTCATACCTCCAATCAGAGAAATATGTATACCATATGTCTTCATGCCTTAATATTGCCCTTTAAGCCTCTCATTGTCCCCTTCCAAGGTTTCAATGTCTGTGTTCCATTGTTATATTCCATAACGTTACTTCGATTGTCTCGCTTAACTCTACACAATGTAATCCATAACCAAGTTGTAACAAATTGTATTTCCTTCACTTATATCATATTGTAAGCCACACTGAACCCGCAAAAAGGTGGGAAAATGTGGGATACAAATGCAATAAATAAATAAATAAATAAATAAACTATATCCTGAGGCAATACCTTTGAAGCTGATTGTAGCAATAGTTCTCGGCGTTGAGATTCAGCCTCCGTTACTGCAGACACTCCCTCAAACAGGTCGGGCTGAGCCCCTTCGGCTTCCTTCCCTGTTAGAGCTGCCAGCAACTCCCCTCCAGGCTGGGGTGGAGCAACTCATTCCACGGGGCTCAGGGAAGTCCCGTTTCCATTCTCAATCGACACCGAAGTGCCGAGAGTTGCAGAGGGGGTCGAAAAGCCCTGAGGACCTGGTTGCTGTCTGAAAAATTGCAAAGTTGTCTGCCTCGTCGCTGAAAAAGTCACAGGAGCTGAGGGATGTTCCTTCACTTTTCCCCTCCGTTTCCCCATGCTTAATGAGGCGACAGAGGCGCCGTAGAGGACCTACAAACAGAGCAACTTCCAGGAGCTAACACAGGTGCGTCCATTCACAACGCCATCTTGGAATCCAAGTGGCCAGAATGTAAAGTGCCTATTATATTTCAAGATATTGAGACTTTACAACTGACAAGGCTTGAAAGGCCTGACAGTAAAAACCAAAGTAAAAACTGAATAATTGCTAGTGAACTGAAAACACCTTCAGCAGGACAGGCGTGCCTGAGAAGGAGCCTTTTGCACTGCATTTGATCAACTGGAGAAGGCAGGCTTGTGAGGAGAGCAGATTGGAGCAACACAGTCTTAATAGTAACCGCAGGAAATATATACCATAATGAATACCCTCAAACTACTCCTAATAATCTACTCCCTAACACTGATCCACTTAACATTAACCACCCCACTTGCAGAAAACATCATACCCATAATACACAATCATAATAGACTGATCAAATAACCCACACCTCACCAAACTGTTAACAACCTAAACAAAGGAAGAACACTTACATGTGAACAACCACAACAGAAGGGAAAGAAGGGCCCAAACAAACTCACCTCAACAAAGGAACGACAACTAACAAAAGTCCACTTAACACCAAATACAGAAGACCCATTCCAAACAATCCAAGTGGGCTACTTCAACGCCAGATCCGTAGTAAACAAAACATCAACAGTAACAGACTGGATCACATCAGAAAACCTTGATCTACCTTTCATCACCGAAACTTGGATCCATGATCAAAAGGACCCAAAATCGCTCACTGGACCAGAAAGAAAAAGACAGGCAGAGGCAAAGCACTAATTTATCGATCCCACTTTACCACTGAAACCACTGCCGAGGCCATAACAACCCAAGTTGAAATTGCCTCAATCAGAATCCGCAACAAAACCTTGCATGATCACCTAAACTGTGTCTTGTTTTATAGACCACCAGGTAACTGGAACGAAGGCTAGACAAACTTCATGGACTTCATCTCTAATACCTGTGCAACCAACTCTAATATACTAGTATTAGGAGACATTAACCTTCACCTAGAAGACCCAAACTCTACCAACGCACGAGAATGCAAGGAATTCCTCCACTTATAGGATCTCAAATGGCCACAAACGCAAGCAACCCATGTCAAAGGGCACACACTCGACCTTATGATTTTGCCGGTCTGGCAGGGGAGGGGTGTGGACAATTCCTGATTGGCTGTCAGGGTTTGAGCTGACGTCAGTGGGTAGTACTTAAGCCTACATGTTCCTGCTTTCCCTGCTTTCGTGTTCAGTGCGTGGCTGGCACCTTGGGCCCTGTGGGGACTCCTGTGTTTCTTTCTCCCCTCCCTGGGTGTGTATCGGTTCCAGTTCGGCCATGAGGCCCGCTTGAATGCCTATTTCCCTTTCTTCCTGAGGTGCTGCGTGTTGGATAGCTGGGGTGTGTAATGGCGGGTCGGTCTCCCTTAGGCCTTGGCCTCTGCTATCAGCGGGCCTCGGCCTGGGCTCAAGGGCTCACAACCAATCCAACAGATTACAGACCTCATCTCACACAAACTGTCAACAGACCAGAGCCTAATAATAACAGAAACTAAATGGACAGAAACACCATGGACTACAAACTAAACCTATACCTGAAATGGCGGAAGAAAGGTTCATACCGCACACAAGAACGCACAACCTACAGCACAAGAGGCCAAATAGACTCGAAAACATTCTGGCAACAGATATACAATAATGAATAGACAGAACAAACGGACTCCACAGACTGCCTCACAGAATGGGATGAAAGATGCAGAAGCGTACTTGATGATATAGCACCCTTACAAAGAAGAACCTCACGTAGGCATAACCCTATATCATGGTTGAACGATGAACTGAAAACACTAAATACACAATCCAGGAAACTTGAACGAGCCTGGAAAAAAATAAAAGATGATCACACACTCAATGCATGGAAACAAATACAAAGAAAATACAAATACGCAATAAGACAGAGCAAAAGGTTATACTATAAAACTAAAATAGGGCCAGATTACAAAGACACTAGAGAAATTATACCAACTCGTGAACAAACTACTAGACATCACAGCGGTCACATCCCATCTGCAAACAAACTTGCTAAATACTTCAATGAAAAAATTGCAAACCTACGCAACACATTACCCCAGGACAATACCGATATCGAAAACTTCATCAATGGTCTGGATCCAACCCCTGGAGAATACCCAGCTGACCGAACTTGGTCAAAATTCGCTCTCCTTACCGCCAAAACAGTCACCATGGCGATCATAACCTTTCCTCGCTACAATTCCCTATAAGTCTGTTCCACACGAACTCCATCCTACCTCAACATCACTGTGTATTTGTTTTATACCGGAATTAGTGAACGCATTTACAGTACTATGTAAGCCACATTGAGCCTGCAAACAGGTGGGAAAATGTGGGATACAAATGCAACAAATAAATAAAAAATAAAATAAATACTAATTACCCTCCAAGCCAAATTCAAGCAGGAAATAACAACAGGCAAAAGCATACTTCTCCTCCAATTCGACATGTCCAGTGCGTTCGACATGGTAAACCATAAAATATTACTAAGACTCCTAGATTACTTCAGGATTGGCGGACACATACTTAGTTGGATTAAGGGTTTCCTAACCACTAGAAAATATCAAGTGAAATCAAGTTCAAACATATCACACCACCATGGAACGCAGAATGCGGAGTACCTCAAGAATCACCACTATCACCGATCCTTTTCAACCTAATGATGACCCCATTAGCCAAATCCTTATCCAACCAAGGCCTTAACCCTTTCATCTATGCAGACGATGTCACAATATACATTCCTTACAGACGTGATCTGACAGAAATCACCAACGAAATCAAGCTCAGCATTTCAACTAAAACTCTCATCCCAATACAATACGAACAAACCCACAAACATAAACACCCCAGATTAAACCCTCCCTATCTCAGACAGCCTGAAAATTCTCGGCGTTACAATCGACCGTAACCTCACACTAGAGAACCAAGTGAAGTCTACAACAAAGAAAATGTTCCACTCAATGTGGAAACTCAAACGCGTGAAACCATTCTTCCCGAGGGAAACATTTCACAACTTGATACAATCAATGGTACTAAGCCATGGAATGGAATTTATGTGGGATGCAAAGAACAAATTAAAAAGAAACTTCAGACCGCTCAAAACACGGCAGCCAGGCTTATATTTGGAAAAACGCGATTCGAAAGCGCCAAACCCCTCAGAGAAAAATTGCATTGGCTCCCTATAAAAGAACACATTGCTTTCAAAATCTGCACCCTGGTTCACAAAATTATCTATGGCGAAGCCCCGGGATACATGACAGACCTCATAGACCAGGGGTAGGCAACTCCGGTCCTCGAGAGCCGCAGGCAGGTCAGGTTTTCAGGATATCCACAATGAATATGCAGGAGATAGATTTGCAAGCACTGCCTCCACGGTATGCAAAATCACTGCCTCCACGGTATGCAAATCTATCTCATGCATATTCATTGTGGATATCCTGAAAACCTGATCTGCCTGCGGCTCTTGAGGATCGGAGTTGCCGACGCCTGTCATAGACCTACCAATCAGAAACACAACAGGATCAGCACGAACATACCCAAGCTGCAAAGGACTCAAAAACAAATCAACCTATGCATCCAGCTTTTCCTACATAAGCACACAAATATGGAACGTATTACCAAAAGCCGTGAAAACAACTTATGATCACCTAAACTTCCGGAAATCATTAAAAACTAACCTGTTCAAAAAGGCATACCCTACTGACCCAACTTAAATGCCTGTACCCTGCAACACAACGAAACTAAAGCTCTACGATTCCCTAATGTGTCTGTACACACGAACCTTATTCTACCACAACATTACTGTATTTGTTTATACCGGAATTAGCGAACGCCTTTATGGTACTATGTAAGCCACACTGAGCCTGCAAATAGGTGGGAAAATGTGGGATACAAATGTAACAAGCACAAAAAGGGGAAAACTCCGCTTTAATTTGTGAAACACAACAGTAATATACAAGCGAATCTACTCTTGCAGAGATAAGGATACAAATGTAATAAATAAATAAATAAATACATTTTATAATGGCTTCAGAGAACCTATGAAAAGTAGTAGTGTCTGCCTTCAGAGTTTTAAAAAGGGGATCTAGATGTGGAATTAAGTGTGTATGAAATAGTTTCTAAAATTTCAGACAGGCTGTCTGGACCAGGTGCTTTACCTGGTTTTAGTTGTGCAATCGAATTTGTAATTTCCTTTTCTGAGATTAGTTTTTGTAGATTTTTGATTTCAGTTTCTGACCACGTTGGCTTATTAAATTCTGATACAAATTTCCGAAGTTGAGCATGGGAATAAGTTGTTTCAGATTTATATAAATCCGAATAAAATAACTGAAAGATTGCAATATATCTGAAGTTTTACTCAGAGAAAGATTTTTGTGTTTAATCAATGGGATTTGTGTTTTCAACCTTTTTCATTTGCGATAACTAGCCAGCATATCAGCTGGCTTTATTCTGTTACTTGTAGCTTGATCTTTTTTGGATAAAAATTTCACTGCCGGCTTTAATGCTCCATAATTTATTATATTTGTATTTCTTCTAATAAATGTGATGGAGTGTATTCTGATCATTATTACTAATGAAATGTTGTTCTAATCTCTTTATACCCTGTTCTAATTCAGAGAGGTTTTTAAATCTTTCTTTATTCTGGTGAGCTGCTATAGCTATAAACTCTTCTCTTAAAGCAGCTTTGAAGCTTTCCGTATTACAATTGTGTTAAGATCTGATGAATTATTCCATTCAAAAAAGTCAAGAATACGTTTTTGGATTCTGCATGTGTATTCATTGTTGGATAATAGTTGTGTATTTAAACATTAGACTGGATTTTTAGTTGGCATTGGAGAAACATTTGAATATTAACTGCAGCATGATTAGAAATGGTATAACTCTCATAGCCATCTAAACCATCAGGACCACCTGCTGCTTATTCAGATGACACTCCTAAAGTGGTACAGGCTATTGGTGACACCTCCCTACAGGAGAAACTTGAGGAAAGGGTAGAAATATGGATTCAAAGACATGGTCAATGAACAAACTGCCCTGGCCAACACATGTACCATCGAGATGGAGAGATGTCAACTCAGGGAATTGATCTATCAGTACAAGGACTTCTTCGCTGTTGATTCCTATGACTGTAGCCTGGCAGATCTTCATGTCACCTCTGTGTCCCTTGGGAACAGGACACCTCTTGATTATATCAATTATCTGCAGAGTTCAACATTTTTCTGCATAAGGCCCTTCCTCATGCAGATGTCTGTGGCACTCTAGTATATGTGGATGATACTGTGATTCAGAGCACCTCACTGAAATAGAACACCAGCACCAGCTGAAGGATGCTGGTGCAAAACTGACACTGGCAAAAGGACAGTGGTGCCACAAGTCTCCCAACTACTTGGGATATGAGGTCTCTTCTGAAGGACTTCATTCTCAAAAGAGGAGGATCCTGGCACTATAAGAACTGAAAAGGCCCACCAATCTTATAGAATTGTGTTCAACTCTAGCGATCTGCAACTACTCCTGACAATTCATGGATCAAAGATTACTTGCTGTTATGTCTGGGAATGTGAGCCCTTGTGCCCCGACTGAGCACGGTGAAGATGGAGTGACACCGCACTCTGTCAGGCAGCCAGACAACCCCTAGCTTCACCTGGGAAGCGACCGCCGTTCCCTGAGAGTTGAGCCCCCAGGTGCAGGCGGCCACCAGGACTTCCGGAACCGGCGGGGTTGCACGGCCACTGACCCGACAGGCAGGGAGAGCAGACACCATCCAGGAGCCAAGGAATCAGCAGCGCAGTGGTCAGATAAACAGTCCAAGATCTAGGTAGGCAGCAATACAGCGTGTAGTCAGGCAACAATCCAGGGTCTAGTACAAAGGAATCACAGAAACAAAGATAGCCAGCTGTAGAACACAGACGTAGACCACGACCTCTAAGCACTAGAAGCCGAAGCAAGGAAGGACTGGAGGCAGGGCTTTAAATAGTGTAGGAAATTAGGTTCAAACATGTGCAGCTGATCCAAGATGGCCGCCTCCATCAGAAGAGATGCCCTACGCCCAAATATGGGCTTCCTTCCTGAAGCTGCCCATCTCCAATATGGCTGCCACAACCTGAGATGCCCATCTCCAAGATGGCCGTCCTATCCTGGAGATACCACATCCAAGATGGCCGACATCCTCGAATGCCCATACCCTGCGCAAGCAGGCTGCACCTCTGGAGGAGTGGAACAGAGTATAACACTTGCCCCTAGCCAAATCTTTGAAGGAGGGCGCACCTTGGGAATGGGATACTGAGGAACATGCAGCTATGCATGTACTGAAAGACACTGGGTTGCTCTCCATTCCTCAAGTATCCAGAAAGGGGTAGAGAATTCTTCATACAGCTTGTGTTCATTCAGGACTACATGAGTGCGGTAATGTATTAGAAATATGATGCTGACTGATATATAGTGGCCTCTGCTGGCAAAGCCTTGTTAGAAGTAGAAAAGAAGTATAAGAATCGCAAAAAAGCCCTACCGTCAACTGTTTGGGCCCTGGAACACTTCAACAGTTATAGCGAGGAAAAGAAGTTGGTTCTGGAGACCAGTCATAAACCAACACTTTCTTGATAGTGTGTGTATTAAGTCTGGCCAGATCTCTAACAGCCATATCATCTCCTGGAAGCTAGTACTTCAGGGATAAGCTCATGGAAATGAGGTATGCCCAGAGCAGAACGCCGGAGGACAAGATGGCGGCTCCGGCGAGTCTGCCGGGCTCAGCTGTTGGGTCTGCATGGGTGGCGGAGATCATAGCGGAAGTCACGAGCGTGATGGAGACAATTTTGGATAAAAAGCTTAACAGTTTGAACACGAAGCTGGAGGGCCTGCAGCACAACATGGCACAACTGAGCCAGGACCTGGTGGCGTACCAGCAACGTACTGGGGCACTGGAAGATCGAATGGGAGTGGTGGAGAAGAAGTATACTAAACTGCAGAAGCTGGTGGAGGAGCAAGTGGAGAAAATTGAAGATCTCGAGAACAGATCCCGGTGCAATAACTTGCGCTTTGCCGGGATCTCAGAGGAAATAAGTGATAAAGAAATACGATCGTTCTTAGAGGCTTGGCTGATGAAAGAACTGAAATTGAGCGCAGAGATGGGCCCTTTACTAATTGGGAGGGCGCATCATGTGGGCCCCCAGTGATCTGGCACCACCAGGTCCAGAGTAGTCATCTGTCGCCCGCTTAACTTTGTCCAAAAAACAGCTATCCTGAAAGCGATAAGAGGAGGAGCGACACTCAGATATAACAACCAGAAAATTCTCTGTTTTCAGGACTACTCAGCTGTGGTGGCTGCTAAGAGAAAGAACATCTCGCCAGTGTGTATGCAACTGGTGCAGCACAAGATCAAGTTTGCCCTGCTTTATCCGGCAAAGCTGCGGGTAACCCACCAGTCTTCCACTAAAACCTATGAGACGGTGCAAGCAGCTCAGCAATTTGTGAGACAATTAAAACATTAATTAAAACAATTAAAACATTATATAAACTCACTCCAATGGACTGATTTGACTGAAGATGTACAGGAGGTGCTATAGGAAGCACTCACCTTGGGAGGAACACAGGGAGTACTATTATCTTACCACCATAGATTTCTACAGGACAATACTCCTTACATTCGATATAGAGAGCTGGCATCTGCGTGGTCTCTACACTTGGGAACGGAGATTACTTATACCATGTTACAAAATTCCATCTGCTACATACATCAGCAAGTGATCTCGATGCAACACAAGGAGACACTGTACAAGTTTATTATGAGACTGTTTATTTCACCAAACAGGGCGAGGCAAACAGTGCTTACTGGAGAAGGAAAATGCCCTAGGAACCCAAAGTGGTGAACTGGATTAGGAACTGGTTGACGGACAGACGCCAGAGGGTGGTGGTGAATGGAATTCGCTCGGAGGAGCGAAAGGTAAGTAGTGGAGTGCCTCAAGGATCGGTGCTGGGGCCGATTCTGTTCAATATATTTGTGAGTGACATTGCCGAAGGGTTAGAAGGTAAAGTTTGCCTATTTGCGGATGATACTAAGATCTGTAACAGATTGGACACCCCGGAGGGAGTGGAAAACATGAAAAAGGACCTACGGAAGCTAGAAGAATGGTCTAAGGTTTGGCAATTAAAATTCAATGCGAAGAAATGCAAAGTGATGCACTTAGGAAGTAGAAATCCACGGGTGACGTATGTGTTAGGCAGGGAGAGTATGATAGGTACGGGCGGAGAGAGGGATCTTGGGGTGATAGTATCTGAGGATTTGAAGGCGACGAAACAGTGTGACAAGGCGGCGGCCGTAGCTAGAAGGTTGTTAGGCTGTATAGAGAGAGGTGTGACCAGCAGAAGAAAAGGGGTGTTGATGCCCCTGTATAAGTCGTTGGTGAGGCCCCACCTGGAGTATTGTGTTCAGTTTTGGAGGCCGTATCTTGTTAAGGATGTAAAAAGAATTGAAGCGGTGCAAAGAAAAGCTACGAGAATGGTATGGGATTTGTGTTACAAGACGTATGAGGAGAGACTTGCTGAACTAAACATGTATACTCTGGAGGAAAGGAGAAACAGGGGTGATATGATACAGACGTTCAAATATTTGAAAGGTATTAATCCGCAAACAAACCTTTTCCGGAGATGGGAAGGTGGTAGAACGAGAGGACATGAAATGAGATTGAAGGGGGGCAGACTCAAGAAAAATGTCAGGGAGTATTTTTTCACGGAGAGAGTAGTGGATGCTTGGAATGCCCTCCCGCGGGAGGTGGTGGAAATGAAAACGGTAACGGAATTCAAACATGCGTGGGATAAGCATAAAGGAATCCTGTGCCAAAGGAATGGATCCTCAGGAGCTTAGTCAAGATCGGGAGGTGGGGCTGGTGGTTGGGAGGCGGGGATAGGGCTGGGCAGACTTATACGGTCTGTGCCAGAGCCGGTGGTGGGAAGCGGGACTGGTGGTTGGGAGGCGGGGATAGTGCTGGACAGACTTGTACGGTCTGTGCCAGAGCTGGTGGTTGGGAGGCAGGGCTGGTGGTGGGGAGGTGAGGATAGTGCTGGGCAGACTTATACGGTCTGTGCCTGTGCCAGAGTCGGTGGTTGGGAGGTGGGGCTGGTGATTGGGAGGCGGGGATAGTGCGGGGCAGACTTATACGGTCTGTGCACTGAAGAGCACAGGTACAAATCAAAGTAGGGTATACACAAAAAGCAGCAAATATGAGTTATCTTGTTGGGCAGACTGGATGGACCGTGCAGGTCTTTTTCTGCCGTCATCTACTATGTTACTATGTTATAAATGTGTGATGGAGCAAGCGTGCTTGGGGCACATGTTTTGGCATTGCAAGCTTGTTAGGATCTTCTGGGAATCCTTAATAAAAATTATATCAAGGTGGCGGAACCAAGCGGTAGTGGTTAAACAAGTGTTGCTGTTTGGACATTTGGAGGAGGGGGAGTCCATCAACGCAGGATTTCGCTCTTTCCTACAATATACAGTGACTTTTGGACTTAAGTCTATATTGAGTGTATGGCTCCAGTCCTCCCCTCCTAGTCTACAGCGTTAGAAACTGTACTTGCTGGAACAGCTGCGGATGGACAGACTGGGTATCTCGGATTTAGACAGCATAAAAGGCCGAAGGCTTAGAGCAACTTGGGAGCCATTTTGGATGACATTATCCCATCAAGTTCGCAGCCGATTGTTAAATTAAAAACTGTTATGGCTTTATACGCAAGGTTTTTTTGGAGTTTTTTTTTTTGTCTTGTCCCCTCTTATTAGAAAGGTAATGAAGGAAGGGAGCATGGGAGGGTTAGGGAGTTAAGGGATTGAAATTGTACATTAATACAATTCACATGTGAACATTCTTGTAAGAACTAGCAGTATAGTTTAAGGTTGTGAGTTGAACAACTAGCGGAAGAAGTTTTGTGAAATGCACTTGGAAATTGTGAACTGTATAGTTTTGTTGATGTGTTAAAACAATAAACAGATTTAAACATAAATGTATAGAATACTGTACTTTGCAGGAAAGTGTACACTTACTTACCAAACTGCCAGCGTGATGCCTAAGCGCTTCTGTAAAGCCAAGAACAAGTGATATGCAATTTATCCTCAAAACTGAGCGTGATACCGGAAGATTGGAGGGTGGCCAATGAAATACCGATTTTTAAAAAAGGTTCTAGGGGAGATCCGGGAAATTATAGACTGGTGAGTCTGACGTCGGTGCCGGGGAAAATGGTAGAGGCTATTATCAAAAACAAAATTACAGAGCACATCTAAGGACATGAATTACTGAGACCAAGTCAGCACAGCGTTTGTGTGGGGAAATCTTGCCTGACCAATTTACTTCAATTCTTTGAAGGACTAAACAAACATGTGGACAAAGGGGAGCCGGTTGATATTGTGTATCTGGATTTTCAAAAAGCATTTGACAAGGTACGCCATGAAAGGCTACAGAGGAAATTGGAGGGTCATGGGATAGGAGGAAATGTCCTATTGTAGATTAAAAACTGGTTGAAGGATAGGAAACAGAAAGTGGGGTTAAATGGGCAGTATTCACAATCGGAGAAAATATTTCTTCACCCAGTGCATAATTAAACTCTGGAATTCGTTGCCGGAGAACGTGGTGAATGCGGTTAGCTTGGCAGAGTTTAAAAAGGGGTTAGACGGTTTCCTAAATGACAAGTCCATAAACGGACTTCGTGAAAAATCCACAATTCCAGAAATAACATGTATAGAATGGGAAGCTTGCCAGGTGCCCTTGGCCTGGATTGGCTGCTGTCGTGGACAGGATGCTGGGTTCGATGGACCCTTGGTCTTTTCCCAGTGTGGCATTACTTATGTACTTAAGTTCTACAGGAAGGTGATGAATGATTGGAGAGCTGCTGAGGGGAGTTTGTACTTCACGGTGACTTGCAACCTATAAAACTTTTATGATAAGCGGAATACAACTTGGAGCGGCTTAAACTGCAATAATCTATTTGACGGAATATATAAAGGAGCACCCCACAATGCCCCACATCCGAGATCGGATCTTGAGAATAGTTGGCGGTAGTAACAAGAGGCTATATGGAAGATATGGAAGATCTGGAAGCGGCGGTGCCGGTTGGTGAATATTGCGACATTACTACATATCTGTGGGTAGGAGGCACATCTGAGGCGATTTGCCCAAGGGTGCTGCAGTATCAGCTGAATATTTTGAGAGACAGCTACACCAAGGACTTAGATATTTGAAATTTGCAGAAAGGCCTCCTGGATTAAACTCAGAGGAAAGGACTGCATTGGTAGTGTGTCAGAGGCCTGGTAAATCACTTCTCCTGCTTAAGGGTAAATCGGAGGGACCTATGGATAGTTTATCATACCTGGGATACAGGGAATGTGAATATCTGATCAGCTTATTGCAATATTTATTATTGAGTAGAGCGATAAAAGATCCATTATGCTGAACAGAGATCAGAAGTGTTGCAAGGATAGAGTGGGGAGTGGTGTGGGGATTAATGTCTATTGGGAAGAAAAACTTCTAGGAGGATCAGTTAAGGGATGTGGGAGCACTGTTATGTTTGGAGTTCAAAGGATGTTAAATGTTACCTGAACGGAGAAACATGTTTATATTGATGGATTGGTGAGAACGTAAAGAAGGACCACACGAATACGGCGGGAGAATATAATGAGAATAACTAGACACGTTGTACATGGGTTTTAGGAGGGGAAGGGGAGATTAAGGTTAATTTATGGTAGGGGTGTCTAAATACAGGATATTATACTTGGTGGGAATTGGTAAGGAGGGGTGTCAAATGTGACTTGTTCCCAGGAACAGCAAGTAGAAGAGGTGGGGGGAATGAATGGGAGGGATTGGGAGAAGGCGGGGGGGGGGGGGGGTGTCGCAGAGGGGAGGGGAGGGGGACCTATTCGGGAGGAACAACTACAGGGTAGTTAATAGTAGCAAGTGGGACGGAAGGAGTGAATACACTAAGATCGAGACTGCATTCACATACACAACACAAAGAGGTAAGTGGGAGAGGTTGGGGTGGCCTCTTCCGGGAGATAAAGGTTTTCAATGGCAAATCGGTTGTTCTCATGTACCATAGATGGTAAAAATAGTAACATGGAATGTTGGAGGTATTAATTCACCAATCAAACGTTCTAAGGTTTTGAAATACCTGCAAAGAATTCAAGCCGATGTGGCCCTCTTACAAGAAACTCATTTGTCAGATAAAGGACATGAAAAGTTGGTAAATATGACCAAAACCGAGCTTCTCATTTCCCCCTCAAACCCACCTCCCCACTCCCCCCTTTTTCTATGGCTCTCTCATTCTCCCTGTCTCCTCAGCTCGAAACCTTGGGGTCATCTTTGACTCTTCTCTTTCCTTCTCTGCTCATATCCAGCAGATCGCCAAGACCTGTCGTTTCTTTCTTTACAACATCCGTAAAATCCGCCCCTTTCTTTCCGAGCACTCTACCAAAACCCTCATCCACACCCTTGTCACCTCTCGTTTAGACTACTGCAATCTGCTTCTTGCTGGCCTCCCACTTAGTCACCTCTCCCCTCTCCAGTCGGTTCAAAACTCTGCTGCCCGTCTCGTCTTCCACCAGGGTTGCTTTACTCATACTACACCCTCCTCAAGTTGCTTCACTGGCTCCCTTTCCGTTTTCGCATCCTGTTCAAACTTCTTCTACTGACCTATAAATGTACTCACTCTGCTGCTCCTCAGTATCTCTCCACACCCCTTCCCGTGCACTCCGCTCCATGGATAAATCCTTCTTATCTGCTCCCTTCTCCACTACTAACAACTCCAGACTTTGTGCCTTCTGTCTCACTGCACCCTACGCCTGGAATAAACTTCCTGAGCCCCTATGTCTTGCCCCATCCTTGGCCACCTTTAAATCTAGACTGAAAGCCCACCTCTTTAACATTGCTTTAGACTTGTAACCACTCGCCTCCACCTACCCTCCTCTCCTCCTTCCTGTACACATTAATTGATTTGATTACTTTATTTTTTGTCTATTAGATTGTAAGCTCTTTGAGCAGGGACTGTCTTTCTTCTATGTTTGTGCAGTGCTGCGTAAGCCTTGTAGCGCTATAAAAATGCTAAATAGTAGTAGTAGTAGTATGATGGTGGGTGGGGGAATGTGTAGCGTCACCAGCTAAGGGGAAAAAGGGAGGAGTAGCCATCTTAATTAGAAAAGGTTTAGTGAATCAGTTGGGTGATGTGATTAAAGACCAAGAGGGCCGATATGTATTTTGTAGGGCACTGGTGGCTAGGCAACATGTGTTGCTGGGAAGTATATATGCCCCTAACCATTTTGATGCCCAGTTCTACAAAAGATTATTGGATTACCTGACAAAAGTAGACTCAATCCAGTTGATTCTAGGTGGGAATTTTAATATGGCATGGGATCCGATGCTTGATAAATCTCAGGTTCCTCCCACATTGAGCTCTTGGTCACCAAGAGGTCTTCCAAATCTCTGTTCTTTACTAGATCTGTTAGATGTATGGCGGGTGTTGCACCCGCAAGACAGAGACTATACTCACGTGTCAAGGGCGCATAACACTCAGTCGAGGATAGACTATCTACTGATGTCTCGTTCACTCTTGAGAGGGGTGAGAGAGGCTAAGATAGGGCCTTATGCAATCTCCAACCATGCGGGGGTCTGGGTAGAATGGCAGCCATCTTGAAATCGCCTCAGTGAGAATCCACCATACATCCTTGATCGACCACCTGAATGTTGTTCTGTTTTATAGACCACCAGGTAACTGGCACAAATTCATGGACTTTATATCGAATACATGTGTATCTAACTGCAACATACTTATAATAGGGGATATATACCTACATCTAGATGATCCTAATTCAACCAATGCAAGTGAATGCAAGGATTTCCTCCAATTATGCGACCTTAACTGGCCAAATATACACAACAACCCATGGCAAAGGACACACACTCGACCTTATTACATACAAACTGTCCTCAGATCTAAACCTAATACTAGTAGACACAAACTGGAAAGACGTACCTTGGTCAGACCACCACAAACTAAACCTATCCTTCCAATGGCAAAGAAAAGGCTCACGCCAAAACCAAGAACATACAACCTACACCTCAAGAGGCCAAATTGATCCTGCAACATTCTGGCAACAGATTTATAAGGATGAATGGACAACACAAACAGACTCAAATAATTATCTCCAAGACTGGGACAATAGATGCAGGAATACACTAGATAACATAGCACCACTACAAACAAGAACCTCACGAAGACAGAACTCGATACCTTGGTTTAATGAAGAATTGAAAAAACTAAACACACAAGTTAGAAGACACGAACGAGCATGGAATAAAAGAAAAGATGAACACACACTAAAACGCATGGAAACAAGTGCAAAGGAAATACAAATATGCAATACGACATACCAAAAGGTCTTACTACAAATCCAAAATAGGGCTAGACTACAAAAACACGCATAAACGTTTCCTACTAGTTAGCAAACTTCTAGATACCACTCCAATCACTACAACTAGCACAGGCACCCCATCAGCAGACAACGTTGCTAAATACTTTAATGAGAAAATTGTTAAGATACGACTCACATTATCACCTAATACCACCTACCACGAAAATTCTTCGATTGCACGAACCCAATTCCTGAGGAATACCCGGCCGACAGAATCTGGACTAACTTCGTTATACTTACTGATGAATACGTCACCCAAGCGATCAATAAGTTCGCAAAGTCCCACTGCAAGCTCGACACATGCCCCAACAACCTAAGATCTGCCCCTCAATGCTTCATAACAGACCTCACGAAGCACCTAAATCACATTCTACAACATGGACTCTTCCCTAATGATAAAGGAAATATATTACTTTACACCAATACCTAAGGACACAAAGAAAAAGCAAATGATATAACCAACTACCACACAGTAGCATCCATCCCTTTGGCAGTCAAACTAATGGAAAGTATGGTAACCAAGCAACTTACCGATTACTTAAACAAGTTCTCAGTATTACATGAATCTCAATCAGGATTTCAATCCAATCACAGCACCGAAACAGTATTAATCACTCTCCTAACCAAATTTAAGCAAGCAATCGCAACTTGTGACAGCATACTTCTCCTACAATTCGACATGTCCAGCACGTTCGACATGGTAAATCACAAAATACTACTAAATATTTTAGAATATTTTGGAATTTCAGGAAACGTATTTAACTGGATCAAAGGTTTCCTAACAGCAAGAACATACCAAGTGATATCAAATTCGATTATATCACCACCATGGAAACCAGAATGCGGAGTACCTCAAGGATCACCGCTCTCACCGACCCTTTTCAACCTGATGATGACACCTTTAGCCAAAACACTATCCAACCAAGGCCTCAATCCTTTTATTTACGCAGATGATGTCACGATCTATATCCCATTTAAACATGATCTAACAGAAATCACCAAAGAAATCAAACAGCTTCCAAATTATGAACTCATGGGCATTCCAACTAAAACACAATGTCTCATCCTCTCATCACAACACAACATGTACAAATCCACCATTATAAGTACCCCAAACGTTACCCTTCCTGTCTCAGACAGTCTGAAAATTTTAGAAGTCACAATTGACCGAAATCTTACACTAGAAAGCCATGTGAAAAACACAACAAAGAAAATGTTTCACTCAATGTGGAAACTCAAAAGAATTAAACCTTTCTTCCCAAGGAACACATTCTGCAGATTGGTACAATCAATGGTACTAAGCCACCTAGACTACTGAAATGCAATTTATGCCGGATGCAAAGAACAAATCATCAAGAAACTCCAACTGCACAAAACACGGCTGCCAGACTCATATTTGGTAAAATGAAATATGAAAACGCCAGACCCCTAAGAGAAAAACTACATTGGCTTCCACGAAGAGAACACATTGCGTTCAAGGTCTGCACTCTGGTTCATAAGATCATACACGGTGAAGCTCCGGGGTATATGTCAGGCCCTATAGACCTACCAACCAGGAATTCTACTAGATTTTCATGTACGTTCCTGAATCTTCACTACCCTAGCTGCAAAGGACTAAAATATAAATCAACATATGCATCCAGTTTCTCCTATATAAGCACGCAAATATGGAATGAATTACCAAAATCCATAAAAACGTATGAAATAAATAATTTTTGAAAATTACTGAAAACCAAACTATTCAATAAGGCATACCACAAAGATCCATCCTAACTACCAGTAACAAAATTTACAGCAGAATTACACAAATCGTAACTCTTCATTCCTTATTGTTCAAGCTAATCTATCACGATTGAAGTTTAATATTCCTGATTGTTTAAGGTAATCTATCACGATTGAAGTTTAATCCAATACCTTTTACTACTTATTATGAAAATGAATTTTCTTTATCTGACTACCTAATCCACTCTGTTACCTCCATTTTACTATGTATTTCTTTTTTCCGCAGTTGGTGATCACCATTACGGAACAATGTAAGCCACACTGAGCCTGCAAATAGGTGGAAAAATGTGGGATACAAATGCTACAAATAAATAAATAAATATTCCAGGAAGATGAATTACTGAAAGAGATATTCCCATCCCCACCAGTGCTGGCTTTCCGACAGCCACCCAACTTAAAGCACAAGCTAATTAGAAGTAAGCTCCCAATACAGACTCAAAAAGAAGAAAATGGCACACATCCTTGCAATATATCCAGCTGCAGACTATGCCAAAACATTTCACAGGACCCCACAGTCATGCACAAAGGAAAAATATTCAACATAAAGGAATCCAATGTGGTTTACATCAATCAGTGTAAAAAATGGGACGAAGGATGCTATAATGGACAAATGAGCCAAATGCTAAAGACAAGATTTAATTTACACAGACATCACATGAAAAATGCCAGTGCCAGCCAGGATGCCATGCCTGTGGGGCAGCACTTTACAAAACCAGAACACTGTACCAGTGATTTCATAGTAAGAATCCTGAAAGGTAACTAAAACAATACAGGAACATAAGACCTTTGAAGTCAGAATGATCAAATATTTGACACCCACCAGACAGGACTTAACAAAGATCTGGGTTTTCTAGCCCATTATAAACCATAAAGTTGTAATGCTCTGTTTGTCTCCATGCATATCTACCTGTCTCTCACCCATCCACCCCCAACCTGTTAGACTGCCACTGAAAGGCTTTTCCATGCATATCTCTCACCTACCCACCCCCATTCTGTTAGACTGTCACTGAAATGCTTTGATGTTTCACTTATATATACTGTCATCTACCAACATTTGCTTATTTCCGATCTGATGAAGAAGGGCAACCTTCGAAAGCTAATCAAAAAATGTATTATGTCCAATAAAAAGGGTATCATCTTATTTTCTTTTACGTGTTTTATTTTGTTTTATTTCTATTGATTACCTTTAAAAGTGGACTAACATGGCTACCACACCTCTCTACTTAATTTTCCTGAAATTTTGCTTAAGAAATATTTTGCAGAGGTGTTACATCTAGATTAAGTACAGTCATCCTATTATTAAGTGTTCTAATCTTCCTAAGGTAACTTCTGAAGCAGTTAAACAGGTTTCCACAGAGGGGGTTCAGTCAATAGCATTTTAGAAGACTCTCAGGATATTATTTCTTCATGTGCTACATTATTGGTGACCTTTATTTCTAAACTGGATAAATTGAAAATATTGACATTGTATTTTAGGGTGAAACATGTGCAGTTTTGTGGGCAAGTAATACAAATCTTTCCAGATGTATCATATTCCACCCAGCAAAGGCGGAAATTTTTTCTTAATTTAAACCCAAGGTTTTGGCTTTGGGTGCAACATTTTTTCTTCCTTTTCTCTTAGATGTGTTATACAATACCAAGGGAAAAGATTTATATATTTTGATCCTTCTCATCTGGAAAAGTATTTCTTGGATTATGGTCAAGGGAATAATTAGGATTAGGATCAGGGTTTACTAAGTTATGAAGCTATGATTTGAAAATTTGTCTAATTTTCTGTAAAAAAAAATATTTTCCTTTTTGAGTCCAGTGCAATCTGCTTAGGTGCAAGGGTCTGGGACCAAAGAAATGCATGCAGCTAACGAGAGCATGCACTTAACCGTTGTGACCCAAAGAAGCTTGACATCTGATAAACATATGTACAGTACTGTTTATTATACGTACAGTATACAGTCTCCGTTAACTGACGTTAGGCTTACTTCAAGTAATCAGTCATAGTCCTCTGTACACTCTTGTGTCTATGAGTTCCATAGACTACGTCTGCCAGACGGTAAAAACTGTCATAGCACTGACATCCAGTGGCCTCCAGACAGGCCCGCATGGTGTTGAGACTCTCCAGCGCTCTTGCAAAAGTGACAGGAGGAGGATGCTGAATTTCGTCAGCATGTACCTCGCTGCTCTTTTCATCATCAGCCGTTGTTGCCTTCATGTAGGTGCACATCTCAACATCAGTGCTGCCGTGAGCTGTTTGTAGATTGTAATCAACAGCTACATAGCGATGAAACTTTCTTCAGTAACACCGGCTGGGATGTCACTAACCTGTTCATCTGACGCATTTGCAACAGCTGCATCTGTTTCGTCCCTCTCCACATCCTTAACAAAGCTTACCCGCTTGTAGCAGTTCACAATGGTTGCCTGTGTAACATGATTCCAGGCTTCTTTCTGCATATGTAGGGAATCCAACAGTGATAGATTACGAGCCAGTTCAACAGCACGTTTATCCTTGCCAGTCTGGTCATCCATAACGCTCATCAGACGACGTAGCACAAGAGCCCGATAATGTTGTTTGAAATTGGCTATTATGCCCTGATCCAGAGGTTGGATCAGAGAGGTAGTGTTTGGGGGCAGGAAGACCACCCTTGACGTTAGACAGCCTGACATCATCCCTGTGTGCAGCACAATTATCACAAAGCAGCAAAATCTGACGCTTTTGTGCCCGCATTCTAGTGTCTAACTTCTTTAGCCACTGCTTCCAAATTTCCCCAGTCATCCATGAATTTGTGTTAGCCTCGTATGACACAGGAAGTCGCTTAACTTTCTTGAAGCAATGGGGCTGTTTGCTCTTTCAAATGACAAGGGGTTCCAACTTCTCACTCCCATCCATATTGCAGCAAAGGAGGATCATCAGTCGGTCCTTCGACGTTTTACCTCTAGTAGTTTCGGCATGTTTCAATGGAAGTGTTCAATCAGGAATCGCTCGCCAGTAGAGACCATTTTCGTCGGCATTGAAAATGTCACAAGGTGCAAACTTGTTCAAGATGGTAGGAATAACTGAAACAACCCAATTTTCAGCACCAAAGTCATCAGCATCTTGTTTCTCACCATGCTGTTTCTTGAATTTTATGCTGTTCCTCTCCTTCCATCTTTCCAACCATCCAACAGTGGCTTTGAATTCAGTTAGTCCAAGACTTTCAGCTAGCTGGTTAGCTTTCTCCATAAGCTGATAGGAAACTGTCTGCTCCTGACTTGAGAAAACCACAGAAGAGCATCTTCTACCGCCTCAGCTTTTCCCGCCCGTTTTCGTTTCCGTTGTGGATTTATATTGTTTTGCCGGTCTTCCAGAAGCTGGTCTTTCTGCTTCAAGACACGTGAAATTTGACTGGGATTGACACCATATTCTTTAGCAATAGATGCTTGACTTTGTTTTCTAATTTTTTAAGAATTTCTATTCGTTCAGCCAGTGTTAAAGTCTTACAGTTCCACCGCGAGGACGACGACCCCAGTGTATACTCTAACAACATTATTTCGCTTATTCTGCCTGTGGCAGTTAAAGGGGCGGTAAATTTGAAATCTCGTTGGTTGTCATGCGCCAATTGGCTTCCATATTGCATGTGCGCGCTTATGTGGAGTCTTTCCTGCAGAGGAGTGGTCTTAAACCATGCATACAGGCGAATCTTGCACTTATCAGTGGTGCGCTAAACCGAAGTTTGTCCCCATAGAAATGGATGGTGCCAAAAACAGGACCGAAGTACGGCATGCAGTTAAACAGAGCATGCACTTATCAGACGTGCACTTAAATGGAGTGCACCGTATTCGTACTCTCTCTTAAAGATGTGGACTTGAGGTTTAATAATGGTATGCTGTTGTATTAGTTTTCATTTCTGTTTGAGCAATATATTGGTATATTTAACTTTACTATTTTGCATTTCTTATGTAAATAATTTATAACTCCTAAATTAAAACAAAAACATACATTTGCAAAAAAACTCAACTACCCATTTCGCTAAATCTGATTTTAAAGTTCGTATGCAATTACAGAAGATCTTACCTGTCTGCAGTAGGGTGCAGTTTTGTCATTTTTTTCATCAGTTTAGAAAAGTTATTCACCATCATATAGTTCTGAGATTTATATATGCCACACACATTAGGGATTCTTCTTACTGGCCTCAATTGAATGGGGTAATCTTCAAAATTCTAGACAGATTTAAAAAGTTGAACATGTAATCCATTACATGTTGCTTCTATAGAACACGTCACAAAATTCTTTATAAATCATTACAAAAAGCATTATTGCTTAACAAATACGTATAGAGGGTTTGAGGCAGGAATATTTCATAAAAAAAAATTAAGTATAAAATAAAGCACATTTAAATCAAAACCCACATATTACTACTATACTTAAATAGTGAATTGCCTCTTGCTAAGATGTGTTGTCTTTCCTATCCAAATTGTAGTTCATTTCTGTTTCAAACTTTTTTTTATATTTTTATTGTAAACAGCTGAGACCTGTGAGTTAGTTTAACAGTATAGCAAACTTTAAGAAACCATAAACCATATTATACAAACCAGCTCAAAACCCTCATCCCATTCATTTCACTCCAGTTCTGGGTGTAAATGGGTGATGGGTGATTCTTGCAAATACCATACTCCAAAATGCTGCCAGCTGACCTATAACAAAGCAGGTGCATCTTAGGATCACTCCATCTCCCTTTCCACCCAGGATAGTTTATGATACCAAAGAGGGGGATATGTTATTATCAGGGTGGGGACAGGACCTGGAGTTAAAAAATAAAAGGAATTCTATTGAAAGGCACCATATAGCCAATTAAGGGCATCATTGCTAATCAATATTCTCTAATGGCAGCACTCCCTTCCAACAATCATTGTCAATTGAGCCTTAAAAAAGTTTTCTTTATCAGCAATATTTTGCCCTTACTCTTTACATATTTTTAGCTAGCCATCCTAGCTCCAAGAGTGGGAGACATTTAAGGAGGAGATTCTATATATGGCACCTAAAAAAAATGGCGCTGAAATCAGAGCCAACTAAGTATATTCTATAATTGGTGCCTAGATTTAGGCACTGATTATAGCATCGGGGCATGCCAAGGAGGTAAAATTCATTGATGAAATCAAGGACTGCTTCATGGAGCAAGCTGGTACAGGAGCCGACAAGAGAAGGAAAAATTCTAGATCTAGTCATTTGTGGAGCACATGATCTGGTACAGGAGGTAACGGTGTGGGGGCCACTTGATAACAGTGATCATAATATGATCAGTTTTGAAATCTGCTTTCAAAAAAGTAGACAATGGAAGTCAAATATGTTGGTGTTTAACTTCAAAAAAGGGAGCTATGATAAAATGAGGAGAATGGTAAAAAAAAGAACTTAAGAGGACCGAAGGATAGGGTAAAAAACCTACAACAGGCGTGGATGCTGTTCAAAAACACCGTCCTGGAAGCCCAGGCCAAATATATTCCATGTATCAGTAAAGGAGGGCAGAAGACCAAACGACAACCGGCGTGGTTAAAAAGAGAGGTAAAGGAGGCTATTGGAACAAAGAGAGAATCCTTCAGAAAATGGAAGAAAGAACCGACTGAAGATAATAAAAAGTGGCATAAAGAATGTCAAATCAGATGCAAAGCACTGATAAGAAAGGCTAAGAAGGACTTTGAAAGGAAGATAGCGGCAGAGGCAAAAACACATAGTAAAAAGTTTTTCAGGTACATAAAAAGCAGAAAACCGGCAAAAGAATCAGTTGGGCCACTGGATGACCGGGGAGTAAAAGGGGCACTCAGGGAAGATAAAGAAATAGCGGAAAGATTAAATGAGTTCTTTGCCTCGGTCTTCACCGAGGAAGATTTGGTTGAGATACCGGTGCCAGACAGGGTATTCGAGGCTGACGAGTCTGAGAAACTTAATGAAATCTCTGTAAACCTGGAGGATGTAATGGGGCAGTTCTGCAAACTAAAGAGTAGCAAATCTCCTGGGCCAGATGGCATTCATCCCAGGGTACTGATGGAACTAAAAAATAAGCTTGCGCAGTTACTGTTGTTATGTAATTTATCCTTCAAATCGAGCGTGGTACCAGAAGATTGGAGAGTTGTTAATGTAATGCCGATTTTTAAGAAAGAATCCAGGGGAGATCCAGGGAATTATAGACCGGTGAGACTAACGTCAGTACCGGGCAAAATGGTAGAGACTATCATTAAGAACAAAATAACAGAGCACATTCTAAAGCATGGACTGATGAGACAAAGTCAGCATGGATTTAGTGAAGGGAAGTCTTGCCTCACCAATCTACTACATTTCTTTGAAGCGGTAAACAAACATGTTGAGAAAGATGAGCCAGTGGATATTGTGTATCTGGATTTTCAGAAAGCGTTTGACAAAGTCCCTCATGAAAGGCTCCAGAGGAAATTAGAGAGGCATGGGATCGGAGGTAGTGTATTGTTATGGATTAAAAACTGGTTGAAAGATAGAAAACAGAGAATAGGGTTACATGGTCACTATTTGCAATGGAGAAAGGTAGTTATTGGGGTCCCTTAGGGATCCATGCTGGGACTGTTGCTTTTTAACATTTTCATAAATGACCTGGAGGTGGGGGTAACTAGCGAGGTTATCAAATTTGCTGATGACACAAAGTTATTCAAGGTCGTCAAACTGCGGGAAGATTGTGAAAAGTTGCAAGAAGATATTGTGAGACTAAGAGACTGAGCATCTAAATGGCAGATGACGTTCAATGTGAGCAAGTGCAAAGTGATGCATGTGGGAAAGAGGAACCCAAACTATAGCTACGTCATGCAAGGTTCAGTGTTAGGAGTCACGGAATGAGAAAGGGACCTGGGAGTCATCATTGATGATACGTTGAAATCTTCTGCTCAGTGTGCTGCTGCGGCTAAGAAAGCAAATAGAATGTTAGGTATTATTAGGAAAGGGATGGAAAACAAAAATGAGGATATTATAATGCTGCCACTGTATCGGTCCATGGTGCGACTGCACCTCAAATATCGTGTTCAATTTTGGTCGCTGCACCTCAAAAAAGATATAGTGGAATTAGAAAAGGTGCAGAGAAGGGTGACAAAGATGATTAAAGGGATGAGACGACTTTCCTATGAGGAAAGGCTAAAGCGGCTGGGGCTCTTCAGCTTGGAAAAAGGCGGCTAAGGGGTGATATGATAGAGGTATATAAAATAATGTGTGGAGTGGAACAGATAGATGTGGAGCGTCTGTTTACGCTTTCCAAAAATACTAGGACAAGGGGGCATGCAATGAAGCTGGAGTGCAGTTAAGTTTAAAACAAAAGAGAAAATTTTTCTTTACTCAGCGCGTAATTCGACTCTAGAATTCGTTGCCGGAGAGTTTAAGAAAGGTTTGGACGGCTTCCTGAAGGAAAAGGCCATAGAATGTTATTAAATGGACTTAGGGAAAAATCCATTATTCCTGGGACAGGCAGTAAAAAATGCTTTGCTCCGTTGATCTTGTCGGGTGATTGTGACCTGGATTGGCCACTGTTGGAGACAGGGTGCTGGGCTAGATGGACTTTTGGCTTGTCCCAGTGTGGCGATGCTTATGTCTTAGTTGTTATTTCAGTGCCGACATCTGCGTGCAACCATTTATGCCAACAAAAACTTGGTGTAAATCTCAGCCCGTAGATTTAGGCACACTGGGCCGTATTCTATAACTAGGTGCCTAAATTTTGAAATGCCTATGAAACATCCATTTCCCGCCCATAACCAACCCCCTTTTTGTCTCCGCACAGAATCAGTGCCTAGATTTAGGCAAGCGATACCAACAAGGAACCAGTTCAGGAGAAATCTGCTACTACCAAGGGAGAAACCAAGCAACAAAACACTTGTATGGCCAACCAGGTTTATCACCACAAGAAAATGATTGGAGCATATAAACAACCAGTGACTCGACACAGCCACATTTCAGCGACAGCCAGCACCAAGGTTATTGCTAAATCATGTGTAAATTCAATGTGATCATACAGACCATCATTCAGTGACCTGCTAAATGACCCATAACTCCACCTCCTTTGCCTGCTTAATGCTGGTCATGTGACACCCAGATGTAAAAGAACCCAGAAGCTCAAAAAGCAGGACATGCTCCTTAGGCAAGCTGCTTAGAGCAAACTCACTGGGGCATCTAAATTTCAAAGTAATATGGGCAACTTGATTCTTCAAATCTGCTTTACTTTTTTTTTTGTTTTCTGTTTCCTTTTACTCATCTTCAGTTAGTTTTTTTTCTCTATATCCTGTTAAAATGCCCTGGGGAAAGGCCGCTTCTTTTATCCCTGTCTTCTGGGGCCATAGGCCACAAAGTGAAGATGCTTACCTGTAGCAGGTATTCTCCGAGGATAGCAGGCTGATCATTCTCACAAGTGGATCGACGATCCGCGTCGGCTTGGGAACTGGAATATTGCATAGCAAAAAAATTTTGCTAGAGCCTTCTAGCGAGTGTGCTGCACTGCACTGCAAATGCGCAGAGTGCCTTCCCGCCCCAACGCTTGACTGCGCTCCTCAGTTCAATCCAAAAGCATAAACAAAAGAAAAGAAACAACTCCAAGGGGAGGTGGGCGGAATTGTGAGAATGATCAACCTGCTGTCCTCGGAGAATACCTGCTAAAAGTAAGTACCTTCGTTTACTCCGAGGACAAGCAGGCTGAATGATTCTCACAAGTGGCGTATCCCCCAGACTCACCCAGAACAACAGTGGTCAATTGGGCTTCACAATGGCGAGGATGTAACGTAGATTAACCTAAATCTATATACAAACTAGCTGAGAGTGTAGCCTGGAACAGAACAAAATGGGCCTAGGAGGGTGGAGTTGGATTCTGAACCCCAAACAGATTCTGCAACACTGATTGCCCAAACTGACTGTCGCATCGGGTATCCTGCTCAAGGCAGCAATGAGATGTGAATGTGTGGACTGAAGAACACGTCGCAGCTTTGCATCTCTTCAATGGAGGCTGACTTCAAGTGGGCTACCAACGCAGCCATGGCTCTGACATTATGAGCCGTGACGTGGACCTCTAGAGTCAGTTCTGCTTGGGCATAAGCGAAGGAAATGCAATCTGCTAACCAATTGGAAATGGTGCATTTACCAATGGCGACTCCCCTCCTGATGGGATCAAAAGAGACAAACAACTGGGCAGACTGTCTGAAGGGCTTCGTCCGCTCCATGTAAAAAGACCAATGATCTCTTGCAGTCCAAGGTGTGCAAGCTGCTTTCGCCAGGGTGGGCATGAGGATGGAGAAAAAAACGTTGCCAAGACAATCAACTGGTTCAAATGAAACTCCGACACCACCTTCGGCAGGAACTTAGGGTGCGTGTGGAGGACTACTCTGTTGTGATGAAACTTACAACAGGCGACCTTCCAGGTCGATTACTTCAGATGGCAGGAATTCAGTGGCTCAAAAGCAGCTTTCATCAGCTGGGTGAAAACGACACTGAGATCCCATGACACTGGTGGAGGTTTGGCAGGGGGCTTTGACAAAAGCAAACCTCTCATGAAGCGAACTAAAGGCTGTCCAGAGATAGGATTACCTTCTACACGTTGATAAGCATTAATTGTACTAAGGTGAACCCTTATGGAGTTGGTCTTGAGACCACAGACTCTGATAAGTGTAGAAAGTATTCAAGCAGGGTCTGTGTAGGACAAGAAAGGGGACCTATGGCCTTCCTGTCACACCAAACGGCAAACCTCCTCCATTTAAAAGAGTAACACCGCTTAGTGGAATCCTTCCTAGAAGCCAGCAAGACCCGGGAGACACCCTCTGAAAGACCCAAGGAAGCGAATACTAGGCTCTCAACATTCGAGCCATGAAAGCCAGAGACTGGAGGTTGGGATGTAGAAGCGACCCCTCATTCTGAGTAATGAGGGTCGGGAAACACTCCAATCTCCACGGTTCTTTGGAAGACAATTTCAGAAGAAGAGGGAACCATATCTGACGCGGCCATGTAATGGTAGTGAGTTTTAAGGATTGTTTTTTTTTTTATCTCTGTCTTGACCAACCAGTGCACTCGGGGTCTGTATTGTTGATTCTGTTTAACTTTGATTGTGTGAAAATAAGTTGGAATGCAAAAGCTAAGACACAGCTCTAACTAATTTGGTATGTGAAGGGGAGGATGGCACTTGTTTTTCAGGCCCAGCTTGGCCACCTGGACTTGAGAGCATGTGACCACGTTCCCACAGTATGGCTTGTTTACCTAAACAGAGAAGCATTCTGTAATTTTCCCTAGCTCTGAACATCAGTTCTGAGTCTAATAAAAAGGGGAGTTTCTTTCAGTGAAATCGGGAGCTCATCTGTGAGTAACATACGTACTGCGCAGAGGATCTGTTCAGTGAGACAGGCTGTAAATCCATAGCAGTACATCTTGGCGATGAGTGTGTGGGATTCGTACAAAGAATGACACCCTTGTAAGAGGAATGCAGGGGAGAGTTGGATTCCGATTTAAAGGAATCATTGCCTTTTGCTGTAAGCTTGCTGCAGGCAAAAATGTTAAAACAGAAAGGGAGAAGGAATGAGTTTATCTTGTTGGGTAGACTGGATGGACCATACAGGTCTTTATCTGCCGTCATTTACTATGTTACTATGTAACAGTATTGCTTATCTGAAAACCCGTTAGAGTCAGGATAAACAGCATAGGAAGAGTAAAGAATTGGAACGATAAGTGTGATTTATAGCTAAAATGAGATGCTTGCCAGAATACTTTACTAAATGATAACTAAGCATGCAGTTGTAAAGAGTGACGCAGTTGGAATGATGTGTGATTTACGTAGGTAAAATGATAACTGAGTGACGCAGTATAAATATAAGAAATGGAGAGAAAATTAACAAAAAGTACATTTATATCATGATTTAAACTTATGTCTAGACTCATTTGGAGTTATTAATTGCACATTTAGCGGAAAAGGGAAAGGAGATAAATCTTATAAGACCTTCTCCGGGGTGACACCCAGGTCCACTCCAATCCACTCAGGGCCTCCGCTCTAGGTGCATTTTTCTCTTTACATCTAATCTTCTCCCCAGTTGCTAAAGTACCTCAGTCGTTTATGGCCCCTATTCACATTCTCTTCCTAGCCCTGTCTCTTCCTAATCTTTTCCCTCACCCTCTACCTCTCTCCGCTACAGGAACTCACTGCCCATCCATCGACTTCATCACCTCACCTTCTCTCCTACCCTCTTCCTCCCTCTTGGCTTTTAATCTCCATCTCTTTCTTCCCTCCATTTTACCTTCCCCATGCCACCTAAATATCTCTCGCCTTCGACGCCACACCTCTCCTACTCTCCTCCGCTCTCTTTTACTCCTTCTCTTACTCTCAGCCGGTGACATCAATCCCAATCCTGGCCCTCCTCACCAACTATTATCCCAACTCTACAGATCTCACCGCGACCTCTCTAACCTCATCTCTATTCCTCTACTCCCCTCCTCTTCTCTGCCCTTCTCTTGCGCCCTATGGAATGCCCGCTCTATCTGTAACAAACTCCCCTATATCCAGGACCTCTTTATCTCACGTCACCTCCATCTGCTCGCCATAACAGAAACCTGGCAGTGCCTGATGACTCTGCTTCAGTCGCAGCCCTCTGCCATGGCGGTTATCTTTTTCACATACTCCTCGCCCTGCTGGTCGCGGGGGCGGTGTTGGACTACTTCTCTCTCCCTCCTCCAGATTTCAACTCCTTCTTTCACCTCAATCTCACTGTTTTTCCTCCCTTGAAGTCCACTTTATCCGCCTTTTTTCTCCTCTGCCTCTTCGAATAGCGGTCATTTATCGTCCCCCTGATAAGTCCCTTTCATCCTTTCTCAGTGACTTTGATGCCTGGCTTGCCTTCTTCCATGATCCTTCCTCCCCTTCTCTCATCCTTGGTGACTAATATTCCTGCTAATGATCCTTCCAACTCTTATATTTCCAAATTACTCGCTTTAACATCCTCCTTTAATCTCCAACTATGCTCCACCTCCCCAACTCATCAAAATGAGTGGAGGAGTGGTCTAGTGGTTAGGGTGGTGGACTTTGGTCCTGGGGAACTGAGGAACTGAGTTCAATTCCCACTTCAAGCAAAGGCAGCTCCTTGTGACTCTGGGCAAGTCACTTAACCCTCCATTGCCCCAGGTACAAATAAGTACCTGTATACAATGTGTAAGCCACATTGAGCCTGCCATGAGTGGGAAAGCGTGGGGTACAAATGTAACAAAACAAAAAAAAAATGGTCACTGTCTTGATCTCATCTTCTCCTCCAACTGTTCACCCTCTAGTTTCCTTGCCTCTGATCTTCCCCTCTCTGATCATCATCTTATAACTTTCACACTTAAATCTCCTCCCTCCCAGTCCCGTCCTATCTTATCTAATTTATCAAGGAATCTTCACAATATTGACCCTTCATCTTTATCCTCCCATGTTTCAAACCTCCTCTCTACTGTGGCACCATCCACGTCTGTCAACGAGGCTGTTTCTTCTTACAACAATACTCTATCCTCTGCCTTAGACACTCTTGCACCTTTGATGACCCGCCCTATAAGGCGTACAAAACCCCAACCTTGGCTGACTTCTAATATCTGCTACCTACGCTCCTGTACCCGCTCCGCCGAATGCCTCTGGAGGAAATCTCGGGCCCTTGATTTCTTACACTTTAAGTTCATGCTGACCTCCTTCCAATCTGCTCTTTTACGCGCTAAACAGGATTATTATATCCAACTGACCAACTCTCTTGGCTCTAACCCTCGACTTCTCTTCACCACATTGAACTCTCTCCTCAAGGTGCCCCCTCCCCCAACTCCTCCTTCATTATCTCCTCAGACCCTTGCTAAATTCTTTCACGACAAGGTTCAAAAGATAAACCTTGAATTCCCTACCTCGCCACCTCTCCCTCCACTACTCCATTCCCCTCTCTCTCCTTCCCCTCATTCCTTTTCCTCCTTTCCTTAAGTTACTATAGAGGAAACTATACTTCTCCTTTCTTCCTCAAAATGTACCACCTGTTCCTCTGATCCCATTCCCACCCACCTTCTTAATGCCATCTCACCTGCTCTTATTCCTTTTATCTGTCACATTCTCAACCTCTCACTTTCCACTGCAACTGTCCCTACTGCCTTTAAACATGCTGTGGTCACACCTCTCCTTAAGAAGCCTTCACTCGACCCTACTTGTCCCTCTAATTACCGACCCATCTCCCTCCTCCCTTTTCTCTCCAAATTACTTGAGCGTGCTGTTCACCACCGCTGCCTTGATTTTCTCTCCTCACATGCTATTCTTGACCCACTACAATCTGGTTTTCGCCCTCTCCACTCAACCGAAACTGCGCTTACTAAAGTCTCCAATGACCTATTACTGGCTAAATCCAGAGGTCTCTATTCCATCCTCATTCTTCTTGATCTTTCCGCTGCTTTTGACACTGTCGATCACAGCATACTTCTCGATACCCTGTCCTCACTTGGATTCCCGGGCTCTGTCCTTTCCTGGTTCTCTTCCTACCTCTCCCTCCGCACCTTCAGTGTTCACTCTGGTGGATCCTCTTCTACTTCTATCCCTCTGCCTGTTGGCGTACCTCAGGGTTCTGTTCTTGGTCCCCTCCTCTTTTCTATCTACACTTCTTCCCTTGGTTCATTAATCTCATCCCATGGCTTTTCCTACCATCACTATGCTGATGACTACCAAATCTACCTTTCTACCCCTGATATCTCACCTTGCATCCAAACCAAAGTTTCAACGTGCTTGTCTGACATTGCTGTCTGGATGTCTCAATGACACCTGAAATTAAACATGACTAAAACCGAGCTTCTCATTTTCCCCCCCCCCCAAACCCACCTCCCCACTCCCTCCGTTTTCTATTTCTGTTGATGGCTCTCTCATTCTCCCTGTCTCCTCAGCTCGAAACCTTGGGGTCATCTTTGACTCTTCTCTCTCCTTCTCTGCTCATATCCAGCAGATCGCCAAGACCTGTTGTTTCTTTCTTTACAACATCCATAAAATCCGCCCCTTTCTTTCCGAGCACTCTACCAAAACCCTCATCCACACCCTTGTCACCTCTCGTTTAGACTACTGCAATCTGCTTCTTGCTGGCCTCCCACTTAATCACCTCTCCCCTCTCCAATCGGTTCAAAACTTTGCTGCCCGTCTTGTCTTCCGCCAGGGTTGCTTTACTCATACTACCCCTCTCAAGTCGCTTCACTGGCTCCCTATCCGTTTTCGCATCCTGTTCAAACTTCTTCTACTAACCTATAAATGTACTCACTCTGCTACTCTCCAGTATCTCTCCACACTCGTCCTTCCCTACACCCCTTCCCGTGCACTCTGCTCCATGGATAAATCCTTATCTGTTCCCTTCTCCACTACTGCCAACTCCAGACCGCGCCTTCAGTCTCGCTGCACCCTACGCCTGGAATAAACTTCCTGAGCCCCTACGTCTTGCCCCATCCTTGGCCACCTTTAAATCTAGACTGAAAGCCCACCTCTTTAACATTGCTTTTGACTTGTAACCACTCCCCTCCACCTACCCTCCTCTCCTTTCTGTACACATTAATTGGTTTGATTACTTTATTTTTTGTCTATTAGATTGTAAGCTCTTTGAGCAGGGACTATCTTTCTTCTATGTTTGTGCAGCGCTGCGTACGCCTTGTAGCACTATAGAAATGCTAAATAGTAGTAGTAGTAGTAGTAGTAAGGACAGTCTCAGGCAGGAAACCTTTTAAACTTTCAGGCATAGGAATGTGTTAATTACTCAGCTTTTGCAAGCAGTGCATATCAGGGAAAAAAAATATGACCTTGAGTGAAGGGAAAAGAGCAACAGGGTTTGTTTTTTTTTAAACAAGCTTTTGAAGCAGCGCAGCAAGCAATACAAACTAACTTAGATCTGTGGCCAGTGCAACTAGAAGTAGAATTAAGTGTCTCAGGGAAATAAAATTATGCTAATTACAGCCTTTGGCAAAAACAAAGGAATCGGGTAACACTGGGGTTCTAGAGCCGTAGGTTTTTTTAGAACTAGAAAAGAAAATATAAAAAATAAATCAGGGATTGGGGGAATTCCCTTACTGCATGAGAAAGTGTCAGCCCTTCCAGAAACAGGATAAATTGGGCTAGAACCCCTGGAACGGGTGGAGAGCCGAGGCAGGTGGGGAAAAGCCTATAATCAATTAACTAATGAAGAGCAGCAGCATGCTTCATTTACAGATGGTTCTGCTAAGTATGCTGGAAGAAAGAATATATGCAGACTTATATGCTGCCTTATATGGCTTTGAAAATTGAGAATTTAGGGCAATGTCATACATATATATCAATTCATGGTCTGTGGCAAATGTATTAGCCACGTGGCTACCTACTTGGTATAAAACTGGAAAATTAATATCAAAGATTTGTGGGGCAGAGAATTGTGGCAAGTGTATATTCCTTCCTATGTTACGCCTGTTGCTAAGGTCTAAGCCTGACATTGCTCTGTTTGGTTCTCACATGTTAGCCTACTAACTCAGCATCTTTTTTAACAATCAGTGCTTTCTCAGGAGCTGAGAACAGACACTTCACAGATGCACATTTGGCTGCAGCTGAGTATGCCTTTCATATAAGGTGGATGTAACCTTGGGACTTACTGAACGACAGACTGAGGACAAAGTGAGCCTAGAATGTTTCAGTTTTGGGGTGAGGGGACACAAGGGTATTGTTCTATGTAATATTTTGCTCTGTGACTAACTGCATGCTATAGTGATAACTGACTAGCCAATAGCTACTGATTTTGTACATGAACCCCCATCAGGAGAGACTGATAGAATACATGACCAATCCATATATGGCATAGGCTACCTAATGATTCTAGTTTATGGGAAATCACATGATTTGGGAAAAATGAAACTTGCAACAGAATATATGTAATAGCTGGGACAGTATTAGCTGAGCACTCTGTTATTCAGGATTTCTGTCTTGCTTTGCTATGTGCTCCAGAGGGAACAATTACCTTGTATATTTTTGGCTTAGTGATTATACCAATAAACCTTTCTTACTGGTGCGCCTACAGCTAGGTCTGATTGTACCTCTTATTTTTCAGCTTACGAGGCTGAAGTATTTCCCCTCCCTGGGGAAGGGCAAAGGGATTGGGAAAACACACAAGACATTTGGAATTATGTACAGAATTCTAATGCTACTGTTTTTTTTATGTAGATGCTCATACTCTAGAACGTCTCTACAGCACAGTGGCTGATCAATAAAGTAAAATCACACCTCTCGAGGTGGAAGACTGTGGAAGAGCCAGATAATTGCTCAGGTTTGGCGAAATGGGTGCACCAAAAATGTGAACATCTGGGAAGAAAGGCAACTTACAGGTGGGCAACAGATCGTGGTATTAGTTTAATTATGGATGTTATTAAAACTGTTGTTGTTGAATGTCTGGTCTGTTAATACCAGACTAGGTGATTTGTTCCCCACATGTCTAAGGTGTAATTAAAAAAGGGAAAATTACCTGAACAAATTTGGTAGATGGATTATATAGGACCTTTACCTAATTTACAAGGATGTAAATATGTGTGCACAGCAGTAGATAATATGTAATTGCACATCCTTGCAGGCAACACTATTAAAATGTTAGAATTGATAATTGATAATGGTTCCCATTTTGAAGGCTAATTAGTATAATAATGTGCGTTAAGTCATAAGATAAGCCTGTCCTGATCCTCCGATCTGGGCAAGAATGGACTTATGTCCCAGCAAATAAGTGTTATCTTAGAGAATAACTGATCTGTTTATATGCTTTATTCATAGATCTCTGTAAGAATCAGTGTAATCCTTCTTCTTACGGTGTCTTTGGGTATGGCTATTACCCCCGGTGGACATTTATGACTCACAGCCGAGAGTCAGGTCAAGCTGATTGGGAAATCAAGGAATCATAGTGAACTCTGACAAGAAGATAATTACACATGTTCAGCCAACTAGATGTGTCCTGTGGGCAACTGTCAACAACACTCAAAAATGGAAAGAATATGACTTGAACAAGTCAGAGACAGACAATACAGCATTGTTAACACCAAACATTGTTGACATTTACACCACCAATGTGTTATTAGCAAATGTTTATATTCTTCTTGTGTGAACACTATACCTATGAAGACATGTGTAAATACTGTAGTACCCTTGCCTTAATTGTAGAGTAAAATGAGCTTGGTATGATACATTGCTAGGAGCTTTTGGTACAAGTGTAGAGATAGTAAATGCTATTGATGCTGAAATTTTAGCCAACACAAAATGTATTAGAACTGACATTAATCAGCTTATTATTTTGCAATATGATAAAGGTTTTGTTTGATTATACTCAGATAGTTTACAAGTACAAATTAATATAGCATAATTTACTACTTGCATGTTGTAACATTTATTTGCCCTTATGCAAAGGAATAAGGCCCAAGATGACTAACTCTGAATACTTGTGGAGGTGAATTTCACTGGTGGATTCCTTCCACAACCTGATTAATAATTTCAAATTCTGCCTTGTGCACTGACCTCTTTTGCTATGGGCAAACTGTGTAGTTTAATGTAACTAAGCGGTGTGTATTATTTGTAATACTGAATTTTGGTTAGTTATTAGTGGGCAGCATTATTACTATTTACCCTTGGATTATACTTCCTATTAATTTTAGTATGTTTGTTGAAATTAATGCTCAGTATATTATCCATTTGTAGTAATAACTTATGTATGGACTGTCGTTCAGACAGAGTTGAAAATCAAGGACCGAATGTAATAGAAGTGAATTTTAAAGATTGTTTTTCATCTCCGTCTTGACCAGCCAGTGCATTCGGGGTCTGTATTGTTGATCCTGTTTAACTTTGATTGTGTGAAAATAAGTTGGAATGCAAAAGCTAAGACACAGCTCTAACTAATTTGGTATGTGAAGGGGAGGATGGCACTGTTTTCCATGCCCAGCTTGGCCACCTGGACTTGGAGAGCATGTGACCACGTTCCCACAGTATGGCTTGTTTACCTAAACAGAGAAGTATTCTGTAATTTTCCCTAGCTCTGAACATGAGTTCTGAGCCTAATAAAAAGGGGAGCTTCTTTCAGTGAACTCGGGAGCTCATCTGTGAGTAACGTACGTACTGCGCAGAGGATCTGTTCTGGTCTAAAAAGCTCCTGGCTTTCGCTGTAACGCCTCCCCCCCAAGCTGATGATAAGAGCCTGGATGATGTAAGGACCAGTGATGTTGTATGTATAGTGTATGTATTGCTTCTTTTCCTGGTCTAAGAACTCTTAGCATTGCTTAGATGTAGAGACCAGTGATGTAATGATTGTTTATAGCTAATCATAGTGTTTATATAGCTAATCATTGTATATAACTTAATAATTGAGGAATTTAGAACCTCTAATAAAGGTTTCATTTATCTAATACGAATCCAAAAGAATCCACGATAATTATTGTGTAGTCTGTCAGTGAGACAGACTGTAAATCCATAGCAGTACAGGCCAGTAGGGTGAAATCAGAATCATGGTTCCGCGGTCTTGCTTGAGTTTCAACAAAGTCTTCCCCACTAGAGGTATGGAAGGATACGCATACAGAAGGCCTGTTCCCTAATGCAGGTGAAAGGCATCTGACGCTAGTCTGTCATGGGCCTGAAGTCTGGAACAGGACCTTGCAGTTGAGCCGAGTGGCAAAAAGATCCACTGAGGGGGTGTCCCATGCTCGGAAGATCTTGCGGGCTATGCCCATATTCAGGGACCACTTGTGCGGTTGCATTATCCTGCTCAGTCTGTCAGCCAGACTGTTTACGCCTGCCAGATAAGTGGTTTGTAGAAACATGCTGTGATGGCGTGCCCAGAGCCACATCTGGACGGCTTCCTGACAGAGGGCGAGATCCAGTGCCCCCCCACTGCTTGTTGGTGTAATACATCGCAACCTGATTGTCTGTCTGAATGAAGACAATTTGGTTGGACGGCCAATCTCTGAAAGCTTTTAGAGTGTTCCAGATTGCTTGGAGCTCCAGGAGGTTGATCTGAAGATGTTTCCTGGGGTGGACCAGGCTCCCTGAGTGTGAAGCCCATCCATACGAGCCCCCACCCCAGGAGAGATGCATCCGTCGTCAGAACGTTTTGTAGCTGAAGAATTTTAAATGGAAGTCCCGAAGTCAGATTGGATCGAACTGTCCACCACTGAAGAGAGTGTATCAGGTTGGGGGGACACTCGGATGACATCTTCTAAGCTCCCCATGGCTTGATACCACTGAGAAGCCAGGGTCCACTGAGCAGATCTCATATGAAGATGTGCCATGGGTGTAACATATACTGTGGAAGCCATATGGCCCAACAACCTCAACATCTGCTAAGCTGTGACTTGCTGCAATGTCCGAACCTTGGACACAAGGGACAGAAGGCTGTGCACACACATCTCTGGGAGATAGGCTCAAACAGTCCACTTATCAAGCAGGGCTCCTATGAATTCCAATTGCTGGACAGGGGAGAGATGGGACTTAGGGAAGTTTATTAGGAACCCTAGTAGCTCGAGCACCTGAATAGCCCTGCGCATGGACTCCCGAGCACCGTCCTCCAAGGTGTTCTTCACCAGTCAATCGTTGAGATAAGGGAACACATGCACTTCCAAGTCTGCGTAGCGATGCTGCAACTACCGCTAGACAGTTGGCAAACACCCTGGGAGCTGACGCGAGGCCAAAAGGCAACAAGCGGTACTGAAAGTGAAGTGTTCTCAGCCAAAACTGAAGAAACTTCCTGGGAGCTGGAAGTACTGGGTTATGTGTATATGCATCCTTCAAGTCCAGAGAGCATAGCCAATCATTTTTCTGAATCATGGGAAGAAGGGTGCCGAGGGAAACCATCCGGAACTTTTCTCAGACCAGGAATTTGTTCAGGGCCCTCAGGTCTAGGATGGGACGCATCCCTTCTGCATAAGGAAGTACCTGAAATAGAATCCCTGCCCTTCTTCCACTGGTAGAATGGGTTTGACCCAGGGGCGTAGCCAGAAAACAGATTTTGGGTGGGCCTAGGCAAGAACTGGGTGGGCACCAAGTGTTTTCCCCCACCCCCACACCCAAAAAAATACCTCAGCTGGCAGGAAAACACTTCTTTCCACCTTGGCAGTCTGCTGCAGGCATGCGCTGAAAACTGAAAATGTGCAGGTGCCAGTATCGTGGAGAGTAACCTTTTCGTTACCATCAGGGGAAAGCCTTCAGCTGGTGGAGCTTGGGATCCCCACCAGCTACCACTAAATGTGTGCTACTGTTGGATGGGCCTGAGCCCTAAGTGGGTGGGCCCTAGCCCACCCAGGCCCACCTGTGGCTACGCCACTGGTTTGACCGCATGGGTCTTTAAAAGGGCGGAGAGTTCCTCTGCAAGTACCTGCTTGTGTTGAGAGCTGAAGGTATGAGCCCTCGGTGGATAATTTGGAGGTCTCGATAGCAGATTGAGAGTGTATCCTAACCGGACTATTTGAAGAACCCACCGGTCGGTTATGAGAGGTCACCTTTGGTTAAAAAATTGTAACCTCCCCCCAACCGGTAAGTAGTCCGGCATGGACACTGATGTAGTGGCTAGGCGCTGCTGGAGCCGGTCAATAGCTCGTCCCTTGCTTTTGTTGGGGAGCAGGCTGGCGAGCCACAGGGGTATACCTGTGCATAGAATAGGCGTAAGAAATACTCCAGGGCCCACCAAAATACCTCCCGGATGAGGAGGTGGTAGCAGAAGGCGCCCGGCGGGAGAGAGAAGACATAGCATCGGTATGCTTCTTGGTCTGGTCAACCAATTCTTCTACCTTCTCTCCGAAAAGATCCCCCCCAGCATGGGGCATCTGCCATGCTCTAATGAACCGAATGGTCCAGGTTAGAGAAGTGCAGCCACGAGAGTTTGCGCATAGCTATACATTGAGCAGAGATTCTGGATGACACTGCAAGAGTGTCATAAGTGCCCCTGGCCAAGAACTTGCAACACGTCTTCTGCTGCTTGACTAGCTGGTGAAAAGGCTCAGCGTGCTCCGGAGGGAGTGCATCAACCAAGTCAGCAGCTGCCTCACCAAGTTCCTCAAGTAGATGTTCGTGAAGAGCTCATATGATTGAACACGGGCAATGAGTATGGCGGCCTGATATATTTTCTTCCCAAAAGAGTCCAAGGTCCTAGCTTCTCTGGCTGGGGGAGCCGAAGCATAGTCCCTAATATTCTTGGCTCTCTTGAGAGCGGCATCCACCACCATGGAGCTGTGGGGTAACTGAGACCTTGCAAACCCAGGTTCCCCATGGATCCGATACTGGGTGTCAATTTTCTTAGGGACCACAGGGACAGACAGAAGGGATGCCCAGTTCAGCATGAGGACTACCCTGAGTACCTCATGCAGGGGGGCCATCACTGCCTCCTTAGGTGGAGAGGTGTAGTCCAGTACCTCGAGCATCTTAGCCCTGGGCTCATCCTTCACTTCTACTGGGAAGGGTATGGCCTAAGCCATTTCCCACACAAACGAGGTGAAAGAGGCTCTCAGTTGGTGATAGCCTTCTCTCAGGTGGAAGGTTCTGAAGAAATCCCAAAGGACCCATTGGAGGAAAAGTACATGAGATCCTCTTCAGACTCCCATGAACTCTCGGACAGCACTTCCCCTCAGGGATGCCTGAGACCAGGCCCTCATCCACTTCGAAGACCCATGGCCTCGAGAACGGCGTCAAGAGGGCAATTCTTGCCTGGACTCCGGTGAAGCTTCCTCCACCAATGTAGAAGGCAAATCAGACTGGGTGGCAGTCGATACCGGAACTGCAAGCGGCACTGATGTCGGAGGTCGGGTGGGGCCGCAGCGGAAGGAATGGTAGGCGCAGGCACCACCAATGCACATCGCTGCATAAAGGCCTCCAAAAGCTCTGGGAGCAAGGCCCGGAGTCACTCATCGAGAGCCGCCATTGGTACAGGCTGTGGGGCCAGAGTGGGCTCAGGTTGCCTAACCGCCTGGGGTGTGGGAGCAGGATCTCGGCTGTTCGGATACGTGCACGCTGGCACCTCTTAAATGGAGGGAGAGCGCTTCTCCTGGCGCTGACGCTTCTCAGGAGCCGGATCCCTTGACAGCCCAGAGTTCCCGGCACTGTGCGTCGAAGGAGATCGATGTCGGTGCTTCTTGGCCTTGGTGCTCATGATGACGACATGGAATCCTCACAACGCCTTGGGGTTGGGTCCGACGGTTGGTACCGGGGGGCCTGCATAGTAGGAGACCTTGAGATAGATGGAGACCCACTTGATGCCTCACTGCTCCCCAGTGTGTCAAGGTCTCTGAGAAGCCATCCCTACCTCCACTCCCAATGTCGATGGCTCCCTCAATGCCGACTCTGCCGACCTCAATGCCGATGTCAAAGGACCGGACCGGGCTCCAAAAAGATTCTCTCTGAGCCTCTTGGGTTTCCTCTTCATACGAAAGCAGAGGGCACGATTGTGCTGAAAGAAAATAGCACAAAAAGAAAAAGGGGAGAGACCTGGCCGAGCAGGCCTAAAGGCGGCCGCGACTAAAAAGAAAGGAAACAATCGCAGGCCAAAAACTAAGAAAAGAAAATAATAATAATTTAAAAAAAAAGAAGACAAAAAAAGAGGAAAGAGACAAAAAAAAAAAGGTGAAAAATCGTGAAAAAAGGCACTACAAAGGCTCTTTCCCGGGTGAGAGGAGCCACAGAAAAAACTGCTGCACCTCACGTGGAAAAAAAATAACTGAGGAGCGTGGTCACGCGACAGACAGGAAGGCACTCTTGCACATGCGCGATGTAGCACAGCATGCACACCAGAAGGCTCTAGCAAAATTTTTTCTTTTTTAAAATGCGATATGCTGGTTCCCGGGCCTACGTGGATCATCAAACCACTTGTGAGAATCATTCTGCCTGCTTGTCCTCAGAAAACAAACTCTTTCTCCTGTTTCTGCTGATAGCGTAAGTAATTTAATTACCTTCCCTATTTAAACTCTTGCTTTTAATTGCTCTAGTTCATTGCCTATAGTTTTACTGAACTGTTGTGCATTACGGATCAAATATTCTATTATTCATGATCATATGAAGGAGGCTGGCAGCCATGTTGCCTGTCTTACAGAAACCTGGTTAAAAGAGGGTGAAGACCACTATTTACTTGAATGCCTCCCATCAAATTATTCTTTTTTTTTCACTTGCTAGATCATCCAAAAGAGGAGAGGTTGACATATTTATACAAAACATTTTTTGGTACAAGAATTGCCTGATACTCTTCCCTATGTAGTAGAAGTTAAGGTGTTAAAAATCAGTTTATCTAAGGTCTTTACATTTATTACATTTTTATTGTCCTCCACAATTACTTAGTGAAGATTGGGATAAAGTTCTACAATCCATTGCAGATGCAACAACTAAATTCCTAATATACTTATACTAGACAATTTTACTATTCATGTGGATAAACCTAATCACCCTAGGGTATCTAGTTTTCTTTCTTTTCTACGTGACCTAGGCTTATGGGAACATATTTCTTTGCCTACTCACCAAGTTGGTCATACTCTAGGACTTACTAATTTCTCAGATTTCTTCATAATTTATCTTGACTAATGTTTCAGTGTCCTTGGTCTGACCATACTGTGCTTCATTTTACATTACTGTATCCACAGGTGGAGCTACCACATTGTCATGCTGTTTCTAAACTAGGAATTTTATCATCTTTATTTAGATACACTTCCTCCATTATTTTCTCATTTTTTGGACAACTTCATTGGTCTTCCCCTCGAGGAGCAACCTATTTGTTGGAATTCCACCCTTAAAGATGTTTTAGATGCAGTGGCTCCATTAAAACACTCATTTTTCTAATTCACATCATCAGCCTTGGTACCATAATGGTCTGCAATTATTAGGACGACACACAGGACTGAAAGATTCAGAAAGAAAACTCTTTCTGCTGAGGTTTTTTTAAATTTATAAAATATATGCATGATCTTATAATTACTACCTAAAGTTGGCTAAGCATTTTTATAATTCTTCCCATTTATACTCATTGACTAATCCTTCTAAAACAGTTAAAAATTATTTTTTACAGAATTAGCATCACAGTCCACAACTAATATTGTTAATATGCTTTCTGTAGGGTCTGGCACAATATTTTTCATCTAAAATAACTTCCATTAGGAAAAAGTTCCCTGACCTGAAATATCAAGTGCTGCTTTCTATTTCTTTAGGAAACATGTGTTCTTTTTCTACGAAGGGGAAACCTTTCAGCATCCTGCTTTATTATCCCTGTCTAAACCGCTTAATTCTATGAGCCTTACAACATGTTCTCTTGATCCAGTTCCTTCTAGTTGGTTAAAAAATCTCTCTCATGGTTTACTACTATTAATACTGAGACCATTCTGTAAAAGTTTATACGAAGGTGTTGTCCCTACTTCTTTGAAGAATTCTGTTATCAGTCCTCTTTTTAAGAAATCAAAGTTAGATCCAACTGTTCCAGTGAATTATTGCTGTGTCTCTCACTTGTGTTCGTTCTCTAAACCAGGGTTTCTCAAACCAATCCTCGAAACACACCCAGCCAGTCAGGTTTTCAGGATACCCACTATGAATATACATAAGATAAATTTGCATGCACTGCTTCCACAGTATGCAAATCCATCTCATGCATATTCATCCTGGGTATCCTGAAAGCCTGACTAGCTGGGTGTGTGTGTGTGTCAAGGACTGGGTTGAGAACCTCTGCTATAAACTAACTGAGAAAGCGGTATACTAGCAATTAGTTATGTAGAACAAACTTTGGTAATCAATTACGATAGTTTGGCTTTAGGCCACAACATAATACTGAGACTATTATGGCCTCTGTACTTAGTGAAGTCCATGCACATCTGGATAAAGTTTTGGTAACTGTAGTTGTATCTGTCAGGCTTCTTCCCTGGAAGCACTGGGTTGTGAGCCCTTGGACCACTACCGTGGAGCGGCAGTGGCAGGCAAGGTCACCTTCAAAGCAAAGACGAGGCAAGGACTGGAGTTCTGCACTGGAATACACAGGACTGGAACGCACCGGACGGGTGCGCACTGGACTGGAACCCACTGGACTGGTGGACAGGAACACACTGGACCTAGGCTTCACCTATGCTTAACCACCGTTCCCCGAAGGTTGAGCCCACAGGTTCGGGCAGCCGGTAGGGCTTACAGGAAAACCGGAACTGGAACTAGCAAGCAGGAACAACAGGAATCAGGATACAGAAGTGCCCCCAGGCACCTAGGCGAAAGCAAGGCAGACAGGCAGGGAATGTCCGGGTTCCGGCAATAGTCAGGTCTGGCCACAGGCAGAGAATATCCGGGTTCAGGCAGTAGTCGGGTCAGGCAGCAGGCAGCAAGACTATGGCTGGAGCTCCAGTAGCAAGGAGTACTGGCAGCGGACAGGACTAGGGCTGGAGCTCCAGAAGCAAAAGAAAACACACAAGCTGTACACAAGCTAACAAGAAAGCTATGCCCAAGCTAACTAGTCGCAAGCTAGAAACTCACAGGAAAACTAGTAAAGCTGTACACAAGCTAACAAGCAAAGCTATGCCTAAGCTAACTAGTCACACGCTAGGAACTCACACAACACACAGGAGAACTAGTAAAGCTGTACACAAGCCAACAAGAAAAGCTATGCCCAACCTACTAGTAACAAGCTAGAAACTCACTCTGAACTGGACAAGGTAGCAGTGCACAGAGCACTCTAACATACCAGGGCCCTTAGATGATGCAAAGGCTGCAGTCTCTAAGTGATTAATAAAGCCTTTCAACACCTGAGGAGCAGCTGCAGTCATCAGTAAGCAACTATGGAGGTTGTCCAGGCACAAACAAGAGAGACAAGTCCGGCAGTCTGGAAGAACCGGACCGGGCTAAAGTCTGGAACGGGTAGGAACAGCAAGACAAACTATGGCAGCCACTGGCTCTGGCCACCAGCGGGTGAGAGGAGCACAAACCAAGGAGCAGGCAGAGCGCACACAGAACATAGAGAGACTTAGAATACCTAGGTGCAGCACAGAGGAGCAAACAGAGCCAGGCTGGAGACAGAGGTAGAGCTAACTCAGGCAGCACCCCCAGGTGCAGTAGAGTGGAGTAATTAGAGCCATGCTGGAAGCAGCCAGCACACAGAAGGAAAACTACTCCAGAAAGGATAGGCAGAAGCCAGCTTAGAAGCTGACCCCCAGAAATAAGGTAAGTCTGAGGGTGGTCACGGCCACAGATGTGACAGTATCTTTGGAGCCACAGACGTGACAGTATCTTTGGACTTGTCAGAAGATTTCAATCTGGTAGATCATTCTCTTCTACTCGCTAGATTAACGAATTGGTCTATGAGGTCAGGTTTTACACAGATTTACATTTTTTAAAATCTTCTAGATCACATGTAGTTTCTACTTACCCCCCCCCCCCATTCCTTTCTATATCCCTCCCTCTCTTATCTAGCCTGGTGTGGCTGATGAACATTCCTGTTAAATGGAGTTTTCAAATTTTATTTTTAGTTTGTACACTGCTCTGTATTGTTCTATCAGCTAGAGCAGTTTGGCAAGTTACAATAAACTGTAAACTAAACTACTATTGCAGTCTTCAGTCCTCTGCCTCTTGCACTATTCCCCTCAAGACTCAATACTGTACCTATTACTATTTAATATATTTCTTAGCACTTTCAGCCTTATTGACTCAGGAACTCAGCATACACTTAACTTTTTATGAACATGACACATTACTACTTTATCAAACAGATTTTGTCCAGCCAGATCTTACCCCTCTACAAAAATGTCTAACAATAGTAGCGAACTGGTCAAAAGAAAACCATCTTGTTTTGAAACTAGAGAAAACATGCTGGCTTACAGGTCAGCTTTATTCGGCTCTACACTTCAAGTAGTTGACCCTTTTAAATATCTTGGAATAAATTTTTGATGCACAATTATCCTTTAGGTGCCAAATATCTAACTGTCCTTCATCAACTTTGATCTGTTTGCAGCTATTTTAACAATGTTTCCATGCATTCTCTATTGCATGTTCTTTTTAGTTTCGTGACTGGATTTTGCAATGTAGTCTATTCAGATATTACTCAAGCTAACCTTACAGAAGTTACAAACTCTGCAAAACACAACAGTCAGATTTCTAAAGTCATACACATAGAATGGACTGAACGAACGTCTCCTTTATTATGTCATCTTTTATTTATTTATTTATTTTGCAGTCTTAGGGGCCCTTTCACTAAGCTGTGGTAGAAAGTGGCCTTAGCATGTGCTTATGCATGTCATTCCTATGTGCTAAAGCTATTTTTATCGCATGGGTACAATAGACAAATTTTCTATTTGCAGCATTAATGGCCACACGCTAATTTTCCAATTAGCACATGAGAGAATCTAAGCGCTACTCTATCCTGTCATGTCAGACATGTTTAAGAGGAGGAAACAGAAAAGGAAGCAAATTATCTCCATCAACTTCTAAGCAGCTTGTAGATGCAAGGAAAAAAACACAATTTGGTCTGTATACAAATGTTAGAACCCCAACAAATAAGATGAGAGAGTTAGCGTATATAGCACTAAATGAAGAGGTAGATATAATAGGCATCTCAGGGACTTGGTGGAAGGAGGACAATCAATGGGACACTGTGTTAACAGGGTGCAAATTATATCTCAAAATGATAGAGTGGATCAAATTGGAGGAGGGGTTGTGCTATGTGTTAATTGAGTCTAATGAAATAATCTACATGAAGCAAACAGCAACATGGAATCCTAATGGAGAGAAATCCATGTGTGAAGGGAAGGAGTATACTGGTAGGGCTCTACTACTGTCCACCAGGACAGGACAGATGAAGAAACATCTACAGAAATTAGGAAAGTTGGCAAATTGGGCAACAGTATAATAATGGGTGATTTCAATTACCAATTACAAAACAAGGGGGAAGCAGATGCACAATCAGTAATCAAAAACACTTCCACTTCCTTCTAATGCTGAGCCAGGAATAGGCAACCACTGACTCCAAAAGTGGAGAAGACCTCAGTCACACAAGAGCCACTCTCTTATAGCCAACAGCTCAAACACAGAGGTGCTTCTTCTATTTATTGGTCAGAAAAAAACTCCACTTATTGAAACAAAAAGAAAGCAAAATTTCCAGCACAATTCCTCGGCTTCACATTGGGTAAAACAGTCAATCACAAAGTTCATCATATGAAGTAAAACAGTAATCAATCTTAAATGTCCAGCAAGTCATAAGAACAACAAAGAGAGTCCAAAATCTCCCGCAAAAAAACAAGACAACAATAAAACAAGTGGAAGCTATCCAGAAGGACCAGACTGACGCCACAAATGTTGGAAACCAGAATAATTTATTATGACCCAACACGGTCCATGTTTCGGCCGAAAAGGCCTTCTTCAGGGGTCTATGCAGACAGCACTTGCAAATCTATTCGGATAGCATCAGCGATCATCTCACTCTTTTTGTGAGACCTTTTTTGGAGGAATACCAGTATAAGCCAGTCTGAAGACCCCTGAAGGCCTTTTCGGCTGAAACACGGACCGTGTTGGGTCGTAATAAATTATTCTGGTTTCCAACATTTGTGGCTTCAGTCTGGTCCTTCTGGATAGCTTCCGCTTGTTTTATTGTTGTCTCAGCAAGTCATAAGTCCATAAATCCTCAATGCAGCAAGCAAAAACATTAATACTGATCTGGAAATCACTGTCCTAATTGTTATGCTGTAAACATCCCAACAGGAATATCATGTTTCGCTGGACGGCATTGTTACAGGAAAACAGAAGACTGGATCATCATCCTTCATCCCAAACATGACAATCAAAATGGCTGAGGAGAGGAAAATAAAGGCCACAATCAAAAACGTCATGCTGTCATGTGTCACAAAAAACCTTTACACTCAATGGCTGAATTAAAACTGCAGGTAATCACATTCCATAACAAAAAATTCCAGCGCTGTTCTTTCTGCCTAAGACAGCAGCGTATGTTACCCTGGTGGTCATTCACCACAATCTGCCCCAATACAGTGCAACAGTAAAAGGAAAACTCATGTTTCTGGTCCAAACTATGAGCTCATAGTTTGAACCAGGAATATGAGTTTTCCTCTTACAGTTGCACTGTATTGGAGCAGTTTGTGATGCGTTAACGTCATGACATTTTTGATTAAATGTTGGTGTTTATTTTCCTCTCTGCACCCATTTTGATTGCTGTGTTTGGGATGATGTTCCACTCTTCTGTTTTCCTCTATAGATGCTGTCAGGTAATACATCGCTACTTGTCTGTGCATACCAGTATTACCTGAATGAGAATATGATTCTAGAAGGTTTTGAGAGCGTTCCAAACAGCTTGTAATTCCAGTAGATTGATATGCTGTCGTTACACTTGTGGGGATCAAAGAACACTGTGTATAGGGACTGTCGAGGTGAGCTCCCCAACCCATCATGGAAGCATCTGTGCTGAGAACCTTGTGAAGTGAAGGGGGTGGAACAGAAGGCCTCGGATAAGATTGTGTGACACCATCCACCACTGTTGACAACGGCGTAGATGTGGAGTTATTTGGATTTGAGCACACAGTAATCCTATAGCTTGAAACCACTGAGGAGTTTTTCCACAGAGGGATTCAAAAGAGAAGATAAACCAATGGTGTCACATGGACTGTTGAAGCCATGTGACCGAGGAGGCAGAGCATCTGTAGAGCAGATATATGAATTGACTGGGATACATGAGTGGCGAGATGTAGTATATTGTTCGCCCTTGGTTAAGGAAGGAATGTTCGACCTTGAGTTCAGTCAGTACTGGCTGAAGATGTGATTCGGGTAGTTGATGATAAAACCAAGGAGTTCTAGTAGTTGTATCATGGACTGCATGGCAGCACTGGTGGACTTCTGAGAGGCTGCTTTGATTAACCAATTGTCCAGGTACAGGAAGGTGTGGATTCCCCACCTGCAATGTATTGCAGCTACAACTACTAGATACTTTGAGAGGACTTAAGGAGCAGAGGCCATGCCAAACTGTAAGACCCTGTACAGATAGTGGAGAGCTCCACAGTGGAAGCAAAGGAATTTTCTGTGTGCAGGGAGAATAGATATATGGGTATATGCCTCCGAGCAAAGCCAGTCGTTGAGTTGTGTTATGGGAAGTTGTGATCCCAGGGATACTATGTGAAACTTTTCTTTAAACAGAAACTTGTTCAGGTCTCATAGATCGAGAATTGGACATACTCCTCGTGTCTTTTTTGGAATGAGAAAAATATCTGGAGTAGAACCCTTGACCCCTGTCCAGTGGAGAAACTGGTTCCATTGCATTCTGCTGGGAGGGGGGCTAAGAGTTCCTCTTGAAGTAAACTCATTTGGAGGACGTTAAAACGAGACTATTTATGGATGACTTGGGGGGGGGGGGGGGTCTTTTTTGCCAACGCAGAACGTAGCCATGTTGCATAGTATGTAGGACCTATTAGTCAGAAGTTATGAGAGGCCATCAATGTTGGAAGAGAATGATTCGCCCTCTAACAGGTAGGTCTTTAGCATGGACAAATGTACAGTGGCAATGCTCTTTAGGAAGGAGTAAAAAAATTAGGTTGTTGCTTAGATTGAGGGGGCATCTGAGATTTTTTTTTTTTTACTTTGAATTTTTATTGAAATAACATCTCAAACATAACAACGAGCCATTGGCTCCAGCAAATGAATTTTTATTTTAACATTATGCTTATAACCCTTTTATCCCCTCTAGTCCCCCCACCCCCCATGAACCCCTCAACAACTTATTCTCCCAACAGCCCAAACCCCCCTAAACCCCCTCAATATCTGTTAGATGAATCCATTCAGGAGCCTCTGGATTATATCTCCCCTTACGTTTATCAGTCAATTTTTCCAACTCTATAATGGTTTTAAATTTCTCGGCCCAATTATATATAGTTGGCCCAGCGGACTTTTTCCAACGCATTGCAATAGTGGTTTTTGCGGCAGCTAACCCCATTCTCTTGAATCTCTGTTGCCATCTCTTTCCCCTATGGTTACCCCACCCCAAGAGGCACATTTAGGATCACATGGAAAAGTACTTTCTAGAACTTTAGACAACTTATCCGTTATATCTTTCCAATAAGGTTGAATCAAACTGCACCCCCACCAAACATGAAAAAAATTCCCCTCTCCCTTCTACATCTCCAACAGCTATCAGATGCCTCAGGAAACATTCTTTTAATTCTATCAGGAGTATACCACCATCTGCTCAGCATTTTATACACATTTTCTTTAATGCGCACACACACCGAGGCTTTCTTGACTTCCAAGCATACCCTCCTCCATTCTGCCTCCGAAACATCCTGATTCAAGTCCTTTTCCCATGCCTCCATATAGGTCATTTTCATAAAACTCTGCCCCCTGAGGTGTCCATATATCCGTGAAATTCCTTTCCCCCACACTTTTTCAAATCCCTCTTGATCTTTGAATTCCTCCCTGGCCCATTTCTCTGTACTAATAAAGTGTTTGACCTGCATGTACGCATATAAATCGGACTCTACTAACCTATGTTTCCTGTAATTCTTCAAATGTCCGTACTGTACCCTCATCTAGGCACTCATGAAACCGTATGAGCCCTTTTTGAAACCAATTTTGGAATACCTTATTTTCCCGTCCACCCGGGTTCCTGTGTAAGCCATGCATACGTAGATCAATTCCCCTTCCCTCTTACCCTCCTTTTCAGCCTCCTCCACACCGTGAAGAGATAAGATACAAAAGGATTCAGCGTAAGTCCCATATATGTCTGCTCTGGGACTGAGGCCCACAGCAGACCATCTAGCTTTCCTTCTCTAACAAAAACTTGCTCTAGCCTAGTAATTGGAGATAAGTCTACTTTACTCCATTCCCCTATCTGTTTTAATTGGACTGCCCAATAGTACCACTGTATATTTGGCATCCCTCCCCCCCTCTTCTACCTTCCTCCACAAGATTTTTATGATAGCCTAGCCGGCCAGCCTGCCCACACAAAGGTCCCTATATCTGACTGTAGTTTTAACATTTCCCTTCTGGGTACTAATATAGGCAGTGTCTGAAATAAAAAAAAGCAGTCTGGGTAAAATGTTCATTTTTACTACCGCTATTCTCCTCCACCATGACGACCAATTATTCTTCCATTTAATCAAATCCCGTCTCACCTCCCTGAGCAAAGGCGTATAATTTAACAAGAAGAGGTTATCTAAAACTATGGTCTGCCATTTTAAAAGGGAATGCCTGTTGCAGCTACTCGAGCTCCACCTCTGTGCTAGTAATTCCCATCATCTCAGATTTATCGTAATTCACTAAAAACCCAGCCACTTTACTGTATAGGTCCAGTTCCCTTATTACAATAAGCAGTGTCAGTAATGGCTGGGATACATAAAAAAAGAATGTCGTCTGCAAACAGGGCAATTTTGTGCTCATGCCCCCCCCCCCCCCCCAATTTAACTCCTGTAATGTCTCTGAGAGTCCGTATTCTCAAAGCCAGGGGTTCAATGGAAATAGCAAATAACAGGGGAGATAATGGGCAACCTTATCTCATTCCTCTTGCTATTTGGAAATATTATGAGTACCCTCCGTTCACTTTTATACGCGCCACTGTGAATGTATACATACCTTTTACCCATTCTAGAAATGCGCCCCCCATTCCCATAGCCCTCATCACTTCCGACACGTATTCCCACTCCACCCTGTCAAATGCTTTCTCAGCATCCACCGCCAGCAATGTCAGTGAATCTCTCCTCCTCTGTGCCCCCCATGTAATATTCAAAGTGCGGCGAATATTGTCTGCCACATGTCTGTGTGCTATGAATCCTGATTGGTCCTCGTGAATTATATGAAGCAACACTCTCCCCAAACGATCTGCCATAACTTTGGCTAAAATTTTTACATCAATATTCAGCAGAGATATCAGTCTATATGATCCACACACTGCTGGATCTCTCCCTGGTTTTAAAATGACCAATATCCCCGCTTCCCTCATACTAGGAGGAACTCCTTGGCCTCCAAAATTTGCATTGCCCAACCTAATAATGGTGCCAGTTCTTTCCCAAATACCTTGTATATCCATCGAGGCCAGGGGCCTTTCCCGGTTTTAACCCTTTAATGACCCTAAGAACCTCTGGCGTTGTAATTTCAGCCTCGAGCTCAGCCTTTTGCAGACCTGTAATTTGTGGTATATCTAGCTCTTGTAAATATTCTCGCATCTTTCCTTGGGACACCACCTCCCCTTTAGAGTATAGTTTCATGTAAAAATGAACAAATTGTCTGCTTATGTCCTTATCTTGGTGAAATATTTCATCCCGAGCACCTTTAATTTTTGTAATCACATTTTTCACCTGCCTTTGTCTCAAGCTCCTCGCTAACATAGTTCCCGCTTTATTGCTAAATTCAAAAAAACTTTTTTTCATCAATTTTCTGGTATATTCCATCTTTCTCAATTGTATTTTTTGCAATTCTGCTCTACAATCTACTAATTTTTTTAAAGTCTGTGGGTCCCCAGTAGCATGGTGTTTAGCCTCTAATTGTGCCAGTGTCTTTCGTGTATGCAACTCATGTGCTTCCTGGTCCCGCTTTTTTTGCGCACCCCTTTGAATAAGATGCCCCCTAACTACTGCTTTAAGGGCATCCGATAGAATCCCTTCTGTCACCTCCCCATTATCATTGACTTGAAGATAGTTTTTTATTATATTACGCACATCCTGACAATCTTTTTCCTCCGCAATCAGAGTATCATTCAACCTCCACACTCCTTTCCCAATTTTTCCACTATTACCCACACTGGCGCGTGATCAGAGGCATGTATGCTTTCAATCTCAGCTTCTTTTATAGCCCCCCACAGTGACCAACTGCACCATAGTGCATCTATCCTAGTGTATGTGTGCATCTATCCTACTGTATGTGTTTTGTGCATGGGAGTAAAATGTGTAAGTCCTCTGTCTGGGATGTTGTAATCTCCAAATGTCCACCAGGTCTAAATCTGCCATAAGCTTAAGAAACTTCCCCCTACAGTGCTTAATTCCCTCAGCTCGTCCCAGAGAGTGGTCTAAATTTGAGGCTGTGAAGTTGAAAACTCCCTCCAATATTATCTAACCTTTCCCAAATGCACTGAGTTCTGGCCTGATGGATTCAAAAAAGGCACCCTGTCCACTATTAGGGGCATATATATTAACCAGAGTAATGTGTTGCTCACCTATCTTCCCTTTCACCACTAAACATCTTCCCTCTTTCCCTTCAAAAATATCTTCCTGAACAAAGCTAAGATGTGCTTTAACAAAGATGGCAACTCCCCCCGTTTCCCCCACTTAGGGTCCGCCAGCAAAAAGCAGTCTCCCAATTGTTTACTTGTAAGCAAATGTTCATCTTGTTTCCTTATATGGGTTTCCTGTAACATAATAACATCACATTTTAACCGGTTCAGTTCTTTAAGTACAATGCTCCTTTTCCCAGGGTTATGCAGACCATTGACATTCCAAGTTCCCACCTATAGCCTCCCCCCCTTTCCCACTCCCCTCTCCCCCCCCCTGCATCTGGCTCTGTTCCCTCTCTGCCAGATCAGTCCCTGAGGAATTGAGCCATCGCCAGAGAGCTGCCCCTGTTATATCCCTCCTCATTCGCTGCCCCCCTACTTATATACCTCCCATAGTAACCAAACCTCCTGTCTCTTCCCTCCTACAATTATCAACATTCAGTCAATAGATAATACTGTCATCCTGTGAGATCCAATGCTGTTCCAGCCACCATGATCAGTCCACTCCGCTGGCTTCAGATCTGCGGCCATCCACACTCGGGGACCCTCGCCCCTTCGCTCCACGCACTTTGTTCCATCCCTCTTTACTGTTCTTAGGACTTGGTGTCCGCTGCCTGTCTGTCTGTTCCGCTGTGATTGGCAAATCTGTGCACCCCATCTCCTTCAACGACTTCCAAGCCCCTTCAATAGACAGTAATCTCCGGGTCTTATTACCCACTGTGACTTGCATGCCCAGGGGATAAAGCCACTTATATCTCAGTCCCTCTTTTTGCAGGTATCTGGTGATCTCCTTATATTCTCTCCTCCTCTGCAATGTCTTTCTGGCCAGATCTTGAAATACCTGGGGTTTACAATTCTTCCAGGCAATCCCAGTCCCCGGGCTTTTCTCCAAATTGCCTCTTTTTACTCCAAACTCATGAAAACAAACCACAATGTCTCTAGGTTGTCCACCCCTTTGGGGACTGAGGCTCCTATGGTCCCGATCAATTTTAATGCATTTGAACTTTTGCTCTTCTCCTCCTGTAGTTCCTGGGTACATAATAAAATTACACAGGTCCTGAATTACTTTCACCACATCCTTAAACTCTGCCTCCTCTGGAATCCCTTTAAATCGCAAATTGCATCTTCAGGTTCTGTTTTCTAAATCCTCCAGCTGCAATTCTAAGTCTCTTCTCAGCTGCTGTTCTGCTTTAAAATCTTTCTGCAGGTCCTGCACCTCCACTGCCATATTTTCCACCCTCTCCTCTGTCTCTGTCACACGGTTCCCAATCACCTTCAGCTCCTCATGCAGCTCTGCAACTGCATTTTGAATACTGGTTCTTGTGGCTACCATTTCAGCTTTTAAGTCTTTAAACCAGCGAATAAACGCGGTCTTACCACAGTCAGCCTCTTCCTCTGTTGCGTCCTCGATATCAGGGTCTGACTCAGAATCTCCAGCAGCCATCTTGGATCCTCTCAAGCTAGCTTGTGACCCAGCATACTTCGAGGATCCGGATCCATCCGGCAGGTACTTAAACTTGGATAGTCTTTTCCTCGCTGCCATACTTGTATACACTACAGGAGCCTCAACACTCGCCGTTTTTCCGGGGTTACAGCACTTATTTACTCTGTTCTCAGTAGAGCTCTGAAATCAGGCTGCCATCCCTGAGCGATGACGTCACTTCCTCTCTCGCATCTGAGAGTTTTGTTTAAGCTGCTGTCTCTGACACAAGTGTTGGGGTGGAGATGTAGGGGTGTAATGATGCTTAGATATATAGTAGTTGGAATGACAATATCCTCCTTGAAATCTTCTAAGTACAGTAAGAAGCAGTAGAAATGTGAGGCCTAGATAGAGTCTTTATCGTATATGTATGCTTTCTAATAAGGTCGGCCACCTCTTCAACTTTGTCACTAAACAGGTTTCTCTATGACAAGGGACATCTGCTACACACTCCTGGAAAGGAGATTCAAGGTTGGAGACTCTGAGCCAGGAAAATTGGCGCACTGCTACTGCTAAGGTGGAGACACTTGAGGAGACATCAAAGGCCTATCCCGCAAGATATTTACAACGGTCTACAGGTTTTCTGTGAATCTTGTGGAATTTCCACATTTGTCAGTGGGAAGGAATTCTGCAAAGGATAAAGCACTCTGTATTAGAGATTTTAAGTAAATGGTGGAATAAAGTTGATAATCCAAGACACAATTGGTTAGCGTTGATGCTTGTAAAGTTTTTTTGCCAAAAGAGTCTAATGAAGTCCAGATGAGGAAAACAATTTACTAGTGCAATGCAGTCCACAAATGCAGAACACACGCTTTCAGTGGTTTAAAAAGGCTTTTATTCCTACCACTTTAAAACAAAACCTAATGTGGCCACGTTTCACCTATCTAGAGGCTGTGTCAGGGGCTACAACTATTAGGGTACCATAGGGCACTCACACCTAATAGTTAGTATATTAGTCAAATAAAAGCAGCAATGAAACCGGCTCAGCAGCTAGCTGCAGGATTCACACTTGCCGAGTAACCCCTCTTCATTCAGCAGCAAACCATGACCCAGAGCTTCTCATTTTTACTGTGCACCCGATGCTTCTCATTATGGTTTCTTTGCCGATAGTTTGTTTCAATGCATGTCTCCAAGCCTCTTTTCCACACTGAGTATGGAAGAGCATTCTTCCCTCACTTTTGGAATGCATGTACCGCGGTAGAGGATTACTGGAAAGGTAAATAATTTTTTTCACTTATTTAGGATGCTTGACGTTTTTCAGATGTTTCATATTTATTTTATTTGTTGAATTTGTATCCCACATTTTCCCACCTATTTGCAGGCTCAATGTGGCTTACATAGTACCGTAATGGCGATCGCCAATTCCAGTAAGGAAATACATAGTGGTGATTACGTTGAAGTTCACGAGTAACAGAATAATTTAGGTAGTCTAGGAGGAAGAATAAAGTTTTGTCCAGTTCTGGTATCAGTTTCGTTATGTTGCAGGGTTCAGGTGTTTAGGTTGGATCGTTATGGTATGCCTTTTTGAACAAATTGATTTTTGTTCATTTCTAAAAGATTATTAGGTCATGCATTGTTTTCATGACGTTTGGTAGTGCATTCCAAAGTTGTGTGCTTATGTAGGAGAAGCTAGATGCATATGTTGATTTATATTTTAGTCCTTTGCAGCTTGGGTAGTGAGATTTAGATATGTGCGTGCTGACTTTTTTGTGTTTCTGGTTGGTAAGTCTATAAGGTCTGCCATGTAGATTGGGGCCTCGCTGTGAATGATTTTGTGAACCAGGGTGCAGATTTTGAACACAATTCGTTCTTTGATTGGGAGCCAATGTAATTTTTCACGTAGGGGTTTGGCACTTTCGTATCTCGTTTATCCGAATATGAGTCTGGCTGCGGTGTTCTGGGCAGTTTGGAGATTCTTAATAATTTGTTCTTTACATCCGGCGTAGATTGCATTACAGTAGTCTTGGGAAGAAAGGTTTTACTCGCTTAAGTTTCCACACTGAGTGGAACATTTTCTTTGTTCTAATTTTCGCTTGGGTTTCTAGCGACAGGTTTCGGTTGATAGTGACTCCAAGAATTTTCAAACTGTCTGATACAGGAAGAATGTAGTCTGGGGTGTTTATAATGGTGGGTTTGTTCGTATTATATTGTGATGAAAGGATGAAGCAGTGTGTCTTTTCTGCGTTGAGTTTTAGATGGAATGCACCCGCCCATGAGTTCATGATTTGCAGGCAGAGTTCAATTTTGCTTATGATTTCTGTTAGGTCATGTTTAAATGGGATGTATATCATGACATCGTCGGTGTAGATGTAGGGGTTGAGGCCATGGTTGGATAGGGATTTGGCTAGTGGGGTCATCATTAGGTTGAAGAGGGTCGGCGATAGTGGTGAGCCTTCACATTCCGGTTTCCATGGTGATGATATATTTGATTTTGATATCACTTGGTATGTTCTTGTAGTTAGAAAACCCTTGCTCCAGCTAAGTATTCTAGGATGTTTAGTAGTCTTTTATGGTTTACCATGTCGAACGCACTGGACATGTCAAATTGCAGAAGGAGTACACTTTTGCCTGTTGCAATTTCTTGTTTGAATTTGGTTAGGAGAGTGATAATTACTGTTACAGTGCTGTGGTTGGAGCGAAATCCTGATTGTGACTTGTGTAGTATTGAAAATTTGTTTAAGTAGTCCATAAGTTGCTTGGTTACCATGCTTTCCAGCAGTTTGACTACCAGAGGGATGGATGCTACCGGGCGGTAGTTGGTGATTTCATTTGCTTTTTTCTTTGGATCTTTAGGTATTGGTGTGAGTAGTATGTTGCCTTTGTCCTTAGGAAAGATTCCATGTTGTAGCATGTAGTTTAGGTGTGATGTGAGGTCTGCTATGAAGCGTTGGGGGGGGGGGGGGGTGATTTTATTAGGTAGTTGGGGTATGTGTCCAGTTTACAATAGGATTTGGCAAACCTGTTAATCGTTTGAGCTACAATTTCGTTGGTAAGGAAAGCGAAGTTTCTCCAGATTCGGTCAGCTGGGTATTCACCGAGGATTGGGTCCATGCCGTCCATAAATTTTTTGATGTCAGTGGTGTTCTGTGGTAATGTGGTGCGTAGATTTTCAATTTTCTCGTTAAAGTATTTAGCAAGTTTGTCTGCAGATGGTATGTCTGTGCTGCATGTGGTGACCGATGTAGTGTCTAGTAATTTATTCATGAGTTGGTATAATTTATGCGTGTCTTTGTAGCCTGGCCCTATTTTGGTTTTGTAGTAGGAACCTTTGGTTTGGTATGTTATTGCACGCCATTGTTCCTTTTGGTTTACGCATGTTTCTACAGGTCTTTGAGAAGTAGTGTTGCCCTGCTTGTCTCCACTGTTCTTGATTGACTGCTCTTGGGTTTACCACTATTCAGTATTGTTTGTTTTTTTATTCTTTATTTTTGATTTTTTTTTCTGTGCTCAGAATATGTATGGTGCTTTGTTGCCTCAGAGCACACACTGTATAGTGTCCATAGTAATATAGTAGATGATGGCAGAGAAAGACCTGTATGGGCCATCCAGTCTGCTCAACAAGAGAAACTCATTTCAGGGCACAGACTGTAGAAGTTTGCCCAGTTCTAGCTTTGCTTCCCAATTACTGGTGGTGCCACCCAGTTTTCACTAAGCTTCTGTGGATCCATTCTTTCTGAACAAGATTACAATGTGTTTATCCCACGCATTTTTGAATTCCGTTATCGTTTTCATCTCCACCACCTCCCGCGGGAGGGCATTCCAAGTATCCACCACTCTCTCCGTGAAAAAAAAACTTCCTGATATTTTTCCTAAGTCTGTCCCCCTTCAACCTCAATTCATGTCCTCTAGTTCTACCACCTTCCTGTCTCCGGAAAAGGTTTGTTTGCAGATTAATACCTTTCAAATATTTGAATGCCTGTATCATATCACCCCTGTTTTTCCTTTTCTCCAGGGTAAACATGTTCAGGTCAGTAAGTCTCTTCTAGTACATCTAGTAATGCAAATCCCATAACATATTTATAGCTTTATTTTGCACCACTTCAAGTCTTTTTACATCCTTAGCAAGATACGGCCTCCATAACTGAACACAATACTCCAGGTGGGGCCTCACCAACGACTTGTACAGGGGCATCAACACCTCCTTTCTTCTGCTGGTCACACCTCTCTCTATACAGCCTAGCATCCTTCTGGCTATGGCCACCGCCTTGCCACACTGTTTCGTCACCTTCAGATCCTCAGATATTATCACCCCAAAATCCCTCTCCCCATCTGTGCATATCAGACTCTCACCGGCTAACACATACATCTCCCGTGGATTTCTACTCCCTAAGTGCATCACTTTACACTTGCTTTGAATTGAATTTTAATTGCCAAACATTAGACCATTCTTCTAGCTTCTGCAGATGCTTTTTCATGTTTTCCATTCCTTCTGGGGTGTCCACTCTGTTACAAATCTTGGTATTATTTGCAAAAAGCCAAACTTTACCTTCTAACCCTTCGGCAATGTCACCCATAAATATATTGAACAGAATCAGCCCCAGCACCAATCCTTGAGGCACTCCATACTCAACTTTCCCTCCTCTGAGTGAATTACATTAACCACCACCCTCTGACGTCTGTCCATCAATCAGTTCCTAATCCAGTTCACCACCTTGGGTCCTATCTTCAGCCTGTCAAGTTTATTCAAGAGCCTCCTATGAGGAACTGTGTCAAAGGCTTTGCTGAAATCTAATATCATGCCTATCGGAATTGAACAGGTGGTATCTGCTTTTACTGACTTCTGCTCAGTCTGTGCTGAGGCACCAGTCCTCAATTTTACCCGGAACTTCTTTCATTAATTTTTGGCTGGAGAAAGGAAATTTTATCTCCCCTAAATAACTCTCCCCATGCACTGAGACTGGAGCTGGATCCTTATTTACATCTATCCTTCCTTTGGGACAATAAAAAAACCTGCATCAATTGGACCATCCAAGGATATCATAAAACTTCAAACCTGCAATCCGTGAGTTAAGAAACTTATTTTAACTACTTAATCTAATTCTATAACTCTGAATCTTTTAGATTCCTTAAAACTAAAGGAAACCTATGCGCACTCTCCAAGAATTTCACATAGAAGTGCTAAGTGCAGCCATTTGTTTCTCTATTTGATGGAAGACTTTGTTAACTGATCTGCATTCAAGTGAACTTGTAGCTAAGAAAAGCAATGTTTAGGACTGTTAAGTGCATTTATCAGAAAAGTTAAACTTATGAAAAACAGAAGATTTGTGGAAGTTTTAAAACTAGAATCTTTGAGGGACTGTGCCAGCACTGACCACATTCCTAAGAGCATTCAAGTCAAGTACCTTCCTTTTGACTTTAAAGCACCTTTTCCCTGCTCAAGAGCAACCCCTCCCTTCTGGGTTGTCAGCAATCAAAACCAGCCAGAGAAGTCAGGAAGAAAACTGTTTTGTATTGGCAAATCTATGAAGATTTTAACATTTTAAGCAAGCGTAAAAAGGACTGAGGAATGAAATTAGCCTAAAGTGACTTGCAGAATTGATCAGAAACTTTGAAGCAGGATATTAAGAGTGAGACGGAATCTTCCAACTTGAGTTCTTTGTGTTGCATCTGTCACACAAAGCATAAGAAGGACTGAAAAATGAAATTAGCCTAAAGTGACTGTTGCAGAATTGATCAGAAACTGTGAAGCAGGATATCAGAGTGAGAAGGAATATTCCTACTTGAGTTCTTTGTTTTGCATCTGTCACACCTCAGTGCTAATTACCTTGAAGGTGCTCTGAAGTTCCCCTCCCTTCTTCCTCCAGCTAAAGCCAGAAATCTGAGCCCTGAAGATCCTCTGAAAAATGACGGTGGGAAGCAATTAATTGCTAAGAGACTGACTGAGGGAGGACCCTGACTCAGAGCTACTCTCCCCCCTCCCATCTCCTCTGCTCAATATCTTATTAAAGCCAGAAATCTGAGCATGAAGATCCTCTGGGCAAGGAAGGTGGGAAGCAATTAGTTGCTAAGAGACTGATTGAGGGAGGACCCTGACTCAGAGCTACTCTCCCCCCTCTCATTTCCTCTGCTCATTATCTTATCACTGAAACCTGATCCAGTACTGATCTCAACAGCTTGAAAGGCAGACCCTCTTTCTAAGTCAGTGAAGAGAGGGAAGCAATGATTAGTAGCCCACTGCAAAAAGAAACCAAAATGAATACCTTCAAACTACTCCTAATATCTACTCCTTAACACTGATCCACTTAACACTAACCACCCCTCTTGCAGAAAGTAACATTATACGCATACTATAGAATCATCAAAGATTGATCAGATACATCACATCTCATCAAACTGACAACAACTTAAACAAAGGAAGAACACCAACATGCAGACTACCACCACAGAATACAAAGAAGGGTCCAAACAAAATCACCTCAACAAAGAAACGACTAATAGTCCATACAACACCAGACGCAGAAGACCAATTCCAAACAATCCAAGTGGGCTACATCAACGCCAGATCCGCAGTAAACAAAACAGCAATACTAAAAACCTGGACCTATTCTTCATCAATGAAACTTGGATCCACAACCAAAAGGACCCCATAATCCTACACCTGTGCCCTCCAGGATACAAAATCACACACTGGACCAGAAAGGAAAAGAGAGGCGGAGGCATAGCACTAATCTATCAATCCCACTTTACCACCAAAACCACTGCCGTGTCCATGACACCTCAACTTGAAATTGCCTCAATCAGAATCCACAACAAAACCCTACGCGATCATTTGAATTGTGCCTTGTTTTACCAGGGCTTTTTTTGAGGGGGTACTGAGGTACCGGCACCTTTTCCATTGTCTGCTAAAATTGACCCAGGGAACCCAACTTTTAGTGAAAGAGCTCAGGGTCTACACACTAATTCTGCCTTGTCATAGATTCTGTGACTGGTTGCAGGGGGCCTGGCTATTATGGGGTGGGACCCTCATTGATCACCCCACCCCTGAAGGGTGGCCTGGCATTTGAGTACCGGCACCTTTTTTACTAGAAAACAACACACTGTGTTTTACAGACCTCCAGGTAATTGGAACGAAGGCCAGACTAACTTAATTTCAAACACATGTGTAACCAACCCCAATGTACTAGTATTAGGAAACATCAACCTTCACTTAGAAGACCCAAACTCAATCAACGCACGAGAATGTAAGGAATTCCTCCACCTATGGGATCTTAAATGGCCACAAATGCAAGCAACCCACGTCAAAGGCCACACACTTGATCTTATCTCACACAAACTTTCAACAGACCAGAACCTAATAACAGATATTAAATGGACAGAAACCCTCTGGTCTGATCACTACAAATTAAATTTATCCCTACACTGGTGGAAGAAAGGATCACACCAAATACAAAAAAACACATCCTACAGCACAAGAGATCAAGTACATGAAAACATTCTGGCAACAGATATACAACAATGAATGGACAGCACAAACAGACTCCATATATTACCTCTTGGAATGGATAAAAGATGCAAATGCATACTAGATGAAATAGCACCCTTACGAACATGAACTTCACGTAAGCATAACTCAATACCATGGTTCAATGATGAACTGAAAAAGCTAAAAACACAATCCAGGAAACTCGAACAAGCATGGAGAAAAACAAAAGACGAACACACACTCAACACATGGAAACAATCACAAAGAAAATACAAATATACAATAAGACAGGCCAAAGGATCATACTATAAAACTAAAATAGGGCCAGATTACAAAGACACAAAGAAATTATACCAACTCGTGAACAAACTCCTAGACACCAACTTGGTCACTACATCGAATACAGACATCCCATCTACAGACAAACTTGTTAAGTATTTCAATGAAAAAAATTGCAAACCTACGCAACACGCTACCTCAGGACAACACTGACATCAAAATCTTCCTTAATGAGCTGGACCCAACCACGGGAGAATACCCGGCTGACCGAACCTGGTTAAAATTCGCCCTCCTTACCGTCGATGCAGTTGCACAATCGATCAGCAGTTTCTCCAACACTCACTGTAAACTACATACCTGTCCCAACTACCTAATGAAATCCTTCCCTGACCACTTCATAGCAGACCTCACAGCCCACCTAAACTACATGCTTCAGCAAGGTCTCTTCCCTAAGGAAAATGGCAATATCCAATCACTCCGATACCAAAAGACACTAAGAAAATAACAAATGAAATCACTAACTACCGTCCAGTAGCATCCATTCTGTTGTCAAACTGATGGAAAGCATGGCAGCCAAACAACTTACAGATCATCCTCCTCCTCCAATTCGACATGTCTAGTGCATTCGACATGGTAAACCATAATATATTAATAAGATTACTACATAAGTTCGGGATTGGTGGAAACATACTTAGCTGGATCAATGTTTTCCTAACCACAAGAACATACTAAGTAAAATCAAACTCAAACATATCATTGCCATGGAAAGCAGACTGCGGAGTACCACAAGGATCACCGCTATCACCGATCCTCTTCAACCTAGTGATGACCCCACTAGCCAAGTCTTTATCCAACCAAGGCATTAACCCTTTCATCTATGCAGACGATGTCACAATATTCATTCCTTACAAATCTAAACTGACTGAAATCACCAAAGAAATCAAGATCAGCTTGAACATCATGGACTCTTGGGCAAATGCATTTCAACTGAAACTAAACAAAGAAAAAACACACTGTCTCATCCTCTCATCCCTACACAGTGCGGACAACCTCATTATTATCAACACCCCAGATTACACCCTCCCTACCTCAGACAGCCTGAAAATCCTCGGCGTTACAATGGACTGCAACTTAACACTAGAGAGCCAAGTGACATCCACAACAAAGGAAATGTTCCACTCAATGTGGAAACTCAAACGCGTGAAACAATTCTTCCTGAGGGGAACATTTCTCAACCTGATACAATCAATGGCACTAAGCCATGTAGACTACTGCAATGGAATTTATGCGGGATGCAAAGAACAAACCTTAAAGAAACTTCAGACCGCTCAAAATACGGCAGCTAGGCGTATCTTCGGAAAAAAGCAATTTGAAAGTGCAAAACCCCTTTGCGAAAAACTACACTGGCTCCCAATCAAAGAACGCATTGTTTTCAAAATCTGCACCCTGGTTCACAAAATTATCTACGGTGAAGCTACAGGATACATGACAGACTTAAATCGACCTACCAACTTTAAACACATCCGAATCAACACGAACGTACCTAAATCTGCACTACCCAAGCTGCAAAGGACTCAAATACAAATCAACTTACGCATCCAATTTTTCCTACATAAGCATACAACTGTGGAACGCATTACCAAAAGCCTTGAAAACTACCAACGACCACCTAAACTTCCGGAAAACACTAAAATCTAACCTGTTTAAAAAGGTATACCCTACCGATCCAACATAAATGCCTGATCTTTGCAACACAGCAAAACTAAAGAACGTAATGGACATAACACAACTCTTCGGCTGTACGATTCCTCAGTGTGGCTGTGCCACAAGAACTTTATCTTACCACAACATCACTTTGTATTTGTTTACACCGGAGTCTGTAACCTACAAATAGGTGGGAAAATGTGGGATATAAATGTAACAAATAAAATAATAAAAATAAATAAGATTACATCTATCGCACATCTTTGATTCAATTCTCTGGTCACCCAGTCAAAGAATTCAATGAGATTTGTTTGGCATGATTTACCTTTGATAAAACCATGTTTTCTCGGATCTTGCAACTTATTGAATTCCAGGAAATTCACTATCCTTTCCTTCAGCATTGCTTCCATTACTTTTCCAATAGCTGAAGTGAGGCTTACCTGTCTGTAGTTTCCAGCTTCTTGTCTGTCACCACTTTTGTGAAGAGGGACCATATCCGCTTTTCTCCAAGCCCACGGAACCTCCCCCATCTCCAAGGATTTATTAAACAAATCTTTAAGAGGACCCGCCAGAACCTCTCTGAGCTCCTTCAATATCCTGGGATGGATTCCGTCCGGTCCCATGGCTTTATCCACCATTAGATTTTCAAGTTGTTCATAAACACTCTTCTGTGAACATGCTACATATGCTCCATTCTCATAGGTGCTTTTGCCAGCCAATCATGGTCCTTCTCCAGGATTTTCTTCAGTGAAAACAGAAGTATTTGTTTAGCACATTTGCTTTTTTTTACATCATTTTCCGCATAGTGGTTCGCAGCATCTTTTAGTCTCACAATTCCATTGTTTTCCTACTTTCACTAATATACCTGAAAAAATGTTTGTCGCCCCTCTTTACGTTTCTAGCCATTTGTTCTTCCGCTTGTGCTTTCACAAAATGAATATCTCTCTTGGCTTCTTTCAGTTTCATCCAGTACTCATCTCTGTGCTCCTCTTCTTGAGATTTTCTGTATTTCATGGAAACCAAATCATTAGCCCTTAATTTCTCAGCCACTTGCTTGGAGAACCATATCAGTTTCCCTTTTCTCTTGCTTTCTCTTTACTCTCCTTATATAAAGATTTGTAGCCATATTTATTAGCTTCTTTCAGCTGGACCACTGCCCTTCCTCTTCTCGTATGTCCTCCCAGCCCATCAGCTCTTTCTTCAGGTATTCCCCCATTTTATTAAAGTCAGCATGTTTGAAATCCAGGACTTGAGTTTTGAGTGGCTGCCCTCCACTTCAGCTGTTATATCAACCAAACTGTTTGATGGTGACAGCTGCCCTGATGGGCACCCACTCGGACATTTGACACACTTGCCCTATTTGTGAGCACCAGATCCAACGTCTCTCCTTTCTTCGTAGGTTCCTTCACCATTTCTCTGAGCACAGCATTTTGAAAAGCATACATGATCTCTCTACTTCTTTCCAATTCTGCAGATTGAACTTTTCAATCCACATCTGGCAGGTTGAAATCTCCAAGCAACAGCACCTCTCTTTTCCTTCCCAACTTTTGGATATCTGTAACCAGATCTTTATCTAGTTCTTCTGTGTCTGAGGACTGTAGACAACACCCATGTGGACAAAAGTTCCATCATTTTGTCCACTGGCTCTCATAGAGGCGTGCTAATTTCACAATACTGTACCAGCAATGTAGAAAAGAAACTTACATGAGAAACAACATAGAAACAATCACTAAATAATTCAAATCTTCCTTAGACAACAAAAAGGGGAAGGGGGGGTGGGGAAGAAGTGGTAAAGGAAAAAAATAAGAGAAATCTAAAGAAAATAACTGTTAATACAGATTACCTAAGCCCTGAACTGACCCCCCACCACCACTCTAAAGCCATAGCAAATGCACTTAAATGATCTTTTAGAAAAACTCTTAACTGCTCTGGGGTTAAAAAAAATATATATTTCGTCTCTCCTAATTTAATCACACACTTGCATGGATAAGCTACCAAAAATGTTGCACCCAGATCTGTTGTCTCATAGCTAGAAAGTTTCCTTCTCTCCAGAGTACTTTTGGTAACATTGGGATGAACCTAGATCTTCTTGCCATAAAATAAATCAGATGCGTGGCAAAATATAGTTTTTAGATCTTGTTCAAATACCAGGGACACCAGTAAGATAGCTCTTTCAGAGGTCTCAGAAATAGATTCTACTAAAACAGCTGATATATTATTCAAGTCTAAATGAGTCGCTAGGTCATGGCCACTCTCCATATCTCCCTGGAGGTTTTAGAAGATGAAGGCACATAATAAATTTTGTTCAATGGGGGAATAGCTCCTGGGAAATATTTTAAGACCTCTATAAGGTACTTCTTAAACAAGTCAAGCAGAATAACTCCAGGAGATTTTGGAAAGTCTAGCAGTCTGATATTCAGTCTGTGATTGTAGTTCTCAATAGTTTCAATTTTCCTATGAATTGCAAGGCTATATTTAACAGGAGATATTTTTAAATCCTGTAAGCTCTTCAACTCTCCTTGCACTTGGCTCACTTGATTAGAAGAATCTTGTTTACCTTGATCCATAGATTTTGCTAATTCCTCCATTTTCCCCCAGTGCATTTACCTCTTCAGAGGTTTTAGTAACACCACCATCCAACTTTTGCAACATTTTCAAATAAGTTCAAGTGTTACCTTCATGTAAACCTGTGGAAAATCCACTGTTCCTGGTGTCTCCACTCACTGGCTAGACTCTTCCATACTTGGGTCCTCCACTGCAACATTCATGTTGTCCCACCCCTCATGGACGCTGACGCTGGATATGAATAAGCGATTGACGCTGGAGGCGATAACGATGTCTCATGTCCCAAAGAGGCAGACTCTCCCTCATCATACCTCACTGCGGGGCTCTTCTCTCCGGTCAACGGGGATCAACGACGAAGCAGTCTATAAGGCTACTGTACTGACAGCGGCACACAGGCCGTGGAGGGAGCACCAAGGAAAAGGTAAGTAAACTGGAAGGCAGTTCTAGTCAGACCAGCTCTCAACACCGAAGCAGCGCTGCCATATTAGCTACTCCCCTTGATTTTGTTTTAAATATTATGCTACTGATGTAGGACATTGCTTTATTATTGACTAATGAATAACTGGTAGTTATACAGTCTCTGTTTATATTTTTAGTCTTGTTTTTTTGTTTGTTTGCATGTTTTTAGATATACTGACTTCTGATGCAGACTTCTGGTTGCTGAAACATGGTTCCATGTTGAGTCTGTATGTGCTTTTGATATCAAATAAATTTGTTATTATCTACCTCTGGACTACATCTGTTTGGTTGGCCAATGTCCCTTCCCTACTTCCTTGTTTGCTCCTGATTTGGATCCATAGGGGATTTGCCTTTTCAATGAGATGTGTGGTTTAATATAAAGGGCCTACATTTCAAAACTAGGGGGGGGGGGGGTCAAAATGAGGTTATGGGACTTTGATACTTGTGTAAAAAAAATGTAAGATGCAGGTTGGCACATTGCTGCATTCCTTGATGGAATGTCATAAGTTAACATTATAGACTTCAGCCATTGCAGTAATTGAAGACATGGAGCAAACAAATTTAGAATTGGATTAGAGTATTTTACTTCTGGGGGTGGGGGGCCGAGGATGTTCAACCTCTAAGAAGCTCAATGTAGATTCATAATCATCGCCTTACTTCTGATGAAAAAAGTAGTATTACAGTACTGGACTGTGGACTCTGACTCCCCCCGCCCCACCAGGTTTGGAAACATGGGATGCATGAAATGGTACTCTATGAATTGAAATCTCATAAATCTAAACATAAGCTGAAATGGTTACATTACATATCATTATGGATTCGCTTATGAATCACAACCTCAAGGCATGAGTTGGCTAGAGGAATCATTTCACAGGACTGGTATGCTTCTTACCCTCCTTCTTCTACTCTTTGGGGTCTCCACTCTCTCCCTTAAATCAGTGTTAAGGAAAAAGCTTTTAAGTATGGTATCCATTAATGGGTAAAGGAAAAAGAGTGGACATATGAATGGAAAGAATGAATGAATGGTGGCACAGGACTATGAAGAGTATGAATGGAAAGAGTGAGCATGGCAGTGGAACAAGGATTATAAAGGTTTGCACAATTTCAGAAATTTTGACACTGGTGTTAAGGTATGGGTTAAAGGAAAGGCATAACAATACTTTATAACTGTATATAACTTTGGATTTCTACTGTTTGTACCTCACATTTTCAATATGAATTTTAATAAGATTGGATAATATGCTAAAAGACTTAAATCTCGAATGATCTCCAGACCACGTTATTGTTAATTTTGATTAACTTGAATGTTTGTTTTTCTACAGTTGTGTACTCTGCAAACCACAAGAAAGATGTAACTTAGTAGTGTATAAACATCTAAGACCAGGAGCTCAGTCAGTGGGCAATATTGGCATTTCAGGTTCTGTATTTAACTGGTTTTGGGAGTTTCTGCAGAACGCAGATATTGTGTAAAACAGAACAAAGAGCTTTCTAATTATTGGTCTCCAGGGTTCCCCAGGGTTCACAGTTATCACCAATTCTGTTTAAATTTGTTGTCTTTTTTGGGAGAAATAAGTTTGAATTCTGGAGAAATGCAATTATAGTATGATAATGATATCTTGCTCCTTTTGACAGTTCCTTTTAATGTTTTGGAGCTGCCCAACATTGTTAATTCAGGGACTAATAGGATTCAAGACTGGGCAACTATGAATAAACTGAAATTTAATTCAAGTAAAACAATGATTTATGGTTCAAAAGATCTGATGTAGACTTGCCTTTATCCCTTGTACAAGCTGACAATAAGACGTTCGCTATAGAGACAATCTCGTGTGTTAGGGGTCATAGTGGGAATCATTGCTTTCTTATGGCCCTCAGGTTAATAATTGAAAAAAAAACCCCACATTATTTCAACTAAGAAAGTTGAGACTTACATGTCTTTTTTTTTTTTAAACTTTGGAGGCTTTTTCACTTCTTGTTCAGTTGATGATTTTGCCTCATCTGGACTATTGCAAGGTAAAATTATGTATCATACCTGATAATTTTCTTTCCATTAATCATAGCTGATCAATCCATAGACTGGTGGGTTGTGTCCATCTACCAGCAGGTGGAGATAGAGAGCAATCCTTTTGCCTCCCTATATGTGGTCATGTGCTGCCAAAAACTCCTCAGTATGTCGATATCCAAGCTCCATCCGCAGGACTCAGCACTTAGAGAATTACACCCACAAAGGGACACTCTGCCCAGCTCACCACCGCCGAAACGGGGGAGGGGAATTAACCCAGCTCATCCCCACACAAGTGGGGGAGGGGAATCCGTCCAGCTCATCCCCGCGGAGCGGGGGAGGGACACCACACCCGCCGATGCGGGGGGATCTGGCTTATCCTGCAACCGCAACCGCGGGAGGAGCTGACTGACCCTAACACCGCCGAAGCGGGAGGGGTACAAAGCTGCCCTACTGCCGCACGAAGCGGGAGGGAGCGCCGGCAGAATTTAAGTCTCAATCCAGCCCCGTAAAACGGAGGGAGAGGAATGCAGCAGCTCACTGTAACACAAATTCGTCTCAACTCTTGAAGAATCCATTGAAAAACTTGAACACGAAGTCCTCCTGAACAGGAACTGAAGACTAAACTTGAACCTGAAATGCAACCAGAATATAAACAATACAGATATCTGGGAGGGGCTATGGATTGATCAGCTATGATTAATGGAAAGAAAATTATCAGGTATGATACATAATTTTACCTTCCATATCATCATGCTGATCAATCCATAGACTGGTGGGATGTACCGAAGCAGTACTCACCCAGGGCGGGACATAGAAATCCCTGACCGCAACACTGAAGCTCCAAACCGGGCCTCCGCCCGAGCAGCCACAGTCAAGCGGTAATGCCTGGAGAAGGTATGGGCCGATGCCCAAGTTGCCGCCTTGCAAATCTCTCGGCCTCTGCCATCGAGGCCGCCTGAGCTCTAGTGGAGTGAGCCTTCAGCTGGATAGGCGGCACCTTCCCCGCGGCCACATAAGCCGCTGCAATGGCTTCCTTGACCCATCTTGCCACTGTAGGCTTAGCAGCCTGCAGACCCTTACGAGGACCTGCAAACAGGACAAACAGATGATCCGACTTCCGGAAATCATTGGTCACTTCCAAGTATCTGATGATGACTCGTCTCACATCCAGATATTTGAGAGCAGAGTATTCCTCTGGGTAGTCCTCCCTACGAAAGGAAGGGAGACAGAGCTGCTGATTCACATGGAAGCGAGAAACAATCTTGGGCAGGAAGGAAGGCACTGTGCGAATAGGCACTCCTGCCTCAGTGAACTGCAGAAAGGGCTCTCGACATGAGAGTGCCTGGAGCTCGGAAACTCTACTGGCTAAAGTGATAGCCACCAAAAAGACTGCTTTCAACGTCAGGTCTTTCAGAGATGCCCTTGACAAGGGTTCAAAAGGCGGCTTCTGCAAGGCTCTTAGCACCAGGTTGAGATTCCACGCAGGCACCACTGAGTGCAGAGGAGGGCGCAGGTGATTAACTCCCTTGAGAAAGCGCACCACATCTGGCTGCGAAGCCAGGGAAGCACCCTTCAGGCGGCCCCTGAAGCAAGCCAGAGCCGCTACCTGGACTTTAAGGGAACTGAGCGACAGGCCTTTCTCCAGACCTTCTTGCAGGAACGCCAACACTGAAGAAATTGGAGCAGTGAAGGGAGAAAGTGAGCCTGCATCACACCACGCTGGAAAGGTACGCCAAACCCTGGCGTAAGCAGTAGAAGTAGAGCGCTTCCTCGCTCTCAGCATAGTGGCGATGACCTTGTTTGAGAAGCCCTTCTTTCTCAGATGCTGCCGCTCAATAGCCAGGCCGTAAGACCAAAGGGGGAGGGATCCTACATCACCACGGGACCCTGACGCAACAGGCCCTGCTCCACTGGCAGCCACAGAGGATCGTCCACTGAGAGCCTGATCAAGTCCGCATACCAGGGACGTCTGGGCCAGTCCGGACCCACCAGGATTATCCGGCCCGGATGCTTTGCCACCCGGTCTAGCACCCTGCCCAACATGGGCCAGGGCGGGAACACATAGAGAAGCTCCTGTGTCGGCCACTGTTGGAGAAGAGCATCTACTCCCAGGGATCGAGGGTCCCGTCCTCTGCTGAAAAAGCGCGGCACTTGGCAATTGGCCGATGACGCCATCAGATCTAGGCTCGGCTGGCCCCAGCGCTTCGTGATGTCCAAGAACGCCTGAGCAGATAGCTGCCACTCTCCGGGAGCATCCGCCCACTGGCATAGATTCATGGCCTCCTTGGCTAGAGGGGCGCTCTTGGTACCTCCGTGGCGGTTGACATAGGCCACAGCCGTGGCATTGTCCGACAGGACCCGTACTGGCTTCAACGCCAGTACCGGGATGAACTCCAAAAGCGCCAACCGAATGGCTCTGAGTTCCAGGAGGTTGATAGACCACTTTGCCTCTGCAGGAGACCAGAGCCCCTGCGCTGTCCTTCCCAAGCAGTGGGCTCCCCAGCCCGACAAAGAGGCGTCCGTCGTGATGACAATCCACTCCGGGGTCACCAGAGGCATTCCTGCAGACAACTTGTCTGTCTGCAGCCACCAGCTCAGCGCCTTGCGCACTGCTGGGTCCAAGGGAAGGCGCACAGCATAATCCTCCGACACCAGAGTCCAGCGCTGCAGCAGAGAGTGTTGTAGTGGTCTCATATGAGCCCTGGCCCAGGGCACTACTTCCATCGTGGCCGTCATAGAGCCCAACAGCTGCACATAGTCCCAAGCCCGAAGAGGAGAGGCTACTAGGAACTGGTCCACCTGAGCCTGAAGTTTGACAATCCGATTGTCCGGCAGGAACACTCTGCCCACTTGGGTGTCGAATCGAACTCCCAGATACTCCAGGGACTGAGTCGGGCGCAGCTGGCTCTTCTCCCAGTTGATGATCCACCCCAGGGAGCTCAAAAGAGCAATCACCCGGTCCACAGCTTTGCCGCACTCTGCATAAGAGGGGGCTCGGATCAACCAGTCGTCCAGATAAGGATGGACTTGTACTCCTTCCTTTCGCAGGAAGGCCGCGATGACCACCATTACTTTGGAGAAGATCCGCGGAGCAGTAGCCAACCCGAAAGGGAGGGCTCTGAACTGGAAGTGTCGGCCCAGGACTGCAAAACGCAGAAAGCGTTGATGAGGAGGCCAGATGGGAATATGCAGGTACGCTTCCTTGAAGTCCAAGGAAGCCAAGAACTCCCCTGCCTTCACTGCTGCTATAACAGAGCGGAGAGTCTCCATGCGAAAGTGCCGCACTTTCAAGGCCCGATTGAGGTCGAGGATAGGCTGGACAGAATCTCCTTTCTTTGGTACCACAAAGTAAATGGAGTAACGTCCCTTGCCAATCTGATTTTCTGGCACCGGAACGACCGCACCCAGGCGTATCAGGTTGTCCAAGGTCTGCTGCACTGCCACAGCTTTGACCGGAGACTTGCAGGGAGAGAGTACAAACCCGTCTCTTAAGGGTCGGCAGAACTCTAACTTGTAGCCGTCTCTGATAACTTCCAGAACCCAAGCGTCTGAAGTTACCCTGGTCCACTCGCTCAGAAACGAGGACAGGCGTCCTCCAATCTGCACTGGGCCATGGACCAGGGCCCCGTCATTGGGTACGAGACCCTGGGGGAGGACCGGAGGGCGCACCTCTGGGACGGCGGTCTCTGCGAATGGAATGCTGCTTGGGGGAGAAGTTCCTTTTGAAGGAAGAGGGGGCAGAGGAGCCCGACTTGCCCGGGCGGTACCGACGGGCTTCCTGAAACCGTCCTCTGGAGATACTGGGGCGAGCACTGGCCCGAGCCCTGACCTCTGGTAACCTCTTGCCCTTAGACGTGCCGAGATCGGTCACGATTTTGTCCAGCTCGACCCCAAAGAGCAGCTTGCCTTTAAAAGGCAACTTAGCCAGGCGGGACTTAGAGGCGTGGTCCGCAGACCAATGTTTCAGCCAAAGCCAGCGCCGCACAGAGACTGTCTGAGCCATACCTTTAGCCGAGGCTCTCAAGACATCATACAGTAAGTCTGCCAAATAAGCCAAGCCCGATTCCAGGGCCGGCCAATCAGCCCTCAAGGAAGGATCCGAGGGGGAAGCCCGCTGCACCATCGTCAGGCACGCCCTGGCCACATAGGAGCCGCAAACTGAGGCCTGCAAACTTAAGGCAGCCGCCTCGAAGGACGACCTTAAAGCCGCTTCCAATCTTCTGTCTTGGGCGTCCTTTAGGGCCGTGCCACCTTCCACCGGCAACGCCGTTTTCTTAGTCACCGCAGTGATTAAAGAATGCACGGTAGGCCAAATAAAGGCCTCACGTTCACTTTCCGGCAAAGGATAGATGCGGGACATAGCCCTAGCCACTTTGAGGCTCGCTTCCGGAACATCCCATTGAGCCGAAATTAAGGTGTGCATGGCATCATGCACGTGGAAGGTTCTAGGCGGGCACTTCGTCCCCAGCATAATGGCAGAGCCAACAGGGGCTGAGGGAGAGACGTCCTCTGGCGAGGAAATCTTCAAAATGCTCATGGCCTGCACTAACAGGTTGGGCAAATCCTCTGAGCGAAAGATCCGTGCTGCAGAGGGGTCATCCGCTCCATCCGAGCGGGAATCCGTCTCCTCCAAGGAATCCCCAAAGGACCGTTGGGAGAACTCAGATACGTTGCCCTCATCTACATCAGAGGAAACAGAGTCCTCTAAGGCCGGGGAATCCACCCGAGGGTGTTTACTTCCGGGGGCCTCAACCCCTTTATCGGACAAGGGAGCAGGGGCAGCGTTTTGCATAAGGAAGGCCTGATGCAGCAGCAAAATAAACTCGGGGGAGAAACCCCCCAGACTGTGCACTTCAGCAGCCTGGGCCACAGCCCTAGACGCACCCTCAACCGGCGCTTGCAAGAGCGGGGGAGAAACATGCTGCGCATCCAAGATGGCGTCCGGCGCGACACTCCGTGAAGGAGCCGCGCGGGAAGAACGGCGCTCAACTTTAGCCGCTTTTCTTCCGTCGCCCAAATGAAGGGCGGCCATGGCATTAACGTCTCCCACCTCAAGGGCGGCCCAAGAAGAAGCCGTCCGAGCAGCGTGGCCGGCCAAGATGGCGGAGGCGAGCAGCGGGGGGATGGGCGTTTATGGCAGGAAAAAACCGCCGCACCCGAGGAAGAACCGGGACACTGACCGGCCTCCAAACTGACACCCAACAAGGGCGAATCAGACTTTAAAACCCCCGCATCCCCGCGCACACGCGGTCCGGGGAGCGATTCTTTGCGCCCTCACCCTCTGACGCCATCAGCCACGTGGAGATCAATCGGGGAACCCCCTGCCCGCTACAAAAAGGTAAAAATTACCTGCTTTCCGCTCCGAGCTGTAACGACCTGGTGTCCCAGTGAGTAGCTGCAATAAACGTTTAAATAAACGTCGAAATAAACGCCCTTAAGGACGTCCAAAAATTTTTATTTTTTTTTTAAACGGAGCCAGCGGGAGGAGGGAGAAAAGGAGGGACCTGGCACCACCAGGTTTGCACTTGCTCAAGAAGAGCCCTCAACCCCAGGCACTCAACAAAACCTAAAAATTAGGCTTGGAGGCCTAGCCAGAGCTGCTGCTGTGTGTGACCACCACCTGCTGAGATAGAGAACATACTGAGGAGTTTCCGGCAGCACATGACCACATATAGGGAGGCAAAAGGATTGCTCTCTATCTCCACCTGCTGGTAGATGGACACAACCCACCAGTCTATGGATTGATCAGCATGATGATATGGAATGTGCTTTATTTAGGGTTAAGTTCTAGACATCTTAAAAAACTTCACCTTATACAGAAAATTGCCTTGAGATTGATTTTAAGTAAATATGGTCACTAGTATCTCTGTGTTTATGAGAAGGCTACACCGGCTTCCAGTAGCTAAATGTATTTTGTTTAAGGCAGTTTGTATATTACATCATATTATCTATGGCTCCACTGCTCAGCTGTTAAGTAACACGATACCAAAAAATGTATTTGGACAATCTTCCAGACTGTGAGATAAGCTTATTCTTAGTCCTCCTTTTAGTAAAATATGTTTTTGAGAATAATTACTATTTTCTCTGTTATTGTCATCCCTGAATGGAATGCTCTTCCATGGGTTATTCGAGCTGAGAACTATTTGAATTTTTGTAAGAAGCTTAACATCTTTTTGAACAAAAGCTAAGTCCCTCTTGATTATATAAGCTGAAATGGTTTCTTAACTTTTATGGCTGTCTGTGTTCATTCTATATTCCATATTTAACTGTACACCACATTGAACCATGATTTAGGGGAAACAGCAGTTTAGAAGTGTTGATGGACTGACACATTCTTCCTGGTCAGAAATTTGAATTCCGATGAGCCTAGAGACTCAGTGAGAGAGGAAGACTGAGGATCAGAGAGAAAGGAAAGAAGATGTAGAACAGCTGAAGAAAATAAGTCTAATGTGTAAGAAGGGGTATGAACTGGAGATATGAAAGAGATGGGCTGGACAGGTGGGAGAATTTTGTAAAACTGATGTGGGATTGGATGGATGACAGAAAGGACTGTCCAGAGGCTGAGGGGTCCCAGAAGTTAGAGACATCATATGGGAGGACATATAAAATAATGAGTGGAGTGGAACAGGTGGATGTGAAGCGTCTGTTCACGCTTTCCAAAAATACTAGGTCTAGGGGGCATGCGATGAAACTACAGTGTTGTAAATTTAAAACAAATCGGAGAAAATGTTTCTTCACCCAACGCATAAACAAACTCTGGAATTCATTGCCAGAGAACGTGGTGAAGGCGGTTAGCTTGGCAGAGTTTAAAAAGGGTTTAGACGGTTTCCTAAAAGACAAGTCCATAAACCACTACTAAATGGGAAAAATCCACAATTCCAGGAATAACATGTATAGAAGGTTTGTAGGTTTGGGAAGCTTGCCAGGTGCCCTTGGCCTGGATTGGCCGCTGTCATGGACAGGATGCTGGGCTCGATGGACCCTTGGTCTTTTCCCAGTGTGGCATTACTTATGTACTTATATAAGGCAGGTGAGGATGACAGACAGTAGGCTGGGACTAGGCATAAAAGCAACAGAGGACTAGGGGATGATAGAGGAGATCAGTTAGAAGGAAAAGGCAGAGAAAGGCAATTGGTGGTGGGGTTTAAGGAGTACATATCAGACAGCTTACTTTAAAACTGATTTAAATTCATGCTATTATACAATACTTCATTACAGAAGATAATAAATGTGCAAGTTATATTTTTCTCTATTAGCAGAGCATCCTCTCCTAACTGTAGTGGTTGTATAGGGTCATATGACTTTTCAGATGCCAAAATGAGATTATTCTGGCTAAATGTTTGGAGAGCTCTGATGTAGAGCTGGAATAAGTGAAAGAATTAAAGAAAACATTTAATTCAAAACCTACCCACAAGCCCTGCAAATACATCATGTTTCTTGGTAAGGATACCAGTTTTTTTTTTTTTTTTTATTAGAAACTGAAGTTTAATGGCTCTATGGAAACAAAAAAGCAGCTATATGGTCCTGTAATAGAAAAGAGGAAATATTTTACTCTCTGCCTCAATGATCTCTCCTAGATCAGTTTCATTCTTATCTCAGAGATCATATTTTTTCAAATGGCCAAGTTCTTTTCCGTGGTGTGCTGCAAAAGTCCATCTTTGGACCTTATTTAATTTCTTCATATATCTCTCTTTGTTCTGCTTATTCAATTTCATGATTTTATTTTCTTTATATATGCAGATGACATTCAATTGTTTTTACCTCTAGATGCTCAATAATCCAGATTTTTCACTGGAGATCACCACCAATCTTAATAAAATGTCTCATTGTGTTGCTGACAGTAGACAAACTTAACCTTTCTAAAACTGACATGACTTCTTTTCCTATTTTGATCCAAGGGACTTCTGTTTCCTTAAAGAGTTCTGTTAAAATACTCAGGGTCACCTTTGACAGTTGTTTCCCATCTGATCCACATATTGCAAATTTTATTAGGCCAACATTTTATACACTCAAGCAGCTTGCAATCTTTTCTGATGCTATGCTAGGAGTTTCACCATATTCCATCATTCAAGTTCAAAGCGGGTTACATAAATTCATAATACACACATAACATATCTCACCAAATTTAATATACATTATTCTAATGTTAAAAGTTCTTCAAAAAGCCACACCTTAACTCTGTTTCGAAATGCTGCATAAGAAAAAGTTAAGCCAATTTCTAATGGTAATAAATTCCAAGCTTCAACCACACAATAACAATAAGATCTTTGATGTACCCATTTATACTTTATACCCCTAGTGGAAAAGATAACAGTAATCGATCATAATTACAATTTCCAATCTGTCTACTGTGACACTTGTGAAGGGTTAGGTAGATCCAGGAGCCAGAACTCCGGACCGGGGTGCTGGAAAGGCCGGTGTGGGTGGGAACAATGGAGAGACTACTAATCCCAGCATCCTCGGGAAGGATCACCTGAACCCTCTAGAAAGGCTAACCAGTGCTGCAATGCCCCTGACTCCCAAAGGAGGCCACTAGACTCCCTTAGAGAAGGTGAACCACACTACAACTCCCAGGTCCCCGCGAGGAGGCTTTTGAGCAGGCTCATGATAAAGACTAGGAGCAGCTGGGGAGAGGGGGGAGACAGATAGAGCCTATGGAGTGGATGCCTGAGGTGGTGATTACCGAGGCTAAAGAGGTTGGTGAAGGAATGCAGGTAGAGCCCATGGATATCTCTGCTTTAGCCCTGGTGGAAAAGGGGCAATCTCAGGGCCTGTTAGCAACCTTGATGAATTGGTTAATTCAATTCATTGAGAGAAAGCTCCTTTGAGCAGGGACTGTCCTTCTTTGTTAAATTGTACAGTGCTGCGTAACCTGGGTAGCGCTTTAGAAATGTTAAGTAGTAGTAGAAGTATCTGAGCGGGTTTCCCTGGGGAAGTGGCTTCCACCTGGCCCTGGGCTCAAGCATGACCCTTGGGGAGGATACCAGGAGTTAATGGCTGGTATGAATGGGAGGGGGTTCCCTTTCCTCAGGTTGCTCTGAGGTGAGGGTTTGCTAGGGTGAGTGTGAAGCACGCAGCAGAACCTTTTTGCTGAATGGACTTTGGGAACCTTTTTGCTGGGGAAAGTGCTGGAACTTTTGCCCAAGGATTAGTGGACTTGATGAACTCGGGGAGGGAGGGATTTGGACTGTGGGACTCAGGGCTGGATTAACACCTGTTGAAAGAGAACTTTTTTTTTTTTGTTTTCATTTTTGTTGCTGAGTTGAAAGTACAAGAGTGCTGGAGCTATGTACTAAGCCTGGGGAGGCATATAGCCCCAGGGAAGAGAATGTTCCTAATTAAATACAGAAAATTTCTGACTGGTTTGATATTGTTTGAACTGCTAAGCATCCAGAGTTACCTAGTAAATCTGATGTGGTTGGGCCTAGGACTGGGAAAGTTGAAGCACAGCCAAGCGGCGTGGGAAGTGTTTACACTACTCAATATCCTAATTAAATTAGGGAATTTCTCAGGCACATCCCCATACAAAGTCTTAAAAGCCAGACAGCACAACTTGAACTTAACACATTGAATGTAGATCCATAAACAAAGGAGTAACAATCATATCTTGATCATAATGCTCTTTGACTTCTAATGCATTCATTTGTTAAGACAAAGCTTGATTATTTTAATTCCTTTTATCAAGGTTTACCTTTACCTGGGGATTAGAAGACTTCAAATAGTTCAGAACCCAGCTGTTACCAGGTGTGAAAAAAATTTGACCATGTTACTCCCTTACTCTCTCTGAGCACTAGTTCCCTGTTTCTTTTCGTGAACCTTTCAAAATTATAATGTTCTAGTACATATTGTGTTGTCATTGCAAGCAGTATACCATGCCATACTTTGTATTGTTGTTCGAATATTTTTACTGCTCTAATTGCCTATTGTTCATGTTTGATCTATTCTTACTGTATACCTCCTTGAGTGAATTCCTTCAAAAAGGCGGTAAATAAATAAATAAGATCCTAACAATAACCCATCAAGTAATCTGGCTTGCCACTGTTTCTTCATAGATCACCAATTGCTTATACACCTTTTCATGCTCCTTATGCTTCTCCCTTCTCAGTTATGTATTCAACTGGATTGCATGTATAACTCTTGTTTTAGCATTGTTGCACCATCCTTGTGGAATAGTTTGCCTACTGACACACATGTTGAACCTTTGTGCAAGGCTTTTAGGAAAGCTCTGAAACTATTTTTCATTGGCATTTTCCACCTGATTAAGATCCTATCCTATATAGACCAACATTCACTGGAAAGTTCTGCTACAGTACCCTGTAACTGGGTTTGTCTTGTTTTGTGTATTATCCTCTTTCCTACCAGATTTCTTTAGTGGAATAATTATTACTACATTTTATTACGTTTTAATTTGTAACCTAGGTAACCTTTTTTTTCTTCCTGAGTAATTATTTTCTTCCATTTATATATAATGTTATATGTAAATCGCTCAGATAGCCCCTTTGATGGGTGGCATACCGAAGTGTGACCCAGACTTAAATAGAATAGGTACTGACTTGAGAAAACTCTCTTTACTCTTTTGGGATCTTACCAGGTACTTGTGACCTGGATTGGCCACTGCTGGAAACAGGATTCTGGGCTTATTGGACTTTCGGCCTGTCCCAGTAAAGCGATGCTTATGTACTTAAGTAAAGCCACTGATAAAAAAAATTCACCCTTGTTAGAGAACAGAAAAAAAAAAAGTCTGAAAGAATCATGTTTGGAGCTTATACGGTCTGTGCCCTGAAGAGCATAGGAACAAATCAAAGTAGGGTATACACAAAGTAGCACACATGAGTTGTCTTGTTGGGCAGACTGGATGGACCGTGCACGTCTTTTTCTGCCGTCATCTACTATGTTACTATGAGCAAGCCTCCACTTCAGATAAGTTCAGTCTCAGTTAACTATTTTAGTAGCTGTAATGGCTTTTACTGATTTAAATATATTTTTATTAGATTTCTGTTTATGTGCTATATGATGACTACATATGTTTTTTGTACTCTAGTTTGTGAAAAGAGAATATAAATGTATAAACCCTAACCATAACTATACCTGATGTCAAAGAGAATATTAACCAATGGGTGGGTCATTACGCAGGAAATCTTCAAGACACACAGACAATATTAATAACACAGCTAATATATACCTTTCCAAACCAAAGGTTTTACTGAGGTTGATTAAAATAAAAAATTCACATATAATGAAACTACTCCCTGTATCAATGAGCTAGCAATAATCATTGTCATTTTCCCAAACATAAAAAGCATCTCTTTACCTGGTTTTCATACAGAACAAAGATAAATTTAGGTGCAGAAGATCCATGGGAAGTGCCTGTCAATGTGGAGGAAGCCAGAGCAGAATAAAAACCCTTAGAAAGATCAGTAGTTGTTTTGGAGGGGGTACAAACTGACGAGCCAATCACCTTGGAGGGGCAGGAGACCTCTGAAAACATTGCTTTAGAGGGGGTAGAGAAGACAGAGCCTCTTGCCTTGGCAGGAGCAGAGACTGGAGAGTCTATTTTCATGGAGGGGACAGAGACTGTGACTGTGGAAAATTGAGAGGTAACACAGCTAGTTACTTTAGAAGAAGACACACACACCTCTGTGGTGGCCATGGCAGCAGAGGGAGCAAAACAGGGGACTTCAACAGAGTTAGTCCCTTTGTAGGGGGCAGGGACAATAGCCTTAGAGGGGGGCAGAGAGGTATAAGTTGCCCTGGAAGAACCCAAAGCAGACTTGGATTCTTGTGACAGAACATTGGCAACAGTTACCTGGGGTGCTGAGAAAGATGATTTGGAAGTAATTGTGGGAATAGTTTTCAGCATGCCAGGTGATTTTATGGTACTAGAACGAGGCCATGTAGCAGGAGATGGGCAAGGCACTGACCAGGGAGCTTCAGATGAGCAGGATATTGGCCAAGGAGTTTGAGTTGTGCAAGGCATCAACCAAGGAGCCTGAGATGAACACGGAATTGGCCAGGGGCATTGAGATGAGCAGGGAACCCACCAGCATTGGTGAACAGAACTGTTCATCTGCCAGGAAGGTGGGTACGAATTTGTCATCTGCCAAGAGGCTGGACCTGTATTTGGCACCATCCAGGGGACAATACAAGAGCTATGCATTGCCCAAGCAGGTTGGGAGCAATTAGAAGGCAAGGAAGCATTAGGTGCTGACATGGTTGGTAAGGAAGAACTGAATGGCAGAGAAGACTTAGGCACTGCTTTGGCAGGTACAGAGGAATTGGTAGATAGGCCAGAATTTGCTATTGTGCAGGAAGTTGGTGCTTTACAGTGGACCATGTTAGTTGTAGACACTGTTCCAGTCTGCAGGTCAGATAAAGCCCATTCCTGAAACATTTGGATCTGAACTGACAACAGTCATAAGGTTTGGGGCAATTGTCAAGTCAGTTGTGCTAGAGTCTGGCAACACAGAAAAACCTGGGGAGGTGCTAGACACCACTTTTTCTTCAATATTTTTCCCAAAAATAACTTTATGCTCTGGGGAAGGTAGAATTGGAGAAGTTCCAACAGTTGACGATACAGCTTCTCTTGCAACTTGTATAAGGCAAACTTTGATGTTTTTTCCATGAATGTGTTTTCCATCCATTTCCTCTACAGCCATCTCAGCCTGCCTGGCTGTTTTGAAAGTAAGAAAGGCAAAACTGTAAAAATAAATGAACAATTAATACATACTACGATAATTACTACAGATGAAAACATCTGTCAAATACTCTATACACCTTTTAGAAACGCATATTGTTCACTATAAAAATTATTTTTAACTTGAACTCTGAAATTTCTTCAATAGTTATTGACAAATCGTGTTCACCTTGTATTCTCTTCCAGACTCTCAAAAGAAATTACTTGACATCTTTATTACTATTGGTCAAAAGCATGTTCTAGCCAATTGGAAGTCCTTTCATATGCTCAACATTCATTTTTGGAGGTATTCTCTATTACACCACTACAAATTCGAGCTCTCAATTGCTGAAAATTAGGGTACTACGAGAAATTGTTTACTATGGTCAGCATTTGAAGATTCCTAGATAATATTGCTATATAACTTTTAAGCAATATAAGTTATAATGGATACCTCTGATAACATTTTCTCTCTTTTCTTTCTCATAATGTAATGTTTATACCACTCTTAGTTTCTCTTTCAAGGTTTTGACAAATTATTCTATTGTTATTTTGTTTTACATGTCTAAAATTTCAATATAATTTCATGTGAACAAATATTTTGTACCAAAATTTTGGCAAGATTAATGTTTATAGATTTAACAGTCATTGAAGACATAGATGTCAAAGCTATAGCCATCACAAAACTTAACATTAGTCCTTAATAAACTACACTTTACCCTGATATACCGTGTGCCCTGAATGAAAATGCAAGAGCTTAATATAAGTACATTTTTCAATCTGCAATATCAATGACAACACAATATCAAGCACATGGAAGAATAAAAAAAAAGCACCAAGGGCCTCCAGAGCTAGGATAGGAATTCTTTTTTCAAAGACCCGACACAGGCCATTTTCGGCCTTCCTGCCTGCATCATGGGTCTGTAGTAAATATACCACCCTGAAAGTCGGCTATCCAATATAAAATCCACAGTGTCAGCTACACAGCAAAGTTTCCAGAGTGCTGCAAAATCGTGGCTCACAGGCATCACCACAAATGCGCACAAAAAAAAAAAAGATTTTGTGAGCTTGACATTCTACTGCTCACTATAAACCCTGTTAACTTATTACTTTGTAGTTTGATTAACCTATTTTATGTAGTATTTCTTCTTAAAAGGTTTTTTTTTTCTTATTTTCAAAGGAGTGTTTAACTTCATTTCAGAGGGTCTGGTAGGTCTGCTGAAGAATATGTTTATCAGATTTTTGAATATGGGAGAGGTTCAATGGAATTCAACATTAGCTGTGGACCACCTTCGCAAAATGTCTTCACAAAAATGGTTAACAGAGAGGAGGTGGAAAAATTACAGGCTGGTGTATTTTACCTCAGTGATGAGGAAAGCAACAAAGACATATTAACGGGAAAGACATTGAACCATACCCAGTGGGGGAAATTTATAACAGGGTGCCAATGAGGAAAGTCCAAAAAAGTGCCTATGTTTATTAAGGCAGAGACAATATTAAACCCACCCAAGCTGTTGAACCTTTCAATGTTTTATAACAAAGTTCACGTCACAACTTCACTTTCTGTTTCAACCATACAAAACTTTATTCTTTATCTCCAAACATATTCTTAGGTAGTATCTTCCAACTTTGTATTCTTACATTTACAGCTTCATGCTTTAAAAGAATATTCTCATTTTAGTTAAACACATTCACATCTCTTATACTCCAAACAGTATAAAGTTCATTAACCGGACACCTTCACCACCTACATGCGGCATGTTTCGCCAATCACTGCTTCAGGGTGTGGTCCGAATTCTACTAAAAAAAACACATATAAAACATCATCACCTACTGATATACTCTTATGGGTCGGAACATATATAAACCAATCCATCAACAAACATTTCACATACCGCTATACATAGCAAGACCTCCGTTTCACATCGGTGTCTGTCATGTTTACATTACATTTCATTTCATCCGTGCACTTTGTTACATATTTATAGCATTTTCAGACTCAGAATGAGCCAAGAAAACCTAAATGGCTCCTTACCTCCGCCCCAAAACGTCACCACTCATCATAATGCAGCTTCCCAATCAATTTCTAAATTTAGGCCCCCAGGGGTCATGGTGCCTAGCGTGTAACATACATACATACATAACATAGTAGATGACGGCAGAAAAAGACCTGCACATAAATTCACCATTGTTTTTTGTAACTGAGCAAACTATCCGCATCCCCTCCCTCTCTCCCTAATTGGATATAATCAATAACATGTCATCTTATATCTCACCAATCATGTTGCTTGGTCAGCCAATGGCTTACTATTGGGGCGTCAGTGTGGTAGTATGTATTCTTGATTTATGTTCATTTAATCTATTCTTTACTGGCCTCGTTGACTTCCCCACATAAATGAGATGACATGGACAACTTATGTATACCACATTATTACTATTGCAATTGGTGTTATGTCCTGTGATAAAGGTCCGCCTACTCCCAGGTACCTGCCAATCGGTGCCTTGAATAGTTAATGAGCACCACTGACACTTGCCACACTGGACGTTATCGGGGCGACAGATCACAAGCCCCCATGATCAAACAGATGAGGAGGGACCTCCCCACAATCCATAGTAGTTACAACAGCAGGATGTACATTACAACAGAATGAACATGATGTTTTGGAATTAGGATTTTCGTTTGTACCATCTGCACGATATGATCCATTTCGTATGTCATGTCCCCTACCTCAACGCAAGCGGCATCCTTGGGCTGCGTGGGGTCCCGTCGACACGCACACTTGACTGGCACTGCCTGAGCCATGTGTGTGTAGTCCTCTCTGGGCTTGTTCAGAAAGCGGTGGTTGCAGGCTCCTTAAATGCTTGCTTCCAAGCACCTGTTTCTGCTCTCTCTCTGCCTGGCTTCCAGGCTCCTTGATTGCTTTGCTTCCACCCACCTGGGTCTGCTCTTCCTCTGCCTGGCTTCCCTTGCTTCTCTCCTATTGGTCTTCCGGTTCCTCCTTCCCCTGTTCTTGTCCTATGGCTGTGCCCCTTCTCCCTGCTGATGTCAGATGCCAGCACTTTATCAGCTGAGCTCTCCCTGGACTCCATGTGCCAGCTTCTACTTTGGTAGGCGTTTCTAACTTTGTAGTCTGCTTGTTATCTACTGGTCCTTCGTTGCTGACTTTGCCTGTACCTGGATTACCCTTCTGCCTGCCGACTTTCACCTGTACCTGGAATACCCTTCTGCCTGCGACTTTCGCCCTGTACCTGGATTACTCTATTGCCTGCCACCTGCCTACTGACTTTCACCTGTATCGGATTACCTCTCTTGCCTGCCGCCTGCCTACTGACCTTCGTCTGTACCTGGATTACACTCTTGCCTGCCGCCTGCCTACTGACTTTCACCTGTATCTGGATTACACTCTTGCCTGCCGCCTGCCTACTGACTTTCGCCTGTATCTGGATTACTCGCTTGCCTGCCGCCTGCCTACTGACTTTCACCTGTGTCTGGATTACTCGCTTGCCTGCCGCCTGCCTACTGACTTTCACCTGAATCTGGATTACTTGCCTGCCGCCTGCCTACTAACTGCTGCTTGTACCTGGATTACTCTCTTGACCTGCTGCCTGCTGGCCGATACATCATCACCCGATTCCAGCTCCGTCCCGTAAGTCCTGCAGGCCGCCCGCACCCAGAAGCTCAACCTCTGGGGAATGGTGGTCAGCGCAGGTGAAACCCGGGGTTGTCCAGCCACCAAGCAGAACCTGGCCCGAGTACTGGGCTCAGCATCGCTCTACTTGGTACAAGAACTCACAAGTCTGACAGTATGAGATTGGCGATTAAAGTTTTATACGTAAATTGTAATTGAAGATCTTTTTTGCCCTCAGAATCAATTTTGCAGACGTATCAATAGTAAAGCCACTATCTAAATGGATTCCCCCAGGGAATGTGAACCCAGCGCTACAAACTTTTCAAGATTTGCTGATTTTGGAGTTGACCACTACTGAAAACAATTTAACTGGTTTAATAAGAATAATTTGTCCTCTGATTTATGGGAGGCGTTATCTCAGTTACATATGAATAAAGATCTGATTATCTTGAAGGCAGACAAAGGGGGAGCTGTTACTGTTCAACCTTTGAGTACATACCAGACGGAGGCATTAAAAACAGCTAAGTGATCATCAGGTTTATAAATTGTTGGAATATGACCCTACGAGAGGAATTACAGGATACTATCCTAGAGATTGGTGAGATATAAGATGGTGTGTTATTGATTATATCCAATTAGGGAGAGAAGGAGGGGATGCGGATAGTTTGCTCAGTTACAAAGAACAATGGTGGATTACACGCTAGGTACCATGACCCCTGGGGGCCTAAATTTAGAAATTGATTGGGCAGCTGCATTATGAGTGATAACGTTCTGGGGCGGAGTAAGGAGCCATTTTGGATTTTTTTGGGTCATTCTGAGTCTGAAAATGCTATAAATTACATAGCAAAGTGCACGGGTGTGAAACGAAATGTAAACATGACAGACACCGATGTGAAACGGAGGTATTGCTACGTATGTGAAATGTTTTGGTGATGGATTGGTTAATATATGTTCTGACCCGTAAGAGTATATCAACTAGGTGATGATATGTTTTATATGTGTTTTTTGAGTAGGAATTCGGGACTACACCCTGAAGCAGCGATTGGCGAAACATGCTGCATGTAGGTGGTGAAAGTGTCCAGTTAATGCACTTTAAACTATTTGGAGTATAAAGAGATGTGAATGTAAGAATACAAAGTTGGAAGATACATACCTAAGAATATGTTTGCTACTACAATACTAGGTTGTCCTTACATAAATTAGTCATGGAATTACTCTTCATATTATTAGACTAATCCACACATCTAAATATCAACTAACATTTATTAACTAACAAGGATGTTACTTTCATACACAACTCATACTATTCAACAAGTGTAATGCCTATACACATATTATGCTAGCTAAATGCAATAAAGATTTCCCACTCAAAGTGGCTTAAAACATGTCCAACAAATAACTGTTTGTTATTATAACTACAAACAGCACTATAGCCACATTTTGGATAAATAACTAATTCTAGTCCACATAGTGTCCAAATTATCCAATGCTGTCTTCAAGCAGCCGAATCACATTCCTCCTTCAAGGCAATCACAATTTGAACTTCTTCTGATGATTCACATATATTCCAACAGTGAGTCAAATCTTTCCTCGGTCTCAACACAGGCCGTGTTTCTTATTACTTCATCAGGAGACCTGATACAAAACATATACAATTACATCCCAACCCATACTATATATTTCCCAAATAAGACTTCTACTCAACAAAATTTAGGTTGTTGAAAATAATACCTTGACCAGCCTCATTTAAACGTCAGGCACACCTCCAGCTACTCCAGCTTCTGGCGTACTGATATCATCACAATGAATCAGGTGATTTACCCTGTCTATGGAAACCTATATTCGCCTTTATAAAGCCATCAAAAGGGGCCAATCAATCTCTTTATTTAGTCCATGGGGTTCCACCGTCTTCCAATTAAATATGATACGCTGTTCTTTATGGATGTTTTTCAGTGCAACCTCTACTGCTCTGAATACTAACAAGCACTATAAACTGCAAATCCTGTATCAAATGCTGATACTGCAGCCAATGGCTAACTAATGGAGTGTCTGTTTTTTGCAATCTGTTACTCAAAGTTGCACTATACGCATTTTAATCTTACGAGTTGTTTCACCAATATACCATAATTGGCAAGGGCAACATATTCCAAATACTAACATTTTGTGTATTACAGTCCGTTTTCTTTTTCAAATAAAAGTATTTCCCAATTGATTTTACCCAAACTCGATCCGTGCACATTGCATACCTGCAATATACACATGAAAAACATTGTGTATGCCGGGCACTACTTCACCCTAGTTAGTAAGTTCAATGATTCCTAGATAAAATTTCCCCCATATTTCTCTCTGAAGAACAAGCAAATTTAGGTTTGTGGTGTCAACTCTGATGCAATGACAATTATCGGCCAATGTTCATAATAATAACCTGAATGGCTCTTGTTACTTATAATACAGGAGAAAGCGAATGCTACATACCTGTAGAAGGTATTCTCCGAGGACAGCAGGCTGATTGTTCTCACTGATGGGTTGACGTCCTCGGCAGCCCCCTCCATCGGAAAGTTTACTAGCAAAGGCCTTTGCTAGTCCTCGCGCGCCCATGCGCACCGCTCATGCGCGGCCGTCTTCCCGCCCGAAAACCGGCTCGAGCCGGCCAGTCCAGTATGGTAGCAAGACAATACACTTCAAGGGAAGACACAACTCCAAAGGGGAGGCGGGCGGGTTTGTGAGAACAATCAGCCTGCTGTCCCGGAGAATACCTTCTACAGGTATGTAGCATTCGCTTTCTCAGAGGACAAGCAGGCTGCTTGTTCTCACTGATGGGGTATCCCTAGCCCCCAGGCTCACTCAAAACAACAAGCATGGTCAATTGGGCCTCGCAACGGCGGAGGACATAACTGAGATTGGACCTAAAAAATTTACCAACTAACTGAGAGTGTAGCCTGGAACAGAACAAACAGGGCCCTCGGGGGGTGGAGTGGGATCCTAAAGCCCAAAACAGGTTCTGAAGAAACTGACTGCCCGAACCGACTGTCGCGTCGGGTATCCTGCTGCAGGCAGTAATGAGATGTGAATGTGTGGACAGATGACCACGTCGCAGCTTTGCAAATTCTTCAATGGAGGCTGACTTCAAGTGGGCTACCGACGCAGCCATGGCTCTAACATTATGAGCCGTGACATGACCCTCAAGAGCCAGCCCCGCCTGGGCGTAAGTGAAGGAAATGCAATCTGCTAGCCAATTGGATATGGTGCGTTTCCCTACAGCCACTCCCCTCCTATTGGGATCAAAAGAAATAAACAATTGGGCGGACTGTCTGTGGGCTGTGTCCGCTCCAAAATGGAAGGCCAATGCTCTCTTGCAGTCCAATGTGTGCAGCTGACGGTCAGCAGGGCAGGAATGAGGACGGGGAAAAGAATGTTGGCAAGACAATTGACTGGTTCAGATGGAACTCTCGACACAACCTTTGGCAGGAACTTAGGGTGAGTGCGGAGGACTACTCTGTTATGATGAAATTTGGTGTAAGGGCCTGGGCTACCAGGGCCTGAAGCCACTGACTCTACGAGCTGAAGTAACTGCCCACCAAGAAAATGACCTTCCAAGTCAAGTACTTCAGATGGCAGGAATTCAGTGGCTCGAAAGGAGGTTTCATCAGCTGGGTGAGAACGACATTGAGATCCCATGACACTGTAGGAGGCTTGACAGGGGGCTTTGACAAAAGCAAACCTCTCATGAAGCGAACCACTAAAGGCTGTCCTGAGATCGGCTTACCTTCCACACGGTAATGGTATGCACTGATTGCGCTAAGGTGAACTCTTACAGAGTTGGTCTTGAGACCAGACTCAGACAAGTGCAGAAGGTATTCAAGCAGGGTCTGTGTAGGACAAGAGCGAGGATCTAGGGCCTTGCTGTCACACCAGACGGCAAACCTCCTCCAATGGAAGAAGTAACTTCTCTTAGTGGAATCTTTCCTGGAAGCAAGCAAGATGCAGGAGACACCCTCTGACAGACCCAAAGAGGCAAAGTCTACGCCCTCAACATCCAGGCCGTAAGAGCCAGCGACTGGAGGTTGGGATGCAGAAGCGCCCCTTCGTCCTGTGTGATGAGGGTCGGAAAACACTCCAATCTCCACGGTTCTTCTGAGGACAACTCCAGAAGAAGAGGGAACCAGATCTGACGCGGCCAAAAAGGAGCAATCAGAATCATGGTGCCTCGGTCTTGCTTGAGTTTCAACAAAGTCTTCCCCACCAGAGGTATGGGAGGATAAGCATACAGCAGACCCTCCCCCCAGTCCAGGAGAAAGGCAATCCGATGCCAGTCTGCCGGTGGGCCTGAAGCCTGGAACAGAACTGAGGGACTTTGTGGTTCCATCGAGATGCGAAGAGATCTACCAAGGGGGTGCCCCACACCTGGAAGATCTGTCGTACCACACGGGACTGAGCGACCACTCGTGAGGTTGCAATATCCTGCTCAACCTGTCGGCCAGGACTGTTGTTTACGCCTGCCAGATATGTGGCTTGGAGCACCATGCCGTGACGGCGAGCCCAGAGCCACATGCTGACGGCTTCCTGACACAGGGGGCGAGATCCGGTGCCCCCCTGCTTGTTGACATAATACATGGCAACCTGGTTGTCTGTCTGAATTTGGATAATTTGGTGGGACAGCCGATCTCTGAAAGCCTTCAGAGCGTTCCAGATCGCTCGTAACTCCAGAAGATTGATCTGCAGATCGCGTTCCTGGAGGGACCAGCTTCCTTGGGTGTGAAGCCCATCGACATGAGCTCCCCATCCCAGGAGGGACGCATCCGTGGTCAGCACTTTTTGTGGCTGAGGAATTTGGAAGGGACGTCCCAGAGTCAAATTGGAGCAAATCGTCCACCAATACAGGGATTTGAGAAAACACGTGGACAGGTGGATCACGTCCTCTAGACCCCCAGCGGCCTGATACCACTGGGAGGCTAGGGTCCATTGAGCAGATCTCATGTGAAGGCGGGCCATGGGAGTCACATGAACTGTGGAGGCCATGTGGCCCAGCAATCTCAACATCTGCCGAGCTGTGATCTGCTGGGACGCTCGCACCCGCGAGACGAGGGACAACAAGTTGTTGGCTCTCGTCTCTGGGAGATAGGCGCGAGCCGTCCGAGAATCCAGCAGAGCTCCTATGAATTCGAGTCTCTGCATTGGGAGAAGATGGGACTTTGGATAATTTATCACAAACCCCAGTAGCTCCAGTAGGCGAATAGTCATCTGCATGGACTGCAGGGCTCCTGCCTCGGATGTGTTCTTCACCAGCCAATCGTCGAGATATGGGAACACGTGCACCCCCAGCCTGCGAAGTGCCGCTGCTACCACAGCTAGGCACTTTGTGAACACCCTGGGCGCAGAGGCGAGCCCAAAGGGTAGCACACAGTACTGGAAGTGGCGTGTGCCCAGCTGAAATCGCAGATACTGTCTGTGAGCTGGCAGTATCGGGATGTGAGTGTAGGCATCCTTCAAGTCCAGAGAGCATAGCCAATCGTTTTGCTGAATCATGGGGAGAAGGGTGCCCAGGGAAAGCATCCTGAACTTTTTTTTGACCAGATATTTGTTCAGGGCCCTTAGGTCTAGGATGGGACGCATCCCCCCTGTTTTCTTTTCCACAAGGAAGTACCTGGAATAGAATCCCAGCCCTCTTGCCTGGATGGCACGGCTCGACCGCATTGGCGCTGAGAAGGGCGGAGAGTTCCTCTGCAAGTACCTGCTTGTGCTGGAAGCTGTAAGACTGAGCTCCCGGTGGACAATTTGGAGGTTTTGAGGCCAAATTGAGGGTGTATCCTTGCCGGACTATTGCAGAACCCACTGATCGGAGGTTATGAGAGGCCACCTTTGGTGAAAAGCTTTGAACCTCCCCCGACCGGCAGGTCGCCCGGCACTGACACTTGGATGTCGGCTATGCTCTGCTGGAGCCAGTCAAAAGCTCGCCCCTTTGCTTTTGCTGGGGAGCCGCGGGGCCTTGCTGAGGCGCACGCTGCTGACGAGAGCGAGCGCGCTGGGGCTTAGCCTGGGCCGCAGGCTGTCGGGAAGGAGGATTGTACCTACGCTTACCAGAAGCATAGGGACCAGTCTTCCTTCCCCCGAAAAATCTTCTACCTGTAGAGGTAGATGCTGAAGGCTGCTGGCGGGAGAACTTGTCGAATGCGGTGTCCCGCTGGTGGAGAGACTCTACCACCTGCTCGACTTTTTCTCCAAAAATGTTGTCCCGCACGGCAAGGCGAGTCCGCAATCCGCTGCTGGAGTCTATTCTCCAGGTCGGCGGCACGCAGCCATGAGAGCCTGCGCATCACCACACCTTGAGCAGCGGCCCTGGACGCAACATCAAAAGTGTCATAAACTCCTCTGGCCAGGAATTTTCTGCACGCCTTCAGCTGCCTGACCACCTCCTGAAAAGGCTTGGCTTGCTCAGGGGGAAGAGCATCCACCAAGCCCGCCAACTGCCGCACATTGTTCCGCATGTGTATGCTCGTGTAGAGCTGGTAAGACTGGATCTTGGCCACGAGCATAGAAGAATGGTAGGCCTTCCTCCCAAAGGAGTCTAAGGTTCTAGGGTCTTTGCCCGGGGGCGCCGAAGCATGCTCCCTAGAACTCTTAGCCTTCTTTAGGGCCAAATCCACAACTCCAGAGTCATGAGGCAACTGAGTGCGCATCAGCTCTGGGTCCCCATGGATCCGGTACTGGGACTCGATCTTCTTGGGAATGTGGGGATTACTTAATGGCTTGGTCCAGTTCGCAAGCAATGTCTTTTTCAGGACATGGTGCAAGGGAACAGTGGACGCTTCCTTAGGTGGGAGAAGGATAGTCCAGGAGCTCAAACATTTCAGCCCTGGGCTCGTCCTCCACAACCACCGGGAAGGGGATGGCCGTAGACATCTCCCGGACAAAGGAAGCAAAAGACAGACTCTCGGGAGGAGAAGCTGTCTCTCAGGAGAGGGAGTGGGATCAGAAGGAAGACCCTCAGACTCCTCGTCAGAGAAATATCTGGGATCTTCCTCTTCCTCCCACGAGGCCTCACCCTTGGTGTCAGACACAAGTTCACGAACCTGTGTCTGCAACCTCGCCCTGCTCGACTCGGTGGAACCCCGTCCACGGTGGGGGCGTCGAGAGGTAGACTCCCTCGCCCGCATCGGCGAAGCTCCCTCCGCCGACGTAGTTGGGGAGCCTTCCTGGGAGGTGGCCGCGGTCGGCACCGCACGACGGGTACCGACGTCGGGGACCTCAACCTGGGCGATGGGCCAGCCGGCGCCACGCTCGACGGTACCGGAGGCGCAAGCACCGCCGGTACCGGAGGGGTAGGGCGCAAACAGCTCTCCCAGGATCTCTGGGAGAACGGCCCGGAGGCTCTCGTTTAGAGTGCTGCAGAAAAAGGCTGAGAGGTCGATGCAGGCGTCGACGTCAGAAACCTGTTCCGGGCGAGGAGGCTGTTCCGGGCTGTCCAGAGTGGAGCGCATCGACACCTCCTGAACAGAGGGTGAGCGGTCCTCTCGGTGCCGATGCCTGCTGGGTGCCGAATCCCTCGGCGACCCAGAGCTCTCGGTGCGACATGGGGAGGAGACCGGTGTCGATGCTTCTTCGACTTCTTTCCGAAGCATGTCACCGGAGCTCCCCGGCACCGACGAGGAGGACGTAGAATCCATCCGTCGCTTCCTCGGGGCCGAGACCGAAGAGGGTCGATCCCGGGGGGGCTGTACCGCAGGAGCCCTCAGGGTAGGAGGAGACCCACCCGAAGGCTCACCGCCACCAGCAGGGGAATGGACAAGCCCTCACCTGCACTCCTGACGATGCACCTCCGTCCGACGACATCAGCAGACGAAGTCTCGGTTACCACCAACGTCGATGCAGTCGCCCGATGCCTCGGCGCCGATGCAGAGGTCCGATGCCTCGATGCAGTCGATGGAGCGGCAGCCAAGGAAGATGGTCCGGACGCTGACGACGTCGATGCACTCGATGCCTCCGGTGCCGATGCAGAGGTCCGATGCCTCGATGCAGTCGATGGAGCGGCAGCCAAGGAAGATGGTCCGGACGCTGACGACGTCGATGCACTCGATGCCTCCGGTGCCGATGTCGACGAAGAGCCCGAGAACAAAACGTTCCACTGGGCTAATCTTGCTACCTGAGTCCGCTTTTGTAACAGGGAACACAGACTGCAGTTCTGAGGGCGGTGCTGGGCCCCTAGACACTGAAGACACGCAGAGTGCCTATCAGTGAGCGAGATTACCCGGGCGCACTGGGTGCACTTCTTGAAGCCGCTGGAAGGCTTCGATGTCATGGGCGGAAAAAATCACGCCGGCGAAATCAAAAGCCGAAATGGCGAAAATTGAGCACCAAAATTGAAAGGGAGAAAAATCTCGACCGAGGCCAAACTAGGCCTACCCCGACAACGAAAGAAAACTTACGGGGCAAAAGTTGAGAAAAATACGGGAAGGGCAGAAAACCCGAAAGGGTCTTCCGGAACACTTCCGGAGCGCTTCCCGAACTTTTAGTAAAGAAAACAAGGAAAAACACGTCGAAAAGGACGTGCGAGGGTCGACTCTCTGGGGCACGAACGGCGTAACACGACCGTACCGAGCGCGGACGAAAGAAGACTGGCCGGCTCGAGCCGGTTTCGGCGGGAAGACGGCCGCGCATGCGCGGTGCGCATGGGCGCGCGAGGACTAGCAAAGGCCTTTGCTAGTAAACTTTCCGATGGAGGGGGCTGCCGAGGACGTCAACCCATCAGTGAGAACAAGCAGCCTGCTTGTCCTCGGAGAATACAATTAATGTGCCCCTCTCGAATCTCATTTACATCCCTTCGTCTTGTTAACCCAGCAGCGCTGTGCGTGTTTAGCCCTTTTATAGGCAAATCGAATAGTATGAGGAGGATATCCTCGTTGCCGAAATCCCTCCGTCATTATTTGTGCTTGCTGAGCAAACACCGAATTATCCAAACACAATCTTTTAACACGCAAGAACTGCCCAATAGGTATACTTTCTTTTAACTGTCTGGGATGATGACTGACAAAATAGTGTTCCTATCCGTAGGCTTACGGTAAACACTAGTTATAAACTGATTACCACTATACATAATTTCAATATCTAGGAATTGCACTGTATTCCCCATTGATTGCATTTCAAATTGTATACTAGAATCACAACTATTCAGAAATCGCACAAACGCACGTACTTCATCCTTCGTGCCTGACCATATGACGAACACATATCTTTTCCAGGCAAGAATATTTTTCCTTGCATACTCAGATGTATACACGTATCGAGACTCAATCTGCCATCTAGAGACAGGCTGCCGGGGGGGCAACTGTAGCCCCCATGGCAACCCTCCAAATCTGCAGATAATATTGATCCCAAAAATCTGAAATAATTTTTCTCGATCACTAACGAAGCCATTTGTAACAATAACTGTATTTTGGCAAATGATAAATCCTGACCTACTACTACTACTATTTAGCATTTCTATAGCACTACAAGGCATACGCAGCGCTGCACAAACATAGAAGAAAGACAGTCCCCTGCTCAAAGAGCTTACAATCTAATAGACAAAAAATAAGTAATCAAATCAATTATTGTGTACAGGAAGGAGGAGGGTAGGTGGAGGCAGGTGGTTACAAGTGGTTACGAGTCAAAAGCAATGTTAAAGAGGTGGGCTTTCAGTCTAGATTTAAAGGTGGCCAAGGAAGGGGCAAGACGTAGGGGCTCAGGAAGTTTATTCCAGGCGTAGGTTGCAGCGAGACAGAAGGCGCGAAGTCTGGAGTTGGCAGTAGTGGAGAAGGGAACAGATAAGAAGGATTTATCCATGAAGCGGAGTGCACGGGAAGGGGTGTAGGGAAGGACGAGTGTGGAGAGATACTGGGGAGAAGCAGACTGAGTACATTTATAGGTTAGTAGAAGAAGTTTGAACAGGATGCGAAAACGGATAGGGAGCCAGTGAAGCGACTTGAGGAGAGGGGTAGTATGAGTAAAGCGACCCTGGCGGAAGACGAGACGGGCAGCAGAGTTTTGAACCGATTGGAGAGGGGAGAGGTGACTAAGTGGGAGGCCAGCAAGAAGCAGATTGCAGTAGTCTAAACGAGAGGTGACAAGGGTGTGGATGAGGGTTTTGGTAGAGTGCTCGGAAAGAAAGGGGCGGATTTTACGGATGTTGTAAAGAAAGAAACGACAGGTCTTGGCGGTCTGCTGGATGTGAGCAGAGAAGGAGAGAGAAGAGTCAAAGATGACCCCAAGGTTTCGAGCCGAGGAGACAGGGAGAATGAGAGAGCCATCAACAGAAATAGAAAACGGGGGGAGTGGGGAGGTGGGTTTGGGGGGAAAAATGAGAAGTTCGGTTTTGGTCATGTTTAATTTCAGGTGGCGTTGAGACATCCAGATAGCAATGTCAGACAAGCACGCTGAAACTTTGGTTTGGATGCAAGGTGAGATATCAGGGGTAGAAAGGTAGATTTGGGAGTCATCAGCATAGAGGTGGTAGGAAAAGCCATGGGATGATATTAATGAACCAAGGGAAGAAGTGTAGATAGAAAAGAGGAGGGGATCAAGAACAGAACCCTGAGGTACGCCGACAGGCAGAGGGATAGACGTAGAAGAGGATCCACCAGAGTGAACACTAAAGGTGCGGAGGGAGAGGTAGGAAGGGGGAGGGAGCGGCGGTGAACAGCACGCTCAAGTAATTTGGAGAGAAAAGGGAGGAGGGAGATGGGTCGGTAATTAGAGGGACAAGTAGGGTCGAGTGAAGGCTTCTTAAGGAGAGGTGTGACCACAGCATGTTTAAAGGCAGTAGGGACAGTTGCAGTGGAAAGTGAGAGGTTGAGAATGTGACAGATAAAAGGAATAAGAGCAGGTGAGATGGCATTAAGAAGGTGGGTGGGAATGGGATCAGAGGAACAGGTGGTACATTTTGAGGGAGAAAGGAGAAGTGTAGTTTCCTCTATAGTAACTTCAGGAAAGGAGGAAAAAGAATGAGAGGAAGGAGAGAGAGGGGAACGGACTAGTGGAGGGAGAGGTGGCGAGGTAGAGAATTCAAGGTTTATCTTTTGAACCTTGTCGTGAAAGAATTCAGCAAGGGTCTGAGGAGATAATGAAGGGGGGAGTTGGGGGAGGGGGCACCTTGAGGAGAATAAAGGCGTGAGTATGCAAGAAAAAATATTCTTGCCTGGAAAAGATATATTGATGCGTAGCAGGTTAAGAGGCAAGTGGCAACGATCAATGATTTAGAAAATCATTCAGAGAGATAATCTCCACGTTATTGGATTCCCAGAATCGCTCCCCGATCATTACTTGCTCTACACACTAGAGAATTGGATAGCGGATCAGTTTCCATTTGCACAGGGTGTGTGGCCTTATTATTTGGAGTGCATTGTCGGGAGGGAGAAGCTTGCCCGGGCCATTGCGAAGTTTCACAGCTATACCCAAAAAATGGAGGACATGCAGGAGAGGGATGCTGAGAAATATGAAGACTGCATAATCCAGATTTTACAGGATTACTCCGTTGCACTTACTGAACACAGACAACTTTTCACACTTCTATGTAATCAGTTATCAGAGCGCAAGATTCGGGTTATGTTGTTATACCCTGCCCAGCTGAAGGTAAACTTGGAAGGACGTTGGGAGATCCTTTACCACAGTGCAGGAGGCACAAGACTGGATCAACACTTCTGTAAGCCTCAGAATCTGCAGAAGGCTGACTACCTGATTTTTGGGGCAGTTTTACTTCCTACCACAGACTGTATGTGAGTCCCTGATTAGGAGTACTGTTCTTGGTTTTTCTTTACTTTATATCACAGACTGCACATATAACTATGACTTGGGGATTTATTTTGTTTTGCTCTGATTTTGCTTTTCAGACTTCATTTGATTGGTAATTGAGGTTACCTGTGTCCTACTCTTAATATCTATTAATATCTGCCTGATAAACTATTGACGCCTTTATTCTATTTTACCCCCTTTTTATTCTATCCTATTAACACAAAAAAACAAACAAAAAAACCCTGTCCTTTCACTTGCAGAGGGTCTGACCTCTATAAGTTCCTTATCTGTCTCTATCCTATTGCCTACATTGCACAGTGATTTTATATTTTTATGCTGGTATAGTCTTAAAGGGAATTTAGAGAATTGTGTTTTGAATATCTGTGCTATAGTGATTTCATCTTTTTATGCTGGAATTGTCTTAAAGGTGTTTTCACTGGAACTGTGTTTTAACCTGTGCCAAGTGTTTTAAACCTATGACTTAGGGCCAGATGCACTAAACTTTACGAGCCAATAACGAGCAAGTAGTAAACCCTGGCATGCACTAAATACTTTTTTCCGACGACGGTAGCAGCTAACGCAAACGGAATGCAGATGTGCAAATTGTGTAGAAACCCTATTGAAATGAGATGCACTAAGCTTTTCCGCTTGCCCTAACGCTGGAAAACGCTGGGAAATCTAACGAGAGGTCTGTACCACTCGTTGGGGCTGCGCGGGCTTGGAAAACTTATAACATGTAAAAAAAAAAAAAATCGGGAGGAGGTAAAAACGACCAAGTGCTCGTCAGGAGCGTCCTTTATGGATGTTCTTCACTGTAATGTATTACATAGTAACATAGTAGATGACGGCAGAAAAAGACCTGCACGGTCCATCTAGTCTGCCCACGATAAACTCATATGTGTATACCTTACCTTGATTTGTACCTGTCTTTTTCAGGGCACAGACCGTATAAGTCTGTCCAGCAGTATTTCCCGCCTCCCAACCACCAGTCCCGCCTCCCATCACCGGCTCTGGCACAGACCCCGTATAAGTCTGCCCTCCCCTATCCTAGCCTCTCAACCACCACCCCTCTCCCCCCCGCCACCCAATTTCAGCTAAGCTTCTGTATTTAAAAAAAAAAATCACAGGCTCCGATGCTGCAGGCATCATGGTATGCCGCTCCCCCCCTCCCTTGAAATCAGAGCTTTCCGCAGCCCAGGCCCCCCTCCCCCCCTGAAATGACAGATTCCCTGTTATCCTCCGCCCCTCCGTGGCCCCGCCCCCCCTGAGGTCGTCACCGCCGCTCCCCCCTCCACCCGCCCCCCTCTGTCTGCCACCGGGCCCTCACAACGCCTCTCACCTCCATGTGAAGGCGCTTCACCAGCAACAACAGCTGATTGCCTCTCCGAATTTACCTCTTTCCTCCCTGGCCCGCCCTCGTCTGACATAGTTATTCGTGTCTCAGGGCTTCTGGTATTGTGTTCCATACCTTAGGACAAACGTATGAGAAGCTGGATGAGTATGAAGATTTGTATTTTAGGCCTTGACATCTGGGAAAGTGTAGGGTGAGGTAGGTTCTTGTGCATAGGTAGGTCTATAAGGTTTGACATGCATTTAGGTGCAAGACTGAAGATTATTCTACAGGCCAGAGAGCATACCTTGAAGGATATTAACGCTTTGATGGGTAGCCAGTGAAGGTTTTGGAGCAATGGTCTTGCGCTTTCAAATTGATACGTGCCAAATATCAGTCTTGCAGCTATGTTTTGTGCTGTTTGCAGTTTCTTTACTAATTGTGGCATAAGGTCCGCTGCAGTAATCAGCATGGGTGAGGAACATGGACTGGACTAGTGTGCGGAATACTTCTCTTGGAAAGTAGTTTTTTTGCGTTTCAGTTTCCACTTCTTTGGAACATTTTCTTCATAGTGTTTGAGATTTGTTTATCAAAGGATAGGTTGTGGTCTACGGTGACTACTAGGATTTTAAATTGTCAGATATTGGGTGAGATGAGCCCATGGAACGGATGTCTGGGAAGTGATCAGTGTGGTGTGGTGATGTATCAGGCAGTGCATTTTTTCCTTGTTAAGTTTGAGCTTAAATGTTGACACCCAGGATTCTATTGTATTTATGCCTTCCACAATCCTGGTCACAATTTTGTGCAGATTCTTTTGAAAAGGGATATAGATTGACATGTCAACAGAATATATAAGGGGGTTAAAGCCTTGTTTGGATAGTGTTCGGGCCAGAGGGAACCATCATCAAATTGAATAACATTGGTGAGAGCGGCAAGCCCTGGGGAACCCCACATTCTGCTTTCCAAGGAGAACAGAGACAGGAATTTCTCTTTCACTTGATAGGATCTGGTAGTCAGGAAGCCTAGGACCATTTGAACACTTTTCCTCTGATGCCTATTTTGTCCAGTATTCTTTTGAGGATTTGGTGGTCGACCATGTCAAAGGCACTTGACATGTCAAATTGAAAAAGGAGAATTTTTTTTTCCATTTGCGATTTCCTTTTTCAGGTTAGCCATTAATGTAATCAGCACAGTTTTGATGTTGTGTTGAGGTCTGAAGCTTGACTGAGATTCATGTAGTATGGAGGATTTGTTAATCTAGTCAGTTAGTTGGTTGGCTGCTATGCCTTCCATTATTTTTGTTGTTAAAGATGTGGATACTACTGGCCTGTAGTTCGAGGTATCATTGATGTTTTTCTTGGAGTCCTTCAGGATTGGTGTGAGAAGTATGTTGCCCTTTTCCCATGCGAAGCGGCCTTTTTGAAAAGTAGTACAAATGAGAGGTGATTTGGTCTATAAATCGATCTGGGGCACCTTTTAGTACATGATTGGGGCATGTGTCTAGCATGCAGTGGGCAGAGGAGAATTTTCTTAATGCTTGGGATACTGTCTTTTTTGTGAGTTGTATGAAGGTGGTTCATGTTCTGTCCACTGGGGCTTCTTCCCAGGGGTGGTCAAGTTTGTTTATGAAGGTTTAAATCAAGACAAATCTATAGTATACTATACCAAAAATAAAATAAAATAAAGGATTTGTCTGCAATAGTGCAATCTCCACACTTTTGAGAAATGTATGCAGAAATTACAGTTAAAATGATTTTTTTCGATTATTCCAGCTAGTGAAAATCGATCAATAGTTAAGAATGTATCTACTTGGTCACCTTCTGATCCAATGGACCCAGTCCTCATGGCATTTAAAAATCTGATTTTAAAAGTGGCTACTCATTTATAGCTGGAGAATGGCAACCTAATGTAACATCAGTAGAACGACAAGCTCTTTCACAGCTAAGAAGAGAATTTGATTGTTATTAAACAGGCAGATAAGGGGATGGTGCAGTTGTCATACTTGGTATTACCCTGAATTGTATTATCTGCTCTCCAACTTGCCAAACAGGATTATTATATCCAATTGACTAACTCTATTGGTTCAAACCCTCAACGTCTCTGACGCTAAACTCTCTCCTGAAAGTGCCTTCTCCTCCAACTCTCCCTTCACTTTCTCCCCAGACTTTGGCTAATTACTTTCACGATAAGGTTCACAAGATTAAACTTGAATTCACAAACATCTCTCCTCCACCCCCTCTTCCCTTAGTCCACTCTCTCAACCCTTTTACCCCTGCCTCCTTTTCTTTCTTTTCCGAAATCACTGAAGAAGAAACTTTACTTCTTTTTTCATCCTCAAAACTAACCACTTGCCCCACTGACCCTATCCCCACTCATCTACTCAACACTATCTCTCCTGCTGTCACCCCTGTCATATCCTCAATCTGTCACTTTCCACTGCGTCTGTCCCTGATGCCTTCAAACATGCTGTAGTCACCCCACTCCTCAAAAAACCTTCTCTGGATCCTACCTCTCCTTCCAACTATCGCCCCATCTCCCTCCTCCCTTTCTTATCCAAGATACTAGAACGTGCTGTCCACCGTCACTGCCTCGGCTTTCTTTCTTCTCAAGGTATTCTTGATCCACTCCAATCTGGCTTTCGCCCCCTTCATTCAACTGAAACAACACTTGCTAAAGTCTCCAATGATTTATTCCTGGCTAAATCCAAAGGGCTCTACTCTATCCTCATCCTTCTCGATCTTTCTGCTGCTTTTGACACTGTTGATCACAGCCTACTCTCCTTGGCACGCTGTCCTCACTTGGATTTCAGAACTCTGCTCTTTCCTGGGTTTCTTCTTATCTCTCTCAGCGTACTTTCAGTGTATACTCTGGTGGATCCTCTTCTTCCTCTATCCCACTCTCAGTGGATGTACCTCAAGGATCTGTCCTAGGACCTCTCCTTTTCTCCATCTATACTTCCTCCCTTGGTGCTCTGATCTCAGCCCACGGTTTTCAATATCACCTTTACGCTGATGACTCCCAGATCTACCTCTCCAAACCAGAAATCTCGGCAGAAATCCAGGCCAATATATCTGCCTGCCTGTGTGACATTGCTGCCTGGATGTCTCACCACCACCTGAAGCTTTACCTCATGAAAGGCTACAGCGGAAATTGGAGGGTCATGGGATAGGAGGAAATGTCCTATTGTGGATTAAAAACTGGTTGAAGGATAGGAAACAGAGAGTGGGGTTAAATGGGCAGTATTCACAATGGAGAAGGGTAGTTAGTGGGGTTCCTCAGGGGTCTGTGCTAGGACCGCTGCTTTTTAATATATTTAGAAATGATTTAGAGATGGGAGTAACTAGCGAGATAATTAAATTTGCTGATGACACAAAGTTATTCAAAGTTGTTAAATCGCGACAGGATTGTGAAAAATTACAAGAGGACCTTACGAGACTGGGATACTGGGCGTCTAAATGGCAGATGACGTTTAATGTGAGCAAGTGCAAGGTGATGCATGTGGGGAAAAAAGAACCCGAATTATAGCTACGTCATGCAAGGTTCCAAGTTAGGAGTTACAGACCAAGAAAGGGATCTGGGTGTTGTCATCGATAATACGCTGAAACCTTCTGTTCAGTGTGCTGCTGCGACTAGGAAAGCGAATAGAATGTTGGGTATTATTAGGAAAGGTATGGAAAACAGGTGTGAGGATGTTATAATGCCGTTGTATCACTCCATGGTGCGACCGCACCTTGAGTATTGTGTTCAATTCTGGTCGCCGCATCTCAAGAAAGATATAGTAGAATTGGAAAAGGTGCAGCGAAGGGCGACTAAAATGATAGCGGGGATGGGACGACTTCCCTATGAAGAAAGATTAAGGAGGCTAGGGCTATTCAGCTTGGAGAAGAGATGGCTGAGGGGAGACATGATAGAGGTATATAAAATAATGAGTGGAGTGGAACAGGTGGATGTGAAGCGTCTGTTCACGCTTTCCAAAAATACTGGGACTAGGGGGCATGCGATGAAACTACAGTGTAGCAAATTTAAAACAAAAAGGAAAAACTTTTTCTTCACCCAACGTATAATTAAACTCTGGAATTCGTTGCCGGAGAAAGTGGTGAAGGCGGGTTAGCTTGGCAGAGTTTAAAAAGGCGTTAGATGGTTTCCTAAAGGACAAGTCTATAAACCACTACTAAATGGACTTGGGAAAAATCCACAATTCCAGGAATAACATGGGTAGAATGTTTGTACGTTTGGGAAGCTTGCCAGGTACCCTTGGCCCGGATTGGCCGCTGTCGTGGACAGGATGCTGGGCTCAATGGACCCTTGGTCTTTTCCCAGTATGGCATTACTTATGTACTTATGTAAATCCGGGCTAAAGGCCTACGTGTTTGATGCTGCTTTTAATTCCTAACTTGTCACCTGCTTGTAACCTTTATCTTGTCTTCCTCTCTTCAATAGTCCCTTTTCCCTATGTGTCCTATCGGTCTGTCCTACCCTTATTTGTCCTGTCTGTCTGTCCTGATTTAGATTGTAAGCTCTTCTGAGCAGGGACTGTCTTTTCTTCATGTTCAACTGTGAAGTGCTGCATACGACTGGTAGCGCTATACAAATGATTTGTAGTAGTAGTAAAGAGCAATATTGTAGAAAAAATGTTTTGCTAGTATAGGGTTAACCATTCTTACAATTTCTGAAATAAATGTAGACCCTCTGAAATGTAGATTCTCTGGCCTTGTACATTACAAGCGGTAGAATGGAATGTACCTAGATATGCTTGGGAGCCGACAAGCTAACTCCCAGTAGCCTAGAAATGTAACATTTTAAATGTGAGTGTGTTGAAAGACACACAGGCACTAAGATTCTTTTGTGTCCCTGCACGTAGAAAAGAGCAGGGGAGAGGAATCTTAGATCAGACAACCCTCTGACTGCAGTTGGATCTGTCTCCTTGCAAGTAAATGAAATGCTTAAACCTGACTTGGTCTGATGGCATTCATGAGTATTGTTAGATAAAACTTTTTTAACAGATTGGTCCTTCGGAATCCGGAACCAATATCTCTTTCCTTGTGTCAGGCTCGGAGCTGAGAACACTTGGAATTTGAATAAATCCTTTCAGTCAAAGTCCCCCAGGCTAAATATTGCCCATCAATAGGGGCCATGTCTTCTGACACTTGGAAGAGTGACGGGTTTCTTTTTATGTATCATGAATCTCAATCGGACCAACTTAGGTACTTTTGGGGATAATATTACCTTGTCTGAACTTCAACCCACCCCTCCTAATTATCCTCGGGTGCCTGATAGTGACCCTCCTCCTTCCACAAATATTACCCTGACCACCCAGTATACTGAAGTACCAACTACCAGTTCACGTAGGCGTCCCACAAGACCACCTCGCTAATCTATTGCCTCCCAAAGGCTACCCATTTAGCCAGATTACCGCGATTTAATTGACCTTACCTTCCCACCACACGCTCCTACTAAGTATAACAGGTCCCCCCCCCATATGAGCCAGAGTAACCCCCAGCAAGGTGTTATCGGATACTGGGATCCGGCGCCCGACGATTGCCCCCTTTGGAATCCCACTGATAGGTACTATCTGTTGTGCAAACCTTTATTACAAGCCTCAGGTCCAGGCCCCGCCAGGGTCATACAGCACCTTGCCTCAATACTTCATAACGCAATACTTCAAACCGGTGAAGAAGTCATCTTTTGGACTGTCACTTATAAGCTTTACTGTACAGATTGGTTGCCTTGGCTTTTCGTCAGAAAAGTCGGGAACAGACCCCTTGAGAAGTATTGTATTTCACCAGACGGTAGGGGTTCCTTTGCGGCTGTCCATTTACACCCGTGATACACAAGTACATGTCCAACAGAAGAATAGGTAACCAGCATTCACCGCCACAAACAGTACCCTCCCTTGAATTCCCACCTCTGTCACCCTCCGACTTCTGGGATTCAGTAATTTCTGAACCCCCGATCCACCTTTTAGATCCCCGAGAATTAAGATATCCTCACTGGGACCCAGCTCCGCAAGACTATCCCAGTTGGGATCCATTGACCCGGTATCAGACACTGTGTGAACCTTTACTCGACAGTTGGACTGTTGGCCCCAGTCGAACTATCATTCACACCCTTGCCTTGTTTGGAGGAAGTTTAGGCTTACAAGTAGAACAGACTTAAGTACCCCTAGTGAGACCAGAAACTCGTGAGGTAGTAGATTTCTGGTTAATTACATACAGTGTGCTTAGAACTGATTGGATACCCTTTCTATTCATTAGAGAGCTAGAACCAAGACCTTTGGAGGTATTTAGTCTCTCCGCTACAGGACATTTCTTCGAAACAAGAGCTACTAGAATCTATCCCCCTTACACAAGCAACACCTAATGGTGTATCAGTTCCTGGTGTATTTTGGAATAGTGATTGTCATAATTGCTGCTCTTGTAAAAACCTTAGGGTTAATTTTGTTACTCACAATATTCATTGCTCGCCAATTACCATTCTTACAGTCCTGATACGGTGTTTAATCATGAAAACTGCCAACATGATGTGCCTTGCCCTATGTGTGTTAGCCATAGTCATTGTACCTTCCAGGTCACAAGTAATGCAGTTACCAGATCGTTTAATTGAATACAAGATAATATTAGCCTCAACCAAGGAAACCATTACAATAACCCTCGATGTGTGTGCATACACTAGATGTGGTGAACATCCTTACCAGCAATATTATTCAGCTTTTGATATATACATGTGTCCCTTCTCCACATGTGGAAGTTGGGCAGAAGTATGGTGGTACACAGGTACATGGGTTCCCTACTCAGGTCAAGCGATTCCAGAACTCAAGAAGAGTATTTCCATTATGAAACCACGAGTAATTACCAATTGTCCAATGACCAAGTGCAATCAGGTGGCTATTACTTTCAGAGGGATAACCTCTGTCATGTACAGAGCCTATTCCCTTGGAATAGATGCCACAGGCAGGGATCCTATTGGCACATTTCTTATTATTCCTCCTCCCCAACCTGAAAGAAATCCCTTAATGCCAACAAAGGTCCCAGAAGAAAAGATTCCCTACCAGGTTGTACAGATTAACAATGCCAAAGACTTAATTGCACTAGAAACTGGGTTTGGGGATACCAACCTGTGGCTCGAATGGGCCCACTATACCACAGCAAGTTTGAATGTTTCTAATTGTTATTTCTGCGCACATGCAAGGGCAGAACCTACAGCGGTTCCTTTTCCTTTAGATCTCTACAATGATCCAGATGGTTTTTGGTGTATGTTAGAGTTATTGCAGGTATAAGAGGACGTAAAATCAGTCTTGTCAACATCTTGACAAGCATCATCCCTACTTGCCCCCTCGGCTGAGGGTACCACCTGCATTCAGAATTCCAGACCCTGCCACAAGGTATCATACATGTCTGGACCGATATGCAGTTAAAAACCCACGGTTTTTGGGAAATTTGACCAATTGTAATATCACTCTAGGAAAAGGGGCCCTGCGAGGTCTGAACCTCACAGACTTTTCACAGGCTAGAGCAGATGTATGGTGGTATTGTGGAACCAACACCATTCACCATACACTCCACAGAAGTTGGACAGGCAGATGTGCCTTGGTCAAATTGGTAATCCCAATAGTCATAGCATCTTTGATTCCTCCTCATAGCAGCTCTTCCTCACAAGTGAAGAGACATGCAGTGCCCGGATCTTTTGATGACCGGGTCTATATAGATGTGATTGGAGTTCCAAGAGGGGTCCCTAATGAGTTCAAAGCCAGAAACCAGATTGCTGCAGGATTCGAATCTGCCTTCTTTTGGTGGGTGACTATCAACAAGAACGTAGATTGGATCAACTACATATATTATAATCAACAGAGATTTGTGAATTATACCAGAGATGCGGTTCAAGGTATTGCAGCACAGTTAGATGCCACTAGCAGAATGACGCTTAAGAATCGATTGGTGCTTGACCAATCGTTAGCGGCAGACGGAGGAGTGTGCCGCAAAATAGGTTCTCAGTGTTGCACCTTTATCCCCAACAACACTGCCCCAGATGGGTCAATCACCAGAGCCTTGAAAGGCCTTACCTCGCTCTCAGAGGAATTGGCTGAAAACTCAGGTGTTGATACATCCTGGACTGGCTGGATGGATAAAGCTTTTGGTAAATGGAAGACATTTATCATTTCTGCAGCCACCACCATTATCATAGTGGTTGCTATTTTCGTATTGGTAGGATGCTGCATAATCCCATTTGCTAGAGGCTTAGTAAAACGCTTAATTGAAACTGCCATAACCAAGAAAGCAGCAACAGGACAATATGTCCTGTACGAAAATCTCCTTCCCAACACCACAGGAGACAATACATTAGACTATCTCCCTATGAGATGGACCAATCGCTATGCAAATGCTAGAGAAGCTACAGAGGTACCTGCAACTATATAGTAGATTCAGAGTACACAGGAATGCAAAATAATTACATAATGCTTTATACAAGGATGTGATCAATAATCAATATAACTATGTAATCAATGCAAACGTAAAATCAGCATATAATCAGTGTATAACCGAGGAATTAATTAGCTTGATGATTGTTAGCAATATATATACATATGTAAGAGTATGATTAAACCTGCATATTAATAGGTTAAAAGATATTGCCTTTGTAATTGTAGTTTGTTGCACAATCGCAGATATGGGTTAGCCCAAAGAGGGGTTAGAATAAGACAGAGATGGTATCTATGTTGTGATCCGGATTACAAAATCTTTGCCATACCAGCTTCAAATCAGATTCTCTAAATAGATAGCTTTATAGGATACCTTCTGGAATGGATGGTACCATGCTAGACAACCCTAGTGTCACTCTATGAGATAGGGTGAAGAGGGGAATGTTAATATGTATCACAACGTGAGACCCCTCCACTGGAATAGTGGTGGGCCGAGTTCTATAGCCTAAGCTGCTGAAAAGCACTGACTAGGCCTGAAAATCTGATGATGGCCTTGTAGCTGAGCGCCTGCGGAAGCAGGACTGCTTGGCAAGCCTTATTAGGATCTAGTGTGACATTCAAATACAGTGTAAGGGCCAAGATGGAGGAATTAATGGCAAAAATAGTAAGAAGTCTGGTTCATAAGATAGAGTCTGCTTTTGTAAGATGGCATCCTGGATCATGAGATATGAATACTATTCTCTCTATGTTAGGAAAGATGTTTACACTTCAGGAAATGGCAGTTATTAAGAAATATCAGAAAGGAGGGGGAAGATGAGCACCTGATCTGCGGTTAAGTATGATTCACAGATTAAAAAAAATGAGTCCCCATTGAATTGAATGGACAGCAGATGGTTTATAAGGTTTGCAAATCTGGGCGGAGATTGGAATTTTCCCCAACTCTACCCAGAGGGCAGAACTACGGTCGGTCCACCTGAGAATCTGACTGATGAGTGTGCCAGATTGAAGTTCCAATTGGTGAGAATAAAGATTATCTCTATCACTTGCTTTCCTAGTCTGTGCCTCAATTTCTTGATTGTCTATCTGTTTCTTGGAACATTCTTACACAAATAGTGTTCACATAAGTAAGGTGCCTTCTACTCCTCATTACATTATGTGGGAGAATAGATGGCCAAAGATCCACATAGACACCAGAAGTCAGAAAACCGAGGTCCTGGGTCTTAGATTTAAAATGAGCCTTCTGACACCCCCTCTCCACCTCCGTGTCAAAATGACTCCTCTGAAACCCACCCTTCATCTCCGTGGGCATGGGTCCCCCGGAGGTCTAGAGAGGGGCATTTAAAACACTTTTAAATTAGTAATTGAGATTTGGAGTGAGGACTCTTACAGTTTAAGAGAATTCCACGGTCTGGGACACAATCATGGAGGACGTGCAGGCTCTCTTTTTGTCTGGGGCTGCTAAGGAAGTCCAAGGTTTAAAACCTGCTCGCAGAGGAGTGCGGGCTTCTTTTGTGCTGTCTCAGACTGCTATAGATTAAAAAAAGAAGTCCACTCAAGAGTTCATAGTCAGTGTGAGAAGACTACAAATAATAAAAAAACTCTGTGCGTACGTTAAACAGAGAGAGTTGGTAGGAATTTGGAATTCCTGAACAGACATTTTCATAGCTATAAAAAAAATTTATGTTGTAAGCTTGTCATGTGTGCATGTCTGTGTTGTGTTTTACAAGAACTCCAAAGCAAGGGATTCTTTATGGAAGACCCTAAGTTATGCATAAACGTAAACCAGAAACTGTGTGTATTTTAAGAAACAGAAAAAGAAGTTTGGATTTGATGGGGAAATTATCTGTTGCATCATGTTAGAAGTTAATACAAGATATAGAAATATAAGATCACTAACCCTAAGCAGCCCAAGACTGCTTCTTAGCATCCTCTAAAAAGAAAAAAAATGTATTGTACTGTCTCTGTTTTACCAAATCTTTGTATATGGAGCACCTGAATTTCATTGTTGGGGATAATGTTTATTTTTCTTGAATCTATTTGTTAAAGAAGTATGTCACTTATTCCTATTATGTTGACAATTCATTCTTTTCTTTAATTCTTTTGGGTATATTACTGAAATTATTATCTAAGCTTAAATACTTTACATTCCATAATTAGAGGTTCTTTTCCTTCATAGAAAAAAAAAAACCTCCCGTCAAGAATGCAGCCTTGGTAGGATTTTCTTTTTACACCTGCTTCTGTCACACTACATTGAATTTCAATTGTGTGATTTACTGAAAGGTGCATGACATTTTCTGAGGTTTATAAGGGAAAGGAGGGAGAAATAAATAGCAACTATTTAGCTGAGCATTTGGATTGTGTAGTTATTACAGTTTTTATATACCTTGCATACCAGGATTTTGTGCTGTCCCAGTGCCTTTCTAGGCAACTACCTGGGTTGCCACACTTTGTTTAAATTGCTTTCTCCCTTATTACATTGGATTTAAATTTGTACTCTTACAGCTTACTTTTCTGCGCTTTGGGTCAAAGCATATTGCATCTGCTGTAATGTCACTGTGAGGTTTATAACAAAATAGGAATTCAGGGACTTACGCCACCCATGTTATTAAACATGGGGAGAGTGGCAAAGTAAAAGTCCCCATTCAAACAGGGTCAGAATGATATCATGTTCATTTACCGACCATAGTCCCTAAATGATGTAAAGAAAGCCACAGAGGGTATCCCATACCCCAAAAAGTTAAATCATTGGTTGTCCTTGTCTCATTGGCTTGTATTAGAATTATATTTATATCAAGGACCATGTCTTGCCTCAGATAACCCTCATGGTCAAGAAATTATTAAAGAAATTTATTAAAGAGAGAATAATAGACGCAGTATGTGCCAAGTAATTGTATCCAATGTATAGTCTGGATCCAATTTCAAATGGCCCATCCTCTGTGAGTAGGGAACTAGTGCATATTTTGAAATTGTATTGGGATGAAAAGCGAATGCTACATACCTGTAGAAGGTATTCTCCGAGGACAGCAGGCTGATTGTTCTCACTGATGGGTGACGTCCACGGCAGCCCCTCCAATCGGAACACTTTCTAGCAAAGTCCTTTGCTAGTCCTAGCGCGCCGATGCGCACCGCGCATGCGCGGCCGTCTTCCCGCCTGAACCGGCTCGTGCCGGCCAGTCTCATATGTAGCAAGACAAGAGAAGGGAAGACACAACTCCAAAGGGGAGGCGGGCGGGTTGTGAGAACAATCAGCCTGCTGTCCTCGGAGAATACCTTCTACAGGTATGTAGCATTCGCTTTCTCCGAGGACAAGCAGGCTGCTTGTTCTCACTGATGGGGTATCCCTAGCCCCCAGGCTCACTCAAAACAACAACCATGGTCAATTGGGCCTCGCAATGGCGAGGACATAACTGAGATTGACCTAAAAAATTTACCAACTAACAGAGTGCAGCCTGGAACAGAACAAACATTGGCCTAGGGGGGTGGAGTTGGATTCTAAACCCCGAACAGATTCTGAAGCACTGACTGCCCGAACCGACTGTCGCGTCGGGTATCCTGCTGCATGCAGTAATGAGATGTGAATGTGTGGACAGATGACCACGTCGCAGCTTTGCAAATCTCTTCAATAGTGGCTGACTTCAAGTGGGCTACCGACGCTGCCATGGCTCTAACATTATGAGCAGTGACATGACCCTCAAGAGCCAGCCCAGCCTGGGCGTAAGTGAAGGAAATGCAATCTGCTAGCCAATTGGATATGGTGCGTTTTCCTACAGCCACTCCCTTCTGTTGGGATCAAAAGAAACAAACAATTGGGCGGACTGTCTGTTGGGCTGTGTCCGCTCCAGATAGAAGGCCAATGCTCTCTTGCAGTCCAATGTGTGCAGCTGACGTTCAGCAGGGCAGGAATGAGGACGGGGAAAGAATGTTGGCAAGACAATTGACTGGTTCAGATGGAACTCAGACACAACCTTTGGCAAGAACTTAGGGTGAGTGCGGAGGACTACTCTGTTATGATGAAATTTGGTGTAAGGGGCCTGGGCTACCAGGGCCTGAAGCTCACTGACTCTACGAGCTGAAGTAACTGCCACTAAGAAAATGACCTTCCAGGTCAAGTACTTCAGATGGCAGGAATTCAGTGGCTCAAAAGGAGGTTTCATCAGCTGGGTGAGGACGACATTGAGATCCCATGACACTGTAGGAGGCTTGACAGGGGGCTTTGACAAAAGCAAACCTCTCATGAAGCGAACCACTAAAGGCTGTCCTGAGATCGGCTTACCTTCCACACGGTAATGGTATGCACTGATTGCACTAAGGTGAACCCTTACAGAGTTGGTCTTGAGACCAGACTCAGACAAGTGCAGAAGGTATTCAAGCAGGGTCTGTGTAGGACAAGAGTGAGGATCTAGGGCCTTGCTGTCACACCAGACGGCAAACCTCCTCCATAGAAAGAAGTAACTCCTCTTAGTGGAATCTTTCCTGGAAGCAAGCAAGATGCGGGAGACACCCTCTGACAGACCCAAAGAGGCAAAGTCTACGCTCTCAACATCCAGGCCGTGAGAGCCAGGGACCGGAGGTTGGGATGCAGAAGTGCCCCTTCGTCCTGTGTGATGAGGGTCGGAAAACACTCCAATCTCCACGGTTCTTCTGAGGACAACTCCAGAAGAAGAGGGAACCAGATCTGACGCGGCCAAAAAGGAGCAATCAGAATCATGGTGCCTCGGTCTTGCTTGAGTTTCAACAAAGTCTTCCCCACCAGAGGTATGGGAGGATAAGCATACAGCAGACCTTCCCCCCAGTCCAGGAGGAAGGCATCCGATGCCAGTCTGCCGTGGGCCTGAAGCCTGGAACAGAACTGAGGGACTTTGTGGTTGGCTCGAGATGCGAAGAGATCTACCAAGGGGGTGCCCCACACCTGGAAGATCTGTCGCACTACACGGGAATTGAGCGACCACTCGTGAGGTTGCATAATCCTGCTCAACCTGTCGGCCAGACTGTTGTTTACGCCTGCCAGATATGTGGCTTGGAGCACCATGCCGTGACGGCGAGCCCAGAGCCACATGCTGACGGCTTCCTGACACAGGGGGCGAGATCCGGTGCCCCCTGCTTGTTGACGTAATACATGGCAACCTGGTTGTCTGTCTGAATTTGGATAATTTGATGGGACAGCCGATCTCTGAAAGCCTTCAGAGCGTTCCAGACCGCTCGTAACTTCAGAAGATTAATCTGCAGATCGCGTTCCTGGAGGGACCAGCTTCCTTGGGTGTGAAGCCCATCGACATGAGCTCCCCACCCCAGGAGAGACGCATCCGTGGTCAGCACTTTTTGTGGCTGAGGAATTTGAAAAGGACGTCCCAGAGTCAAATTGGACCAAATCGTCCACCAATACAGGGATTTGAGAAAACTCGTGGACAGGTGGATCACGTCTTCTAGATCCCCAGCAGCCTGAAACCACTGGGAAGCTAGGGTCCATTGAGCAGATCTCATGTGAAGGCGGGCCATGGGAGTCACATGAACTGTGGAGGCCATGTGGCCCAGCAATCTCAACATCTGCCGAGCTGTGATCTGCTGGGACGCTCGTACCCGCGAGACGAGGGACAACAAGTTGTTGGCTCTCGTCTCTGGGAGATAGGCGCGAGCCGTCCGAGAATCCAGCAGAGCTCCTATGAATTCGAGTTTCTGTACTGGGAGAAGATGGGACTTTGGATAATTTATCACAAACCCCAGTAGCTCCAGGAGGCGAATAGTCATCTGCATGGACTGCAGGGCTCCTGCCTCGGATGTGTTCTTCACCAGCCAATCGTCGAGATATGGGAACACGTGTACCCACAGTCTGCGAAGTGCCGCTGCTACTACAGCCAAGCACTTGGTGAACACTCTGGGCGCAGAGGCGAGCCCAAAGGGTAGCACACAGTACTGGAAGTGACGTGTGCTCAGCTGAAATCGCAGATACTGTCTGTGAGCTGGCAGTATCGGGATGTGCGTGTAGGCGTCCTTCAAGTCCAGAGAGCATAGCCAATCGTTTTGCTGAATCATGGGGAGAAGGGTGCCCAGGGAAAGCATCCTGAACTTTTCTTTGACCAGATATTTGTTCAGGGCCCTTAGGTCTAGGATGGGACGCATCCCCCCTGTTTTCTTTTCCACAAGGAAGTACCTGGAATAGAATCCCAGCCCTTCTTGCCCGGATGGCACGGGCTCGACCGCATTGGCGCTGAGAAGGGCGGAGAGTTCCTCTGCAAGTACCTGCTTGTGTTGGAAGCTGTAAGATTGAGCTCCCGGTGGACAATTTGGAGGTTTTGAGGCCAAATTGAGGGTGTATCCTTGCCGGACTATTTGGAGAACCCACTGATCGGAGGTTATGAGAGGCCACCTTTGGTGAAAAGCTTTCAACCTCCCCCCGACTGGTAGGTCGCCCGGCACGGACACTTGGATGTCGGCTATGCTCTGCTGGAGCCAGTCAAAAGCTCGTCCCTTGCTTTTGCTGGGGAGCCGAGGGGCCTTGCTGAGGCGCACGCTGCTGACGAAAGCGAGCGCGCTGGGGCTTAGCCTGGGCCGCAGGCTGTCGAGAAGGAGGATTGTACCTACGCTTGCCAGAAGAGTAGGGAACAGTCTTCCTTCCCCCGAAAAATCTTCTACCTGTAGAGGTAGAGGCTGAAGGCTGCCGGCGGGAGAACTTGTCGAATGCGGTGTCCCGCTGGTGGAGCTGCTCTACCACCTGCTCGACTTTCTCTCCAAAAATATTATCCGCACGGCAAGGCGAGTCCGCAATCCGCTGCTGGATTCTATTCTCCAGGTCGGAGGCACGCAGCCATGAGAGTCTGCGCATCACCACACCTTGAGCAGCGGCCCTGGACGCAACAAAGGTGTCATACACCCCTCTGGCCAGGAATTTTCTGCACGCCTTCAGCTGCCTGACCACCTCCTGAAATGGCTTGGCTTCCTCAGGGGGGAGCTTATCCACCAAGCCCGCCAACTGCCGCACATTGTTCCGCATGTGTATGCTCGTGTAGAGCTGGTACGACTGAATTTTGGTCACGAGCATAGAAGAATGGTAGGCCTTCCTCCCAAAGGAGTCCAAGGTTCTAGAGTCCTTGCCCAGGGGCGCCGAAGCATGCTCCCTAGAACTCTTGGCCTTCTTTAGGGCCAAATCCACAACTCCAGAGTTGTGAGGCAACTGAGTGCGCATCAGCTCTGGGTCCCCATGGATTCGGTACTGGGACTCAATCTTCTTGGGGATGTGGGGATTACTTAATGGCTTGGTCCAGTTCGCCAGCAATGTCTTTTTTAGGACATGATGCATGGGTACTGTGGACGCTTCCTTAGGTGGAGAAGGATAGTCCAGGAGCTCAAACATTTCAGCCCTGGGCTCGTCCTCCACAACCACCGGGAAGGGGATGGCCGTAGACATCTCCCGGACAAAGGAAGCGAAAGACAGACTCTCGGGGGGGAGAAAGCTGTCTTTCAGGAAAGGGAGTGGGATCAGAAGGGAGACCCTCAGACTCCTCGTCAGAGAAATATCTGATGTCTTCTTCTTCTTCCCACGAGGCCTCACCATCGGTGTCAGACACAAGTTCACGGACCTGTGTCTGCAACCGTGCCCGGCTCGACTCTGTGGAACCACGGCCACGGTGGGAGCGTCGAGAGGTAGACTCCCTCGCCCGCACCGGCGAAGCTCCCTCCGCCGACGTAGTCGGGGAGCCTTCCTGGGAGGCTACCGCAGTCGGTACGACGCCTGAGACCTCACCCCGGGCAATGGGCCAGCCGGCGCCTCGCTCGACGGTACCGGAGGCGCAAGCACCCCCGGTACCGGAGGGGTAGGGCGCAACAGCTCTCCCAGGATCTCTGGGAGAACGGCCCAGAGACTCTCGTTCAGAGCGGCTATAGAAAAAGGCATGGAAGCCGATGCAGGCGTCGATGTCAGAGTCTGTTCCGGGTGTGGAGGCTGTTCCAGGCTGTCCAAGGGGAGCGCATCGACACCTCTTGAACAGAGGGCGAGCGGTCCTCTCGGTGCCGATGCCTACTGGGTGCAGACTCCCTCGGCGACCCAGAGCTCTCGGTGCCGACATGGGAAGGGGACTGGTGACGATGCTTCTTCGACTTCTTGGGACGAAGCATGTCACCGGAGCTTCCCGGCACCGACGAGGACGTAGAATCCAGCCATCGCTTCCTCTGGGCCGAGACCGAAGGAGGTCGGTCTCGGGGGGGGGGGGGGGGGCTGTACCGCAGGAGCCCTCAGAATGGGGGAGACCCACCCGAAGGCTCACCGCCACCAGCAGGGGAATGGACAGCCCTCACCTGCACTCCAGACAAAGCACCACCGTCCGACGACATCAGCAGCCGAGGAGGTCTCGATACCGATGCCGACGCAGCCTTCCGATGTCGCCCCGATGCAGAGGGCCGATGCCTCGATGCACTCGATGCAATCGGGGACGAAGATGAAGGTCCAGGCGCCGACGACGTCGAAGCAGTCGATACTCCCGGTGCCGATGCCGACGAAGAGCCCGAGAACAAAATGTTCCACTGGGCTAACCTCGCTACCTGAGTCCGCTTTTGTAAAAGGGAACACAGACTACAGGCCTGAGGGCGGTGCCCAGCCCCCAGACACTGAAGACACGACGCGTGCCTGTCAGTGAGCGAGATTACCCGGGCGCACTGGGTGCACTTCTTGAAGCCGCTGGAAGACTTCGATGTCATGGGCGGAAAAATCGCGCCGGCGAGATCAAAACTCGAAATGGCGAAAATGGCACCGCAAAAATAGGGGGAAGAAAAACTTCGACCGAGGCCTAAATAGGGCCTACCCCGACGACGAAAGAAAACTTACCGGGGCAAAGACTGGAAGTACGGGAAGGGAGAAACCATAAAGGTCTCCTTCCGACACCTTTTTTTTTTTTTTTTAGAACGAAGTCGATAAAACAACGCGCGAGGTCAACTTTGGGGCGCGAACGGCGAAACACGACCGTACCGAGCGCGGACAAAAGAAGACTGGCCGGCACGAGCCGGTTCAGGCGGGAAGACGGCCGCGCATGTGCGGTGCGCATCGGCGCGCGAGGACTAGCAAAGGACTTTGCTAGAAAGTGTTCCGATTGGAGGGGCTGCCGTGGACGTCACCCATCAGTGAGAAAAAGCAGCCTGCTTGTCCTCGGAGAAAAGGTTTTTACACAGCTCATGTATAGCTGCCTGACAGAATCAGCTCTCTCTATATATTTATTTTTCAATCATAGGCAGTCTGTCTCCATTTGTACAGTAATGTGATTGTTACATTTTTTTCCTAACTAAGCAAAAGAGAGAGAACTTTTTTTTTCCTCCTCGCTTCTGGGCACAGATACATTCATTTTAAACAGACATTGTGTTCCTCTATGTGTGGGTGTGAAAAAAGGTCCAGTTTGTGCTTTCCTTCAGGGACATATCAGCAGCCTGTAGCCATGTTCCTTTGCCTTTGATTAAGTACAATAACGGTTAGTGTTTTAAGAACCTTATGCAAGTCTTATGGGCCTTGCCGGCTCTGCACATCACAGCTGCTTAATTGCATTACACCAAATTTGTTTTCCTCCACAGGAGGGATGCAATTTCCCAAGTTATTCATAAGACTTGCAGACTACTTCTTGCCTAATCTCTGTATCTACCTTATTAAGATTTGTACAATAAATGTTTGTCTAGTGAAATAGCCAACGTGTCTATCTATGTATGTTCTGTACCCCAGGTAACTGAGATTTCAGAGAAATAAGTTTAAGGTTTTATGTGCCTTGCCTGAAATTGGTACTTCCTGGTTTGTTGGATTTTCATTGTTTCAGTATGCAGTTGTTTGCTTGTTATCAATGTTTACTACCTCATGGCTATTGTCCAGCAGGTGGAACTTGCGGCTAACAGTGTTTTTTTCCCTTGCCGGACGATGTCACTCTTCTTTCTTATATTGTTGACTTGCTCCCTCTGCTGACCCTTGTATGCATTACACGCAGAAGTTCGCATGGTAAAACTTTAATTTGTGTTTTCCAGGACCTCTTTCTCAAATTGAGCTATCCAACAACTGTTTGGCGATTATGAGGCTTATTGGAACTTTTTAATTTTTATACCCTGTGGTATTGCATGAATATTTTCTTTTACAGCCTGGTGCTTCTCCTTTGAAGGGACACTTTTGTATTGTCTTGAGCTTCTGTATATCCTTGCATTTTATTGTGCTATTAGAAAAAGGAAAGAGTTAAAATTCTAATCTCCTCCTGTATTGGGTCTGCCTTGTTTACATTTGCTGTTTTCTGATACAATTTTCACCTTTGTGATGTAGGTTTGTACCATATTATCAGCTGTACCTTGACAGTGCAGTTCCTCTTAACAGAATTTCCCAAAGTTAGCACTGAAAGGGAACGGATTCTTATCTGCAAAATTACAGACTTTTGTTTTGATAATGTGATTTATGCAAGGAACCGTTTGTCTACTATTTAATGTGTTTAATTCATCATGCTCGTGATAAACATATATCTGAGTTACTGTACCGTGGGTAATTGAGACTCCAGAGATATTGCCCCCCCCTCCAGGGTAAATGAATCTAGATATGTTCAGATTAAGAAGTTGTTAACATTTTAATGTACCTTGGATGAGAATGCTTTGTGCTGCTATAGAAAATTTGTAGGCACCTGCCTACTTTGCTGAAATCATCTTTGTTCTAATTTTTCTCTGGGCAGACGCTTAAACCTGGTTATCCAGAGAGGTGAGATGTACCATGATAAAGATTTGAATGTGTGTGTTTTGAATTGTAGGGAATTACATAATGAAGAAGATGGAAGGAATTTCCCAGTCATTCTTAGGTCATTTTATGTGAATGGTTACTGAGATGTTTGAAGCTTGTAAAAGTTATTTACTGCCAATGTGCAAGTTGTGTGAACAGTGTGAATAACCACATGGCAGGAGTGCATGTTTATGTGCTACGAAAGTACACTGTAAGTTAGTTAGAAGGTCTGTGGAAGTGAATATATGTGGACGTGTTTGAACAGGACTATACTATTTTGGGATAGGCCAGAATAGCAATTCATTTTATTCTGAATTACCTATCAATAGAACTGAATAAAGCATAAAATCTGAGTATAGAATTGAGCTAATGGCATTTTGTTAAAGATTTGACCACACATTGAGTGATTATCCTTTATGCCCCGAGGCCTAAATAGAGGCCCTCATTGCCCTGCTCTGGTTAATTGATTTATTGTTTGGAGTCCTTTTTCTTGTTTTTTTCAGGTTCATCAAATTGTCCTTTCACCTTAGTTGACACCTTCCAGTACAGGCAGGACATGGCATCATTTGAACCGTGATCACTGACAGCACTAGTCTTCGCTGCAATTGTGTTAGGCCTGTTGTCTCACCAGTTCTGAAGCAGGCCTGACCACTGCAGTCTCCCCTGTTCTCAGGATTGTTGCCTATTACTGCAATGAACTTTTTTTTTAGAATTGTAACCTTTATATCCTCATGGCTATAAACAAAGTTTGCACCATTGCTGGAAGGAGATTTTGGTTGAACTCATTTTGCTGGATAAACTGCTAAACTCTACTCCAGCATTTAAACTGGTGGCCAGTATAGGAATATTGCTTTTAGTAAAATCTTACATTTTCAATTGTAATGATTTCTTTTTGCTTACTAGGTATCAACTCATATGTGCATTCCTTTATTCGGTTAAGCATCATCAGTCTTAACACCTCTGAAGTCACTGTTTCCTGTATGATATTGTTTCTGTGCATATTTCTATGGTATCTCATGTATTTTGTCTCATGTTGTGAACACAAGATACTAAAGTTCCAATTGTAAATGACTTTAATGAATTGTAAAGTTCTTCTCTGCCAAAATGGACACAGAAGGAGTTGGAGATGAAGAATGTTTACAAAGAATTAGAGAAAAGGAGGGGTGAACGGCCTCCTAATCTGTATGTGCTGAATGTGGGGAGAGAGGACATTGTAAAAGGTTTTCTCTCTCATAGACAGTCAGGATTGCACCCCAAAGGGATTTGGGAATTTCCCCTATGAAATGTTTGGATTATCCCCATTTGAATGATATGTATTTTAAAGAAACAAATTCTGTATTAGTATTATCTTCCTCTTTCTCTCATTTAAGGGTTACTGGCCCAAATTCCACCACTTGAAATTGCTGTTAACTGGGAGAGTGGGTACTGGTCAAGACCAAGCTACAGTCCTCCTGAAAAAAGGTCCTCCTCAAACCTTGCTGGATACCAGGATTAAGGGACCAGTAGCCACCCCTGCAAATTAGTCACGATTGAAGGAAAGAAAAAGAACAAAACTATATGGATGACCCGACAGCAGACCTGCTTTGCGCTGGGACCCAGGCCCTGATGATAATCCTGCCTGGGATCCGGTGACCAGGTTTTCTACACTGTGTGTACCCTTACTAGACACTTGGACTACAGGACCAGGGACATCCATTATAGGGGAAGAGCACATCTTCTATGAGTGTGCTACCATAAGGATTGAACAGGGAGGCCTATCACTACCCCGACCCCACACGGGTGAATTGGTAACCTTTTGGCTCATTACATATGAATTGTTGGGAGGAGGTTGGCAACCTTGGTACTTTCTTAGGAAAAGGAGAAATCAAGTAATTGAGTTGTTTAACTTTGTTCAGATTACCACACTGTCCTCCTGTACCATAGGGGCAATACCAATCCCTCTCCCTTGAATATATCCTCAGAAACAACTGTAGCAGTCATAGTTTTTGCTGCTTATAATAATAATGAGCCATGGACCAAGCCATGTCTCAATAGGAGGGAACAGCAAGCGAGTTTGCAGGTTTTGCTTATAATACTGTTACTGTAAAAAAAATTTTGTAAATATGTTTTCCAAATGGGTAGAAAACATTCCCAGGTAAAACAGCTGATGCTCTGGCAGTGGCTAAAGCTTTGATACAAGAAGTCATACCACGGTATGGCATTCCAGAGAGAATTTATAGTGACAATGGTCCCCATTTTGTAAACTCCATTGTTTCTCTGTTAGGGAAACAATTGGCCATTGACTTGAGGAACCATTGTGCCTACCACCCCCAGTCATTGGGGTTGGTGGAAAGACACAGTGGAATCTTCAAAAGCAGATTGAGAAGAATAATGGCAGAAACTGTAACTCCCTTTGAAATTCTGTTTGGAAGGTAGTATGTGATCCCTCAGTTTGCCTCGTTAAAGAAGAGTCATGAGGAGGCTGAGGAATCACTGGCAACATATATGAAGAAAATGTTTCTAATGTCATTTTTATGTTTTCCATAAAGCGGATGATAATCTACCTTTATAATAACATCTCTGTCCTGCTCTTCCCAGGCATTGTCAGATAGAAGGGGGTGCATAGGAACAGAGCATAAGAACCCCAGGGCCTTGAAGATAGTTCTTTCCAAATTGAGGCCTTAACAACTGCTGCTATAAAGCTGCAAAACCATACTTCCCACGGCTACAAGATATCTGAAGTCTGCTACCATCTGAGAACATTTTAACCCTGTCATGTCTGTTCTGAGTTGGGATCCTGGTCCTGATGGGATTTGTTCTACCTAACACTTCTGGCTGATCTCATATAAGATGCTAGATAAAGATTAGCACCCTTGGTTAGTTATTGCAATCTTGTGACCGTTTGGTGGATAACTGAGCCTTGAAAGCAGATCTATGCATTGATAATTTGGCTAACAACGGTAGCAGTAATGATATTTTTGTCTCATAATGCCACGCAAATAATGACAATTGATGTCTTTTTTTTCCATTTTTTTTTGTTATTAAAAAGTCTACAATAGAAAAATTTTAATTTGCAATAGAATAATTATAATCTGATTTATTATGATTCTTTGACATTAGAATTCGGGTTAGAAATTTTGCTTTTGTACATTAAAATATTTAGTTGGTCTTTGCTCTCATCACATTTATTATTTTTTTTTAATTTTCCCGTTTTAATATTCCCCCCCCCTTGTCATTTTTTAAGAGTTATTATTTTTTTATTATTTTCTCCACTAATACCACATATATTTTATTTTTTGATCATTTTTATTTTTACCAACGATTATTTAAAATAGATTGCTTGGGATTTCTAATGGAACATATATAACAATTTTCTCAAAGAACACTAACATACTCAATACTGCCTCTGCTGGACTAAAGAGGCCATTACACTGATTTTCAATCTCACAGGTGACAATGCTCTCACAATTAGTAACATCAGTATTTAAAAGACACATGATCCGTTGGCTAGGTTTCATGCTTCGAGAACAGTGACGCTCACACTCATCAAGAAGCTCAGAAGTTTTCTTTCTCCATTCTCTTAAGGTATGAGTTTGTTACTACAAATGTTGCTTGCTTCAAAAAAAGCTTTCAAGAGTGGATGTTTTGGTTTCGCTTTCAGTTACAACAGTGGTTCTGCATAAGTCTGTAAGCTTGTTAGGTAAGGATTTTCTGGTTCTAATTTTCATTAGAATTGTGATTTTCCTATATGGGTTCTAAAGCCTTAATCATAGTAGTGCTAGCTAAGGATCCCTCGGTACTACTCTAAGCAGGTTTTGAGACCTGATCTCTGACATTGTTCAAATCAAAACTGCTTTAGAATCGCTTTAAATTTGTTTGTTTTCAGGCAGATGTTTTCTTTGAAGTTATTTTTTATTACTACTTTTAATAATATTAATAAGAAATTATTATTTACGCATTGTCAATGTATTTGCATGTTCATGATCGTGTCTGGTTTAATTCTGTCACTGTTTTTGATTCATCTTGTTGCAAAATCTATGGTCCTCATCAAGTGTTTATGATATTTATTGAATGGAAGAGATGTTTAAGACAACTTTAAAATACAATTTATTGTATTAGTAATATCATTCTTTAATACATTTTTTAATGTTTCCATGTTTTACAAATCGGTACACACATCTTTTTAGGGTATTTGGTTTGTGTCTGTTATAATTATTTTTGAGATTATGCTTTTAGACTATTTGTAATGTATCCGTATTTTTTTTTGTTTCATTTGTACCCCGCGCTTTCCCCACTCATGGCAGGCTCAATGCGGCTTACATGGGGCAATGGAGGGTTAAATGACTTGCCCAGAGTCACAAGGAGCTGCCTGTGCCTGAAGTGGGAATCGAACTCAGTTCCTCAGGACCAAAGTCCACCACCCTAACCACTAGGCCACTCCTCCTGCTTTGAGTTAATATAATTTATTGTATATCATTTTAGGGACTCCTGAGGCAGGCCTGAACGGCCGAAACACGACTCGTGTCGAGTCCAGTTTTTTAAGAATAAACTCTTGCTGTGAACTTTTTTCTGAGTCCAGTAGAAGTTTGTTTGGCGTCATCCATCTTGTCACCTTCGCTGTGTTCTTTTCTTGGTTTTTCCAATGCAGAGGTCCGCTTTCCTCTGTGTTTGCTGATGACATTGGGGTACCACAAAGGGTACCCAACGAGTTCAAAGCAAGGAACCAGGTTACTGCTGGGTTTGAATCCTTCCTCTTCTGGTGGGTAACAATTAATAAAAATGTGGATTGGATAAACTGCATCTGCTACAACCAACAATACAGCCCACGATGGAAACATCACCAAGGCATTGACTGGACTAAACAGCCTTGAAAAGGGAACTGGTGGAGAATTCAGGCTTTAATGACCCATTCGATGGAAGATTGGTTTGGAAATTAGAGTGGCTTAATCTTCAGTATTGACTTCTGTTGCTGTGGCCGCACGCGGCCTATTCCAAAGACTTATTGATGCGGCCCTGATAAAGACTATGTCGCCTCCATTGGTATATAACAATCTCAAGACTACATGAATTTCCAGGACTGAAAGACGGAGCCTTGGAGAGGAATCTACCTTCGAGACTTGAGTAAAATATGTAATAATGATAAACAGGAGAGAAATGTAGAAAAAAATGTTTTGCTAACGTAGGGTTTTTCTAGTATAGGGTTAACCATTCTTACAATTTCTGAAATAAATGTAGACCCTCTGAAATGTAGATTCTCTGGCCTTGTACATTACAAGCAGTAGAATGGAATGTACCTAGATATGCTTGGGAGCCAGACAAGCTAACTCCCAGTAGCCTAGAAATGTAACATGTTAAATGTGAGTGTGTTGAAAGACACACAGGCACTAAGATTCCTTTGTGTCCCTGCATGTAGAAAAGAGCAAGGGAGAGGAATCTTAGATCAGACAACCTTCTGACTGCAGTTGGATCTGTCTCCTTGCAAGTAAAATGCTTAAACCTGACTTGGTCTGATGGTATTCGTGAGTATTGTTAAGTAAAATTCTTTTAACAAATATATTATGGAAACAGTGTCAATTATCTCTGAGATCAGACACTGTATAATAGTAGTGACAGATCAAATTATACATGTATCACGTTTGTGAGCCCTTGTGCCCAGACGAAGCACAGTGATGAGGTCTTTAGCCTGCGCCCGTCGGGCAGCCGAGTAAACCCCGAGGCTTCACCTGGGAGGACCACCGTTCCCTGAGGGTTGAGCTCCCAGGTGCAAGCGGCCCGCAGGACTTCCGGATACTGCGGGGGTCAGACGGCCGCAGACAGCAGGCAAGAGAAGGCAGGACTCAATCAGAAACTAGAGTTGGGTCACCATCAGAGGGTTGGGGCAAGCAGAGGTCAGGTCAGGTCAGGCAGCCAGCAGAGAGTAGTCGGATTCCCAGCAGAGGTCAGGTCAGGCAACAAGCACCGAGTGGTCGGGTTCCAAGCAGAGGTCAGGTCAGGCAGCAAGCACAGAGTGGTCGGGTTCCAAGCAGAGGTCAGGTCAGGCAGCAAGCACAGAGTGGTCGGGTTCCAAGCAGAGGTCAGGACAGGCGGCAAGCAGAGAGTGGTCGGGTTCCAAGCAGAGGTCAGCTATCACATTTGCTTATTTCCGATCTGACGAAGAAGGGCAACCTTCGAAAGCTAATCAAGAAATGTATTAAGTTATGTCCAATAAAAAAGGTATCATCTTATTTTCTTTTCCATGTTTTATTTTGTTTGATTTCTATTGATAACCTTAAGAGTGGACTAACACGGCTACCACACTCCTCTACATCCGGTCCAGGAAATTTGCTACTCTTCAATTTGTCAAATTGCCCCATTACATCCTCTAAGTCTATAGAGATTTCATTCAGTTTCTCCGACTCGTCAGCTTTGAATACCATTTCTGGCACCGGTATCTCTCCCAAATCTTCCTCAGTGAAGACCGAAGCAAAGAATTCATTTAATCTCTCCGCTATGGCTTTGTCTTCCCTAAATGCCCCGATTCTTTTGCCGGCTTCCTGCTTTTAATATACCTAAAAAAATGTTTACTATGTGTTTCTGCCTCCAACGCAATCTTTTTTTCAATGTCCCTGTTTGCCTTCCTTATCAGTGCTTTGCATTTGACTTGACATTCCTTATGCTGTTTCTTATTACTTTTAGTCGGTTCCTTCTTCCATTTTCTGAAGGCTTTTTCTTTTAGCTTTAATAGCTTCCTTCACCTCACTTTTTAACCATGCTAGCTGTTGTTTGGTCTTCCATCCTCCTTTTTTAAATATGCGGAATATATTTGGCCTGGGCTTCCAGGATGGTGTTTTTGAACAGCATCCATGCCTGATGTAAACTTTTGTCCCTCGAAGCAGCTCCTCAAGTTTTTTTTTTTCCACCGTTCTTCTCATTTTATCAAAGTCTCCTTTTTTAAAGTTAAATGCTAAGTTAAATGCTAACGTATTGGATTTTCTGTGCATACTTACTTAAAAGCTAATATTAAATTTGATCATAATATGATCACTATTATCAAGTGGCCCCAGCACCATTACCTCCTGCACCAGATCATGCGCTCCACTAAGGACTAGGTCTAGAATTTTTCCTTCTCTCGTTGGCTCCTGTACCAGCTGTTCCATAAAGCAGTCCTTGATTTCATCAAGGAAGTTTACTTCCCTAGCATGCCCTGATGTTACATTTACCCAGTCAATATCGGATTAATTGAAATCACCCATTAATATTGTGTTGTCCAGTTTGTTTGCTTCCCTAATTTCCTTCAACATTTCTACATCCGTCTGTTCATCCTGGCCAGGTGGATGGTAGTACACTATCACTATCCTTTTCCCCTTTACACATGGAATTTCAATCCATAGGGATTCCAAGATGTGTTTTGTTTTCTGAAGAATTTTCAATCAATTTGATTCAAAGCTCTCCTTAACATACAATGTTACCCCTCCACCAATTCGATCCACCCTATCACTACGATATAATTTGTACCCCATTATGACAGTATCCCACTGGTTATCTTCCTTCCACCAGGTCTCAGAGATGCCTTTATATCTAATTTTTTCATTTAGTGCAATATATTCTAACTCTCCCATATTATTTCTTAGGCTTCTGGCATTCGCATATAGACATTCCAAACAATGTTTGTTGTTCCTATTTACATCATGCACAGTACTTGACAGTATTACTTTGCAATCTTTTGTCTGATTTTTATTTAAGGACACCTGATCTAGTACGGTCGCTTTTGCAACCTATTGGGATACCCTATCTTCCCTGTTTTGGTGATATCTTTGAAAGATACCTTATCCCGAACCATGCGCTTTTGAGCGACTGTTGGCCTTCCCCCAGTTTCTAGTTTAAAAGCTGCTCTATCTCCTTTTTAAATGCCAATGCCAGCAGCCTGGTCCCACCCTGATTAAGGTGCTGGCCTGTAAGTTACTATATCTCTGGCTTCATTCTGACTTTATATAACCACTTCCTGACTAACTGCTTATAAGTTATAATTGCTCTTGCTGAAATTTGTTTAAAGGTGCTATTTTTATTATCAGAACTGTTTTGTACCTGCAGTCCATTGTAAAGTGATTATGATTTCTTGCTAATCAATTTGGCTCAATTGTATCTAGTAACTCATAGTCTGTGTCATTAAGGGCATGTCTGTAGATCCTGGGTCAGGATTTACCAGAACATCACTACTTGGATTTATGCTTGCCAGTGGGCTAGCAAAGAATTTTTAAACTGTTTTGATTTCAGCTTATAATTACTTTTTTTTACCTGTACTTCTTTCTCTTAATATCTCTCCTAACTGCTGAATTTATCTCAATCTATCCTTTAAAAAAAATTCAATTGCAGGGGTGCTAGCCTCTAAGTTACTATATCTCTGGCTTCATCCTGACTTTATAGTCCCACCCTACCCACCCACTCCTAGGTTAACTCTCCCTATATAGTAACATCCAGAGACAATTATCTTCAATAAACCCTACATTGGTCAGTTCTCCTCATTCATATTCCTTAACACAGTTCACATTTTAATACTTGTGAATCACATCAATATGTCCTTCATTCAATGCAATACATGTTGGACTTTAGTCCTAAGGCAAACAATCTGGAACCTTAGAGCTTGCCCCAATTGTCTTGAACTATCTGCTATGAAAGATGAAATCAAAAACCTTAAGAAGGAATTGGCTACAATTAAGGAAGCCAACTTACCATCTCGCAGATTAAAGCAACAGAGGAATAGATGGGTCACAGTAGGCTCTGGTAGATTACGACCTGTAACACAGAAGCATTCACCCTACCAGCCATTGCACTTATATAATTCCTTTGAGGCACTGGAGTATTATGATGCTCAGAAAAGTGCTGATGTGGAACCAGAGGAAAAGAATGTAACACAATCCAAAAGACATCCCAAACACATTGACAGATCAGTGCAAAGCAGAAAATTCTTACTACTACGAGACTCCATTATCAGAGGCATAGATTTAGGAGCACAGTTCAAAGGACCCAACCTAGTGAAGTGCCTTCCAGGATCCTCAGCTACCAGAAATACCGACCAAATACTGAACTTGATTCGAGAGGAGATTAAGGATTCTAATACTGACATTGAAATCCACCTGGGGACAAATGAACTGGCCAACAATAACAAGTTTAGAACAAAAGAGCGTTCCAGAAATTTGGGAGGGGGACTGAAGTCTTTAGTTTACAATACTGCTTTTTCTAATGTTAATCCTACATGTGGGAAGGGAGAAAAGAGACTATGTAAAACAGAGAAATTCAATAGGTGGCTCAAAGTTTGGTGTAAGAAAAAAGGTTTCAGGTACATAGGAGAATGGGGCAGTACATGGAAAAATTTGGCCTTACTGTAATGATGGGCTCCATATTTCGATGATGGGAAAAAGTATCCTTGGGGAGAAATTCAGGCAGAGGGAAAAGGTCATATAAAAAAAGAAAGAAAATCATCCTAACTCAATTAGCACATGGAAAGCAATCAGCACAAATGCTCGTAGTCCAAGTAGAAAAGTTCAAGATCTGCAAGCACTGACGTCTGAGGAAAACTTGGATATTGTTGCTATTACAGAGATATAGTTCAATGATTCCCATGAATGGGATGCAACCACACCGGGCTATAATCTTGTTAGAAGGGATAGGGAGAGCCAAAGAGGTGGAGGAGTGGCGTATGTGAAAAACAATACCAGAGCGGCTGAAATACAGGCTACCTGGGGAAAGGAAGAAGCTATATGGATCATCCTGGAAAACTGTATCTACACAGATGTTAACTACAGACCTCCACGCACAAATGGAGAAGCTGAACAAAGACCTGATAGAAGATATTCATAAACTTAGTATGAAAGGGGAGGTTGGAAGATTTCAACTTGCCTGATGTGGACTGGAACATCCCATCAACAGAATCGGAAAGAAGTGGAGAGATCGTGGATGCCTGCCAAAGTGCCTTGCTCAGACAAATGGTGATGGAAACCACGAGGAAGAGTCGACATTGGATCTAGTGCTCACAAATGGAGAAAGTGTTTCCAATGTCTGTGTGGGTGCCCACCTAGGTAATACTGATCACACGATGTGGTTTGATGTAAGAGGAAAAGCAGAGTGAGGATGCACAAAATTCAAAGTACTGGCTTTCAGTCGTTCTGATTTTGGTAAAATGGAGGAATGCTTGAAGAAGGAGCTGACGGCAGGGGTAGGAAATGGAGTAGTGGAAGGGCAGTGGACCAAGCTGAAAACTGCTATAAATATGGCAACCGATCTTTATGCAAGAAAAGTAAACAAAAACAAGAGAAAGAGGAAGCCTATATGGTTCTCCAAAAAAGTGGCTGAAAAAATAAGGGCAAAAGAGGCTTTGTTTAAGAAATACAACGAGAAGACCACGGAAAAGATTATCGGATTAAGCTCAAAGAAGCAAAGAGGGAAATACAGCTAGTGAAAGCACAAGCAGAAGAAAAAAAATGGCTAAAGAGGTAAAAATAGGTGGATAAGACCTTTTTTTAGATATGTTAGGGATAGGAGAAAAATAAGAATGAAATTGCAAGACTGAAAGATACTGAGAATAGCTATGTGGAGAGCAATGAGGATAAAGCAAACATGCTGAACAATTTATTCTCTTCGGTGTTCACGGAAGAAAATCCTGGAGAAGGACCGTGGTCAGTGGCAGAGGGTATATCTGGGAATGGAGTAGAGCTAGTGAAAGCGCAGGCGAAAGAAAAAATGGATAAAGAAGTAAAGATAGGTGGATAAGACAACAAATACTGCAGTATGGTCCATCCAGGCTGCCCAGAAATGTGGATAGAGCAGTATCTGCAGAATATAAAGGTTACCTCATCTACACCTTTGTTTAAAATTGTACCTGCTGCTCCCTGCTGGTTACACCCAGATATGCCATATTTGGAGTGAAAGTCATTTGTGTTGCTTTGATCTTGCTACATAGAGATCCTGTGTTATTCCATGGTTTTTGAATTTCCTGATTATGTTCCCAGCACCTCCACTGGAAGGGTGTTCCAGGTATCCACCACCCCTTTCCATGTAAAAGTATTTCCTGATGTTTTTAAGTTTACCTCCTTGCAGCTTCATTTCATGTCCTCTAGTTTTATAGTTTCCCAATCTTTAAAAAAAGATTTGTTAGACATTCAAATACTTGAACGGTATTAATGAATAATCGTATCACCCCTGTTTCTCCTCTCCTTCTAGTGTATACATACTCAGGTCTTCAAGTTTCTTCTCATACATCTTCTGGTGCAAATACAATACCATTTGGCTGACTTACTCTGAACAGCTTAAAGTTTTTTTTTTTATATCCTTGGCAAAATCCAGCCTCCAAAACTGAATGCAGTAATCCAATGGGTCCTCTCCAGCAACTTGCACAGGGGATTTATCACTTCCTCCTTTCTGCTGGTTGTGCCTCTCTATGCAGCCTAGCATCTTTCTGGCTTTGGCTATTGCTTTATCATAACATTTTACCACCTTGTGGTCCTATGACACTACCACACCGAGATCCGTCTCCTAGTCCATGAATATAACTATTCCCTATGGTCAATATTCATAAATTGGCCTCCTTGAAAAATTAATTGGGCTGAATACATTTTTATTCAAAATTTCACTAAATTCTCAAATTTAGGAGAGGGTGGAGAAAAGAAGTTAAGGCTTAGCACTGATTTTCAGTACTAGACTTATAAATATAGGCAAATGAATGGCAGTCCTAAATTTACAAGCATAACTTTTAAGATAAAATTTTAAGTTGAAAATGTTATGCACCAAAGTTTGGCTGAAAATAGGGCACAATTTAGGAAGCTAACTTAGGAGCATAAATTTAGGGGCTCAGCTTTTTCTAAATATTGGGCCCTGAATATAATGCTGCAGAAGCTGGAACTGCTTCTCCCACAGAAATGCACTGGGATAACAGGGGGGGGGGGGGGGGGGGGGGGAGAGAGAGCTTAATTTTCTGGAATCTTAAATCAGATCTGGTCCATTTTAAATGCAGCATGTCTTTCCACCACAACAAATTCGATTCAGTTCCATTCAATTTTCCCCACACAATTCTTGGCCCCTTATGCATAACTAACTTCTGTTGGGTTGTAAAGAATAAAAGTATTTGGGTCAATTTTCAAAGTTGTTATACTGGTAGCCAGCAAACATTGAACGTCCCTATCTATATAGTTTCAAAAGCTATATAGATATTGTTGAGCTGAAAATTCCTCTAAGCCCAACACTTTCCATTTAGTGAAGTGGCAAAAAAAAGGGCAGGAATCAAATATCTATATAACAGCAATATTTGATCACTACACGGATAAGCTATATATTTAGTTTAGGCTTACTTCACTAAATAGATATCACTGGCAGCAATCACAGCACCACTCATATACCAGCACAGAGTATACATATTCTCTGTTCAAAAGCCACAGCAAGTGTTTAAATCTTGCTGTACACTGCCTTGAGTGAATTCCTTCAAAAAGGTGGTAAATAAATCCTAATGAATGAATTAATTAATAAATAAATAAACTAGCTGTTAAGCCCATTAAAACAGGCGAGATTTCCAGCTACCCTCCTCGCCGCCGCTCCCTCCCCCCTCCATGCCGGGCCCCCTGCACTGATCTGACAGCGCCTCTCACCTCCAAAAGCAGTAAAAACTACGCTCAACCACCTACATTTTTGGAAAGCACTAAACAGACCTGTTCAGAAGAGCATACCCCACCGACCCAACATAAAAATACCTGGTCACTTGCAACACAATGTAACCAAAAACCGTAACGGACATTACCTGACTCTTCTTCCCCCTTTCCCTCTCTAAGTTCCCCCCAACTGTACCTACCATACATATACCTCATTCTAACACAATATTACTTTGTATTCATTCATACCATGTATTTGTTCAGACCATAATCGGCTAACGCCATTAATGGTTATACGTAAGCCACATTGAGCCTGCAAAAGGTGGGAAAATGTGGGATACAAATGTAAAATATTACTACTACTAAGGATATGGTCATCAACAAAGTGTGCAGAATAATAAACATTAAATGGCAGGGTTCTCAAATTGAGGTGTATGACATCTCTTCTAAGACTTTATAGCACCGCAAGGAACTTTGCCAGGTCACAGATCATTTGCAAAAGGAGAGTATAAAGTACTGTTGGACTTTTCCATTTTGACTACAATTTACAGTGCACAGTACAGTATATCATGTTAAAACATTGGCAAAAGTGTAAAAGCACTGCCTGCTGCGCATTTGGCATTGGAGGTTACCAGCACATTGGGACTGCCCAAACCCCCTAGAAAGTTCACTCTGCAATGGCAGAACGGACCATAGGATGGCAAGAGATTAAAGAGTCATTCTTCAGGTACTCTCCTGAACTCAAGATTATATCTTTCCCAATTTCCTTTATTCTTCATTCTTTTGGGAGATTCTGAAATACCTGCATGATTTGGAAGATTTCGTATGATTCTATATTTTCTTTTCCCATTTCCCCATCTTCCTCTCCCTTTTTTTTTGTTGTTGTTGTAAAACAATAGATAGCTTAGGGTGGGGTTTGGTTTGTAAAGCTAAGATATTCAGCTGTAGCAGATGTTCTCCAAGAAGAACAGGACTGATATTCTCACATGTGGGTAATACCTCCAAAGGAGACCCAGTGTGGACGTTACCCAGTGTCCTTATTTTAAGAAGCTTTGGTAGGCCTGCACCATGCTTATTCAAGTGCTTTCCTGCCTGGTGTTGCATGGGACCGCTAGCCAATCTAATAGCATATAGACAAGAATGCAAATCCTAGGGCAAATGAGAGGGTATGTGAGAATACTAGTCCTGCTGTAAGTAAGTTAACTTCGCTTTCTTGGAGGACTAGTATTCTCACATGTATGAAAACCCTAGCCACCAGGCTCGCTGAAAACAAACCACAGTCAATAAGGATTCCAACACTAACAAACAAAAACAGACCTGTTGTGAAGATGCAGCCTGGAACAGAAAAGAATGGTTGAGGAGTATGGAGTTGGATTCTGGACACCAAACAAATTCTGCAAGACTGTCTGGCCAAACTGGCTATCACATTTGGTATGCTGTTCAAGGCAGTAATGGGATGTGAATTGGTGGACTGAAGACCATGTTGCAGCCTTGTAAATCTCCTCAATGGAGGCTGACCTCAAGTGGGCTACCAACGCAGCCATAGCCCCCTTAGCCCTAATGTTGTGGGCCGTGAAATGCCCCTCCAGGGTCAGCCTAGCCTAGGCATAAGTGAGAGAGATGCAATCTGCTAGCCAATTGGATAAAGTGTGTTTAGTAATGGCTGCCCCTATCCTGTTTGGGCCAAAAGAAACAAAAAGCTGGGTGGACTGTCTATGGGCTTTAGTCTGCTCCAGGTAGAACGACAAGGCTCCCCTGCATTCCAAGATGCATGCAGTGCACTCTCGCCATGATGGGCGAGGCTTAGGAAAGAATGTTGGTAGGATGATTGACTGGTTAAGACGGAATTCTGACACCACTTTTAAGAAGGAACCTAGGGTGAGTACTGAGGATTACTCTGTTATGATGAAAACGTGTAGAAAGTGGAGCTGCAGCTCACTAACACTGCAAGCTGAAGAAACCGCCACCAAAAACAAAACTTACCAGGTCATATTCTTCAGGTGACAGGAGCTAAGTGGCTCAAAAGGGTCTTTCACCAGCTGGGCAAGAACGATGTTAAGGTCCCATGACACAAGTAGGTGGTTTGATGGAGGGGAGGGAGGGCTTTGTCAACAGAACATCTCTCATGAAGCGAACTAGAGGGTATACAAAGATGGACTTACACCCAACAGGGTGATAAGCACTGACTGCACTGAGGTGAATCCTTAAGAGTTGGTTTTCAAACCAGACTCAGGGAGGTGAAGGATGTATTCAAGCAGGTTTTGTGTAGGACAAGAGAGGAGATCTAGGGCCTTGCCTTCTGGTGTGAGGGCAAAGCACTAGATCTCCTCCCTTTCCCTAACACCAGATGGCAAACCTCCTCAATTTAAAAGAATTAACACCTTTTAGTGGAATCTTCCACGGAAGCCAGCAGGATCCTAGAGATACTCTCAGGCAGTTGAAAGGCCTCAAAGTCTACACTTTCAACATCCCTTATGGCCAGGGACTGGAGGCTGGGGTGCAGAAAAGCCCCTTCATTCTGCGTGATGAGATTGGAAAGCAGTCCAGCCTCCGTGGTTCTTTGGAAGACAACTCTAGAAGTAGAGGAAACCATATCTGCCTTGGCTAGTAAGGTGTGATGAGGATCATGATCCCTCAATCTGCCTGAGTTTCAGCAAAGTCTTCCGGATCAGAGGAATGAGAAGATACACATAGAGAAGACTTTCCACTAACTGAGGAGGAAAGCATCTGACGTACCATAGTGTACCATGTGACCTGAATCTGGAGCAGAACTTAGGGAACTTGCTCTTGAGATGAGTGGCAAAGAGATCCACCGACTGGGGGCTCCACTCAGAAGATTTCATGGGCAACAACCATGTTGAGAGAACACTCAAACGGCTGCATGACCCTGCTCAGACTGTCTGCTAGATTGTTGTCTTTCCATGCCAAGTATGTGGCTCAAAGCACCATGCTGTGGCTCATAACCCAATGTCACATTCCAACAGCCTCCTGACTAGGGGTAGGATCTTGTACCCCTCTACTTGTTCATAAAATACATGGCAACCTGTCTAAATTACAATTTTGTTCTTTAGCCAACCTCTAAAAGTCTTTAGAGCATTTCAGATTGCCCATAGCTCTAGAAGATAGATCTGATAACAGGACCCTGAGCAGACCAGACTCCCCAAGTGTGAAGCCTGTCTACATAGCCTCCCCACCTTAGAGTGGATGCATCCATAGTCAGAATTTTCTGGAACAAAAAAAAATCTGGAATGGTTGTCCCAGGGCCAAATTGGACTGAATTGCTCACCAGTAGAGCAACCAGGTGAGCTCCAGGGTTACGGAGATGGCAACCACTAGGTTCTCTGTGGCCTGGGACCACTGAGAAGTTAGGGTCAATTGGGCACCTCTCAAGTGGAGGTGTGCCATGGGCGTGACACGAACAGTGGAAACCATGAGGACCAGCAGCCTCAACATCTGCAGAGTCGAAACCTGCTGGCTGTCCTGAATCCGAATGGCAACGGCCACTAGGGCCTTGGCGTGAGCTGGAGGCAGGTAGGTCCATGTTTTCACCACATCTAGCAGGGCTCCAATGAACTCCAATTGTTGGAACAAGGGAGTAGCTGGGACTTAGTTGACAACAAACACTAGTAGCTCCAACACCAAGATAGTCTTCCACATTGGCTCCTTAGCACCTTCCCTGAATGTGCTCTTGAAAAGCTAACTGTCCAGGTAGGGAAATACATGGACTCCCCAGTCTACATAGCGACACTGACTACTTCAAGACATTTTGTGAAGACCCTGGGAGCAGATAGGCCAAACAGCTGGAAACGGCACTGATAGTGATGTTTCCCTACTCGAAATCTGAGATACTTCCTGAGCCCTGGGAGTATCTGAATGTGGGCGTAAGCATTCTTCACATCCAGAGAGCATAGAAAATAACTTGCCTGAATTATAGGGAGAATGGTGCCCAGGGAAACCATCACGAACTTTTCCTTGATGAGATATTTGTTCAGGCCCCTTAAGTCTAGGGTAGGACGATATCTTCTCATATTTTTGGACAAAAGGAAGCACTTGGAACAGAATTCCATTCCTTCTTCCCCTGGTGGAACAGGTTCGGCTGTGTTGGCCGTGTGTAATGGAAGATTTAAAGGATTGCTTTTCAACCCTGCTTTGATCGATAATGAACTCTGAAATCTGGTCTTTGACCGAAAGTAACTTTCCTTGTAAATACAAAAAACAAGTTGGAATGTGGAAGATAAGGCACATCTCTGACCAATTAAGTTTGTGTAGGAGGGAAACAGGATATGCTCGGAGTTCAGGAAATGAGCCACCCAGCCAGTGGTTTGTTTACTTGGGCCGGAAGCATGTGACTGCATCCTCATGACATTCTTTGTACTTTTCCTTAGCTCTGAACATGAGTTCTGAGCCTAATAAAAAGGGGAGTTTCTTTCAGTGAAATTGGGAGCTCATCTGTGAGTAACGTATGTATTGCGCCAAAGGTACTTGTTCCTGGTCTAAAAAGCTCCTGGCTTTTCGCTGTAATGGGCCCCCCAGCTGATAAGAGCCTGGATGATGTAAGGCCCAGTGATGTTGTATGCATATGTACAATGTATTACTGCTTCTTTTCCTGGTCTAAGAACTCTTAGCATTGCTTAGATGTAGAGACCAGTGATGTAATGATTGTTTATATAGCTAATCATTTTGTGTATATAGCTTAACCATTATATATATCTTAATCATTGTAGATTTTAGCACCTCTAATAAAGGTTTCATTTATCTAATACGAATCCAAAAGAATCCACAGTAATTATTGAGTAGTCTGTGTCAGAGAGACAGGCTGTAAATCCATAGCAGTACACCGTGAGAAGGGAAGTTGGCCTGGTGCTGAGATCGGACGCTCATGATGAGCAATCTGGAGGTCTATGATTCCACCCGGACAATCTGAAGAACCCACCGATCTGAGGTTATATGGGGCCACTTTTCCAGGTAAAATTCAGCCTTCCTCCTACCAGTAGGATGACTGCAGAGCCACATTTATGGTGGCTATACTCTCTTGGAGCCAGTAAAAGATCATCCCCTGCTTAGACTGGGGAGTCAGTTGGGACTTCTGAGCTTATTGCTGCTGCAGCAGCTGGGAGAGTTGAGGATGGGACTGCTGCTGAGAACAGGAAGCAGAAGTGTACCTATGACTTAGAGTAGTAAGAACAACTCCTGACCCCGCCAAAAAACCTCTGACAGGTGGAAAGCACAGAAGGGAGTGAAACAGAGACTTGATGGTAAAGTATGATTGTGGATGAGGTCTGCAACCTTTTCTACCTTGTCTACAAAAATATTATTGCCCCGGCAAGGGATGCCAGCTATCTGCTTCTGAACCACAGGTTCTAAGCATGAGACATGGAGCCAGGAAAGTCTCTGCATCCCAATACTCAAGCGGGGAGCCTAGATGTCTCGTCAAAAGTATCAAGAATGCCCCTAGCCAGATGTTTCCTGCACTCCTTTTACTTACTGGTCAACTAGCAAAGTTGAGTAGCGTGCTTCTGAACTTAAGAGGGATGGGTAGCCGCCATCTTCTGCAAAAATGTGGCAACAGATAGATCCTCTGGAGGGGATTTATGTTTCTCCTGTGGTGGGGAGGGGTCTGAAGGCAGGTCCAAAACCTCTCCTCCGAGAAGTCTTCAGGCTCTTCTTTGGACACCCAGAAACAATAAGATTTAGGAACAGTGGAACATTTCTCATGAGTCCTCACTTGCCTCAGTCAGATGGCAGGGCAAGGCCCTACACGTAGGCATAGAGGTGCAGTCACTCTCCTGCACTCCACGGCAGCTGCCTCCTCCAATGCACTAGAGAGGATGACTGCATCAGACAGTGCTGGCTCTGCCACCTGTCTAGGCACCAGCAATCACCCAACAGTCAAAAGGCATAGGCCACCAGAATGGGCTGGAGTGCCACAAGTTGGTGCAGATGCCCTTGATACCTTGGTGTCATATGGTTCCATGAAGCGCCCCAACTCTTCTCAAAGAAAGGCCCAGATCTGTTCCTCAAAGGCAAGCATCAGTAAAGAGTTATAGTTTTCCTGTTCTGTTGATGGACTACTATGATAGGAAGGGAGCGCCTAGTTTGGTTGGGGCAAGAATGTGTATTGGGGAGAGAGGTTGGGTGGGGGGAACTTTACTGGGATCCCTGCAACCATATGGTATATTGAAGGTCATACTTTTAATAAGACAGGGAATTTTTTTTGTTTTTCCTACAGCAGATATTATGGACTATACTTTTGGGTGCCTGTTAAGACTCATCCAGATAAGACAGGAGCTTGGAATGTGGGAGGCTTGGGCTCTTCATCAAGCAAAAACAATGATAGCCTTGCAGGAAGACAAACAGGAGTGGCACTGCTCCACGAGAGACATCTCTCAGCTCACCCGTCAACAACTACTCTCTCTCTTGGACCACTAAATTTACGGGTTTGCAATAAGACTTTTTACCCGTGATCTTTCCCATGGTTACCATCTGAATGTTTTATGTATCACAGAAACTTGGCTCTGTGAAATCTTTATCAATCTCTTCCTCAGGACTATACTGATTATCACACTGCCAGGGCCTCGAAGAAAAGGGGGGGGGGGGGGGGGGGGGTAACACTATCTGTCTTCCTAGTTCTCAGGCTATGAACTTCCCCTAAATACTTTTTCCTATCCTGAACTTCATGGTTTTAAGGTAACTTCCCCATGGAAGTTTATCATCCTGGTTTGCTACTGCCCACCATCTATTTCTCCCCATGGTTGAGATCTGTTGCTTCAAATATTGGCAGATGTCTCCACTCGCTTCTCTGATCTGTTAGTTGTAGATGACAATCTTCTTTTCACCATCTATACTTCTTCCCTTGGTACTCTGATCTCATCCCATGGTTTTCAGTATCATCTTTACGCTGACGACTCCCAGATCTATCTCTCCACACCAGATATCTCAGCAGGAATCCAGGCCAAAGTATCAGCCTGCCTGTCTGACATTGCTGCCTGGATGACTCACCGCCATCTGAAACTAAACATGACCAAGACTGAGCTTCTTATCTTTCCACCTAAACCAATCTCTCCCCCCATTCTTTATTTCTGTGGATAACACTCTCATCCTTCCTGTCTCATCAGCTCGTAACCTTGGGGTCATCTTCGACACCTCCCTCTCCTTCTCTGCACATATTCAGCAGACTGCTAAAACTTGTCGTTTCTTTCTCTATAGTATCACCAAAATTTGCCCTTTCCTTTCTGAGCACACTACCAGAACCCTCATCCACACTCTTATCACCTCTTGCTTAGACTATTTCAACTAGCAAAATTAAGTACATGGATAAAACAAAAACAGATGTGGTGTTGCAGATGAAGTCTTAAAATCTTAAAATAGGCAGAGAGATAAGAATTAATGACATATCAATATCATATATAAACTTTAAATACGAATTTTTTTTTTTTTTAATGGGAAACTATAAATGAAAACATTGACATGGTTAACACATTTGTAAAAAGCTTTTTGTAAAAAAGGAGAGAAAATAGTACAAACATTATCAACTGTGGGCAGTATACATCTGTTTTTGTTTTATTCATGTTCTTAATTTTGCTAATTTATGTTTCCTTTTTGAGAACATTTCATGCATTTTGTATTTACAATTTTATTTGATGCTTTTTCTCAATTATAATCTATGCTTTTATAGATGTCTTTTATGTTATATCTATAACATTCTTTTACGATTATTGTTGTTCACAATTTATAGTTATATCTGTTTTATATTTGACTTTCTAGACTCCTGAAGAAGGTGCTACGGCGCCAAAACACGGCTGTGTTGAGTCAACCTGTTCCAATAAATATTATACTTTTTTCAAATATACGTCTCCCCTACTGATTGGAAAGAGCCTATCTTCCCCCACTCTTCTCCTTTTCTCTCTATATTGTTTTGTGGGGATTAAGTGCACCTCCACACTTCATGTGGTTTCCTTTTTTAGACAGCACTCTCTCATGTCTTGAACCCAACATAGACTACCACTTGTTGGATTACAGGGTTTCACCCCAAACCTACTCTTATCCCTCATCTTTTTAATTTGCCAATAACCACTGTTGACCATTTCTAGTACTTAGGTACTGTTTACGATTCTAAGCTTACTTTCAAAAAGCAGAATTCTCAAGTTGTTCAAAACTGGATTTCTCCTTTACCTACACTGATTCATACATTTGTGATTTCCAGACTTGATTATTGTAATACCATCTATTCTGGCATCACAAAAATTCAGCTACACAGCCTTCAAACATTACAAAATACAACCACGTGTCAGCTTTGTAATGCCTGGAAATCAAATCCTGTCTCCCTACTATTGGCAAAGCTCCACTGGCTTCCCATTGACCTGCATATCTGATTTAAAATCTTATGTCTCGCGTATAAGGCTTTTCACTTTAGCACACCAGCATACCCTTCCACTTTGACAATTCCATACACTCCAAGCCCATCACCTCAGATCAACAGATGCTCAGTGATTGGTATTACCTTCCCCTACCCACTGACCTAAGAGCTGAAATCTCATTTCCTAAATTAAAGTCAATATCAAAGACTCTTTTCTTCAAATTGAGGTTTGACATGACCATAATGGATTCCTGTATTGCACTGCAGAGTCTTACATATTCCTTAACTGTAACTGTACTCCCTTGTCCCTTTGGTGTGAATGGCGGCTCTTCTATCTAATTATTGGAGTTTCCTTCTGAGACTATCAATTGATTTTATATTTGTTATGTACACCACTATGATCTGCAAAGACAAAAATAGCAGTATATCAAATCTAAATAAACAATTAGTGCTGGTCTCTGTATATGCTCTTAATGTTACAGAGGTTTTACTGACCAGCTATTCACACAGTTCTCCTGGGGAGAGGTATGATTATTGAGGGATATTTTAATAGTGTTGCTCACCCTCAGCTGGAGAAAGATAGATACTCAAGTTTGTCGAAAGAAAGTCAAAGAAAAGTGTGTAGAAGCCTGCTTATGCAGGTACCTGGGACTGACAGATGTTTGGTGATTATTACATTGCTTTGAGAAGCAGTGCAAACGTGTGTCTGGAGTCCATTCCACTCAAACTATTCGGAATATCTATTAGTTCAGAACAACTATACCCCCAAAGTTACAGATCTGGAGATAGGATCTTTGGTGATCTCTGACCATGCCATAGTTGTGCTTTGTAGGCATTTTAGTAGATGGGAAACAACTCATTGGTGTCAAATGCAGAGGGGCCTTAGGAAAGAGCCAGGATGTCAACAATTTATAGAGAGTAATGGAAAAAGCCAGGATGTCAACAATGTATAGAGAGTAATGGAAAGTTCCTCCCACTTAACAAAAAAAAAAAAACATGCAGATAAGACAGATATTTTGGGGGGAGATTGCTAAGGCAGACATGCAAGCAGAAATAATTGTGTATAAAATGGCTAAATCTAAGAAACTAAATAAAGATTTTGTTATTTACCTGGGAATTGCATCACACTAGGAAACGTTAGCAAGGCACATGACAGAATAAGAAAGGACCATTAACCACAAACTGAATGAACTTTTACATCACAGAATGCTTAAGGCGTTGTTAGCTGGAAAATGATCTCAGATACTCAAAAGTTGGGAAACAAGAGAGAGGTGCTGTTGCTGGGAGATTTCAATCTGCCGGATGTAGATTGGAAGGTTCCGTCTGTGGAATCCGAAAGAAGTAGAGAGATCGTGGATGCTTTCCAAAGTGCTCTGCTCAGACAAATGGTGACGGAACCCATGAGGGAGAGAGCAACGCTGGATCTGGTGCTCACAAATGGGGATAGTGTGTCAAATGTCCGAGTAGGTGCCCACCTGGGCAGCAGTGACCATAAAATGGTTTGGTTTGATACGACAGCTGAAGTGGAGGGCGGCCACTCAAAACTCAAAGTCCTGGATTTCAAGCGTGCTGACTTTAGTAAAATGGGGGAATACCTGAGGAAGGAACTGATGGGCTGGGAGGACGTACGAGAAGTGGAAGGACAGTGGTCCAAGCTGAAAGAAGCTATAAATAGGGCCACAAACCTTTATGTAAGGAGAGTAAATAAAAGCAAGAGAAAAAGGAAACCGATATGGTTCTCCAAGCAGGTGGTTGAGAAAATAAAGGCTAAAGAGTTGGCGTTTCTGAAATACAGAAAAACTCAAGAAGAGGAACACGGGGAGGAATACCGGATGAAACAGAAAGAAGCGAAGAGAGAGATACATCTGGCGAAAGCACAAGCGGAAGAACAAATGGCTAGAAATGTAAGGAGGGGTGATAAAAATTTCTTCAGGTATATTAGTGAAAGAAGAACGACTAAAAAGAGAATTGTGGGATCCAAGATGGCGTCTGAAACAGACGTGCGCTCGTTTAGCTCCTGACTACCAGATGAGCGCCAATAGCCTGGGGCTTCCTTGGAACCCGCGATGGGGAAAAGGAAGGGAAAGTCTGCGGTACCTACCTCCTCAGGCCGCAAAGACTCTTCAACCACGCGACAGGCGACTCTGGATACGATGGTACTACGAGCACCGGCATCCACGTTAAGCGCTTCGGTAAACCCACAAGATCGGGAACATAGTTTAGAGGAAGCGACGTTGAGTCCTCCTCTGCACACAGCCCCCCCGCGACCCGGTGATGAAAGAGAGGCATCGGAGGAGCAGCAACCAGGTATACCCGGAAGTGGTTTAGTCCTGGCTGCGTGTGTTGGAGGCCCCGTTGCCACTTCTTCCCCTGTGAGACCTTCAGAAGCGGGAGGACAAGACTTACTTTCCTTACCGCTTCCACAACAGGGTGAAACCACCGAAGTATTTCGAGGGATAAAAAGACCAGCTGTGATAACCCTTGACAGTATTTGGGAAGCGATTCAAGGGATGAGTTTCATTCTTCAGCAAAATTTGCTTAGTATGCGAGGAGAGATGGCGGAGGTTAAACAAACACAGGAACAAGCTGTACTCCGGATTGAGACCATGGAAACCAAAGTTCAGGTACTGGAAAATGAAGTACAAACTTTTAAAAATTTTTCTGCAGTGGTTGCTAAGGACAAATCATTCCAGTCCCGTAAAACTGAATACTTGGAAAATCAGTTACGAAGGAATAACTTGAGGCTTTTAGGTTTTCCAAAGTCTCCAATGATTTCTCCTTTGGACATGTTTAGAAAATATCTAATGGAAGTCTTACTTATTTCCTCAGATAATCTTCCACCTGTTACTAGGGCTCAATATATATCGGGCGTTAGAAACGTAAGAGACTCTGGTCCTACAGATATGAACTTAACTGATTTTCTTCAAAATTCATTAGATATTATAACTGAGAGAACAACTCTTTTGGTAACGTTTGCTCTCGAATTCGATCGAAATAATATTTTCAAATTATACTTCCGCCATATTAATGAAAACTTTCTGGGGGCAAAAATTCAAATATTCCCTGACTTGGCCAGGGATACTCAGAAAAGACGGAAAGAATTTCTTCAGCTTAAATCCAAAGTACTTAATTTGGGTGGAACTTTTCTGCTTAGATACCCTTGCCGTTGTATGATAGTACATAATTCCTCAAATTATCTTTTTTTTGACGCAGTAAAGTTACTTGAATTTATTTGTAGCAAAGAGCGAACTCATTAATACCTGAATAATATACACTATGTACCGGCTGCGTTCAAAATGTATGCTTCTGTTTCTAGCATTGTTTTGCCAATCCCTTTTTTTTCCGTTTATTGATTTCTTTGTACTTGGATCATATTGGGGACTAAATATTGGATATTTTACCTTTGTTTATTGGAGTATTTGTAAATTTCTATATTTCCATATATTTTTTGTTTAATGCATGAATATAAAACTGAAACTTATAAATAAAAGAATTAAAAAAAAAAAAAAGAGAATTGTGAGACTAAAAGATACTGTGAACCGCTATGTAGATAAATATGAAGAAAAAGCAAATTTGCTAAATAGATACTTTTGCTCTGTTTTCACAGAAGAAAATCCTGGAGAATGACTATGATGAACTGGCAAAAGTACATTTGAGAATGGAGTGGATATAGAACCGTTCACGGAAGAGTGTGTGTATGAACAACTTGAAAATCTAAAGGTGGACAAAGCCATGGGACCGGACGGGATCCACCCCAGGATATTGAGGGCGCTCAGAGAGGTTCTGGCGGGTCCTCTTAAAGATTTGTTTAATAAATCCTTGGAGATGGGAGAGGTTCCGAGGGATTGGAGAACGGCGGATGTGCTCCCGCTTCACAAAAGTGGTGATAGGGAAGAAGCTGGAAACTACAGGCCGGTAAGCCTCACTTCGGTTACTGGAAAAGTAATGGAAGCGATGCTGAAGGAAACGATAGTGAATTTCCTAGAAGCCAATAAAGTTGCAAGATCCGAGACAACATGGTTTTACCAAAGGGAAACCGTGCCAAACGAATCTTATTGAATTTTTTGACTGGGTGACCGAAGAACTGAATCATGGACGTGCTATAGACGTAATCTACTTGGATTTCAGCAAAGCTTTTGACACAGTACCCCACAGGAGGCTCTTAAAAAAACTGGACGGGCTGAAGATAGGACCCGAAGTGGTGAACTGGATTAGGAACTGGTTGACGGACAGACGACAGAGGGTAGTGGTAAATGGAGTTCGCTCGGAGGAGGGAAAGGTGAGTAGTGGAGTGCCTCAGGGATCGGTGCTGGGGCTGATTCTGTTCAATATATTTGTGAGTGACATTGCCGAAGGGTTAGAAGGTAAAATTTACCTATTTACGGATGATACTAAGATTTGTAACAGAGTGGACACCTGGGAGGGAGTGGAAAACATGAAAAAGGATCTGCGGAAGCTAGAAGAATGGTCTAAGGTTTGGCAATTAAAATTCAATGCGAAGAAATGCAAAGTGATGCACTTAGGGAGTAGAAATCCACGGGAGACGTATGTGTTAGGCGGGGAGAGTCTGATAAGTACGGACGGGGAGAGGGATCTTGGGGTGATAGTATCTGAGGATTTGAAGGCGACGAAACGGTGTGACAAGGCGGTGGCCGTAGCTAGAAGGTTGCTAGGTTGTATAGAGAGAGGTCTGACCAGCAGAAGAAAGGAGGTGTTGATGCCCCTGTATAAGTCGTTGGTGAGGCCCCACCTGGAGTATTGTGTTCAGTTTTGGAGGCCATATCTTGCTAAGGATGTAAAAAGAATTGAAGCGGTGCAAAGAAAAGCTACAAGAATGGTATGGGATTTGCATTACAAGACGTATGAGGACAGACTTGCTGACCTGAACATGTATACTCTGGAGAAAAGGAGAAACAGGAGTGATATGATACAGACGTTCAAATATTTGAAAGTTATTAGTCCGCAAACAAACCTTTTCCGGAGATGGGAAGGCGGTAGAACTAGAGGACATGAAATGAGATTGAAGGGGGGCAGACTCTGATGTCAGGAAGTATTTTTTCATGGAGAGAGTGGTGGATGCTTGGAATGCCCTCCCGCGGGAGGTGGTGGAGATGAAAACGGTAACGGAATTCAAACATGGCTGGGATAAACATAAAGGAATCCTGTTGGGAAGGAAGGGATCCTCAGAAGCTTAGCCGAGATTGGGTGGCGGAGCCAGTTGTGGGAGGCGGGGCTAGTGCTGGGCAGACTTCTACGGTCAGTACCCTGAAAATGACAGATACAAATCAAGGTAAGGTATACACAAAAAGTAGCACATATGAGTTTATCTTGTTGGGCAGACTGGATGGACCATGCAGGTCTTTTTCTGCCGTCATCTACTATGTTACTATGAAAATACCAATTCTTTTGTTCTGGTAACAAATCAGGTGCATATTTGGCTTGATTGGTGCAGATGGTGGAAGGGACCCATATGAACATAATGAACATAATAGCCATACTGGGTCAGACAAATGGTCCCATCTAGCCCAGTATCCTGTTTCTACAATGTCATCTAGATATTTTTCAAGGCTGCAGATTCCCAAGGTGGACCCTAACATTAAATAACTATGATTTGGATTATTCTTCCCAATGTGCATCACTTTGCATTTGTTCACGTTATATTTCACCTGCAATTTCGATGCCCACTCTTCCAAACTCCTAAGGTCCTCCTGAAAATTTTCATAGTCCGCATGTGTTTTAATAACCTTGAATAGTTTTGAGTCATCTGCAAATTTAGTCACAGCTGTTCCGATTTCCAGATCGTTTACAAATATGTTAAATAGCACTGCTCCCAGTACAGATCCCTGTGACATTTCACTAATCACCCTCCTCCATTGAGAAAAATGGCCATTTAATCCTACACACTATTTTATGACCAACAACCAATTCCTAACCCAATGTTACCAGAAATTAGGGAGGCCAACAAACTGTGGAATTTGACAAACTGAAGAGAAGCAAATTGCCAGGACTGGATGGAATATATCCCAGAGTATTGAAAGAATTGAAAAATTAACTTGCAGAACTATTGTTCGAAATATGTAATTTATCAAGCATGGTACCGGAAGATTAGAGGGTGGCCAATGTAACGTTGATTTTTTAAAAATGTTCCAGAGGTGATCCGGAAAATTACAGACTGGTGAGCCTGACATTGGTGCCGGGCAAAATGGTACAGAATATTATAAAGAACAAAAAACTGCAGAGCATATTCAAAAGCATGGACTGAGACAAAGCCAACATGGATTTAGTAACGGGAAACCTTGCCTCACCAATCTACTACATTTCTTTGAAGGGTTGAACAAATATGGATAAAGGTGAGATATTGTGTATCTGGCTTCTCAAAAGGTATTTGACAAAGTACCCCATGAAAGACTCCAGAGGAAATTGGAAAGTAAGATAGGAGGTAGTGTACCACTGTGGATTAAAAACTAGTTAAAAGACAGAAAAAGGAGAGTAGGGTTAAATGGTCAGCATTCTCAACGGAGAAGAGTAGATAGTGGGGTTCCCCAGGGGTCTGCTTTTTAACATATTTATAAATTATCTAGATATCGGAATAACTAGTGAGGTAATTAAATTTGCCGACGACACAAAGTTATTCAAAGATGTTAAATCACAAGAGGATTGTGAAAAATTGCAAGACAACCTCACAAGACTGGGAGACTGGCCATCCAAATTGGCAGATGTTTAATGTGAGCAAGTGCAAAGTTATACATGTGGGAAAAAGGAACCCACATTATAGCTACGTGATGCAAGGTTCTGCGTTAGATGTCACCTGACCTGGAAAAGGATCTAGAAGTCATCATTGACGATACTTTGAAACACTCTGCTCAGTGTGTTGCAATGGCGGCTAAGAAAGCAAATAGAATGTTAGGTATTATGATGAAAGGAATGGAAAATAAAAGCGATAGAAACATAGAAACATGACAGCAGATAAAGGCCATATGACCTATCCAGTCTGCCCATCCTCTGTAACCCCTAATTCTTCCTGTTCCTAAGCAATCCCACATGCTTATCCCATGCTTTTTTAAATTCTGGAACAGTCCTCGACTCTGGAGAACGGCAAACACTCGACTCCACCACCTCCACCGGTAGGCCATTCCACGCCTCCACCACCCTTTCTATAAAACTAGCTGTTCAGCCCGTAAAAACGGGCTAGTATAGGAGGGGGGGTTGAAAGGCCCCCCCACCCCGTCGCCAAGTTCGCCGCTGCCGCTCCCCCTCCGAGTTCGTCCCCCCCCCCCCGGAGCCATTGCCACCCACCTTCCACCCGGTCGGGCCCTCGCTCCGCTATTGAAACAGCGAGGGCACGCAGCACACAGCTGTACTGCTGAGCTGCCGTGGCCTTCCTTCTTCTCTGCCTGTGTCCCGCCCTTGTGTGACGTAACGTCGTCGAGGGTGGGACACAGGCAGAGAAGAAGATGGAAGGCCGACGGCAGCTCAGCAGAGCTGTGTGCTGCGTGCCCTCGCTGTTTCAATAGCGGAGCGAGGGCCTGACCAGGTGGAAGGTGGGTGGCGGCGGCGACTCCGGGTGGGGGGAGCGTTAGCGACGGCGGTGTCCCTCGCAAATGCGCAGTAGAGACCCTCTCTGTTCCACCCTCGTCATCACGTATTGACGCGGGGGCGGGGTAGCATAGGAGTGTGGTCCATAGGCTTGGTGAGTCTAGGCAATCTTCCACAATATCGCGAATCTTGGCACCCAGCAGACAGCACACCTCTCTGGACAACATATCCGGCCGGCAGATGGGCGCTTCAGTACCCCTTAGAAGTTATTTCCAACCACCACTACCTTTCGCTTTCTTTGGGCCAATTGTCCGGCTGTGATGGCATTTTTTGGTCTGCCCAAGATCTTCTCTCACTTTGTGGGAAGTCCTCAATGTTTTGACCTGGGTCTCTGGGTCAAATTTCTGGTTGTCCCAGATGTTTCTTAACCTTACTACTTCTTCTCTTAGTTCTTGTACTTCTTTCACAAGGGACTCAATGTATATTATAATGCCTTTGTATCGCTCTATGATGCGACTGCACCTTGAATACTGTGAGTAATTCTGGTCACCACATCTCAAATAAGATAAAGTAGAATTAGAAAAAGTACAGAGAAGGGTGATGGAAATGATAAAGGGATGGGACGACTTCCCTATAAGGAAAGGCTAAAGCAGCTGGGGTTCTTCAGCTTGGAGAAAAGAAGACTGAGGGGAATCGCTTGTTTACTCTATCCAAAAATACTAGGGCTAGGGGGAATACAAGGAAGCTACAAAGAGGTACATTTAAAACGAATCGACGAAAACATTTCTTCACTCAACGTGTAATTAAACTCTGGAATTCATTGTCAGAGAATGTGGTAAAAGCAGTTAGTTTAGTGGGGTTTAAAAAAGGTTTGGCTAGCTTCTTAAAAGAAAAGTCCATAAGCCATTACTAAAATATGCTTGGGAAAACCCACAGTTTACTTCTAGGAAAAGCAGTATAAAATGTATTGTATTGTTTTGGGATCTTGCCAGGTACTTGTGACTTGGATTGGTCACTGTTGGAAACAGGATACTGTACTTAATAGACCTTCGGTCTGTCCCAGTATGGCAACACTTATGTACATTATAACAGAACATTGCCTCCTATCTCATGACTCTAATTTTCTCAGGAGTTTCTCATGAGGAACTTTGTCAAAAGCACTGTGAAAATCTAGATATATCAACCAGCTCTCCTTTCTCGACAAGTTTATTCACGCCGTCAAAGAAATATGTCACATTGGTGAGGCAAAATTTCCCTTGGCTGAATCCATACTGCCTGTCACATTAAACCATGTTTGTTTGTCTATGTGTTCCATAATTTTATTGTTTATAACAGTTTCCACTATTTTGCCCGGCACTGAAGTCAGGCTTGCTGGTCTGTAATTTCCAGAATCACTCCTGGAATCCTTTTTAAAAATCAGTGTTCCACTGTGCACCTTCCAATCTTCAGGTACTACTGAGCATTTTAACGACAGGCTATAGATCACTAATAGCAGATAAGAAATTTCATATTTGAGATTTCAGTACCCCAGGATACATGCAACCCTGTCCAGGAGATCTGCAGTTCTTTAAATTGTCGATTAGGCTCAGTACATCTTCCAGGTTCACCGAGATTTCTTTCAGTTCCTCCACAGTCACCCTTGAAAACCATTTCAGGAACAGGTAGATCTTTTAGATCTTCTTCCATAAAGACTGAAGCAAAGAATTCATTAATCTCACTGCTATGGTCTTCCCTGAGTGCCCCTTTTACTCCCTTCACAATATAATGGTCCCACGGATTCCCTCACAGTCTTTCTGTTTCTGATGTACCTGTTATTGTGAGCTTTTGCCTCTGTGGCAAATTTCTCTTCATATTCTCTTCAAGCCTTCTTTATCAATGCTTTGCATCTAACTTGCCAGTGCTAATGTTACATCTTATATTCTTCATTCGGGTCTTTTTTCCATTCTTTGAAGGATATTCTATTGGCTCTAATAGCCTCTTTCACTTCACTTTTTAAGCATGCTGGCTGTCGTTTGCTCTTCTTTTCCACCTTTGTAAACATATGGAATACATCTGGTCTGGGCTTCCAGATGGCATTTTTAAAAACGTCCATGCCTGACTTGAGCCTAACCTTTGCGGCCATTCTTTTACCTTCTTTTAAAACATTTTCTTAATTTATCATAGTCGCCATTTCAAAATTAAATGCTGCTACCATAGATTTCCTTTGTGACTTTCTTCCAGATATTAGCTCAAACTATGATCACTGTTTCCCAGTGATCCGACACAGTTACCTCTCATACTATGTCCTGCAATCTACTAAGACTAGATCTAAAATAGCTACCTCTTTTGTCGGTTCCTGGACCAGTCGATTCCAAAAAGCAAATTATTATGTCTAGGAATTTACCAACCTAGCCCTACCTGATATAACATTTATCCAGTCATTACTGGAGTAATTGAAATAACTCATTATTATACTGTTATATGTTGCCCAATTTGCCAGCTTTTGCACTTATACAGATAGGACAACATAAACGAGTACAGATAAATTTAGAAATTAGTCAGGTGTTTGAAATTTACTATAAGAATTTTTATAGATCAATCTATGAAAATTTATTGCACGACCCCTTTTTTCATCAGTTGCAGCTACTCAAATTATCACAAGAGGAGTTGCATAAATTTAACGGCCCATGAAAAGGGGCAAAAATTAAACAAGCTATCGGACAGATATCAACTCGTGAACAAATTACTAGACACCACCGTGGTCACCACAACCAATACAGATACCCCATCTGCAGACAAAATTGCTAAATACTTCAAGGAAAAAACTGTAAACCTATGCAACACCTTACCTCAGAACAACACCGAAATTGATAAATTCATCGACTGTCTGGACCCAATCCCCAGTGAATTCTCAGCGGACCGAATCTGGACCAACTTTGGTCTCCTCAATGCTAAAACAGTCACCCAAGCGATCAACAAATGCGCCAAGACTCACTGTAAACTGGATACCTGCCCCAGCTACCTAATAAAATCCGTTCCTCTACGCTTCATAACAGACCTCACATCTCACCTAAATTACATGCTTCAACATGGACACTTACCTAAGGAAAATGGCAACATCCTACTCACCCCAATATCAAAAAGATACAAAGAAAAAAAACAAATGAAATCACCAACATCTATCCCACTGGTAGTCAAACTGATGGAAAGCATGGTAACCAAACAGCTTACCGACTACATAAACAAATTCTCAATATTACACGAATCACAATCAGGATTTCGCTCCAACCACAGCACTGAAACAGTACTAATACCTCTCCTAACCAAATTCAAACGCAGAAAAAACACACACAGTCCCATCCTCTCATCCCAATACAACACAAACAAACCCATTAACAAACACTCCAGACTACGCCCTTCCTATTTCAGACAGCCTGAAAATTCTCGGAGTCACAATCAACCGAAACCTCACGCTAGAAATCCAAGTGAAATCTATAACAAAGAAAATGTTCCACTCAATGTGGAAACTCAAACGAGTAAAACCTTTCTTCTCCCAGGAAATATTTCGCAACTTGGTACAATCAAGGGCACTAAGCCACCTAGACTACTGTAATGGAATCTATTGCGGGATGCAAAGAAATAATCATAAAGAAACTCCAAACTGCTCAAAACACCGCAGCAGGCTTCTATTTGAAAAACGAGATTCGAAAGCACCAACACTACGAGAAAAAACTGCACTGGCTCCCAATCAAAGAGCGAATTGCGTTCAAAATCTGCACTCTGGTTCATAAAATTATCTACGGCGAACCCCCGGGATACATGATAACCTCATAGATCTACTAACCAGAAGCACAAGATCAACACGCTCAATACCTAAACCTTCACCACCCAAGCTGTAAAGGACTCAAATACAAATCAACCTATGCATCCAGCTTCAACTATGGAACTCATTACCAAATGCCGTGAAAACAACGTTTGACCTACCAACTTCCGGAAATCACTAAAAACTAACTTGTTCAAAAAAGGCATACCCTAAACGCCTGAATCCTGCAACACAACAAAACTAATACTCGAAATGGCATAACTTAACTCGTCCTCCTTTCAATTCCCTAATATGTCCGTTACACATGAACTTTACTATACCATAATATCACTCTGTATTTGTCATACCGGAATGGCGAATCGCCTCACAGTACTAGGTAAGACACATTGAGCCTGCAAATAGGTGGGAAAAATGTGGGATACAAATGCAACAAATAGCATTTATTTACTTAGACTCAGTAAAACCCCAGAGCCTCACGGTTTACCAATTGAAATTTTACGAGATTCTAGGCCACCATCCAGCTAGTTTTCAAAGGAGATCGCCGGCCATCTTCTTACACAAAAACGGGAGATGGCCGGCCATCTCCTGAAGCCGGCGAAATCGGTATAATGGAAAGCCGATTTTGGCCTGCTCCAACTGCTTTCCCGTTGCAGAGCCGCCAAAGTTAGAGGGGGGCATTTCGGAAGGGTAATGGGAGGCGGGATGGAGGCGTTAAGACATGGCCGGCTTCAGCTGATAATAGAAAAAAGAAGGCCGGATCTGAGAAGCATTTCGCCAGCTTACTTGGTCCATTTTTATTTAGGACCAAGTCTCAAAAAAGTGTCCCAATTGACCAGATGACCACCGGAGGGAATCAGGGATCACCTTACCTTACTCCCCCAGTGGTCACCACCCCCTCCTACCCCCCAAAAAATACAACTTTTTTGCCAGCCTGAAATGTCACACCAAGCTCCCTGACAGCAGTATGCAGGTCCCTGGAGCAGTTTTTAGTGGTGCAGTGCACTTCAGGCAGGTGGACCCCAGGCCCATCCCCCCCTACCTGTTACACTTGTGGTGGTAAATGAGAGCCCTCCAACCCCCCCCCCCAAAACCCACTGTACCCACATGTAGGTGCCCCCCTTCACCTATAAGGGCTATGGTAATGGTGTAGAGTTTTGGGAAGAGGGTTTTGGGGGGCTCAGCACCCAAGGTAAGGGAGCTATGCACCTGGGAGCTATTTTTATTTTTTAGAAGTGCCCCCTAGAGTGCCCGGTTGGTGTCCTGGCATGTCAGGGGGACCAGTGCACTACAAATGCTGGCTCCTCCGACGACCAAATGCCTTGGATTTGGCTGGGTTTGAGATAGCCGGCCTCGGTTTCCATTATCAGCGAAAACCGAAGCCGGCCATCTCAAACCTGGCCATCTCTGACTGACATTTGGCCGGCCCCAACCATATTATCAAAACGAAAGATGGCCGGCCATCTTTTTCGATAATACCTTTCGGGACTGCCTATTGCGGCGGTTTGATTATGCCCCTCCATGTGATTCCAACTTTAGCCAAGTTCTTTGGGGGCTCTACTAGGCAGAGATCCTTTCCCTCCTCTCTAATAAAGTTTTTCTTATGCTAAAACCTAAGCCAGGGAGGGACCCCTGGCCTTGGAAAAGTCCTACAGGCTGATTTCTTTAATTAATGTAGATGCAAAAATGTATGACAAAGTGATTGCAAATAGATTGACCTATGTTCTCTTCCTTAATTAGTGAGTCAGCGAAACATTTGCTTTGTATCTGACAGAAATGTGACTGCCAACATATACAACATTATAGTGGTGATACAGGAAACACAGCGTCTGTGCCATAAAGGTGCCCTTATTAAATGTGATATAAAGTAAGCATTTGATTAGATGATTTGGAAACATTTATGGTGTGTTGGGGATGTTTAGCTTTGAGGGATAGATTCTTCATTGGATTCAGGTACTGTACCATAATCCTGCAGCATGAGTTTTCACCATGGGCTAGTGTCTGCCTGTTTTCCCTTGGAACATGGAACAAGGCAGGGCTCTCCCCCTTTCCCCACTTCTTTCTGTACTGCGCATTCAGCCCTTGGCACAACGGCTTTTGCAAGACCCGAAAGTTCAGGGTTTGTGGGTGTCCTGGAATTTAAAACAGCATTATTTGTCGATGACTAAGTAGTGGCTCCCCAGAATCCTCAAGGGGTGTTTACTGTAGTTATTGAGCATTTAGAGAGTTTTGGTGAGTTCACTGGATTACATTTTAATATGGATAAATCTATGATGTTGGGCATTAATGCAGATGTCAAAAATAATTGGCAGGGCACCCTTTCCTTAAATTGGGCTTAACTTGCTTATTACTTTAAAAAAGGAGAGTCAGATGAAATGTCATCACTAAGAAGAATGGATGATTTGAAAGTGCCATGCTATGAAAACTAATACAATCCACCTCAATCCACTGTTAGAACAGTGGACATTCCACTCAGGAGTATGCAACAAAGTTGGTAGACAGTGAGAAAGATGTCAATGCACAGAAATCCAAGCATATCAGAGGCTACACATCTATACCAGAACAGAGGAGAAGATAGGTCTGATGACACGGGCTGTCACGTGCTTGGCTGAGAGTGGTGGTGAAGAAAATCAGAAGCCAGTAGGGTCCCAAAATGGAACCCTTCTAATAATATAAGAGCTTTGGACTTGGTTCCTGGAGATAAAGCAGGATATCGCCAGCGATAAAGAGAAATCCATGAACTCTGCTCAGAGGTAGCAAAGAATGAGCAAAGAGTGAAAGACTGCAAAAGAAGGCTGAAGGCAATGGCAGAGAACCCTACCACCTTGAGACAACTCACACAAACTCTCCAGTCTGTCAACACCACTTTGGAACTTATTTATCAAGATTTATTTACTGCCTTTTTGAAGGAATTCACTCAAGGCAGTGCACCATAAGAATAAATCAAACATAAGCAACAGACAATTACAGCAGTAAAAATATTCAAACAACAATATAAAGTATGGCGTGGAGGGGCATAATCGAACGGAAACGCCTATCTCTATGGGCGTTTATCTCCGAGAACGGGTCCGTGAAGGGACGGGCCGAACCGTATTTTCGAAAAAATGAACATTTTTCAGCTGGGCGTTTGTTTTTTTTTTAGCGATAATGGAAACTAAAAACGCCCAGCTCAAAAAGTCCTAATCCGAGCCATTTGGTCGTGGGAGGGGCCAGGATTCGTAGTACACTGGCCCCCCTGATATGCCAGGACACCAACTGGGCACCCTAGGTCAGTGCGGTGGACTTCAGAAAAAGCTCCCACATGCATAGCTCCCTTACCACAGGTGCTGAGTTCCCAACCCCCCTCCCCCCAAACCCACTACCCCCAAATGTACAACACTACCATAGCTCTTAGGGGTGAAGGGGGCACCTACATGTGGGTACAGTGGGTTTTGGAGGCCTCCCATTTACCAGCACAAGTGTTACAGGTGGGGGGGGGGGGGGGGGGGATGGGCCTGGGGCCACCTGGCTGAAGTGCACTGCGGTACCCACTAAAAGTGCTCCAGGGACCTGCATACACGCAGGCCTCTAGGACTTGTTGCTGCTGTATAACCTTGGCACACCAGTTGACACCTGAAGACTAATCTCTCCGAAAACGTCCTTTATTGGAATAACCGCATTTACTCTCAGTTAACTGCAGATCAGAGGTTGTGCCCCACTGGCAACGAGTCTCCCTGGTACTGAGATGAGCAGTAGGTCAGAGCTGGCAGAATGCTGTACAATGCCCTCTTTCAGCCACATTCAAGGTAAGAACTAAGTTCTGTAACATGGCTAACACAGGAAAGGGAACTAAAACTGGCTTACAAAAATGGCCACTACTGCATGGACTACAACAGGAAACACAACAGGGCACACTCTGACCCAGTAGGCATGGGGAAAAGCACCATGGGAGAAGAGCCTACCAACTACCAACATCGTGAGACTGTAACACAAGCTAATGAAATCACGGAGCCCAATACCCTACACCCACCACAATGCAATGCTGATGTGACCCTGTACTGCACCCGAGAGCCACATCTGACACAGGGAAAGGCTGTGACAGGATCGAACACATTCTGCTGTCATGGAGGTGGGTACGGCATTTGAGGCTGGCATATAGGCTGGAAAAAAAGTTTGTAAAGTGGGGTTTTTTTGGTGGGAGAGGGTTAGTGACCACTGGGGGAGTCCGGGGAGGTCATCCCCGATTCCCTCCAGTGGTCATCTGGGCAGTTGGGGCACTTTTTTGGGACTTGTTCGTGAAAAAAAGGGTCCAAAAAAAGTGAACCAAAATCGCGGTAAAAACGCCTTTTTTTCCCCGATTATCAGCTAAAGACACCCATCTCTCCTCGGCTGATAACCACGCCCCAGTTCCGCCTCCACCACGCCTCTGACACACCCCCATCAACTTTATTCGTTTCCGCGACGGAGTGCAGTTGGAAACGCCCAAAATCGGCTTTCGATTATACCGATTTGGGCGCCTTTGCGAGATAAACTATCTCCCGATTTAGTTCGCACTATAGGCGTTTTTCTCTTTCGAAAATAAGCAGGATAGTATACTACTTATTACGAGGTCCTTTGGTTTATATTCTACCTATCGCTTTTTTTACCAAAGGGAACAAAATAAAGAGAGCAATCTTGCAGCACGTCCCTTAAATCTATTATATCCTTCAACAACTGTTTATTCTGTTGTACCTTTTTCTTTTTTCTATTTACCGAGCCTCAATGGTGCCCAGCGTGGCTATTCCACGAGGAATACATGCTCATTCTCTTTCTGCCCTTCAGAGCGCCTCCGCTGTTCATTGGCCACCCACTATCACTAGCAAGTAACTGTCAATTGCCACCGGGAACGCCCCCCAGTAGAAAATGATTTACTACCATGGGATTTTGGCACGTGCCAAAGTTGGAATCGAGCTGCACGGGAATAGGCTCTTATGCCCTTTTGTAAAAGGGCCCCATAGATAGGTAAGAGAGTAAGAGGAGTTAGGAAATAAGGGGAGTAATTTAAAGGAAGTTGCATATAAGGTCAGAAAGGTGATTAAATATTATCTCAGCTAGGGTAGGAGTGGATAAACATGTCCTGCTGCAGTACGTGCGGCCCATGTTACTTGTGTGTGTGCGCGCGCGCAAAGACTAACAGGTTAGTTACTTCTTCCATTAAAGGCCTGGTTGAAAAGCCAAGTTTTCACCTGCTTCCGGATAGTCTTGTGTTAATGGAGCCTTTCAGGGAGTGCATTCTAGAGTGTGGGGGCTACCCCAGAGAAGGCTCACTTGCAGGATCAGATCATGCAATGTCTTTTGGAGAGAGTGTGGTTAGGGATACTCCGTGGGAGGACCAGAGAGGGGCATAATCGAACGGGGGGGGGGGGGGGGGGGGGCCCAAGTTGTCATGAGGGCGTCCTCGCAGGACGGCCCCATAAAGGGGCGGGGAAACCTGTATTATCAAAACAAGATGGGCGTCCATCTTTTGTTTCAATAATACGGTCGGGGACGCCCAAATCATGAAATTTAGGTCGACCTTAGAGATGGTGGTCCTTAGGTCGTTTTTGAGATGGTCATCCCCGGTTTTCGGTGATAATAGAAACTGAGGACACCTATCTCACAAACGACCAAATCCAAGCTATTTGGTCATGGGGGGAGCCACCAATCGTAGTGCACTGGTCCCCCTCATATGCAAGGACACCAACCAGGCACCCCAGGGGGCACTGCAGTGGACTTCACAAATTGCTCTCAGCTGCATAGCTCCCTTACCTTCGGTGCTGAGCCCTCTAAACCCCCCCCCCCAAACCCACTCCCCACAAATGTACACCACTACCATAGCCCTAAGGGGTGAAGGAGGGCACAATATTTCCCACCACAAGTGTAACAGGTAGGGAGGGGATGGGCCTGGGTCCACCTGCCTGAAGTGCACTGCACCTACTAAAAACTGCTCCAGGGCCTGCATACTGCTGTGATGAAGCTGGGTGTGACATTTGAGGCTGACATAGAGGTGGAAAAAATGTTAAAACATTTTGTTTTTGGGTGGGAGGGGGTTGGTGACCACTGGGGGAGTAAGGGGAGGTCATCCCCGATTCCCTCCGGTGGTCATCTGGTCAGTTCAGGCACCTTTTCGAGGCTTGGTCGTGAAAACAAATGGACCAAGTAAAGTCGGCCAAATGCTCATCAGGGACGCCTTCTTTTTTCCATTATTAGCCAAGGACGCCCATCTGTAAATCACGCCCCAGTTCCACCTTCGGTACGGTGCCGACACGCCCCCATGAATTTTGGTCATCCCTGCGACGGAAAGCAGTTGAGGACGCCCAAAATTGGCTTTCGATTATGCCGATTTGGGCGACCCTGAGAGGACGGCCATCTCCCGATTTGTGTCGGAAGATGGGCGTCCTTCTCTTTCGAAAATTTTCACCTGATAGTGTCCTTGGAGGTGTGTAGAGGATGATCCTGTTCTAAAAGTACTAGGGTACATTTCCTTTTAGGGTCCTGAAGATCAGAGTTTTAAATTTAGCCCTGTATTATACTGGTAGCCAGAGAAGTTTTTGAAAAAAAATGGTGTGATATGGACACATTGCTTGTAACCTTCTATTAGTCTTGCTGCAGCATTCTGAATCAATTAGAGCTTGTGCAGAGTGCAGACCGTTCACAGTCAGACCAGTGTAGAGTGCATTACAGTAATCCAGTAATCCATGCACAACTGGGATAAGAATTGCCTTCCCGATGTAAGGAGAGAGGCAGCGTAGTTCTTGCAAATAGTAGAAGCAGCTCTTGAATGTTGCTTGGATTTGGGGAATCAGAATAAGTGTTGAATCTAATTGTATTCCAAGGTTCCTGACTTGTGATTTGAGGGGGGAGTTTGTACTTCCCAAAAGAGATTCTGAAGTCACGTGTGTGTCCACTTGTGTTAGGAACCCAGAGAGGCTCGGTTTTACTTGGGTTCAGGCAAAGTTTGTTGCATTTAACTCATTCCTGAATTGATGTTTGGAAGGTAGTCAGTTTATTCAGGGACGTAGGTAAGTCAGGTTCAATGGGTATGAGTAGCAGCACTTCATCTGTGTAGATGTAGAACTGAGTGTCCATTGGCCGAATCAGCTCAGTTAGTGGCTTGAGGTAGATATTGAACAGAATAGGTGACAGTATCAATCCTTATGGTACCCTGCAGGTCGGTTCCCATGGTGGTGATGAGTTGTACAAACATTATGGATTGTTGCCTGGCTGATAGATAGGATCTGAACCAGGCAAGTACTGTTCCACTGAGAACCTGTCAGTCGTGCTAGCATGATATCATGATCCACAATGTCAAAAGGTGCTGAGAAATCATCTAGCAGTACTAACACCGAGACAAATCCCCTTTCTTGGTTTCTGTGAAGACCATCTAGTAGGGATACAAGGACCGTTTCTGTTCCATAACTGGGTCTGAATCCTGACTAACATGGATCTAGCCAGTTTCTCTCTCCTAGCCAATCATTCAGTTGAGCACAGACTGTTTATTCTATAAGATTTCCTAGAAATGGAATGTTGAATACTGGCAACTTTCACGTTTTTCCCGTATGAGCAGCGATCTGAGAGGCCACTCTCTCCAAGAAAGGCTTTATCCGCTCACAGGACCACCAAACATCCATAAAGGTTCCAATCCTATCCCTACAACACCAACAATTGTGAGGCACCGCGGAAACATGGCAAGAAGTCACACAGGTGTGTAAAACCCTCGTGTAAGAACTTTAAAAGCATTTTTTTCAAAAGCACATACAGTGAAGCTTTTTAACTTCTAAAATTATTGCTTTCCATTCACTCACAGTAAACTCCACACTCAAGTTCTGTTCCCATTTAGACATGTATACATACTTCTGAAAGTCAGTGCCCCTAATAAACTTATAAAGGATGGAAATAGTTCCCCGCATCTTTCCCACAGACCCCCACAAATTTTCAAATTGTTCATATTAATCTGGATCATCTCTCAACCACCCCTGTTTGAGCATATAGTGTTTAACCTGTAAATTAAAAAAAAAAAACAACATCAGACTCGGATAGGCTGTACTGTTCCCTAAGCTCCCCAAAGGATCGTATTTTACCCATATCCAAAAGATCCTTGAAGCAGACCAACACCGAGTAGCCTATCGAATGGAGACGGGATGCCTAAATCCTGTAGAAAACCCCAGATCCACACCAATATGGGCATAAGAAGAAGATACTCTAGACTTCTGAAATCGGAGCCTGAGAAAATCCCACAATATTAGCAAATGGCAGAGAAATGGGTTATCAGTTAACTGGCTATATATACCCTGGAGGGAAGAGAGGCCCACAGACCTGATTTAAAAATATAATTCCATACATAAACTTGATCCATGAGTGCCACAACTGTCAGCTGTGCCTGACTCCAGGCGGAGATGAGTTTCAACTGAGCTGCCCAGTAGTACCATTCCAAATTGGGCACTCCCCGACCGCCTAGGTCTACCGAATGCCACATCACTTTTCTATTTAATTGCGGTGTGCTACTGCCCCAAAGGAAACTCGAGATATCCCTTTGCATCTTCCTGAACTCCACCTGAGGAACCAAAATTGGCAACGTCTGAAACAAAAACAACAATCTGGGCAAGATGTTCATTCTAACAGCCACGATCCGACCCCATCAAGACAACCATCTGTCTCTCCAACTCGCTAAATCTCTGCGAAGTCGCCGAAACAAGGGGACATAATTCAGAACAAACAAGTGGGAAATCTCGCTGGGTATATGGACCCCTAAATAATTGATACTGCCCTGAGCAAACCGAAAGGGAAAGGCCCGGGCTAACGATTTCCGCTCCTGTCGTGAAAGAGAAACTCCCATTAATTCTGATTTATCATAATTTATCTTGAATCCTGACAACTTACTAAAATTGTTTAATTCACATAAGAGCACTGGTAAATTAAGACCAGGGGCCCATACATAAAACAGAATATCATCTGCAAGAGCGCCAACTTATGTTCTTTATCACCAACTCGGACTCCTTTAATATCCACCAACAACCGGATCATCTGGGCCAAGGGGCTCAAAGCAGAGGGGATAGCGGGTACCTTGTCGAGTACCCCTCTCGATCGAGGAGACAGAGGAATAACCCCCATTCATCTTAAGCCGTGCCACCGGATGTTCATACAAACGCTTCAGCCAACCCAACAGACCTTGTCCCACTCCCCTACATTGCAGCACTTACCACAAGTAGGTCCATTCAACCCTATCGAATGTCTTCTTGGCGTCTGTACTCAAAAGGGCCGCAGGAATTTCCCTCCACTGGATTTCCCATAACATGCAATGTGCGACAAATATCTGCAACTTACCTACGAGCGACAAAACCAGATTGATCTATATGTATCAGCTTGGGGAGTACCCAACCCAACCTATCCGCCAATATCTTAGAATTTTAACATCCAAATTTAGCAAAGAGATTGGGCGGTAAGATCTACAGAGTGCCGGATCCCGCTCCGGCTTCAAGAGCACAGATATCCCTGCCTCATGCATACTCACCGGGAGTGATTGACCATTAAAACATGCATTCCCCACCCTGACCAATAATAGGACTATCTGTCCCGCAAATTTTTTTAAATTAAGACCCTTTATGGGGTGGGGGTGGTCACGTGATGTCGCACGGCTGAACGGACGCCTGGAAGCTCGGCTCCCATCCCCTAGGTCCCTCTGACACCTTTTAATAGTAGCAATGACACCCAGACTGGGCAGAAACAGGGCTCAAGTAGTGTACAAAGGAGCGAAGAACGACAGTGGGATCGGATAGAGATAGCGACGGAGCGGGATGCCCGTTAAAGCGCTGAGAGCTGGGAAAGAAAAAAAGCAGCGCGCTGAAAACCAAAATGGCGGCGATGAGCTCGCCGAGCCCACCAACCCCGGCGAAACAGAGCCCGATACCGGAGCATGAAGAAATGGTCCAGATCTCGCTGAAACATGTCACAGCTGCTAGATGACAAACTAGCAAAGCTGCACGAAGGCATGGAAGACATCAAAGAATGTATAGCCACCCACGCCACTAGACTGCAAGAAGTAGAAGAGCGAATCTCCTCGCAGGAGAATCACATGTCAGCAGCGGAGGGGCAGCTCAGAGAGTTGGAAGCGCAAGTGAACACGCTAAGAGATCGGGTGGAAGATCAAGAAAATAGAGGAAGGAGAAATAACATCCGTATAGCTAGTATCCCCGAAGCGATTCCCGATACCGAGTTGAAGAGGTGGGCAGAATCTTGAGCAATTGGGTTTAACTCCAGAGTTCAGCCGAGGGCAGGTGGAGCGTATCCATCGGGTCTGCCCGCGGAGAGAGGCAAACGGGAAACCGCGCTTGGTCATTGCCAAATATCTGAATTATATGATCAAAGCTGCAGTCCTCGAGAAATTTTAAAAGACACGACGGGTGGAGTACGAAGGAGCAAAGATCCTGCTGTTCCAGGACTTTTCAGCAAGGGTCATGGAGCAGAGAAAGCTACTTGCCCCGTACTGTACTAAATTATTCGAAAAGGGGAATTAAGTTTGCCTTTCAGTACCCAGCCAGGGTGTGAATCACTTACAATAACAGCTCATGCACTCTGACAAAGGCAGAGGAACTGCAGGCTTTTCTGGATAAAGTACAGAGAGAGCAAGGCAGAGCAGAAGAGGCCCGGTGAAATGGAGTTTGCAGAAGGAAAGAGAACAATGCGTGGACGTTTGGAGGCAAAAGGAGTCGTGGCTACAGTTGTTGGTAACTGAGTTCAATGTTTGGAATACTTTTGTATGGTCACTGTGGTCGGCATGGAACTGTAGGAAGAGACATGGAGAGGGAGCGCACGTATTGATCTGAGGAGTTGAACTGCCAGTGTTTAAGAAAGGCATTAAGGAGAAAAAGGAAGACGGGAGAACACTTGCGAAGCAGAAGTGTATCACAACGGGACTAATGTGTTCCATGAAACCGGTCAGACTAGAACGTTACGGATGTGTATAGATAACTTGTGCCCTCAGGGAGGGGGGTTAACTCGGGTTTGGAAGAAGGCAGCAGTAATGGAAGATTGAGCATATAATGGGGTTGTTGTTGTTATTGCAAATATCCAGGGAGGGAGGGGGAGGGGAGACCTTAGCTGTTTCTACTGGGGGAGTGGTTGAGATGGGGATCTCAGCCGGAGGGGCGGGAGGGAGATGGGTTAAGATTATGTGGTTCTTACTGGGGGTTGGGGGCTGGTGTGTCAGAGTGTGGATGCGTGTGAGTGAAGGAATGGATGGGAGCAGGACGGGAGTTCAGAGGGATGGGGGGAGGGAAGAGGGAGGGTGGTACGTGGAACGGTGGAGGAATAATGGCTAGGACTCGGGGGTGGAACGAGGGGGGGATCTGGAAGGGGGGGAGTTCTCAAGCGAGGGAGACTGCAAGGTACTGCACCAATCGGAGTTCAGCAGAAGCCGGGAAGGCAGGTTGAAAACGAGGGGGAGATTGTACGGGATGACGCGGCTGGGACGTCACCCTGGACAGGACTCATTGGCTAAAAAACAGAATGCATACAACCTGAGACATTGGGTAGCCTACAGGTAGTGTCACTTAACGTAGACGACGTTCACTCCCCAATCAAACAAAAGAAAATTCTATACTATGGGAAGCAGATGAAAGTTGATGTTTTTATGTTACAGGAAACACACTTAACTGCTTCAGAACATCTTAAACTGAAACAGGGCTGGGTGGGGTGGGGGGGGGGGGGTTTGGTATTCTCCTCATATAATAGTCAGCAGCGGGGCGTGGCTATATTAATGGCAAAGGGTCTCGACACAGTTTGTCACAAAGTTATCCAAGACATTGAGGGGCGGTATTTAATTTGGACAGGGGTTATCCAGGGGGTGAGAATAGCTTTGTGCTCGGTGTATGCCCCAAATGTTTATTCTAAAAAATTCTACTCTCAGCTGTTGGCGGCCCTAATGCAGTTACAAGACTATCGAGTGCTGGTGGGGGGGACTTCAGTGGACCCCCTCATAGACTGTAGTCCACCAAAGACTCAGCCTAAAGGATTAGAGGAGAGAGGAATAGGATTGCTGCAGAAAGACATGGGATTGGTAGATGTAGGGAGGGCATTGCACCCGGATGAAAGGGAGTATACCCACTTCTCACATGTGCATCACTGCCACGCCAGGCTAGATTATATACTGGTGTCCCCGTCCCTCTTCTCCCTGAGTCGGCCAGCGACTATTGAGGCAGTGGTTGTCTCCGATCATAGCTTAATATGGGTGGAGATAGGAGGGATGGGGGAGCGGAAAATAGCAGGGTGGCGCATGAAACCCACTTTGTATGAGATCAAGAATTTAGGAACTAACTTTCTACAGAATGGAAGCATTATCTAGCAGATAATAAGTTGGCCGATACTGACCCCTTGGTACTGTGGGAGGCAGGGAAGGCAGTCATGAGAGGGAAAATCATAGCATATACAGCAAGTTCCCGCAAAAAGAAAGAAAAGGAACTGCTGGAGAACCTAAGCCAGCTGCAAACCGCTAGAGCAGCAATAGCACGGGGAGAGGAGGAAGCCAGACACACTTTTAAGGAGGTAAAAGCCAAGATTAATGATATTCTAGATCAAAGAGCCCTGAGAGATATTCAGCTATATAAATACCGCCTCCATAGCTGGGGGAACAAAACTGGGAAATTGTTAGCCAATATGGTGAGAAACAGAGCAGCGAAACAAGTGATAACACGCGTCAAGACGGGGAGTGGACAGTGGGCAGACAAAGAAAAAGAGATACAGCAGGCCTTCGTAGACTTCTATAAGAGCCTGTATGACCAGGGGTGCTGCGATGGGGAGAAAAGGGATGAATTCTTCCGGGGTTTGAGGCTCCCGTCCCTATCTCAAGAGCAGTGAGATTCACTTAATGTACCAGTACAGGAACAGGAAATAATGCAGGCTATAAAGAAACTCAAACTTGCCAAGGCACCGGGACCTGAATTCTATAAAATACTAGGGGGGGGGGGGGGGCGCATAGCTGGACCATTTGCAGAACTATGTGATGCGTTATGCAAGGAGCGGCAAGAAGTAGGTTCTTTAACGCATGCATCTATCATAGTCCTACCCAAACCAGGACGGGATAAGGAGATGTTGGGCTCCTACCATCCGATCTCCCTGTTAAATTTATTTAATTTATTTATTTATTGCATTTGAATCCCACATTTTCCCACCTCTTTGCAGGCTCAATGTGGCTTACAATACATCATGAAAGGTGGACATACATTAGAAATAAACATTTTGTGTTATAGAAGGTTCTTGGGCAATATGATAAGGATAAAACAAGATAATAGTACAAGCCGAATATTATAAGACAGTTCTGAGTATATGTGAAGGAGTTGTGTATATTCACATTGGTTGGTCTTTGTGGTATGCCTTGTTAAAGAGATGGGTTTTCAGTAGTTTGCAAAAGTTCGTTAGTTCGCAGATCATTTTTAGGTTGCGCAGCAATGCGTTCCATAACTGTGTGCTCCCGTAGGTAAAGGTTGATGCGTGCATTAGTTGGTATTTCAGACCTTTGCAGTTCGGGAAGTGCAAGTTGAGGAATGTGCAAGATGATCTTTTGGCATTTCTGGGTGGTAGTTCTATCATGTCTGACATGTAGGCTGGTGCATCTCCGTGAATGATTTTGTGGACTAGGGGGCATATTTTGAACGTAATGCATTCTTTCAGGGGGAGCCAGTGAAATTTTTCTCGTAGAGGTTTAGCACTTTCATATTTTGTTTTACCGAATATGAGTCTAGCTGCTGTGGTCTGGGCTGTCTGAAGTTTCTATTTGCTATTTGCGGGCATTATGGCAGCAAGGTTGGGGAGGGTACTATCCTCACTGGTCCACACTGACCAGACAGGATTTGTCCCTGGGAGATATGCTTCCACTAACATTCTAAGAGCATTAAGTGCGATTCAGGAAAGGGGGGGTAAACAGGGAGATGACCTACTGATGAGTTTAGACGCAGAAAAAGCATTTGACAAAATACTATGGGATCACCTTTTATGGGTTTTGCCACAATTTGGTATTTTTGGAGTTTTTTTGAAAGGGATAAGAGCTTTGTATAAACATCCTACTGCACAGATTCTGATCAACAACTTGCTGTCCCCATCATTTGAATTGCGTAGGGGAACATGGCAGGGGTGCCCTCTATCGTCCCTGCTCTTTGTACTGGCACTGGAACATCTGGCAAGTAAGATCAGACAATCAGTTGAGGTGCAGGGCATTAAAATAGGGAAAGGGGAGTATAAACTCAATCTTTTTGCTGATGATATGTTGATTTTCCTGGGGCAAGCGTCCAGCGGAATCCCTGCACTTATAGAACTAATTCAGCAATTCGGGTCCTTTTCAGGGCTCAGGATTAATTTCGACAAGTCAAGTGCTTGTAGAAGTTGTTCCGATTTCCCTCTAAATACCTGAGGGTTCACCTGCACACAGATTTCACAGTCATGTACAAGAAAAATGTACGTGAAAAAGTAGATAAGATTAGGCAGTTATGCAATCAATGGAGGGAAATGCCGGTATCGCTGTTGGGGTGTGTAGCGCTTGTGAAAATGGTGGTGTTCCCCAAGGTGCTGTACGCCCTACAAATGATGCCGCTATGGATCGCTAGTAGGGACAAGGCAGGTTACAGGGGAGTAATTTTGCCCTTCATCTGGAGGGGACGCAGGGCGCGAATTGGGTACAACAAACTCATCAGGGTAAGGAACGAGGGGGGAGTGAATTTGCCAGACCTTAGGCAGTATAATGTAGCTGCACTTATTAGATGGATACATGAGGTACACTCAGGACAGTTTGTGTTTGCACCCTCTGAAGTTTGGGAGAACGCAGCTAGGCCTTGGTCGGTCTTTAATGCGTTGTATGCTAGGCATTCGGGAATTAAACTTCCCCCCTTACTGAGACCACTACGCTTGGCCTGGGATTGGTGCCGGCGGAGAGTGGGGGGAGCGGGGGGTCCCTCCCCATTTATGGAGTTTCAGGACAATCCCGACTTCCCCACAGGGCAGGGGCCTTCCCGGTTCCGAGCTTGGGCACAGCAAGGGTGTAGATACTTGGGACAGGTGGGTACGGAGGGGGGATCTGCGGTCTTGTCATTTGAGGAGTGTCAAGCGAAGTGGAACATACCCACAGCTATGTTCTTTTCGTATTTACAGTTACAACATTATGTGCAATCGCTGAAAACCAAAGAGAAATGTATCCCAGTATTCACAGCAATTGATGTGGCGTTTAAACAGATGCCAGCGGAGAAGAATAAGCTTTCCGGCTGGTATCACATGGGCAAAGCATGGACTCCCAATAAGGTTTTATACCCGTTAGCAAAGAAGTGGAGTGGTTTGATGGGGACGGGGGTCTCGGTGCCCGAGCTTCAAAGGTGCTTCGACCTGGCATACAAGATAACCCCTAATGTGAGCTGCCACAAGACTCAGTTAAAAATTTTGCACCATGCGTCCTTGACCAGGAGCAGGGGAAAGGCAATGGGGCTGTGGGAATCGGGGGAATGTGATAAGTGCATAAACCACAAGGGCACTTTAGTGCACCACTTTTTGGAGTGTCCTGTTTTGCAGACGTTCTGGAAAGGGGTGCTGGACCACTTGGAGGAGGTGGTGGGATTGCAGGTAGAATGGAGTTATAAGATACTGCTGATGGGTCTAGATAATGAGCTGATCGAACAAGGGTTGTCACCTATACAGTACAGGTTTGTGCTCCTGTCCCTGGTACTAGCCAAAAAAGTTATCTTACAGCACTGGATAGATAAATCACCCCCACCTCTTGCCCAATGTCATGCAGTGATGAGACGAAAGGCAGAGTGGGAGAGGGGGAAGGAATTTGAGAATGAGGATGAAAGGGACGGCACGCCCAAGGGACATTTGGTGTGGCTAAAAAGCTCTGTATGTTTACAGCGGCTGCATTGTAGGCAGACGGCTGAACACACAAAGACACCTGGGTGCTGAGAAACAATCCCTAGCAAGTCTCCGGGGGGGGGGGGGGGGGGGGGGGGGGGGAGGGCATATATACATATATATATACATACATACATACATACGGGGAAGGGAGGGAGGGAGGGAGAAAAATTGCGCAAGAGGAAATGCTGTCACTAGATTAACATGAAGAAGAAGAGCGGAGTGATTGGACAAATAGATGACTGGATGGGTGTCGGGTAGGGTTAACACCCTGTAGGTAACCTAGTTGGTATTGATGTCCCTAGATAAGTAAGTAGTTAGTTAGTTATATTATATTCCAGTTACCTGCCAAGCATGAAGAAGTTGTTTACATGGGTTGCATAACGTTGTCATGGGCACATATAATGGAAGAGGCGAACTCAAAACTCTGTATTGCATTGTACGAGGTGTAATGACGAATGTTTAATGTATGTGTGCATTGCTCTCGTCAATAAAACATATTAACAAAAAAATAAAAGACCCTTTATTACTGACAAGTTCATCTAGGTGGAAAGGGGTCTCCAGCTCTGCACATTCCTCGTTAGATAATTTTGGTAGCTCAAGCCCTTGCAAGAAATCTTGGATCAGTGTTACCTCTCCCCCCTCCCTTCTGCTATACAAAGATTGATAGAACTGAGTGAACTGTTCTCGAATGTCCCTATCCCGGTAGTACAACTTATCCCCAGGGCCCTTAATTTTCATAATAATAGATGCCTACTGTCGATGATGGAGATGATTAGCTAGCATTCTGCCTGATTTGTTGCCAAATTCATTAAAAAAAAAAAAAACTTTTGTTGCACCAGTCTCCTCATATCCTCCCACCCACTCTACCTCCAAATGAGCCAATCGAGATCTCAACTCTACTTCCTTTCTCTCATGATCCCTGCGTGCCCCCCATTTAATTAAGTGGTCCCTGACCACTGCCTTCACGGCATCCCACAAAATGCCATCAAACACCTCCCCTGTGTCACTAGATATGAGATAGTTGCGAATTACATCCCACAACTCATTACACACCTTTTTATCACCTAAAATATGTTCATTCAAGCTCCAAAACACTAGGTGTCTCGCCTCCTCCAGGCCTCCCACAGCTATTTCTACAGGGGCATGGTCCGAGATAGAAATGGGACCTATTGCAGAATCCAAAATTTGTTCCCACAACTGGCGACACCACCACAGTATATCTATTCTAGTATACGTAGACTGAGGATGAAAAAAAAAAAGTGTAAGACTTCTGCCCCAGATGTTGAAGTCGCCAGACATCCAGTAGATCTAAACCAGAGGTTAATGATCTCAGTTGCTTACAATGTGCTATACTTGAGCTACTTACTCCCCTAGAGTGATCCATCGCAGAAGGGGAAAGATTAAAATCCCGCCCCCAGTATCAACTCCTCCCTGCTTAAATTGGAGGAGAGCCTCCCTGATTGCCCCCCAAAACTCCCCCTGCCCAGCATTGGGTGCATACAAATTTATAAAAGTAACTACCTGCCCAGAAAGGAAACCACGTACTGCTAGGAATCTGCCCAGTTCATCTCTATACACAGCATCCTTTATAAATGGGACCACTTTACAGATATACATAACCAGTCCTCCCACCTTTCTCCCCCTGACATCTGAGTGTCAGAAGCATAGCAAAGGTGGGACTGGGGCGTGCTTAACACATGGGCGTCCTCGGTCGATAATGGAAAAAAGAAGGGCGTCCCTGACGAACACTTGGCCGACTTGGTCCTTTTTTTTATGACCAAGCCTTGAAAAGGTGCCCGAACTGACCAGATGACCACCGGAGGGAATCGGGGATGACCTCTCCTTAGTCCCCCAGTGGTAACTAACCCCCTCCCACCCAAAAAAAAAAAAAAATTTAAAAACATTTTTTGCCAGCCTCTATGCCAGCCTCAAATGTCATACCCAGCTCCATGACAGCAGTATGCAGGTCCCTGAAGCAGTTTTTAGTGGGTATAGTGCACTTCAAACAGACGGACATAGGCCCCCCTCACCTGTTACACTGGTGGTGATAAATGTGATCCCTCCAAAACCCATCCGAAACCCACTGTACCCACATGTAGGTAACCCCCTTCATCCCTAACGGCTATGGTAGTGGTGTACAGTGTGGGGAGTGGGTTTTGGGGAGGCTCAGCACCGAAGGTAAGGGAGCTATGCACCTGGGAGCAATTTGTGAAGTCCTCTGCAGTGCCCCCTAGGGTGCCCGGTTGGTGTTCTGGCATGCGAGGGGGACCAGTACACTACGAATGCTGCCTCCTCCCACGACCAAATGCCTTGGATTTGGTTGTTTTTGGATGGGCGTTCTCGGTTTCCATTATCAGCAAAAACCGAGGTCGTCCATCTCTAAGGTTGACCATCTCAACATTTAGGTCAACCATCTCTAAGGTCGACCTAAATGTTGAGATTTGGGTATCCCCGACCATATTATCGAAACGAAAGATGGACGCCTATCTTGTTTCGATAATACGGGATGCCCCACCCATTCGCGGGGACATTCTCAGAGATGGTAAAATTATGTATCATACCTGATAGTTTTCTTTCCATTAATCATAGCAGATCACTCCATAGACTGGTGGGTTGGGTCCAGCTACCAGAAGGTGGAGATAGAGAAAAATCTTTTGCCTCTCTATATGTGGTCATGTGCTACCAGGAAATCCTCAGTATAGTCGATATCAAAGCTCCATCCGCAGGAATCACCAAACATAGAGAATTACACCCACAAAGGGACACTCCGCCACCCAACCACCGCCGAAGCGGGGGGGGGGGGGGGGGGGGGGGGCACCCACACCTGCCGACGCGGGGGGAACTGGCATGTCCTGCTACCGCAACTGTGGGAGGAGCTGGCTTAACCCATCACCGCCAAAGCGAGAGGGAAACAAAGCTACCCTACTACCGCACGAAGCGGGAGGGAGCACTGGCATAATTTAGTTATGAATCCAACCACCGTCAAAACGGTGGAAAAGAAGCAGCAGCTCACTGTAACACAAAGTCGTCCCAACTCCAGGGAAATCCAAGTGGAAGAACTTGAACTCGAAGTCCTCCTGAACAGGAACTGAAGTCTAAACTTGAACCTGAAATATAACTGAACAAACAGTACAGATATCTGGGAGGGACTATGGATTGCTCTGCTATGATTAATGGAAAGAAAAAAATCAGGTATGATACATAATTTTACCTTCCATATCATCAAGCAGATCAATCCATAGACTGGTGGGATGTACCCAAGCAGTACTCACCCAGGGCGTTACATGGAAATCCCAGAAACGCAACACTGAAGCTCCAAACTGGGCCTCGGCCCGTGCTGCCACGTCCAAGCGATAATGCCGTGAGAAGGTATGAGCTGACGCCCAAGTCACCGATCTGCAAATCTCCTCCAAGGAAAAGGACCTGGACTATGCCATCGAAGCCGCCTGTGCTCTAGTAGAATGAGCCTTCAGCTGGATAGGCGGCACCTTCCCTGCGGCCACATAAGCCGCCGCAATCGTTTCCTTGACCCAACGTGCCACGGTAGGTTTAGATGCCTACAGACCCCTACGGGGGCCCGCGAACAGCACAAACAGGTGATCCAACTTCCGGAAATCATTGGTCACTTCCAAGTATCTGATGATAACTCGTCTAACATCCAGGCATCTGAGAGCACGATACTCCTCTGGATAATCCTCCCTACGGAAGGAGGGTAGACAAAGCTGCTGATTCACATGGAAGCGAGAAACAATCTTGGGCAGGAAGGAAGGCACTGGGCAAATAGACACTCCTGCCTCCGTGAACCGCACGAACGGCTCTCTACACGAGAGCGCCTGGAGCTCGGAAACCCTCCTGGCTGAAGCGATTGCCACCAAAAAGACCGCTTTCAACGGCAGGTCCTTCAGAGACAGCCGCGATAATGGCTCAAAGGGCGCCTTCTGCAAGGCCCGCAGCACCAGATTGAGATTCCATGTAGGCACTATCGAGTGCAGAGAGGGCGTAGGTGATTAACCCCTGAGAAAACGCACCACATCTGGCTGAGAAGCCAGGGAAGCACCCTTCAGGCAACTCCTGAAGCAAGCTAGAGCCGCTACCTGGACCTTAAGAGAGCTGAGCGACAGGCCTTTCTCCAGACCTTCTTGCAGGAACGCCAACACAAACAATTGGTACCGTGAAGGGCGACAGGGATCCTGCCTCGCACCATGATACAAAGGTACTCCATACCTTGGCGTACGTAGAAGTAGAGCGCTTCCGTGCTATCAGCATAGTGGCGATGACCTTGTCCGAGAAGCCATTCTTCTTCAGCCGCTTCCGCTCAAGAGTCAGGCCGTAAGACCAAAGGGAGAGGGATCCTCCATCACCACGGGACCCTGATGTAAGAGGCCCCGCTCCGCTGGAAGCCGCAGAGGACTGTCTACGGAAAGCTGGATCAGGTCTGCATACCAAGGGGTCTGGGCCAGTCTGGACCCACCAGGACCACCCGGCCTGGGTGTTTCGCCACCCCGGCCGAGAATCCTGCCCAGCACAGGCCAAGGCGGGAACACGTAGATAAGCTCCTGTACTGGCCACTGCTGGAGAAGAGCATCGACCCCCAGAGATCGAGGGTCCCATCCTCTGCTGAAGAACCGCGGCACTTGGCAATTGGCCGAGGTCGCCATCAGATCCAAGGTCGGCATGCCCCAGCGCTTCGTGATCTCCAAGAACACCCGAGCAGACAGTTTGCACTCTCCGGGATCCAAGGTATGGTGACTGAGAAAGTCCGCCTTGACATTCAGGACTCCCGCAATGTGAGCCGCCGACAGCTGGTCCAGCTTCGCCTCTGCCCACTGGCATAACTTCATGGCATCCCTGGCTAGGGGGGGCGCTCCTGGTACCTCCCTGGCGATTGACATAGGCCACGGCCGTGCATTGTCTGACAGGATGCGAACTGGCCTCAGTATCAGTACCTGAAGAAACGCTTGAAGCGCCAACCGAATGGCTCGAAGTTCCAAGAGGTTGATGGACCACTTCGCCTCCGCCGGCGACCACATCCCCTGCACTGTCCTTCCCAGGCAGTGGGCTCCCCAGCCCGTCAAGCACACATCCGTGGTAATGACAATCCACTCCGGGGACGTGAGAGGCATATCGGCTGACAACTTGTCTGACATCAGCCACCAACTTAGCGCCCTTCTCACCGCCGAGTCCAGGGTAAGGCGAACTGCGTAATCCTCCGAAACCGGAGTCCAGCGCCGCAGAAGAAAGTGCTATAGTGGCCTCATATGGGCCCTGGCCCAGGGCACTACCTCCATCATGGCCGTCATGGAGCCCAACAGTTGCACATAATCCCAAGCCCGAGAAGCTGAGGAGGCTAGGAACCGGCCCACCTGGGCCTGAAGCTTGAGGCTCCGGTTGTCCGGCAGGAACACTCTGCCCACTTGGGTGTCGAACCGAACACCCAGATACTCCAGGGACTGAGTCGGGCGCAACTGACTTTTCTCCCAGTTAATGATCCATCCCAGGGAGCTCAGAAGAGCAATGACCCTGTCCGTCGCTCTCCCACACTCCGCAAAGGAGGGAGCTCGAATCAGCCAGTCATCCAGGTAAGCCACAATGACCATCATCACTTTGGAGAAGGTCCGCGGATACGTAGCCAACCCGAACGGGAGGGCTCTGAACTGGAAGTGCCGGCCCAGCACTGTAAAGCGCAGGAAGCGCTGATGAGGGCAGCCAGATGGGAATGTGCAGATAAGCTTCCTTGATGTCCAAGGATGCCAGGAATTCTCCTTCTTGTACCGCAGCAATCACAGAGTGGAGAGTCTCCATATGGAAATGCCGTATTCGCAAGGCCCGATTGACTCCCTTGAGTTACCCTGGTCCACTCGCCCAGATAAGAGGACAGCCTTTCCACCTATCTGCTCTGGGCCATGGACCAGGGCCCCGTCATTGAGTACAAGACCCTGGGGGAGGACCGGAGGAAGAACCTCCTGAGTGGCGGTCTCTGCGAAAGGAATGCTGCTTCGGGGAGAACCTCTGCTTGAAGGAAGAGGAGGAGCCTGACTTGCCTGGGCGATACTGACGGGCTTCTTGAAAACGGCCCTTAGAGGAACCAGGGTGAGCACTGCTGGCCCTTGCCTTGACCGCCGGCAACCTCTTGCCTTTAGAACTGCCGAGATCTGTCACGATCTTGTCCAGCTCATCCCCGAAGAGCAGCTTGCCCCTTAAAAGGCAACTTGGCTAAGCGGGATTTGGAGGCATGGTCAGCTGACCAATGCTTAAGCCATAGCCATCGACGGGCAGAGACTGTCTGAGACATACCTCTAGCCGAGGCTCTCAAATCATCATACAGCAAGTCTGTCAAGTAAGCCAAGCCCGACTCCAGGACCAGCCAATCCGCCCTCAAGGAAGGATCCGAGGGCACTTGATCAGGGAAGCCTCTTCCTCCATATCTGACAGGGGAGCAGGAGCAGCGTTTTGCCGTTGAAAGGCCTGATGCATCAACAAAATAAACTTGGGAGAGAAGCCCCGCTGTTTGTGCACCTCTGCAACCTGGGCCACAGCCCTAGTGGAACTCTCAACCTCCACTCCTTAGAGCGGGGGAGAGGCGCGCTGCACATCCAAAATGGCGTCCGGTGCGTCACTCCGTGAAGGAGCCGCGCAGGAAGCATGGCACTTAAACTTCGCCATCTTCTTACCAACGCCCAACTCAAAGGTGGCCATACCAGAGGCCGTCCGAGCTGCATGGGCGGCCGACGTCAGAAGGGCGGACATTGGGGGGATGGGCGCCTAATGCGGGAAAGGCCGCCGATGCCCCAGCGGAGGAAAAACCGGCTAAATCAGCAAAGTCCGGAAGGGCGCCCAAAAAGGGCTTCTCTGCCTCCAATCCCCACGCCTCCCCACTAGCCCAGGGACGCTTTTTCGCGCCCTTACCATCCGACGCCATGATCCACGAGGGAAACGTTCAGGGAACCCCCTGCCCACTACGAAAAAGTAAAATTACCTGCTTCTTGCTCTGAGCTGCAACAAATTGTGTCCCAGTGAGCAGCTGCAGTAAAATCTTTTCTGCTTCAAGATTATGTTTTTGTTTTTTTTAACGGAGCCAGCGGGAGGGGGGAGAAAAGGAGGGACCTGGCACCACCAGGTTTGCACTTGCTCACGAAGAGCCCTTAACCCCAGGTACTCAACAAAGCCTAAGTAAATAGGCGTGGAGACCAAGCCAGAACTGCTGCGTGTGACCACACACCTGCTAGAGAGAGAGAATACTGAGGATTTCCTGGTAGCACATGACCACATATAGAAAGACAAAAGACTGCTCTATCTCCACCTGCTGGTAGATGGACACAACCCACCAGTCTATGGATTGATCTGCTTGATGATATGGAAGGGCGCCCTTAGAGATGGTTGTCCCCGTTCGATTATGCCCCTCCACGTGAACTTCATCAGTGCCTTTCTGGTGTTTTTATTAGTTTATTTATTTATTAGGATTTATATACCGCCTTTTGAAGGAATTCACTCAAGGCGGTGTACAGTAAGAGTAGATCAAACATGAGCAATAGACAATTACAGCAGTAAAAATATTCAAAAACAATACAAAGTATGGCATAATATACTATTTATAATGTTAACACAATACGTAATAGAAAATTGATAGTGAAGGGTAAAGCAAAGATGTAACATACAGAAAGGCAAGAAAGTAGGAAGAGTTAGAAAGTAAGGTGATTGATTTTTGTTTTCTTCAGTTTTGTTTTCTTCAGCTTCTAGCAGGCTTAGGGTTCTCTCTGGCCAGGGGGCAGTTGTCCTAGTTGATTTCCCCTAACACCATCCCTGGCATGTATGACCTTTATATTTTACACAGTCTAGGAGGAAATGTATCTCTTTCTATGTTTTAGTGTGGCTTCTTGGGGTTTTGGTTTAATATAGGTTTATTGTTTTTGGTCAGCTATTATGTATTTGGCTTTGTGTTCTGTGTGTATGACCAAGGCATTCTGTTAGCATGAATTTTCTATGTAGCATTCTGCAGTAATTTAACTTGTTCAGTTTTCCCAATAGTGGAGGGGATATATGTGAGGGGGAAGGGGAGACAGGTTTTTTTTTTTTAATCCTTGTTCTTTATTGGTTGTGATTTATAAAATGACAGTTGTACAGAATATTATTTCTTTTTATACTTTAATGAAATGATTTAAACATAACTGTTCAAGGCTTCTACAGATGGGATCAGACAAAGCTCGCGGGGACAGGGACAGAGAAACTTTATTCCCATGTTATTCTTTAAGTGGAAGCTCCTAGCCTCGAGCAGAAGGATCCTGAATAGAAAAAAAAAAGCTAATGCTTCTGTGATGAGAGGGTTGAGTTTCTCTTTGTAAAAGAGCCACAGCATCTTACGCTCATCACCATCCTCCAGCAAATCTCTCAGGAAGGGCTCCCCTTAGCCCCTTTTCCAACAAGACTAGGGAATGAGGAGATCCTGTCTCAAAGAAATCTTCTAAACAGGCTCATTTAGGAGGAGCAGGCTGCTCAGAAGCAGACAACTTTGGAGAAGCAGAGGACTACCCCTGTTTCAGAAGAAACACCTGGTGAAGTACAAATATGAACTCAGGTGAAAACACATCCCCCGTTGACTGAGGAGGCACTACCTGTGGCTAAGACACCAAATCTGCTCTAGAGGAAAGAGTGGGAACCGCTGACAGGCAGCCTTCACCATTTGCTTGCACTAGTAAAACGGCTGCCATTCCTGCACTCTGCTGATGAGGAGAAATGGATGACATGTCCGCCCGATCTGACCACTCAGAAAGGCGTGGCTGCGAGAGAACCTTCCAGGAAGATCGTTCACCGGCACTGTCAACTATCTCACAAGACTTTCCTAGTTTACAGATAGTACACTGTCCCTGAAGATTGGCGCTGTACTCCAAGACGGGAGCAGCATTTAGCCATCTCCATGGGGACAGCTATACAAACTCGGCCAACTAAGGCACTGAAGCAGAGAAGACCAAAGTGATTCTCCCCCAAACAGCCAGGTAGAGCGTGATCAATAACAAAAAAAAAAAAAAAGGGTTTGACTTACCCCCGCTGACCTGATGTCTCCCCCCCCCCCCCCACCCCGAGTCAGACTCCCTGCTTCTGAAGGACAGCCCAAGACCACTCAGCCGAAGGAGCACAGGGAGTCTCTCAAATAGCTCTGCTGTTGCCTTTAATCTGTTTTCCTTAGTTTTTGTTTTTTGAATTCAAAGGTACTGAATCTGTCCTTTCTGGAAGAGAGGGGGGAAGGGGGAGAAAGAGAGAGAACAAAGCTAAGGGAAACAGTGGCTTGGCCTCACCAGTTATGGGCAATAAATGAGGCACCTGCAATGCTGAAATGGGAGCCAGATGACCACCTGGACCACAGCAACCCCCACCCCCCCACACACACAGAACTTGTGCTGGATATGACCACTCAGAGGGAAGAACCCAAACCCTACATGTGACTCCCCGACACTTACAGACACTACATCCAGGCAGGTCAATTTCATCCTGGAGCCTTGCAAATTGTCTATGAAAACCTGACCAGTGGCTAGCCGGTGACAATTATCTGGCGAGAGATTAAACTTTCTCTCAGGTCTCTTACCTGAGAGAAGCTGAATATACTGTTTATGTTGTGAGACAGTCGTGCATGCCGTGACTTTCTGCTGAAGCAGCCTACAGGAGGACAATTCGTGAGTCTAAGAACTGGATGTTTGTTATTTTCTACCTACCTGTGAAGTGAACAGGATTCTCCCCAACCCCCAGTGAACTAATAAATTAGGTTATGTTCACCTTTAACATGCTGTGTGGCTCTGTTTATCAGGCTCCGAGCCCACCCTCACTCACGTGCCCACAAGAGATTTCTCCAAGGCTGAGGCTAGAGATCCCTAGAGCACAGAAAGGGAAGAGTCTACCCCTGAAGCAGGCAATGGTGCTGTGGCTTACTACAGGTGTTTACAAGGAATGCGCGAGAATCCTTCTTAGAGCAGGCCAGGATCCCAGCATACTGCAAACACGGTACGAAAAGAAAAAAAATACCACAAAAGGTGGTATATCAAATTCATGACACTTACACTAATGCAATGTTTGTGTGGTTTAAGTCTGAGAACAATAAGATACTCTGTTAAGAGGTGCATGTTAATATGCCAACTGGAGAAACCCCTACAGCTGTGTTGGTAGTATTGGTGGTGGGGGGGGGGGGGGGGGGGGGGGGTGCAAGGGGACGTGTGTTAGTATTTATGTTAACCAGTATGCTTGACAAACTCCCAAGGCCATGAAGGGGGAATATTTTGCTATGTTGGTTAGGTTTAACCTGTATGTTTAGCCGCAGAACCAAAGTTGTACCAGGGAGAAGGGAGATATTTTGTTATAAAGTCTATGCTTAACAAATATGCTTGGCCACAGAAACTCCAAAGTTGCAAAGAGAAGATATCTTTGTCCATGAGCTTATCTTAAATAACGCAGCTGAATAGTGACTGAAAGCACTGGCCTTTGTCTTTGAAAGCCTGCCCAAATACCCTGAAATTTATAGTAACATAGTAAATTATGGCAGATAAAGAAGACCTGTATGGTCCATCCAGTCTGCCCAACAAGATAAAGTCATTTTACATGGTATGTGATACTTTACCAGAGTTTGATTTGCCCTTGCCATTCTCAGGGCACAGACCATATAAGTCTGCTCAGCACTCTTCTTGTACTAAAAGTTCTGAAGCTAACATCGAAGCCCCTTAAAATTTACAATCAAGCCCATCCATATCTATTCAGTCACGATCAGGGCGTAGACCATAGAAGTCTGCCCAGCACCGGTTTTGCTTCCCAATTACCGGCATCGCCACCCAATCTCCGCTGATTCCATGGATCCAGTCCTTATAAACAGGATTCCTTTGCGTTTATCCCATGCACGTTTGAATTCCATTACCGTTTTCATCTCCACCACCTCCCTTGGGAGGGAATTCCACGTATCCACCACCCTCAAGTGTTTATAGTTTATTCACCCTAGTAGTGTTTATAGTTTATTCACATTTGCTATATCGTCTTTTCTGATGGGAAAGATAGGAAAAGATCCATTAAAAAAAAAAAAAAAAAAAAAAAACACAACACAACTCATTCTCACCTGTCTGAGGCCTCCTACTCTCAACACCAGGAAAGGGCCTTAAGTCAGTGGTTCCGAAACCTGGTCCTGGAGGCACCCCAGACAGTCAGGTTTTCAGGATATCCACAATAAATATTCATGAGAGAGACCTACATGCAGTGGAGGGTGCAAGCAAATCTCTCTCATGAATATTCATTGTGGATATCATGAAAACCTGACTGGCTGGGGTGCCTCCAGGACAGGACCAGGTTTGGGAACCACTGCCTTAAGTAATAAAAAAGCCTTGAGGTTTGACTAGTGTACAGTTCCTCCCCCACACCCCACATTTCAGAGCTGTACAAGGTGGCTTGCACTTCGGGCTCTAGCCAATAAGATCACTCTGTGGCTATCCTTGGGCTACAGAGGTGTGCTCCAGACTGTGGTCTTCTTCCAAGGCCTCCAGAAAGGCTGGTGCTGGAAATAACAAAGATTCTGTCCCAGGGACTATTTATGTCTCCTGAACTGTTGAACAACTGGGGACTGCACCTCCTATCCTAAAGAGGTCCTGAAGGCCCAAAACCTGACCTTCTAGAGGACAGAGTGCTCATCTTCTTCCTCCAATAGTTTCCAGGGGACCCTCTGGGGCCTCTCCCAGAGATTGAGAAGGCCCCTAACTCACCACTCAGATGGCACGGCGGCACTTTGAGCTGAGGCCCTGGAGGATGGGTTGCCCCTGAGCTCCCAGGGCTGTCTCCTAAGGGAAAGGCAGGCTCCCGCTAGGGCTTATAAGATTCATTCTGTCATTGCCAATAGCCATGTGGGCCCTGGAGGGCCCTCCTCAGTCTTCAACCTACAGGGATCGGAGCTAGAAGCCCATGAGCTATGGCTTGGGGTTGCAGAGGGACTAACAGAAAGGAATCAAAGATGACACAAGAGCATGAGCTGAGAAGATAAAGAGGATGACAAAAACACAAAGTTATCCAAAGAAAAAGAAAAGAGGTGGAGAAGGGAGAGATGGGTTTAGGGGAAAAGATAAAAAACAGTCTTTGCTATGTTCAGTTTCAGAGGGCAATGGGGCATCCAAGCAGCAATGTCAGACAAGCAAGCTTGAGACCTGAGCCCAGGTTCCTGATGAAATTTAAAGTAAAGGTGATAAAATTCTTGGTGAAATCAAGATATTGAAGTCATTAGCGTAAAGATGGTACTGATAACTAAGGGAGAAGATCAGAACAGCAAGGGAACAAGCACAGAGAAAAAAGAGAGGGGTCCCAAGACAGAGCCCTAAGGTACATTAACTAATAATGGGATAGCAGTGGAAGAGGATCCACCAGAGCATACATTAAAAGAGCAATGGCAGAAATAATAAGACCAAGACAAAATAGATCCCTGAATTCTAAATGAGGGCAGTATATCAATAAGTATGTGGAGATCAACAGTATCAAAAGCAGCAGATAAGTCAAGGAGGACAAAAATTGAGTATAGGCCCTAAAGTATGGCCAGGGATAGGACGCTGCAGGCTTTGGCAAGGGCCAATTTGCATAACGCAAAGGACAAAAGCCAAGACATTAGTGAAAGGGATGAAAATAGGGGAGATAGAGAGGAGTAAATGGGTGGGAATGGGATCAAAGAATAAGCAGAGAATTTGAAGGACTATTCCCAGTGAGGCTTCAAAAACCAACTCTACAGGGGTATTACCACTTCCCTTTTGATGCTGGTTACAACAATGACAATAGTAATTCTGAGAATCATGACAATATCTTCTAGCTTCACCATAGTCATAGGCGACCTCTTTTGTCTGAGGGGTGTATGTGTTTTGCGCCCATAATCTTAGGGGCCCTTTTACTAAGGTGTTATACAAAACTGGTTTAGCACATCCTAAAGCAGAACTTTCCCACACAGTAAATCCATTTCTAGCACGTCCCTAAAAAAGAGTTTTTTCCACATATTTTTTCAAAGTACACATTTAGCATGTGGCAACTGAAAATAATTAACACAGGAGCACTTCCTCCTATTCAGTGCGCTATTTGGAATTCTATTACGTCAAACTCTTGATAAGGTTGTCGCTGCTCACAATGTTAAGCCAAGTATGCCATCTTGAATGCCAATGGCGAAAGACCTGCCTTCTATTCCATCTCTCACTATACAAGTCTCGGCTTCCCAATATAGTAAGTCAGTTACTCTTGCCAAAAAGGAACACTACTTCAATCTTCTTCGCAGGGACCCCAACCCCTCCCGCCTTTTCAAGATTCTTAAACAAGTTACAAACTCATCTCAAAACTTTGCTTCTACTTCCTCCCTCACTGCTGATGAGCTTGTATCCGCATTTACTAAGAAGATAATTGATTTTCAATCCTCTACTGTACCACCTCCCTCACTGATGGACCGATGATCAGAAGCAAACGCAGGTGCTAGAGGCTGTTAGCGCCATACCAGCGCCTACGTTTGCTAATGCCCCATGATCAGAGCCCCTGAGCATGTGAAAACGCGCGCATGGGCTCTGAAAGCAACTAGCATGCAAAACAGGGCTCTTAGTGCAAGTAGCATGCAAATGCATACTAAACCTATTCATCTCCAATGATCAGCGACCAGCGCACCAAAGATTGGCACGCAGGCCGCAGCAAACCCTACACCAGCTAAGATCTGGTGTTAGGGTTTGCAGACCATTGGGGAGGAATGGTGAGCCCTGTCCAGCATGCATTTCCATACTAGCAGACCCCCATTCCCCACAATGCAGCAGCCCCCCGCAGGAACCTCGACCTGACCGACAACCCCCCCTCCCCCAGCGACAGGGGCTGGAGGTCCTGCAGACCTCCGGTCCTCCCGACCCTCACTCCCCCCCCCCCCCACAGGTTCAGGTTCCTGAGATGTTCCTGGTGGTCCACTGGGCCGCAGTCAATCCCCACCCACCCACCTGGTGGTCAAGCAGCCCTTCCCATCCCCCCCACCTTAGGTTGGAATTTCTCCCTTATATGATGTGGAACCCTGCCCAGTGCATCCCAGGATACACTGAGCAAGGCACCGCCATTTTGCAGGCAGCGCCGATGGAAGAGGAGGGAGGCCACCAGGGGGGTGGGGGGATTGATCGCGGCCCACTGGGACACCAGGGACTTCTCAGGAATGCTGGGGGAGGGGTTGGGGGGGGGGGGTTGGAGACCGACCGGATCTCCAGCCTCCCTTGAACCTCAGTCGGGGGTGGGGTGGGTGGGTAGAGGGAACGGAGGTCCACCGGACCTCCAGCCTCATTTCGCCTGGCTTGGGGCGGGGTGGTTGGGTTCTGGTGGTCCCATGGACCCCCAAACCCTTGTGTTTGACAGGTCTGGGCTTTTGAGAGCCCAGACCTGTCAAACAAATGCAGGAGGATTGTGCTTGAGCGCATGCTCAGGCACAATCCTCCCGCACTTCTACCCAATGATCAGAGAGAATTGCTTGCTTAAATTTGCACACAATTATCTCTGATCATAGGTGCAGTAAAGCCCTGCGGTGTTCCAGCGCTATTTTTAGAGCGCTGCTTGGAACAGTGCGGGGCTTTTGATCATCTGCCCATGACTTCTGATACATATGTCAATAGCTGCTCACGTAGTGCATTCACAGCTTTCCAAATACCATCGCAATCAGAGATTTCCAAGATTATCTCCTGTAATTTCTTTTTGTCCTCCCCAAGTAATAACCTACCCATCGGCTAGAGCAGTGATGGCAAACCTATGGCACGCGTGCCAGAGAGGGCACGCAGAGCCCTCTCTGTTGGCACGCGCACCATCGCCTCAGCCAGTTCCCGCCCATCCCCCTCCGAAATTTAAAAGTCATACCTGCGCGGGGTTAAGGCAGCGTCGGCAGCGACAGCAGCCGTGAAAAGCGTGTGCTGGCTCGGCGCGCCTTCAGCTTCCCTTCTGTCTCTCAAGCTATGGTCCCGCCCTCATTTCCTGTTTCCGTAAGGGCGGGAGCAGAGCTTGAGAGACAGAAAGGAAGCTGAAGGCGCGCCGAGCCAGCACACGCTTTTCAATGCTGCTGTCGCTGCCGACGCCACCTTAACCCCGCGCAGGTATGACTTAAATTTCGGAGTGGGGGCGGGCGACCTGTATACTGTTGTTTCAATGTTTTTGCTATCTTAATTGTCAGTTGCCTAAGTTCAGCTTATTCTTGCTGTTACTTTTGGGTGAATTTCTTCGCAAAGGTGGTAGATAGGGCCCAAGATGGTATCTGAATGAGACTTGCCCACAGGTTGCTCCACTCTCGGCAGCATTATTTTGCAGTCTTTGCAGCTTTTTTTCCTGATATCAGGAAGAAAGGGAAAGAGCCAGCATTGCCCTTTGCTCTGGCGATGACCTCGCAACTCCAACAGATGACACTGCAGGATTTTTGAACCCTTGTGCTCGGGCGGCCTGATGCTGGGTGGGAGGGAGGGAGGGAGGGAGGGAGGAAGGCCTGATGCTGGCTGGGTTGGAGGGAGGGATGCCTGGTGCTGGGTGGGAGGGAGGCCTGATGCCTGGTGCTGGGTGGGAGGGCTGAATGCATGCCTGGTGCTGGGTGGGAGGCAGGGAGGCCTGGTGCCGGGTGGCCTGATGCCTGGTGGGAGGGAGGGTGGCTGGACATGGGTGGTTGGAGGGGGGGGCCGGGGGCAGAAAAACTGCACACGGATGGAGAAAATAGGCAAAAACTGGATCCACATTATACCTCCTTCAGTCAATTCCACAGAGGAGGACCCAGCTTTTACTTATGGATGGAGGGCAAGAAATGAAGAAGAAAGGAGGAAAGTAAGGAAATAAATGGAAAGGAAGCCCTGGAAAATAAATGGAAAGGAAGCCCTGTTAAGAGAACAGATAGAGAGCAGCAGAATCAGAGACAAGGACCAATATGGATAGAAAAACAAAATCATCAGACAACAAAGGTAGAAAAAAATCATTTTCATTTTAGAGTTTGAAATATGTCCAATTTGAGAATTTACATCTGCTGTCTTATTTTGCACTGGGTATACTGGAGCTGTAACAGCTTACAGAAATGATTTATAATGAAAAAAAATCATGTTATTTTTTTTCTCCTATACTAGTATAATATTTTCAATGATGTCTGTTTATATGCGCCATGGCTGGTGTAAGGGGTATAGCTATCATAGGGGTGGCATCAAATGTGGTGACCCTGCCCATAATGAGTACCAACACCAGTTATTCAGGTTAAATTGCCCTGTTGGCACTTTGCGATAAATAATTAGATTTTGGGTTGCTGTTTGGGCACTTGGTCTCGGAACGGTTCGTCATCACTGGGCTAGAGTGTCCACCACTCCAGAAAATAATGTAATCACCAACTAAGTGAGGAGACAAAAAGATTCAGAAGGCTACGGATATACAGTGGTGGAAATAAGTATTTGATCCCTTGCTGATTTTGTAAGTTTGCCCACTGACAAAGACATGAGCAGCCCATAATTGAAGGGTAGGTTATTGGTAACAGTGAGAGATAGCACATCACAAATTAAATCCGGAAAATCACATTGTGGAAAGTATATGAATTTATTTGCATTCTGCAGAGGGAAATAAGTATTTGATCCCCCACCAACCAGTAAGAGATCTGGCCCCTACAGACCAGGTAGATGCTCCAAATCAACTCGTTACCTGCATGACAGACAGCTGTCGGCAATGGTCACCTGTATGAAAGACACCTGTCCACAGACTCAGTGAATCAGTCAGACTCTAACCTCTACAAAATGGCCAAGAGCAAGGAGCTGTCTAAGGATGTCAGGGACAAAATCATACACCTGCACAAGGCTGGAATGGGCTACAAAACCATCAGTAAGACGCTGGGCGAGAAGGAGACAACTGTTGGTGCCATAGTAAGAAAATGGAAGAAGTACAAAATGACTGTCAATCGACAAAGATCTGGGGCTCCACGCAAAATCTCACCTCGTGGGGTATCCTTGATCATGAGGAAGGTTAGAAATCAGCCTACAACTACAAGGGGGGAACTTGTCAATGATCTCAAGGCAGCTGGGACCACTATCACCACGAAAACCATTGGTAACACATTACGACATAACTGATTGCAATCCTGCAGTGCCCGCAAGGTCCCCCTGCTCCGGAAGGCACATGTGACGGCCCGTCTGAAGTTTGCCAGTGAACACCTGGATGATGCCGAGAGTGATTGGGAGAAGGTGCTGTGGTCAGATGAGACAAAAATTGAGCTCTTTGGCATGAACTCAACTCGCCGTGTTTGGAGGAAGAGAAATGCTGCCTATGACCCAAAGAACACCGTCCCCACTGTCAAGCATGGAGGTGGAAATGTTATGTTTTGGGGGTGTTTCTCTGCTAAGGGCACAGGACTACTTCACCACATCAATGGGAGAATGGATGGGGCCATGTACCATACAATTCTGAGTGACAACCTCCTTCCCTCCGCCAGGGCCTTAAAAATGGGTCGTGGCTGGGTCTTCCAGCACGACAATGACCCAAAACATACAGCCAAGGCAACAAAGGAGTGGCTCAGGAAGAAGCACATTAGGGTCATGGAGTGGCCTAGCCAGTCACCAGACCTTAATCCCATTGAAAACTTATGGAGGGAGCTGAAGCTGCGAGTTGCCAAGCGACAGCCCAGAACTCTTAATGATTTAGAGATGATCTGCAAAGAGGAGTGGACCAAAATTCCTCCTGACATGTGTGCAAACCTCATCATCAACTACAGAAGACGTCTGACCGCTGTGCTTGCCAACAAGGGTTTTGCCACCAAGTATTAGGTCTTGTTTGCCAGAGGGATTAAATACTTATTTCCCTCTGCAGAATGCAAATAAATTCATATACTTTCCACAATGTGATTTTCCGGATTTAATTTGTGATGTGCTATCTCTCACTGTTACCAATAACCTACCCTTCAATTATGGGCTGCTCATGTCTTTGTCAGTGGGCAAACTTACAAAATCAGCAAGGGATCAAATACTTATTTCCACCACTGTATGAGAATTATTTATTTCACTTACCAAGCAAGGATAGAGGATATAATCAGATAGGCTGAGTAATACAATCAATTCTCATATGAAAGACTAACAGGGACACAAGCGTGACCACTGACATTAGTTCTCTGGCTACTTTGGTTCATGACTAACTTTTATAACTTCATGTCCCATATACTTATCATTGGAAATGCAAAATCATCATGTCATAGCATATTTCATTGGGGTTACAGGTTCATCAAATTATGTTTCAATAATTTTTATTGATGACTCAAGAAAATAGTCAAAACAGTTATTTAAATGACACTCAGATTCAAATCACAAAATTTGCAAACATTTTGTTTCTCCAACCGTCATCATCAACATTTTATCATTTTATTCCCCCCCCTAAACAAATCCTTAACACCTAAAGCATTCAACCATGAGGGCTGGTCCCAAAGGGCCTGAACTCTGATAGCCCTCCAGGACCCACCCCCCCATGTGGCACATTATCATCCCTCTCAACCCCCCCCCCCCCCCTTGTCTCTATTTCATTGTTGTTACTGGAGAAACGTCCTGGGTTCCATCTAACCAGTCCTATATTCATCAGGGAGGTCTTGGCTCTCGGGGGCATAGAATCCAAAAATGGACACCATCTCAAGCAGTAGTTGTCAAACTCACGTGGGCTTCCCTCTTTTACCATCAGTCTCTCAACTCGTAGCAGCTGCACCATCTGCATTCGCCAGTTCTGAGGAGATGGGCCCTTTGGTGAAATCCAGTCTACCAGAATAGACTTTTTTGCTATTAAAATAGCTCGTTTCACAAAATTTATAAGTCCTTTAGGCCTCGGGGCTTGCAAGCAAGGCTTCCCAAACAACAGGAGTGGTGAACAAGACCATCTAGTCATCCACATGGCTGAAACTTGCTGCAGTATGATTTTCCAAAAACTACTCACCCTTGGGCAAGTCCAGTACATGTGACCCAAGGTCGCTCCCTCTTCGTGACACTTGGGACACGCCCCATCTGAGGAGGCCCCCACATGAAACGCCCAACGAGGTGTTATGTGCATCCGGAACGCAAAGCGATATTGTAGCTTCCAGTGGTCAGCTAGAGGAGATGTTCTGCACATTGCCAACACGTTCGTTGAGCAGGCCTGGTGAGATTTCTACCATCAAGTCCCTACTCCAGGCCGCAGCATATTTACCAAAATCTGGTTCCGAAATTTTGTCTTTAATATGTTGAAGATGAAACCTCAGTGGGACTTTTTGCTGCGATCCCAATGAGTAGGCCGACTGCAGCTCCTCCTGCACATCCTCAACCAAGGCCTCCCAAGGCCTCCTCGTATAATGCAATAACTGCCAGTAATGAAAATAGTCTTTGGGGTTAAGCAGTCCTCGATCTTGCAATTTCTGTAACGATTGCAGTTTCCCCTCCTGAGTTAGAATCTGATGCAGGTAAATCGTGCCTCGCTCCCTCCATTGCTTGAAAACATTATATAACAGACCAGGAGGAAATTCAGGATTCCCACAGATTGGTAACATCGGGGTGACCTTTGGCGAAAATTGATGCAACCTGCAGATCCAGTTCCAGGCCCTCTGTGCTTGCGGCAAGATATTGGAGAGGCTCAGCACTGGAGAGGCCCCCCCCCCCCCCCCCCGCTCCCATGGAGGCAGCTGCTAAAATGATTAGGTTCAAACAGCCTCAGTTCCATGGCAGTGGCAGAGAAATCTGCGGTATTTTGAAATCAGTCTTGTTACATGTCTCATTGCACTTGCAACCGACAGATGCCTCACGCTCTGCAAGCCCATCCCCCCATATTCTTTCGGTACATACATTTTTTCTAAAGGGAATCTCGGCCTCCTCCCCCCGCCACAAAAACTTCCTTAACATTCTATTCAATCGTCTTTCGTCCCCATTAGTGAGGTGTAAGGGTAGAGTTTGGAGCACATAAGACCAGCATGGTATGATCATCATATTATATAGTGCAATGTGCCCCAAGAAAGAAATAGGAAGACCCTGCCATTGTTCAAGTTTCCTTGCAGTGTCTGTCAACAGCTTTTAAATATTTACCTCATACAAGCGACTTAATGTTCGGGGAATTAACACTCCTAAATATTTCATCTCCATCCCTGCCTTCTGTAACGAGAAATCATCTGGATCAGGGCCATCTAGCTGGGCACGTAACCTCATGATCCATGACTTTTCCCGATTAATTTTAAACCCCGATATAGCACTAAAGCAATCTATCTCCTCGAGCAGAGTCGGCAAGGCCGATCTCGGGGACGTAGATATTATCAGCAAATCATCCGCGAAGGCTAAAGTCTTTACCTCACCTCCCCCTACTGTCACCCCTGCTACCCCCTCTCCCCGCTGAATACTTTTGATCAATGGCTCAATAGAGAGCACAAAGAGAAGCGGAGACAGGGGGCAGCCCTGCCTAGTCCCTCTCGCTATGGAAAATTGCTGCATTCTAGCTCCATTAACCAGCACAGCCGCTTTAGGATTAGAATATAGCGACTGAATAGCCCCATAAGCCCATCCCCTCACACCCACATGCTGCAATACTGCAAACATATAGTCCCACCCCACCTTATCAAACGCTTTTTCAGCGTCCCGGCTGACCAACATCGTTTCGCAGCCCGAACGCTGACTTTGGGCTAGTGCTAATAACAAATGCCACACGTTGACCCCTGAGTGCCTATTACGAACAAATCCCACTTGCTCCTGGCCAATGAGCCTAGTTAGGTACTCTTGCAGCCTATTAGCCAGTAATTTTGCCAAAATCTTCACGTCTATGTTAATTAAAGAAATGGGTCTATAGGAGCCAGCATGAGTTTCCGACTTCCCTGGCTTAAGCAATAAAGTTATTAGTGCTTTGTTAGCATAAGCTGGGAATTGTCCCTGGGCTACCACCTCTTCAAAATACGAATGCAAAGGGTCCACAATATGCGGATTTAAGATTTTGTAAAATTCACTAGGGAAGTCATCCGGGCCCAGAGCTGAGTTCGTGGGGAGGGACCTAATGATATCCTGCAATAGGCCTATTAAGCTCCTCCACCTCAGATGCCGTAAGTTCCATCATCCCAGCTTTCCCCAGATAGTCTGCCACTGCTGTCAAGGGTGGAGGAGACTGCTTTTTATACAGCTCACTATAAAATTGTTGAAACACATGTAATACTCCCTCCCTCCCATTCTGAATATGTCCTTCATTGAGCCTGCCATGAGTGGGAAAGCGCGGGGTACAAATGTAACAAAATAAAAAATAAATACTATCGCTCTTGATCCACCCCAGGATTTGACCACCCTTGCTAACATTGCTCCTGATTTATTCCTATACCTCTGGAACTTGAACTTCCTAATCACTAAAGCTCTAGAGGCTCTCTCATGTAGTAGTGAATTTAATGCAATTTGGGCTATTTTCATCTGCTCCCGGTTATGGCTCAATGGGGTTGCAGTGAACCGGCGCCTAGCATTCCCAAGTCTACGCTCTAAGTTAAGAATCGCCACCGTAATCCGGCGTTCCCGTTTTGCCGTAAAGGCAATCACTGCACCCCGTAAAACCGCTTTCGCCGCCTGCCAAAACAATACGGGCGTATCCCTGTGTTCTTTATTGAATCGTAAATATTCATCCCAGCTATCCAACAGGTACTGTTTAAATGCTGGATCTGAGGCCAGATACGAGGGAAAGCGCCACCCACCTCCCCTGAGCCCCAGGCCCCGATCCTTCAGATCCATCCATTGAATTGTCAAGCGCCTGCATAAACTGGGAGAGAGCCCTAGTCTCTGGGGCCCCCCCCCCCGGGCCGCCCTTCTGGGGGAGGAGCAGTCCAATGTAGGATCCACCACCAAATTAAAATCCCCCATTAAAAGCAGTGGTAAAGATCTATATGGGAGGCACATTTGAATTAAGTGATCATAAAAAGGTCTCCCATACAGATTTGATCCATATATCGCCACTACTAAGTATTCAATGTGGTGTAGCCAAAGACGCACCACCACATACCTCCCCTTTGGGTCACTACCTACCAGTTGTGCTTTAGCCACCACTCCCTTTCGAATTAAGATTGCCGGGGGGGGGGGGGGGGGGGGGAGGGGGGTCACGTGATGCCTGCTTCCTGAGCAGCAGTGGGAACGAAGAGCTCCGCAGCTTCCCTGTAATAAATCAGCTATATACCTGCTATTGTTGCACCCCGATGGACCCCAAGGCAGAAGAACTGGTCCGTGAACTGCTCGAGCAGGATTGTGCAGAAGCTCGGGAGTTCCGAGGGAAGGAATGCCCGCAAAGAACCAGGGCGGCCTGAAGTCCAAAGGTACCCAGGTGTTGAAATCAGGCAAAATGGCGCTGGCTCCAGAATCGCCGCTCGCGACCGAGAAAAACGCGGGGGAGAGGGCGCGGGAGATCTCCTCAACTGTAACGGCGGCGCTGGAGGATAGGCTGAATAAAATACAGTCCGCAGTCGAGGAGATAAATGAAAAATTTGACTCCCAGTCCCACAGGCTCACGGAAGTGGAACAGCGAGTGTCAACACAGGAGGACACCACGCAGGGTCTGGTGGCACAAATCGCAGCCCTGCAATCGGAGGCGGCGGCATTGAAGGACAGAGTAGAGGAACAGGAGAACCGGAATTGCCAGAATAACTTGTGCGTAGGTCTGCCAGAGTCTGTGCAAGATGGAGCGTTATATAAATTTTTTGGAGAATGGCTGCCGAGACAGCTGGGTCTTGGCGGGAACGACGGCACGTGGCAGTGTGACTGAGCACACCGAATTGGGATCCGCAGAGAGGGAGACAACAAACCCAGAACAGCGATAGCGCACTACACGAATTGGAGGGAAAAAGAACTATTGATGAAACATGGCCGCTCCAGATCAGCACAGTTAGAGTATGACGGTCATAAGATCTTGCTGTTCAACGATTACTCTACAGGGGTAGCGCAACTCCGGCGTGCAATGGCACCAACATGCACACAGTTGTACAACAAGAGAGTTCACTTCTCGCTTGTTTATCCAGCTAAGCTGAGAGTATGGCACGGCGAGAGGTCTCTGGTATTCACGGAAGCATCAGCAGCCAGAGATTTCCTGGTCGGTTTGGACAATGAGAGCCAAAGAGAAAACAACTAGTGATGGCGCCATCAGAGCCGGGAGGAGGCTGGACCGGCCAGAAGGGAAGCACTAGATCCGGTTTCACAACAGCTTTATCAGCACCTAGGTGGAGAGGTTGGCTGGGTGGACTCCTGAGCGTTAATATGCAGTAGCTGCGCGGGCTCAGATGTCTGGTACCTGAGAGCCTGCCAGTACAGGGTGGACATGGAATACTACACATAGCCCTGATTGGTGAGGTCTGCCATGCTTTTTATCACTGTCAGGGCATTAGCTGTTTTCAATGAATGCTCCTGTATAAATGATAGAATTACTGAAACTATTCTGAATGTTATGCTTTGGGGGACTGGGATGTAAGTGGGGGCCTGTTTGCTTCTCGTTGTATGGTTGCAGGAAGGGGAAGGACGGAGTGGTGAGGAGGACCGGAAGTTAAGGGAGTAGGGGGAGGGGGGACCATAGGGTGGGGGTATATTACTTGTATGGAGTCAACAGGAGACGTACCTTGCATGGGACAGAGATATGGGAAAGTAAAGCATCTGGCAGGTTTGGCTGGGAGGCCTGCTGGAGTGTAGAGGGTAACATCATGGGTTTTGCGGCCACCCATACTGGAGATGGTTAATTTGAAGATTGTGTCTTTGAATGTGGATGGGATCCACTCCCCAATTAAGTGTACGAAAATCTTATCCTGGCTGAGAAAGGAGGGGGCTGATATCGCATTCCTACAGGAGACACACCTGTCCAACTCTGAACATGTAAAATTGAAGAGAAATTGGGTTGGAGAGGTAGTGTACTCCTCTTACAACAACAGGAAGAGGGGGGTAGCTATCCTAATAAATAAACAACTGCCATTACATACTCATAAAGTATTACAGGATAGGGATGGAAGGTATGTTGTCATTCTGGCAGAGCTCTGGGGTCGAAAAATCTGTCTGTGTAACCTTTACGCCCCTAATGTCTATAATCATAAGTTTTTTTCAGATATTGTGGCAAAGGTAGTCCCGTATCAGGATTATCAGTTGATCCTGGGAGGTGATTTTAATTGCTACGCAGATCCTTCCATGGACTGCAAACCAGTTAAACCCAGAACTAAGGGGATGGAGAGTAAGGGGGTAAATTTTCTGACACACCAGCTAGGGACAATAGACATCTGGAGACTCCTGCATCCACACGAGACAGATTTTACTTTTTTCTCCATTTCACATAACACATACTCACGTATAGACTACTTTCTTGTCTCTGTCTCACTATTTCCGATAGTCAAGGCGGCACACATACTAGACCACACCCTGTCCGATCATTCGGCTATCTCAATATCGTTAGTGTATACGGCGGGCGGATCAGAGCGAGTGTGGAGATTCTCCCCGTCTCGGTTCAGGGATAACGAATTTAAAGTATATTTAAGGGAAAAGTGGGCAGAATATAAGAGACACAATGATACCCCGGAGGTAGGCCCTGGAATACACTGGGAAGCATCTAAACGTACTGCGAGGTTATACCTTGGCGTACACAGCGGGGAAAAAGAGGAAAGCCGAATCAGAGTTGTTATCCCTGACTGCTGAGTATCAAAAGGCCCGGAGACAGCATGAGGGTAAAATGGATCAGGTGCACAAGGATAATATGCTGAGGATACGAAAACAAATTGATCATTTGCTTACGGCACGAGCTGAGAAGGACATATACTATCAGAGATTCAGGTTGTTTCAGTGGGGAAATAGGGCGGGAAGCTGCTAGCAAACCTGGTGCAACCCTACAAAAAAAAGGCAGATGGTGACATCAATATGGGATAAATCAGGAACCTTATACCAGCAAGAGGCCCAAATACAAAAACAATTTGTTCAATATTATCAATCTCTCCATGCAGAGAGGGAACTGGACCCCGAGTGGAAGGATGCTTTCTTTAAGGGCCTGCCTTTGCCAACGTTCAGTGAGGTGCAGGTGCAGTGCCTGAGTGCCCCTATATTTGAACAGGAGGTCCGGCAGGGTATTAGGGCACTTAAGCTAACTAAGGCTCCCGCCTCCGATGGCTATGGCCCAGAATACTACAAAATCTTGTTGGATGACGTAGCCAGTCTGTTGGCTGCTATGTTTAATAGCTTGGCCGGAAGTGGGGATGTCGAGAAACAGCCTCAAAACCTAGCGCATATTATACTGCTCCCTAAACCAGGGAAAGACCCAGGACAGGTGGGGTTGTATCGTCCTATTTCCTTGCTGAACCAGGATGTCAAAATCCTGGCAGCTATATTAGCTAGAAGAATGAATATATTACTTCCCAGGGTTATTCATGAAGACCAGGCGGGCTTTGTTCCAGCACGCTATGCCTCGATGAACCTTATAAGGGCATTGGCGGCTATACTTACATATAAAGGACGTGCGGGGAAGGAGGCCATAGCTGGGCTAGACATGGAAAAGGCCTTTGACAGTGTCTCTTGGCAGTACCTATTTTGGGTACTGGACAAATATGGGATTAAGGGTAGATATATTGAGTGGGTAAAGGCTTTGTACACCAAACCAATGGCCAAGCTGCTAATTAATAATACGCTGATGGATAGCTTTGAATTGCGGAGGGAAACGAGACAGGGGTGGCCGTTGTCACCGCTGTTGTTTCTCTTGGCAATTGAACCATTGGCAATTAAAATCCGGCACAGCGATCAGATTACAGGTCTGAGGGTGGGAGGGTGAGAAATTCACATCAATCTTTTCGCGGATGATATACTACTTTACCTGGCGGATGCCACCACACACTTGGAACAGGCATTACTTTTGGTACAGGGGTTTGGAGACATTTCGGGCCTGCGAGTTAATTGTGAGAAATCGGAACTCCTTCCTCTAGCAGGTAGTAAGGCTAACTCCAGGTTTGGGGGCCTACCTGTACCACCAGTGCAACAAGCCATGCAATATTTGGGCATCTACCTGAGCATTAATCCCCTAGTAATGTATAAGAGAAATATATTAAATAAGTTAGATCAGATCAAACAAACATGCGCAAGGTGGAAGGATCTACCACTATCGCTGTATGGGAGAATTGCCTTGGTTAAGATGGTAATGCTACCTAAGCTGCTGTATCCTATGCAAGCTATGCCTATATGGATCAAGAGACAAGATGAAAGATTATTCCGATCAATTATTCGATCATTTATTTGGAGACAAAAAGGGGCTCGGGTGGGACACCAGGTGTTAGCGCAAAACAAGGAAAAGGGGGGCCTTAATTTGCCGGATCTCCATCTCTATAATGTGGCAGCATTAATGCGCATAATATATAAGGGTATTGAGGGTCAGTCAAAGTGTACACCGGTTGGGTGGTGGGAGGGTTGGTGTTCTCCGTATACATTTATAAACTTGTTGCATACACACCTGGGGAAGGGAACACAATTAAACTGGCAATTTAGCTTTCGTCACCCGATGCGACAGGCCTGGAAGTGGTGGCGAAATAGACAGACAATCTAGATGTCCGTTAGTATCACCATTTTTAAGAATGGTAGGCCTAGTTGACTTTCCTGCAGGAATGGGTCCCTCAGTATTTCAATTTTGGGCGGAGAATGGGTGTGTGACGTTGAGGAGCTTAATCTCTCCAGAGGGGGATGTTTTTCTATCCTTTTCACAGGTGAGGGATAAGTGGCGAGTCCCTAATAACCACATGCTACATTACATGCAAATTAGGCACTACTGGCAGAAGCTGTGGGGAAAATATGGAACCTCCTGGACATATGGGAGTCTTGATGAGATGATATTGCGCTTACCTATGGGAGGGAACAGGTTATCTACATGGTATAAGTTGACGAAATTAACCATTTCAGAGAAGCGGGAGGAGGGTGTTATTTCCAGGTGGAATGGGGACCTAGGAACGCAATACTCTCAAACTCAGTTTAATATGTTGTTTGTGACGGGGAATGAAATGGTTAAATCTGTGGAGTGGCAAGAAACTCAGTATAAATTGCTGCACAGAGCATATATCACATGTCAGAGAGCACAAAAAATGAAATTGTGGGAGTCTGACAAGTGCACCAAATGTCAGGTTGGAATTGGCACCTTTTTGCATACGTTTTTAGAATGCCCTAGACTGACAATGTGGAATGAGATCTTTAATCTGCTTAATAAAGTAGATCAGGCTACGGTGGAATGGTCTTATCCAGCACTGTTGTTGGGGGATCAGAAGGACCTAACTGAGCAAGGGTTTTCTCAACCTCAGAGGCGTTTTTTTTATATATGACCACGCTTGCAGCTAAAAAGACCATTTTACAGTACTGGACAAGTGAGGATCAGGTACCATACAATTGCTGGTTAATTAAGGTAAAAGAGCTTGCCAGGTACGAGCATTCCTTGTATAAACAGTCCCCAAACATGGATAACAGGTATTATGCGCAGATATGGAAAACGTTCGAGGAACTAGTTGCCCTGTAAGACTCCATAACAAACTGTTTGAACTATATATAGGGGTGGTAGGGAGGGGGGAGGATTGGGAGAGGGAGTGTCTGTGGGGGGTGACAGGGGGGGAAGCGAATGTATTTTCCTTTCTGAATGGTTAGTTTTTCTGGGGATCCGTGGGAGGGAGGGAGGGGGCATACAGGTTGGGGAGAAAAGTAGAAAATGTTAATGCAGTCATGAGTTGGGGAAAGGTTTTTCACCCTGTGGATGGGCCGATTGTTATAAAGGTCTTGTTGTGATGCTTGTTTCATGCACTATTGTTGGATTATACATCTGCTAATACTTGGAAAGCGTGTACTGTATTGACACTAATAAAGATAATCTAAAAATAATTTTAAAAAAGAATTAAGATTGCCACCGCGCTCCGCCTGCCCTCGGCCTCTGCCCCATACACCTCACCTACCCACGCGCGCTTCAACTTTTGCAACTCCTCTTGGGACAATCTCATCTCTTGAATACAAGCCACATCTGCATGGTGTCTTTTTAACGCTTGTAAAATCTTTGCCCCCCACATTCCATGTTATGAACCTAACCCGAGCACCCCTCCTCCTTGAATAGGGTCACTTTCGTAGTTACTACGCTATGAAGAAAGGATGGATGACTCAGGCGCCCAGCTCCACCTGAGTCTCCCAATTCCATTACCCAGCAACCCAAGGACATTCCCCTTACATTCAGTCCCCCTCAGCTCATTCAGTCCCCCTCAGCTCCTTATCCCCCCCTTTTCCCCTCCCCTGCCCTCCCCCACCCCGTACTACTCCCCCCTCATTGCCCATGCCTTCTTCGTTCACAATATCTACTAGGAGAACGCTGGTCTAACAATGGCAGGGGTCCCCCTCCCCCTCACTCCCTTTTACCCTTTCCAAACCACAAGTCCTTAACCACACTCATTTACAGTTCTCTCACATCATACAACAGATCCCCAAACATGTAGTCCTGAATTAAACTTCTTAACTTTGTTACCCAACTGGATGCACTATATACCAACAACCAAGGTGCTGCCATGTGCCTTCAATCAGAATTCACTATAGCTATCTTCAGGCTACACAACTCCCCCTTCAACCGTTCTGTCCAGGAGGAGGTGAGGGCCTATCCCTCAACAAGCACTGAGCCTCTTCCGGTGATTGATACATCTTCCAACCGCCCTCCTCGAGCACTTTAAGCTGAGCAGGATATAGCAACATAAATCTTTGGTTTTTCGCTGCCAGGTGCCGGCATATCGGGCCAAATGCTTTCCTACGCTCCTGCAGAGCTGCAGAATAATCCTGAAAAAATTTTACAGCTACTCCATCAAGAGTCAGTGAATCCCATTTGGTTTGGGCGCCCCTCAAAATTTCCTCCTTATGTAGGAAGTTGTGTACCTTAATTATGACTACTCTCGGCCTGTTACCTCCTGCGGGTTTCCTGCCCAAACAATGCGCTCTCTCCAGGCACAGCGGCCCAACACTGTCCGAGAGGGCAAACTCAGTCTTAAGCCAGCTCTCCAACTGCGTGGGCAAAGCACGGTCCGACACTGACTCCGGAATCCCAATCAGATGGAGGAGGTTAGACCTCCGAGACCTATTTTCCAGGTCATCCAGATGTTTCGCTTGGGCTCGCAGGGATTTCTGCAGGTCTTGCAGACGCGCTTCTCTGCCCACACTCGAATCTTCCAGTTCTGACACTCTCACCTCGAGTTCCCCCGTCCGTCTCGTTTCTCCTAACAATGATTCCACTCCCGCTAGCTATCAGATAGCTTCGTCAGCTGTGGTTCCAAAGCCGTTTTCACTGCCTCCGTTATTTGCTGCAGCTGTAGCGGGTGGAACTGCGGAGGGGAGTCCGAGGACTGGCCGGGCGCCATCTTGGCTTCTTCCAACCCGCGCTGCTTCTCAGCGCCTTTTTTCGGCAATTTCAACACTGTCGCCTGGGTCTCCGTCACAAAGGGATCCATAGATTCATGCGAGGTAGGTCCGTGAGATTGGAATAATTTCGATTTATTTTTCACTCGTTTACGAAGAATGGAGAAGGGGGAACCCCAGAGAGAGAAAAAACCCGACTTCCTCTCTCAAACCATCACGTGACCTCTTCGGTTCATCAAATTATAATTGCAGATTCATCATATTATAGCATTTTTACTTAACATCAGCAATAGCATTTTTACTTAACATCAGCAAAGTCATTGTGGTTTGTGAAATCATCTTCCCAGTAACCATATTTCTGTTTCTCCACCCACCCAGTAACCATATTTCTGTTTCTCCACCCACCTGCTTCCGTGGTTAACAGAGGTTAACAGAAAAATCCCCTTAGATTAGCAAAGTTATAAACCATATTCTCCTGCAAAGCATATTTCTATTATTTCTCCATGTCAGCTCATTTTGCTCTTTCATAAGCAGAAAAGGACATGAGATTCTGTGTCAACCTTGTTAACTAGCTTCTCAGTGACTTGCCCTCTTGACCTGTACTGTGAGGCCTAGCTTTACTCATAACTGTCAGGCTTCCATTGTAGTCCTGTCCTTTGGGTTCATGTCCAGCATGTCCCATATCTACACTCCTCTTTGACCTCTTCCATTGCACCCACTGACTGCCTTCCTAATCACTTTTTGAAGCAACTCTCCAGCTCATACATCACGTATCTTCACTCTGTGGTTAATACAAGTCTCTCTACTGGTGTATTCTTACTAGTTTGGAAAACTGTTTTTATCTACCTGCACCTTAAGGGTACCAATACTGACCCTTCCAACCCCAACAATTATGGTAAAATTATGTATAATCATACCTGATAATTTTCTTTCCATTAATCATAGCTGATCAATCCATAGACTGGTGGGTTGTGTCCATCTACCAGCAGGTGGAGATAGAGAGCAAACTTTTGCCTCCCTATATGTGGTCATGTGCTGCCGGAAACTCCTCAGTATGTCGATATCAAAGCTCCATCCGCAGGACTCAGCACTTAGAGAATTACACCCACGAAGGGACACTCTGCCCAGCTCACCACCGCCGAAACGGGGGAGGGGAATTAACCCAGCTCATCCCCACACAAGTGGGGGAGGGGAATCCGTCCAGCTCATCCCCGCGGAGCGGGGGAGGGACACCACACCCGCCGATGCGGGGGGATCTGGCTTATCCTGCAACCGCAACCGCGGGAGGAGCTGACTGACCCTAACACCGCCGAAGCAGGAGGGGTACAAGCTGCCCTACAGCCGCACGAAGCGGGAGGGAGTGCCGGCAGAATTTATGTCTCAATCCAGCCCCGTAAAACGGGGGGGAGAGGAATGCAGCAGCTCACTGTAACACAAACTCGTCTCAACTCTTGAAGAATCCAAGTGAAAAAACTTGAACACGAAGTCTTTCTGAAGTAACTGAAGACTACACTTGAACCTAAAATGCAACCAGAATAAAAACAGTACAGATATCTGGGAGGGGCTATGGATTGATCAGCTATGATTAATGGAAAGAAAATTATCAGGTATGATTATACATAATTTTACCTTCCATATCATCAAGCTGATCAATCCATAGACTGGTGGGATGTACCGAAGCAGTACTCACCCAGGGCGGGACATTGAAATCCCTGACCACAACACTGAAGCTCCAAACCGGCCCTCCGCCCGAGCAGCCACAGTCAAGCGGTAATGCTTGGAGAATGTATGGGCCGAAGCCCAAGTTGCCGCCTTGCATATCTCTTCCAAGGAGACGGAACCGGCCTCTGCCATCGAGGCCGCCTGAGCTCTTGTGGAGTGAGCCTTCAGCTGGATAGGCGGCACCTTCCTTGCGGCCACATAAGCCGCTGCAATGGCTTCCTTGACCCATCTTGCCACTGTAGGCTTAGCAGCCTGCAGACCCTTACGAGGACCTGCAAACAGGACAAACAGATGATCCGATTTCCGGAAATCATTGGTCACTTCCAAGTATCTGATGATGACTCGCCTCACATCCAGATATTTAAGAGCAGAGTACTCCTCTGGGTAGTCCTCCCTACGAAAGGAAGGGAGACAGAGCTGCTGATTCACATGGAAGCGAGAAACAAACTTGGGCAGAAAGGAAGGCACTGTGCGAATAGTCACTCCTGCCTCAGTGAACTGCAGAAAAGGCTCTCAACATGAGAGCGCCTGGAGCTCGGAAACTCTTCTGGTTGAAGTGATAGCCACCAAAAAGACTGCTTTCCACGTCAGGTCTTTCAGAGATGCCCTTGACAAGGGTTCAAAAGGCGGCTTCTGCAACGCTCTTAGCACCAGGTTGAGATTCCACGCAGGCACCACTGAGTGCAGAGGAGGGCGCAGGTGATTAACTCCCTTGAGAAAGCGCACCACATCTGGCTGCGAAGCCAGGGAAGCACCCTTCAGGCGGCCCCTGAAGCAAGCCAGAGCCGCTACCTGGACTTTAAGGGAACTGAGCGACAGGCCTTTCTCCAGACCTTCTTGCAGGAACGCCAACACTGAAGAAATTGGAGCAGTGAAGGGAGAAAGTGAGCCTGCTTCACACCACGCTGCAAAGATACGCCAAACCCTGGCGTAAGCAGTAGAAGTAGAGCGCTTCCTCGCTCTTAGCATAGTGGCGATGACCTTGTCTGAGAAGTCCTTCTTCCTCAGACGCTGCCGCTCAATAGCCAGGCCGTAAGACCAAAGGGGGAGGGATCCTCCATCACCACGGGACCCTGATGTAACAGGCCCTGCTCCACTGACAGCCGCAGAGGATCGTCGACTGAGAGCCTGATCAAGTCCGCATACCAGGGACGTCTGGGCCAATCCGGACCCACCCGGATTACCCTGCCGGGATGCTTTGCCACCCGGTCTAGCACCCTGCCCAACATGGGCCAGGGCGGGAACACATAGAGGAGCTCTTGTGTCGGCCACTGTTGGAGAAGAGCATCTACTCCCAGGGATCGAGGGTCCCGTCCTCTGCTGAAAAAGCGCGGCACTTGGCAATTGGCCGATGACGCCATCAGAACTAGGCTCGGCTGGCCCCAGCGCTTCGTGATGTCCAAGAACGCCTGAGCAGATAGTTGCCAGTCTCCGGGCTCCAAGGTATGGCGACTGAGAAAGACCGCCTTGACATTCATGACTCCGGCAATGTGGGCCGCTGAAAGCTGCTCCAGGTTCGCTTCCGCCCACTGGCAAAGATTCATAGCCTCCTTGGCTAGAGGGGCGCTCTTGGTACCTCCCTGGCGGTTGACATAGACCACAGCCGTGGCATTGTCTAACAGGACCCGTACAGGCTTCAACACCAGTACCGGGATGAACTCCAAAAGCACCAACCGAATGGCTCTGAGTTCCAGGAGGTTGATAGACCACTTTGCCTCTGCAGGAGACCAGAGCCCCTGCGCTGTCCTTCCCAAGCAGTGGGCTCCCCAGCCCGACAAAGAGGCGTCCGTCGTGACGACAATCCACTCTGGGGTCACCAGAGGCATTCCCGCAGACAACTTGTCTGTCTGCATCCACCAGCTCAGCGCCTTGCGCACTGCTGGGTCCAAGGGAAGGCGCACAGCATAATCCTCCGACATCGGAGTCCAGCGCCGCAGCAAAGATTGTTGAAGTGGTCTCATATGAGCCCTGGCCCAGGGCACTACTTCCATCATGGCCGTCATAGAGCCCAACCGCTGCACATAGTCCCAAGCCCGAGGAGGAGAGGCTACTAGGAACTGGTCCACTTGAGCCTGAAGTTTGACAATTCGATTGTCTGGCAGGAACACTCTGCCCACTTGGGTGTCGAATCGAACTCCCAGGTACTCCAGGGACTGAGTCGGGCGCAGCTGGCTCTTCTCCCAGTTGATGATCCATCCCAGGGAGCTCAAAAGAGCAACTACCCGGTTCACAGCTTGCCGCACTCTGCATAAGAGGGGGCTCGGATCAACCAGTCGTCCAGATAAGGATGGACTTGTACCCCTTCCTTTCGTAGGAAGGCCGCGATGACCACCATTACTTTGGAAAAGGTCCGCGGAGCAGTAGCCAACCCGAATGGGAGGGCTCTGAACTGGAAGTGTCGTCCCAGGACTGCAAAACGCAGAAAGCGTTGATGAGGAGGCCAGATGGGAATATGCAGATACGCTTCCTTGATGCCCAAGGATGCCAGGAACTCTCCTGCCTTCACTGCCGCTATAACAGAGCGGAGAGTCTCCATGCGAAAGTGCCGCACTTTCAAGGCCCAATTGACCCCTTTGAGGTCGAGGATAGGCCGGACAGAACCTCCTTTCTTTGGTACCACAAAGTAAATGGAGTAACGTCCCTTGCCAAGCTGACTTTCTGGCACCGGAACGACCGCGCCCAGGCGGATCCGATTGTCCAAGGTCTGCTGCACTGCCACAGCTTTGACCGGAGACTTGCAGGGAGAGAGTACGAACCCGTCTTTTAAGGGTCGGCAGAACTCTAGCTTGTAGCCGTCTCTGATGACTTCCAGCACCCACGCGTCTGAAGTTATTGTGGTCCACTCGCCCAGAAACGAGGACAGCCGTCCTCCAATCTGCACTGGGGCGTGGACCAAGGCCCCGTCATTGGGTACGAGACCCTGGGGGAGGACCGGAGGGAGCACCTCCGGGACGGCGGTCTCTGCGAAAGGAATGCTGCTTGGGGGAGAAATTCCTCTTGAAGGAAGAAGGGGCAGAGGAGCCCGACTTGCCCGGGCGGTACCGACGGGATTCCTGCAACCGTCCTCTGAAGGTACCGGGACGAGTACTAGCCCGAGCCCTGACCTCTGGTAATTTCTTGCCCTTAGACGTGCCGAGATCGGTCACGATTTTGTCCAGCTCGACCCCAAAGAGCAGCTTGCCTTTAAAAGGCAATCTAGCCAGGCGGGATTTAGAGGCGTGGTCAGCAGACCAATGTTTCAGCCAAAGCCACCGCCGCGCAGAGACTGTCTGAGCCATGCCTTTAGCTGAGGCTCTCAAGACATCATACAGCAAGTCTGCCAAATAGGCTAAGCCCGATTCCAGGGCCGGCCAATCAGCCCTCAAGGAATGATCCGAGGGGGAAGCCCGCTGCACCATAGTCAGACACGCCCTGGCCACATAGGAACCGCAAACCGAGGCCTGCAAACTTAAAGCAGTCGCCTCAAAGGACGACCTTAAGGCCGCCTCCAATCTTCTGTCTTGGGCGTCCTTTAGGGCCGTGCCACCTTCCACCGGCAAAGCCGTTTTCTTAGTCACCGCAGTGATTAAAGAATCCACGGTAGGCCACAGATAGGCCTCACGTTCACTTTCAGGCAAAGGATAGAGGCGGGACATAGCCCTAGCCACTTTGAGGCTCGCTTCCGGGACATCCCATTGAGCCGAAATTAAGGTGTGCATGGCATCATGCACGTGGAAGGTTCTAGGCGGGCGCTTCGTCCCCAGCATAATGGCAGAGCCAACAGGGGCTGAGGGAGAGACGTCCTCCGGAGAGGAAATCTTCAAAGTGTCCATGGCCTGTAACAACAGGTTGGGCAAATCCTCTGGGCTAAAAAGCTGCGCTGCAGAGGGGTCATCCGCTCCATCCGAGCGGGGATCTATCTCCTCCAAGGAATCCGCAAAGGACCATTGGGAGACCTCAGACACGCTGCCCTCATCTACATCGGAGGAGACAAAGTCCTCCAAGGCCTGGGAATCAACCCGAGGGCGTTTACCTCTGGGAACCTCAACCTCTTTACCAGACGAGGGAGCAGTGGCAGCGTTTTGCATGAGGAAGGCCTGATGCAGCAGCAAAACAAACTCGGGGGAGAAACCCCCCAGACTGTGCACTTCCGCAGCCTGGGCCACAGCCCTAGACGCACCCTCAACCGGCGCTCGCAAGAGCGGGGGAGAGACATGCTGCGCATCCAAAATGGCGTCCGGCGCGACACTCCGCAAAGGAGCCGCGCGGGAAGAACGGCGCTTAACTTTAGCCGCTTTTGTGCCGTCGCCCAAATTAAGGGCGTTCATGGCATTAATGTCTCCAACCTCAAGGGCGGCCCACGAAGAAGCCGTCCGAGCCGCGTGGCCGGCCAAGATGGCGGAGGCGAGGAGCGGGGGATGGGCGTTTATGGCGGGAAAAACCGCCACGCCGGAGGAAGGACCGGGACATTCATCGGTCACTAAACTGTCACCCATCAAGGGCGAATCAGGCTGTAAAACCCCCGCATCCCCTTTAGAAGCGCTCCAGCGATCCGGGGAGCGACCCTTTGCGCCCTCGCCCTCCGACGCCATATGCCACGAGGAGAAGAATCGGGGAACCCCCTGCCCGCTATAAAAAGGTAAAATTACCTGCTTGCCGCTCCGAGCTGTAACGAACTGGTGTCCCAGTGAGTAGCTGCAATGAACGTTTAAATAAACGTCGAAATAAACGCCTTTAAGGACGTTTAAAATTTTTTTTTTTTTTTTTTTTTTAACGGAGCCAGCGAGAGGGGGGAGAAAAGGAGGGACCTGGCACCACCAGGTTTGCACTTGCTCAAAAGAGCCCTCAACCCCAGGCCTCAACAAAACCTAAGGATTAGGCTTGGAGGCCTAGCCAGAGCTGCTGCTGTGTGTGACCACCACCTGCTGAGATAGAGAACATACTGAGGAGTTTCCGGCAGCACATGACCACATATAGGGAGGCAAAAGTTTGCTCTCTATCTCCACCTGCTGGTAGATGGACACAACCCACCAGTCTATGGATTGATCAGCTTGATGATATGGAATGTCCTATTTCGCAACTCCCGTTTTTGTCAAAACTCAACAAAGATTGTGGCTGCACAGCTTACCTCTTTTCTGGAGAGAACAAACTGTCTTCACACCTGTCAAACACACTTTTGCCATCACTTTTCTCCAGAAAACAGCATGCTAGCTCTTACTGACTTTGTCCACTGTATCCTCAATGCTGACAGGGAACTCCTTCTCATCTCAATGAAATTATATGGAAATACTTTTAAAACGAATAGGAGGAAATATTTTTCCACTCAAAGAATAGTTAAGCTCTGGCACTCGTTGCCAGAGCATGTGGTAATGGCAGTTAGCATATTTGGGTTTAAAAAAAAAGGTTTGGACAAGTACCTGGAGGAAAAGTCCATAGTCTGTTATTGATGGACATGGGGGAAGCTACTAATTGGATTTCTGCCAGCTACTTGTGACCTGGATTGGCCACTATTGGAAGGATACTGGGCTAGATGGACCATTGGTCTGACCCTGTATGGCTATTCTTAAGTTCTTATGTTAGTGCAGCATTCAAGTTAGTAGACCATGCTATTCTTCACTGCCTTAAGAAATAGATATCGTACAAATACCCCTACTTTGGTTTAAATCTTACCTTGATGGTTGAACATTTAAAGTATTATGGACCGATATTTATTCTTCTCTACACCGTCTTATATGTAGTGCTCCTTAAGGTTCCGTATTAGCACCCATTCTGTTCAATATCTTTCTCTCATCGCTTGCCCTTGTCCTTCAGACCTTAAATATTAACTTTTTCATATATGCAGATGATGTGCAATTCCTTTTTCCACTTGAAACCAAAGATCCACCTGTAATTTCACACATTTTCCACAAATTGACTGATTGGCTCTCATCCCATCATCTAAAACTAAATCCCTCTAAAACAGTTACCCTTTTGTTCCCCTTGCTTGGCTCCTCGTCTTCTCTGCTCCCTCCATTTCTGGTATGCCCAACCCAAGTAAAGGTGATGTTAAAATTCTTGGGTAAATCAAAATATTGCCCTGCAGGAAGTGGACTTGGTAAATTTGACCGACATTTTAGAGTCTCCGAGACAGAAATGACTTTGACATTAATGGTGACTTTGGGTTTATCTATGGATAGAGATCAGCTGTCAAGAGTTTATTTATTGCATTTGTATCCCACATTTTCCCACCTATTTGCAGGCTCAATGTGGCTTACAGAGATTGGTTGTGACATAATCATTCCATGATATCAGAAACAATTATGTACAAGATTAGGTGAGGTAAGAGAGAAGGAAGGTGTTAGGCAAGATATAAGGTGGACTGTAATAACTGGGTGAGTTGGTGAGGTAATTTTGTAAGGCTATGGGTTCTCTTTGTAGGCCTTGTTGAATAGATGTGTCTTGCTATTACGTCCAGGAGTTCAGCAAATTGGGGTTCATTCCTTCTTAAATATCCATGTAAACGTGTGGCGAGACTGGATTTTCAAAAATATGTTTTCATTGTTCTCTCTCAATTGTCAGCCTTTTTAGCCACTAAGAGGTTGGCTGCTAAGGAAGCTGGAGGTATTCTTGTTATCACTACTTAAAAGGCTCTTTATATATATTTTTTGGATTTAGCTGGGATATAAGCAGTTTAGCAATTAGTTTTCTTTCTTATTTAAACTTCCTTATGATTCTCTTTTAACATACTACTATTTGGATTATATGGCGTTTTTGAGACTACCTTTTCCTTAAATTCTAGAATTACATATTTCTCAGCTCTATTTCTGTACAAGTGATATGATACATTAAAAATTTCACAAATAAAAAAAAAATTCATGGGGACCTGACAATCATCTTATGTTCAACAATTAGATTTCCTCCATTGCTAGTAAATTGTTCTTTGCTCTGATAAACACGCCTTGCAAGATCCCTTTTTGATAAACCCTCTGTCTCTTCATCCACTTTTAATTTCTCACATTTATTGGAATTCTATGCTCCATGGCCTACCACAATTCCAACTATGCCGACTGCAACTCATCTAAAACATATCTGTCAAATTAATATACAGCGCAAAGAAATCTAACAGTATCACCCCATTATTCTATGCTGAACACCACAGTATCAGACTATCTTCAAGATCATTAACTTAACTTTCCAAGTTGTTTGCTTTGGTCATCCCCTCTTCTTATTCAAACATCTCATTCTTACTCCAAAACTGCTCTCTACATTCCTCCCAATAGCACCTTCTAGTGACACCTTCCTACCTCCAAATCTGTTCACAAACTGCTAGAACATCCTTCTTTTCAGTTGTCTCTCCTATCCTGTTGAATAATATTCTTCTCCACTTACAAACATAACTTTCATTCCTAAACTTTAAGGCTATCCTTAAAGCCCATTTTCTCTCCAAAGCGTTTCCACATAAACCTAGAAGATGTTTATACTCTCCCCTTTGCCCTTCAAAATCCCTTTGAAGCAAGACCTCCCCCTTTCACTGACCTGTCAATTTTTCTTTACTACTCCCCCAATCATTTGTATCTCCCCTTGATTAAAGTCTGTAGTTTTCTCCTATTAGACTGATATTTACTTCCCCATTGTATCCCATGCATCATTTTGTGTCTACCTTCCCCCCTTTTCACCTTAATTATAAATGATTGTAAACCACTTATAAATTGAAATGAGAACTGTGGATAAGGCTTCAATGCCATCCCCCACCCACTCTACATCCATGACACAGCCCTTTCAAAAAACAAATACAAAAATATAAACAGCATGCAATTGGGATACAAAGAGGAAAACTATCGTTAAGATGTTTTAGTGCATTCTGCGGTAAGCCTTTTTCAGCATGCCAAGCCCCTGGAAAAGCCAGCTCTTTAGAGTGATATTTGCTTTGCTTCTGCTAAGTAATATGTTTATATTAGAAAGTTAACAGGTCCTGCACATATTGTTATTCAGTTAAGAAACTTTACATGGAAAGTAAACATAACTATTTAGCAGTAGATCTTTATCCCTTTATTTGCATATGGTATTCCTTCTTTGGCAAGACACAAGCAAGCAGATGAGAGATAGGGCGGGGGAGGAGAAAGACCTATAGACCTTTATGTATGATCCTAGCACACTGCCAAAGACCCCCTAGCTCTACAGGGAACCAGGTGAACAATGGATTAGCAGCAGCTCAGACTATTCCAGAAGCAGTGGAGTACACCGTATCTACCTGCTGGAGAAAGAAAAATACTGAAGAAGGAAACTATACACTAAACTTATAAAGCACACTACACTTCTATATTCTCTAGCTCCATCTGTTGGTTGATAGTCATAACATCTGCTTATCTGGAATAGTCTAATGATGAAAAAAGCAAATATTGCATATTCACACTAACATCTTCCATACCACTTTAACATGCACGGTAAAGACTTCCTATATAGCTTCCTAATTAGCATGCATAAAAGGGCTTTAAGGTCCACACTAAAGCTTCTTGCATAGGCATCACTGTGTATCCCAATTAAATAAATGATTTTTTTTTTTGCAAACTTAGGGCTGTTTACTAAGGTGCACTAGCAGTTTTTTTTTAATTTTTTATTTATAACCATTTACATTTTTACAAGCGATAAAACAATTTGCTGGAAATACAGAGAAAGTATATGTAGGAATTATTTCAGTCAGGTAATTCTTTTGGAGAATAGTACTAAAGTCATAGATTCATTCTGAACTTTAATGCCCAGTTTCTTAAAAATTACTTTAAGCGGTCACATGTTTGAACTTCTGTAACTTTTTTTTTTCATATAAAAGAATGGGGTATGGACTACTGAATTACAGACTGTTCCAACAGAAATCATTTAAACCTCATTTTTGTTACTGTAGACTTTAGTCATATTTTCCCAGAGATGGTCACACAATGTTCATAAGTATAAAATTTATTACCTTTTCTTCGTTGAATACTCATGAATTAACACCTCAGAAACATCGTATCTCTGGAAAAGTGATCTTACTTCAGCCTGCAAAATTATAATAATTGAAACAATATTTTGTACAAATTAGGGACAAAAGTACAGAAAAATATATTTTACTATATTACAAAATTAGACCAGAAATTCCAGGCTACCTCTGACACCGAAGGATGCAAGCTGCCAACATGAACATAAAATTGCTCTTTGGATTCATTCATTGGAGAAATAACTTTTACATCTGAAAAAAAAAAATCAAAAATTAGTCTGTCTCATTAAAACTGCTTCTTTTCTCAAAATGAAGCCATTGTGTTCTGAACCAAGCCATCAAGTAATTCTAGTAACTACCCACATTTGGCTGACAAAAAAGAACAGAGCTTGCCACGGAAAAGTTTTCATTGTTACTTTTCAGCAGCCCACATTTTGCTCAGCATCTCTCTCTAGGACCAAGATATATTTCGGAAAGTAACATATCTAATTTTGTAAATCTACGTGCTTTGAAAATGAGCCTCTAAACATACAGTAACAAAACTTTAAAACATTGCTTTATTACATATACTATAATAGTTTTATAATGTTTACCTAGAATTAAATTTACTTACCTGTAGCAGATATTCTCCAAGGACAGCAGGTCATTAATTCTCATATGTGGGTGACATCATCCATGATGCCAGGTGATGAACGCTATTTAGCATACTCTCTAAGAGCTCGCAGCAGAGGTCTCATCATGCATGAGCGAGTGCCATCCCGCCTTCCGTGTGAGCACGGAAACATCAGTCCAATGATATAGCAATAGAAGAGAACTCCAAGGGGAGGTGGGAGGGAATGTGAGAATTAATGGCCTGCTATTCTCGGAGAAAGAGAAGACACTTACCTGTAGCAGGTATTCTCCGAGGATAGAAGGTTGATTATTCTCACAACTGGGTCGATGTCCACATCGGCCTGGGAACTGGCATTTGCAATAGCAAAAAGAAAAAAAACTTTGCCACAGCCTTCTGGCACGTTGTGTTGGACTATAATACTTATGATATGATACTTATGCTGACCCAGAATATTTGTTTTCTGACATGCAGAAAGTTTATTTTGACCTGTTGCTACCAGAATATTTGTTTGACAGGTTGCTACCACAACGCTCCGTTGCGGTGGGTAACTCACTACAGGACTGTGCTGAGAAAAGTCCAAAGGCTGGTGTTTTCATCAGAGGGTGCCTGGGAGAGAGGAAAGCAGATTGGCCACTCATTGTTCTGTTCCAGGCACACTTGTTTGTGAGCTGTTATAAAAAGAGGGGAGGCCCTGACTGAAACAGAAGCTCTGTACCTGGTTTGAGGGACGCCTATCTCCAGTGTGGAATTGTCCCACAGAATCTCTGGGCGGTCATCGGTGCTTCCCCGATTGCTGTTACGGCTCAAATGAAGGCTACAATCCTGTGGTGATGTATGTATACTGCATAAGAATGTTATGTAATATGTGTATGCCTATTGATGTGTGAATAAACAATCTTTAAAGCAATACCCGAACCCTTGATTTGATACACACGCGTACAGCATGCACCGCGCATACGCAGAGTGCCTTCCTTTCAGACATGCGACCGCGGTCCTCAGTTCAATCCAAAAACAAACAAAAAAAAACAACTCCAAGGGGAGGTGGGCGGGATTGTGAGAATGACCAGCCTGCTGTCCTCAGAAAATACCTGAAACAGGTAAATATCTTCACTTACTCCGAGGACAAGCAAGCTGAGTTGTTCTCACAACTGGGGTATCCCTAGCATCCAGGCTCACCCAAAACAATAACATTGCTCAATTAGGCCTTGCAACGGCGAGGACATAACGTAAATTAACCTGAAACTATATACAACTAGCTGAGAGTGCAGCCTGGAACAGAATAAAAAAGGGCCTAGGTGGGTGGAGTTGGATTCTAAACCTCAAACAGATTCTGCAACACAGTCTGCCAAAACCGACTATCGCATCAGGTATCCTGCTCAAGGCAGTAATGTGAAGTGAATGTGTGGACTGAAGACTACGTTGCAGCTTTGCAAATCTCTTCAAAGGAGGCTAACCAGCTTATAATCGAAAGTGATTGCCAGCCATCTTCCGACACAAATCGGGAGATGGCCGGCGATTTCTTAAAAGCTGCGAAATCTGTATAATCAAAAGCGGCATTTTTGACAGCATTGCCGGTGAAAGTTCACGGGGGCGTGTCGGTAGATTAGTGAAGGCGGGACATGGGCGGGCATGGGCGTAGCTACCAGATGGCCGGCTTTCACCGATAATGGAAAAAAAAAAAAAGCGGCGTTAAGCAGTATTTTGCCGGCTTTACTTGGTCCTTTTATTTTCACGACCAAGCCTCAAAAAGGTGCCCCAACTGACCAGATGACCACTGGAGGGAATGGGGTATGACCTCCCCATACTCCCCCAGTGGTCACCAATCCCCTTCCAAACTAAAAAAATAAAACTAAAAACCTTTTCCATGACAACAGAATGTGTTGTATCCTCAGACAGCCTTTCCCTGGTTGCGATGTGGCTCTCGGATGAGTGTGACACCTTTTCTGTTAGGTGCCCTGCAGAGTCACATTAGCAATGCATTGTGGTGGGTGTAGGGTACTGGGCTCTACTCCCATGGTGCTTTTCCCCCCTGCTAACTGGGTCAGAGTGTGCCCTGTTTGTTTCCTTTTGTAGTCTATGCGGTAGTGGCCATTTTTGTAAGCCAGTTTTAGTTCCCTTTCCTGTGTTACCCACCTTAGAGAACGTAGTTCTTACCTTGAATGGTGCTGAAAGAGGGCATTGTCCACCATTGTGCCAGCTCTGACCTACTACTAATCTTAGTACCAGGGGACTCTTTGCCAGTGGGGCACAACCTCTGATCTGCAGTTAACTGTGAGTAAACGTAGTTATTTCAAGAAAGGACTTTTCAGAGAGATCAGTCTTCAGGTGGGAACTGGTGTGCCAAAGTTATACAGCAGCAATAAGTCCTAGAGGCTGTATGCAGGTCCCTGGGGCAATTTTAGTGGGTGCAGTACATTTGTGGGTAGTGCGTTTGGGGTGGGGTTGGGGGGCTCAGCTCCCAAAGTAAGGGAGATATGGACGTGGGAGCTTTTCTGAAGTCCACCTCAGTGACCCCCAGGGTGGCTGGTTGGTGTCCTGGCATGTCAGGGGGGGACAGTGCACTAAAACTGCTGGCTCCTCCCACAGTCAAATGCCTTGAATTTGGCCGGGGTCTGAGAAGGCCGACATAACTTTCCATTATCGCTGAAAAACAAACCCGGCCATCTCTAACCCGGCGAACTCCACGGCATTTGGCCATCTAAACCGTATTATCGAAAAAAAAGATGGCCGGCCATCTTTTTCGATAATACGGTTCCGGCCAGTTGTAGCGCCGCCACCAACATAGATCACCGGCGATCTATTTGGCCGGCGACGTTCGATTATGCCCCTCTAAGTGAGCCACCAATGCAGCCATGGCTCTGACATTATGAGCCGTGACATGGACCTCCAGAGCCAGCCCAGCTTGGGCGTAAGTGAAGGAAATGTAATCTGCCAGCCAATTGGATATTGTGCGTTTTCAGAAGGCGACTCCCCTCCTGTTGGGATCAAAAGCAACAAACTGGGCAGACTGTCTGAAGGGCTTTGTCTGCTCCACGTAAAAGGCCAATCCTCTCTTGCACTCCAAGGTGTGCAAGCTGATTTCGCCAGGATGGGCATAAGGTCGGGGAAAAAGTGTTGGCAAGACAATTGACTGGTTCAGATGGAACTCAGACACCACCTTCGGCAGGATCTTAGGGTTCGTGCAAAGCACTACTCTGTTGTGATGAAACTTAGTATAAGGTGCATCCACTACTAAGGCCTGAGCTCACTGACCCAACGAGCTGAAGTAACAGCGACCAAGAAAATGACCTTCCAGGTCAAGTACTTCAGATGGCAGGAATTCAGTGTCTCAAAAGGAGCTTTCATCAGCTGTGTGAGGACGACATTGAGATCCCATGACACTGGAGGAGGTTTGACAGGGGGCTTTGACAAAAGCAAACCTCTCATGAAGCAAACTAAAGGCTGTCCAGGGATAGGCTACACGGCGATGATAAGCACTAATTACACTGAAGTGAACCCTTATGGAGTTGGTCATCAGACCAGACTCTGACAAGTGTAGAAGGTATTCAAGCAGGGTCTGAGTAGGGCAAGAAAGGGGATCTAGGGCCTTGCTGTCACACCAGACGGCAAACCTCCTCCATTTAAAAGAGTAACACCTCTTTGTGGAATCTTTCCTGGAAGCAAGCAAAAGGAAGCAAGACCCAGGAGACCCCTTTTGAAAGACCCAAGGAGGCGAATTCTAAGTTCTCAACATCCAGGCCGTGAAAGCCAGAGACTGGAGGTTGGTATGTAGAAGTGACCCCTTGTTGAGGGTTGGAAATCACTCCAATCTCCACGTTTTCTCGGAAGACAACTCCAGAAGAAGAGGGAACCAAACCAGACACAGCCAGTAGGGCACAATCAGGATCATGGTTCCGTTGTCTTGAGCTTCAGGAAAGTCTTTCCTACTAGAGGTTTAGGAGGATAAGCATACAGAAGGCCCGCTCCCCAATGTAGGAGAAAGGCAGACGCTAGTTTCTCATGGGCCTGAAGCATGGAAAAGAACTGAGGGACTTTGTGATTGATTTGAGTGGTAAAAAGATTAACCGACAGGGTGCCCCACGCTCGGAAGATCTTGCAGACAATGCCCATGTTGAGCAACTACTCGTGAGGTTGCATTATCCTGCTCAGCCTGTCGGCCAGACTGTTGTTTACACTGGCAAGATAAGTGGCTTGGAGAAACTTCCGGCATGGTTAAAAAGTGAGGTGAAGGAAGCTTTTAGAGGTAAAAGAAGATGGAAGAAGGAACAGACTGAAAATAATAAGAAACAGCATAAGGAATGTCAAGTCAAATGCAAAGTGCTGATAAGGAAGGCAAAGAGGGACTTTGAAAAAATATTTTGTTGGAAGCAAAAACTCGTAGCAAAAAACTTTTTAGGGATATTAAAAGCAAGAAGCCGGCAAAAGAATCAGTTGGACTGCTAGATGACCGAGGGGTAAAAGGGGCAATCAGGGAAGACAAAGCCATAGTGGAGAGATTAAATGAATTCTTTGCTTTGGTCTTAATGGAGGAAGATTTGGGAGAGATACCAGTGCCAGAAATGGTATTCAAAGCTGATGAGTCAGAGAAACTGAATGAAAACTTTATAAACCTAGAGGACTGTAATGGGGCAATTTGACAAATTGAAGAGTAGCAAATCTCCTAGACTGGATGGTATTCATCCCAGAGTACTGATAGAAATGAAAAATGAACTGGTGGATCTGTTAGTATTATATAATTTATCTTTAAAATCGAGCATGGTACCGGAAGATTGGAAGGTGGCCAATGTAACACCGATATTTAAAAAAGGTTCCAGAGGGTATCCAGTAAATTATAGACCGGTGAGCCTGATGATGGTGCCAAGCAAAATGGTAGAGACTATTATGAAGAACAAAATTACAGAGCATATTCAAAAGCATGGATTAATGAGATGAAGCCAATATGGATTTAGTGACGGGAGATCTTGTCTCACCAATCTATTACATTTCTTTGAAGGGGTGAACAAACGTGGATAAAGGCGAGACAGTTGATATTGTGTATCTGGATTTTCAAAAGGCGTTTGACAAGTACCTCATGAAAGATTCCAGAAGAATTGTGGATTAAAAACTGGTTAAAGTATAGAAAACAAGAGAGTAGGGTTAAATGGTCAGTATTCTCAATGGAGAAGGGTAGATAGTGGGGTTCCCCAGGGGTCTGTGAAGGGACTGCTGCTTTTTAACATATTTATAAATGATCTAGAGATGGGAGTAACTAGTGAGGTAATTACATTTGCTGACGACACAAAGTTATTCAAAGTTATTAAATCGCGAGAGGATTGTGAAAAATTACAAGAGGACCTTACGAGAATGGGAGGCTGGGCGTCTAAATGGCAGACGACGTTTAATGTGAGCAAGTGCAAAGTGATGCATGTGGGAAAGAGGAACCCAAATTATAAATACATCATGCAAGGCTCCACGTTAGGAGTCACAGACCAAAAAAGGGGTCTAGGCATCGTCACTGATGATACGTTGAAACCTTCTGCTCAGTGTGCTGCTGCAGCTAAGAAAGCAAATAGAATGTTAGGTATTAGGAAAGGAATGGAAAACAAAAATGAGGATATTATAATGCCTTTGTATCGCTCCATGATGCGACTGCACCTCGAATATTGTGTTCAATTCTGGTCGCTGCATCTCAAAAAAGATATAGTGGAATTAGAAAAGGTGTGAAGAAGGATGACGAAAATGATAAAGGGGATGGGACGACTTCCTTATGAAGAAAGGCTAAAGCGGCTAGGGCTCTTCAGCTTGGAGAAAAGGCGGCTGAGGGGAGATTTGATAGAGGTCTATAAAATAATGAGTGGAGTTGAACGGGTAGATGTGAAGCGTCTGTTTACGCTTTCCAAAAATACTAGGACTAGGGGGCATGCGATGAAGTTACAATGTAGTAAATTTGAAACGAATCAGAGAAACTTTTTCTTCACTCAACCTGTAATTAAACTCGAATTCGTTGCCAGAGAATGTGGTAAAGGCGGTTAGCTTAGCGGAGTTTAAAAAAGGTTTGGACAGCTTCCTAAAGAAAAAGTCCATAGACCATTATTAAATGGACTTGGGGAAAATACACCATTTCTGGGATGAGCAGAATAGAATGTTTTGTACTTTTTTTGGATCTTGCCAGGTATTTGTGACCTGGATTGGCCACTGTTGGAAACAGGATGCTGGGCTTGATGGACCATTGGTCTTTCCCAGTATGGCAATACTTATAGGCGCCTGGTATAAGAGGCTTGCCGCAAGCCCTAAGCGTCTCTCTCTCTCAGTCATCTATCATACCTCGTGGTGTTAGAGCAGCAGTGCTGGGCTCCGTGCTTTGTTTTGCCTGCTCTCTCTCCCTCAGCTCTGGCCCGCCCTCATTTCCTGTTTACACAAGGGCGGGCCAGAGCTGAGAGAGAGAGAGAGAGAGAGAGAGAGAAGGCAAAACAAAGCATGGAGCCCAGCACTGCTGCTCTAACACCACGAGGTATGATAGATGATGTTTAAAATTTGGAGGAAGCCTGGAACTCGAAGGGAGCAAGGGAAGGGGGACCCTGGAACTGTCTGTGAGGGAGGGGGACCCTGGATCTGTCTGGGAGGGAGGGAGGGGGACCCTGGAACTGTCTGTGATGAGTCTGACTTCTTACTTTCCAGTTCAGTATTTTGCCTTCATATCTGTTGTGTCGTGTTTTTCATGTGTGATCAAGATGCAGTATTCTGCTAGCATGTAGTATTTGCAGCCCTTTTTGTTTTGTTTCACTAGGTTGTGTACTGGTGTTTTAGAGCCAGGTGTAATTATAGTGCTGCCTTTCCACGCATAAGATTGTAGCCCGTCCTGTCCTTGGAATTAGTGCTGTTATGGTTTAGTAAGGTTATGAGTGTGTTTTTGCACAAATTTGAGTATAGTGTTTTGCAGTGGAGAGATTATGTGTTGGCCTTACTGAGGTCGCACCAAAACATCAGAAAGGGTGTAGAGCCTAAATCATGACACACTACCTCTTGAAGGATCTACATATGGTCGTTAATAAAAGGAGCTCATTGTGAACACTAGCCACCCTAAAAGGGTGTTTTTTGGCTCTACATGAGAATTGTGATACCTTGTTTCATATTGTTGACGGTCTGCATTTTCCGTATGGTGGTATATTGGTGTATTAGGTCTGCCCAGTGTAATATTTATGGTACAGTAAGGTTCTGAGTGTATTTTTGCACAAAGTTGTGCATAGTGTTTTGCAGTTGAGCAATTGTGGTTAGTATATGCTTTGAGCAACCACTTTATTCTTTGACATATGATACATATCTAATATCTAAATTTAATAAAAGGTATTGTGACTTATTTTATTTTTACTTTTTCTTCTGTGTGTTGTCAGACAATTATAGATGTAAGCCCTGCCCATGGCCCCACCCCTAACCCCACCCCCTTTAGCCTCCCCAGACAATTGGGCCACCGACCGCCTGTACTTATGTTGGCAGGTTCAAACCCAAGTGGTGAGTGCGACTAAAGCATCCATCCTCGGCACAGGGAGAAAGGTTCACACCTGCTTGCATGTGTAGCAGGGCTCCAATGAACTCCAATTGCTGAACCGGGAAAAGATGGGACTTGGGGTAGTTTAAAACGAACCCTAGTAGCTCTAGCCACCAAACAGTTCTCTGCATAGACTCCTGAGCACTGTCCTTCGACGTGCTCTTCATCAGCCAATCGTCCAGGTAGGGAAATACATGGACTACCAGTCTGCACTGCGATGCTGTGATTACTACTAGACATTTGGTGAAAATCCTGGCAGTTGAAGCGAAGCCAAAAGGCAATACGTGGTACTGAAAGTGATTTGTTCCCAGTTGACATCGGAGATATCCCTACTGAAATATCAGTACCTTGAAGTATCAGGCATCTTTATGTATAAGTGCAGGCATCTCTTAAGTGCAAAGAGCATAGCCAATCTTGAACCTTAATCACTGGGAGAAGTGTGACCAGGGAAACCATCCTGAACTTTTCTTTGACCAGGAAATTGTTCAGGGCCCTTCGGTCTAGGATGTGAAGCTTCGACCTTGTCTTATCTGGGACAAGGAAGTACCTGGAATAGAATCCCTTCCCCTGGTGGAATAGGCTCAACAACATGGGCCTTTAGAAGGGCAGAGAGTTCCCCTGGAAGTACCTCCTTGTGATGAGAGCTGAAGTAAGATTCTACCAGAGGGCAATTCGGTGGTCTTTGACACCAATGTAAGGTGTAACCAAGATGGACTATTTGAAGAACCCACCGGTCAGAGGTTACAAGAGGCAACCTTTCTTGAAAAAACTCAGCCTCCCCCTCACATGTAGGTTGTCTGGGACGGTCACTGTTATTGCGGCTATGCTCTGCTGGGGCTAGTCAAAAAATCATCCCTGTTTTAACTGGGAAACCAGCTGGGTAAATCCTGAGTACACTTTAGCTTTGGAGTGCTGCCATAGAGCAAAGCTTTGACTATCTATATTTTCACATTGTTTGGTTTGATTCATAGATTCTAAGATGCTCTTACCCGTGCGTCCTTCTCATAATCTCGTCTTGATAATCTGCTGACTTTACCTCCATCTATCCTATAAAGAAAAAAAAATATACAAAAAAAAGCCCTCCCTCTTTCACCTGCATAGGATCATGGAAAAGATTACTGGATTAACCTAAAAGAAGCAAAGAGAGAAATATGGCTAGAGAAAGTGCAGGCGGAAGAAAAACTGGCTAAAGATGTAAAAAGAGATGACAAGCCTTTTTTCAGATATATTGGGGAAAGGAAAAAAAGATATGAATGGAATTGAAAGATGGTAAAATTGTGCCTTACCTGATGATAATTTTCTTTCCTTTAGTAGCAGCAGATGAATCCAAGAACTGGTGGGTTGTGTCCATCTACCAGCAGGTGGAGATTGAATTACAAAGCTGAAGGCCAGCTCCTCCTTCACTTCAGTATATGTCTCATCATCAAGCAGAATCAGACAAGAAACATGGAAGCCTTCCTCACCAACCAACCACCACAGAAACTTATCAGTACGACTTAGAGAAACAACAGAAATGGACTCCTCCAGTACTTTCCATTCTCTATCTTTTTTTTTTATTAACTAAAAACCAGGACAAGAACAGATAGGTAAAACCATTGCAGCTGACAGAGGGCAGGATCCTGGATTCATCTGCTGCTACTAAAGGAAAGGAAACTATAACCAAGTAAGGCATAATTTTACCTTCCTTAGCGTATGCAGCAGATGAATCCAGGAACTGGTGGGATGTACCAAACCAATCACTAATTAGGATGGGAAGTCGCACTACTCCAAGACAGAACAGACGATGCCAAGGCAGCATCTGAGTAGAGAAAGCACACCCGTTCCACCCGAGAGGTAGACAGCAACCTTGTGCAACAAACCTGCAATGCCACTGGCGTTGCACGACCTTCCAATAAATCCACGGAAACAAAGTATCAACAATCCAACAAGAAAAGGTCAGATCAGAGGCCACTGTCCCCTGGCAAACACCAGCAAGAAGGACAAAGAAGATTAGAACGCTGAAAAACGTGCAACATCTGCAAATGCCCAAGAATTCTCCAAACATCCAGAAAACGAAGCATCGTGTACTCCACGTGAAAATCCCACTCCCGAAAGGAGGGAAGAAAGAGGCTGAAAATGAAAAAAAGCCAAACCATAGCTGGTAAGAAAAGGAGGGACCCTATACAAGGTCAGTCCAGACACACGGCTGCACCAAAAATTCAGACACTCTGAGTGCCTAAGAATTGGCAACCAAGAACACCGCTCGCGAGTAAGCTCCTAAGCGAAGCCTTCTACAAAGGATCTAAAAGGAGTCCAGAACCATACTCTGTAGACAAGAAGCCCAAAGCTAGGCTCAAAGAACAAGAACAAGGTTTCAGGGCAACCAAGGTCGCAGCAGCGGAGCAGCAAAGCACTCCGCAAAAAATGCACCACCTCCTTGTGCGAAGTCAGAGAGCAGCCTGACATTCTCTCCCAGAAGCAGGTTACAGCGAATGCTACATACCTGTAGAAGGTATTCTCCGAGGACAGCAGGCTGATTGTTCTCACTGATGGGTGACGTCCACGGCAGCCCCTCCAATTGGAACACTTTCTAGCAAAGTCCTTTGCTAGTCCTCGCGCGCCGATGCGCACCGTGCATGCGCGGCCGTCTTCCCACCCGAACCGGCTCGTACCGGCCAGTCTCATATTTAGCAAGACAAAGAGAAGGGAAGACACAACTCCAAAGGGGAGGCGGGCGGGTTGTGAGAACAATCAGCCTGCTGTCCTCGGAGAATACCTTCTACAGGTATGTAGCATTCGCTTTCTCAGAGGACAAGCAGGCTGCTTGTTCTCACTGATGGGCTATCCCTAGCCCCCAGGCTCACTCAAAACAACAACCATGGTCAATTGGGCCTCGCAACGGCGAGGACATAACTGAGATTGACCTAAAAAATTTACCAACTAACTGAGAGTGCAGCCTGGAACAGAACAAACATGGGCCTAGGGGGCTGGAGTTGGATTCTAAACCCCGAACAGATTCTGAAGCACTGACTGCCCGAACCGACTGTCGCGTCGGGTATCCTGCTGCAGGCAGTAATGAGATGTGAATGTGTGGACAGATGACCACGTCGCAGCTTTGCAAATCTCTTCAATAGTGGCTGACTTCAAGTAAGCTACCGACGCTGCCATGGCTCTAACATTATGAGCCGTGACATGACCCTCAAGAGCCAGCCCAGCCTGGGCGTAAGTGAAGGAAATGCAATCTGCTAGCCAATTGGAGATGGTGCGTTTTCCCACAGCCACTCCCCTCCTGTTGGGATCAAAAGAAACAAACAATTGGGCGGACTGTCTGTTGGGCTGTGTCCGCTCCAGATAGAAGGCCAATGCTCTCTAGCAGTCCAATGTGTGCAGCTGACGTTCAGCAGGGCAGGAATAAGGACGGGGAAAGAATGTTGGCAAGACAATTGACTGGTTCAGATGGAACTCCGACACAACCTTTGGCAAGAACTTAGGGTGAGTGCGGAGGACTACTCTGTTATGATGAAATTTGGTGTAAGGGGCCTGGGCTACGAGCTGAAGTAACTGCCACCAAGAAAATGACCTTCCAGGTCAAGTACTTCAGATGGCAGGAATTCAGTGGCTCAAAAGGAGGTTTCATCAGCTGGGTGAGAACGACATTGAGATCCCATGACACTGTAGGAGGCTTGACAGGGGGCTTTGACAAAAGCAAACCTCTCATGAAGCGAACAACTAAAGGCTGTCCTGAGATCGGCTTACCTTCCACACGGGAATGGTATGCACTGATCGCACTAAGATGAACCCTTACAGAGTTGGTCTTGAGACCAGACTCAGACAAGTGCAGAAGGTATTCAAGCAGGGTCTGTGTAGGACAAGAGCGAGGATCTAGGGCCTTGCTGTAACACCATAGAAAGAAGTAACTCCTCTTAGTGGAATCTTTCCTGGAAGCAAGCAAGATGCGGGAGACACCCTCTGACAGACCCAAAGAGGCAAAGTCTACGCTCTCAACATCTAGGCCGTGAGAGCCAGGGACCGGAGGTTGGGATGCAGAAGCGCCCCTTCGTCCTGTGTGATGAGGGTCGGAAAACACTCCAATCTCCACGGTTCTTCGGAGGACAACTCCAGAAGAAGAGGGAACCAAATCTGACGCGGCCAAAAAGGAGCAATCAGAATCATGGTGCCTCGGTCTTGCTTGAGTTTCAACAAAGTCTTCCCCACCAGAGGTATGGGAGGATAAGCATACAGCAGACCCTCCCCCCAGTCCAGGAGGAAGGCATCCGATGCCAGTCTGCCGTGGGCCTATAGCCTGGAACAGAACTGAGGGACTTTGTGGTTGGTTCGAGATGCGAAGAGATCTACCAAGGGGGTGCCCCACACCTGGAAGATCTGTCGCACTACACGGGAATTGAGCGACCACTCGTGAGGTTGCATAATCCTGCTCAACCTGTCGGCCAGACTGTTGTTTACGCCTGCCAGATATGTGGCTTGAAGCACCATGCCGTGACGGCGAGCCCAGAGCCACATGCTGACGGCTTCCTGACACAGGGGGCAAGATCCGGTGCCCCCCTGCTTGTTGATGTAATACATGGCAACCTGGTTGTCCGTCTGAATTTGGATAATTTGGTGGGACAGCCGATCTCTGAAAGCCTTTAGAGCGTTCCAGATCGCTCGTAACTCCAGAAGATTGATCTGCAGATCGCGTTCCTGGAGGGACCAGCTTCCTTGGGTGTGAAGCCCATCGACATGAGCTCCCCACCCCAGGAGAGACGCATCCGTGGTCAGCACTTTTTGTGGCTGAGGAATTTGGAAAGGACGTCCCAGAGTCAAATTGGACCAAATCGTCCACCAATACAGGGATTTGAGAAAACTCGTGGACAGGTGGATCACGTCTTCTAGACCCCCAGCAGCCTGAAACCACTGGGAAGCTAGGGTCCATTGAGCAGATCTCATGTGAAGGCGGGCCATGGGAGTCACATGAACTGTGGAGGCCATGTGGCCCAGCAATCTCAACATCTGCCGAGCTGTGATCTGCCGGGACGAACGTACCTGCGAGACGAGGGACAACAAGTTGGTGGCTCTCGTCTCTGGGAGATAGGCGCGAGCCGTCCGAGAATCCAGCAGAGCTCCTATGAATTCGAGTTTCTGCACTGGGAGAAGATGGGACTTTGGATAATTTATCACAAACCCCAGTAGCTCCAGGAGGCGAATAGTCATCTGCATGGACTGCAGGGCTCCTGCCTCGGATGTGTTCTTCACCAGCCAATTGTCGAGATATGAGAACACGTGTACCCCCAGTCTGCGAAGTGCTGCTGCTACTACAGCCAAGCACTTCGTGAACACTCTGGGCGCAGAGGCGAGCCCAAAGGGTAGCACACAGTACTGGAAGTGACGTGTGCCCAGCTGAAATCGCAGATACTGTCTGTGAGCTGGCAGTATCGGGATGTGCGTGTAGGTGTCCTTCAAGTCCAGAGAGCATAGCCAATCGTTTTCCTGAATCATGGGGAGAAGGGTGCCCAGGGAAAGCATCCTGAACTTTTTTTTGACCAGATATTTGTTCAGGGCCCTTAGGTCTAGGATAGTACGCATCCCCCCTGTTTTCTTTTCCACAAGGAATTACCTGGAATAGAATCCCAGCCCTTCTTGCCCGGATGGCACGGGCTCGACTGCATTGGCAATGAGAAGGGCGGAGAGTTCCTCTGCAAGTACCTGCTTGTGCTGGAAGCTGTAAGACTGAGCTCCCGGTGGACAATTTGGAGGTTTTGAGGCCAAATTGAGGGTGTATCCTTGCCGGACTATTTGGAGAACCCACTAATCGGAGGTTATGAGAGGCCACCTTAGGTGAAAAGCTTTCAACCTCCCTCTGACTGGCAGGTCGCCCGGCACTGACACTTGGATGTCGGCTATGCTCTGCTGGAGCCAGCCAAAAGCTCGTCCCTTGCTTTTGCTGGGGAGCCGAGGGGCCTTGCTGAGGCGCACGCTGCTGACGAGAGCGCGCGGCTGGGGCTTAGCCTGGGCCACAGGCTGTCGAGAAGGAGGATTGTACCTACGCTTGCCAGAAGAGTAGGGAACAGTCTTCCTTCCCCCAAAAAATCTTCTACCTGTAGAGGTAGAGGCTGAAGGCTGCCGACGGGAGAACTTGTCGAAAGCGGTGTCCCGCTGGTGGAGCTGCTCTACCACCTGCTCGACTTTCTCTCCAAAAATATTATCCGCACGGCAAGGCGAGTCCGCAATCCGCTGCTGGATTCTATTCTCCAGGTCGGAGGCACGCAGCCATGAGAGTCTGCGCATCACCACACCTTGAGCAGCGGCCCTGGACGCAACATCAAAGGTGTCATACACCCCTCTGGCCAGGAATTTTCTGCACGCCTTCAGCTGCCTGACCACCTCCTGAAATGGCTTGGCTTGCTCAGGGGGGAGCTTGTCCACCAAGCCCGCCAACTGCCGCACATTGTTCCGCATGTGTATGCTCGTGTAGAGCTGGTAGGACTGAATTTTGGCCACGAGCATAGAAGAATAGTAGGCCTTCCTCCCAAAGGAGTCCAAGGTTCTAGAGTCCTTGCCCGGGGGCGCCGAAGCATGCTCCCTAGAACTCTTGGCCTTCTTTAGGGCCAAATCCACAACTCCAGTCATGAGGCAACTGAGTGCGCATCAGCTCTGGGTCCCCATGGATCCGGTACTGGGACTCGATCTTCTTGGGAATGTGGGGATTACTTAGAGGCTTGGTCCAGTTCGCCAGCAATGTCTTTTTGAGGACATGATGCATGGGTACTGTGGACGCTTCCTTAGGTGGAGAAGGATAGTCCAGGAGCTCAAACATTTCAGCCCTGGGCTCGTCCTCCACAACCACCGGGAAGGGGATGGCCGTAGACATCTCCCGGACAAAGGAAGCGAAAGACAGGCTCTCAGGAAGAGAAAGCTGCCTTTCAGGAGAGGGAGTGGGATCAGAAGGAAGACCCTCAGACTCCTCGTCAGAGAAATATCTGATGTCCTCTTCCTCTTCCCACGAGGCCTCACCATCGGTGTCAGACAGAAGTTCACGGACCTGTGTCTGCAGCCGTGCCCGGCTCGACTCCGTGGAACCACGGCCACGGTGGGAGCGTCGAGAGGTAGACTCCCTCGCCCGCATCGGCGAAGCTCCCTCCGCCGACGTAGTCGGGAAGCCTTCCTGGGAGGCTACCGCAATCAATACCGCAAGCGGCACCGATGTCGGAGACCTCACCCCGGGCAATGGGCCAGCCGGCGCCTCGCTCGACGGTACCGGGGGTGCTTGGGTAGGGCGCAACAGCTCTCCCAGGATCTCTGGGAGAACGGCCCGGAGGCTCTCGTGCAGAGCGGCTGTGGAAAAAGACATGGAAGCCGATGCAGGAGTCGATGTCAGAACCTGTTCCGGGCGTGGAGGCTGTTCCGGGCTGTCCAAAGGGGAGCGCACCGATACCTCTTGAACAGAGGGCGAGCGGTCCTCTCGGTGCCGATGCCTACTGGGTGCCTACTCCCTCGGCGACCCAGAGCTCTCGGTGCCGACACGGGAAGGGGACCGGTGACGATGCTTCTTCGACTTTTTGGGACGAAGCATGTCACCGGAGCTTCCCGGCACCGACGAGGAGGACGTAGAATCCAGCCGTCTCTTCCTCGGGGCCAAGGCCGAAGGAGGTCGGTCTCGGGGGGGCTGTACCGCAGGAGCCCTCAGGGTAGGGGGAGACCCACCCGAAGGCTCACCGCCACCAGCAGGGGAATGGACAGCCCTCACCTGCACTCAAGACGAAGCACCACCGTCCGACGACATCAGCAGACGAGGAGGTCTCGATACCACAGACGCAGCCCTCCGATGTCGCCCCGATGCAGAGGGCCGATGCCTCGATGCAATCGGGGGCGAGGATGAAGGTCCGGGCGCCGACGACGTCGAAGCAGTCGATACTCCCGGTGCCGATGCCGACGAAGAGCCCGAGAACAAAACGTTCCACTGGGCTAATCTCGCCACCTGAGTCCGCTTTTGCAAAAGAGAACACAGACTACAGGCCTGCGGGCGGTGCCCAGACCCCAGACACTGAAGACACGACGCGTGCCTGTCAGTGAGCGAGATTACCCGGGCGCACTGGGTGCACTTCTTGAAGCCGCTGGAAGACTTCGATGTCATGGGCGGTAAAATCGCGCCGGCGAGATCAAAACTCGAAATGGCGAAAATGGCACCACAAAAATAGGGGGAAGAAAACTTCGAACCGAGGCCTAAATAGGGCCTACCCCGACGACAAAAGAAAACTTACCGGGGCAAAACTAAAAGTACAGGAAGGGAGCAGACCGAAAAGGTCTCCTTCCGACACCTCTTTTTTTTTTTTTTTTTTTTATTAAAGCGAAGTCGAAAAACGACGCGCGAGGTCAACTTTTGGGGTGCGAACGGCGAAACACGACCGTACCGAGCGCGGACAAAAGAAGACTGGCTGGCACGAGCCGGTTCGGGCGGGAAGACGGCGGCGCATGCGTGGTGCGCATCGGCGCGCGAGGACTAGCAAAGGACTTTGCTAGAAAGTGTTCCGATTGGAGGGGCTGCCGTGGACGTCACCCATCAGTGAGAACAAGCAGCCTGCTTGTCCTCGGAGAACGTCACCTACACCCAAAGCGAAGAAGAGGCCAGGCCCTCTGCAACCCATCTTTCATAAAGAAACCAATCACAGAGGAACAGACACCCGAAAAGGAGACCAAGCGATGGCAGCCACTATGCCTCAAACAATCCTCTACACTCAAGAATATGCAGTGGAAGTGGACTGGGTATCAGCTCACAAAAGAACAGCAATCACTGTGTCCAATGAACTCTGTTCCTGAGAGTCAACCTCTCAAAAAGCCAGGCTGTAAACCAAAGCAACAGGGATCCTCCACTCTGTACCGGACCCTGAAGTAAGAGCCCAGAGTTGTGTGGAACCCGAAATGGAGGCGCCACCAGGAGCTCCGCATACTAAGGGTGCCGAGACCAATCCGGAGCTACCAGAATGACTCGACCCCAGTGATGAGTGATCTAAAAAGAACTCAGCCACGGAGGAAACACTGTTGCAGAATGTCCTCTGGCTAAGAAAGCAGCTGAACAACCAGCCATACCGAATCGCCCTCTCTCCAATGACAAAAGAAAGAAGGTACCTCGGCGTGTAGCTCAGATGCCAGATCTACCTCAGGAGCTCTCTGAGGCCAAACTGGAGCAGAATAACCATACCGCCAAGATTAAAAGATGGCAGAGAAAGAGTTCAACCTAGGAAAAAGCCACAGAGTGGGCCATGGAGAAACAGACGAGAGGTCACCTGTCCACTCCATGGGTGACACGCCCAGTGGCCAGGACCCGACCCCTTGTCCCACCTTGTCGAAGAAGCAGCCACCGCCATTGTACACTCCGACGAACAGCACCCAAAACAGGTCCAGGTGGGAGATCGGTCACATAGTTTCTTGTGCTGTCCACCTCCCCAGAGGCGGAAGAAGGCGGCAAAGGGCTCTCCAGCCGAGAAGCTTGCATCCGAGACAACCACCAGCCCCTGGAGGCACTAAGGTACTCCTTCTGCAGGGAGGAATTGAAGAAGCCACTAGTACATGCGCCAGCGTGCTGAGAACAACCAAGGAAGATGCCGATGACACTCCGGGGACACAGGAGACCACCTACTGAGAATAGAAATGGGCCAGCAGACCGCTGATGCTGGGCACGGAAGGGCAGACCAGCACCCCATCATTGGACAGTGCGTCTACCTGCTCCCCGATGAGGTGGAGCCCCAAGGGTCGCTTGTCCCCTTAAAAAGGAAGAGCACTGCTGAAAGCAAGGGCGCTGGAAAGAGACAGATGCTCTGCCTGGTTGGCACCGGCAAGCCTCCCGAAAGCGGGGTCTAACAGACCCGACCCTCGATGAGGGCTTGGGTCTATCTTCAGGTAGTCTCTGAGCCTAGAGTCACCCTAGGTCCTCTCAAAGAGAAGCTTACCTCAAAAGGGTAATGATGAAGTCCCAACAAACGGTGGGAAGAAACTGCCATCGCCATCTGTCGACTGAGGTCCACACTAAATCATACAAGGCATCCGCCAAACAAGTAAACCCTGATTCTATCAGGGCGACAGAGCCACCAAAACCAGACCCCGAAACTGGGTTTGCTCGAGCGCCTCCTGAAACCAGCCAAGGCAAGCTTTGGCAGTGTACAAACTGCAGACAGAGGCCTGGATGGCTAAAGAATATGCCTCCAGGTGCCGACCCTGCATGTCCTAGAGCACCACCCCTCCCCTCCACCGGGAGAGTGGTCTTCTAGTCAATGCTGTGAACAAAGCAGCCCCCTAGGGAGGAGGCATTTCTCCCCAAACTCCACAGCCACAGGGTACAGACGAGACATTGTCTGGGCCACTTTCCAGCCCCCATCCAGGTCGTCACATAGGACCAAAATAAACCCCTGAATAGCTTCACGGACAGGAAAGGAACATAATGGCCTTCTCATACCGGCCATCTTGGGGTTGACCATAACTGCTGTTTGCACGTCTCAGCCAGCCATGTGGAAAGCCTCCAAGGTGCTGAAAATAAGCGAAGGAAGCTCATCCCTAAGAAAGAGGTGCACCACAGGTAGGTCATCGAACTCCTCCTGAACTGCCTCACTCCCGTACAAAATGACAACGCAGACAGGACGCAACGACTCCCTGAAGAGAGAGAGAGCAGAGACGGAGCAACTTGAGGCAGAACCACACGATGCCTCTTTTCAAAACTTGATCCACCACAGGAACCTGGACTATCATATCCAAATATGGCGAAGGAGCCCCTTGGGGAAAAGAAATGGCTGAAAAGGGTAGCAGAGACCAAGCCCTCCTGAGATGATAAGCCTGGAGCATCAGTAAAACAAAGAATCCCCTGGAGCAGGAGTCTCCCGAAGGGGACCCAAGAGAAGAGACGACCCCCTCCCCTGCTGACGCACAGATCAAGGCCGCAGAGTGGGAAATATCAGGAGCCAATATCAGCTGAGGAGACCGCGTCGGCCGGTGCCAGAAAATGACACGCGTTCGCACCACAGCAGCACGGGAAACAGACTGATTCGGAAAAGAAAGTTCACCGCTTCTCGCCCCAGCGCCAGAAAACAGATTCCCACTGTGGAGTGTCTGCTACAGTAGCAGGAACATCTTTCAACTGTCTGCGCCACCATCTCCAAAGCATGGTACCCCCGTGCTGCAAAAGAGAAAAGAAGAGACTCACCGAACAGTCGGCACCTCCCAAGAAGCAATGGAGTCCCACCGACACAGCAGCCTGTTACCCAACTGACACATAGGCTGAACAGCACAGCACTAAAAGACAGGGAATCCCTGCACTGCTTGGTCCTGTCAGACATCTCTCCTGTTACTCCTTTTTTTTTTTTTTTTGAAACACCAATTAAAGGCTAAGGGGCTTGGCTGCTAATGCCAATTAAAGACAAAGGAGCTCTCTTGCTTTTTTTTTTGTGAGGAAGGCTAGAACTCTAAAGACCAGGAAGCAAGGGGGGACAGAGTGAAGCAGGGGGCCCAGAAGACTGAGTATGCCCCCAAAGTCAGCATCACCAGCCAGACACCCCTAAACTCAACTGGCCCACAGGACCCAGGAGTAGCCCCAACAGACAAATCCAGGAACTGCTGAAGAGCAGTCCACCACCTGCTGGAGATAGAGATATAATGAAGTGAAGGAGGAGTAACCATTTGGTATCAATGCCTTCAGCTTTGTGATCTCTATCTCCACCTGCTGGTAGATGGATACAACCCACCAGTTCCTGGATTCATCTGCTGCATAAGCTAAGGCATGAAAGATGCTGAGAATGGCTATGTGGAGAATGATGAGGATAAAGTGAATGTGCTGAAAAAATACATCTCTTCAGTGTTCACAGAATAAAAACCTGGAGGACGACCATAGTCAGCTGTCGAGGGTATATCTGGGAATGGAGTGGATATTGCACAGTTCATGGAAAAAAGTTTATAAACAGCTTGAAAATGTGAAAGTGGACAAAGCTAAGGGACCGGATGGGATACATCCCAGGATACTGAGGGAGCTCAGAGTAGACAAGGCAAGATCTCTTAAGAACTTATTTAACAGATTTTTAGAGACGGGAGAGGTTCCACAGGATTAGAGACGAGCTGATACGGTCCCTCTTCACAAAAGTGGAGATAGGGAAGAAGTGGAAAACAGGCCAGTAAACTTCACATAGGTGGTAGGAAAAAATAATGGAGTCGCTGCTGAGTACAAACATAGTTAACTTTCTAGAAACCAATGAATTACAGGATCCAAGGCAACATGACTTTACCAAAGGAAAATCCTGCCAAAAGAATCTTGATTGACTGGGTGACCAAAGAAGTGAATAAAGGACATGCACGACTAGGATTTCAGCAAAGCCTTTGATACAGTCTCTCACAAAAGACTCATGAATAAGCTGAGAGCGCTGAACTTGGGACCCCAAGTGATGAACTGGATTGGAAACAGGTTGACAGACATGTGGCGAGGGGGGGGGGGGGGGGGGGTGGAATCAGCAAAGAGGAAAGGAAGGTGAGAAGTGGAGTGCCTCAGAGGTCAGTGCTAGGGCCGATTCTATTTAGTATATTTGTGAGAGACATTGCTGAAGGGTTAGAAGGAAATGCTTGCCTTTTTGCAGATGACAAAAAAATAGCCATTAGAGTGGATACCCCGGAGGAAGTAGAAACCATGAGAACAGATATCCAGAAATTAGAACAGTCAAAGGTCCGGCAGTTAACATTTAAAGCCAAGAAGTGCAGTGATACACTTAAGAACATAAGAATTGCCATACTGGGTCAGACCAATGGTCCACCTAGCCCAGTAGCCTGCTTCCAACAGTGGCTAATCGAGCTGACAAGTAGCTGGCAGAAACCCAATTAGTAGCAACATTCCATGCTACCAATCCAGGGGCAAGCAGTGGCTTCCTCCATGTCCATTTCAATAACAGACTTGGTGTGCAGAAACCAAAAGAGCTGTATCAGATAGGAGGAGACAGATTGGTAAGCTCGGCTCAGAAGAGGGACCTTGGGGTTATGGTGTCCAAGGATCCCAAGGTGAGGAAAAAAAAGCGACAAGACTGACTGCCGCCAGAAGAATGCTAGGCTGCATAGAGAGGGGCATAACCAACAGAAGAAATGACCCCACTTGGAGTATTGTGTTCCATTTTGGAAGCCGTATCTTGCTAAAGATATAAAAAGACTTGGAGTGGTTCAAAGAAAAATGGCATAGAGTTCGCATAGCAAAACATACGAGGAAAAACTTAATGACCTGAAAACACATACCCTGTGTTATGATCGTGGTCAGAACCCCTCTCAAACTTACCTTTTTCCTAGGGGTCAGCTTCTTAGCTGGCTTCTGTTTCTTTTGTCTGTCTTTTCTGAGGTAGCTCTCTCTCTCTGTGCTGGCAGCTTCCAGCAGCACAACTCTAATTGTTTCACTTTACTACAGCTGTGTGTATCGACTGACTTAGCTCTACCTCTCTTTGAGTGTACTGGCTTCAAGTGTTTCACGGTGCTGTGTTGGTGTGGGTTGGGCCTCTCTGGGTTTCAGTGTGCTAGATGCCTGGGTCTAGGGAGTGTGATATCATCTGGGAGGGCCTTGATAAGGAAGTGGTGTTCTTTCCTTCAGGGCCTTTGCAACGTTTGCTTTAGGTAGGATGGTGCAGTGTGCACTTCTGACATTGTGTTTAGCTTTCCTGCTTTTCCCTCTTGGTTTTGGAAGCATTGCTGTGTGTAGGGCTTTGGAAGCTCTGTTGCTGATAGAAGTACTTCTGGGTTTGGTGTTGTTAGGAACACTGCAGATTTGGCTGTTAGAAGTACTTCTGGTGTTTGTGCTGTTGGGAGCATTGCAGTCTTTGCTGTTTGTGTTTAGAGCTTTGGAAGCACTTTTGGCTTTCATGTTTAGCTTCTCTGTTTTTTCCTTTGTGGCTCTCCTGTCTTCCCTTTTAGTGCTAGGAGCTCTTCTGGTTGGTTGGTGCGTGGGAGCACCTTAGTTAGTTTAGAGTTGTAGAGCTTCTGTAGCTTGGTGCTCAGAGTACCTGTATTAGGTCTGCTGAAGGTTGGTGCTTAGGAAGCACCTTTATTAGCTTATGTGTTTAGTTTCCCAGCCTTTCTCTTGTAACTCCCCTGCTTTTCCTTTTGGTGCTGTGAGAAGCACTCCTGTTAGGTCAGTGCCTAGGGGCACTCCTGTTAGTATAGGGCTTAGGAAGTCCTCTTGTTAGTTTACTGTTAGGAACACTTCTGTTGGTTTAGGGCTCAGGAGCACTTAAGTCAGTTTAGGATTTAGGAGTACTTCTGTTTCCAGTCCTGGTCCCTGTGTCATCTGGTATCTGGTAAGTCCTGCCGGCCACTCGAACCCAAGGGCTCAACCCTTGGGGGGCAGTGGCTAAGTGCAGGTGAAGCTGTACGGACCAGTCCAGTGTGCTTCAGTCCAGTGTGTTCCGGTCCGGTGTGCTCCAGTCCAGTGTGTTCCGGTCCAGTGTTCCAGTCCTGTGTCCCCCAGTCCAGGGGATTCCAGTCCGTGTGTTCCGGCTCACTGGGCGATACCTGCAGTCCCTGCCGGTGTGCTTGCCCAGCGTACTTGGTTTAGGGCTCGGGAGCACTTAGATCAATTTAGGATTTAGGAGTACTTCTGTTTCCAGTCCTGGTCCCTGTGTCATCCGGTATCTGGTAAGTCCTGCCGGCCACTCAAACCCAAGGGCTCAACCCTTGGGGGGCAGTGGCTAAGTGCAGGTGAAGCTGTACAGACCAGTCCAGTGCGCTCCAGTCCAGTGTGTTCCGGTCCGGTGTGTGTTCCAGTCCGGTGTGCTCCAGTCTAGTGTGTTCCGTTCCGGTGTTCCAGTCCTGTGTCCCCCAGTCCGGGGGATTCCAGTCCGTGTGTTCCGGCTTGCTGGGCGGTGCCTGCAGTCCCTGCCGGTGCCTGTGTGTTTGCCCAGCGTCGGTTGGTGGGTTTTGCCTGCTGCTGTCGCTCCTCATCAGCAGCCCAAGGGCTCATGTTTGCTCCAGAGCCCGGCCCCGCGGGCTCTGAACCTGAGAACCTGACACCCTGGAGGAAAGGAGAAGCGGGGGTGATATGATACAGATGTTCAAATATTTGAAAGGTATTAATCCACAAACAAACCTTTTCCAGAGATGGGAACGTGGTAGAACTAGAGGACATGAATTAAAAAATGCATGGGATAAACACAAAGGAATCCTGTTTAGAAGGAATGGCTCCAAAGAAGCTTAGTGGACATTAGGTGGCAACACCGGTAATTGGGAAGCAAAGCCAGTGCTGGGCAGACTTCTACCATCTGTGTCCTGATCATGGCTGAATAGGCTTGGATGAGTTGGAGTAGACCTTTTCAGGGGCTTTGATGACAACTTCAGAAATTTTAGAACAAGGACAGTGTTGGTTAGATGTCTATGGTCTATGCCCTTAAAATGGAAAGGGCAAATCAAGATCAAGTACACATATGAAGTATCACATTGAATCTTATGTAATGAGTTTATCTTGTTTGGCAGACTAGATGGACCCTTCAGCAGAGTGAGTACATTTATAGGTTAGTAGAAGAAGTTTGAACAAGATGCGAAAACGGATAGGGAGCCAGTGAAGGGTCTTGAGGAGAGGGGTAGTATGAGTAAAGCGACCCTGGCGGAAGATGAGACGGGCAGCAGAGTTTTGAACCGACTGGAGAGGGGAGAGGTGACTAAGTGGGAGGCCAGCAAGAAGCAGATTGCAGTAGTCTAAACGAGAGGTGACAAGGGTGTGGATGAGGGTTTTGGTAGAGTGCTCGGAAAGAAAGGGGCGGATTTTACAGACGTTGTAAAGAAAGAAACGACAGGTCTTGGCAATCTGCTGGATATGAGCAGAGAAGGAGAGAGAAGAGTCAAAGATGACCCCAAGGTTTCGAGCTGAGGAGACAGGGAGAATGAGAGAGCCATCAACAGAAATAGAAAATGGGGGGAGCGGGGAGGTGGGTTTGGGGGGGGAAATGAGAAGCTCGGTTTTGGTCATATTTAATTTCAGGTGGCGTTGAGACATCCAGACAGCAATGTCAGACAAGCACGCTGAAACTTTGGTTTGGATGCAAGGTGAGATATCAGGGGTAGAAAGGTAGATTTGGGAGTCATCAGCATAGAGATGGTAGGAAAAGCCATGGGATGAGATTAATGAACCAAGGGAAGAAGTGTAGATAGAAAAGAGGAGGGGACCAAGAACAGAACCCTGAGGTACGCCGACAGGCAGAGGGATAGAAGTAGAAGAGGATCTACCAGAGTGAACACTAAAGGTGCGGAGGGAGAGGTAGTAAGAGAACCAGGAAAGGACAGAGCCCTGGAATCCAAGTGAGGACAGGGTATCAAGAAGTATGCTGTGATCGACATTGTCAAAAGCAGCGGAAAGATCAAGAAGAATGAGGATGGAATATTAACCTCTGGATTTAGCCAGTAATAGGTCATTGGAGACTTTAGTAAGCACAGTTTCGGTTGAGTGGAGAGGGCGAAAACCAGATTGTAGTGGGTCAAGAATAGCATGTGAGGAGAGAAAATCAAGGCAGCGGCGGTGAACAGCACGCTCAAGTAATTTGGAGAGAAAAGGAAGGAGGGAGATGGGTCGGTAATTAGAGGGACAAGTAGGGTCGAGTGAAGGCTTCTTAAGGAGAGGTGTGACCACAGCATGTTTAAAGGCAGCAGGGACAGTCGCAGTGGAAAGTGAGAGGTTGAGAATGTGACAGATAAAAGGAATAAGAGCAGGAGAGATGGCATTAAGAAGGTGGGTGGGAATGGGATCAGAGGAACAGGTGGTACATTTTGAGGAAGAAAGGAGAAGTGTAGTTTCCTCAATAGTAACTTCAGGAAAGGAGGAAAGGGAATGAGGGGAAGGAGAGAGAGGGGAACGGACTAGTGGAGGGAAAGGTGGTGAGGTAGAGAAAGCAAGGTTTATCTTTTGAACCTTGTTGTGAAAGAATTCAGCAAGGGTCTGAGGAGATAATGAAGGGGGAGTTGGGGGAGGGGGCACCTTGAGGAGAGAGTTCAATGTGGTGAAGAGAAGTCGAGGATTAGAGCCAAGAGAGTTGGTCAGTTGGATATAATAGTCCTGTTTGGCACGTAAAAGAGCAGATTGGAAGGAGGTCAGCATGAACTTAAAGTGTAAGAAATCAGCAAGGGCCCGAGATTTCTGCCAGAGGCGTTTGGCGGAGCGGGTACAGGAACGTAGGTAGCGGATATTAGAAGTCAGCCAAGGTTGGGGTTTTGTACGCCCTACAGGGCGGGTCATCAAAGGTGCAAGAGTGTCTAAGGCAGAGGATAGAGTATTGTTGTAAGAAGAAACAGCCTCGTTGACAGACGTGGATGGTGCCACAGTAGAGAGGAGGTTTGAAACATGGGAGGATAGAGATGAAGGGTCAATATCGTGAAGATTCCTAGATAAATTAGATAAGATAGGACGGGACTGCATATAGTGCAACACCAGAGAAAGAGAAGCAGTGATGCATGTCCTCCATACACTGCAAAATAAAGAAAACAGATATAACTTTCAGAAACCGATACATTCCAATCTCTACATTACAAATTAACAAATATAAAACAAAATTGAAAATAAGGTCATACCTTTTTGACTTTCAGAGGCCAAAACCTCCTTTCTCAGAGTGTGGATTGAAATGCATGATCTGAACTGTAATGACTTGCTTATGTCTAGCAGCACTATAGAAATGATAAATAGTAGTAGTAGTTCTATCCTGACCTGAGGAAGGTGGTTTTGGCCTCTGAAAGTGCTAGCTGAAGAATGTATTTAGTACAATGAAAAGATAATCACCTTATTTTCTGCTTTATTTGAATTTATTAACCTTTAAAGTGGACTAACGTTGCTACCGAACTACTTCACTCTACATTAAAATAAAATAAAAATTCTACCTTTGTTGTCTGGCCATTTAATTTTTCTAACCCTGTAGGTCCCAGTCTCTGGTTACTGCTTTCTTGTCTTCTCTTTGCTCTCTTTCCAGGGTCTCCCATTTATTTTTCATCACTTCCTCCACTACATTCATCTCCAACACTGACTTTTCCTTTTTTAACTTTTTTCTACTTTCATGCCTCTCTATCCATTCAAATTTCATTCACTATCCAGTATTCAATCTCCCTTTATTCACTGCATCTATCTACAACATTCCACATTTTTCACTCTACCCAGGTCCTCTTATTCCTCAGTCTCTCCTCTCCCCTGTCCAGTATTACCCTCTCTCTTTTTCCTCATCTCTCTCTCACTTCACCCCATCCAACATTACCTCATCTCTCTCTTACTTACTTCATCCAGTGTCATTATAGGGGGAAGAGAGGGAGAGAGAAATGGGACAATGCTGGATCAGGATGAAGGAAAAGAGTCCCTCTCTCCCATCCATCATCACCCCATCTCTGTGACTCCCTTCTCCCCATCCAGTTTCATCCCATCTTTCTCTGTGCTTCTTCTCCCCATTCAGCATTACCCATCTCTCTCTTTGTGTGTGTATGTGCATGTGTGTATGTCGCTCTCTCTCTCTCTCTTCTCCTCCATCCAGCATTACCTCCTCTTCTTCTGTCTCATTTCTCCCCATTCAACATTATTCTGGCTCATTCACCCCATCCAGCATTACCCCCATCTCTCACCGTTTCCCTTCTCCCCCATCCAGCATTACCCCGTCTTTCTGTGTATGTGTCTTCTTCCCATCCAGCACTACCCCGACTCTGTCTCTTCTCCCTATCCAGCATTACCCCATCTCTGTGTGTGTTTGTGTCTCTTCTCCTACATCCAGCATTTTCCTCTTCTCCCTGTCTCACTTCTCCCCATTCAGCATTATACTCTCTCTCTCTCTGACATCACCCCATCCAACATTACCCCCATTTCTCTCACTGACTCTCTCGCTGTCCTTTCTTCCCCATTAAGCATTAACCCATCTCTCTCTCATCTCTTTTCCTTCATCCTGATCCAGCATTGTCCCATTTCTCTCTCCCTCTCATCCCATCCATCACCTCTCCTTTCTCTCTCTTCCCCCACCCTCTCGCTCACCCTATTGCTGTTTTCCGAGTCATATCATTTCTATAAGCAGAGGCACGCAGGACCATTTTCTGTGTGTGCCACCACTAAATCAACTGCTCCCGCACCTCTGATATACACTTCCTGCAGCAGAGGGGCAGGAGCAGCTGAGCTTGCAGCGGCACAAGCAGAAAAATGATCCAGTGCCTCTCTGCTGGTAAAAATTACATTGGTATACCACCCAATCCAAGAAAACAGCAACAGGGTGAGTGGGGGGGGGGGGGGGGGAGGTTGCTGGAGGAAAAGAGATAGAGAGGCACACCACTGACCTGGGAAGACAGCAGGAGAGAGGGGCAGGAAACAATAGAGATTACATTACATTACGTCTTATAGCCCGTTACAACTGACAAGTTCTGAGTGGATAACAACAAGAGAAGGAGCATACTCCCAGAAGTTAAACAATCACAAAGATCAAACAAAATATTTATAAATTATGAATTATGTGACATACTTTCCAAAAAGAAAAGTTTTAAGTAATTTCCAAAACTCAAAGAGATATTCTGTATGTTGTAAGAAAGATGGAAGAGAGTTCCAACTGGATGCTGCCTTGTAGGTCAGAGAGGATTTTGGGTGCCAAGCATTTACTTTGCAAACAGAAGGAAAATCTAGCAAAAAGAGATTTCGGAATATCTCCATGGAAAGCCCTAAAGGTCAATACCAAAACTTTAAAATGCAATCTAGCTTCCTCTATATGGATTTCATATACCTGCTTTGAGGTTTAGGGAGGCTAAGCCTCCCCAAGACTTTTATAATGGGACGCCTATTAAAATACAATGAAGTGTATGGATAACTGGCTTGAGTGTTTTAATATCTTATGGTTATTGTATAGTAGAATTATGGTAATTATTTTTAGTATGTTATGTTTAAGAGAGAGTCTACAAGGGAAACAATAGAAGACCAAAAAAGGAGGAGTAGAGGGTGATACACGGCTTACAAGACGGGAGAATTTGTATCTAAAGTCTTTTTTAGGCACCAAGACTTTAGATGTAAATTCTCCCATCTTGTGAGTCACAGGTGAGAGAGAAAGAGAGAGACAGTCAGAAAGACAGGAGTACAGAGGGAAGCCACTGACGTTTCTTCCAGTGGCCTGTACTGGTGCATTTAAGGACCACATTTACAAAAAAATGTATTTTCCATTCAACAAAGAATAGGAAAACATCCTTAGTAAATCAGACCCTAGAATAGCTTTCCTTGGAGGAGATCTCACTGACCCCCCCCCCCCCCCCCCCCCCCCACACACTGTTCTTCAACTCAGAGGGAGACAAAGAGGGGATGAAAAGTCTTCAGTTGCTGGTTCCTAAATTCAAATACACATACAGCCCTTGCTATACCAGCACTAGGACTCTTACAGTTCAGACCATGTATTTCAATCCACACTTCAATCACTCTTAGCTCCAGAAATACTCTTTAACGCTAACTTGCTAAACCTCCAATATTAAACTGAATTCAAAATGCTAATCATAACAAACCATGAATATATCAAATGGCCATTAGGGGATCAGACATGCTTAACTTTTTGCTGTATAAAGAAACCAATAAAACAAGATTACAAGAAATGTTGATGCTACTGATTAGTAAACCTTACCATTTTTTTCATTCTCTTGACACTGAGCTCCTTCAAGAACTATACTGGAAATATTCTGGAATGGCGAATTGTTGTCAGAGTTGCAAGCCAACTGAGAAATAAAATTTGAATAGGTAAAATGAGCATCACAACATAACAGAAAAAGATGCATGCTCAAATCTTGATTTCAGTACTTACAAAAATTAAGTGGATAACTATATATATGGATCTCTCTGAAAATCCATTTTTCTTTCATTTAAAAACAAAAACACAATAGTGTAGTACAGACCCTTCCAATCTGCCCAGTTAACAGTATACACAGTTAAGGACATATCGCAGTTCATAACAACTTGTAAGATAACACTCCTAAACAAATCCCTCTTTACTCACAATACTTCCATTATTCTTATTCTGGATACCTTGTAAACCTCTTCCAGTCTTACAGTACTGAACATTTTCTAGCCTAGAAAAATGAAATAGCCACCAATTGATCAATTATGGTAATCATTTTATAAAGCATTTTCCACATGGAAAACATGTCATACACATGAAAAACAGCTCTTATAAAGTTGTGCAGACATATGTACCCACAAGCACATACCACTAAGAACACATGCACTTTTAATATAATCTGGGCACAGGATATATCCAAGGGTGGAATCTGTGCAGAATTAGGAGAAAGGTATGTGTATACTTTACAAAATATGTACATACCCGAACAGATATGTTCACCTGGACAGCCCCATTTCAACTCAAACATCTAGATGGAAGGGAACCAGATACAGTGGTGTAAAAAAAAAAAAAAAACCCAGAACACAAGAATGGCACAGACTATAGAGGTGTCAGTTCTAAGTCCATTAATCATGCAAAGAGAGAAATGATCCTCAAGTATCAAGAAACAAAGTCCAAGATCAAGAAAATGTGACAGAAGAGTACATAAATATTTCTCATCATTTTGGGTGCCCCAAAGCTGATTAAGATGAATTTTCAAGCACACTTGGATAAGCTGCCTATATATGTTACATCTTGCCGTCATTTACTATGTTAGACGTTATGTTATAAAATGCCAGAAACAGCCAGAAAACATCTCACTGGTACAATGCAAGTGTTACAGTGAGCATCAGCAAATCATACTTCATATACCATGGCTTAGAAATAAGGTTTGTTACTGTCTTGGAATGTGCAACACCAACCCATTTGGAGGCATTGCTCCCAGATATATTGTACCAGCCTCAGAATAGGTGTAAATTTGTATAAGACCATTTGTTCTCTTCTGTAAATTGTTCTGGGGCCTATGGTGAAATTTATTCGTACTTGTTAATTTCCTTTTCTAGAGAAGTCCAGACAAACAGGTTGAATCATCAGCAGATGGAGGTAACGGAACTGTCACTGGAAAGTTTTATCACCATTTTAAGGGTTGGTATAGCCTAGAAATATCCAGTATACTACTACCAAAGCACAAATCACTTCACCTTCTCATATTGACTCCATTGAAAACCACTGCAATTTATCAACCAATGTAACATTACCTACTGAAGTTATCATGAGCTATTTACAAACTCAGGAAAAGTCCAAGGGAAATCCTGTACGCTATAGTCTTCCAGGGAGGGTCCTGGACTGGTCTAGGACTCAAGAAAAGAAAATTCACATTTCACCTTCCTGTTCATCTCTGCTAAACCAGTCCAAACAAATGGAATGTCTCAAAGCAATACCCTACTGGACGAGAGAACTGCTCTTCTGAAGGCAGAATCCCCTCTTGCAAGAACATCAATCTTATAGTGCTTCACAAAGGAGTGAAGGGATGACCATGTGGAAACCTTGCAAATGTGTTCAGGCAAAACCATCCATAGGAGATTGAATATCCCCATGTCTAGTGGCCCTTCAGGCCCCACTTCCCCACCAGTACTACTTTCCATGAATTATATATGCCTCATCAATAGCAGCCTTGACCCAGTGTTTCAGGGATGGTGAAAGACTCTTGTGGCTTCCAAGACTTCTAAAGACTCTTGCAGAAAAGATGGGCCAATAAACAGAACAACCAACAGGTCAGGGTAAGAAAATCCCCACATGTAGTCCCAAATCAGATGCAAAAGAGTAGGGGTGGACCAAGAAATCTCTCCAGCCGATGGTATGTTGGAGTAACTTTATTCAGCACCAAGTGTGTGTAAGACCCGACAGGGGGCTGTGTTTTGACAGATCTACCGTCTTCTTCAGGAGTCATACACTACATAAATACATAAAAATTAAAATTAAACAATTGAAAGCAAAAGCTTTATAATTTATATATAAAAGACAATGGAAGTAATATAAGTAATAACATTAATAAAAATGAACAAAAACAATAATACAATGGTATAATGAACAAGTAACAAAAATGGATATAAAAGTTAACAAGAGAACATGAAAGGATGAAACTGTAAAAAATTGTATCTGACATATGTAATAGGCAATTGCAAGACTGACCTTGAGATGAAAAACACAGAATGTAGGTGTGGAATGAAAGAAGAATGTCTGGTAACACTGTCTAAACGAAAATAAAAAAAAAACAACAATAAAGAAAACAAAAACGAAAGAACATTGGAACACATTATTTTATTTATTACATTTGAATCCCACATTTTCCCTCCTATTTGCAGGCTCAATGTGGCTTACATAGTACCGTATCGGCGTTCGCCAATTCCGGTATGAACAAATGCAAGGTGATATTGGGGGATCTTAGGGAGGAAGAGTTAAGTTATGTCCATTATGAGCTTTGGTTTCGTTGTGTTGCAGGTATTCAGGCTTTTATGTTGGGTCGGTAGGGTATGCCTTTTTGAACAGTTTTGTTTTTAGTGATTTCTGGAAATTTAGGTGGTCATATGCTGTGCAGTGCGTTCCATAGTTGTGCGCTTAAATAGGAAAAGCTGGATGCATAACTTGATTTCTATTTGAGTCCTTTGCAACATGGGTAGTGGAGATTCAGGTATATTCGTGCTGATCCTGTTGCGTTTCCGGTTGGCAGGTCTATCAAGTATCCCGGAGCTTCGCCGTAAATAATTTTATGAACCAGGGTGCAGATTTTGAAAACAATTGGGAGCCAGTGTAGTTTTTCTCGGAGGGGTTTGGCGCTTTCACACCGTGTTTTTCCAAATATAAGCCCGGCTGCTGTGTTTTGGGCGGTTTGAAGTTTCTTTATGATTTGTTCTTTGCATCCCGCATAAATTCCATTGCAGTAGTCTGCATGGCTTAGTACCATTGATTGTATCAAGTTACGAAATATTTCCCTCGGGAAGAATGGTTTCACGTGTTTGAGTTTTCACATTGAGTGAAACATTTTCTTTATTGTAGATTTCGCTTGGTTCTCTAGTGAGAGGTTCCAGTTGATTGTAACGCCGAGAATTTTCAGACTGTCTGAGATAGGAAGGATGTAACCTGGGGTGTTTATGTTTGTGGGTTTATATGTATTGTATTGGGATGAGATGATGAGACAGTGTGTTTTTTCTGTGTTGAGTTTTAGTTGGACTGCATTTGCCCATGAGTCCATGATGTTCAAGTTCAGCTTGATTTCGTTGGCGATTTCTGCCAGATCGTGTTTGTAAGGGATGTATATTGTGATGTCGTCCGCATAGATGAATGGGTTAAGGCCTTGGTTGGACAGGGACTTGGCTAGTGGGGTCATCATAAGGTTAAAAAGGATCGGTGATAATGGTGATCCTTGAGGTACTCCGCAGTTTGCTTTCCACGGTGATGATATGTTTGAGCTTGATTTCACTTTTATCCCGTATACCCTTGTTCATTTGTCCTACCAATTTGTTGATTCAGATACAACAGATTGTATTCTCTTGCTACTATGTAAGCCGCATTGAGCCTGCGATGAGCAGGAAAGCGCGGGATACAAATTTAATAAATAAATAAATTGATATGTTCTAGTGGTTAGGAGACCCTTGATCCAATTAAGTGTGTTTCCACCAATCCCGAAGTAATCTAGAAGTCTTAGTAGTATTTTATGGTTGATCATGTTGAATGCACTAGACATGTCGAATTGGAGGAGAACTATGCTTTTACCTGTTGCTATTTCCTGCTTGAATTTAGTTAGGAGAGTAATTAGTACTGTTTCAGTGCTATGTAGGGGGCAAAATCCTGATTGTGATTCATGTAGTATTGTGAATTTGTTTATATAATCATTAAGTTGTTTGGTTATCATGCTTTCCATTAATTTGACTACCAGTGGGCTAGATGCTAATGGGCGTTAGTTGGTGATGTCATTTGTTTTTTTTCTTGGTGTCTTTTGGTATTGGAGTGAGTAGGATGTTGCCTTTTTCCTTAGGGAAGAGACCTTGTTGAAGCATGTAGTTTAAGTGGGATGTGAGGTCTACTATGAAGCGGTGGGGGGTGGATTTTATTAGGTAGCTGGAGCAGGTGTCCAATTGACAGTGAGTGTTGGAGCACTTGTTAACCGACTGGGTAACTGTATCGGCGGTGAGGAGAGCGAAGTTTGACCAGGTTCGGTCCACTGAGTATTCACCAGGGGTTGGGTCCAAACCATTGATGAAGTTTTCGGTATCTGTGTTGCCCTGAGGTAGAGTTTTGTGTAGGTTTGCAATTTTTTCGTTGAAGTATTTAGCAAGATTGTCTGCAGACGCGATGCCAGTATTGGCTGTGGTGACCGGAGTTATAAGGAGAGACTTGCTGACCTGAACATGTATACCCTGGAAGAAAGGAGAAACAGGGGAGATACGATACCGACGTTCAAATATTTGAAAGGTATTAATCCGCAAACGAACCTGTTCCAGATATGGGAAGGCGGTAGAACTAGAGGACATGAAATGAGGTTGAATGGGGGCAGACAAGAAAAATGTCAGGAAGTATTTTTTCACGGAGAGAGTGGTGCATACTTGGAATGCCCTTCCGCGGGAGGTGGAGGAGATGAAAACGGTAACGGAATTCAAACATGCGGCGTGGAACATAAAGGAATCCTGTTCAGAAGGAAGGGATCCTCAGAAGCTTAGCAGAGATTGGGTGGCAGCATTGGTGGTTGGGAGGCGGGGCTAGTACTGGGCAGACTTCAATGGTCTGTGCCCTGAAAATGGTAGATACAAATCAAGGTCAGGTACACATATAAAGTAGTGCATATGAGTTTATCTTGTTGGGCAGCCTGGATGGACCATACAGGTCTTTTTCTGCTGTCACCTACTATGTTACTATATCAATGTATACAGTGAAAAACGTGAGGCTGAAATATGGAAATTTGAAATATGGAAATATAAAAGATGTACATAAAATATATATAACTCTAGTAAAAAAGCCCCGTTTCTGATGCAAATGAAACGGGGGCTAGCAAGGTTTTCTTCAGAGTGTGCATGTGGGAGTGTCCCTGCCCTCTGCCCTCTCTCCCTCCCCCTCCCCCCTCCGAGTCCAGTCCTTCAGTGTTAAGTTTCCTGCTGTGCTGTGTTTGTGTTACAGAGAGAGTGAGGGCATCTCTCTCCTCCCCCCTCTGAGTCCTTCACTGTTACAGAGAGAGGGATTTCGTGCTGTGCTGTTTTCCTTCACTCATGGGGAAACCGGATATCTCTGGCGCTTCACACTTCCGGCTGGAGGCTTCATAGAACGTTGGGGTTGCCTTTTATATATATAGATATGTACATATATGAATATAAATAAAAATAGAAATAGAATTGCAAATGAGGTGCAGGCTAGAAAAGAAAAAAAAATTATCAATATTATGTAGTTGGATTGGAAGTTGTCACATGAAACCAAGAAACGTTGAAAATAAAAATGTAGCAATACACAATTTCTGAAAGAAAAAAAGGGGTGGAATGGGACTGAGGATATAAAACTAATGGTCTGTTTTAGGTAGATCAAAAGGAGAAAAATGGAGTGGTGCATATAAAGAAAGAAAATGTGAAGATCACTAGACAGCGCCAGTGAGGCAAAGAACAAGGTACAGTGCCACAGAGGTAGAAACTGCCAGTCGTGATTAATAGACCCACAGACAAGAACTCGGATGAAAGTAAGGGTAATGAAAGAGGAATAAGGCAATCATACATTTGCAGAAAAACAAAAATATGGAAACACTGGGACTTAAAAACCTAATAGTAATAGCTGGAAGAAACAAATGAGTAGATAATACAATGTAACAAAAAATATGTCAAAAAAATGAAACAATTAGGGATGCTGGTGTGCTAAAGACTGAAGGGAATACAGAAGCAGCGGGGGACAAACAAATTACACAATATTGATCATTTTTTTCTTTTTCGGATACAATTTTTATACCGTTTCGTCCTTCCATGTTCTCTTGTTAACTTTTATATGCCATTTTTGTTACCTGTTTCATTATATCATTGTATATTGTTTTTGTTCATTTTTATTAATGTTGTTACTTATAATTACCTCCATTGTTTTTTATATAAAAATTATAGAGTTTTTGCTTACAACTGTTTAATTTTAATGTATTTATTTGTTATGCAGTGTATGACCCCTGAAGCAGACAGTAGATCCGTCGAAACACACTTGGTGCTGAAGTTACTCCAACATACCATCAGCTGGAGAGATTTCTTGGTCCACCCCTACTCTTTTGCACCCAATAAACAGAAGTCATTGGTCACCTCCAAATAATGAAGAACTATGTGCATTTAATTTATGCAGCTTCTTCACAGACGGCAGCACAACTTCTTCATTGTGGCTATCCTGAAAACCTTACTGGCAAGGAGGTACTCCAGGACCAACTTGGGAAACATTACTATATTTGAGTGTGCCAGTAGGGAAATGCACCTGAATAGGAACGCGCTGCTACTTGAACCTTTAAAGAGCTTAGGGCTAGTCCCTGCTCTAGACCCTTCGGCAAAAATTCAAGAATATCAACCTCTAGCACCCTCTCAGGAGAGAGGGCCCTATCCAAGCACCAGCACTCAAAGGACACACTAGATGCAGCTCTACGTCAAGGACATCCATTTCTGCCCAGTCTTGAGGAGGGTAGAAATAACCAAGGATGAATAGCCCCTGAATCTCAAAAGCTGCTTTTCAACCATCTGTGCACTGCCACTACCAAGGAAACTAACTAGTAAGAGATGCAGACCAAGTCCTAGAAGGCATCTGCATGAAAGGCCACCCTTGATTCTAGACATGCTACCCTGGAAAAAGCCAGAAGACACTGAATCCAGCAGAGCAGGTACAGGCCAAATAGCCTCCACATATCACTGTCTGCACTCCAGGTGCCAAGGAGGCGAACGCATGTTTAAGGAAGTGCTCTACCTTCCTGTCATCAGTATCCTTCAAAGCAGCACCCCCCCTCAATAGGGATCGTAGACTTCTTGGCAGTACGGTAACCAGAGCACACACTCTCAGCTGGGTAAGCCACCTCTCCATATCCTCTCTTGGGAGAGGGAATAGTCACCACAAAATCCTGGACACTTGAATACCTGCAAAGCCTCCCACGCAGCAAAACGCCATTTGGAATATACAAATTTGGAAGGTGTGAACCCACAGAATCTACAGGACTTCCTATAAACATAAAACTGGCCAATATTGCTAATTAGTTTAGTTTAATTTATACTTGATATTCCACACTTTGGAAATCCATCACGGAGGTTCACAAGTGTCATACTGATGGTAAAAAAGATAAAAGGAAGAATACAGTTACATCCTCAAAAATAAGAAGCAAAAAGCAAAAAAGAGTTATACTATTTGAAGTCCCCGCATCAGCCACCACTACAGATTTCACTATTCCTTTTCTCCAATAGTATAAAAATCGGCTGACTTCTAACCAGATGCAACCGAGTCTTTGTTTTATTGAGACAGTAAGCAACTCCAATGAGCCTTCTCAAGCAAGTGCAAAGTGATGCATGTGGGAAAGAGGAACCCAAATTATAACTACATGAGGCAAGCTTCCACATTAGGAGTCACCAACCAGGAAGAGGATCTAGGATTCACCGTTGACAATACTTTCCAACCCTCTGCTCAGTGTGCTGTGGTGGAAAACAAAGCAAATAGAACGTTAGGTACTATTAGGAAAGGAATGGAAAATAAAAACGAGGATGTTATAATGCCTTTGTTTTGCTCCACGGCGCGACCACACCTTCAATATTGTGTGCAATCCTGGTCGCCGCATCTCAAAAACGATATAGTGGAATTAGAAAAGATACAGAGAAGGGCGGCGAAAATGATAAAGGGGATGGAATGACTTCCCTATGAAGAAAGGCTGAAACGGCTCGGGCTCTTCAGCTTGGAGAAAAGATGGCTGAGGGGAGATAAGATAGAGGTATATAAAATACTCAGTGGAGTGGAACAGGTAGACGTAAATCGCTTGTTTACTCTTTCCAAAAATACTAGGACTAGGGGGCACAAAATGAAGCTACAAATTAGTAAATTTAAAACGAATCGGAGAAAATATTTCTACACTCAATGTTGCATTCTCGAGGGCCTTGGCATCCTATCAGGTTCTCGAGGCGGAAATGAAGTTCGTGAGCCCTTGGACCACTGCCGAGGAGCGGCAGCGGCAGGCAAGACCACCCTGGAGCTGGGCATATGGAAGGACCGGACTGGAACTCTGGATTGAAAGTAGGCAGCTGGAACCGGCAGGACAGGATCCGCTTCACCTGCGCTTGGCCACCGTTCCGCTAGAGTTGAGCTCCACCTGGGTCTAGGAAACACGAGGGAGACTAGACTAGGAACTAAACACAGACAGTGTGCTGCTGCACAGCCACTAGCAAGATCCAGAAGACAGACCAAGGAACACAAGGCGTACAGAAGCTTAGCAGGAGCAAGGACTAGGGCAGCATACACACTAGGCAGAACGGGGGATCCGGGAATACCCACAGGGCAAACCCTTTAGCTAGGTGGAGACAGGATACAGGAATAATCACCCAGGAAATACACACTAGCTAGACAGATACAGGATTCAAGATACACACTCAGGATAGACAAGCAGGGTAGGCACACAGGCTAGGCAAGGCAGGACTCAGGGGAAAGAGAGCAAACCAGGAATAACAGGCCAAGGGTCTTGGGCAGGCAGCACAGCAAACAGAGTAACCAGGAATAACAGGCCAAGGGTCTTGGGCAGGCAGCACAGCAAACAGAGGAAACCAGGAATACAGGCCAAGGGTCTGAAGCCACAGCCGTTCCACACACTGACTGGAGAACTCACAAAGGCTGAGGCTTCGCATACAGACAGAGAACAAACCCGGACAAAGGCTTCGCCCCAACCCAGGGTAAGCCAGGGACAGAGGCTTCACCCCAACACAGGGTAAGCCTGGAGCAGAGGCTTCACCCCAAACACAGGGTAAGCCAGGAAGGACCCGCAGTCCGCAGACAGACAGTGGCAGGGAAGACCCCTCACGGAAGGACCACAGACAGACAGAGACACACAGAGAAGCTGGGCAGGAACCCAGAGAGAGGCTAAGCAGTAGTGCAGCAGACACTTACTAACCTGACCTGGCCTAAGAGCATAACACTTATGCAAAGGCCCTGACTGCAAGCACAGCACTTCCTTATGAAGGCTCTCACTGATGAGTCACCAGCAGCAGGACAGAAGCAGGAAGTACATTGACCCCAAAGAGAGGCTTGACACACATAGGAAGTGAGCCCACAGGAACGACAAGCAGGAGCCATCTTGGAAGCTGGAACAGAACAGATGGAAGCCATCTTGAAAACTGGCCAGGCAGGGAGGCATAGCCCACACAGGTGAGGTCTAGTGAGATAATCAGCGCAGAGAGACTAGACTAACACAAACACAGACAGAAGCCAGCAGAGCTGCTGACCCCCAGAAAGAAGGTAAGGCTGAGGGTGGTCACGGCCACAGACGTGACACTCAACGTGTAATTTAACTCTGGAATTCGTTGCCAGAGAATGGGGTAAAAAGCAGTTAGATTAGCGGTGTTTAAAAAAGTTTGGATAACTTCCTAGAAGAAAAGTCCATAAGCTATTATTAAAATGGACTTGGGAAAATCCACTGCATATTTCTGGGATAAGCAGCATAAAATGTATTGTACTGTTTCGGAATCTTGCCAGATACTTGTGACCTGGATTGGCCACTGTTGGAAACAGGATACTGGGCTTGATGGACCTTCGTTCTGTCCCAGTATGGCAACACTTTTGTACTTATGGCATTGCAAGTATTAGAATCCCCATTGATGATTCCATAAATATTCTAGATAACATTATAAAACACCAACTAAACTATCTCACACATCTGCTTTTTCTCAGTGGAGGAGGGCGAACAGTCGAGTGCCACAGGGATCAGTACTGGGACTGGTGCTATTTAACATATTTATAAATGATCTGGAAAATGGAACGAGTGAGGTGATTAAATTTGCAGATGACACAAAACTATTCAAATTTGTCAAAACACATGCGGATTGTGAAAAATTGTAGAATGACCTTAGGAAACTGGAAGACTGGCATCCAAATGACAGATTAAATTTAATGTGGACAAATGCAAAGTGATGCACATTGGGAAGAATAATATGAATCATAGTTACCTGATGCTAGGGTCCACTTTAGGAGTCAGCACTCAAGAAAAAGATCTAGGTGTCATTATAGAAAATACGCTGAAATCTTCTGCCCAGTGTGCAGCAGCAGTCAAAAAAGCAAACAGGATACTAGGAATTATTAGGAAAGGGATGCGACCTCACCTTGAGTAATGCGTTCAATTCTGGTCGCCATATCTCAAAAAAAAAAGATATAGTGGAATTAGAAAAAGTTCAAAGAAGAGCTACCAAAATGATAAAGGGAATTAAACTCCTTCCATATGAGAAAGCCTAGAGGTTAGGGGCTCTTCAGTTTGGTAAATAGAAGGCTGAGAGAAGGTATGATTGAAGTCTATAAAATCCTAAGTGTAGAATGGGTATAAGTGAATCAATTTTTCACTCTGTCAAAATGTATAAAGACCAGAGGACACTCAATGAAATCACATGGAAACACTTTTAAAATAGGAAGAAATATTTTTTTCACTCAAGAATAGTTAAGCTCTGGAACTTGCTGCTGGAGAATATAGTAACAGTGGTTAGCGTATCTGGGTTTGAAAAAGGTTTGGACAATTTCCTGGTAGAAAAGTCCATAGTCTATTATTGAGATGGATATGGCGGAAGTCACTGCTTGCCCTGTGACTGGTAGCGTGGAATATTGCTAATAAATGGGGTTTTGACAGGTACTTGTGACCTGGAATGGCCACTGTTGGAAGCAGGATACTGGGCTAGATGGACCACTGGTCTGCACCAGTAGACAATTCTTAACTTCTAATGGAGACAAAGATCACAATATTTTGATGGTGAGTAGTGGGGGCCAGACACTCCTGTTCATAAGGTATACTCCTGCTCAGAGTTCAATCTATACTGAAAATTAATCCACCTGAGCTTTTGTTTCAGCCTAAATAATCTTGTGTTCCACCATCAATAAACTTCTAAATACTTTTCAGACATACTTATGTATTATACCCTCCTATGGGGTTCACATCTTTCTACAATCCAATCCACTGTAAGTCTCTGATGTGATTCTGGGACCACTGGATTTCTTTTCCTCCCTCTGGTTGTCAAATGTCTTTCCCAGGGAGTACTGGGTTGAGATTCTTCCTCCCAGGGACCAATACGTGTCTATGTTTATCAGAACTTTCTATACTACCTTACTTAACGTGTAGATCAAGGCAGTGAACAGACTAAAAACAATTACAATAAAATGGAAAAGAACTCAACCAGTGATAGGAAAAGGTAATTCCACTCATCCAAGAGAAGCATATATACCAAGGGGGGAGGGGGACAGGAACATCACTGACCTCCTTCCAAACTGCTCTTTTACGCGCCAAACAGGATTATTATATCCAACTGACCAACTCTCTTGGCTCCAACCCTCGACTTCTCTTCACCACATTGAACTCTCTCCTCAGGGTGCCCCCTCCCCCAACTCCCCCTTCATTATCTCCTCAGACCCTTGCTGAATTCTTTCACGACAAGGTTCAAAAGAATTCAAGGTTTACCTCGCCACCTCTCTCTCCACTAGTCCATTTCCCTCTCTCTCCTTCCCCTCATTCCTTTTCCTCCTTTCCTGAAGTTACTATTGAGGAAACTACACTTCTCCTTTCTTCCTCAAAATGTACCACCTGTTTCTCTGATCCCATTCCCACCCACCTTCTTAATGCCATCTCACTTGCTCTTATTCCTGTTATCTGTCACATTCTCAACCTCTCACTTTCTACTGCAACTGTCCCTACTGCCTTTAAACATGCTGTGGTCACACCTCTCCTTAAAAAGCCTTCACTCGACCCTACTTGTCCCTCTAATTACCGACCCATCTCCCTCCTCCCTTTTCTCTCCAAATTACTTGAGCGTGCTGTTCACCACCGCTGCCTTGATTTTCTCTCCTCACATGCTATTCTTGACCCACTACAATCTGGTTTTTGCCCTCTCCACTCAACCGAAACTGCGCTTACTAAAGTCTCCAATGACCTATTACTGGCTAAATCCAGAGGTCAATATTCCATCCTCATTCTTCTTGATCTTTCCGCTGCTTTTGACACTGTTGATCACAGCATACTTCTTGATACCCTGTCCTCACTTGGATTCCAGGGCTCTGTCCTTTCCTGGTTCTCTTCCTACCTCTCCCTCCGCACCTTTAGTGTTCACTCTGGTGGATCCTCTTCTATTTCTAACCTTCTGCCTGTTGGCGTACCTCAGGGTTCTGTTCTTGGTCCCCTCCTCTTTTCTATCTACACTTCTTCCCTTGGTTCATTAATCTCATCCCATGGCTTTTCCTACCATCTCTATGCTGATGACTCCCAAATCTACCTTTCTACCCCTGATATCTCACCTTGCATCCAAACCAAAGTTTCAGCGTGCTTGTCTGACATTGCTGTCTGGATGTCTGTCAGGTTCTCAGGTTCAGAGCCCGCGGGGCCGGGCTCTGGAGCAAATGTGAGCCCTTGGGCTGCTGACGAGGGGCGACAGCAGCAGGCAAAACCCACCAACCAACGCTCGGCAAGCACACCGGCACCGGCAGGGACTGCAGGCACCGCCCAGTGAGCCGGAACACACGGACTGGAATCCCCCAGACTGGAACACTGGACTGCAATCCCCCAGACTGGAGGACACAGGACTGGAACACACACCGGACCGGAACACACACCAGACAGGGTCACACTGGACTGGTCCGTACAGCTTCACCTGCGCTTGGCCACTACCCCCCCCCCCCCCCAAGGGTTGAGCCCTTGGGTTCGAGTGGCCGGCAGGACTTACCGGATGACACAGGGACCAGGACTGGAAACAGAAGTACTCCTAAACCTAAACTGACCTAAGTGCTCCCAAGCCCTAAACCAACAGAAGTTTTCCTAATAGTAAACTAACAGGGGTGCCCCTACGCCCTACACTAACAAAAGTGCAGGGAAGCCACAAGGGAAAAGCAAGTAAGGTACAATACAAAGCTACCACAGGTGCTCCTAAGCACCAAGCTATCACAGAGCTCCTACAGCACTAAACTATCAAAGGTGCTCCTAACAGCACCAAAACCAGAAGTACTTCTAACAGCAAACTGAAGTGCTTCCTACAGCACCAAAACCAGAAGTACTTCTAACAGCAAACTAGCAGTGCTTCCTACAGCAAACTAGCAGTGCTTCCTACAGCACCAAAACCAGAAGTACTTCTAACAGCAAACTAGCAGTGCTTCTAACCACACACAAAGGGAAAGCAGGGGGGCTACAAGGGAAAGGCAGGGAAGCTAAACACTTAAACACAGGTCAAATGTGCACACTGCACCAGCACTAACCTGGACCTAAAGCAATGCAAGCAGGGAAGCCAAACACAAAGTCAGAAGTGCACACTGCACCACCCTACCTAAAGCAAATGCAACCGTTGCAAAGGCTCTGAAGGAAAGAACACCACTTCCTTATCAAGGCCCTCCCTGATGATGTCACACTCCCTAGACCCAGGCAGCACACTGAAACACAGAGTACATAAGTACATAAGTACATAAGTAGTGCCATACTGGGAAAGACCAAAGGTCCATCTAGCCCAGCATCCTGTCACCGACAGTGGCCAATCCAGGTCAAGGGCACCTGGCACGCTCCCTAAACGTAAAAACATTCCAGACAAGTTATACCTAAAAATGCGGAATTTTTCCAAGTCCATTTAATAGCGGTCTATGGACTTGTCCTTTAGGAATCTATCCAACCCCCTTTTAAACTCCGTCAAGCTAACCGCCCGTACCACGTTCTCCGGCAACGAATTCCAGAGTCTAATTACACGTTGGGTGAAGAAAAATTTTCTCCGATTCGTTTTAAATTTACCAGACTGTAGCTTCAACTCATGCCCTCTAGTCCTAGTATTTTTGGATAGCGTGAACAGTCGCTTCACATCCACCCGATCCATTCCACTCATTATTTTATACACTTCTATCATATCTCCCCTCAGCCGTCTCTTCTCCAAGCTGAAATGCCCTAGCCTTCTCAGCCTCTCTTCATTGGAAAGTCGTCCCATCCCCACTATCATTTTCGTCGCCCTTCGCTGTACCTTTTCCAATTCTACTATATCTTTTTTGAGATACGGAGACCAGTACTGAACACAATACTCCAGGTGCGGTCGCACCATGGAGCGATACAACGGCATTATAACATCCGCACACCTGGACTCCATACCCTTCCTAATAACACCCAACATTCTATTCGCTTAGAGCACACTGAAACCCAGAGAGGCCCAACCCACCCACACCAATGCAGCACCGTGAAGCACTTGAAGCCAGTACACCCAAAGAGAGGTAGAGCTAACTCAGTCCACACACACAGCTGTAGTAAAGTGAAACAATTAGAGTCGTGCTGCTGGAAGCTGCCAGCACAGAGAGAGAGAGCTAGCTCAGAAAGGACAGACAAAATAAACAGAAGCCAGCTAAGAAGCTGACCCCCAGGAAAAAAGGTAAGTTTGAGAGGGGTTCTGACCACGATCATAACAATGTCTCAACGCCACCTGAAATTAAACATGACCAAAACAGAGCTTCTCATTTTTCCCCCCAAACCCACCTCCCCACTCCCCCCGTTTTCTATTTCTGTTGATGGCTCTCTCATTCTCCCTGTCTCCTCAGCTCGAAACCTTGGGGTCACCTTTGACTCTTCTCTCTCCTTCTCTGCTCATATCCAGCAGATCGCCAAGACCTGTCGTTTCTTTCTTTACAACATCCGTAAAATCCGCCCCTTTCTTTCCCAGCACTCTACCAAAACCCTCATCCACACTCGTCACTTCTCGTTTAGACTACTGCAATATGCTTCTTGCTGGCCTCCCACTTAGTCACCTCTCCCCTCTCCAATCGGTTCAAAACTCTGCTGCCCGTCTCGTCTTCCGCCAGGGTCACTTTACTCATACTACCCCTCTCCTCAAGTTGCTTCACTGGCTCCCTATCCGTTTTCGCATCCTGTTCAAACTTCTTCTACTAACCTATAAATGTACTTACTCTGCTGCTCCCCAGTATCTCTCCACACTCGTCCTTCCCTATACCCCTTCCCGTGCACTCCGCTCCATGGATAAATCCTAATTATCTGTTCCCTTCTCCACTACTGCCAACTCCAGACTTCGCACCTTCTGTCTCGCTGCACCCTACGCCTGGAATAAACTTCCTAAGCCCATACATCTTGCCCCATCCTTGGCCACCTTTAAATCTAGACTGAAAGCCCACCTCTTTAACATTGCTTTTGACTTGTAACCACTCGCCTCCACCTACCCCTCCTCTCCTCCTTCCTGCACACATTAATTGATTTGATTACTTTATTTTTTGTCTATTAGATTGTAAGCTCTATGAGCAGGGACTGTCTTTTTTCTATGTTTGTGCAGCGCTGCGTACGCCTTGTAGCGCTATAGAAATGCTAAATAGTAGTAGTAACATCATGGGTGAAACAGGGAGGGGAGAGAAGAGGGAATTGGGGAGGAAATGGGAACAAACAAGGTGGGACATGCCAATGGTCAGCACAGCACCATGTACTCTAGGTCAAATGCCTGTTTGAATAGCCAGGTCTTAATCAGGTGTATAAAGTAAGTTCTGATCAAATAGAACATTGAAGGAAGTTCCAAAATGAAGGTGCTACAAACAAAAAGGCACAATGTCGAATGCTCTCAAGTTGGGCCAAACGAAGGCCCGAAAGGATTAAGCATTAGTCACTGATAGAATGGAGTAACTAAAGAGGTAAATAAGGTACAGTGAATAAAGCAAGGTATGGTGGTAAACCTAAAAAATAAGTCTTAAAATGTCAAGAGTAAGAAGTTTATAAAAGTTATGCATTGTTTAACCAGGAGCCAATGAAAAATCACATTAACGTGGGGAGACATGGTCTGATTTACAAAGATGACAAAGACAGATAGCGGTATTCTGGAGAGACTGAAGTTTCTTCAGCATTAATTGAGAACAACCCAAACAAACAATATTACAATAGTCCAACCTAGTAATTAATAAAGATAAAAATGAGAGAATGGAAGGAATTTAGATCAAAAAATCTTCTGACCCATCGTAATTGTCTCAGAACTAAGAACCCAATCTTACATAGTTTTGATAGTTGAGAAGAAAAGGTACAGTGAGAATCTAGGACCACACCCAGATAACGAAATGAGGAAACCAGTTGAATGGGAATATCAGATAGATTCAGTATGGAGGTTGGAACAGGGGGGTCCTCCATTAAACAAACAGGCAACAGTCTTCTTAGTACACAGCACCCTCATCAAAATGCGCAGTTATAATGCAAATTCATTTACAAAGTGGTAGTGAATATGGCTCCCAGAACTTCTGTACCTTTTGCTTGGTTGAAGCACGGTCCCAGCTCACATGATTGATGCACCCTTCTGGTTCACGTGGTCGACGAACCCTTCCAGTTCGAATGTGGTTTCAGCTCATTCATCTTGAAATGACAAGCGGTTCGTTAAAGCACAAATAAGATATGTTGGAAGAGAAACTAAGAGCAAAATAGCGCACTGATAATGGTAAAACAGAAGCAAACATCTCCAGAGACATACATGTTTCAGAATAAACTTTGTGCAGATAATTGAAAACTATCGACCAAAGATCACAGATTACCTGCAAAAAAATCAACGAAAAATGCAGTTTCAAATGAAAACGTGCACAGTTAGCACAAGATGTGGACTTGGATTTGGCACTGTTCACGTGGTTCTTGTAGCAACAATAAAAGGGCATTCCATTCTCAGGGCACTTGATATCCATGTAAGAAGAGAAATTTGAGCGAAAGCTTAACAGAAAATCCAGTCAATTCAAAAGCATGCGATGGCTTGCTATGGAGATGGCAGTGAAGGAATGGGATATCTCAAGTAGGGATTGCAAGATCTTCAGATGAGTAAGCTGCCAAGAGTTGGTGACCCAAATGTTACACATCAACGTATCTGTTCCTGATTTTCTGAAAGGTTTATCTATAAAAGGACTTTTTTTTACATTGGCGCAGAAAAAAATAAACAGTTGTTGGATGGTGGGACTTTCAGCGGCATCTGGCAGAACAGCACTTGATCTAGACAACCCAGTGATTTTGAACGGTTTTCAGAGGAGGAGTTGGAAAAGCATGATGTTGAATGGATGAGAGAAATTTGAAATTTAATTATGGCTTGGAGTAGACATTGCACCTGCAAATGTGGAATCCTGGATACAAAGGAACAACAAATGTGAAGAGATTTGCCCACTGCATATAAGCTAAGTGATGCTGAAATTATAGAGTTGGTAAATTCACATCAACTTGTGGACAACACTTCTTTCAGGTAACTCATCGGAGGTGGTACATGTGCTAGATACCGCTCTAAAATAGACTAAAACTCAGGATTTAGAAACTATCAAAGTTATGCAGCTGAGAAGCACTCTACAATTTAAGCGTCAATCATATGCTTTGAAGACTCAGTCGTGAATTACAGACTTTTTCATTAAGAAAACATGTAAACACTGAACACATACTGAATTTACATTCTACAGTAATTTGATTGTATTCATACTAAGGTTCTTTATTTATTAAAGTACAGGGAGTTATCTATATATATAAAAGGCACCACTGAAGCCTCCAGCAGGAAGTGTGAAGCGCCAGAGATATCCAGTTTCCCCATGAGTGAAGGAAAACAGCACAGCACGAAACAGTGAAGGACTCAGAGGGGGGAGGGGAGAGAGAGAGGGCAGGGACACACACACACTCCCACATGCACACTCTGAAGAAAACCTTGCTAGCCCCCGTTTCATTTGCATCAGAAACGGGGTTTTTTTTTACTAGTGTAATAATAAACCCCACCATTGTGTATTGTAAGTTTGATTCGTAGTACGGAAAAGGATTTTATTGGACCTGTATTGCCATTGTAAATTTGATTTGCATTCGTTAAAATGAGTTAAAAATTTAAATTAAGTATATTTGATCGGGTACTAGCAATCTAATAATGTATGTACACGTATGCACATGCCTCTCATTATAACGGAACCTTTGTTATTAGGCGGTACTGGTTATGGTTCTGAAGTACTGTGTTATACCAAGGAAACAGTGTACCAAATCTGTGGTCAAAAAGCCATTTTGAATATTTTTCCAGACAAAATTGTAAAGGACCAACAGAGGGGGCAAATAGATCAGTGGAAAGTAAAAGAAGAATGTCATCTGCATAAAAGTGAAATGAAACGTCCATAGCCTGAATAACTGTAGCAAGGGGGAAAGAAACAAATTAAATAAAAGGGGAGACAATATTAATCCTTGGGTGACAGCACAGGATAAGGGTCGGGAGGAAGAAGTTGAAGATGGGCTGGCTACCCTAAAAGAATGATTCGAAAGAAAAGAAGAAAACCATGAGAAAATAGGTCCTGATAGTCTAAGGGTACAAAGATAAGAAAGCAAAAGTGAATGGTCCAGAAAATCAAATGTTACTGAGAGATCCAGAGAGATGGATAGAGCTATATGGTGTTTATACAAATGAGACTAGATTTCACTGAGGACAGTCTTCAGAACAGTCTCGGTCCTAAAATGAGAGCGGAAGCCTGACTGATTGGGATAGAGGGCAAGAGATTTTTCAACAATGGATAGAAACAGGACATAAATGACTTTCTCTACAAGTTTAGAGAGAAAGTACAGGTTAGACACTGGATGATAAGTGTGCTGATAATTGGGGGTCAAATGAAGGTTTTGTTTTTTTACACTGGGTGTACAATTGCCAATTTTCAGAAGGAAAGCACCTGACCAACAGAGAGTATTTATAATAAGGATCTTTGGTAAAAGTTGTAAATCAGGATGATGGATCCAGACTGATGGAAAAGGATCAAGTGGACAGGAAGTAACCTTCAAACTAGAGTGCTTTGGACAAAGACAGCAGGGACTGTGGTTGAAACGTAGACCAGGACAACACCAAAAGGGAAGATACTGGAGAAGACACTGCTAAAATAGATTGCAATGTCATATTTACAGATGGGTGAAACCTAGACAGAGACATAGCGCATAGGGGAGACACAGCAGTAGGGAAAGAAACGACTAGATCTGAGAACTTTGTTTGAAAATATTGAGCAAGGTCTTGAGTAAGCTGAAGTAACAGGGGATGTTAGAGAATGGAAAAAAGAAAAAAAAATGTTTTGCTGGATTGGGAGCCTTCGCAGTGCGGTCAGAAAATTGAGATCCCTGAGCCTATGCTGAATCTAACTTGTTTTTCTTCCATCTACACACTGACCTACGGACGTGTCGTTTCAACAGTCTAAGGCTGCTATGATACCAGTCCCTAAGAACGAAGGAGGTTGTAATGGTGCGATTTGGTCAAGGGTGTCAGAAAGCGTAAGGAAGAAGCTTGGATTATCAAGAGGAAGGGACTCAAAATCAGAAGGAAAGGAAAAAAGTTAGAAGCAGAAAGGGTACAAGGATCAATCTGAGCGAGACGTCTACTCCATTTGGGGGGGGGGGGGGGGGGGGGGGAAGTAAGGTAACACAAGACAAGGGATCGGGAATTGTAAAATTAACAGCTAAGTGATCAGATCAAGACACTTGGATAGAAGAAAGTGACTTTTGAAACAGCCAAGAGTCTGAGAGCAAAGAGATAAAATGACAGGAACAAGGATCATCTGGGAATTCCACAGGAATATTAAAATCACCTAAACCTATAACCCTAGGGTGATGAATGATAGCATTTGTGAGTGACTGATAGCAAGAGTCCCACTGAGCTTGGGACAGGGAGGACGGACAACAAAAGAAGTGTGAGTATGCTTAGCCCTGCCTCTTGGCCTTCAGGCTCTCTCCCAATAGGCTGGCAGCTATATCATAGCTCAACAATCCCCTTCCTTCCATGGAATGCCTACCCTGGTTTTATCTCTCCCTCAGGGGTCTAACTCTTCTCCTGGGGTTTCCCTAGGCTTTCCCTACACTAGGAGGGCAACAGGTCTACCTTATCACAATTAGAATATTTTGTAAGAAAGGTGGGAGAGGGAAGATGTGAGACACGCATTTAAATAATTCCCTGGCAAAAATGCACAGGAGACAGGCCTTTTTCAATTGAAAGGAAGCTTTGGAATGAGGTGGTACAGAACAAGGGTGAAATGGAACAGACTTAGAAGTAACCTAAGAAAATACTTCTTTATGAAAAGGGTAATGGATGCACATAACAGTCTAAGTGGAGATGGTGAAGACAAGAAATGTATCTGAATTCCAGAAAGCATGGGACAAGAACAGAGGATCTCTAAGGGAGAGGAAGAGATAATAGAGAGCCGTAGTTCATATAGATGGCAGTCTAGATATGCCTCATTTCTTTATTTACATTTTGGTGACATTTATATCCCACATTATCCCAAACAAGTTCAATGTGGCATACAACAAAGAATAATACATAAGAACTTAATTTGTTGTGGTCTATCTGCTGTCATTTTCTATGTATCTAGTAATACCTTTTTGGATTATGAAATGCTCCTGCTACCTTTAAACACTTGGTCAATGATATAATCCAGGGCTTCCTGTGGTGGTATATCTAGAAGATTTTTTGACAGAACGACAAGTGAGGTGATCAAATTTGTAGATGATACAAAATTATTCAAGGTTGTTAAAAACATGTGCAGACTGTGAAATATTGCAGGAAGACATTAAGAAATTGGAATACTGGACATCCAAATGGCAGATGAAATTTGATGTGGACAAATGCAAGGCGATGCACATTGGAAAGAATAATCCAAATCACAGTTAACTGATGCTAGGGCCCACCTTGGGGGGGGGGGGGGGGGGGGGGTCAGCGCTCAAGACCTAGGTGTCGTTGCAGTTAATACGCTGCAATCTTCTGCTCAGTGTGCAGTGGTGGCTAAAAAAGCAAAGAGGATGCTAGGAATTATTAGGAAAGGGATGATGAATAAGAAAGAAAATACAATAATTTTGAACGCACCTTGAGTACTGCATTCAGTTCTGGTTGCAGTATCTCAAAAAAGATATAGCAGAATTAGAAAAGGTTCAAAGAAGAACGACTAAAATGATAAAGGGGATGAACTCCTCTCATACGAGGAAAGGCTAAAGATGTTAAGAGTTCTTCAGCTTGGAAAAGAGACGGATGAGGGGAGATATGATTGAGGTCTACAAAATCCAGAGTGGTGTAGAACGAGTAGAAGTAAATCGATTTTTTGCTCGTTCAAAAAGTATAAAGACTAGGGGACACTTGAGGACGTTACATGGAAATACGTCAAAACAAATAATAGGAAAATGAAGATACATACCTGTAGCAGGTATTCTCCGAGGACAGCAGACTGAATATTCTCATTGATGGGGTCGTCGTCCACGACGGCCCAGGAGACCGGCAACAACTTTAAAGCAAAAAGAATCTTCCCGAACACTGCATCGCGCGGGCCGAATGCCCCATGCATGCGCGAGCAGCTTCCCGCCCGCGACGTGAGCATACCCTTACTAGTTTTTTTTTTGTTTCTTTATTAACTTTTTATAATTTACAAGATAGACTTATAAATGGCAATACAGCAGTAATTATTACAGAGATTGCTATAATCTATACAAACAAAACATGTCCAACCTTTCTGGTATTAGCATTCTCCAAAAAGTAAAACAAAACATATTAGAAATAATTCTTGCTTTCTTAGACCCCAATCCTATATTGGAGAGGAGTAGCTGATCTAAGGAGAAAAAAATAGGTAATACTTAAGGATAAATGGCCTGGCTCAAAACCTCCAGCATTATATAATTATACCTTATTTACTCAACACTGACTATTTGGGCAACTTTTTACTTTCTATAAACAATTTAAGCTGATCTGGCTCAAAAAAAAACCCATATTTATTTCCCAAGGTTTAATACAGCATTTACATGCCAACAGGAATTTAGCTCCCATGCTTTAACCTCTTCTCTGTAAACAAGAAAAGCTTTCTTCTACGGTCTTGTGTAGATCTAATCACATCTGGAAAAATCCAGATTTTTAGACCACAAAATGTTTTATGGGAATTTTTAAAATATAGTCTTAATAAAGCATTCATGTCCTGTTCAAAGACAAATGACACCAAAAGAGTCTTTCGTGTAGTTACCTCTGATATAGATTCTTCTAACAGAGCAGAAATATCTTGTAAATTCAATTCAGAATTCCGATTATTTTCAATTGGATTCACCTTGGAATTTTTAGAGTCAGGCAAATAATAGATTTTGTTGATTGGTGGTATTGCAGTTTGAGGGTATGCCAAGACTTCAAGCAAATATTTTTTCAGAAAATCAATTGGTGAAATTCCAATTGAAGCAGGAAAATTTAGAAACCGCAAATTTAATAGTCTATTATAATTTTCAAGATGTTCCAACTTTAAAGAAACTTTGATTTTATCCTTAATCAGAGCATCCGTTACCATTGTCAAAGAAGAGATTTCAGATTTCTGAGTAGATGTTTCAGATTTAACATTTTCAAGAGCTGAAGTTAAAGTATCTATTTTATTTACCAGTAAAGCGTTTCTTGCGAAGTTTTGTAACCGCAGCAGTAAGTGTTGAATAGCTGACCAAATAGTTTGAAGAGTAAACGCTTGTGGAGCAACAAGCTCCGTGTTCGTAACGTCTGCTTCCTGGGGTAGAGCACCACCGTCTGAGGGCCTCTGGTTACCGACTTCCGGTTCCATCGTGTCCTCCTCACTCGTCCGAAGGATAGCAGGACAAAGCGGCGGATTAAGGTCTGGTGGGGACAGAGATGTCTCGACCCCTAAGGGAGATGTCGCTCCTTCGACAAGACCACAAGCAGGATCCCTCTCACCAGAGTTTACTGGGGTGCCGGAGACGAAACGCAGAAGCATTTGCTGACTGGGGGTAGGTATTCGGGTCGACGGTAGTAGACCCTTTACCACCCCCTTTCTCATAGTATGCGGCATAATGGTAAACGGAAAAGGTAAAGCAACAGAGTTTCAGCTCATGCGACTGCGAAGTCTCAAGCTAGAGCCGCACCCTTACTAGTTTAATAAAAAGCAAAACAGAGAACTGGAACAACTCCAAAGGGGAGGAGGTCGGGTTATTCAGCCTGCTGTCCTCGGATAATACCTGCTACAGGTATGTATCTTCATTTTCCCTCCGAGGACAAGCAGGCTGAATATTCTCATTGATAGGGTAACCCTAGCCCCCAGGCTCAATCAAAACAATGAACAATGGTCAACTTTGCCTCGCAACGGCGAGGACATAACATAGTTTGACCTGAAAAGAAACACAACTAAGTGAGAGTGCAGCCTGGAACAGAACAGAAATGGGCTTAGGAGGGTGGAGTTGGATTCTAAACCACGAACAGATTCTGCAGCACCGACTGCCCAAACCGACTGCCGCGTCGGGTATCCTGCTGAAAGCAGTAGTGAGATGTGAATCTGTGGACTAATGACCACGTTGCAGCCTTGCAAATTTCATCAATAGAAGCTGACTTTAAATGAGCCACTGACGCAGCCATGGCACTAACATTATGAGCCATGACATGGCCCTCCAGAGTCAGTCTGGCTTGGGCATAAGTGAAGAAAATGCAATCTGCTAGCCAATTGGAGATGGTGCGTTTTCCGATGGCGACTCCCCTCCTGTTGGGATAAAAAGAAACAAACAACTGGGCAGCCTATCTATAGGGCTTTGTCCGCTCCACATAAAAGGCCAATGCTCTCTTGCAGTTCAAGGTGTGCAACTTGTCTTCACCAGGGCGGGTACGAGGGCAGGGAAAGAAAGTTGGCAAGACAATTGACTGGTTCAGATGGAACTCCGACACCACCTCGGCAAGAACTTAGGGTGAGTGCGGAGGACTACTCTGTTAGGATGAAACTTGATATAAGGAGCATGAACTACCAGGGTTTGGAGCTCACTGACTCTACAAGCTGAAGTAACAGCCACCAAGAAAATGACCTTCCAGGACAAGTACTTCAGATGGCAGGAATTCAGTGGCTCAAAAGGAGCTTTCATCAGCTGGGTGAGAACGACATTGAGATCCCATGACACTGGTAGAGGTTTGACAGGGGGCTTTGACAAATGCAAACCTCTCATGAAACGAACTAAAGGCTGTCCAGAGATAGGCTGACCCTCTACACGTTGCTGATAAGCACTAATTGCACTAAGGTGAATTCTTACGGAGTTGGTCTTAAGACCGACTCTGATAAATGCAAAAGGTATTCAAACAGGGTCCATGTAGGGCAAGAAAAAGGATCTAGGGCCTTGCTGTCACACCAGATGGCAAACCTCCTCCATTTGAAAGAGTAACACTTTTTCGTGGAATCTTTTCTGGAAGCAAGCAAGTCTCGAGAGACACCCTCTGAAAGACCCACGGAGGCAACCTCTAAACTCTCAACATCCAGGCCGTGACAGCCAGAGACTGGAGGTTGGGATGCAAAAGCGACCCGCGTTCTGGGTGATGAGGGTCGGGAAACACTCCAATCTCCACGGTTCTTCGGAGGACAATTCCAGAAGAAGAGGGAACCATATCTGATTGGGCCAAAAAGGCGCAATCAGAATCGTGGTTCCACAGTCTTGCTTGAGTTTCAGCAAAGTCTTCCCTACTAGAGGTATGGGAGGATACGCATACAGAAGGCCTGTTCCCCAATGAAGGAGAAAAGCATCAGACGCTAGTCTGTCGTTAGCCTGAAGTCTGGAACAGAATTGAGGGACTTTGTGATTGACCTGAGTGGCAAAAAGATCCATCGAGGGGGTGCCCCACTCTCGGAAGATCTTGTGAACGACATTTGAGTTCAGAGACTACTCGTGAGGTTGCATGATCCTGCTCAATCTGTCGGTCAGACTTCTTTTTAAGCCTGCCAGATACGTGGCCCTTAGAAGCATGCCGTGGTGGTGCGCCCAAAGCCAGAGCTTGACGGCTTCCTGACAAAGAAGGCGAGATCCGGTGCCCCCCTGCTTGTTGGTGTAATACATTGCAACCTGATTGTCTGTCTGAATTTAAATGATTTGATTGGACAGCTGATCTCTGAAAGCCTTGAGAGCGTTCCAGATCGCTTGTAACTCCAGGAGGTTGATCTGAAGATTCTTTTCCTGAAGGGACCAAGCTCCCTGAGTGTGAAGTCCATCTACATGGGCTCCCCACCCTAGAAGGGATACATCCATCGTCAACACTTTCTGGTGCTGAGGAATTTGGAATGGACGTTCCAAGGTCAGATTGGATCGAATGGTCCACCACTAAAGGGACATGCATAAACTCGGTGGACAGATGGATTACATCCTCTAGATCCCCTGTGGCTTGGCACCACTGGGAAGCTAGGGTCCATTGAGCTGATCTCATATATAGGTGTGCCATGGGAGTCACATGAACTGTAGAAGCCATGTGTCCTAAAAGTCTCAACATCTGCCGAGCCATGATCTGTTAAGACGCTCTAGCCAAGGATACTAGGGCCAGGAGACTGTTTGCCCTTGCCTGGGGGAGATAAGTTCGAGACGTCCGTGTGTCCAACAGAGTTCCAATGAATTCCAATTTCTGTACCGGAACAAGGTGGGACTTTGGATAATTGATTACGAACCCCAGTAGTTCTAGCAGTCGAATAGTCTTCTGCATGGACTGTAGAGCACCCGCCTCCAAGGTGCTCTTTACCAGCCAATCGTCGAGATAAGGGAACACATGTACTCCCAGTCTGTGCAGCGATGCTGCGACAACTGCCAGGCACTTTGTGAAAACTCTGGACACAGACGCGAGACCAAAGGGCAGCACACAGTACTGAAAGTGCCGAGTTCCCAACCAAAATCGAAGATACTTCCCGTGAGCTGGGAATACCGAGATGTGAGTATAGGCATCCTTTAAGTCCAGAGAGCATAGCCAATCACTTTCCTGAATCATGGGAAGAAGGGTGCCTAGAGTAACCATCCTGAATTTTTCTCAGACTAGGAATTTGTTCAGGGCCATTAGGTCTAGGATGGGACGCATCCCCCGTGTCGCGTGCTCGAGGACCTTGGCATACTGTCAGGCTTCTTCCCCGGGAGCACTGGGTTCGTGAGCCCATGGGCCACTACCGTGGAGCGGCAGTGGCAGGCAAGATCACCTCCAAGGTAGAGATGAGACAAAACTGGACCGGAACCCCGGACTGGAGTTCTACACCGGAATACACGGAACTGGAACACACCGGACGGGTGCGCACTGGAAGTGGAGCCCGCTGGACTGGCAACACACTGGAGGGCCCCACAGGACTGGAACATACAGGAGTGAAACCTGCTGGACTGGAACACACTGGACCTAGGCTTCACCTACGCTTGACACCTTTCCCCGAGGGTTGAGCCCCTCAGGTTCTGGCAGCCGGTAGGACTTACAGGAAAACCCGGAACTGGAACTTGCAAGCAGGAACAGCAGGAATGAAGATCCAGGAGTGCCCCCTGGCACCTAGGCGCAGGCAAGGCCGACAGGCAGGGACTGTCCGGGTTCTGGCAGTCGGCAGGTTTAAACACAATGACTAGTAAACTGTACCTAGGCTAATAGAAACGCTATACCCAGGCAAACCAGTCATACACAAGAAACATACACAGAGCACACTCAGGAGACTTGAAAGCTATACACCAGCTAACAACAAAGCTGTGCCCAAGCTAACAAGTCATGCACTGGAAACAAACACAGAGCACTAGCAAAGCTATACACAGGCTAACAAGCCACACGGTGCCTAAGCTGGCTAGTCTAAACAAACACAGAACACTAGCAAAGCTATACACAGGCTAACAAGCCACACGGTGCCTAAGCTGGCTAGTCTAAACAAACACAGAGCACTAGCAAAGCTATACACAGGCTAACAAGCCACACGGTGCCTAAGCTATCTAGACAAACATAGAAACTCACACAGAGCAAACACCGAAACAGTGTACAGAGCACTCTATACACCAGGGCCCTTAGATGAAATGCAAAGGCCAGGGCTGTAGTCTCTAAGTGATTAATAAAGCCCTTCCACACCAGAGGCACAGCTGCAGCAATCACCTTGCATCCAAACAGAGGCTTGACACACAGAGAAGTCAGCCCAGCGGGAGCCATCTTGGATACTGGCATAGAGGAGTCGGCGGCAGCCATCTTGGAAAAAGGCATAGCCCACACAGGTGAGGTTCAGTAGGGCAATCAGCACACAGAGCCAGAGAGAAACTAAGACAGAGACAGACACAGAGACAAGCAGAAGCCAGCACAGCCACTGACTCCCAGAAACAGGGTAAGTCTGAGGGTGGTCACGGCCACAGACATAACACCCCGTCTTCTTTTGCACAAGGAGTACCTGGATAGAATCTCAGCCCTTCTTCCCCTGGTGGAACGAGTTCGACCGCGTTTGCCTTTAGAAGAGCGGAGAGTTCCTCTGCAAGTACCTGCTTGTGCTGGGAGCTGTAGGACTCAGCTGCTGGTGGGCAATTTGGAGGCTTGGAGACCAGAATGAGAGTGTATCCTAACCGGACTATTTGAAGAACCCACCTGTCAGATGTTATAAGAGGCCACCTTTGGTGAAAAAATATCAACCTACCTCCAACCGGCATGCAGTCCAGCATGGACACTTTTTCTGAGGATATGCTGCACTGGAGCCAGTCAAAAGCCCGTCCCTTGCTTTTGCTGGGGAGCCCTAGGGACCTTAGCCACACGGTGTTGACGGGAACGCACATGCTGGGACTGAGCCTGAACAGGTTGCCAAGAAGCAGGAGTGTACCTACGCCTATTATAGGAATAGGGAGCACTCCTCCTCCCTCCAAAATACCTCCTGGATGAGGAGGTGGTAGCAGAAGACGCCCAGCGGGAGAGAGAATCCATAGCATCATGGTGCTTTTTGATCTGATCAACCATGTCCTCTACCTTCTCTCCAAAAAGATTATCCCCCCGGCAAGGAACATCCACCATTCGCTGCTGGGTCTTATGATCCAGGTCAGAGACACGCAGCCATGAGAGTCTGCGCATCACTATACCCTGAGCAGCTATTCGGGATGCTACATCAGAAGTGTTGAAAGTCCCCCTGGTCAGGAATTTACCACACACCTTCTGCTGCCTGACCACCTGGTGAAAAGGTTCGGCGAGCACCAGAGGAAGTGCTTCCACCAAACTAGACAGTTGCCTCACCGAGTTCCGCAAGTGGATGCTCGTGTAGAGGTGGTAAGTTTGGATCTTGGCGGCGAGCATAGCGGCCTAATACATTCTCCTCCCAAAAGAATCCTAGACTCTCTGCCTGGGGTGCTGAGGCACAGTCTCTAGTACTCTTGGATCTTCTGAGAGCAGAGTCCACCACCATGGAATCGTGAGGAAGTTGGGCCTTTACCATCACAGGCTCTCCATGGACTCTGTACTGGGACTTGGATTTTTTGGGGACCACAGGATTAGAATGAGGGCATGACCAATTACGCATAAGCTCTTCCCTCAGTGTATTATGCAAGGGAGCCGTTGCAACCTCAGCAGGCGGAGAACGATAGTCCAAGACCTCGAGCATCTCGGCCCTGAGCTCATCCACAACCTCCATAGGGAATGGAATGTCCTGTCTATTTCCCGGACAAAAGATGAGAAAGAAAGACTCTCAGGTGGAGACATCCTACTTTCTATTGGCGGAGTAGGATCAGAGGGAACCCCACATGACTCTTCCTATGAAAAATATCTGGGATCTTCCTCCTCTTCCCAAGAGCGCTCCTCATCGGTATTGGACAAAAGCTCCCTAAGAGCAGCCGGAACCCAAGCCTGTCTTGACATCAAGGATCGACGACCTCTTGGGGGATGTCAAGAAGTCGACCCCTGCTGGAGTCCAGCGAAGCTTCCTCCACCGACGTCGAGAGGGAATCAACCCGTGCGCCGGCCTGCGCCGGTACCACAAGCGGCACCGACAGAGACCTCACCACAGGCGAAGGCCCAGATGAAGGAGCAAGCACCCCCAACACCGAAGCAGACTGGCGCAGCAATCCCTCCAGAAGCTCTGGAAGAAGCTCGTCAAGAGCTTCCATCGGAAAAGGCTGAGGGGCCGGTGCATGAGTCGGTACCAGAATCTGAGGGGGCTCAAGAGCCGGTACCAGGCTGCCAGATGACCGACATATCGGCACTTCTTGTATGGAGGGTGAGCGGTCCTCCCGGTGCCGACGCTTCTCGGATGCCGAATCTCTTGGCTCCCCGGAGCTCCCGATACCGTGCATGGAAGGAGATCGATGACCGTGCTTCTTAGCCTTCACTTGATGCCTGTCATCGAGACTCCTCAGTACCGAAGAGGACGTGGAATCCTCACGCCTCCTCGGGGCGGGGCCTGCATAGCAGTAGGCATCGAGATGGATGGAGACCCACTTGATGCCTCGCTGCTCCCAGCGCGATGCAGTCTTTTGGCAGCCATTACCTGCGCTCTCGTTGCCGTTGCTTCCCTTGACGACGTAAAAACAGCGGCTGCGAAATTAAAAGGCTCGATGGTGCCAAATAAAAAGGCACAAAAAAAGAGAAAAATTCCCGGCCGAGCAGCCTAAAAGCGGCCGCGACGAAAAAATAAGGAAACTTGAAGAGATGAGTAAAACTAAGAAAATAAAAGGAAAATAAACTAGTTTAACTACTTTTTTTTAAATATTTGAACCTAGAATAAAAAAGAGAAGTAAAACAAGACAAAAAGGTAGCGGTAAACGCTAGCACCAGTCTCCTGAGCTGGAAAACAACAGCAGTGGCGAAATCCGTGGCTGCCAAGGTTCGCGGTCAAAAAGAAACTAGTAAGGGCACGCTCGCGTTGCAGGCAGGAAGTTGCTCACGCATGCGCGGGGCATTTGGCCCGCACAACGCAGCGTTCGGGAAGATTCTCTCTTTTTGCTTTAAAGTTGTTGCTGATCTCCTGGGCCGTCGCGGACGACGACCCATCAATGAGAATATTCAGCCTGCTTGTCCTCTGAGAAATATTTTTTCACTCAACAAATAGTTAAGCTCTGGAACTCTTTGCTGGAGGAGATGGTAACAGCAGTTAGCGTATCTGGGTTTAAAAAAGGTTTGGACAAATTCCTGGAGGAAAAGTCCAGAGTCTGCTATTGAGACAGACATGGGAAGCAACTGCTTGCCCTGGGATTCGTAGTATGGAGTGTTGGCACGATTTGGTTTTCTGCCAGCTATTTGTGACCTGGCTTGGCCACTGCTTGGAAAACAGGATACTGGGCTAGAAGGACCATTGGTCTGACCCAGTATGGCTACTCTTATGTTCCAAAATCCAGCAGAGTACACCTGCAAAGTTTGTCAAGTATTGTAGCAAATGCAGAAGCATAAAAAGTTATATACCAAATGGAGGAAGTGACGTCACCGAACAATATGGACGTCTGAGCAGACAGCTCCCGCTCACCCCTCCTACAAATCGGCGATTAACTTGCACCCAACGCAAGAGAGTGAATTAACATCGCAACCTGATTGCAGTCTCACATCCAGTGGACCTCGCGATCGATGAGCCAGAAGTCGGCACCGGTGCAACTAGCGCATTTTGCCTTCACGCCACGAGGGGAGCCTCAGACGAGCAAAATGGTAGACTTAGAGGGGACACAAATGCCGCCAGGCCCAATGGAGCAGTGCCTCCCAAACTTGGAGCCCGAACTAACGGGCAAAACAACGTCCGGATCGGCGATTCCAATGGAACTGAAGACGTGGCTTCAGGAAATTAGTGCTAATCTGCAGTCCCTGCGCAGTGAAGTGGCAACGCTGAGCTCTGATCTCAGGGCCGAAATTCGAGATTTGGGATTGACTGGACGAGATGGAAACGCAGCTGGAACATTATGAGGAGGCTCTGGGGCAGGTAGACCAACAAGCAATAGAAATGTAATCTATCCAACAACAACAAGACAAACTGGAAGATCTAGAAAATAGGAGCCGCCGGAACAACTTGAGGTTCCGGGGCCTCCCAGAAACACCCACGTACCAAAACTGCAAAGAAGCGGTTCAAAAAATGGTGGTGGAGCTATTTGACGTGGGTGGCACGCACATTAAAGAAGAAGCCATTCAGACTGAGCGAGCGCACAGAGCGCTGGGCCCAGTATGAAACAACGCGTCAAAGGACATTATTGCTCGTTTCAACAGTTATAAGATTAAAGAACAAATGCTTCAGATGTCTCGTCAGCAGCAAGATTTTACTTGGGACTCATAAAATTGAAATATATCAAGATTTGGCAGCTGAGACTTTAAAAAGGAGAAATGAGCTATGCTCTTCACAATAGTGCTACAAGAGCTGAACATTAAGTACCGTTGGCGGCACCCATTTGCATTGGTTTTTTATAAAGATGGCAAACAGCACCAGGTGCGCTCCATAGCGGAAGCGAGAGCGACATGTCCAGAAGTCGAGATGGCGAAACACTTAGCAGAAGACAACCGACCACAAAGCAAACTACTCCACCAAAATGGAAACGAGCTGGGAAGGGGCAGAAGCGCCTGCAGAGGCAACAGTTGGCGGCAAAGATCACCTGAGATGATGAACTGAGCGGAGTATATCAACTTTAGAGGCCTGGGGCCGTGTTCAAAAACGATGCAGAAGAGTTTAAGCAGACAGGTGAGACAATTTGACTGGTTTGGTTCACACTGTTGGCATTTAGGCCTTGGGGAAGCGGTAAGCATTCTACATTTCACTTCCTCTTACTAAGGGACCCAGTGGTTCACCACTGGACACCATAAAGAATTGGGGACACACTATTCAGACGAATCAATATGTGGGCCAGACACATAGGTGACTACATAGCAGGGCAGAGGCGACACCAGAGACAAAGAGGCAGAGGTTAAAAGTAACACCTTATGGCTGACACTAAATGGTTATCACTTAATGTTAAGGGGTTGAACACCCCAAGGAAAGGCAACTTTTATTTAGAGAGCTATGCCGCCAACATATAGATATAGCGCTAATACAAGAGACCCATCTTAAGGCCAAGTATGAGTGGCTCTGCTACCACAAACAATATCCAAAAATATATTATGCTTCATCTTCGGGGGGAACCAAGAGTAAGGGAGTATTGATAGCTATACACCACTCTAAACCCTGCAAGGTTAAAAAGATAATTTGAGACAAAGGGGGCCATTATTTGCTCCTGGTGCTGACCCTAGGGGGGGAGGGGCAACACTACATGGTGGTGAATATATATGGGCCCAACATAAATCAGGGAGATTTCTACTCAGAAATAAATAACCTGCTCATAGCGCACGTGGAGGGCTCCCTCCTACTAGGGGGAGATTTCAACATTACGCTGCAGCCAAAGGTTGATAACTCCTTCACAGGAGGGCACCAAGCTAAGCTAAACAGGTGCCAGTTACACGAGCTAACTGAGCGCTGGCAACTTACCGATTTCTTACGCGGGGCGCACCCCACACAAAGGCAGTATACTTACTACTCAGCGGTCCATAAGACCTCATCACGAATAGACATGTGGTTGGGGGATGGCTCATTTCTAGGGCATATAGACTCGATTGAGATTATACCATGTACCTGGTCCGACCACTCAGCAGTGCTCCTCCATATGCATGGGGGGGGGGGGGGGGGGCTGCCAGGGTACGGCGGCCCTGGCAGCTAGAAGACGCACTCCTGTCTAATCCGGATAACATCCCTATTATAGAAAAACACATCACGGATTATATACACTTTAATGACAATGGGGAGGTTTCACCGGTAATTGTCTAGGAGGGCTTTAAGGCTGTCCTGAGAGGCCACCTTATTGCTCTGAGTGCTAGCTGCTGGGAAAAAACGCACAGCGGAGGAAAATAAATTGAGGGCTGAACTACAGCATATGGAAAAACAGAGACAGAGAGGGGACACCCATACATCCACTGAGAATGAGGAAAAAAAACAGGATCCGAGGCCAAAGAACTAGAACTAGTCGATATAGCTGAACAGATTCTGAGGGCGCGTCAGTCCCATTTTGAATTTGGAAATAAGGCGAGTCGCCTACTGGCCTACAAGCTGAAACAAACCACACGCAATGGGGTTGGCAGTCTGAGGGATGACACGGGGCAAGTGAGATCGGATGAACACTACATCAGATTAGCCTTTAAAAACTTCTATGAGACACTATACTCTCAGGAAGCCCCCCACACAGATTTGGTTGAAACACAATACATAGACGACATGGACCTACCCCGGCTCTCTACTGAGGCTCAGGAAGTACTCTCGGAGCCTATAGCCCTGGAGAAGATAGAACAATCTATAAAAGAGCTTATCCCAGGCAAGGCACCAGGGCCTGATGGATTTACCAACAGGTTCTATAAATTATTCGGTAAGTTGGTAGCCCCTCTACTCTTGAAGGTATTTAACGCACTAGAAACCACTGCGGGTTACCCACCGACGTGGAACCTAGCTACTACAGTGGTAATACCCAAACCAGGGAAAGACCCCATGCAATGCAGCCCAGAACAATATCACTTTTGGAAGTAGACTATAAAATGTTTACTAAGATCCTGGCGTCCCGTCTACAAAAATGTCTACCCACACTAGTACATGAAGACCAGGCAGGGTTCATCCGGAACAGACAGACGTTTGACAATATTCAAAGGGCCCTTTTCATAACACAAAATGCACAACTCAGCGGGACCCCTCTCTGTATCCTGTCATTGGATGCTGAAAAAGCCTTCGATAGGGTGAGCTGGTCTTTCCTCTCCAAAATTATGGATTGCATGGGAATTGCGGGACGGTTTGGCACTTGGCTCAGACTGATCTATATGGAGCCACAAGCCTCAGTAAGGGTCAATGGGACACTCTCTCAATCATTTAAACTCCATAGAGGGACACGACAGGGGTGTGCGCTGTCCCCACTGCTTTTTGCTGTAGTGATGGAGCCTTTGGCTATAGGGGTAAGAGCGCACCCGGAGATTAGAGAATTTAGGTGGAGAGGGCTTGAAACAAAGATTCTCTTATTTGCAGATGACATTCTGCTTACCTTGAAGGATCCTCTAGTGGCACTCCCGAAGTTGGGAGAGATAATTCAGAGCTATGGAGCAGTGTCGGGATTTAAAATAAGCTTCGACAAATCTGAGGCCCTAGATGTAAATATCCCTGAAGACCAGTTGCAGCAGCTGAAGACACAGTTCCCTTATAGGTGGGCTAAGCAACATATCAGATATTTAGGGATAAATCTCACACGTAGCCTTGATGAGCTCTACACCACTAACTTCCCGGATAAAACACGGGAGTTGTTTGCTGAAATGGAGAGATGGAAAGGACTTACTTTATCTTGGATAGGGTGGATAAACGCAATTAAGATGATATTATTACCCTAACTCTTATACCTCTTCATGGCCCAACCAATAGCATTGCCAAAGGGGTACCTGCACACATACCGCCAAGCTACGCATTTACGGATCATAGCGGTGTGGTTGCAGAAGGAGTGCAAACTGGGCGGAGAACTAGAACATGGGTGGTGGGGAACGATTTCGTTGCGAGCAGGGCCGTGGGCACCCAAACAACTATTAGGGGACTTAATAAAGCGTAGTCCGCCCCTCCTACGCTGACCCTTGGAGACATGGAGTACAATAAGAGAAAAATTCTTTCCAGACCATAAATACTATACACATATGTATCTTAGATTTGCACCAGACTTTGGCCCGGGGTCAGTGGACAGGGCAAACATACAATGGGAAGAGATGGGTTTGTGTGAACTAGGACAAATGCATGAACAAGGGCACACGATCCCATCTACGGAGCTATGTCAGGTCCATGGGCTCTCTCCTCTGCAGGCTTATCAGTATCTCCAGGGTGAAAGATTTCATCAAACGCAAAGCAGAGGAGGAGCTCGACCTCACTGAAACACGATTGGACCAGGGTATGATGAGGGGTGGAGGCCGGGGGGGGGGGGGGGGGGGGGGGGGACATGAACCTGAGCAATGGAGTAGGGCGTTTAAATCTCTGCTCCAGGCTTCCACCTCGAGTGCTATGATGAAGAATGGACATAAAATTCTTTATAGCTGGTACTACACGCCCTACCGCCTGATGCAAATGTATAAGACTGGGTTGGGGCTTTGCTGGAGAAACTGCGGACTACAAGGGGATATGGCTCACATGTGGTGGGAATGTAAAAATGTAAAAATGTTTTGGAGGGAAATTGTAACCTATCTGAACAAAACAATGGAGGTGACATATCCAATAACATTAGACAGCTGTTTATTGCACTTTAAACCACAGGGAATTAAACTGGATATACACCGGTTTGCCACACAGTTGTTCGTGGCTAGTAAGCTAATGATTGCGGCAGCATGGAAAGCACCTACGCTTCCAGATATACAAAGAGTCTTGTTGAAGTTAGATAATGTACGCCTGATGTCAAAATTGACTGCTATTCGAAAAGGCACCTTGGCCCAATATCACAAAGTGTGGGATATATACGAGACACAACGGTCACCAATATAGTGTATGATTTTTTGAATTTCTGGATAACCACTGGAGGGAAGGGGGGGGGGGGAAGAAGGGAAGATAGGCAAGGGGGAGGGGGATTAAGTAAACAAGAATAGTTCTGGGGATAACTGCGATGTTTACTAGATTTTATTGCTGTACTACTATTATGATGTTGTAGCAATGATGATCACTAGTGTACATAATGGCAGTGTCCTTACCACATACTGTTTTGTTATATATTGAAAAAATTTCAAAAATAAAGGGAAAAAAAAAAGTTATATAACAAATTGGACAAATGGCAAGTATTCTCCAGGGTAACTGCTTCACTAACGGAGGGCTGAAGAAGACAAACACAAAAGGATCGGAGGGGTTTTAGCCCCTGAATGATTTTTAGAGGACTGTATTCCTGAGGAGCAGAGCATACAAAATGATGGGGGCTGAGGGTACTGAAGGAACATAGTGAAGTTCTAGCAGCTCTGCTGGCTGATCTTTTCCATGCTTCTCCAGAGTCACGAGTCGTTCCAGAGGACTGGAGAAGAGCAAATGTGGTCCCTCTCCACAAAAGCTGAAGTAAGGAAGAGGTTGGGAACTATAATAAGTCTAAGTTCCGTGGTAAATAAATTAATGTAAATGCTTTTAAAACAGAGAATAGTAAAATTTTTGGAATCCAATGGATTACAGGACCTGAGGCAACATGGTTTCAATAGAGGTAGGTTTTGGCCAGACAAATCTGATTAATTTCTTTGACTGGGTGACCATACAGTTGGATGGAGGGAGAACACTAGATGTGCTGTATTTAGATTTTAGCAAATCCTTTGACATGGTTCCACACAGATGACTAATAAATAAACTGAGTGCCTTTGGTATGGGCCCTAAAGTGACTGACTGGGTTAGGAGCTGGTTGAGAGGAAGGAAACAGAGGGTAGTGATAAATGAAGCTCATTCTGAATAAAAGGATGTTACCAGTGGTGTGCTGCAAGGTTCCGTTCTTGGGTCAGTTCTTTTTAACATTTTTGTAAGCGATATTGCTGAAGGGCTGTCTGGTAAGGTTTGCCTCTCTGTGCATGATACCAAAATGTGCAAAAGGGTAAAGACCCCTGATGGTTAGGACAACATGAGGAAGGACTTTAGTGAAGCTAGAGGAATGGTGTAGAATTTGGCAGCTTAGATTTAATGCAAAAAAATGCAGGGTCATGAATTTGGGCTACAAAAATGCAAGGGAATAGTACAGTATAGAGGGTGGAAAAACTTTTGTGCACAAAAGAAAAAGAGCGGTACTTGGGTGTGATCGTATGTAATGATCTTAAAGTGGCCAAACAGGTAGAAAAGCAGACGTGAAAGCTAGAAGGATGCTTGGGTGCATGGGAAGAGGAATGGTCAGTAGGAAAATGATGATGATGATGGCTCTGTATAAGACTCCAAGACCTCATTTAGAATATTGGAGATCACACTTTCAAAAAGATATAGAGTCGGTCCAGAAGGTGGCTACTAAAATGGTCAGTGGTCATCATAAAGCAGATGGGGGACAGACAAAGATCTCAATATATATACTCTGGAAGAAAGGCGGGTGAGGGGAGATATGATGGAGATGTTTAAATACCTATGCGGCATACACAACTCTTTCAATTGAAAGGAAAATATGAAATGAGGGGGCACAGGATGAAGGTTAAAAGGGGACAGACTCAGAAGCAACCTGAAGAAATACTTCTTCATGGAGCGGGCTTCCGGTGGAAGTGATGGAGATGAAAACTGTATCTCAATTCAAACGAGCGTCTGACAAGTACATAAAATCTCTAAGGGAATGAGAGAGAGAACAGATGGCATGGATGGGCAGATTGGATAGGTCATATGGCCCTCATCTACCTACTTTTTTTAAAAATTTGCATTTAAAATAACTAACAAGCATAAAAACACTTGATAAGCAAAACACTTGATAAGCAAAACACATTAGCAATACACAAAAATGAAAAAAAGGTAGATGAAAAATAATTTTCCTACCATAAAAGCAAGAGTATAATATAGTGTTTAGCAGACCACAAAATAAAGGGGAATCCAAGAAAAAGGAAAAAAAAATCCTGAAGCCTAGGGTCAATTAAAGGAAAAAAAAAGTAATAATTCAATAACCTACTGAAGTAGCCAATAATTTATTTACAAGCCAATAGTCTGAGCGTCGCCAACTGAGACAGGGGGAGGCTCCAACTTTCTTGCTGCTAAGAAAAATTTTAATTGCTCAGGGTCAAAAATAAATATTTTTAGAAACGTAACAAAGAAATGAACAATACAGCAGAATATCGATACAGGAATCAAATAGCCTTGTATATTATATACACAAGTCAAGCAACAAGGCTGCAATATAAAAGCAACATTGCCAATAATGAAAATATCAAGAAAAGATGAGCCAGTGACAAAAAGATACAAATCCCAGACAGAGTAGTGCTATCTCAAGCCATTAAGTTCCAGTGCTCAAGCTGTTTATATACAGCACACAGGGAAAGAGTGTGCATATTAAATGTAGTCAGCATTAAACCATCCAATTAAGAAGGTCGAGAACACTGAAAAAGGGGTGACCAAAAGTGAGTATATCTCCCAGGATGACACTTTTGTCGCCAAACTAACCTTTCCATTCCAGCTACCCGTCAAACTTTATCCAGCCAAAAGTGTTGGAAGGTTAAGATAGAGCTTTTCCATTTTTGTACAATACAGACTTTAGTGACTACCATTAATTGCCTAATCAAGTCTAAATGAACAAAAGACTCTAAAGGCTGAGAAGGCATGCCGAGAAGAATAATGGCTGGATCTAAGGGAATAGCTGTCTGGACTAAATTGGAGATCTATGTAATTATCAATTTCCAAAAAGATTGAATGTGTGAACATGTCTACCACATGTGTGCCATATCTCCTGGAGTAGTACAGCCTCTCCAACATAAAGGAGAGAATTGCTCCTGCCATTTATGCAGTCATTGTGGTGTAACATAGGTGGAGTACAGTATCCTCAGTTGTGTATTAATGTTAAAGACGTGGATGAGTGGAAGCAGCAGGACTAAACCATAGGCCAAAAATGTTTAATAGGTTGTGGTCCTATAAGCTCCTCCCAGAGAACCATGTTAACAGAAGCGAAACGGCGAAGTGTCAAAAATAAAAACTTTTAAATAAGCATGAGATGAAATCAAAAAATGATAATGGACAAATTATATGCTCCAGACTCACGTCAGAATGTGGTGCCGAATTTTGAAATATTGGAAGAGACAGCTTTATTCTAAATGTATGAAAAATGTCAGATATAGCTTGAAGATAACCATTCAGAAGCAATTTAGCCAGGGGAAAGTTAGCTAAACCTGCAGATAAGTCTAGTATTCTAATATAAGAATTAGCTAGAAGAGGCGTGACTAGGTGAAATCTGGGAGATATAGATTTCAATGAACAAATTTTCCTCTAACTATGGAGAACTGAAGGTATAAAGGGGTGAGTACGCAACACAGAGGACCAGTTGTGTGTATGAGCAAAAACATAAGCTAGAAGAGTATAGGGAGAAGTGAGAGATTATGCTAATCGAACCCAGTGCGATTCGGTAAAGGGGTTTATACACAGTGAGGAGCCTTTAAGCGGGTGGACCACTAGTAACAGTGTAAATTTGGTAAGCTTAGGCCACCTGATTGCTTAGGCATGAAGAGCAATTAAAACTTGCCAAGTGGTCTTTTGCTATACCAGATATAATGAATTATGTAAAATCTTAATTTGATAACAAAGTTCCTGGGAATAGCAATCGGCAGGCTCATAAATAAAAAGAGAATTTCAGGGAATATAAAAATCTTAAAGATATTGATTCTTCCCAGCCAGAAGAAAAAGTGATCAGGGTTTTGTGTCCCGAGGACATTTGTATGTAAAAAGTGTAATAGTGGTATATAGTTAAGATTATATAGACGATCTAAATGATTTGAGATGTGGATGCCTAAATAGCAAAAGTAGGAAGTCCACTGTAAGCCATCGAGGTAAGGGGAAATGTTGATCTAGGTTACAGTGTGGATTACAGGACATGATGACAGATTTGTCAAAGTTAATGGTGAAGCCAGACAAAGAACCAAATTCCAAAATAATGGAGATAAAAATGAGGCACTGAGTTTGAAAAATCATTCAGATAAAGCAACGTTATCATCTGCATAAAGGGAAATGCCTCTATCCATTAATACCTTGAAAGTCCCTTGTCAACCAAAAGAGAATAGCTAGGGATTCTAGCGCTAAAGCAAATAAAAGCAGTGAAAGTGAACATCCTTGGCGAGTTCCTCTATAAAGCCAAAAAGATGGAGAAAGACAGCCATTGACATTTAACAGATGCAAGAGATTCAAGATAAATGGCTTGTGCATAGCTCAAAAAATTAGGGCCAAAACAGACAACAGTGTCGGCCTCCAGAAGACCCGTTCCAAAAAGACACTGCCGACCTCCCGAACAGCACTCCCACAACTGCGCCGGACATAAACAATCAACTCTGAAGACAACAGTGCCGGTCTCACGAAGCAGCGTGCTGAAAGTGCCACACGCCCTCAGAAAAAAACGCACGTTCCAAACACAATAACTGGCAGTTTGCGACCCTGCCGCCGTCCCGACCCTAACGCCTCAGCGAACGCACTGCAGAACCAACACTGGCAGAAGAGGAAACTCCTGCTGCCATGACAGAGGCACCTGACAGGTCGCTGCAAAATGAAAACGAAACTGATCAGGGTAAGTGCAGCGACGAATTAAGACAGCAGAGAATTGAAAACCAAACTCTTTAGGACAAACACACACACAGTTTGGCTCACTGAAGCTCTGAGTAACACACAGGCACTCTCTCTCTCTCTCTCTGTGAGTCACTGTCAGAAACACACTCTCATACACACACTCTCAGTGTGTCTGTGACACTGCAAAAAACAAAACAAAAAATACAACCTTGCTAGCGCCCGTTTCCTCTCAAAAAGAAATGGGCCTTTTTTACTAGTTTAACATATTTTAGTGCCTAGGACCTTATATACAGTGGGGGAAATAAGTATTTGATCCCTTGCTGATTTTGTAAGTTTGCCCACTGACAAAGACATGAGCAGCCCATAATTGAAGGGTAGGTTATTGGTAACAGTGAGAGATAGCACATCACAAATTAAATCCGGAAAATCACATTGTGGAAAGTATATGAATTTATTTGCATTCTGCAGAGGGAAATAAGTATTTAATCCCTCTGGCAAACAAGACCTAATACTTGGTGGCAAAACCCTTGTTGGCAAGCACAGCGGTCAGACGTCTTCTGTAGTTGATGATGAGGTTTGCACACATGTCAGGAGGAATTTTGGTCCACTCCTCTTTGCAGATCATCTCTAAATCATTAAGAGTTCTGGGCTGTCGCTTGGCAACTCGCAGCTTCAGCTCCCTCCATAAGTTTTCAATGGGATTAAGGTCTGGTGACTGGCTAGGCCACTCCATGACCCTAATGTGCTTCTTCCTGAGCCACTCCTTTGTTGCCTTGGCTGTATGTTTTGGGTCATTGTCGTGCTGGAAGACCCAGCCACGACCCATTTTTAAGGCCCTGGCGGAGGGAAGGAGGTTGTCACTCAGAATTGTACGGTACATGGCCCCATCCATTCTCCCATTGATGCGGTGAAGTAGTCCTGTGCCCTTAGCAGAGAAACACCCCCAAAACATAACATTTCCACCTCCATGCTTGACAGTGGGGACGGTGTTCTTTGGGTCATAGGCAGCATTTCTCTTCCTCCAAACACGGCGAGTTGAGTTCATGCCAAAGAGCTCAATTTTTGTCTCATCTGACCACAGCACCTTCTCCCAATCACTCTCGGCATCATCCAGGTGTTCACTGGCAAACTTCAGACGGGCCGTCACATGTGCCTTCCGGAGCAGGGGGACCTTGCGGGCACTGCAGGATTGCAATCCGTTATGTCGTAATGTGTTACCAATGGTTTTCGTGGTGACAGTGGTCCCAGCTGCCTTGAGATCATTGACAAGTTCCCCCCTTGTAGTTGTAGGCTGATTTCTAACCTTCCTCATGATCAAGGATACCCCACGAGGTGAGATTTTGCGTGGAGCCCCAGATCTTTGTCGATTGACAGTCATTTTGTACTTCTTCCATTTTCTTACTATGGCACCAACAGTTGTCTCCTTCTCGCCCAGCATCTTACTGATGGTTTTGTAGCCCATTCCAGCCTTGTGCAGGTGTATGATCTTGTCCCTGACATCCTTAGACAGCTCCTTGCTCTTGGCCATTTTGTAGAGGTTAGAGTCTGACTGATTCACTGAGTCTGTGGACAGGTGTCTTTCATACAGGTGACCATTGCCGACAGCTGTCTGTCATGCAGGTAACGAGTTGATTTGGAGCATCTACCTGGTCTGTAGGGGCCAGATCTCTTACTGGTTGGTGGGGGATCAAATACTTATTTCCCTCTGCAGAATGCAAATAAATTCATATACTTTCCACAATGTGATTTTCCGGATTTAATTTGTGATGTGCTATCTCTCACTGTTACCAATAACCTACCCTTCAATTATGGGCTGCTCATGTCTTTGTCAGTGGGCAAACTTACAAAATCAGCAAGGGATCAAATACTTATTTCCCCCACTGTATGTTACACCCTAGTAGGTCAAGGGTCCAGACTGTTTGCTCCTAGCCATTGTAAATGCTAAGAAATTTTTTTTTTCAGAAATGACAGAGATATTTCTAATGTGAGAAAGCATTTCAATATAATTAATTCTCACAGACAATCTAAGGTCACTGAAAAATCAAGCGAATTATTACCAAGTGCTGATCAACTACCCTCCTTTTTTCAAAAGAAGATTCAATCTCTATTTGAGTTATTGCATCTCTATTTGAGTTATTGCATATATATGATAACTCTAAGGACAGTTTTTATAATTACCTACCATTGGCTGAGAATTGTTTGACAGATTGTATTTGGAGTACTTTTCACAAGATCTCTATGAATGATTTGGATTCTAACACTCTTAAAATTTGTGAAATCCCATTGTTATTTAGATAGTTGTCCAACTTATTTAATAAAATCAATGCCCTTAGAGTTTAGAAAAGTTCTATGTCACAGGATTAAAGATCATCTTAATAATCATATGTTTCCTAAGAATTATGCCAATATTGTTTTAACACCTATATTAAAAAAAGGTTCAGCTTCAAAAGAGGATATAACAAATTGTACAGCAGAGGCGTCTATTCCCTATTTCACTAAAATTAATGGAAGCTCATTCCCTCAGCAAGAAACGGCCGTTGTTCATGACCTTGAAACTGTTACTTTTTGGTATACATTTCTGTTTCTCACCCGGCTTGTTGGAGCCATGTCTCACTCCCTATTCAGCTTCTCAGGGAGATAAAGGTGGGGGTGATTGCCCACAGCATGTCCTTGGATATTACATGACTGCAGAAAGCTGAATATGCTGGCTCACTGACATACAGGTCATAGGTTGCACACTCCATCTTGATGTATTAGGATTATACAGGCTAAGACCAGCAAGGTGAGATACACAGGGAAATATCCCTACATAACTAAGAGGTTGGGAGTCATAATTAGACTAATTTGATTTACTGCATGATTCACAGTCAGATTTTGTACCAATTATAGTACAGAAACTTTATTAGCTACATTACTGGATCATGTATGAACTCTTTTAGGTAAGAAACAAGGTGCTCTTATGCAGCAGGACTTGTCCAGTGCTTTTGATCTGATCATGTAGTTCTGTTGGAAATCTTGGGCAGATTTGTTGTAACTGGTAATGTTTTGTCATGGTTCAAGGGCTTTTAACTGCTAGAACTTATTGTGTTAAATTATTGGGAAATTTTTACTTTCACGAGTACCTCAGGAATCACCCCTATTACCGATTATGTTTAACGTCCTGATATCTTCGCTGGGCAGGTTCCTGGAGAAGGAAGGATAACACAACTATATATATGCGGACAATATTATTATTACTAGTAAAAAAGGCCCGTTTCTCAAAGAAATGAAACGGGCGCTAGCTAGCAAGGTTTTCCTCAGAGTGTTATGTTTATGAGAGTGTGTGTGAGAGAGGGAGTGAATGTGCAAGTGTGTGACAAAGAGAGAGAGTGAGACTGGGTGCGAGTGTGTCTGTGTGTGAGAGAGAGAGAGAGAGAGTGTGTGTGTGTGTGTGTGTGTGTGTGTGAGATTGAGAGTGTGTGCCTTGCGGAAACAGGAAATGATGCAGGACCACAGCTGAGAGAGAGAAGGGCTGAGCCTGCACGCGTTTTACCGCTGCTGCTGGCCACCGTAACCCTGACTTGGTAAGTGAAGATGACTTTTAAAAATCGGAGGGAGGGGGCCTGGAACTGGAAGGGAGGGACGACGACAACCTCATGCGTGTGACGTCACGTTCCTTTGCCTGGCAACTCTGCAGTATGCCCTTCCCTCTCACTGTTCCGCCCTCGACGTCATCACGTTTTGACACGAGGGCGGGACAGAGAGATGGTGACAGACTGACGAACCTTACGAACGCTTCACTTCAAGTGTGCCACGGTCAGCTTCAGAACGTTGGAGGTGCTTTTTATTATAGTAGATATTTCCTTTTCTTACTGATTTACAGATGTTTATATTGCAATTTCCAGCTGTTTTTCCACTTATTTCCAATTGGATGTCTTCCCATTATTTGAAATTAAATGAAGACAAAACTAAGTTTGTTAATACAAACAAAGCCAATTCAGGAACTAAAATCTAATTGGATCATTGATGAGGAAAGCTTTACTGTCGATCAATCTATAGATACTGGGTATAACGTCGGATAGCAGTTTAACGCTGGAACCTGTTTTAAAAATCAGCGTTAGAATGGCCACCCTCCAATCTTCTGAAACCATGCTTGATTTTAAAGATAAATTACATATTACTAACAATAGTTCTGCAAGTACATTTTTCAATTTTATCAGTACTAGGGGATGAACACCATCCAGGCCAGGAGATTTGCAACTCTTCAACTTGTCAGATTGCGCCATTACATCCTCCAGGATTATAGAAATTTCATTCAGTTTCTCTGACTTGTCTGCTTTGATTACTATTTCTGGCACCGGTATCTCCTAAATTGTCCTCAGTGAAGACTAAAGCAAAGAATTCATTTAATCTCTCTGCTATAGCTTTGTCTTCCCCGAGTGCTCCTTTTACCCCCTCGGTCATCTAGCGGTCCAACTGATTCTTTGGCCAGCTTCGTGCTTTTAATATACCTAAAACAAATGGTTACAAATTCTTTTTATATTATGAGAAGAATATGGCCATTTGCAATTTTTTATCAATTGATCAGTTCAGAGTTGAAGTTCAGTCCCTAATTCTTAGTCGACTGGACTACTGTAATATCTATTTGGGACTACCAAAATATCTATTGAAAAAACTACAAACAATCTAGAATGTGGCAGTTCATTTGATTTATTCCCTTAGAAAATCAGACTGAATTACAACTTATTACAGAAAACTGCATTGGCTTCCAGTTGAGGCCAGGATAACTTTTAAACTAGGATATGTGTTGTGGAAAATTGCGCAGGGATTATACTGCTATATTTAAAATCTCTCATACACTACACATTAGGAAGAGTATCCCTGGGAAGAAACATTTTATTTGTCTGTTTGCGTAGCAGGCAGTCAAGCTTTGGAAATCTTTGCCTATCAATTTACAGTCTTCATTATCTTACGATACGTTTAAGGGCCTTAGGACTTTATTGTTCTCTCAATATATGGATAGGAAATAGTGTCAACTTTGATATGTTTTCTTTAAATGTGTTCTATCCTAGACATTTTGTGTCTAGAATCTTTCTGTAATCCACTATGAACTATGTAAATGGAATTAGCGGAATATAAGAAAAATAATTAACTGTAACTATTGCTTCAATAAACCTCTAGACAAACATTTGTGCATCAATACCTTTTGTTGGAGACCCTCTACAACCGTATTTCTCCCTTTCTAACTGTGAAATCATAGTCGCTTTCTTTGTTCTTCCAACCTGGTATTCCTTTTCCCCACCCTAGAAGGTCAGCCACATTTGAAATATTAAGACAATTTTTTGAAAAATGAAGTAGGCTACTGAAATTGTGGACAGCATCTTAGACCAATGCAGGAATGATGCCTGGTTCACCCTGGTGGAGATGGTGTTCTTTTTTCCAAACAGAATTTTAATACTGTAGGACTACAGGACAACAAAAGATATTTAAGTCTGACTGTGGCGTGTTCTCTTCATGACTTCAGAATACTGATACTGAATATCTAGAGGATAATTCAAGACACCCAGAACAAGAAAAATATGTAAATTTTATGATTATTGCAAAGTTTATTATAGAAAAAATGTGACATATCCATTTGTATGAATGTCCCTTTAATCTATTACATAGTAAGTGCTGGTGTAAAATTTGGGGATCAGCATCTTTAATAAATTCCTTTTATATACAAGAGCTCCAATCTTACATTTAAACCAGTTTATTAGACTGACTTGGTGTTTCAATGGCCATGCTATACAGTGCCATGCAAGCAACGAGAAAAAGGGTTCAATTCCCAGCCTATTGTCTGCTCCCTTCAACATTCACAGCCTCCAGGTGGACCTCTAATCCTTTTCAGTACCTGCTTACTTCAATAAAGACTTGTAAGTTCATCTTCCACAGTGTCTGTTTCTTCATCTTCCTTCCAACAAATCTTAGCCACATTTTAACTGAATATAATCATAGAGCATATTCTTCACAAACAAATCCTTAATAGCTTGAACTTTGTGCAATCCTGAAATGTATACTTTATGCTTGACCATATAAGTACACAAGTATTGCTATACTGGGACAGACAGAAGGTCCATCAAGCCCAGCATCCTGTTTCCAACAATGGCCAGTCCAGGTTACATGTACCTGGCAAGATCCCAAAACAGTACAATACATTTTATACTGCTTATCCTAGAAATAATCAGTGCATTTTCCATGTCCATTTTAGTAATGGCTTATGAACTTTCTTTTTTAAGAAGGTAGCCAAACCTTTTTAAACACCAATAAGCTAACTGCTTTTACCACATTCTTTGGCAAAGAATTCCAGAGTTTAATTACACATTGAGTGAAGAAATATTTTCTCCAATTCACTTTAAATTTACTACTGTGTAGCTTCATTGCATGCCCCCTATTCCTAGTATTTTTTTAAGTGATTCACATCTACCCGCTCCACTCCACTCATTATTTTACAGATCTCTATCATATTTATTTATTTATTATTATTTTTTTGTACCCCGCGCTTTCCCACTCAAGGCAGGCTCAATGCGGCTTACATGGGGCAATGGAGGGTTAAGTGACTTGCCCAGAGTCACAAAGCTGCCTGTGCCTGAAGTGGGAATCGAACTCAGGTCCTCAGTTCCCCAGGACCAAAGTCCACCACCCTAACCACTAGGCCACTCCTCCACTTCACTCCCCTCAGTCGTCTTTTCCCCAAGCTGAAGAGCCTTAGCTGCTTTAGCCTTTCCTCATAGGATAGTCGTCGCGTCTACTTTATCATTTTCATCGCCCTTCTATTACCTTTTCTAATTCCACTATATCTTTCTTGGGATGCGGTGACCAGAATTGCACACAATGTTCGAGCTGTGGTCGCTCCATGGAGCGATACAAAGGCATTATAACATCCTCATTTTTGTTTTCCATTCCTTTCCTAATAATACCTAACATTTTATTTCCTTTCTTAGCCGCCACCACACACTGAGCAGAGGGTTTCAACATATCATCAACGATGACACCTAGATCCCTTTCCTGGTCGGTGACTCCTAATGTGGAACCTTGTATCATGTAGCTATAGTATGGGTTCCTCTTTCCCACATGCATCACTTTGCACTTGCTCACATTAAACATCATCTGCCATTTGGATGCCCAGTCTCCCAGCCTCGTAAGGTCCTCTTATAATTTTTCACAATCTTCTTGCAATATAACAACTTTGAATAACTCTGAGTCAGCAAATTTAATTACTTCCCATCCAGCCTCCAGTATTGAAAGACCACATAAGTCTGCCTGGTTTTGCTTGGTCTTTGGCCATTATTTATATAGACTCTACAGATAGATTTTGCAGGAAACAGTCCACAAGTTTAGGCCCACCCACCCCGCCCCTCAACCCACCCACCCCATGATTTACACTTCCTAAATAGCCTTCCCAGCTACACTAATTATCACAAATTTATTCCACCCAAATTACAACTGTTTCTGAAAGTAAACCATTCATCAACACATTTTACCTTGGCTTATATTCTGTCTGATTGTAAGTGTAGGATTGTAAGTGTAGGATTACACACGTCATATCTCGACCGATGACTGTGCATAGTCTAACACTGATTCCTGATCAGAACCATAGTACTATTGAAATGTGAAAATTTGATATCTCGTAATTACCCTAGTTTCTCTCAATTGTATATACATTGATGCTACCTCTGCTACCACCAACCAATCCTCTTATCCCATCAGTACACAGTGTAACTATCCATTCATAGTCCCATTCTCGCATTCCTCTACCTTCCTATACCCCATCCCCCCAGACCAGTAAGTCCAAACCTCTCTCATCTAACCTACAGAAAGACACTCACCCTTCATAGCTCTCCTCTCCTTTACAACCACTACAACCAAGCCACCCCAACTAAGTCAACAAAAACAACACACTCCATAGTTTCTACTCTCCTATGCCCAATCCAACCAAGCCTACAAGAACCCACCCTACCCCCACCCTTAACCCACCCCTTCCACCCTCACCCCAACCGACCCTCCATGCACATATCCCCTATCCAATCAAAATCATCTCACCAACATGCTATTCCTAAAAATAATTATCCATGCACTTACTATTATTCACGCAACTCTTAACACCCCCAACAGAAATCAACATGATACCAGTTCTTCACCATCACTCAAGAACACCCAAATCAATCACATCCCCAAGAAACAGCAACAACCACAGAAACCAACCAACGCCCAGACATCCATCCTCAAAAACAGAAACACTCCCACCTAAGTCTAAAACACCTAAAACAAGACAACTTATCAAAATCCGTCCTTCACTCCAGAATGCCGAACCACACCTATCTGTCCAAGTGGGATACATCAATGCAAGATCAGCAGTTAAACCGAAATCATCACAGGCTGGATTACATCTGACAACCTCGACCTACTCTTCATCACAGAAACCTGGGTCCGAAACTCAAAAAGATTCCATCAGAAATGATCTATGCCCCCCTAGCAATAAAATATCACACTAGCCTAGAAAAGACAAAAGAGGCGGAGGCATTGCACTCATTTACATATCCAAATTCTCTGCAGAACCCATCTCAGAGTCCATTTCACCACAACTCGAGATTGCTTCAATCAAACTTCATTGCCCCACACTATACGACCATTTAACCTGCATACTATTTTACAGACCTCCCAGCAACTGAAACAACCATCAAACCATATTCATGGACTTTATATCAAACACATGCTTTAACAACTCCAATATATTATTCATTGGAGACTTGAACCTTCATCTAGAAGAATCCAACTCTGCCCACACTCGGGAATGTACAGACTTCCTCCAACTATGTGACTTCAACCTCCCTCCAATGCAACCAACCCACTTCAAAGAACAATCTAGACATCACCACCCACAAACACTCCACAGACCAAAACTTCCTCTTATCAGACATCCACTGGTCTGCTTCCACCTGGTCTGACCATCACAAACCGACCCTGTCCATACAATGGCGAAAAAAAGACCAGCCTAGAACACGATCCCATAACAATTAGCACCAGAGGACGGATAGACAAAGAAACTTTCTGGCAACAAATCTATGACAACGACTGGTCAACAGATCCAAACGCAAACCACTGGTTCACGGAATGGGATAATAGGTGCAGCCTTATTCTAGATGAAATCACTCCAATACACTCCAAAACTCTGCGTAGACGAAACCCTTCACCATGGTTTAACGATGAATTAAAAAATCTAAAGACACAAACCAGAAAACTTGAAAATACTTGGAGCAAATCAAAAAACACTCTCACCCTTAATGCATGGAAGCAGACACAGAAGAACTACAAAAATGCCATTAAACAAGCCAAAAGATCCTATTATACAAAAAAAATTACATCCACCGGAACACACATAAAAAAACAATATCAAATTATAAAGAATCTGCTCAACACCGATCCAGTCACAATTTCATCCTCAAACTGTCCATCTGCCAACCAGCTGGCCAAATACTTCAACGACAAAATTATCAATCTGTGCAACACAATTCCCCAAGATGATGCCAGCATCGACAGTTTCCTTGACGAACTGGACCCCAACATGGACGAAATCCCGGTAGACCATTCCTGGACAAACTTCGTCGTCCTCACCACTGAGAAAATTTTCACAGTTATTATCCAAACTCTCCATGTCCCTTCCACCTGAACCCCTGCCCCAACTATCTAATAAAAAAAATGCTCCAGCATGATTCATTACAGACCTCACCACCCACTTAAACTTCCTGCTTCAACAGGGCTCCTTCCCCACCGAGCACGGAAACATACTGTCACGATTGTGGTTGTGACCCCTCTCAGACTCACCTTATTTCTGGTGGTCAGCTTCTGAGCTGGCTTCTGTCTGTTCTTCCTGAGTTAGTTCTGTCTGTGTGCTGGCTGCTTCCAGCATGGCTCTGATTACTCCACTATACTGCGCCTGTGTGTGTTAAGCCTCTCTGTGCTTCAGTATGCTTTCTACCTGTGTCTTGGTTTGTGTTCCTCTTGCCCTCTGGTGGCCAGAACCGGTGGCTGCCATAGACTTTCCAGACTTTCTTTCTGTTCCGGTCCAGATATTCCAGCCCTCCAGACTTGGTTTGAAGTTTGGCAGCTAGCCTCACCCGTAGCTGCCTAATGATTGCTGCAGCTGAGTTTCAGCTGCTGTTGGGTTTAGTACCACCTGGAACCTTCTGAGTTTGCCTTTGCATCGTCTAAGGTCCCTGGTTTGTTGGTGCTTTGTTGCACTTCTGCCTAGTCTGGTTTTTTGTACTGTTCCTTGTCCGATTCTAGCTAGTCTGTGTGTAGTTTAGCTTAGGTTTATGTGCTTATTTCCCTACTCTTGTTTCTGGTCTGTATTCCTTGTCTAGTTTCTGTTTGTCTGTGTCTCTTGCTTAGTGGCTGCTCTGCAGCTTTCAGTTCCTGTCCTTTAGCTTGTCCATTTCCTGCTTTGTGTAGTATTGTGTAGTCTGTCTGTGAGTCCTAGCCCAGTTTCCTGCCTTGCTACCCATGTATATTCCTTTCCCCTCTGACCCTCAGTCCCTGTTCAGCCTAGTTGGTATCCAGTGCCTGCCCTGTAAGTCCTGCCAGCCGCCTGCACCCAGGGGCTCAATTCCTGGGGAAGGACGGTCAAGCGCAGGTGAAGTCTAGCTGTTTCTGTCAGAGTTCTGCCTTGTCTCTGGTGTGGGGTGGTTTGCCTGCCACTGCTGCTCCACGGCAGTGGCCAAAGGGCTCACGAACCTAGTTTCTGCCATGAAAGCCTGACACATACTACTCACACCAATATCAAAAAACCCCAAGAAAGCTGCAAATGACACCACCAATTACCGCCCTGTGGCCTCCATCCCTCTACTGATCAAACTAATGGAAAACAGAGTAACTTCCCAACTCAACGAATGTATACAAAAATTCTCCATACTGCATGAGTTGCAATCAGGTTTTAGGTCTGCACACAGCACTGAAACGGTACTACTCACCTTAATATCCAAGTTCAAACAAGAAATATCATTCAGAAACAACATACTTCTCCTGCAGTTTGACTTATCTAGCGCATTTGACATGGTAAATCATGACGTTCTTACAAAACTACTGGACAAACTAGGGATCGGCGGAAACATCATTAAATGGATAAAAAGTTTCATCACCACAAGATCCTACCAAGTCAAATCAATTTCGTCTGCGTGGTCATCAAAATGCGGAGTTCCCCAAGGATCGCCTCTATCCCCAATCCTCTTCAATCTTATGATGATCCCCTTGGCTAAGACCCTATCTAAACATGGACTAAACCCCTTCATTTATGCAGATGACGTTACCATATTCATCCCTTTCCAATCCAACCTAGCAGAAATCGCTGATAAAATAATCACTGGCATGAACATCTAAGCCTCCTGGGCTAACACTTTTAAGATGAAAATGAATAAGGAGAAAACACAATGGCTAAACCTCTCATCCCAATAATCTACACTCCTCCCAAATACCCTGATTACCTCTGATGTCTCAATCCCCATATCCGACAATCACCTAACTCTGGAAACTCACGCAAAAGCCATGATGAAGATGTTCAACATGATGTGGGTGCTGAAACGAGTAAAACCATATCTCCCCTAAAAACTTTCCGCAATTTGGTACAATCCACTGTACTTACCCACGCTGACTACTGCAACAGCATTTTCATTGGCTGTAAGGCCCGAATCCTGAAAAAACTCCAGACCACCCAGAACACGGCAGCCAGACTCATCTTTGGTAAATCACGATTTGAAAGCGCAACACCTCTTCGTGAAAAACTCCATTGGCTCCCTGTCAACGAATGAATATACTTCAAAGTCCAATCATCGAAAGACCAATTATCTACGGAGAATCTCCAAGCTATATGAACAACCTAATTGACCTACCAGCTAGAAACGGATCAAAATCCTCTCGAACATATCTCAATCTACACCTTCCCAAATGCAAAGATCTCAAGTACAAAACATACTATGCATCCAACTTCTCCGTTATAGGCAGCCAACTCTGGAATGCCTTACCAAGACCCATTCGAACAGTTAGCGACCATCTACCCTTCTGGAAGTTGCTAAAAACTTCCCTCTTCAAACAAGCCTACCCAAATGACCAGACTTAACCTATGAACCCACTCTACACCACTCCTACCTCTCCATCCCATGCCCATTTCACCTAACAACCACATCATACCTCTACTATTGCTACAGCTGTGTTCATTCTGTGATACTATGTAATTCCATACTATGTAAGCCGCACTGAGCCTGCTACCAAGCAGGTAAGAGCAGGGTATAAATGCAACAAACAAACAAACAAACAAATAAATAAACAGACAGACCATTTATATGTATGTTAAAAAGCAGTAGTCCCAGCACAGACACCTGGGGAACCCCACTATCTACCCTTCTCCATTGAGAATACTGACCATTTAACCCTACTCTCTCATTTCTATCTTTTAACCAGCTTTTAATCCACAAACACTACCTCCTATCCCATCACTCTCCAATTTCCTCTGGAGTCTTTCACGAGGTACTTTGTCAAATGCCTTTTGAAAATCCAGATACACAGCATTGACTGGTTCACCTTTATCCACATTTGTTCACCCCTTCAAAGAAATGTAAGATTGATAAGGCAAGATTTCCCTTCACTAAATCCATGTTGGCTTTTGTCTCATTAATCCATGCTTTTGAATTTGCTCCGTAATTTTGTTCTTTATAATAGTCTCTACAATTTTGCCCGGCACCGATGTAAGATTCATCGGTCTGTAATTTCCCCAATCACCTCTGGAACCTTTTTAAAAATTGGTATTATATTGGCCACGCTCCAATTTTCCAGAACCATGCTTAATTTTAAAGATAAATTACATATTACTAACAATAGTTCTGCAAGTTCATTCTTCAATTCTATCAGTACTCTGGGATAAATACCATCCAGTCAAGGTGGTTTTGCTACTCTTCAATTTGTCAAATTGCACCATTACATCCTCCTCCAGGTTTAAAGAGATTTCATTCAGTTTCTCTGACTCGTCAGCTTTAAATACCATTTCTGGCACCGGTATCTCTCCCAAATCTTTCTCAATGAAGACCGAAGCAAAGAATTCATTTAATCTCTGCTACTGCTTTGTCTTCCCTGATTGCCCCTTTTACCCCTCTGTCATCTAGCAGTCTAACCGATTCTTTTGCCAGCTTCTTATTTTTAATATACCCAAAAAAAAATTTTACTATTCTGTTTTTGCCTCCAATGCAATCTTTTTTTTTTCAAAGCCTCTCTTTGCCTTCCTTATCAGCACTTTGCATTTGACTTGCTTTTCCTTATGCTGTTTCTTATTTTCAGTTGGATCCTTCTTCCATTTTTCTTTTAGCTCCAATAGCATCCTTCACCTCACTTTTTAACCATGCCAGCTGTCGTTTGGTCTTCCTTCCTCCTTTTTTAATACATGGAATATATTTCACCTGGGCTTCCAGGATGGTATTTTTGAACAGAATCCACACCTGGTGTAAATTTTTGACCTTCACAACTGCTCCTCTATTATTTTTTCACCATTCTTCACATTTTATCAGCCTCCTTTTTGAAAGATAAATGCTAACGTATTGGACTGCCCATGTGTACTTACTCCAAAGCTGATATCAAACACCATATTGTGATCACTGTTATCAAGCGGCCCCAGCACCATTACCTCCTGCACCTTATGATTCGCAGGATTATTTCATTTTTGATGGCATTGAATTAACTATAATCTTGGAGTATATATGTAATGCTTGTTCATATGCTTCACAGAAATATGTACCTCACTCTGGATGAAATGTTCCATAGGAGTTTGTATCTCTTATTGACAATTTTTTCCACAAGAATATGTACTTCATGCTTGATTATGCATTTTAGAGACAATCAAGTTTTTGTACCATGATGTACATGTAATCATGTTTGCGGTATGATGGTTCCACTGTAAACTGTTGAGTGTAATGTTGACACATTGTTGATTGTAAGCCACTTAGAATTTGTTGGTGAAGTGGATTATAAATGCCAAATTAAATTATGCTGGTGATTCAGCTGACCTTATTTAGGTTTATAGTTTCAGGTGACGCCTCACGAAGCCCCCGGCTACACAATTTGAAAGCTCACAGGGGCTGGGCTGCTTCATCATAGGCAGTCACCTATATAAATTTTTCTTTAATAGTTTTCTTTTCTTTTACTTATTGCTAGTCCTTTACTTATAAATTTTCATTCTACAAAACACTTAGCTCAAATCAAGACGCTGAATTTTGACCACGACCAACAGTGGCCAGCGTTTCGTTATCTGCCTCAGGGTCACGTGGTCTGCGTCGATCTTAGCTCCAAGAAACCTCGTTGAAGTTGAGGTTTCTTGGAGCTAAGATCGACGCAGACCACGTGACCCTGAGGCAGATAACGAAACGCTGGCCACTGTTGGTCGTGGTCAAAATTCAGCGTCTTGATTTGAGCTAAGTGTTTTGTAGAATGAAAATTTATAAGTAAAGGACTAGCAATAAGTAAAAGAAAAGAAAACTATTAAAGAAAAATTTATATAGGTGACTGCCTATGATGAAGCAGCCCAGCCCCTGTGAGCTTTCAAATTGTGTAGCCGGGGGCTTCGTGAGGCGTCACCTGAAACTATAAACCTAAATAAGGTCAGCTGAATCACCAGTAGATGTTTTGACTGTTCCTTTCCATAAATTTATATTGTTGTTGTATAAACAGAAAAATTGGAGGGATTTACCTTCATTTCATTTATTAATTGTAAATTAAATTATGCAACACGTGACACTGAGAGGCTAAATTTAAGACCCATAATTGCAGGATTCCATGAAGAGCCCTGGTGCATGGACCCTGGCATAAGATTTCTCCTGCAATGACAAGGCCCAAGTGATTTGAAAAGCTATATAAAAAATGGGGAAAAATCCCTGGCTAGTGGAGTGGCAGAGCCGATTAATGGTTACAGTAGCAGGCTGAGAACTGGAAAGCCCGGTTAAAATCCCACTGTGGCACTTTCTAATTTTGGATAAGTCACTTAACCCTCCATTGCTTCAGGTATAAACTTAGATTGTGAGCCCACTAGGGAGAGAATACCTCCTATACCTAAATATGTAACTTGCCCTAGAAAAAAGCGCAAGCTAAACGTTTAAATAAAAATGGGCCAAGGAGGAAATGACGTCACGCGCCAAAGTGGAGGTCTAATTGAGGAGCTCCGCCGGAGCTGATAAGAAACGGCGCTTAAAAACTTACCCCGGCACCGAGAGGCAGATCGGGAGTGAGGGAGGGCGTCTCCCTGGGTTATGCCACCTAAAAAGACGCTGGAGCGCTTCCGCTTCACTCCGGAGCGCCGCGAAAAAGCGAGCGAAGTTAAAGCGGGACCGGAGCTGCGAGGAGCTAAGATGGCGGCTGATCGCGCCCTGACGGAACCAGCGGTAAGGGGCGAAGAGGAGGCTGTGGCTGCTAGCATGCTGCAATCTGATGTAGCGGGGATATTGCAGGACTTAAAAACGGACTTTGCTGGGATTAGACTGGACGTGCAGAATGCCCTTAAAGAAATAAGAGCAGAGATTCATGAGTTAGGATCACGCGTGGGAGAGGTGGAGGAGGGGTTGGTGGCCCTGCAGTCCGAGGTGGACACTATGAGGAGGAAAGGGACTGAGGATCATGGGGAACTGAGCCAGCTCAGGGACCAAGTTGAAGACCTGGAAAATAGGTCTAGGCGTAACAACCTCAGATTTAAAGGTATTCCTGAGCTGGACATTTTTGCCAACTGTGAAGCTGTAATAAAGGAGCTCTGTCAGCATATCCTGATGCTTGGTTCGGAAGTCCACCCCCCTGAAATACATCTACAACGCGCGCACAGAGCGCTGGGACCACGCAGAGACCTTCAGCCCCGAGATATGGTTGCATGCTTCCTTGATTTCCCTATAAAGGAACAGATCCTGCGACAGGCCAGAGCGAGCAAGGAGATCACCTGGAAAAACTATAAAATAGAAGTCTTCCAAGATTTGGCTCGCGCTACATTGCTGAAACGTGGAACATTTAAGGATGTGACCAGGTTTATGCGCTCCAAGGAGATTCGGTATAGATGGTTGTTTCCCTTCGCGGTGTGGATTACAGTGGATGGGAAGTCACGAAAGGTCATAACGCCTGAGGAAGTGTGGTCGGCGTTGAGGGCCTTGGGCTGCAAAGATGTCCAATTACAGAATCAGGACCTGCGGACTCCGGCTGCTCCTAGGCGGGATTCTGCCTGGCAGGTAGCGGTCGGGAGAGGAAAGAATAAGGATAAACAGGCGTCCTAAAATGGTCATTGCTGCAGACCTCATGATCGCCTGGGAAATTCTGGTTGGCTGTATGGGGCTGAGAAGCCAGTTTGGATATTTGACATATGAGGATTGGTAAATCTGTGGTGGAGACGGACGATGTATACATCAGATCAATCCCTGGGTTAACTGTTAAAGATTAGATCTGACCCAATGACAGAGCGGTGTGGTCGGAGGGGCTGCGGGAGAACTGGTGTATCAAGGCAGAAGGCGTGGACTGGAAAGGAGAAGGCCACCAAGCTCTGATGTGAGGTCCAGGCTGGTTAAAGACTTTATAAAATGTTTAATGTGTGTGAAGGAAGGAGGGCAGTAGTTGCTGGAGGGTAGAAGGGGCCTCCTACTTAGGAGTGGGGCAGGGCAATGATGAGGATTTGGGGGGTTGGAGAGAGTTGTGTGTGACCCGGGAGGGATGGGGAGAGGGGGGAGTTTTTGGAAGGATATTGGAGACCAAAAGCTCTGGTTTAGTAAGTTCAATTTCCTACCAGTGGCTGTCTTTCGACTCAGGGCATCAGCAATGGGAGGGGGGGGAAGGGAGGGTGGGTCGGGAGAGGGCAGGGTTAGTAGTGGGGTCGTGAATGTAATGGTCTCAACCATCAAGGGAAGCGATGCCGAGTATTCAAAGAACTGAATAGGCTAAAATGTGATGTGACAATGTTGCAAGAGACGCATCTGAGACAGAGGGATGTGGCACTTGCTGCGACATAGGTCCTATCGGAGCGTTTTGAACGCACCAGGAACGGGAACCTAGAAGGGCTGGGGGGGGTGGCTATTTTGGTGTAGGCACACCTGCGGGCTGCGCATACAGGAGGAGTTTCGAGACTCGAGTGGTCGCTGTCTGGGTTTTTAGGGGGCTACTACAAGATAAAGAAATTACAGTTCTCAATATTTATGCTCCAAATGACGGTCAGAAGCAGTTTTTTGATTTGTTGAAGGGAGAAATTCAAGGCTTCCTCAAAGGGTCAAGTGATAATAGGGGGTGACTTTAACATAGCCCCGGATGCGGATTTGGATCACTCCAAGGGGAGAAGTGGTGCAGGGGGATCGGGGCGCAAGGCATTGTTGTCTTTCTTGAAGGGGTGTGAAGTGGTGGATGGATGGAGATTGCTGCATGGCACTCAAGAGAAATTATACACATCACTCACACGCGCGCCCAGTCATATGCCCGTTAGATAGTATATGGGTTACATCGCAATAACTGGCATCTATTGGAAGAAGGGCAGAGATAGAGCCATGCCAGGTTTCTGATCATGCTGGCGGTTTGGAGATAGGCTTAAGGGGCTGGAAGGTAGAAGGAGGGGGGGGGGGGCTCCCGAAACTAAATGAAAACACTACTGGAGATGAAACAGTGAGAGAAGAGGTCCGGGGGCTATAAAGGAATTTACCGGTTTAATGATAATGGTGAGGTTGCAGATGGTGCCTATGGGACGCTATGAAAGCTGTGGTGAGGGAGTCTTTATAAAATGGGGGCTCGGAAAAAAGAGAGAGGGGGCGAAAATCCCTGGAGTTACTTACACGCCTGGGGCAAGTTGGAGAAACAACACAAAATACAACCCTCCAATAAGCTGGGGGAGGATGCTCAAACAGGTGCGGGGGCACTGGCACAGCTGCAAATGATAGATATTGAGTTTATGCAAACTAAGTTGAAACAGAGAACCTTTGAATGTGCAAATAAATCTAGTGCACTTCTGGCGCGCAGGTTACGGGCTAGGAGGGTTAAGACACTTATCCAAAAATTAAAAGACGGTAAAGGGGGTTGGCACTATGGAGATACAGATATAGCAGAAAGCTTCAGGCTGTATTACAAACAATTATATATGGCTGGGAGGGAAATAGATAGGGAAGGGTTGGGGCTATTTCTCGACCGGATGCAGTTGCGCCACCTTGATGTAGCGGAACAAGCGCGATTGGGGGAGCCGATCCGATGGGGGGAGGTGAAGGGGGTAATTAAGAATCTCCCTAATGGGAAGGCCCCGGGGCTGGATGGGCTTCACCGCGCGTTCTTTAAGTGTTATGCTGAAGAACTAGGGCCACAGCTGGTTCACCTGGGGAATGGAGTATTGGAGGGAAAGGAGTTGGCGAACTCAATGATGGAGGCAGGGATCTCTCTGATATTGAAACCAGGTAAGGACCCCACTAATTGTGGATCATATCGCCCTATTTCCTTACTGAATGTGGGACGAAAGATTGTGGCCAAAGTATTAGCAAACAGGTTGGGGCGGGTTTTGCCGGGTCTCATAGGGGAGGATCAGTCGGGGTTTATCCCAGGCCGACAGGTGGGGGATAAGGTACGCCGTACCCTGCATTTACAGTGGGAAGCACAACAGCGGCTCCCCGGGAGCCCTGATGCTGGCGATAGACGCTGAAAAGGCGTTTGATAGGGTTGGAATGGGAAGTTTCTGAGGGAGGTGATGCGGCGTATGGGTATCGGAGAAAAAACTTATAGTAGGTGGATAACAGCTCTCTATAGAGGCCCCGGCAGCCTGTGGTGCAGATCAATGGCCGGTATAACACCATTTGTCAAGATAGGAAGGGGAACCAGGCAGGGTGCCCCCTGTCTCCACTATTATTTGCCATTTATATAGAGCCTTTGGCTGAGATGATACGTAGACATCCCGAGTTCAGGGGCATTCGAGTGGGAAAGAAGGCACATCGCTTGGCTCTGTATGCAGATGATCTGCTACTTTATGTGACTCACCCAGGAAAGACGCTTGAGGTGGTGGAGGAGACGTTGAGAGGAGTTGGAAGGTATGCTGGTTTGCGAGTCCATATGGATAAATGTGAAGTTCTGGGTATTCGGTTTCACAGGAAGAGGAAACTAGTTTGAAAAGTAGGTTTGCTTTTAAATGGTCCAAGAATGCCATTAGATACTTGGGGGTTTCTTATTCCCAAAGATTTGAATCAACTTTTTGTTCTAATTATGGGAAAAATAGTAGACCGCATTCAGATGGAATTGTCTCAATGAAGGGAATGTGGGTGTCCTGGTGGGGGAGGATGGCGGTCATTAAAATGAATACCCTAACCTAGGCTATTGTTTTGGGTCAGTGCCTTCTTGGTGCGGTGCCCAAGGGGAACACTGCGTCGGCCTTACAACAGCAGATTCCTCCAATTTGTTTGGGAGGGTAAGCATCCCCGGCCTAGCAGGTGAAAGTATTATGGGGGGAAGTGGAAAGAGGGGAACGAGCCAGTACCGCCGTGTGGAATGGTACTATCAGGCGGCGCAGGTTAAAATTATTTTTGGAGTGGGGAACGGGAAACACTTAAAGCCTGCGGGCAGGTGGAACAGGAGAGCTTTCCAGGGCGCGGTTAAGATCGCTACTATGGACTACAGAGGGAATGGGGGATAGGTTAGCAGTGGTAGATAACCCATTCTTTAGGCATCTGCAGCAGGTCTGGGAAGAGTTTAGGGGAAAATGGGGGCAGGGGAGAGGTGGGTCTCTACTAGAGCGGGTATCTGCTGGGAGCCAAGATTTGGAGCAGGGGAAAGACAATGGAGTCTTTCGGAGGTGGGACCGCTTGGGTCTCTCGAGCTTTCGGGACCTGCTTCAGGGGGATCAGATAAAAAACTTCGAAGAATTGAGGCAACAGTTTGATCTCCCGGAGGGAGATTTTTTTCCTATGCCCAGGTAAAGTTATTTATGGGTGCAATGGGTTGGAGGGGGAGTGGGATACAAGAAAAGGAGAGCTTGGAGAATCTGTGGGGAATACTACAGAGGGTACCCAGGTCAATTTCAGTACTTTATAGATTTATTAGAGGTAGTGATCCAACTCCATTTCGCTTTAAGGGTGCGTGGGAATCAGATTTAAATTGTAAATTCAATGATGAGGAATGGGAAAAGATATATAGTGAGGTCCAGAAGGCATCCACATGTGCCTTGGTGCAGGAAAATGCATATAAGGTACTCTCACGGTGGTATTACACTCCTGAGAGGATTAAGAATATGTATCCTACTGCTTCTGACCGGTGCTGGAGGTGTGGACAGGATAGGGGTACCTTTATCCACATTTGGTGGTCCTGCTCAAGACTGCAGCCCTTCTGGATAGCGGTGATAACAGCGATGGTAAAAATGACTGGGGACTCTATGGTGTGTAGCCCGCGGGTGTGTTTGCTTGGGATGCATAATGAAAGAGAGTCTTGGGAACGGAGTAAATTATTACGTTGGGGCCTGGCTGCGGCAAAGTGCTTGGTAGCTCGGAAGTGGAGAGACATCAATCCCCCATCCATGGGCGAGTGGAGGGGGAAACTTGAACAACTCATAATGCTGGAGAGACTCACGGCATATCGCAGAGATGGAGAGCTGACGCGTAGGAGGGGTTGGCTCAGCTACAAAGTGGGTGGAGACAATACGGTCATAATAGGATTGGGAGGGGAGAGGGGGGGAAGGAGGGGGGGAGGGTAGAGAGGAAAGGGAGGGGAGGAGTATAAGGGTAGTAAAGGTATGGACGGGGGTTTCATCTGGAAAGGGAGGGGGGGAGGATTGCCCTTTCCAGTGTAAAGAGTACATGGGGACTCAAGTTTGCTTGATTAGTTTCTATTGTTGTAATGTTGGTGATATAATATAGAACAGATTGGTTTGTATTGTGTCAAATTATGAGCAGATGTTGTTTCACATACACTGTGGTATAACTGTTTTCAAGCTTCCTCAATAAAAACGTTTAAAGTGGAAAAAAAAAATGGGCCAAATCCCACTCTGTTCTGATCAAGCTAGGAACTCAAAGGTGCTAGAGGAAACTCTAATTTCTGCAAACTTCTAAAGACCCATCTCTTTAACAAGACATACCACAAAGAACAACAAAAATGAACTCCTATACATACATCCAGAATTGTCTTATAATACCTGATTGTTAAACTATTATGTTCTATTATTACCATATTACCCAACATCTTCTGTAATACCAAATGGGAAAATTAGGTTCTTACCTTGGTAAATTTTCTTTCCTTTAGTCATAGCAGATGAAGCCATTACGTATGGGTTTTGTCCATCAACTAGCAGGGGGAGATAGAGAGCACTCAACTTTTCACAGTGCCTCATGGCCAGCCAGCTCCACTGCCTCTTCAGTATTTGAAGCTTCCAAAGCAGTATGGCAAACCGAAATGGGAATAACATGAACTTTCCTCACAGCGAACGATGGCCCCTTAACAAGGGCATGAACTCTAAAGGAGGGAATGAACACATCCTTCTGGAGGGAATAAACTCGTCCTCCTTATTGTATAACTGGAGGGGATACACGCAACCTCCTGGAGGGAATGGATTCATCCTCCTATAAGTGAACATGGATCCTGAAGACTGTTTTCCAACTTTCTCCCAAGGAAGGAACTTCAGGAAACAAGAACAGAACCTGAAACAGATTCACAGCATACAGACAATCATACAGGGAGGGCTCATGGCTTCATCTGCTATGACTAAAGGAAAGAAAATTACCAAGGTAAGAACCTAATTTTCCCTTTCTTGTCATCAAGCAGATGAAGCCATTACGTATGGGATGTAACAAAGCAATCCCTATATAGGGTGGGAACAGGTCACACCACGCGCTAGCACTTGTGCTTCAAAACGCGCATCCCTCCTAGCAGCCACATCCAGCCTGTAATGTCGGGCAAAAGAGAGCTTAGAAGCCCATGTTGCTGCACAGCATATCTCTTGACAAGAGAGTGCTCCAGTTTTAGCCCAAGAGGAAGAAATCGCTCTGGTAGAATGCGCCTTAAAGGCAACAGGCGGAGACCGGTCGGCAAGCAGATAAGCTGAAAAGATAGTTTCTTTGAGCCAGCGGGCAATAGTGGCTTTAGACGCTAGAGACCCTCTGCGCGGACCTGATAGCAAAACAAACAGATGATCATAGATCCTGAAAGAGATAGTAACTTACAGATACTGCAGCAGAGTCCTGCACACATCCAACAGGTGCAACTGCCCAAAAGATTCTGGAAACACCTCCTTATCAAAGGAGGGCAAGAAAATAGGCTGGTTAGGTGAAACGCTGAAACCACCTTAGGCATGAAGGAAGGCACGGTCCGAACCGTGACCCCGGACTCTGAGAATTGCAGAAATGGGTCTCTACAGGACAGCGCCTGGAGCTCTGACACCCGTCTCGCTGAAGTAATGGCCAAAAGAAAAACGGCCTTTAGTGTCAAATCTTTCTCCGATGCTCACCGAAGTGGCTCAAAAGGAGAAGTCTGCAGGGCCTTCAAAACTAGCCCCAGGTTCCAAGCTGGACAGGGTGCTCGTACGGAAGGCCGGAGCCGAAGCACCCCACTAAGAAACCGTGCCACATCTGGATGAGCAGCTAAAGACACACCTTCAACCTTACCACGAAGGGAGGCCAACGCTGCCACTTGCACCCGCAGGGAATTATAGGCCAAGCCTATTTGTACTGTAGGAGTATTTCCCTGTGTGTCTCACCTTGCGGGCCTTGGCCTGTATAATCCTATGACAGCAAAATGGAGACTGTAAACTCTGACCCGCACATCTCTGTGTCAGCAAGAAACAGCTTTGCAGCTTGTGGAAAATTACAGCAGAAGCTCAACTCCAAGGACATGCTGTGGGCAAAGCAGGCCCCCTTATCTCCCTGAAAGGCTGGCTCCAGCAAGGCGGGTGAGAAACAGAAAATGCATACCAAAATGTAACAACTTGAAGGTCAAGAACAATGGACTGTTCTTGCCAGGCAGTGAGCTGAGAAAGATCCAGTTTGATTCCTGCAGCCACCGGACCAGGAGGTACGGGGAGAGCGGGAACAAAGAAAGGAGTTATTCGGAAGCCTTAGAAGAAGGTGGAGGTGAAAACAAGACCAGTGAGACCTAATAAGGTCCACCAACTGATGAACTGTGTATCTGGAGGAAAGTATCGTGGTTCAGCTGTACCTGCCCTGCGTGACCTATGACCTCCTTATCTGCTGAAGAGTTCCCTTCCAGCTGCGACTGAGACTCGCTGTGAATCCAGCTTGAGTCTGTGAGGTGTCCCGTGCCAGCTCCCGAGAGAGACGACCCTGAGGTCTCAGCCTGGTGAGAAACACGGTAATTCATTTCCTACTAGTCGGGGGCTAGTCAGTGGTATTTACCTGAGCAGAAGGCTGGTGCCATTATACTTGTGATCAGGAGAAGCTGCTAATAACGGTACTACCTCGTAACATAGTGTGACTTATCAGTGGTGTAATTTTATCTGGTAACCAATAAGAATTAGTGTTTAGTAGTGTGACGTATGAGTGTAGTTTTTATCAGCCAGTGTTTTTGAATTCAGCCAAAGCTTGCAGAGTTCTATTTTGTATACCTTAGCTCTATTTTCTTACCTGATATACCATAATAAATCTAATATATCTCAGCCTACAGTCTCAGCTACAGTTCTTTCTAACGGAAGTATTTGGCTAGGTTCCAACGTTCCCACCCCTAGACCTAATTCAGGATTATTTGTTTGCAGATAGTTCTGCTTAGGGGAACCTGGACACAGGTAATTTATTATCTGTGATTTATCCTACAGTACACCATCCTGCAAAAAGTCCAGAATCGGCGAGACAGGAGCCCGCATGGGTGTGATCGCTTTTGAAGCACACCAAGACTCAAACTGGCGCCAAATCCTGGCATAAGCCACGGAAGTGGAACGCTTGCGGGCCTGCAGGAGAGTGGAAATGACTGTGATTGAATAGCCTTTGTCCCTCAATTGCGCCCTCTCAATCGCCATGCCATAAGACCAAAGCAGCAGTCGTCCTCCATGGCTACCAGGCCCTGTGACAACAGGTTCGGTACCAGAGGTAAAGGAAGGGGAGCCTCCACTAGCATCTGTCAGAGGTCCGCATACCAAGGCCTCCTGGGCCAATGAGGACCACTTCTCCTGGGTGCAGCCAAATCCGCAGGAGCATGCGCCCTATCAAGGGCCACGGAGGGAACATATATAGTAGGCCAGGAGGCCAGAGCTGAGTCAAGGCATCCAACCCTGCCGAGCGAGGATCTCTCCGTCTGCTGAAGAAGCACGGGACTTTGGCATTTGAACTTGTCGCCATAAGATCCATCACGGGCTTGCCCCATTTGGCACATATCTGCAGGAATACTTCGTCTGCTAGTTCCCATTCTGCTGGATCGATCTGATGCCTGCTTAGATAATCGGCTTGCATGTTGCTCTGACCTGCAATGTGAGCTGCCAACAGAAACTGAAGATGCAGCTCGGCTCAGTGGCAAATCTGTTCGGCCTGCGCGGCCAGTGCTCTGCACTGAGTGCCGCCTTGTCGATTTATGTAGGCCACTGCTGTCGTGTTGTCCGACATCACTGACAGCCAATCCTTCCAGGGTCACTTGAAAGGCCAGAAGCACCTGAAACACCGCTTTCAACTCTAGGCGGTTGATGGACCACTCCGACTCCTCGGGTGTCCATAGACCCTGGGCATGCTTCCCCTTGCAATGTGCGCCCCAGCCCTTCAGGCTGGCATCTGTCACTACTAGACACCAATCGGGGGAGCACCAGTGGCATTCCTCACCGTAGCATGCTGTCTGAGAGCCACCACTCTATGCTGAGTCGGGCCGCAGGGAGCCAAGAAAGTCTGCATTGATAATCCTGAGAAACTGGAGACCATCTTTGAAGTAGGGAATACTGTAGAGGTCTCAGGTGCGCTCTCGCCCAGGGCACCACTTCCAATGTGGCTGTCATCGATCCCAGCCGCTGGACAATGTCCCAAGTTAGCGGGCGGGGCATCCTCAGGTGCAGACGGACCTGATTCTGAAGCTTGCACCGCCTTACCTCTGGTAGGTATACATAGCCTGAGTCTGTGTTGAACCTGGCCCCCAAATATTCTAGAGATTGCGAGGGGGTCAGGTGACTTTTGGCCATATTGACGACACAGCCTAGAGATTGAAGTACTGAGACCACTCTGGCTGTAGCTTGATAGCTCTCTGTTACAGAGTCTGCTCTGATGAGCCAGTCGTCTAGGTACGGGTGAACCCTGATACCTTCTCGCCTGAGCAAAGCAGCTACTACCACCATTACCTTCGAAAAGGTTCAGGGAGCTGTGGCGAGGCCAAAAGGCAAGGCCCGCAACTGGAAATGTTTTCCCAACACCGCAACCCTCAGAAACGTCTGGTGCGGGGGCCAAATTGGTATGTGCAAGTAAGCTTCTTTCAGGTCTAGAGACGTGAGAAACTCTCCTGGCTGTACCGCAGCAATGACGGAGAGCAGGGTTTCAATGTGGAAATGCCGCACTCTCAGGGACTTGTTTAATTCTTTTAAGTCCAGAATAGGGCGAAAAGACCCACCTTTTCGCGGCACCACAAAGTAGATGGAGTATTGGCCCCTAACTAAATCAGACCTTGCAAAGTCTCCTCTACCGCTGCCCGTTTGGCGGCAGAACCGCATCAGGACTCCACAAACACGTCTCTTACTGGGGCATTGAATTCTATTCTGTAGCCATCTCTGATCAAGTCCAGAACCCACTGATCTGAGAAAATATTGGCCCACTCCTCGGCAAAGAGGGAAAGACATCCTCCGATGACAGGAAGCGAGGAGGGGGCCGGCGCACCATCATTGAGAGGGTCGCCCCTGAACTACAGGCCTAGAGCTGGTGGCTGCGGAACGCTTGTCCGAGCGAAAGGAGTTCATCTGCTGAAAAACGGGCACGAGAAGTGAACCCAGCAGAACGCCCCGGGCGGTACCTTCTAGCTTCACGGAAGCGAGGTCTATAAGAGGAGTGGACCGCCTGGCCCTTGGAGGAAGGCCAAGGCCTATCTTCGGGAAAGCGCTGGGGTTTAGGATCTCCCAGGCCTGTCACAATTTTTTTTTCCCAACTCCTCACCAAATAGGAGAAGGCCTTGAAAGGGCAACTTCACCAACCTTTGCTTAGAGGCCATGTCCACTGCCCAATGTCGTAGCCAAATAAGACGGCGAGCCGCCACTTCTACTGCCATTTGTTTAGCCGAAGCTCTGACAATATCATAAAGGGCATCAGCCAAAAAGGACAAGGCCGACTCCAGCTGGGGAGCCACATCCGAGAAGGGCTCCGCTCTATCTCCGGGCTGTTCCACTGCCTGTTGCAACCACGCCAGGCAGGCTCTAGCAGCATAACAACTGCATGCAGACGCCCGAACCGTAAGACCTGCAATTTCAAAGGACTGTTTAAGTGCTGCTTCCAGCCTATGATCTTGTATATCCTTCAGGGCAACTCCTCCTTTCACAGGGAGGGTAGTTCTCTTTGTTACCGCAGTGACTAGGGCATCTATTTTAGGCATTGCAAAGCGAGCCAAATGCTCCTCACGCAGAGGGTATAAAGCGAATGCTACATACCTGTAGAAGGTATTCTCCGAGGACAGCAGGCTGATTGTTCTCACTGATGGGTGACGTCCACGGCAGCCCCTCCAATCGGAACTTCACTAGCAAAGGCCTTTGCTAGTCCTCGCGCGCCCATGCGCGGCCGTCTTCCCGCCCGAACCGGCTCGTGTTCGTCAGTCCCATATGTAGCAAAAGAAAGACAAGGGAAGACAACTCCAAAGTGGAGGCGGGCGGATTTGTGAGAACAATCAGCCTGCAGTCCTTGGAGAACACCTTCTACAGGTATGTAGCATTCGCTTTCTCCGAGGACAATCAGGCTGCTTGTTCTCACTGATGGGGTATCCCTAGCCCCCAGGCTCACTCAAAACAACAAACATGGTCAATTGGGCCTCGCAACGGCGAAGACATAACTGAGATTGACCTAACAATTTATCCAACTAACTGAGAGTGTAGCCTGGAACAGAATAAACATGGGCCTAGGGGGGTGAAGTTGGATTCTAAACCCTGAACAGATTCTGAAGCACTGACTGCCCGAACCGACTGTCGCGTCGGGTATCCTGCTGCAGGCAGTAATGAGATGTGAATGTGTGGACAGATGACCACGTCGCAGCTTTGCAAATCTCTTCAATAGTGGCTGACTTCAAGTGGGCTACCGACGCTGCCATGGCTCTAACATTATGAGCCGTGACATGACCCTCAAGAACCAGCCCAGCCTGGGCATAAGTGAAGGAAATGCAATCTGCTAGCCAATTGGATATGGTGCGTTTCCCCACAGCCACTCCCCTCCTGTTGGCATCAAAAGAAAAACAATTGGGCGGACTGTCTGTTGGGCTGTGTCCGCTCCAGATAGAAGGCCAATGCTCTCTTGCAGTCCAATGTGTGTAGCTGACGTTCAGCAGGGCAGGAATGAGGACAGGGAAAGAATGCTGGCAAGACAATTGACTGGTTCAGATGGAACTCCAACACAACCTTTGGCAAGAACTTAGGGTGAGTACGGAGGACTACTCTGTTATGATAAAATTTGGTGTAAGGGGCCTGGGCTACCAGGGCCTGCAGCTCACTGACTCTACGAGCTGAAGTAACTGCCACCAAGAAAATAACCTTCCAGGTCAAGTACTTCAGATGGCAGGAGTTCAGTGGCTCAAAAGGAGGTTTCATCAGCTGGGTGAGAACGACATTGAGATCCCATGACACTGTAGGAGGTTTGACGGGGGGCTTTGACAAAAGCAAACCTCTCATGAAGCGAACAACTAAAGGCTGTCCTGAGATCGGTTTACCTTCCACACGGTAATGGTATGCACTGATTGCACTAAGTTGTCATGAGACCAGACTCAGACAAGTGCAGAAGGTATTCAAGCAGGGTCTGTGTAGGACAAGAGCGAAGATCTAGGGCCTTGCTGTCACACCAGACAGCAAACCTCCTCCATAGAAAAAAGTAACTCCTCTTAGTGGACTCTTTTCTGGAAGCAAGCAAGATGCGGGAGACACCCTCTGACAGACCCAAAGAGGCAAAGTCTACGCTCTCAACATCCAGGCCGTGAGAGCCAGAGACTGGAGGTTGGGATGCAGAAGCGCCCCTTCGTCCTGTGTGATGAGGGTCGGAAAACACTCCAATCTCCACGGTTCTTCGGAGGATAACTCCAGAAGAAGAGGGAACCAGATCTGACGCGGCCAAAAGGGAGCAATCAGAATCATGGTGCCTCGGTCTTGCTTGAGTTTCAACAAAGTCTTCCCGACCAGAGGTATGGGAGGATAAGCATACAGGAGACCCTCCCCCCAGTCCAGGAGGAAGGCATCCGGTGCCAGTCTGCCATTGGCCTGAAGCCTGGAACAGAACTGAGGGACCTTGTGGTTGGCTCGAGATGCAAAGAGATCTACCAAGGGGGTGCCCCACACCTGGAAGATCTGTCGCACTACTCAGGAGTTGAGCGACCACTCGTGAGGTTGCATAATCCTGCTCAGTCTGTCGGCCAGACTGTTGTTTACGCCTGCCAGGTATGTGGCTTGGAGCACCATGCCCTGACGGCGAGCCCAAAGCCACATGCTGACGGCTTCCTGACACAGGGGGCGAGATCCGGTGCCCCCCTGCTTATTGATGTAATACATGGCAACCTGGTTGTCTGTCTGAATTTGGATAATTTGGTGGGACAACCGATCTCAAAGCCTTCAGAGCGTTCCAGACCGCTCGTAACTCCAAGAGATTGATCTGCAGATCGCGTTCCTGGAGGGACCAGCTTCCCTGGGTGTGAAGCCCATCGACATGAGGTCCCCACCCCAGGAGAGACGCATCCGTAGTCAGCACTTTTTGTGGCTGAGGAATTTGGAAAGGACGTCCCAGAGTCAAATTGGACCAAATCGTACACCAATACAGGGATTTGAGAAAACTCGTGGACAGGTGGATCACGTCTTCTAGATCCCCAGCAGCCTGAAACCACTGGGAAGCTAGGGTCCATTGAGCAGATCGCATGTGAAGGCGGGCCATGGGAGTCACATGAACTGTGGAGGCCATGTGGCCCAGCAATCTCAACATCTGCCGAGCTGTGGTCTGCTGGGACGCTCGCACCCACGAGACGAGGAACAACAAGTTGTTGGCTCTCGCCTCTGGGAGATAGGCACAAGCCGTCCGAGAATCCAGCAGAGCTCCTATGAATTCGAGTCTCTGCACTGGGAGAAGATGGGACTTTGGATAATTTATCACAAACCCCAGTAGCTCCAGGAGGCGAATAGTCATCTGCATGGACTGTAGAGCTCCTGCCTCGGATGTGTTCTTCACCAGCCAATCGTCGAGATATGGGAACACGTGCACTCCCAGCCTGCGAAGCGCCGCTGCTACTACAGCCAAGCACTTGGTGAACACTCTGGGCGCAGAGGCGAGCCCAAAGGGTAGCACACAGTACTGGAAGTGACGTGTGCCCAGCTGAAATCGCACATATTGTCTGTGAGCTGGCAGTATCGGGATGTGCGTGTAGGCGTCCTTCAAGTCTAGAGAGCATAGCCAGTCGTTTTCCTGAATCATGGGAAGAAGGGTGCCCAGGGAAAGCATCCTGAACTTTTCTTTGACCAGATATTTGTTCAGGGCCCTTAGGTCTAGAATAGGACGCATCCCCCGTTTTCTTTTCCACAAGGAAGTACATAAGTACATAAGTACATAAGTAGTGCCATACTGGGAAAGACCAAAGGTCCATCTAGCCCAGCATCCTGTCACCGACAGTGGCCAATCCAGGTCAAGGGCACCTGGCACGCTCCCTAAACGTAAAAACATTCCAGACAAGTTATACCTAAAAATGCGGAATTTTTCCAAGTCCATTTAATAGAATCCCAGCCCTTCTTGCCCGGATGGCACGGGCTCGACCGCATTGGCGCTGAGAAGGGCGGAGAGTTCCTCTGCAAGTACCTGCTTGTGCTGGAAGCTGTAGGATTGAGCTCCTGGTGGGCAATTTGGAGGTTTGGAAACCAAATTGAGGGTGTATCTTTGCCGGACTATTTGGAGAACCCACTGGTCGGAGGTTATGAGAGGCCACCTTTGGTGAAAAACTTTCAACCTCCCCCCGACCGGCAGATCGCCCGGCACTGAGACATTGATGTCGGCTATGCTCTGCTGGAGCCAGTCAAAAGCTTGCCCCTTGCTTTTGCTGGGGAGCCGAGGGGCCTTGCTGAGGCGCACGCTGCTGATGAGAGCGCGCGCGCTGGGGCTTAGCCTGGGCCGCAGTCTGTCTAGAAGGAGGATTGTACCTACGCTTACCAGAAGAGTAGAGAACAGTCTTCCTTCCCCCATAAAAACGTCTACCTGTGGAGGTAGAAGCTGAAGGCTGCCGGCGGGAGAACTTGTCGAAAGCGGTACCCCGCTGGTGGAGCTGCTCTACCACCTGTTTGACCTTCTCTCCAAAAATATTGTCCGCACGGCAAGGCGAGTCCGCAATCCGCTGCTGGATCGGTCGGAGGCACGCAGCCATGAGAGTCTGCGCATCACCACACCTTGAGCAGCGGCCCTGGACGCAACATCAAAGGTGTCATACACCCCTCTGGCCAGGAATTTTCTGCACGCCTTCAGCTGCCTGACCACCTCCTGAAATGGCTTGGCTTGCTCAGGAGGGAGCTTGTCCACCAAGCCCGCCAACTGCCGCACATTATTCCGCATGTGTATACTCGTGTAGAGCTGGTAAGACTGGATTTTGGCCACGAGCATAGAAGAATGGTAGGCCTTCCTCCCAAAGGAGTCTAAGGTTCTAGAGTCCTTGCCCGGTGGCGCCGAAGCATGCTCCCTAGAACTCTTAGCCTTCTTTAGGGCCAAATCCACAACTCCAGAGTCGTGAGGCAACTGAGTGCGCATCAGCTCTGGGTCCCCATGGATCCGGTACTGGGACTCGATCTTCTTGGGAATGTGGGGATTACTTAAAGGCTTGGTCCAGTTCGCCAGCAATGTCTTTTTTAGGACATGATGCATGGGTACTGTGGACGCTTCCTTAGGTGGAGAAGGATAGTCCAGGAGCTCAAACATTTCAGCCCTGGGCTCGTCCTCCACAACCACCGGGAAGGGGATGGCCGTAGACATCTCCCGGACAAAGGCCGCAAAAGACAGACTCTCGGGAGGAGAAAGCTGCCTTTCAGGGGAGGGAGTGGGATCAGAAGAAAGGCCATCAGACTCCTTGTCAGAGAAATACCTGATGTCCTCCTCCTCCTTCCACGAGGCCTCACCATCGGTATCAGACACAAGTTCATGAACCTGTGTCTGAAGCCGTACCCGGCTCGACTCTGTGGAACCACGGCCACGATGTGAGCGTCGAGAGGTAGACTCCCTCGCCCGCACCGGCGAAGCTCCCTCCGCTGACGTCGTCGGGGAGCCTTCCTGGGAGGCGACCGCAGTCGGTACCGCAAGCGGCACCGATGTCGGAGACCTCACCCCGGGCAAGGGGCCAGCCGGCGCCTCACTCGACGGTACCGGTGGCGCAAGCACCCCCGGTACCGGAGGGGAAGGGCGCAACAGCTCTCCCAGGATCTATGGGAGAACGGCCCAGAGACTCTCGTGCAGGGCGGCTGTGGAGAAAGACATGGAAGCCGATGCAGGTGTCGAAGTCAGAGTCTGTTCCGGGCGTGGAGGCTGTTCCGGGCTGTCCAAGGTGGAGCGCATGGACACCTCCTGAACAGAGGGTGAGCGGTCCTCCCGGTGCCGATGCCTACTGGGTGCCGACTCGCTCGGCAACCCAGAGCTCTCGGTACCGACGCGGGAAGGAGACCGGTGTCAATGCTTCTTTGACTTTTTCAAACGAAGCATGTCACCGGAGCTTCCCGGTACCGATGAAGACGACGTAGAATCCAGCCGTCGCTTCCTCGGGGCCGAGGCCGAAGAAGGTCGGTCTCGGGGGGGGCTGTACCACAGGAGCCCTAAGGGTAGGGGGAGACCCACCCGAAGGCTCACCGCCACCAGCAGGGGAATGGACAGCCCTCACCTGCACTCCAGTCGAAGCACCACCGTCCGACGACATCAGCACTAGTGGAGGTCCCGGTCACCGACGCAGCCTTCCGATGTCTCGGCCCCGACGATGCAGACGGTCGATGCCTCGATGCAACCGATACAGTCGCGGCCGAGGGCGGAGGTCTTGACGCTGTCGACGCACTCGATACTCCCGGTGCCGATGCCGACGAAGAGCCCGAGAACAAAACGTTCCACTGGGCCAATCTCGCTACATGAGTCCTTTTCTGTAAAAGGGTGCAAAGACTACAGGCCTGCGGGCGGTGCCCAGCCTCCAGACACTGAAGACACGACGCGTGCCTATCAGTGAGCGAGATTACCCGGGCGCACTGGGTGCACTTCTTGAAGCCGCTGGGAGACTTCGATGACATGGGCGGAAAAATCACGCCGGCGAAATCAAAACTCGTAATTGCGGTAAGGCACCAAAAAGAGGGGGAGAAAAAACTCGACCCGAGGCCTCAAAAGGGCCTACCCCAAAAACGAAAGAAAACTTCACGGGGCCAAAAACTGGAAATACGAGAAGGGGAAAAAGACCGAAAGGCCCTTCTCCGAAATCCCTTTTTTTTTTTTTTAACGCGAAAAGTCAAAAGACGTGAGAGGGTCAACTTAAGGGGCGCGAACGGCGCAAACACGACCGTACCGAGCGCGGACAAAAGAAGACTGACGAACACGAGCCGGTTCGGGCGGGAAGACAGCCGCGCATGCGTGGTGCGCATGGGCGTGCGAGGACTAGCAAAGACCTTTGCTAGTGAAGTTCCGATTGGAGGGGCTGCCGTGGACATCACCCATCAGTGAGAACAATGAGCCTGCTGTCCTCGGAGAATTGCCCCATAGCCCTGGAAACTTTCAAAGGTCCCTCGGGGTAAGCCCACTGAGTGGAAATAAGCTCTTGGATGGAGTCATGCAAAGGAAAGGCTCGAGCAGGCTTTTTGGTACTAGCCATCCTAGGATTCACAGAGGAGGCCGTGCCAATGTCAGGCTCTTCAATAGAAAGGACCTGTAGGGCATCTGAAATAAGCGCTGGCAGCTCATCACGGTGGAAAATCCTCACCGCGGAGGGATCACCCAGATCCTGTGGTAATTCTGCACCCGACTCTGGCTCCTCAGACCATGAAGGCCTGCCAGAAATCTCCGAAACCTCACAGCCCGACCACGGGGGGGGGGGGGGGGGGGGGGGGGGGGGGGGGGGGGGGGGGGGAGAGAGGGGGAAAGGAGGTGCACCACAATCTGAAGGGGAATTAGCCCTCCTACGCTTTTCTTTATGCCAATTATCAGGGAAAATAGCCTCAGCGGGCAGTCCCAGGCCAGAATCCACCCGGGGGGGGGGGGGGGGGGGGGGGGGGGAGACAATAGACGGGGCCTCAGACGACCCTTGAGGGAGAGCTCTTTTCAGCATGTATGCTTTATGCAATAACACAAAATCAGGGGAGAAAAACTCACCCTGGGCACCCAGATCCCGTCCGGGGCTAGCCGCTCCCTGAATAGCCTCAATTCGAGGTGTCCCCCCCCCCCCCCCCCCCCGGGGTCAGAGCTCTCCGTCTCTACGGAGGCCGCGCCATGCGGAGAATTCAAAATGGCGTCCGCTGCCAGCTCTGAGCGGAAAGAATCATCGCTCGCCATGCTCGGGCCGGCTCTTACACCTGTACAGCACGATTTACAGAGCCCTGCTGCTGATTTGCGCTTGCCACACCGAGAACAGCGCTTTACATTCTCTGCAGCCATCGCCAAAAACGGCGGGAAAATTCAAAATGGCGCCAAAAAATGCCCCGATCGCGGGCCCACCCCAGAGGAGTTAGAAAACACTCTTACCTCACCGGACCGAGTATCACAGCTCCAGTCCCATAGAAGAATGAAAGGAAAACCTCTGTTCCATTTTTTTTTTTTTAACGCTGTGAGGAAAGCAGAGGTAATAAGAACTCCGGAGGCTCAGATGAGTGAGAAAGGCAGGGAAAGGCGAACCAATGTGCCTGCATCCACTGAGTGGGAAAGGACAGGGAAAAGCAAGCTAATATGTCCACATCCACGGGGGCATGGGTAAGGTAGGGAAAGGGCTAACCTATGTGCCTTCAAAGTGAAGCTGCTATAGCCTCTAACACCCTGGCTAACAACTGGCAAGCCAGGAGCCACCCCCATGCAGATTTTTGATGGAGCTCAAATAAGCTGCAGCCACCCTGCTTGGGGAGAGAGAATACTGAAGAGGCAGTGGAGCTGGCTGGCCATAAGGCACTGTGAAAAGTTGAGTGCTCTCTATCTCCCCCTGCTGGTTGATGGACACAACCCATACGTAATGGCTTCATCTGCTTGATGGCAAGGAAGTATATTTTCTTATGTAAATCCACTATTCATGATATATTGTAAGCCACATTGAGCCTGCAAAGAGGTGGGAAAATGTGGGATTCAATTGCAATAAATAAATAAATAAATAAATAAAAACTGCAAACCCCCAGAAATACCCTCCAATAACCAATAAAACATTTGAGAATTTCCTAAAATATGCATAAATTATAAATTAAGGATTATTGTAATACTACCATTGATGGTGTATAGGGCACATCAGTTGTTTTCGTATTAACCTCCATGAATAGTGGTAGTAGAGCCTCCAATGATGTGCCTCTTAGCAGTTTCTCTTTCATTATCTTGTATCTGGCTTCAAGCTCTGCCAAACTGGTAAAAAGACTAGAAACCAATTCTGTTTTCTCATTTGTAAAATTCCTGTCAAAATATAAAGAGCACAACTAAACACAAGATCCCTACATGCACAAAAACCTCTGCAATTTTCAAAGATCTCTGATGAAAGAAATAATACAATAGTGAATTTTACTATTTTCAATAATGTGCTGAGGTAGAAATTTTCTGGATTTCCACATTTTTGTAGCAACTGGCAAAACATTAATTCTTCTATATCTAACAGGATAATGTACACATATTTTCAAAGATTTTTGATGAAAGAAATAATGCAATAGTGGATTTTACTATTTTCAATAATGTGCTGAAAGCATTTAAACTTAAACCTTTTATTTATATATACAGAATGACTTACAAGTAATTATTTTCCAGGGAAGAAAAATACATACATTTCCTCTTATGGAAAAAAATAATTGTATTCTTACATATATGTGATGTATTCAATGTTATTCTTCCTTTAAAAAGCATTTTAAGCCTTTTTCTTTTTCAGAAATAATTTAATAAAATATAATTGTACTACTAAGAAAGGCCTGTTTCTCAATCAAATGAAACAGACGCTAGCAAGGGTTTTATCTATTTACATAGTAACATAGTAGATGACGGCAGAAAAAGACCTGCACGGTCCATCCAGTCTGCCCAACAAGACAAACTCATATGTGTATACCTTACCTTGATTTGTACCTGCCTTATTCAGGGCACAGACTGTACAAGTCTGCCCAGCAGTACTTCCCGCCTCCCAACCACCAGTCCCGCCTCCCATCACCGGCTCTGACACAGACCGTATAAGTCTGCCCTCCACTATCCTCGCCTCCCAACCACCAACCCCCTCTTCCCCCCACCTGCTCCGCCACCCAATTTCGGCTAAGCTTCTGAGGATCCATTCCTTCTGCACAGGATTCCTTTATGCATATCCCATGCATGTTTGAATTCTGTTACCGTTTTCATCTCCACCACCTCCCGCGGGAGGGCATTCCAAGCATCCACCACTCTCTCCGTGAAAAAATACTTCCTGACATCTTTCCTGAGTCTGCCCCCTTCAATCTCATTTCATGTCCTCTCGTTCTACCGCCTTCCCATCTCCGGAAAAGATTTGTTTGCGGATTAATACCTTTCAAATATTTGAACGTCTGTATCATATCACCCGTTCCTCCTTTCCTCCAGGGTATACATGTTCAGGTCAGCAAGTCTCTCTTCATACGTCTTGGAACGCAAATCCCTTACCATTCTCGTAGCTTTTCTTTGCACCGCTTCCATTTTTTTTTAACATCCTTCGCAAGGTACAGCCTCCAAAACTGAACACAATACTCCAGGTGGGGCCTCACCAACAACTTGTACAGGGGCATCAACACTTCCTTTCTTCTGCTGATCACACCTCTCTCTATACAGCCTAGCAACCTTCTCGCTACGGCCACCGCCTTGTCACACTGTTTCGTCGCCTTCAGATCCTCGGATACTATCACACCAAGATCCCTCTCCCCCTCAGTACCTATCAGACTCTCACTGCCTAACACAAGTCTCTCTTGGGTTTCTACTCCCTAAGTGCATCACTTTGCATTTCTTCGCATTGAATTTTAATTACCAAACCTTAGACCATTCTTCTAGCTTCCTCAGATCCTTTTTCATGCTTTCCACTCCCTCCCGGGTGTCCACTCTGTTGCAAATCTTAGTATCATCCGCAAATAGGCAAACTTTACCTTCTAACCCTTCGGCAAGGTCACTCACAAATATATTGAACAGAATCGGCCCCAGCACCGATCCCTGAGACACTCTACTACTCACCTTTCCCTCCTCTGAGCAAATTCCATTTACCACCACCCTCTGTCGTCTGTCCTTCAACCAGTTCCTAATCCAGTTCACCACTTCTGGACCTATCTTCAGCCCATCGAGTTTATTTAAGAGCCTCCTGTGGGGAACCGTGTCAAAAGCTTTGCTAAAATCTAAGTAGATTACGTTTATAGCATGTCGATGATTCAATTCTCCAGTTACCCAATCAAAGAATTCAATGAGATTCGTTTGGCACAATTTCCCTTTGGTAAAACCATGTTGTCTCAGATCTTGCAACTTATTGGCTTCCAGGAAATTCACTATCCTTTCCTTCAGCATCGCTTCCATTACTTTTCCAATAACCGAAGTGAGGCTTACCAGCCTGCAGTTTCCAGCTTCTTCCCTATCACCACTTTTGTGGTGATATAGTAGAATTGGAAAAGGTACAGCGAAGGGCGACGAAAATGATAGTGGGGATGGGACGACTTTCCTATGAAGAGAGGCTGAGAAGGCTAGGGCTTTTCAGCTTGGAGAAGAGACGGCTGAGGGGAGATATGATAGAAGTGTATAAAATAATGAGTGGAATGGATCGGGTGGATGTGAAGCGACTGTTCACGCTATCCAAAAATACTAGGACTAGAGGGCATGAGTTGAAGCTACAGTGTGGTAAATTTAAAACGAATCGGAGAAAATTTTTCTTCACCCAACGTGTAATTAGACTGGAATTCGTTGCCGGAGAACGTGGTACGGGCGGTTAGCTTGACGGAGTTTAAAAAGGGGTTAGATAGATTCCTAAAGGACAAGTCCATAGACCGCTATTAAATGGACTTGGAAAAATTCCGCATTTTTAGGTATAACTTGTCTGGAATGTTTTTACGTTTAGGGAGCGTGCCAGGTGCCCTTGACCTGGATTGGCCACTGTCGGTGACAGGATGCTGGGCTAGATGGATCTTTGGTCTTTCCCAGTATGGCACTACTTATGTACTTATGTACTTATGACCACATCCGCCGTTCTCCAATCCCTCGGAACCTCTCCCGTCTCCAAGGATTTATTAAACAAATCTTTAATAGGACCCGCCAGAACCTCTCTGAGCTCCCTCAATATTCTGGGGTGGATCCCGTCCGGTCCCATGGCTTTGTCCACCTTTAGCTTTCCAAGTTGTTGATACACACTCTCTTCCGTGAACGGTGCTCTATCCACTCCTCAGGTGTACTTTTGCCAGTCCCTCGTAGTCCTTCTCCAGGATTTTCTTCAGTGAAAACCGAACAAAAGTATCTATTTAGCAAATTGGCTTTTTCTTCATCATTATGTACATAGCGTTTCGCTGTATCTTTTAGTCTCACAATTCCCTTTTTAGTCATTCTCCTTTCACTAATAAACCTGAAGAAATTTTTGTCTCCCCTCCTTACATTTCTAGCCATTTGTTCTTCCGCTTGCGCCTTCGCCAGACGTACCTCTCTCTTGGCTTCTTTCAGTTTCATCCGGTATTCCTCCCCGTGTTCCTCTTCTTGAGATTTTCTATATTTCTGGAACGCTAACTCTTTAGCCTTTATTTCTCAGCCACTTGCTTGGAGAACTATATTGGTTTCATTTTTCTCTTGCTTTTATTTACTCTCCTTACATAAAGGTCTGTGGCCCTATTACTTCTTTCAGCCTGGACCACTGTCCTTCCACTTCTTGTACGTCCTCCCAGCCCATCAGCTCCTTCCTCAGGTATTCCCCCATTTTACTAAAGTCAGCACGCTTGAAATCCAGGACTTTGAGTTTAGAGTGGCCGCCCTGCACTTCAGCCGTCATATCAAACCAAACCGTTTGATGGTCACTGCTTCCCAGGTGTGCACCCAATCGGACATTTGACACACTATCCCCATTTGTGAGCACCAGATCCAGCGTCACTCCCTCCCTCGTGGGTTCCGTCACAATTTGTCTGAGCAGAGCACTTTGGAAAGCATCCACGATCTCTCTACTTCTTTCCGATTTTGCAGACGGAACCTTCCAATCTACATCCGGCAGATTGAAATCTCCAATCAAAAGAACCTCTTTTTTCTTTCCTAATTTTTCAATATCCGTGATCTGATCTTTATCTAGTTCCTCTAATTGTGTCGGGGGTCTGTAGACAATACCCACGTGGACAGAGGTTCTATCATCTCTTTTTAAAGTGATCCATATTGCTTCTTCCTTTCCCCAGGTCCTTGTCATTTCAGTCGCCATGATATCATACTTTACATACAGAGCTACTCCTCCACCTTTTCGACCCTCTCTATTCTTCCTAAATAGATTATAGCCTGGTATGTTTGAATCCCATTCATGGAAACCATTGAGCCATGTCTCCGTGATTGCAACAACATCTAAGTCTGCCTCCAACATCAGGGCTTGAAGGTCATGAACTTTATTGCTTAGACTACGAGCATTTGTGGCCATCGCTTTCCATCTATATTTCCTGGTATGTGTTTCAACATTTATGATTTGGGGGTGTCTCTTCACTTTGGGTACCTTCATATGTTTTTGTTCCAACTTTATTGCTTTTTCCTCTGCCTCAGTTTTATTTTTAGGAGCATCACAGTGCTGTAATGGAGCAAAAGAATTCTTTAGTGGCAACACTTGTGCGGGTGGATGCTTCTGTGTCACCTGACGAAGTCTGCCTGAGCCTACTGTGAACCATCTGTTCTTATGTGGTTTTATTCTTTGAGGCAGTGGTGAGAAGTTATTTTTCTGTGTAGTCCTAGAAGCTGCTTTAATTGCATCCAATTCTTGCATTACTTTACTGAGCTCTTGTTTTAAACTAGATAGCTGAAGACAGATAGGACAAGCTTTAAGTCTCCAGATGATTGGCCTTGAAACTAAAGCACCACAATTATTGCAGAGAATAAAAGTCATCCTGATTGATTGAAATGGGTATGAACAGGTGTACTATGTTGGGGTTAACAGTCTGCAAGACTGCCTGTGTATGATTGAGGAGAAAAAATGTTAATGAGGTTTGGTTTGTCTATAAATGAGTGGAAAACCCTGGGGTGGGTGGGATTATAAGTCCCAGTGTGTAAGCTAAATGCTGTTATCAAGGCAATTCTCTAGATGGGACCAGAAATGGTACAGTCTGATCAAAGAATTTTCAATTGATTTAACTTTCAAAATTGCCCTAGAATATAACTTTCCTTTTTGTAATATAAATCTAAATATTCCCAACAATTATAGCAGTTTCAGCAATGTAAAATGCAACTTTAGAGCCTCAATGTAATGCAATGCAGTTTAAACAGCCTCTCCTCTCTATCAGAGCTTGGCAGGAAGAGAAAGAAAGAAAATAAGAGGTTTCACAGGGCAAATAAATTAATTAGGCAATAAGCATTAAATTAAAGAGAATATCAGGTATCTCACCTATAGCCAGAAAGTTGAGAAGTTTGGAATTTAAAAGGTCAGAATTTACTTTACTTGCAGGAGTTTGGTTCAGGTCCAGCACCTGAGGAAAGTTACAAACAAGTGTGTTTGTTTTGACCTGAACAGTTTTAATATACGTTTTTTTTTATTGATAGTATGTGTTTGAGTGGAGTTCCTAAGTGTTGTACATCAATGTTCTATTGAGAGAGGAGGGGTAGTTTGTGTAGTTCTTGGCTTTTTCAGTGTGTGTGTATATGATTCAGACAGTAACTGTGTATGTGATAGATTGTTTGTGTTTGTGAGTTTCTGACAGTGGTGGGGGTGGGTTTGATTAACTGCGATGGTGCATGAATGGTGTGTGTGTGTGACAGTTACCTTGTGGGGGGGGGGGGGTTGGGGAACTGTGTGTGTTGTGTGTCACAGAGAGAGATCGTGTGTTTATGTCAGTGCGTTATAATAAAGGAAAGAGAATAGGGAAGTAGAGCAGAAGCAGGCACATGAAGTCTGGATGTCAAGAAGCACCCACGAGCACGTCAAAGGTTATATGCATCTTGGAAAAGAAAATCTTAAGCTCCACAATCCACACAGACAGCATCTGAGGCCGATCCTTGACGCTTACATGGGAAAACTCCCCCAGAGAAAAGGCCCCCCAATGTCACCTAACCTGCCTGTCTGGATTGCAGAAGACTGCTGTGTCAGAGAAAGCAACAAAGCAAGGATGACTGAAGGGATTGTGGGAAGGAGAGAAAGGGGGTTACACTATCTACCCATGCCTTTACAAATTATTTTATTTTGACTTTTGGATACACAGAGGACTGCCGGGAGGGGGAAGATGAAGGGAGGAGAGGGAGAGGGAGAGATGCAGGGCACAAAGACAGCTGGAAGGCAATGTAAAAATAAATAAATCCATATGCTAGAGAATATATGGTGACTAGCATTATGCACTATTTTTGTGATGATTTTTCAGGGCAGAAAAGCATTATAATGGAAGCAAGACATCAAAATGGCCCAAAAACTGCAGATCAGAAAGGAACCACATTTACTCACCCTGTTATAAAATAGCATCTAAATGTTTCTGCACCAATCCAAAAAGGAGACATAACGATGAGAAGGACATGGGTGGGTCGGGACATTCCCTTAAAACACACACAGTATTACAGAATTTGGAGGATCTGTGTCCAATTTGAATGTCTTAATTTACACCTGGTTTCAAGTTGGTAAAAATCCTCATGCCCAAAACTGGGCGCAGATCCTGGAACTAAGTGCTATTCTATAAAAGGCACCCAAATTTGGGTGCCATTTACTAATCTATTCCATAGTGTGCACACACATATAATGCGCAGGGGGGAAGGTGTCTCGCGCTAATTATATATGCATGATAATATGGTAAATTAGCTGCATTACTGCTGCTGGAAATGAGGAAGGGGTGCCACCAGCACAAGCTCTTCCCTTGTCACATGTATGCTGAAGACTAAGCCAACTTCCTCTATAAAAGAAATGTATGCAGCCAAAGTGGGACCTGGTGATGAGCGAAAAAACCCAGGCTCAGCTCCAGAGACATCTCACTCACTGGAGAAAACAGTGAATGACCAAACATTGCAGATGGTTCTCCACAAACTTTGGGTGGCTAAAACTGAGATTGCCGACATGGTTGTACAAAATTTGGAGAAGGCAGCATTTTGTGAGAGATTGGAGCACATGGAGAGAAGACAACACTAGGTGGAACAGGAACAGGAGAGGGGTGAATGACTAGAAAAGTGGCTGAACATTTTAGCAAACTAGAAGATCAAGAAAACTGTAACAGATGGTCCAATATTAGAATTTTTGGGCTCCCTGAGGGGGAGGGGGGGGTGATAAGAGGCAATCCTTCCCAGCTGATGAGAAAAGTTCTTACACAGTGTTTTCTAGACTCCCCAGCACAAACCCTGCTCAAGATTGAGAGAACACAGGGAACTGCACCCTAAACCAGACCCGGATCTTCATCATCATGCTGATATGATTAAACTATTGAGTTACCTGAAGGTGAAATATGTACTGAAGACAGCCAGTAATAAAAGGTATGCAAATAAAAACAGTGGTAGTTACTGCCACGTCTGTAGTCGTGACCACCCTCAGACTTACCTTATTTCTGGGGGTCAGCATCTATGCTGGCTTCTGTCTGTTTCTGTGTTAGTCTTGTCTCTGTGTGCTGATTGCTTCACTAGACCTCACCTGTGTGGGCTATGCCTCTCTGAGGAGCCAGCATCTAAGATGGCTCCCGCTTGTTTTGTGCCAGCTTCCAAGATGGCTCCTGCCTGTTCTTCCTATGTGTTCCAAGCCTCTCCTTGGTGTGTGTGTGTTCCCTGCTCCTGTCCTGCAGTAGGTGACATCATCAGTGAGAGCCTTCATAAGGAAGTGCTGTGCTTGCATTCAGGGCCTTTGCATAGTAAGTAAGAGTGTTATGCCAATAGGCCGTGAGGTTAGTGAGAGCACTGTTGCGCTGATACTTAGCCTTTCTCTGGGGCTCTTGCCCATCTGCTATTTGTGTCTGTGGACTGCCAGTCCTTCTGTGTGGGCGTTGCCCTTCTGCTTTGTGTCTGTGGACTGCTAGTCCTTCCTTTGCCTTGCTCTGCGTTTGGAGTCTGAAGCTTCAGCCATTTTCTCTCTGTGTTTGGAGCTGCTGAAGCTTCAGCCCGGAATCTGTTATCCCTGGGTTATTCCTCTGCCTGCTGCCCGAACAAAGACTCTGTTTGCTCCTGGTTTATTCTATTATCCGCTGCCTGCCCTAAGACTTTGTTAGCTCCTGGTTTACACCTCTGCCTGCTGCCTGCCCAAAGACTCTGCTAGTTCCTGGTTACTTCTTCTGTCTGCTCTGCCTAGCTTGCTTGTATATCCCGAGTCCTGTTTCTGCCAAGCTTGCTTGTATACCCGGAGTCCTGTTTCTGCCAAGCTTGCTTGTATTTCCCGAGTCCTGCTTCTGCCGAGCTAGTGTGTATAACCTGAGTGTATATCCTGAATCCTGTTTCTGCCTAGCTAGTATTTCCTGAGTGTATATCCTGAATCCTGTCTCTGCCTAGCTAGTGTGTATATCCTGAGCATATCTCCTGAATCCTGACTCTGCTAAGCCTTTGTTTACGTCTTGTCCCCTTGATCTGTCTTGTGTTTCTGGCTGAGTGGCTGCATGCAGCTTTCAGTCCGAGTCTAGTATTTAGCCTAGTCTCCCTCATGTACCCCGGACCCAGGGTGGGTCCTCTGAATCTTCAGTTCCTGCCTTATCCTGCAAGTCCTACCAGACACCAGCACTCCGGAGCTCAACTCCGGAGGAAGGGTGGTCAAGCGCAGGTGAAGTTGTTCCTGTTCTGCCTGTTCTAGTTGTCTGCCTCAGTACTACTCCAGTCCAGAGTTCCAGTCCTGCTTCTTCTATGTATCCAGTTCCAGGATGGTCTTGCCTGCCGCTCCTCGGCAGTGGTCCAAGGGCTCACAAATTCCGGTCCTGCCTCGAGGACCTGACAGTTACAAGTGTTTCCAGATTTAAGAAGTGAGACAATGAAAAAAGACAGAGACCTCTTGCAGTATAATCAGGCACTACAGGAATGGAGGAGCCAAGCTGGTATTTGGCAATGAAGATAAATCTGTGTCACTTATCTGTACTGAGGTACAATCATGGTCCCGACAGGAGCCTGTTTCACGTTGACAGCTTTGTCAAGGGAATACTCTTCATATACCTGTGAGAACAAAGCAAAACTTGTTCAAAACACTCCTTACGTATACCACTCCTGGCTTATGGTCTCACTCCACTGACATCAGATTCAGACTGGGAACTTTAAAATGGCGCTATCGTTCTTTTTAGCAGAAGTGGTATACATAAGGAATATACCCGAGACTCAGTACAGATAAGTGACACAGATTTATCTTCATTACTGTTTACTGAATGTACAACCGCAGTCAGTTCGCTAATGCACAATACTGAGAGAGATGTGCCTGACACTGTGAAGACTGTGGCTGCATATAGGTGGAAGACACTGAATCGCTTCCTGCATTCAAGAGAAATTAAAGTACTAGTGCTGTAGCTATGGCAAGCGATTGAGACGCTAGTGCACGCAAAAATAAAGAAAAAATGAAAGTGAAAAAAACAAAAGAAAGATAAAAGTAAAATAAGAATTAAGTGTAGAGCACTTGACACTTTTGTACAGTGAAATTGCACTGGGGAAGGCTGGGGGCAGTCGATGATTATACAGTCACAAAGTACAGGCTCACCTTTTGGTGATAAAAAAGTTGCCTAAGTGAATGTATGAGACTTCCCCATCACAAATTAGTAATTAGAAGCACAGAGTACCGTATGTTTTACCACTAGTTGGTTGTGTATTATTTACGATATATTGGTGGAACATTTTTTGACATTTATCCTAGAAATAAGCAGTGAATTTTCCCCAAGCCCATCTTAATAATGTCTTATGGTCTTTTCTTTTAGGAAGTTATCCAAAACGTTTTTAAACCCCGCTGTTTTTATCACATTCCCTGGCAAAGAATTGTAGAGTTTAATTTCATATTGAGTGAAAAAACATTTCCTCTGATTTGTTTAAAATTTACTACTTTGTAGCTTCATTGCTTGTCCCATAGTCCTAGCATTTTTGGAAGAATAAACAAGCATTCACATCTACCCATTCCACTCCACTCATTATTTTATAGACATCTATCATATCTCCCCCTCAGCTGTCTTTTATCCAAGCTGAAGAGCCCTAGCCGTTTTAGCCTTGCCTCATAGGGAAGTCGTCCCATCCTCTATCATTTTTGTCACCCTTCTTTGTACTTTTTCTAATTCCACTATATCATTTTGAAATGCGGTTACCAGACTTGAACACAATATTTGAGGTGCAGGGGGGGAGGAAGTGACGTCATGCGACGAGATGGCAGCTTAAGATCGAAGCTCTATCAGGGCGCCGAATAAAAGTGCTACTATCCTGTGTAGAAACGCTGCCCCAAGGGGGGAAAGGGTGTGCAGACATCGGCCACATCATGCCTGCGAGAAAGGGGCTGGAAAAATTCAAATTCACGGCCACCCCGTGAAGGAAAGTGGCGGAGAAGGTGGCGGGGACGAAGCGGAGAGAAGATAAAACGGAGGAGGCTCAGGCGGAGAGGAGATCGGAGAGTGCGCTGCGGAAGGCGGAAGTCCCAGGCAGGAGAACGCAGCGGCGGAGCCAAGTCGAAGGATGGCGGCGGAGCGGAATGCGGAGGGGCACGTGGCCAAGATGGCGGCGGCGGCGCCTCCGCAAAACGCGGGAGCAGAGCCTGCTGAGGAAAAAGTCCAGGAGGAAGGAGCATGCAGGTTGGAGGTGCTGGGGACTGTTTTGGAGGCAGGGCAATTCTCAGAGAAGAGAAAGTTGGTGGAAAGCACAGGCAGGAGAGAGGAGGCGAGGCCCAGCAAAGAAGCACTGCATGTGGTGGAGAGAGCCCCTGTGGCGGAAGAAACGGCAGGGAAGGAAGTGGAGAAATGGTTTCAGGAGCTGAAAGCAGAATTTGCAGGGGTCCAGAGAGACATTCAGGTTGCCATGAGGGATTTCCGTGCTAAACTAAGGGACCTGGGCTCCAGGGCTGGAGAAATGGAGAAGGAAGTGGACAGCCTTAAGAAGGATGTAGGAGAAATTAAAAGCAGATTTCAAAAAGAGGAGGAGGACTGGCAAGGGATGAAGGATCAACTGGAGGACCTGGAAAATAGGTCCCGCAGGAATAATCTGCGTTTCAAAGGGATCCCTGAACTAGATATCTTTACTAATTATGAAGTAGTAATTCAGGAGTTGTGTGGGTACATACTACACCCTGAGGGAGAAGGTGAACGGCAGGAATGCCATATCCAGAGGGCGCATCGAGTGGCGGGGCCATGCCGGGATTCTAATCCAAGAGACATTGTGGTATGCTTTGCGGATTTCCCTTTGAAAGAGAAGATACTGGCCAAGGCAAAACAAATGGGGGAGATCAAGTGGAACAACTGCAAGATTGGAGGGTTCCAAGATCTAGACTGGACAACTTTGCAGAAGCGTAGGTCCTTCAGAGAGGTCACCCAGTTTATGAGATCTAAGGGGATAAGATATAGGTGGCTTTTCCCCTTTGCCATGTGGTTAACTGTGCAGGGCAAATCGTGCAAGGTGTAGACTCCAGAGGAAGCGTGGACAGCCTTGCGGGCACTGGGATGCAGGGAGGCTACAGGTCCAGTGGAGGAGCGAGAGAAGGCCACGGAAAGAGAAGGGCTCCAGAGTGACAGAGGTGGGAAGTCCGGGAGCTGACAGCGGAAGAGGACAGTGTAAGCCCGTCAGTAGAGTGGAGAGGATTTGAGACTGACGGGCACTGGATACAGTGGGCTGGAAGTTGTAATGACTAAATGGGAATGTAGGGTGGAAGGTTTTGCTATGCATTGGGAAGGGAGGGGAAATGTGGTAAGCAGCTGGGACTTAATTAAGGGAGGGGGATTGGAGATGAAGGGGCTGCTCAGGGTATGCTTTATTAAAGGAATATTGAGGGGGGAGGGGGAGTTGAGGGGGACAGATGGGGAGTAAAGGATGTAACGGTTGAAAGTATGGGTAAAGCCCTGGGGGTGTGAGTCACTTTCCTAGATTTGGCTGTTCTGCGAATGGGCAGATCAGGGGAGGTAGGGGTTGGGCAAGGGAGAGGGGTCGGGTGGGCAGAGGGGGGAGTTTTTGGTGTTGGGAACATGGAATGTGAATGGATTAAATAATAGAGGGAAATGGAGTAGGATGTTTAAGGAGTTGGGTAGGTTGCAGTGGGGGGGGGATTATGTTTTTGCAGAAAACACACTTGAGGCCGAGGGATGCGCATTTGCTACAACGCAGACAATATAGAGAGGTGGTGGTACATCAAGGGGAGGGGCCCAAGAAGAGGGGTGGGGTGGCTATTTTGAGTCGACAAACATGTGGGTTTGTTTCAAAGCAAGCGTTCCAAGATTACTACTACTACTACTACTACTACTATTTAGCATTTCTATAGCGCTACAAGGCATACGCAGCGCTGCATAAACATAGAAGAAAGACAGTCCCTGCTCAAAGAGCTTACAATCTAATAGACAAAAAATAAAGTAAGCAAATCAAATCAATTAATGTGAACGGGAAGGAAGAGAGGAGGGTAGGTGGAGGCGAGTGGTTACAAGTGGTTACGAGTCAAAAGCAATGTTAAAGAGGTGGGCTTTCAGTCTAGATTTAAAGGTGGCCAAGGATGGGGCAAGACATAGGAGCTCAGGAAGTTTATTCCAGGCGTAGGGTGCAGTGAGACAGAAGGCGCGAAGTCTGGAGTTGGCAGTAGTGGAGAAGGGAACAGATAAGAAGGATTTATCCATGGAGCGGAGTGCACGGGAAGGGGTGTAGGGAAGGACGAGCGTGGAGAGATACTGGGGAGCAGCAGAGTGAGTACATTTATAGGTGTATTGCTTCGGTATTGCAGCCTGCTCACTTGCTCACCACAGACTGCTCACAGAATAAAATACTACAGATTCTTTTAGATTCGTATTGGGTAAATGAAACTCTTTATTTGCACTTTAATTGGAGAGTGTATATATCATTATTGTTACTGCATCACAATGATTAAGAAATACACACACTAATCGAGTACATTACTTAATGGAAGGCTATAGAAAAGTAAAATAAGAAAGATATTTATATATATACATACATCATCACTGGTCAGGAATTACATCATTCAGGCCCTTATCTCATCAGCTGGGAGGCCCTTTGCAGCGACAGCCTGAAGCGTCCAAACCAGGAACAAGTCTTTTCTGCACGATGCGTCCACCCACAGAATGAGCCCCAAGGCTCTGCTGCAAAAAGCCCCCTTTTTAAGCTAAAACTTATCCAGAAATGTGCATGGGGATGCCGTCATACTCTCTCGGTTCAAGAAAACAAACCACTGGCCAGGTGAATTATTTACCAAACCTCAAGAGTACCCGCCCCCCTCCTGCACAAGCTGGCTTCAGGGACATACATTGTTCTTAAGAGGTGCCTTATCTCCTGCACCTCCCTTCTGTCCAAGCTAGCTTCAGGGACATACATTGTTCTTAAGAGGTACCTTATCTCCTGCACCTCCCTTCTGTCCAAGCTAGCTTCAGGGACATACATTGTTCTTAGAGAGGTGCCTTATCTCATTCCTTCCAGCCTGTTCTTTGAGATATGCCAGGAAAGTCACTTTTGGGTCAAAGACAGGGGATTTAAAAAATGTATTATCGATTAAAGCAAAACTGAAAAGCAATTTTTAAATATTTTCCATCACAATAGGTTAGTAGAAGAAGTTTGAACAGGATGCGAAAACTGATAGGGAGCCAGTGAAGCGACTTGAGGAGAGGAGTAGTATGAGTAAAGCGACCCTGGCGGAAGACGAGACGGGAAGGGCGCTGTATAGCGGTCAGAGGGTGGATGCAGGGTAAAGAAATGACATTGATTAATGTTTATGCACCGAATGGGAATCAGAAGGATTTCTACAATAAGCTGGGGGAGGATCTAATGGGATTTGTGGGGGGGGGGGGGGGACAGGTGATAGTGGGGGGGGGGGGATTTCAATATGGCGCCAGATGCACGATTGGATCATTCAAAAGGGGGGGGGGATGCAGAGTAGGCCTGGAGGGGGGCTTTGAGGCGGTTTATGAAAGGGAGGGGGGTGGTGGATTGCTGGAGGCTTTTACATGGAACGCAGAGTAACTATACTTTTTACTCCCATGCAGCACAGAGTTACTCCAGGATAGATGGGATTTGGGTTTATCGTAATGATTGGCATGGGGTGGAGGAAGCAGAAATAGAACCAATTTGTGCTTCAGATCAATCGCCAACATGGGTTAAATTGAAAGGGGGAGGGGGGGTAAGGGAAGTTGGAGATTGAATGAGACCTTGTTAGGGGAGGAGCGTATAAGGGAGGACATTAGACACACCATTCAAGAATTTAGGCAATTTAATGATACAGGGGAGGTGTCAGATGGTACATTATGGGATGCGCTGAAGGTAGTGGTGAGGGGGGTATTGATTAAATGAGGGGCCCGAAGGAAGAGGGAGAGGGGACAAAGATCCTTGGAGTTGAGACAGAGACTGCTGTACATTGAACAGCTACATAAATGTAATCCGGGAGCTAGGCTTTGGGAGGAACTTAAACAAGCAAGAGAGGATTTGAAGCAGTTGCAGATGAAGGAGGTTGAATTTATGAGAACTCGACTCAAGCAACAATATTTTGAGTTTGCTAACAAGTCCAGTACATTACTAGCTAGATACTTGAAAGCACGAAAGGGGCGCTCCCATATACAGAAGATGGGGGACGGGGGGGGGGGGGGGGGGGAATGGAAGTATGACGACATGGATATTGGGGAATATTTTTTGAGATACTACAAAGAGCTATATAGAACCTCAGAGTGTTTCAGAGGAGGATATGGCTCAATATTTGGGTAGTATCCCACTGCAATGGCTGGAGGAGGGTGAGAGGGCTCGTCTAGGGGAACCTATTCGATTAGGAGAGATTCAAGGGGTGATTAGGTGGTTGGCTAATGGGAAAGCTCCGGGACTAGATGGGTATTCGGCCAGGTTCTATAAAAGTTTTGTGGGAGAAGTGGGGGATTTGTTAGTAAGAGTGGGCAATGGAGTGTTAGAGGGAAATAAGTTCCCGGAGTCTATGTCGGAGGCAGGAGTGGTGGTCCTGACTAAACCTGGGAAGGATCCGGCTCTGTGTGGGTCTTCTTATTATTAGCATTTGTATAGCGCTACCAGACGCATGCAGCGCTGAACACCTGATACAAAGAGACAGTCCCTGCTCAAAAGAGCTTACAATCTAAATACAGGCCCGTTTCCTTATTAAATGTTGATGCTAAAATAGTGGCTAAGGTAATAGCTAACAGACTGGCACGGGTACTTCCGAAATTGGTGCACGTGGATCAAGCAGGATTTATTCCCAGGCGGCAGGTAGGAGACAATGTCAGGCGTATCCTGCATTTGATTTGGGAGGCTCAAAAGAGGGGTGATGATACGGTTTTGTTGGCGATTGATGCGGAGAAGGCCTTTGATAGGGTCAGTTGGAATTTCCTGTGGGCAGTGTTATAGCGAATGGGCCTGGGAGAGGTTTTCTGCGCGCCTTATATGATCAGCCTAAGGCGTGCATTAGAATTAATGGGGGATATACCAACTTTTTCCCAATAGGGCGTGGGACCAGGCAGGGGTGCCCGTTGCCCCCCTTTCTATTTGCTCTGTATATGGAACCCTTAGCAGAGATCATACCTTTCTTCCCGAGACATATCTTCCGTACCCTGGCACAGTCAATGGTAATAAGTCATCTGGACTACTGCAACGCACTGTACGCTGGGTGCAAAGAACAGACTATCAAAAAACTCCAGACAGCCCAGAATACCGCTGCCAGACTCATATTAGGAAAAACTAAATATGAAAGTGCAAAACCTCTAAGAGAGAAGCTTCACTGGCTTCCACTCAAGGAATGCATTGCATTCAAGATCTGCATGATTGTACACAAAATCATTCAAGCAGACGCCCCAATCTACATGCTAAACCTCGTGGACCTGCCTCCCAGAAACGCCATAAGATCAGCCCGCAAATTTCTCAATCTGCACTTCCCCAGCTGTAAAGGACTAAAATACAAGCTGATACACACCACCAACTTCTCTTACATGAGCACGCAGTTGTGGAATGCATTACCTACAGCCCTGAAAACCATTGACGAAATAACTAACTTTCGCAAATCTTTGAAGACACATCTCTTCAATAAGGCCTACAAAGAGAACCCATAGCCTTACAAAACTACCTCACCAACCCACCCAGTTATTAAAATCCACCATCTATACTATCCTGCCCAACACCTTCCTTCTCTCTTTCCTTTCTTAATCTCTGTATATTACTAATTGTATCTGATATCCTGGAATGACTATGTCATAACAAAACTCTAAGCCACATTGAGCCTGCAAATAGGTGGGAAAATGTGGGATACAAATGCAATAAATAAAAATACATCAGCATCCAGGGGTGCGGGAATAAGGGTTGGAGGGAGGGACCATCATATTGCTTTGTTTGCAGACAATGTGTTGTATGTGACGAATCCGGAGCATACATTAACCAGAGTAGTGGAGATTTTGAGGGAATTTGAGAGCTTTGCAGGATTGAAGGTTAATATGGACAAAAGTGAGTTATTGGGGGTTTCATTGTCTGGAACGGAGGAAAAGAGGTTGGCCGAAAGGTTTGCTTTTAAATGGGCAAGGCATACTATCAGGTACCGGGAAATCCAGGTTCCCAGGGATCTGAGTAGGGTGTTTAGTGTTAATTATGGGAAGCTTGTGGGGGCAAATAAGGGGAGAATTGTCGAGATGGAAGGGTTTGTGGCTTTCCTGGTGGGGAAGGATGGCTGTAGTAAAGATGAATATCTTGCCACGGTTGTTGTTTTTGTTTCAGACACTTCCGGTGCAGCTCCCGCGAAAAATGATTAGGAGTTTACAAGGGTTGGTGACGCACTTCATTTGGGCGGGTAAGCATCCTAGGCTTGCAAGCAGAGTTTTATGGGGTAATCCTGAGAGGGGTGGTCGAGCAGTCCCAAACATTGAGTGGTATTATTTGGCTGTTCAGGTGAGGATGATTCTGGATTGTGAAATAGGGCACAATAAGTAAGTTTGCCAAGTGGTACAGTCCTATAGTCCTTTTAGGTCACCGAGTTCGTTTTTGTGGACTACGGAAGGGAAAAGAAGAGTGATGGAGGAGTTTCAGAATCCGTTTATGAGACAGTTGTGGGGAGTGTGGGAGGTAGTTAGGCGGAGGTGGGGGCAGAGGGATCAGGTATCTACTCTAACTTCCCCGAGGTGGGAGCTGAAATTTGGGGCAGGGAGGGAGAAGCCACATTTGGGAGGTGGGAAAGATTGGGGCTGATAAGCTTTCGTAGTGTGCTGCATGGGGGTACAGTGAAGGGTTTTGAGGAACTGAGTTCCATGCCCATGTACGGTTTTTGACAGAGGGAGATAGGTTTTCGTATTTGCATTTGCAGATTCAACATTTTGTGGGGTTTTTGGGGTGGAAAGGGGGCAATCCACAGGAGACAGAAGGCTTGGAAAATTTATGAATAATTTTGCAAAGAGTCCCAAGGCCTATTTCGGTGCTTTATAGATTTTTCAGGGGGAGTGGGAACAGGATTTACACTATGCATTCTTGGAGCGTGAGTGGGAGATTATTTGTGGGGAGGTGTACAAGGCTTCCATGTGTGTATAGGTGCAGGAGAATGCTTATAAGGTTTTAACTAGATGGTACTACACACCGGAGAGGTTACAGAAAATGTACCCGGGGGTACAGGGTTGTGTTGGAGGTGTGGGACACAAAAGCGGTCATTTTCCTCCTAAGGAATGGATCCTCAGGAGCTTAACAGAGATTGGATAGCAGAGCCGGTAGTGGGAGGCGGGGATAGTGTGGGGCAGACTTATACGGTCTGTGCCAGAGCCAGTGGTGGGAGGCGGGACTGGAGGTTGGGAGGCAGGGATAGTGCTGGGCAGACTTATACGGTCTGTGCCCTGAAGAGCATAGGTACAAATCAAAGTAGGGTATACACAAAAAGTAGCACATGAGTTGTCTTGTTGGGCAGACTGGATGGACCGTGCAGGTCTTTTTCTGCCGTCATCTACTATGTTACTATTTCTGCATATTTGGTGGACTTGTCCGAGGGTGGTGGTGTTCTGGCAAGGGGTTATGCAGGCATAGGTTAAAATAACCAGACAGTCGTTGGTTTGTGGTCCTAAGGAATGTTTGTTGGGCTTGTATAATGAAAGGGGATCCTGGGAGATTAGTAGATGGCTCAGATGGGGGTATGCTGCAGCTAAATGTCTAATAGCCCAGAGGTGGAAAAATTCCGATCCACCGACTTTGGGAGAGTGGAAGAGTAAACTGAGTCAACTTATACATATGGAACGCCTCACGACATATAGTAGGGAGGGGTTAAAGCGACATAAAGGGGGGTGGGATTGTTTGCCGAAAAAAGTACGAGACATATAAGAGTATGTTTATGATGTAATGTTACCGAAAGTGCTAGGGGAGGGAGGTTGAAGGCCCCTGTGTGGGTGAATATGAGCAGGTTGTGCTTTTGGTTATATTTGCTGTTTGCATATGTGTTTCCTGATTATGCTAAATCAATAAAAACATTTAAAGTTAAAAAAAAATATTTGAGGTGCAGTCGCACCATGGAGCGATACAAAGGCATAACATCCTCATTTTTGTTTTACATTCTTTCCTAATAATACCTAACATTGTATTTGCTTTCTTAACCACTGCCACTGCACACTGAGCAAAGGGTTTCAACGTATCAACGACGACACCTAGATCCCTTTCCTGGTCGGTGACTCCTAATGTGGAACCTTGCATTATGTAGCTATAAGTTCGGGTTCCTCTATCATACATGTGTCACACCGCACTTGCTTGCATTAAACGTCATCTGCTATTTGGATGCCCAGTCTCCCAGTCTCATAAGGTCCTCTTGTAATTTTTCACAATCCACTTGTGATTTAACAGCTTTGAATAACTTTGTGTAATCAGCAAATTGAATTACCTATTTATTCCCATCTTTACATCATTTATAAATATGTTACAAAGAAGCGGTCCCAGCCCAGACCCCGGGGGACCACACTATCTACCCGTCTCCATTGAGAATACTGACCATTTAAACCTACTCTCCGTTTTCTTTTAACCACTTTAATCCACAATAGAACACTACCTCCTATCCCATCACTCTCCAATTTCCTCTGGAGTCTTTCAAGAGGTAATTTTATCAAATGCCTTTTGAAAATCCAGATACACAATATCGACCAACTCACCTTTATCCATGTTTGTTCAGCCCTTCAAAGAGGCAAGATTTCCCTTCACTCATAGGCGCCCCGTATAAGAGGCTTGGGGAGGCTAAGCCTCCCCAGCCCAGTTGTGACCTTCCCCGCCTGCCTCCCGCCCCCCCTCCGAAATTTAAAACTTCATACCTGCTCGGGGTTAAAGGAAGGCAGCATCGGCAGCACCAGTGAAAAGCATGCTCGCTCGGCGCGCCTTCAGCTTCCCTTCATTCTGTCTCTCAAGCGCAGGTCCCGCCCTTGCGGAAACAGGAAATGAGGGCAGGACCAGCGCTTGAGAGACAGAACGAAGGGAAGCTGAAGGCGCGCCGAGCGAGCACGCTTTTCACTGGTGCTGACGTGCTGTGTCGCTGCCGACGCCGCCTTCCTTTAACCCTGTGCAGGTATGAAGTTTTAAATTTTGGAGGGGGGGGGGGGAACTGGACGGCGTGCGTGCGACCTGGTGCTCGGTGGGAGGGAAGGAGGAAGGCATGATGCTGGGTGGGTGGATGGGAGGGAGGAAGGAAGGTAGGCCTGATGCTGGGTGGGTGGGAGGGGTGCCTGGCCTGCCTGATGCTGGGTGGGAGGGGTGCTAGGTGGGATGCCTGGTGCTTGATGATGTGTGGGTGGGTGGGAGGGATGCCTGCCTGGTGCTGGGTGGGAGGGAGGGATGCTTGGTGCTGGGTGGGAGGGAGGGAGGAAGGCCGGCTTGATGCCTGGTGCTGGATCCACATTATACCTCCTCCAGTCAATTCCACAGAGGAGGACCCAGCTTTTACTTATGGATGGAGGGCAAGAAATGAAGAAGAAAGGAGGAAAGTAAAGAAATAAATGGAAAAGAAGCCCTGGAAACGGAGTTAAGAGGACAGATAGCAGCAGAATCGGATACTGGGCCAGCATGATCAGAAAAACAAAGTCACCAGACAACAAAGGTAGAAAAGATCATTTTATTTTCATTATAGTGTTTGGAATATGTCCACTTTGAGAATTAGGTGCTCAACATTAAAAGTTTATATTTATTTACTTATTTATGGCATTTTATCCCATATTAAACATGAATTAGGGTGTTTTGTGGCTCTATACGTATCATATTATGATCCCTTGTTTCATATAGTACAGTAAGGTTCTGAGTGTGTTTTTGCACAAAGTTGTGCATAGTGTTTTGCAGTTGAGCGATTGCGGTTAGTATATGTTTTGAGCAACCACTTTATTCTTTGACATATGATACATATCTAATATCTAAATTTAATAAAAGGTATTGTGACTTATTTTAATTTATTTTTTCTGTGTGTTATCAGACAATTATGGGTTTAAGCTCCGCCCCCAACTCCGCCCCCTTTAGCCTCCCCAAATAGTTGGGCCACCGACCACCTATGCCTTCACTAAATCCATGTTGGCTTTATCTTATTAATCCATGTTTTTGAATATACTCTAATTTTGTTCTTTATAATATTCTCTACCATTTTGCCTGGCACTGATGTCAGGCTGACAAGTCTATAATTTCCCGGATCACCTCTGGAACCTTTTTAAAAATCAGCATTACACTGGCCACCCACCAATTTTCAAGTCCCATGCTTGATTTAAAGATAAATTACATATTGCTAACAATAGTTCTGCAAGTTCATTTTTCAATTCTATCAGTACTCTGGGATGAATACCATCAGATCCAGGCGATTTGCTACTCTTCAATTTGCCAAATTGCATCATGACATCTTCCAGGTTGACAGAGATTTCATTCAGTTTCTCCGACTCTTCAGCTTTGAATATAATTTCTGGCACCAGTGTCTCTCCTAAATCTTCTTCGGTGAAGACAGAAACAAAGAATTCATTCATGAAAGACTACAGAGGAAATTGGAGAGTCATGGGGTAGGAGGTAGTGTTCTATTGTGGATTAAAAACTGGTTAAAAGACAGAAAGCAAAGAGTTTCTGGTACAGGTACAGCTCTTACATCTTCTGTAAAGACCGAAGTAAAGAATTCATTCAATTTTTCCTCTATGGCCTCTTTTGCTCCTTCATGATCCAAAGGTCCCATGGATTCTCTCACAGGCTTTCTGCTTCTGGTATACCTGCAAAAGTTGTTACTGTAAGTTTTAGCCTCTGCCGTAAGTTTCTCTTCTATTCTCTTTTAGCCTTCTTTAAATCAGTGCTTTGCATTTGACTTGTCAGTGCTTATTTTGCTTATTTTCTTCATTTAGGTCCTTTTTCCATTCTTTAAAGGAGATTCTTTTGACTGCAATAGCCTCTTTGACGTCACCTTTTAACTATGTTGGCTGTCGCTTTCTCTTCTTTCCACTTCTACCAGTTTCTTACTGAACTTTATTCATTCTATGTTCCTAATTCTTAGACTAAATCCATAAAGATGGTGTGAATTCACAGCATATAGTCCTTTTCTTTAAAACAGGGCAATTTTCCCAGAGCAATAATTGCTTGCTTTCATAACTTTCAAGATAAAAACAGAGACCCTCATGATGAGCAGAAACTAAATCAATTTCCAAGGAACAGACATCAAGGTTTTTCCCGATTTATCACAATTCACACAGCAGCGACAGAGACTTCTACCCTCTAACTCATCTACTTGGAGAAAAGGGCATTAAAAATATGTGGAAGTTTCATTTGCTTTGACTTTTGAGTGGCAAGGTTGCAAATAAATATCTTCATACTACTGAAGAACAAGCTCTGCGGGTGCATACAGTTTCTAGAAAGAAGAAATCACCTGCATCTCCTAACTCTAAATCAGACACATATAACTTGCAATTAAACACTCCTAAATATCAGAAGACTTAAGGATCGACATTTAAATCTGAATGACATACCGAACAACACTAGCACAACAATGGACAACACTTTTAGGCCATGAAGTGTCTTACTCGGCATCTGATTTCATCATAGTTTACCTGCTGCACTCCTAAATATTGGAGATTCGAAATTATCAAAAAAGTAGGAGTTAACTTTTCATACTTGATATACTTTTGGGCTCATTTTCAAAACAGAAAAACGTCTAAAAAGTGGCATAAAACAGCATTTGGACATTTTTCT